>NC_143260.1:27903938-29185605 GCF_984573655.1 Nuphar pumila
TACTTTCAGGTAGGGTTGTCAACTTTGTAGGTTTGAGTTGAATTTCATGGATCCATTTAGTCAGATTGAGTAAGAGTTTCAGATCCGACTCCATAACCGGTTAGGATTTGTTTTTTATGTTTTTTAACTATGAATGCAACTAGGTCTGACTCTATGTACAGGTATGTTTTTAACTAGTTATGTTACACAGCTAGTTGGATATTGGGTTTGGCAAAGGCTTTCATCCATATCCAAATCTGATTAGGCCATATCAGAATGTCTTAGATCCAATCCAAATTTGGTCTCATGGGAACTTTCATTTAAGAAGCCATAACCTGAAATAGGTCTGATGGGCTGTCTGCAATTAAGTCAGTCCAAGCTTGTTGTTAGAATGGTGTCCCAAACCAGACCCAATTGACCAACCCACTTAATGACCAAACATTCTTAAACACCAACCAAGATGTTTTCACATGCTTTGGATAGCAAGCAGACTATAGTCACAAATATCACTATTTTCTTCAAAATCACGTGAGATTTGCAAAAACCGAAACAATCTAAAAAAGGGGATATTTTTTAAAATATCGTCTATTTTGAGAATATCACATTTTTATCTTGACATTTTTGTGTTATTAATGTGATATTTATCTTTTTATATTTTTTTAGAGGTTAAAAAAACAAAATTCTTAAAAAATGTGTCGTGAGATTTTCCTTTGCCAATAAAATCCCATTAACAAGATTTGTGACGGTCAACTTAACTAGCCATGTTAAGGTCTACATCACCTCATGTTGATGCTGGATCCAACATCACCCCACCTCATTGTGCTTTTCTTAAAGGACATACAACAACAACTACAACTACGCCTTCATCCCAAAACAATTGGGGTCGGCGATATGAACCAACAAAGAAAATCATTCTGGGTCTTCCACATGAATCCTTCTCTTCCAATCATTTTTATCCAATGTCCTCGATGATGTTCAAAGCATTCATATCCTTTCCTATCATCTCCATCCAAGTCTTCCTAGGCTTACCCCGACTTCTTTTAACCAATATATTTTCCATTTCTCCATCCTTCCAACTGAAGCATCATTAGGCCTTCACTGAATATGTCCAAACCACCGTAAACGATTCTCTCTTATCTTATTTTCAATGGGTGCAACGCCTACCTTCTTACGTATCTCCTCGTTCCGAATATTATCTTTTATTGTATTTCCACATATCCATCTAAGCATACACTCATTTTTTGAATATGATGTCTCTTGGCAGCCCAACATTCTGTACCATATAGTAAAGCAGGCCTAATAGTAAAATCAAAAGCAAAAACCAATTTACAAAGAGAACAACCTAATAAAGCAGATGGAAGGAGAAAGACTTCAGTAAGATACCTCCAAAAATGTGAAGGCGATGTGCCACACAAATATTGCCTTTACCACTTACCGCAAAACAAAGAAAAAACTGTCAGTTTTTCAGAGAATATGTATATATATAAAGAGAGAGAGAAATGAAAAGGGGACCCTCCAATCAAAGGAAGGTACAAACGTTCAAACCACTCTTTGAAAATTGATTTTAAAAGTATTTTTTGGTAAATATGACTATATCGATGTGATCTTCATGGTTAAAAAAACTTAAGAGCAGACTCTTTTAGCATTGTTTTTCAAATATGATTTTATAACGAGCTCAAATTCAAGGGTTTTAAAATTTTGTAGTTTTCTAAATCATGAAAGTCTGATTTATGCATAAAAAAAGTTCACAATAAGAGTGAGTTCTTAGGTTTTTTGGTTACGAAGATCACATCTGTGTTTGTAGGGGTGTCAATGGATCAGGTTTGGTTCGAACCCAGGTGAAACCAGACCTGGTCCTGATTTTGGGGTATGGTATCAAGTTTGAACATGAGTCTAATCGGACCCACCGTAAGAGAAACCATATCCAAACTCGATAAAAACTACATGAACCAGACCCGAGCTATATCCAGTAAAATAATATTTTTTTATCATTTTTACATTGAAAAATTATGGGTCTTAATCGAAACTCGGGTCGGGCCCGAGTCAGAATTTTTTTTAACAAACAACATCAGGCTCCATGTATTAATAGAACATTCGGGTCCAGACCTAGATCTTCTTATTTATCACCATACTCGGACCTTATAGGGTTTGGTTCAATCCATTGACACCCCTATCTTTGTGATTGGATTTGTCAAAAACAACTTCTGAATATGATTTTTAAAAGTGGTTTGAATGGTTTGTACCCTTCATACTATACAGTATGGTACCAATCACATGACAGTATCTTATTTCATTCGCATTTAATTATTTGACACACTAATGTTTGGAACTAAGAGAAACACGCAAAAAAGATGTTTAAGTTGAGAAGGCAAGTTTTCAGCCGTTTCCAACAAAAGAAAATTTTACATATGAAAAAAATTATCTTAAGACCATAAGATTTTTCATGTGAAAAATTTCCTCTCAACATTCTCTCTCATTGCATATGAAATATTTAGGAGTGTGGCCTCCAAAACTCATGGGCTCATGTTGTTTTGTTCCAATCAAACCGCATAGATGTGTTCAGCATGTTTCAAACAATAGAAACCACATTTTCCCAGGATTGGGGAAGCGGCAAAGTTTCTCCATTTCCCGCCGCGCGTCGCTTCTCGTGAGAAGCGGGGAAGTGAACGATGGAGTTCTCGGCGGGCTGGAAATCCTTCTGGACCGTCGCCTCCGTCTTCCCGGCACCCCTCCTCCTAGCCGGAGACTCCGCCAAAACCTTAGGCCCCCTCCTCTTCTGTCCCTCCGGACCTCCGGACACTCTTCTCTCCTTTCCGGCGGCCACTCCAGCGATCTCCGACCCTCCCTCCGCCCCGGCGCTCCGAGACTCTCTCGACGCCTTTCACCGGAGCTTCCATCAGTTTGTCTCCTTCTCTGTCCTCTCATCCGTCTCCCGCGAGGACGACGAGCTCAGCCGTCGGTTCTCCGATCGATTCTCCCCCGGCAACGCCCTCCAAACGCTGAAGTGCAGGAACGGTGATCTTTTGCTTCTTTTCCCCATTGGAGATAACTCCGACCAGATCGGAGGCGTCCTCTTCTCCGGAGATGCGCAAGAAGATGTCCGGGAGAGGCTTCGATCGAAGGAGGATGGGGTCGTCTACAGATTGTCTCAGGGGTTCGGTCACCGGATTCTTCGGATTTCGGCGAATTCTAGGGTTTCTCCTCCTTCTTCGTCGTCGCATCCAGTATGCGATTCTTCCACCGAAGGCTTTCTTCTTGCTTGTACTTCCTACTCTGCTCATTGGTACAGAGTTGATATTAGGGATTCCAGGCCGACTTTAGTTCATTTGGCGTTCACAACGTTTCGAAACCACCTTTCTCATGCTTGTTGGAGTCCGCATGTGCCGGAAGACAGTGCAGTCATATTAGAGAACGGAGAATTGCGTTTGTTTGATCTGAATTCGTGTATCAGATCTTTTAAACTGCCTCTAAGATTACATGGTAGATCAATCGCTAGAGATTTAGGCCATTTTGGTTGCGATGACTCTGAAAGTGCGTGGTGGAGTTGTGATTTCTCTTGGCATCCTCGAATTTTCATCGTTGCTTGTGCTGTTGTGGTAATTTTGATCGATTCCAGAAGTAAGGATGCAAAAATGAGTGTTATTGCAAAGGTTGAGGTTTGTGATTCGTTTAGGCTTCACGCTCTTGAAAACGATCGTTTCCTTGCATTTTGCAAATCTAGATTTGATGATTTTCAGTTTGCTGTTGCTTCGAATTATTATTTGCTTCTTTTCGATACACGGCAACCATTAGCGCCGCTTTTGCAATGGGATCATGGTATTTATAATCCTCGATACATTGAAATTCACCGATTGTCTGATCTAAGGCCATCAAATGGCGAGTTTAAGTGGGCTTCTGATTCGGGGTTTGCGATATTTGTTGGTTCTTCCAGAGACTGTGAGTTCAGTATCTTATGCTACGGTCCTCATCCTGATGCTGACGCGTCTTTGGATTGCCCAAGCCTGGTATATGCATGGGAGCTTCCATCAGAGCTGACATTGCTAGGAAAAAACTGTTCTTGCAGTGTATGTATCGTTCAGAAGGAACTTCCCATCGAGGGTTCTGACCAGGAAAGGTTGTCGGGATTCTGTGTTGTCACTAATGAAGGGCGTTTGCCCATGAGTACTGAATCTGAATCACAAAAAAACAAGGACGATGGTTGTGGGGGATTTGGCATGGTGAAATTGTTCTCATCTGGCAAACTTGAATACCAAAACTACAAGGCCTCATGGAGCTTTTCATGTGTGGAAAAAGAAGTTACTTCCGATCCAGACGATCCACCTTTGTGCACGGAGGGACGACAAGGTGAAATACTTGTTAAGTTCAAGTTTTTTGATCTTCATTATCTCCTTTGTTACCTTAATGGAGGATCAGATCTTGCTCAGACCTTGGCTTCACGGAACCAAAACCTTGCTTTTGAAGGAGTGTTAAGGAATTGCATAAAGTCGTCTCATACTCGAACTTCTAGGGAATTAGTGAATGGCTTATTAGAGTGTGCAGGGGTGAAGATGACGGGTTCAATTCCTTCAGTTACAGATACTCTTCATAAATTAACTATCCCTAGCAGTATGTATGAAGTAGCCTGTGGAATGATGTGGACAGGTCTTCCTTTAGACCTATTGCAATTTGCATTCTTCAGATACTCAGACCTTTGTGCTGGCCAAGGTAGGGATATGCATTTTTTGGATGTCCCTTGTTCATCCGTCATGCAGTTTCCACCCTTTTTCTTGAGGATACCTTCAACACGAAATGAGAAATTGACACCCAGTGCATTAAAGAACCATGCTCTTGTGGGTCCAGTGCTTCCTCTTCCCATTTTACTCGCTCTTCGACAAATGGACAGCAAGACAGGTAATTATGCTTCACAAGACAAATTGGATGGTTCTTCTGCTGAACTGGAAGTAGATAACCAGTGTGAAGAACTCCTCAAAGCTTGTGAGAATCGAGTATCATTGGAAACTTCCCATACAGTAGTTGAACCTGTTGTGTCTCTTTCTGATGACAACGAAGCATATTTTGGTTCTCAGGAATTTCAAGGTGGGAATCTGTTGTTTTTTCATAAGCCCCCAGCTGTTATTGAGTCCCATCTCAATAATAGGCAGAACACTGAATGCTCTGAAGCACTCTGTAACCATTGCAATCATGCTTCCACAACATCGCCATGCAATCATGTTGGCAGAAAGTTTGATGTTTTGGTTTCTCAGGTGCATAAAAGCCGCCCTGTTTTGGGTGGTGGGGAGAAGGATCTGGTGGAACAGTTTGATGATTTATGCCCTGTTAAGTTGAGTTTTAGTGCTTCGAAATTGGAGATCACACCAGAAGAGACAAAGATATATAAACGCTTGATGAGACAATTTTCCCAATGGCAGGGCGGGTTCGAGCCATATGAAAAGTATCCACCTTGGAAGGGACATAGAAGAGTTCAGTAGTGGTTCATTATGTGTTTGTCTATCATGATATGTCATGGGATGTAACAGATCTAATATATGATTTGCTGATTTGCATGCATATCTTGATATTCCGAGTGAAGACACTGGTTTCCTTTTGTGATCTGAATTGTAGTTTGCAGTTGATCAGAAGCACACAAAGTTTGATTCGCCCACTAGGCAATGGTTTGGTGATGATGTTCTTCTGAGAGCAATAAAGTTTAAATACCTGCAAATAACCTTGAAATGGGTGTGGGAACTCACTGAAGCAGGTAAGATTTCCACTTTCTGTGTTCAATACAGCAGTTGGCCCCAGGAATCGCATGAAAACTTGACAAGCTGAAGAAATTGATACTTTATTAGCTCTTGTACATGGAGTTTTTTTGGTCGGGTGAACGTGAAGAGACTCCTTTTAAAAATTTAACTAGCCAATATCAATTATAGCATGAATGAAGTTGAGGCAAGCAATTCTAATTTTATGTTTATCTCTCTCTTGGAGGGGTCAAAGGAGATAGCTGGATGGTTAGGTTGCACTACCACAACCAAGTGGCATCTCGGGTTCAAGTCCATTGGGGTTGTTCCCCAGCTTCCCTATTCAAAAAGATTTCTCTTGGTGGACTGAATTTGCATGAAATTGATTCCTATCAGGATATTGCAGGTTGTAACCATCTATTTCTTTTCCCCTGTTACCTTTATGTTCATCATTTATTTCAGAGAAGCTTTCTATTACAGTTGATCTGCAATTTCTATGTTCTCCTTCATTGAACTTGTTATGGTAAGATGAAATAATTTTGATGTGTTGTCAAATGTGTTAGGAATGCACATCTATGTTATGTGTTGTTAAAATTTTACTGGTGAATTGTCTTTAATGGAACCTACAAGTCACAGGTTAACAGAAAATACACATACATAGAATTGCAAACTCAAGGATGAAAGCACATAGTTGAGCGTGTGATGGATAAGACTGATATTTCCTTAATTTTTACCTTCAAAATATTTCTTATAGTAAGATGAATTGGATTGCTGTGGTCAAATCATAGTGATGGACTTCTCTTAAGTCTTAAGGTCCTTGTGATGCACACTGTAATCTAATGACAATTATGTGATACTCCTCTCATGCTTCTCACTCACTTTTGTTGATTGCATGCTATAAAAGGCTTGATGAAATGTAGATAATGGAAATTATGACTAGGGGCATTGATGCATATCATGATATTTAAGGAAATAAATAACAAATTTCTATCTTAGAATTCCAATTATTTTCACTTGGCCTGTCGATTGGATGGTTGGGTGCAATTCTTCCTAGTGGTTCTGTAATTTCCCCTACTCTCCCTTGATTTTTTCATAACTCGTTAGTATCTGTAACGACCCGATCCGGGGCCTCTCGAGCCCGGGTCCGTGGACGTTAGTTCCCAGAGGAAAATTACTCAATAATCTAAAAAACAACTCAAACTATGCCAATTTTTTTCCATTTAATAATTAAAGGCCCATACATCCATTTACAATATCATAACCATTCAAAGAGCAGAATAGAAAGTAAATGTGAACCATACTTCTGATGTGACTGATGTGGCAGAGTCGAACTAAGTCCTGTGAGTGATGGCAACAGTCCCTGAACCTACAGTTGCAACCAAAAGAAAGGGGGTGAGTCTACAACCCAGTAAGATTCCATTTACAAATATACATGACCGTTGCTACTATAGTGAGCTCTAAGGTCCTAGTCTTAGTTTAGTTTGCTACTTTACACACTTGTTATTTATGAGTTTTAGCTTCCCCCTCTTACTGCAGTTCTAACATCATTATCAGACACCTCTATTCTATTCGGCTATTCCGGACATAGCCTTTTCGGCGTAGCAACCCATGTAGACAACTCAGAGTCTACGATGTTGGCCAGACATATGAACCACTCACAACAACGTAGCCCAAACCGGCCCAGATTACGGACACAAGTGTTGCAGCAGCTCACCGATTGTAAGCCGGGAGCGAAGGAGCTCAAACGGTAGCTAGCCGAAGAGCCAGGGTGGCTATACATGCCCCCAAGGTGTCTCAAGTAGCTATACTTGCCCCCAAGGTGTCTCAAGGAGCTATACCTGCCCCAAAGGTTTTGTGGTTCATGCTACATCCTACATGTGTCTAGTGGGCAATGTTTTGACCCCTAATGGTCACCTAGGAACGTCTGAGATATTCGCAAGTTACTCACGAGGTACACACCTCAACATTGCCCCAGACCATGCCTCTTAGTAGAGTTATCATCATACACTGAGTAGTCATCCTATACACAACTTTTACTCAACATTCACATCTTGGAGTCAGTGCATTATACAATCCTCAATGTATATCCACTAAATACTTTTTAACACATGTTTACATGTCTGAACTGTTAAGGATGGCAACCCACCACAAATTAATTCACGACACTTACAACGCCTCTCTCAAGGCATAAGCGTGACATTCTCAAGGTAATACCTACCCTGAGACTCTAGAACTCTACCGTCAATTTTCACATAACACATTAGTCTCCTACATGCAATCATGTTATGCCACATTTATTTCATAACTCAGAAAATATGCATGATCAGGTTTAAGCATCACACTTGAACTTTATAGATTCCTAAGCATGCAAAACAATGTCTATTCACAATAAACATAACTAGCATACTTGAAGCACTTGGAATCATATTTAAAATGCCTAAACTAACTAGCATGTGTTTTAATCAACTAAGGAGGAATTTGCAAATATTCATTTACCTGGAATGCTTAAATTCCAATTCTTAGCCTCACGCAACCCTTGATCTGAAAACAACTAATACCTCATATCATCAAAATTATCAAAACACCCTTAGACTCAACTGTCAAACTCTGATTCCATTCTTTCAGAGTTTGTCCTCACATCCTCTACTAATAGATTCTACTCAAGCAGTAGAATCCATGGATTCAAGAATCACATGAATCTGACTTCGGGCACTTGGTTATATCTTGTATATTTTGTAGGCATATCAAGGGCAAAATGGTCTTTTTTTGCTTTTTCAACCATTAACAATGACCTCTATGTTATCTTTACCTCATGTTACTTGAAGATCCACATCCATAATAAAAATTGGACCACTTAGGTCATCAACTCACTCTGATTTGGATCCTGGATTCAGCATTCTTGATCTAAACCCGCTTGAAATGGTTTGTCTGGATCGGGTCATCTTATCAGGTTTGTCTTGAGTTTTGGGTCCAAACTGGGATCCAAACCTGAATCCAATTTGTAATGAAAAAATCGAGTCTTCGCTACTCCGATTTTTCCATTGCACCCGATCAATCAATCACACACATATCTTTATATACCCTGCGCGTCCGATTTGTCTTGGTCTAGACTGAGTCGGTCTAACCCATATTGAGTCCGCCTTTGGTATGGCCGAATCGGTCCACCATTACAAACCCGACTCGGTCTGCTAACTAATTCGGACCCGACTCGGTCCGAATAGACCGAGACGATCTGCCACCACACACATATCCTCACCCATTTTTTTTTTTGGTTTGGCTTGGTCTGGACACACCCAGACTGAGTCACTCCGGTCTGCGCTCAGTCTGGGTCACGTCCAGCCTGATGACCGACTCGGCCTGCAGAAAATGCAGACCGAGCCTATCATCTCGGCGTGCAATAGTTCCGACAACTCCTATCGTTGCCGGATTGTTGCAGCTTCCTGGAAGCAGGGCGACACCGCTGGCGCTCGCTGGTGGCTGCCGACCCAACGGTGGTTGCAGGGGACCCCCCCCCCCCCCCCTTTTTTTCTGCATCTGCAACCGACGAGGGCATTGGCCGAACCTCCTGCCTCCTCGCGGCAGGCGGTCCGTCCCTCCCCATTTTTCGTCGATCGAACACCTGACCCGATTGGGAAGAAAAGAAACACCTCAAGCCTCTCATTGGTCAAAATTTGGCTGACATGAATTGAATAGTCAATAGTGCAATTGATTCGTTGGTCAAAATTTGGCTGACATATTATTTTACCGGGTATAATTCGGGTCTGGTTCATGTAAATCAATTGAACCCGGATCTATACCTGGTATAATCATCATAAGTAGACAGTGGCTCGTCCATAATCATATGGCTAGGCTTTGGATATACGAGGTTGGAATTTAAACTTTGATCATAACAAAAAATTGAAATTAATCGAGAAATAAATTTAGGTGTACATCATAGTGACAAAAGTTTAAAACGAGAAATTATTGCACGTGTTTTCCTAGTGAATTTTGAATATTTTTTTTAACCTCATGTTCTTTTAGTCAAAATCACCACCAACAGTAATTAAACTAATACTTAAAACATAAAAGTCTAAATTGGAAAAGAAAAAACCAAGCTATATACCATATTAAAGGCTTTACTCGAAAACACTCAATCAAAGTAATTGAGTTCCACTTCCCAAGGCTTCGAATTTTGAACGTTTTTTCTTTTCTTAATGAGTTACTACTTTACAAAGTTTGTTTTATGGAAAACCATCTAAACCAACAATTAATTAGCCTAAAATGATGCACATTACTTATTGCATATTAATTAACTCTGATTTCTAAAAAGTTTAATTCCATATTGGACACAACAATTTTCTGCTACATAACAAGTAGAAAGCGATATTTTCAGCATATCACAATTTTATCGTTAATGCTTTCAAGTGCGATTATTATCCTAAAATTTAAATTCCGCAGCCCATTTCATAGGGCAATTTTTAAAAAAAAATCCAAAAAATGGACCAAAAGGACCTTGGGTGCGGTCAACGCACCCAGGGTCGGGTTGACCGCACCGGGTGCCGCACCTGCACCCGCGTCATGTCGACGCGGGTGCGGCACCTGTCTGGCATTGTGATCATAAGAATGTAATATATATAGCTGAAAATTGTATATTTCATTAATGAACCAAGCATATCGAAATTGACTGCCATTATATGCATGAAGAATTTATGAGACACACCATCACTCTACCTTATGTTACCTTTGAGTATCAACTAGCAGACTTCTTCACCAAGGCACTTTCATCACCTTGATTTTATTTTATTCTTGACAAACTTTCGATGATCACACCGTAAGTTTGAGGGGGTTGTTAAAATGTATTGTTATATAAGACATTTGTGTTATATATATATATATATAGTTCACTGTGTATGTAAACTAAAATACCCATGAGGGTATTTTAATCATTTCAATTTGTAATAGGTGTCAGTTCGACTGACGAGTTTTTTTTTTCTGTTTTTATTTTTATTTCTTTTTATCTAGTTTGACTGATGTAACAAGTGGTGTTGGGAGCTGGTCCAACTAGCTGTTGGACCAGCCCCTTAAGCATGGGAGTGCCTATATAGGCACTCCCTCTCTTGTATTTGTTATGCTTGTTGCCAAGTATATTTGAATAAAGTCTCTTGTTATTTTTATGTGTTCATGTTCTCTTTTGAGAGATTGTGTTGGCCCTTAGTGGCTCTTTGTATTTGGCCCATTAGAGGATTTTGTACTTGTGAGTGTGCACCTTTGTAGTCACTTTGTGGCTTTGTGCACTTGTTGTTTCATTAAATGGACATGCGATTTGGGACTAAATTTCACACTCTAATTTTTGGCGATATGATGTGGTAATTTTTTATCGGTTGAGTTATCGATTTGTGCTTTGGACCATGTGCATTAATTCCAATGTTATTATTCAGAGTAATTTGTTGCCAAGTGTGTAAATTTTTTTCTTCACTGTCATACTTCTTTGATTCTGGTAATTTGTCTAAGCCTCACCTCTTTTGTTTCATATTCCTTATGGTTCATATCATGGTATTTGTCTAAGCAGGGCTGTGGTGCCCACTATCCAGGGTTATGAAGATGCAGGAGACTTCACGGTGACGGAGAGACTAAAGACCAGTGTACATGGGAACCTTGTCTTTTATCTTAGTGTTGGTTCAATTGGCCTTTTTGGACTTGTTCTACTCATTATCATGCACAAAAACTGGTAAGATTTTAATATTTATTCCTTGTTCTTTTCCTTTCTTTTCTGATGGTGTTGAGTCTTTGTTTTTATCTATCTCTTTTGCTTTTTTTTTTTCCATTATGAAGTATAATATATGCGTACTTATTCTTCAAATTGATTCTCTTTTCTGAAAATTTCTTAGTTTTTCATTGCAAGTGGTGGTGTTGCAGACATGCATCTTTTTTTTCCCTTTATAAAAAATTTCTGCTGACATTGCTGCATAACCTTTTGAAACTAGCCCATGATAATATCTTCTTAGTTCATTTAATTTTGAAGCTTATTACCTGGAGGTTCCTAGATAATAGATACAAATGGAAACACCGGCATATGGTTGTCTAGAATCTGATTAAAGTTTCTGTTGGTAAGATGGATTAACTTGTCTGTGTAAAATATTATTTCCATAATGACTAAAATTTAAAATTTATTTTGTTTCCTAAGTTGATGGTGTTAGAAGACGACCTCCAGATTTACCTGCGCAAGGAAGAAAATAAATGATAGAGAAAAGATTACAACATATTTTCATGTTCATTGATCTATTCAGTAATACATATATTAAGTGATTACAAAATAATTAGGGTACAAAAATACCCTTTAATGAGAGGTTAAGATTACAGCATAACACAACTATATGGATACAGGTCTGGATTGAATCCAAATCCGTAAACCAGGTAAATGACGACTTCTTTTCACCCTCCCTCAAGTTGTACATGATCTTGGATCATGAACAACTTGCCTTTTAACATAAAAAACGGTCCTTTGTTAATCCTTTTGTGAATATGTCTGCAACTTGCTCTTCTGTTCGGGCAAAATTGGGCTCAATTTCTTTTTCTTCGACCTTTTGCCTTACAAAATGTTGGTCTATCTCAATGTGTTTTGCCCGACTATGATAAATAGGATTAAAGGACATATTGATAGCACTTTAGTTGTCACATAGTAACAGTGATCGAGTAATCGATTCTCCTATCTCTGTGAGAAGGTGTCTTATCCATGTAGCCTCTGCAGTTGCGGTAGTCATAGATCTGTATTCGGCCTCTGTGCTCGATCTAGCTATGGCTTTCTGCTTTCTACTGCACCAAGAAACTATGTTTGACCTAAGAAAACTGCAATAACCAGATACCGATCGACGTTCATCTGGATCCCTTGCCCAGTCAGCATCAACATAAACAATGACCTCATGTGCTCCTTGATTCATCCCACCTTTTTTGTATACAAGTCCATCGCCGACAGTGCCTTTCAAATACCTTAGTATTCTCTTAACTGCCTCCACATGTGGTGTACGAGGCTTATGCATAAATTGAGACACTTGATTGACTGAATATACTATGTCAGGTCGAGTGAAAGTTAGGTATTGTAATATATCTACTATGCTGCGATATCTAGTAGGATCTTCATATAAATCTCCCTCTTTGGAGCTCAGTTTCTGATGTATAACACTTGGGGTTGCCGAGGGTTTGCAATTCATCATCCCCGCTCTATTGAGAATATCCACTGTGTACTTGTGTTGAGTGAGAGTAAGAATATCACATGTCTTGTCGACTTCCACCCCAAGGAAATATCGTAGATCTCCCAGATCTTTCATTTTAAATCTTTGATTCAACAATTTCTTTACTTCCTCAATGTGAGTTTCACAGTTTCCTGTAATGATGATGTCATCTACATATATCAATAGGAGTGTGGTCACACTTTGCTTCTTGTAGATAAATAATGAATGATCAAGAAGAAATCTAGAGAAACCATGTCTTTGTATTTCAAGTGGAAAAACTCTCGAACCAAGAACGAAATGCCTGTTTCAAGCCATATATCGCTCTTTTTAATCTACACACATATTGATTAGCATCTTGTTCCGTATAGCCCGCGGGCTGCTTCATATAAACTTCTTCCTTTAGATCTCTATGCAGGAAGGCATTTTTAACATCTAGCTGACTTAATGTCCATCCATGTTCAACAACTAGACCCAACATAATTCGAATGGTCTCCATTTTCACAACAGGACTAAAAGTTTCATCAAAATCCTGCCCTTGCTCTTGTGTGAATCCTTTGGCGAAAAGTCTGGCTTTGTACCTTTCAATAGTCCCATCAGGTTTATATTTGATCTTGTACACCCATTTCGAGCCAACTACATTCCTATTTGGTGGTCTGGAAACAACCTCCCAAGTGCCACATTCATGTAAGGCTTTTATTTCTTCATTCATCGTTTCAATCCATTTTTTTGAGTTGACAGCTTGATAAAATGTGAGAGGCTCATCTTCTTTGTTTATGGCTGTAAAAAATAATTGAAAATCTAGAGAGAATTTTTTGTAGCTGACCCATTTGTCAAGCGGGTGTCGAGCCCGAGTAGACATCCTGACAACCAACATCTGTGAGGGAGTAGGAGGTATATTAAGGTCCGGACAGGGAGTAGAGACAATTAAAGATTCCTTTTCACGTCGAGTGTAGACGATACCCTTATACCTTCATGTTTCCAAGGGTTGTGCAACAACATCTTCTGATTGTGATGCACCTTCTGTTTCCTCACATGTTTCCTTTTGACTACAGTCCGGAGGGCATTCATTTTTAATGTTGGAAAAGAGTTCGGTGCTTAACCATGGGTGATATACCTCAACATTGGACCATGAGCTGGAGGGGTTAGTTGGTTGATTATCAAAGTTCATCTCATAAAAAATGACATTTCTCGACACTTTTATGTGTTTGCTCGACGGATCATAGCACCTATACCCCTTATAGTCATCCACATACCCCACAAATCTACACTTCAAGGCTTTGTCTTGAAACTTATGCCTCAATGAGCTGTCAACGTGCATATAACAAACATACCCAAAAACACGTAATTCATGGTAATCAGGATGAATGCCAAAAAGTGTAAAGTATGGCGATATGTTTTCCAACAGTGCCATAGGCAGGCGGTTTATCGCATATACTGTAGAGTGAAAAACCTCTGTCCATAAAGTAATAGGGAGATTACTATCATGCATCATGCTCATTGCACTCTAAAAAATGTGTCGATGCTTTCTCTCAACAATCCCATTTTGTTGAGGTGTGTGGGCAATACACTCTTCTCCTTATTCCATTATGCTGGAGAAATTCAATAAAATCACTAGAGGAGAACTCTCCCCCTCCATCACATTGGAAATGTAGAATGTTTTCAGAGAAATGATTTTTGATAAAGGAATAAAACTTTCGAAATAATCCAAAGACTTCTGGTTTATGCTTTATGAAGAATATCCAAGTATAACGCGAATAGCTATCAACAAAGATAAGGTAATATCTACTTCCCGAGCCAGAAGCAATTGGCGCAGGACCTCAGACATCTGAACATATGATCTCAAAAGGCCTTGAAGCTCTTTTATTGATTGAATTGAAGGGTAAAACATGACTCTTATATAAATGACAACTCGAACATTTTATTTCATTTGCTTCTGAACCCATACTAGACTTAGGAATCAAATTATTTGAGACAAGTTTTTCAATAAAATGATGACCACAATGACCCAATCGATTGTGCCAAAGAATTGACTTATTACATTCAGAAATAGCGAACACACACTCAGAAGAAATTAATGATGGATGCTAATAAAGCTTCAAGGATGAACAAGTGGAATGAACTGTGGAGGAGGGATCTTTTTGAAAAATGTACATATTGCCTCGTCTCTTTCCTTCAGCGAATGTCTCTCTCGTGCGAAGATCCTTGACATAAACAGAAGATGGAGTAAATTCAATTGAGGCATTAATATCATCAATAAGTTTTGAGACGGAAACAATATTTTTCTGAATATTTGGAGCATGAAGAACATTTGAAAGTTTGAGAGAAGACTTAGACATGGGTATAACAACATTTCCAATGTGTGAAATGGAATGATGACTTCCATCTCCTGTGACTATACTATTTCTACCAACATAAGAAATAGGGTTTAGGAGTTTACCCGCATCACCTGAAACGTGAAACGTGGGTTGCTGCCCCTAAATCAACATACCAAGTGCCTTTATCATTCTGCTTCATATTCAGTCCCGCCAGTGCTGCCAATAGTAACTCCTTTACTTCTCCCCCGGCCTTTGAGTTTTCTGTGTCTTTCTTAGTCTCTTGTTGTGAAGATTTCCCTTTATTTTGTGGATTGAACCAACAATTTGCTTTAACATGTCCCCTTTTGTTACATAAAAAACATGTAGGAATGGACCTTTGACCTTGCTGATTGGGAGAAACATTGGGCGTTGGAAGTAGTCCACGACCCCCAAAGCCAGGTCTTCCCTATCCACTCCTACCTCAAAAGGCACCACTTCCTCTTCCTCTACCATAAGTCAACCCTGTGGCAAGAACTTCTTGAGTCCCAGATTGCACATAATTTTCTTTAGAGAAGCCCTTCAGACTCATCTCATATTGCAACAATTTTGCACGTAGATCTTCGAACTTAGAAAGCTCTGGGAGACACAATAAAGACGTCAAAACATGATAGTCTGGTCCAAGCCCACTTAGAGTTTGTTGTACTTTATCTTTATCATTAACCACACATCACACGATAGTCAATTGATCCGTGATGGTCTTCATTTTATTTAAGTATTCCATGATAGATATGGAATCTTTCCTCAACATCTGAAATTCTCGCTTAAGAAACACAACTCTGGTCTCAGATATTTGCGAATATGTCTGAAGTAACTTGTCCCACAATTCCTTAGCTGAACAATCATCAAGAATGACTACAAGAACCTCTTGCGACAATGTAGAAGTGATGTATGCCACCAATGCTTGGTCTCTCTTCATCCAAGCGATGTAATCCGGATTTCTGAGAAAAACAATAGAAGATACCCCTTTACCATCTTCCTTTTCCTGCGAGATAAATTCTGGAGGGGTTGGAATTGACCCATCCAGATGTCCAGAGAGATCTTGGCTCCTTATAAAAGGAACGATCTGCCTTTTCCAAGTCAAGAAATTGGTATTGTTTAACTTCTCAGAGACGAGTTGACTAAGGAAATTAGAAGAAAGGGCTGTTTGTGGGAGCGATGAGTCCATTGAAGAAAAATATGGGAAGTTGGTGTTAAAGGAAAAAGAGAATTTCTGGACAAATTCAATCGAAAGAAAAACCAGCCACTTTTAATATTCTGCCTTTTTTTTTTGCAGAAGCTAATAAACTAGGAAAATTATATCCTGTCGTGGCCAGCGAACATGACAAGACTGATTATGTCAACGCTGAATCAGTTCCTTATTGAACGAGTACATCTAGTTTCTAAAAAATTTTTCTGTAATCTCGAATAATAAGAGTGATAAATATAAAACAGAAATATTTCAAATAAAACCAGTTTAGCAAGAGAGGACCCTGTCGATGATCCCTTCTTAAAATAAGCAAGGATTGTTGGCAATGAAAGAAGATCAGAATCGATTAACGTGGAGACACGTTGCCGATTTTTTTGAAGAAGAAAGTTTCAGAAGTGGACACTTGAAACACAGAAACGCTGTTTGAAAGAATATCTGGGTTTTGGATTCTGTGAAAACGCAGATTTGAAGAAACCAGATTTAAAGAGAAAGGAATAACGTATTTAAAAGGAAGAAGAACGAGCACAAATTTAAAACAGGAACAAGCACTGATTGGGTTTAGAAAGGAGAACACATTGAAAGGAGAATGCAGATTGGGTTTAGAAAGGAGATCACCGATTGGAATAGGATGGGTTTTGGAATCTGAGAAGACACCGATTGGAAGAACCCAGATTTAAAAGAGGGGAACGTAGATTGGAACTCACAGATTTAGATTGGCATAGGATGGGTTTTGGAATCTGAGAAGACGCCGATTGGAAGAACCCAGATTTAAAAGAGGGGAACATAGATTGGAACTCACAGATTTCTTGCCTTGGAACTCAAGACCATCTCTTTGAACACTCCTTTTGGAGAAGCAATCCCAGGCCCAACTTCAACACTGCTCTGATACCATGTTAGAAGACGACCTCCAGATTTACCTGCGCAAGGAATAAAACAAATGATAGAGAAAAGGGGCTGAAGAAGGTCACGGCTGAAAATCGTTCATGTTCATTGATCTATTCAGTAATACATATATTAAGTGATTACAAAATGATTAGTGTACAAAAATACCCTTTAATGAGAGGTTAAAATTACAACATAACACAACTATATGGATATGGGTCTGGATTGAATCCAGATCCGTAAACCAGGTAAATGACGACTTCTTTTACTTCTTTTCAGATGGTAGTATTGATGTGGGATATTCCAGATGTGGCCGAAAGTAATCTTGGGTTACTGAACTCCAGAAAAACGGGAATGCTTCCAATAGATTATTTTTTTTTTTGTTTTTGTAAATGAATGTTGAAACATGAATTTCAAATAGTGGCTCTTGGGGACTGTCCTGTTGTCTGTTTTTGTTTGGCTTGTCTATATGTAACTGTTACATGATTTAATTTCACTGGCCTGATCTTTGATAATGCATAAACTTGTGAAAGTTTCATATAGTTGTTTGTACTTTTGCTGTGTCTGGACACCACTTGGGATATCTGTGTATTGCTATCACCTGGTTGCATATGATACCATCTTGAAGCTGTGTGATGTAGTTCTAGGTCAAAGTATTGTAGTACTTGTATTTTCATCTGAGTGAATGATTTGTCTCAAATGCAGGGGTGGAGGGGTTGTTGGCTTGGTTATGGCATGTTCCAATACCTTTGGGCTTGTTACTGGTGCTTCTCTTTTGGGATTTGGATTAAGTGAGATACCAAAGAGCATTTGAAGGAATGCAAACTGGGGAACTCGTCAGAAGGTTCTTTCCCTTCGAGTTGCTAAAATGGCACTGAATCTTGACAATGCCCACCAAGATTTGTCCAATGCAATTGTAGTAAGTATTGTGTCTTGCTCAGTCTAGAAACTAATTTTGTTATATTATGTTTTGTCTCTTGATCTGTTGACTAGTTGATTATGAAAGTGTCTGTCTTTAGGTAGGCTATGACTACAAGCATGCCACTATATTCATTCATAGCAAGTTTGCCATACATTGGTGACTAGTCATTATATGCTTATTATATTGACTTCAGAATTTGAACTTGATCATGGAGCTATGTCAACCTGGGTACGGGTACAGTGTGTACGACACGGCAATTCCAAAAAATGTGGGTACAGGGACACAACTATATATATATATATATATTAAATATCACATAAATGCAAAATAAATTGAATATAATCTAAATATATATGCTATATCTAAAATATATATTATATATTGAAAATATAAAGTTATAAACTGAAAATATAATTATAAAATATAAATTAAATACAAACTTATATATACGGAGGGTAAAAGGCGTGTCCGGGTGTCGACGTCGACACGGGTACGGAGGGCAAAATGGAGTGTCCAGGTACCATAGTCATGGAGTTGTTCATCTTCCTAACCCATAAAATAATGAGGATGGGAATTAAATTAGAAATGCTACATGGTACAGGTGTCTAAGTTATAGAAACTTCCTTCGATATAAACAATTAGCTCAACTTGGAATCTTCGTAACTGGACGTTGATCTCGTGCATGATGATCAATAACTGAGTTTTTTTGTCAGAATGTAACAGAACTTTTTCTATTCATTGCAACATACTTTAAGAAACTTTTGCACTTTATTCTATTTTCTTGAATTGTATAGTCACTTCTGGCTTTTTGTGTTAGATTGCTCAAGCAACATCAAATCAGATGTCTAAGCATGACCCACTGAGGCCCTATATGGATGTTATTGATGACATGTTGCGTCAGATGGTACTTGTATCACCTATGTATAAAGTCTCTTCATAATATTTGCAATTGTTTTCTCTGAACTACCTTTATGGTTTCCTGTTTCATTTAGTTTAGAGAAGATCCAGGTTTCAAACCAACAGGAGGCAGATTAGGGGAAAGCGACATGGACTATGATGCTGATGAAAAGTCAATGGCTATGCTCAGAAGGCAACTTAGAAGAGCTCGAGAAGAATACTATCGGTATAAAAGGTATTTCACATCCAAAATGGCTATACTATGATTTTGTGATTGTTAACTTTCTGTAAACACCCTTTCTCCATGGATCTTCTTTGTGATAACAAGTTGCATCTCATATAGCCTTAGCAAGGAACTGTACCCTGTATTTGCAATTTGCGTGCATGAAAAGACAGAACATTGTACTCATTAGTTTGTCAACATTTGGGAAACGTAGTTTTTCCAGCAGATACTTAAGGATGTGTTGCTTATGGCAGCAGTTTTTTTGTACCATTATATATTGGATGTGATTGTCAGTTCAAATAATGAACTTGATGTATGATTAATGCCTTTGTTGTGTGCATAATAAAAATATTTCAAAGAAGCTATGTCATTCTTCATTTGTCCTCTCATCTAGTTGTTTCACAGAAATGTCATATTTATTGAAATATTAGAGCCCTTTAAAATGATTGTAGAAGTAGAAGAAAATTGCAAATTTAAGGTGCTGATTGTTTTAGGGGTTTGACAAAGCAGTTTCCTTCTTGCTATTTGTATTGGCCACTTGCTCTTCTCGGTTTCCTTCTTGCATTGTGTAATTGATTTCTTTTTCTCCCACTTATTTTTTGATGTCATTAATTTCTTGCTACATATTTGTCACCATTTTTCATGAGCTAGCACTAAAAGTTTAATTACTTGAATTATGGTTAAGATATTGATGCTTGAATCCGATCATTATGTGAACTGCATACTTCATGCAATACTATTGAAAAAAGACTAGTTTTGATCGGATAGCCTGGATGTATAATTGAGGTTCTTTTGAGTTCAGATATCATTATGTTATTCTGAGAATTATATGAATTGCAAACATATTTTATACTTTTAAGCCTGTTTCATGAACTTTTCATTGTCCGCTGTCAATGTTCTTGCAGTGAATACATGACATATGTCACTGAGGCCCTAGAATTAGAAGACACTATAAAAAATTATGAGCGCGGGGATGCTTCAGGATGGTGTGTTTCTTGCTTGTCTGTTTCCCTTTTGTTTCTTGTATGTTGCTCTTTCTTTCATGTCTGTGGTGCCTTGGCAGAGGATTGATTTATTAGTCCATGTTGTTGCAGGAAATATGTTTCAAGTTTCAGATCTGCTCGCACTGGCACTACTGGACCGTTCTTGGATACGCTGGGTAATTGTGCAACTGATTTTTGTACTGTTTTATGTTCTTGTTCATGAATTAATGGCCTATTAGTTATACGAGTTCTATTTCCAATCGTTGCTTATTTTCTTTTTTGTACTTAGTATTAACTGTTTATGTACTTACTTTATGGGTTTATTAGTGAGGCTGTTTCTGCTATTTGTTATTTTTTACTTGTTCTGGATATTCATGGCTGCTATGTGACAATGAGAGTCTTCAGTCTTGTTTACGTCTTCTATAAGATCTCTTGGTCTCAGAAACTTTTATTTGTTTTTTCTGATAAAGATAATTTTTTAAATCTTATTTTGGTCTTCTTTTTGTTGTCTTCTTAAACATTTTTGGAGTTCCTGAATCCTGAGTCACTGGCTTAGTATTGTGTATTGTGTCGTGATAATGTACATGTTTCCTTTCCATTTGTCAGCTTCATACTGCACGTGTCATTTACCATGTTTGGAAGCATTTTTCTGAATGGGCAAAAAGTTTGGTTTTGCTGCTCTGTCATTTGAAACATGCAGCAACTCTTTAGACATCTGAATTTATTTATTTAATACACCATACTGTCCATACATTTACAATTACAGTGACATCTATCTTGCAAGAATTCTTCTGAGGAAAGGCTCCTGCATATTCCAGAAAACCAACTAAGGGATATTTCAGTTGTTTCTCCAGATCTAGTGTTTTTAATATTTAAAAATATGTCCCTTGTAAAATAGAAACTGAACATAATGACTCACTTCTGCATTTCTGTGAATGTGGATCCCCTAAATCTTATGGTGTTTAATAGTCTATTATTGGTATATATTGCAGAGTGGATTTGGCGATGCGTTCTCAGGAAGCACTTCAAGAAATTATTGGTTGTCTTGCTTGGATGTATGTCAGTTGCCATTCTTCTAGCAGAGGCTACACTTCTTCCAAGTGGTGTTGATCTATCTCTTTTCTCCATTCTGATAAAAGCATTTGGAAAGCAAGAGATGCTTGTGCAGGTTATTGTAGATATAGTTTTCATTATCATGCCATTCTTTTATGCTGTTGTTAGCCTCAGTGTTGTCACTAGGGGTGGCAATCAGGTCGGGTTGGCGGGTTGGCTGGTCAGCATACCTCAACCCGAAGCCGACCCGTTTATTAAACGGGTCGGCTGTGGCAAACACGAACCTGACCCGTTTATTAAACAGGTAACCCGACACGACCCGCCAACCCGTTTAATAAACGGGTTGGGTCGGGTAAACGGGTTAGCGGGCTGGTTGGCGGGTTGACCCGCCCGCCTAACCCGTTTATTAAACGGGTCAGCCGGGTTGGAATACCCCTAACACGAACCCGACCCATTTAATAAACGGGTTAGGCGGGTCGACCCGTTTATTAAACGGGTTAGTTTAAGCCCAACCCGAACCCGCCTAAGAGGCGGGTCGGGTCAGGTTTTGCCACCCCTAGTTGTCACCATCTTTATTTGAAGAGGCAAAAGTTGGGGCATGAACCTTGCCAGAAAAAAAATCGGGATTTGAGTTTGGATGGTGTCTATGTAATTAGATTTACAAGTTGCCAAGTTTGGCTACAGTCCCACTCAGAATTTTGAGCCTGTGTTGGATTCACTTTGTTTTTGGTCTTGGCTTATGGTTGTGCTTGGTTATGATGGATGTTCATTTTAGCCATCATATTTTATCTTACTGGTGTTCTTTTAATGTTACTTTCAATTAGTATTCTAACATACTATTTCCATTAAGATATTCTCATAGAAAAGTAGCAACATTTATACAATTGCGGTCAGTCTTTTTATGTTCTCTCTCTCTCTCAAAAAAAGTGGTCAGTCTGCGTGATGACACTAATAATTCTAACATCTCACAATAATGTTGTTTTTTCTCATGCATCAATGAGTCCTTTCAGTGTATGGTCTGTTATTAATTTGTTCAAGTCTTGTGCAGATTGCTGCATTTGTTCCTTTAATGTACATGTGTATTTGTACGTACTATTCCTTATTCAAGATTGGGATGCTGATGTTCTACTCCTTGACTCCAAGGCAAACAAGCTCAGTGAGCTTGCTTATGATATGTTCGTAAGTATCTCAGACAATGCTAGTTACAAAGAGGTTTGCCATTGTCAATGCCAAACTTTGAATTGTAATAACAATCACATGTATTTAATGCCTTTGTTAGGATGGTTGCTCAGTATGCTCTTCCAATATCTTACAACTTTTTAAATCTTATCCGACTTGATGGAGATGCCAAAACTACCTTTGAAAAGGTGAGATTCATTTACTCGTGGCTACTAGGATCAAATATGATATCTGATGTATTACAGAACTCATAAACATTATAGGTGGAATGATCTCATCTGTTCCAATATGAATATGGATGGGTTTCAGGATCTGTTTTATCAACCACTGATATGTTATGTTTTTGGTGCATCTGCCTTTTCTGAAGATGCTGATGATAACTTGCTTCATTTTGTGAAGTCACTGGATCAATTGCTGGTTTTGAAACCATGTTTGTCACTCTAGTTAATAATGTCCTCAGCTGTGTTGCATGGATACGGTTGTAGATATGGGAATACAGCCATTTTTTATGAAGTTTCTGATATGACTTGTATATAAGGGGATACAGAACGGGAGTTGAAATGGAGTATCCATGTGACATAGGTCTTAAGGCTTGTGAGGCGTGAAAGAGGTATAAATGACCAATAAGCACGATGGAAACGAAGTTTACTTTGGCTTTTTTTTAATGGATTAAATATGTATATTTTGTGTCAGGAAAGATGAAAAGAAAACATATATACAAATAAAAATGGCAATAGAAAAACTGGTTTTTCTTCTGGAATTAATTTTTAATACTGCATGGTGTAGTTAATGCATGATTGCTCGGGTTAGTGGCAGCATTGTTCTAGCAGGTGGAGATTGAGCTAGTGGATTAAGTAGGTTGCGTTCCTCTTAGAGGCAAGAGGTTCAAAGGGACTAAGGAAACCCAGTTTGGTAATAACTAATCACTGGGTCTGACTCTAGGAATGATACCGATAATTATGGGTGTCCTTTCAGCCTTTCTCCTTGAGCTGAATTTTTCTTCCCCAAGATGCAGAGGGAGATTGCTGTGGGTGACCACCTGGGATGCATCTAAAGCTACTGTAAAATCCTGGTTCATGCTCATTTGAACTTGTCAGGCACTATATAGGTTTCTCCTCATCATCAGCTTGTCCCAACTGTAGTTCAGTTATAATATCATTAGCAACAGTATTATTCCATTCTGTGATTTTCATCATCTGCCTGTATCATACTATTATCAGTATTACCAACATTTGTCCAAGCCAATCATTATCATCAACACCACTACCAATAACAGCAAGCAGTGGCATTATGATCACTCTGTGATCATCAGCATCACAATGTCATAGTAGCATCATTATCGACAGTGACAGCTTCATTGTATCATGGCAACCGGGAGGGTGGTGTATGTTCGCCCCCGATGATTCACTGAATCCCACGTCTGTGTTCGGGGGATCGAATGAGCGCCACGTATTCATGCACATGGGGCTTGTATTCCCGTGTATGTTGACATAACTTTGCATCGGACTCTGATGTTGTTGCAAAGACTTAATCACCCTTGCTTTTCTTGCCCTGAAATGACGGTTCGAGGAAATGACAAAAATATCCTCCATTCAAAAGTTGTGAAACGGCGGCTCGATAAAAAGACAAAAAAGTCCTCCATCCAGAAAGTTTGATGTTAACCATTTAAAGTGGAGACGTTCCCTATTCATTAAACTCCTGCGCCATCTGCTGTAACAGTTGCTCCCATTATCAACCAAAACTTTGCCTTCGTCTCCAGTCTAGCTTTCCGCCTTGTTTTTTATCCTGTTGTACAACACACTGTCGCCTTCTCGTGTCTGCCTTGCGTTACAAAACATTCGAGTGTCTTCTCTTCATTTTTGCTGTCGTTAGGCATCATGGTAGAAAGCAATGATTCACAAACATTCCTTCCAGTGCCATTAAGGCAGCGTGAGTAGCTTTTCATCTCATCATGCGATCGATGAAGAAGGCATGTCGTCTTGTGTGCCATTAAGGCATTGTTTGGTTATTGCAGGTAGAAATTGTTCTTACGAAGGTTGAAAACTTATCGATATTTGTAAGACGCTGGGACCTATTGACAAGAATGCTTGTTTGCAGATGCTAGGAAGAGCCTCTACCCCATCAGGTATCCTACATTCATTCATCCTTATCGATTTGTAATTAGTAACAGACTCCCGTTTTTGTGAGATACATTTTTGTTAGTTAATATCGATTTGTTTGCTATTATGCTCAAGTTCTTCCTTATCGTTTTGTAATTTATTGTGCGATATATTTATCGACCTTTTAGATAGTATGGTTTTGTATCGTCGTGTTGTAAGTTATTATGCTGAACTGCCGCTTCGATTTTCAATATCTTACAAATCGCTATACATACATATCGTTTTGTAAGATATTATATTGCATGTAATATGTATTTGTAAGATATTTGTACACAGACTTTGAAAACATGTGGATGCAGAAACACATTGTTACACGCATGGCGTGGCGATTTTCGCATGCATATCGCTGCTCTCTCAGCGACTTCTATTGAACTCGCTTTAGAGCCTCGTGGATATTATGAGCGCGTTATCGTCAACACACATGTACGACATGTGTATTTTATTGGCATGGTAAGCGATAAGTCGATGCTCAGTATAAGCAAACATCAAACTGCACTTGCTTTGATACTGTCATGCTTTAAATCGTTGCTTTGACTTGCTTAACCCTAGTGGTATCCGTTGTTATATTCATCATGATTAAATCGTAGTAAAGCTATGCCGCTTGCTAACGCAAATTGATATATTGCTTACAAAACATTCTATTGTCTTATTTTATTTGTCGTTGTTGTTAGGCATTATCGAAGAAAGCAATGATGCACAAACATTCCAACCAGTGCCATTAAGGCAGCGTGAGTAGCTTTTCATCTCATCATGCGATCGATGAAGAAGGCATGTCGTCTTGTGTGCCATTAAGGCATTGTTTGGTTATTGCAGGTAGATCTTGTTCTTACGAAGGTTGGAAACTTATCGATATTTGTAAGACGATGGGACCTATTGACAAGAATGCTTGTTTGCAGATGCTAGGAAGGGCCTCTACCCCATCAGGTATCCTACATTCATTCATCGTATGCATTGTATCTCAAACCGCTGTATTAGTAACAGACTGACGTTTTGTTAGTTAATATCGATTTGTTTGCTATTTTGCTGCAAACACGAATTGAGATATTGCTTAAAACATTGTTGAGCTTATCATCAGGTTGTAATAAAGACGATGTAGCTGAATCAATCGAAAGATCTAGAGAATTGAATATCTATACTTATGACGCAACTGAAGAATTGAACATCTGCACTAACAATGCACATGAAAAGAAGGGTGTAGGCATTAGACCCACTCTTGACTTGAATGTTCCAGTGGAAGAAATGCAATTCAATGATGAGGTAGACTACCATGACAGTGCACATAATAAAAGTGTAGGCCCCGGGAATGTACACGGAAGTACACTTGACTTGAATGTTCCAGGAGAAGAAATGCAATTCAATAATGAGGTAGATTTTGATGACAGTGCACATAATAAAAGTGTAGGCCCCGGGAATGTACACGGAAGTACACTTGACTTGAATGTTCCAGGAAAAGAAATGCAATTCAATAATGAGGTAGATTTTGATACCGTAGGAACTGGGAATGTACATGGAATTACACGTCACTATGTTCCTGTAGAAGGAATGCAGTTTAATAACGAGGAAGATGCATATAAATTTTACAATGATTATGCCTTAAAAGTTGGCTTCAGTGTGAGAAGGTTTTCTTGGTCAAAAAATGCACAGGATGTCTTGGTTAGAAAGACATATGTATGTTCCATGCAAGGTTGGAAGAAATCAATGGGAAATCCAACAAGGAGCATGTCAGAATCAAGATGTGGATGTCAGGCGAGATTGGTTTTGAGAAGACATCTGAATGGGAAATTTGTCGTGCGTACTTTAATCATTGATCATAATAATGATTTATCTGCATCATTTATGACTGCTATGCTAAGGTCACATCGTAAAGTAACTGTAGCGTATGCTGCAATGGCTGAAATAGCCGATAGTGCCGGCATTGCACCAAGGAAGACATACAATTTGTTTACCCGCATAGATGGTGGTCGCGAAAATGTGCCATTTACACCTTTGGATCTAAGAAACCACTTGAGAAGGAAGAGGATAGATAACATGAAGAACGGAGAAATATGTTGTTTGGTTCGCTACTTACAGAATAAATCAAGCAATGATCATGGTTTCTTTAGTGCAATGCAAGTGGACGAAGATGGATATGCTGTGAATATGTTTTGGGCAGATTCAAAATCTAGAGTAGATTATGAATGCTTCAATGATGTGCTTGTGTTTGATACTACAGTAAAGATTAATACTGAACAGTGGCCATTTGCGCAGTTTGTGGGAGTGAACCATCACGCACAGAGTTGTATATTAGGCAGTGCTTTTGTGTATGACCAGACCAAGGAAAGCTTTGAGTGGTTGTTCAGAGTATTTACACAGGCAATGAACGGGAAGCATCCAGAAACTGTACTTACAGATGGTGATCACGCAATTGCGGCTGCAGTGCTTCATGTGTGGCCAGATGCACATCATCGCCTATGTTTGTGGCATATCTTTCAAAATGCAGCAAAGAACATAAGACACATATTTAATCAGAATACAGGGTTTGACAAAACGTTTACAAGGTGTGTACTTCATAGCTTAGACGAGGTCACTTTTAAGTCAGATTGGGACAAAATGATTAAGACATACGACCTTACTGACTGTCTGTGTTTACAAAATTTATATGCAAAAAAAGAGAAGTGAGCATTGGCATATGGTAGTCAATACTTTTGTGCAGGTATGATAAGCACACAAGGAGCCGAATCTATGCATGCCACCCTGAAGAAAACTTTGTATTCATGTTTAACAATGTTTCGTTTCATGGAACAATATGAATTATTTGTAGACGGTCTAAGACAGAATGAGCTTGAACAAGACGTGAAATGCTTCAATACACGACCTCAAACTTTTGGCATGAAAATATTGATGCGACCTGCAGCTCTGTATACACTAACTGTATTTGAATGGATCAAGAAAGAGGTGTTGCATGTCATGAATTGCAAAATAGAAGGACTCGTGCAAACCGAGAATATGCACAAATACCATATTTTTTGTCAGGGCGAAAAACATCAGGAAAGGCAAGAAGCACATGTCACGTACAATGTTGACAACGGAAGGGTAAAATGTTCGTGCAAAATGTATGAATTCAAAGGCATTCTATGCTGTCATGCATTAAAGGCACTCAATCAAGAGAAGATACAAGAAATACCTGAGTCTTACGTAATGCGAAGATGGACCAGACGCGCGAAGATTGAAATGCTCGTTATGGACAATGCGAGTAAATCTGGTGTTGACGAGAAGTGCCACATAGCCTCCCGTTACCAACAACTGTGTAGGTCATTCATGCATGTTGCTGATTTGGCATCGAGAAGTGAAGAAGGCTATGCATGTGTGAGAAAAGCTGCAACGGAGTTACTTGAAAACGTGGAGTTAATTCACATTAAGTCCGTTGCAGCGAATGAATACCAGCCGAAGATAATGGGATCGAAAAGCGTAGGTCAAAATCATGTTTCGCTTGACACTCCTGAGAAGTTGCACCGAAGCGTAAACATTATCTTCAACAAGTCAGTAGATAACGTTGTTGATTATGATGGACATATTCATGAAGCGAAGGGTATCAAAAGAAAACCGTCCTTGAAATGAAATGGGGATCTTCGAAACACGAGCTTTGATTAACAAGAGCAAGTGTCAAGAATGACACTAAAGCATAACCCTTAAAAAGGGTATAACTGGAAACAAAATAAAAATAAAAATGTATTCTTTATTGATATGAAAAACCAATTGCTTAAGAAGCATTGGAGTGAAATACAAGAGGGGCTGCACCCCTTTATATACACAGCTGAAAGAGGACTCAATAGAGCTGTTGGGCACAGTCCAACAGCTCTATTTAGAGCTGTTAGAATGTGTCAGTCCAACAGCTCTATTGCTAGTCAAGTCTGGACAGGACTTGACTAACAAGAGTCATTCTAGTTCAAACTGAACTAGATGACATAAAGACAAAAAATAAAAATAAAGGAAAAAAAATACAGAAAAGAAAGAAATTAAAAATGTATTTATATATATATAATAATAATATAATATTATTATATATACATATATGTACAGTTTTACATTTTAACACTCCCCCTCAAACTTACGGTACAATGAGCGAAAGTTTGTCTAAGAGAAAGTGAAATCGGGGAGCAGCGAGAGGCTTTGTAAAGAAGTCTGCTAACTGATATTCTGAAGTGACATATGGCAGATCAATTATCCCGTGTAGATATTCCTCTCTGACGTAGTGACAATCCATTTCGATGTGTTTGGTGCGTTCGTGAAATGTTCTGTTACTGGCAATGTAGATCGCACTTTTGTTGTCACAACACATTTGTGAAGCCTTTGTTGCTTCAACTCCCATGTCAGCAAACAGTCGTCGGAGCCAAACTACTTCCATGGTCGTGGTTGCCATGGCTCTGTATTCAGCTTCGGTGGATGAGAGAGATACCTTCTGCTGCTTTTTACACCTCCACGAGATTAATGATTCCCCTAAAAAGACACAAAAGCCAGTGGTTGAGTGTCTGTTATTGGGATCACCTCCCCAATCAGCATCAGTATATGCAATTAAATCAAGAGAAGAGGAGGAAGATAAGAAAAGTCCTCGTGAAAGAGAGGACTTGATGTATCTGATAATACGCATGACTGCTCCCATATGAACAGAAGTAGGAGCATGTTGAAATTGACTTGCTGTATGAAAAACATGTGCTATATCTGGTCTGGTAATGGATAGATAGGAAAGTGCCCCGACAAGCTGTCTGTAAGGAGTAGGGTCTGCAAAAAGTTCTCCATCATCAATCTTCATTTTAACATTAACAACTTCTGGAGTGTCAACTTTCTTATCATCAGTAATACCAGACCTGAAAACAATATCAAAAGCAAATTTAGTCTGAGATAATAAATATCCTCTAGGAGAATAAGCAACTTCAATGCCTAAAAAATATCTCAACAAGCCCAAATCAGTCATTTCAAAATGAGATTTAAGAAGTGTTTTGATTGTTTCAACTCCCTGTTTATCGCTTCCGGTGATGATCATATCATCCACATAGAGAAGAAGCACAATGATCCCTGCATCAGAATTCTTAATAAACAAAGCAGTGTCAGTTAAATAGAATTGAAAACCAATATCAATCATAACACGACTAAACCTATCATACCAAGCTTTTGGTGCTTGTTTAAGTCCATAAAGAGCTTTTTCTAAGCGAAGGACTTTTACCCTTAGGAATACTTAGACCAGGAGGGGGTTCCATATATACTTCTTCAACTAGCTTTCCATTTAAAAAAGCATTTTTGACATCCATTTGAAAAATAGACCATTTTTTGATAGAAGCTAAGGCAATTAAGGTTCGGACAGTAGTCATACGAGCCACCGGAGCAAAGGTTTCTTCATAATCAATCCCATATTCTTGGGCATAACCTTTGGCTACTAAACGGGCTTTATATCTTTCAAGAGTACCATCACTCTTGGTTTTAATTTTATAAACCCATCGACATCCTATAGTTTTCTTCCCTGGAGGAAGATCTTGAATATTCCATGTAAAAGCCTTTTCAAGTGCATCTAATTCAACTTTCATGGCTTCTATCCATTTGATATCATTTTTTGCTTGAAAATATGTGGATGGTTCTTCATATGAGTGAATTAATGCAATAACTGCCCTATATGTGGGTGAGAAAGACTCGTATGATACAAACTTTTCTGGAGGCCTCGAGATTCGGGATGATTGTCTAGTTGGAATGTTAGAATATTTCTCAAGTGCACATGGAGTATTAGACTCTTGTCGCCTGGAATATTGAATACTAGTATCTCTATGAACTTCTTCATTTTCAACATTAAGATCAATAATTCTTGGATCATCATCAAAGTTACAATCAAGGTCATATTCATCAGATGTTGATGTTAGATCTAGCAAAAAGGAGTACTCAGTGACGTCTTTTAATTTTCTAAAATCAAAGAAGCTCTCCTTTTCAAGAAAGGAAACATTTCTAGACACATATAGTTTATTATTTTTGAAGTCAAAACATCTATAACCTTTCTGGTTTTCAGCATATCCTAAAAAGGCACAGGGAATCGCACGAGGGGAAAGTTTATCATTTTTGTCAGTAAATATGAAACATTTGCACCCAAATATTCTTAATCTAGAGTAGTCTGGAGAAATGTTCATAAGTTTTTCAATGGGAGTGATATTTTGTAACGAAGAAGATGGCATCCTATTAATGAGATAGGTGGCAGTTAAGGCAGCTTCTGCCCAGAAGTCTTTAGGGAGTTGATTTGCTATTAATAAAGTTCTAGTGGTTTCTATAATATGGCGATGTTTTCGTTCTGTCAGTCCATTTTGTTGAGGTGTATAAGGACAAGATCTTTGATGTGTGATGCCATGCAATTTAAGATAATTTTGAAAATCTGTGGATAAAAACTCTCCCCCTGAATCTGTGCGAAAAATAGTAATATCATTTTGAAATTTGTTTTTAACCATATTATGAAAAGTTTGAAAGTATGAAAATACTTCAGACTTATGTTTGAGAAAGTACATCCACGTATGTCGGGAGAAATCATCGACAAAAATAACATAGAAAACAAATCCTCCTTTAGAAATTACTGGTGCAGGACCCCAAACATCCGAGTGTATTAATTCAAGTGGTCTTGAAGAGAAAAAGGTTCTGTTCTGAAATGGTAATCTTTTCATTTTGCCGAGAATACAATCTTTACAATCAAATGATTCAGAGTTACAAAATTTCCCTAGATTTGGAAAATGTTGGATTTTGGCTATATGTGGGTGACCAAGTCTCTTATGCCACAGTTCCAACTCTATTTTTTGAATATTATAACAAAAAGCTTTCTTCGGCATTTCCAAAAAATCCATGTAATAGAGTCCTCCTTCTCTATGGCCTTCCCCAATCAGCTTGCCTGACTGGCGATCCTGTACCCAACAACCATGAGAAGAAAAAGAAATATTACACCCATAATCAGAAATTTGAGATACAGATAAAAGATTTAAATTTAATTTGGGAAGATGTCTAATTTCTGGAATAAAATTTTTTTTTGTTTTATAAATTTTTTCAAAATCTCCTATTCCTTCTATTTCAAGAGAAGTCCCATCAGCAGTAAAGACCTTTGACACACTTGTTTTATTTTTAACACATTTGGATAGACTTTGATTATTTGGGGTCATATGAAAAGATGCACCAGAGTCAAGAAGCCAAGAAATTTTACCTAAATCAGAAAAAGATGAGGCTGCTGCGCCGGTTGAAGCTTCAGATGAGGAAGAGGCACCTTTGATGAGAGGCTGAAGGATCTCCATTAGTTGGGCCAGGGAAACTGGTGCATCCTGATCTTTAGGCTCCGATCCAGCAATTGCAGCTCTTTTTTCTCTCAGCTCCTTAAGTTTGGGACATTGTGGCCTGTAGTGTCCCAGTTCATGACAGTGATGACAAATAACTTTCTTCTTATCATAGTCACCATTTTGTCGGTTAAAGTGAGGAGGCCTATATGATCGAACATGATTCCCTGGTCTAGACACGGCTAAAACGGAATCATCTTCAATTTTTGAAGAACCTTTCCGGAGACGATTTTCTTCCATTGTTAACTCTTCAATAGTTTCAACAATAGAAGGAATTTTTCCCCGGTGAAGTAGGGCCGATTTAGTGGTTTCAAATTCCGGCCTTAATCCAGTGATAAACTGGTAAAAATGTTCAACATCGAGTTGTTTCTGACGAAGCTCGATGTCTTCGGCACAATGCCACTTTGGTTCTAAAAGGGAAAGTTCTTCCCAAAGTTCGGACAACCCATTGTAATATTCACGAATAGTTTTGTCTCCTTGTGTCATCATTCGAACTTTTTCTTGGAGGTTGCACACGTGTGTAATATCTTTAAGGGAATACATATTCTTAAGGTATTCCCATGCCTTATCGGCATGATCAAATTTGGCAAGACTTGAGCATTTTTTAATGTCAACGCTATTGATAAGCCATGACATTATCTTCGCATGAGATATTCTCCATTCTTTCCATTTCTTCTCGTATGAGGCAATAGCCTTGATTTTCTCTTCTTCCGATAGAGGGACGTCTTTATCTCCCTCCTTTTTAGTAAGAGATAGCTTAGGTTCCGAATCGGAACCATCCACAATCCCCCATAAGCCTTTTCTCCATATATGGTGCTTCATGAATTAAGCCCATGTTACATAGTTCGTATCGCTTAGTTTCATAGGCATGATGGTGACTTTATCATTGTCATCCATCGATTACAAGGAGAGAAAGAATAGGGATAGAAGAGAAACAAGAAGGAAAATGAGAAAGAAAAAAAAAACAATACAACAAGATGTGAAATCTTTTCCAATGAAGTGATAAAACACTTCTCTTCAAGTGGCGAACACTTTTGCAAACGGGCACGGAAACCGAGGCAGCTTTTCCTCAAGATTTAGTACTTCCGCGGCTCTGATACCATGAAATGAAATGGGGATCTTCGAAACACGAGCTTTGATTAACAAGAGCAAGTGTCAAGAATGACACTAAAGCATAACCCTTAAAAAGGGTATAACTGGAAACAAAATAAAAATAAAAATGTATTCTTTATTGATATGAAAAACCAATTGCTTAAGAAGCATTGGAGTGAAATACAAGAGGGGCTGCACCCCTTTATATACACAGCTGAAAGAGGACTCAATAGAGCTGTTGGGCACAGTCCAACAGCTCTATTTAGAGCTGTTAGAATGTGTCAGTCCAACAGCTCTATTAAGAGCTGTTGGACTGTGTCAGTCCAACAGCTCTATTGCTAGTCAAGTCTGGACAGGACTTGACTAGCAACAGTCATTCTAGTTCAAACTGAACTAGATGACATAAAGACAAAAAATAAAAATAAAGGAAAAAAAATACAGAAAAGAAAGAAATTAAAAAATGTATTTATATATATATAATAATATAATATTATTATATATACATATATGTACAGTTTTACATTTTAACTCTCATCGCAGTCGTCGGAGGGCAAAGGGTGCGGTAGAATTGGTTGGCAAGAAGAGGATTAAGAAACAACCTACCCGTAATAAAAAACAACAAGGCCCTTGCAATGAACAGGTATGTAAAACATTATATTGCTTCCCATTGCGTGAAGCTTGTCAAATAGCTAACTCGCGTAATGTCCATCATGCAACAATACCATGCAGAAGTACCACCAAACGTTCAAACCTACATTCCTCCCGACCAGATTTCCGGCAACGATCGCTACAGTTTTACAAGTCTTTTGGTATGTAATCAATGTTGCGAGGAGGTATGCATTTCTTGTGAAACTTAATTCAGTGTCTAATATTTTCTCTTTCATGACACGCTCTGATGCATTCGACAGATAGGTATGGGACACAGAAATCTCGTGTGGGCTATTAATTTAGTTGTCATGCCTCTTTGCATGCCCCGATCTCTACAATGCCGGATTTGTTTTTGCGTTTATAGTCATTTGTCACTGACGACTTGCGGTCCGTGGTTGGATTTGCTTAAATCGATAGATAGCGGTTTTTTGCTTCTGCAGGAAGTCGATTGATGACATCACTGTATGGTGATTTGTGATTATCGTTGATTAGCGATATGTGACATCGCAGCGTAGTGATTTGAGTGTATTGTTCGAATGTCAATCAAAGCGGGATGACAAAGGTTGTTCAAGTAAGCTTTTTTCGGCCAATGAGCAAGGTTGCGCTTCATTTTATAATCTAACTATGCTATCACCTGCGCGGTTGAAAGCCTACTTGGATCATAAAATGAAGCGCAACCTTGGTCAATGCCCCAAAAAAGCTTACTTGAACAACCTTTGTCATCGCGCTTAGATCGACAGTCGAACAATACCCTCAAATCGCTATGCTGCGATGCCACATATCGCTAATCAACGATAACCACAAATCGCCATACAGTGATGTCATCAATCGACTTCCTGCAGAAGCAAAAAATCGCTATCTATCGATTTAAGCAAATCCAATCACGGACCGCAAGTCGTCAGTGACAAATGACTATAAACGCAAAAACAAATCCGGCATTGTGGAGATCGGGGCATGCAAAGAGGCATGACAACTAAATTAATAGCCCACACGAGATTCCTGTGACACCTCCAATTGCCTTTTGAAATCATTATTGTTATCCTGTGAAAAGTTGTATCCATATATTATAAATAAAAGGCTACTCAATGTGTCTTTTCTCTTTCTCACTTCATTTCTTAAGAGGTAAGTCAACCTCTTCATCTGGTACAGTGGGAACTTTGTTCGCTTTAACAGTGGAAGTGCAAGTGTGAGTGATACTCCACAATTTCTAACAATCGCTATGTAGTTCAACCCATGGGTTTTTTTAGATCCGTGGGGTTATTATCAACAAACGTTCATTATCAATTTATACTAGTATCGTTTAACACCGCAAATCGACGTTGACTAACAACCTTTACAAAGGCCGAGTATTGCTGCACAAATCGCTATTCAACGATAACCACAAATCGCCATGCAGCGAATATGAAGTCGAATTACTCAGTTACAACGGATAACAATAAATGTTTGATTTGTCGTACAGTATTCATTGATCATGTTGGTTGAGCAGTACATCTTTTAGGTCATAAATAGTCGCACGAGTACTGGAAGTTGTGTTTGTCTTCTACTTCGTGAACCAGCAACAATCAAACCAACGGTTCCTTCATAAACCTGGAGATCCGTCCTCCAACATACAAAGTTGTGGTCGGTGACGCAGACGAAGACAGCTACACGACCAACAATGGCGAATCATGGGTATATACATTTTCATCAAAATCCGACTGTTTCATGCCGTTTTTTGCGATTTGTGTTTTGTGTACTGTATAATGTAATTTCAATATCGTTCGTTGCAATGTCCGCATTCATTTCAGTCGAACATCCACCGACGAAGTTGGGCGAAAACTTAGTCAATCACTCCTGGAGGACATCAACCGAATGCAGAGTGAATTCGCACAATACAACATGATCAATAATTTTGTTAGTATGACACTAGTAGCAGTTGTCTATATACGTAAGCCATGTGTACGTCCGTTAACAACAACATATTTGCTGCAAACAGACTATATCGGATTTCGTCAGTTATATTAAAAGCAGCGCACCAAGCCAGACTGTAAGCGTCGTAAGCCCGTATTTCATGGTATATCGGTTTTATTTTATGTTGTTTTCCGTTATTGATTTAGTCCAATTGATTCGTATGTTATCGTTAGTGTTAGCAATGTTTGGGTTTGTAGACTATCTTACGCCGTTTGCCATACTCTAGTGGATTTCAAGACGACATACCTTATTGGGTTAACGGTAATCACTGCAGAGACCTTTTGTCAAGTGAAAAGGTAAGCAAACAAACCTAGAGTGCAATATTACAGCATAACAAGTGCTAACATCATTTTTTCGATCTATTTGAAGATATTGATTCCTACACTATGGCAATCTGAAAAGCATTGGGTCTTATACGTGATGGATTTACGCGAAAAAAAACTATGGTGTTACAATTCGTTGGAAGTTGACAGTGGTTTACGACTATACATTTCCCATCTCGTAAGTTTCAATATCTATGTGAGGAACAAGTCGTGTACTGGGATCATGAATTTACTGTCGGTCGCATTATTCTCAGATCGGTTTCCTCAAAGCCATTTTGGGAGTCGATGCTAGTGAGTGGATCTATCGCACGACATACAATGCTCCTTTACAAGATAATGGCGTTGATTGCGGGGTATTTGTAATGAAGTACATTAAAGCAATATACAATGGTGCAGAACCCTGTTTCGACGCTGTATGCCATTTCTTCGCCTCTGTTATTGGGGATTAAGTGCATGTCTATTATTTCTACTTTACAATCTGTTTTTGCAGGTTGATATACCCGGATTCCGCGAAGAACTCTACAAAAAATTGACGTCCTTTCTAATTGCGGAGGAGAAACTGAAGGAGGCCTCACGAGCATCTAAAAGGCTTGTAATTGATAAAAGATGTGCGCTCAACCCGCGTGGTTGACAGTTGCTGAGTGAGACTGCGATGTATTTTAATGAACAAAGACTTCTAATGTTCGAAATGATAATATTCAACATCGCTATGAAATGTTGTATGCTTAAACATCGCTTTATTGTTGGCATATGAAAAAAGTGGTGAATAAGAGCCATTAATGTAGCTTTCGTATTTTACGAATAGTACAAAGCGATACGCTTAGTGGTCTACAGTCAACTACACTGCTACCACCATGAAAACTTGTGAAAGAATTTGAAAATTTCTTGAATTATGATCTTGCAGACATATGAAAAAAGTATAAATGGATACGACAACTGCGTCGAAGCCGCCTATATACAGGAATTATCGATTTGTCGGTTCCTTATTCGCGAAGCAAAGTGGAAGTTTGTGTTGTGTCATTCAAATATTAATGAAACGTCTATCACCCTCCGTCAGTTTTCAAGTATATATGTCAGTTTCATTAAACCAAAAGCAAATTACTGCATTAAGCATTAATGACAAAATTTGAACAATGTCATGCCAGAGGGCTATTCCCAATATTAATCAATGCGATTGAACCGAATTTTTTGATCTCAAATAAATCCACAAGTATGTCCACACGCTTCCCAAGAAATTGCCTTAGGTGTACATCAGTGTACATTAGCGTAAGTTCAGCAATACAGCGATTTCTGATAACAAACCTTTCTTATTGATAAGGTCACGGAATGCGATTTTTAGAAAGATCTTTCGTCGTACAGTATTTTTCATTACTGAAGAACAACTTTTACCAGCATTGGTTATGCGTATACAACAATGGTGGAGCTCCTGCTGGCCATCCCCAGCGCGACTGCACCGACTGGGTTGCTGTCGAGGAGGAGGGCGAGAACGGTGATGGCGGAGCTCGTTAGGTTGTACAGAAAGAGCAATCTATAGGTTTCACTTTACATATTTTGTCTGCCGTTCTTTTTAAACTCAATCAATTGTTGGCATATTTCGTAGCGTATTTCCGGCATATGATCCTGCAAGAAAACATGTAATGTGAAACCAATATATAACAAGAATAAACAATAACATCGGATACAAAGCTCATACAGCGTGGAAACAAGGTTCTTCTCCATTGTATATTGCTTCAATATGCTTCATTACGAAGATGCCACAATCGACCCCATTACTTTGTAAAGGTGCATCGTCACCACAAAGCAACATCCACTTGGCAATGTCGATACCAAGCCTTTTAAGGAATCCCGCCTGTGATAAAGGGATAATATATTACAGTCCGGTCCACCTCGAAAAGCTAAGATTCACCTATGAGCACAAGCATACCAAATGCATAGCGTCGCGTTCTACGCCAATGTGGCAGTCTAATGAGTTGTAGCACCATAGTTGTTTTTCCAGAAAATTCATCTCGTATAGGACCCAATGGGCGAGATTTTGCCAGAGTGTAGGAAGTAAAATCTGCGAATCGATAAAATAATTTTTCATGTTTCGCAGACATATCGTGATGGGGATGTTACGACTAAACCTTGGAGAAGAAGTTTGTTCAATTACCTTTCCAAATTTTGAAATGTCTAGGCACTCATCATCGCTGTTCCAACAAGGTAGTGCATCTCTGAATCCAATGCTGTATGGCTTTTGACGGACATACATCTGTTGCACGAAATAGTAAGATTTAACCACCAAGAAACGTGAGTACGTCATAGAAGCAAACAAAAAAAACAACGGACCAGACATACCATGAAATAAGGGCTGATGATGCGAACTGCATTGCTCTTTGGGTTGCTCTGGATGTAATTGACAAAATCACACATTGTCTGGTTGCACAAATTTACGAACTTCAAAACATACAAACCGGAACGACCTAGAAATTGATAGTGGTTAAATACTTACAAAATTACTGATAGTGTTCCCAACTGCAAATTCATCTTGCATCTGCTCGATGTCATCTACGCACTCGTCAGGGCGTTGCCACCCAACCTTGCCTGTGGATGTTGAACTGTGTGCACCATGAGCGTGGTATTCAGGATTCGACATTGAAATTATTGTCTACAGTAAACAACAATAGTCCAAATACGACATGAAAAGGCAAATGTTGACTAAACCACTCAGGCGTTTCAAAAAATATACGTCTTAAGCGCTAATGCTGGTACTGTGGATGTGATTGTCTTCTTCTTCGGCGTCGTGCCTGGCCGTTTTGCTCCCATCATCCTCTCCGTTGCCGCTGTGCCTGGTCGTTTTGCTCCCACCGTCCTCTCTGTTGCCCCCGTGCCCGATCGTAGTGCTCCCATCGTCGTTGGCGCCGTGCCGGGTCGTATTGGCCCCGTAGTCCTCTTCTTGGACGCCATGGCTGGTCGTACTGCTTCGATTGTCCCCTTCTTCGGCGCCATGCCTGGACGGAGATATCGATGGCACCTTTGCAACGCAGATACGGAAACGCCGTCCTCAGTCAAATACAAAGGTAAAGTCCTTTAACGTCCCGCCCTTTTTCGAAAACAGTCCGCTAATTAAATGATTGCGTTTTAAATAAATAAAAATACGTCGTTTCGCATGCCGCCCTTTTTCCGATAGCCGCCGCCAAATTAAATGATTGCTTTCGAAGTATTTAAAAATACGTCTTTCCATAAACCGCCCTTTTTTTGATAGAAATAATTAAAAATACGTCATCTCACATGCCAGACATTTTCGGAAAACAGCCCGCTAATTAAATGATTGCGTTTTAAATAAATAAAAATACGCCTTTTCGCATGCCGCTCTTTTTTCGATAGCCGTCGCCAAATTAAATGATTGCTTTCGAAAAATTTAAAAATACGTCTTTTCACAAACCGCCCTTTTTTCGATAGAAATAATTAAAAATACGTCGTCTCACATGCCGGACGTTTTTGGAAACACCCCGGAAATTTAATTATTCACTTTTAAATAATAAAAAACCCGTCGTTTGTCGGTCGCATTATAACAAGCTTTCAGGTATGAATAATCTTTCACGATTATTCTATTGATTATCGTATATGGATACATCGATATATTCATGCAACGACAAACCCTTTTCTTATCGCTATTGACTGTTATCATTTACGCCGTCAGAACTCGTTAAATTATTGTTCACGGCTTACATCGCCAATCCTTATTGCGATATTCTTTCGAGGCGGAGACAAATACATTGATTGCTAAACAGAAATGATATATCTGAACGATGCCAGAGAGGTTAGGCAATGCCACGATTTTTGAACAAACATCTATTTTCGATTAAAGTTTATTTATTACCGAGATCCACAGACGAAAAGATGTAATAATAAAGAATTAAACAATAAAAGAATGTCACGTTACTACAACTCATTATACAATTACAAAAAAAACCTAGCATGATAAAAATGAAAAACTACGATTTATTCCGAGGCACTTGACGAATCAGATGAAATATCATAGACTTGTCTCTCACTTTTTATTTGTGCACTGTCTATCCTGCATGGCATCTTCGTTGCGAGACCTTTATTAAGAAAACTGGTCATCATCTCTACCATTGAGTTCAATTGAATCCCCATAGTACTTACTTCTGCCCTTAATTTCTTATTCTCCCTCTCCATAACTTCGAACCTTGCGGCAGAGACAATGTTCTCTTTTAGTGCAAGTGTTCGCTCTTCCTCGCGCTTTGTTACTGAGGGACCAGTCGTAGTAACCAGAGAGGGACGACGTTTTGGTTGTAGAGGCTGGGCTGCAACATGAGAAGGGGCAGTTGGGAGGCATGGGTTCACAATTTTTTCAATATTCAGATTTCGCCGCATTGGTTCCCAATACCTTTCGAAATATAAGGGATCAAATTGTCGTCCTTCATGATCATACGATACGGCAGGAAAACCACCTGAGTTCCAATTTAATAATTCGTCCCTGTAGCGATCGGGCCAATTCACGTTCCTGCCCCCACCACTATTCATCTTCCTTCTCACTTCCAAAGGCTTATTTGGGATAGACTGCCCCAAGTCAGATTCTAGAAGAACTCGACTACCTTGCTGCAACTCGGCTTCAAAATTGCAAAATAACCACAAATCGCGGTAAGACAATCTAGCAGCCTCCGCAACAACGTCATCATCGTCCTCCCCATCTCCATAAGGTCTCCACAAAACCTGTACATTGGTAATTCTTTTTAATAACGAATGACAAATATATTAACATTTATTTACGCATGATATGACAACAACGATATGTACTACGGAAGACAATCCTGCAGCGATAGATACTTAAGAATGCTAAACATTACAACGATTTATAATACTAAATGGTAAATGCTGACAGGATTGTAAACAATTTTAGAACGTTTACCTCGTTTAGTTGCAGCCCATCTAAAATGGACTTAGCATTATAAACTGCGACGTTTATTCTAGCCCAGCGACCGATCTTTGGAAAACCACAAATTGGAGGGCCACAACGTGGACGCAATGAGATAATATGTTCCAACGCCCAGGCCTAACAAAAACAATATTATTAGTAACACCACAACCTGCAATGAGATTGTTCTACAATTGCTAAGTATGTAATCAACAAATACCTGAACAAATGGCCAAAATCCACCAACTGTTTTCGTACCGTTACTCGCACGGTGGAGTTGACTGTATAAGTGTGCGAGCATAGCGGCACCCCATGCATAGTCGTCGACTTCGTCTAAGTCTGCCAGGTACTGCAGCCACATGGAACTTATTCTCGAACCAGAACAATCGGAAAATAATGTAAGACCAAAAAAATATAGAAGGAAGTCGCGCAACTCTTGGTCAGCTATTTCAGATACACAAGTAGCGGAGTAGCCTTCCCATTTATTACGAAAAAATGAGACTTTCATTGATGTGGAATTTATTCCACCAGAAATACATTGACTCCATTCGTCCATCGACATTCCTAACAGGGCCGTGCATTTCTCCCTTGCGTTATAGTTTGAATGCCGTAATAGGACATCACTGCCATCGCACTTAAGGCCAGTGATCCTCGCCACATCTTCTAGAGTCATGGTGATCTCAAAAGAAACAAACTGGAATGTGTTCATCTTATCATTCCATTTATTTACCAGGTGGGTCATGGTATTCCAGCAAGTTTCAAAATATTGCTGGTCCAAAAGGCCACCGAAGTGCATATTTCGTAATCGGTCCTTCTGATATGCACTCAGCTGACCATACCACGACAGAACTACAGGCCATTGACACCGACCTCCGAGCTTTTCACCTGGTGCTCTACTTCTCATGTGAACTCCTTGTAACACAAAATAACATATTATTCCTACCAATTGTAATTTAGTTCCATTTGTACTTATAAATACTATTCTACTAACCGCTATAAATAATATTGGTTGCAGACAGACTATCACAGTCATCGCTATACATATTAATACCTAACACAGTAATCGCTATACCAAAATCGCTAAACATGTTATTAAATCTTCACAGAAAGAACAGATATATTTACCTTGGTCGCTATTTTCTCTTGTTCTCCCTCCAACCTGGGACTTTCTGGTGGGTCCACTGCCACCAATTGACTTTCAATCTCCATCTCTACCGGCTCCACCATCGCATGCCTTTCTCTCGCCTTCCTTTTCTCAGCCTTCTTCTCCATCCTTTCTCTATCCTTCCTTTCTCTCTCCCTTTTCTCCTCCTCCTTCTTCTGTTTCCTTTCTCTCTCCCTATTCTCCTCCTCCTTCTCCTTCCTTTCTCTCTCTCCCTTTTCTCCTCTTCCTTCCTCTGCTTCCTTTCTCTCTCCCTTTTCTGCTCTTGCATCCTTTCTCTCTCCTTTTTCGCCTCCTCCTCCTTCTCCTTCCTTTCTCTCTGCTTTTTCTCCTCATCCTTCTGCTTCCTTTCTCTCTGCCTTTTCGCCTCTTCCTCCTGCTTCTTCCTTAACCTTTCCTGCACTTCCTCCTCCTGCTTCTTCCTTTCCCTTTCCTTTTCTTCCTCCTCCTTCTCCTTTCGCCGCCTTTCATTCTCTTCCAGTTCTTGTTTCCTTCTTTCCTAGAATTCTTCCTTTCTCTTTCCTTTTCTTCTTCCGCCTCCTTCTCCTTCTGTTGCCTTTCCTTGTTTTCCTCATTCTCCTTCTCCTGCCTTTGCATTTCCTTAGCTTCCTCAAACTCCTCCCTCATTCGCCTTTCCTTTTCTTCCTCATACTGAGGAATATTCTGTTCCTTCTCTTCCTCCTTATTCATTTGCCTTCGCCTCTCCTCCTCCTTCTTCAGTAGCCATGCCTTGTTAAACATTGCACTGCGCTCCAAGTCTCTCCTCTTACATTGTGCCGCAGTTTCATCCACTAAATATCTAACATAACTTTGAAACTCCTCTGCATTCTTCTTCCTCTTTTCCATCACCTGTGCGTTAATCCTCCGCCTTCTATTTATATTCTCATCAATATTTCTTGCATTTGCTTTCTCTTCGCCATCCTTGTTCTGCATCTTTCGTTCTTCAGAGTTCTTCCTTTGATCCGCAGCCTCGATATCTGATGGATAATCCTCCACATAATACGATTTCAAGGCTTTTTCCCTGTCTTCATCGTTCTCAATCTTAAGTATATTTTGGTATCTTTCAAAAACCTTAGATAGATGGGACTGACGGATCACTTCTCTAATAGACAACCCATAGAACGACGGGGTATCTCTAATCTGATGAGGCGCATACATTGCTAACCTGCACAATACATTACACGATCATCAAGATTAGAAATCGTCGGAATATTTGGGTTCATAAGAAACAAATCGTTGTATAAGAAGCAATCTTCAGATTGAAGAAAGAAACCTTACACGAAACTCACCGAAACGATGGGAATTTGGATATTCCAACTGTAGAGTAAGCAGTGGTAACAACTAATACGCAACAGAATGTGGTTATTATGTTGCGGTTGCGTGTAAGACGGAAACAGATGCTCTGGAACAAAGGGAAAGGATGCTCCGACGACTCCAGATGAAAGCAAAGAATCTCCGGTAGAGTGCTTAGAGCGAGAATGGATTGTTTTGAACTATTTGAATCCTACAACATAACGCTTGCTACATACGCAAACTTTGTCCATCGTTTTGGCGCGATAACGATGGAGGACAGTTTTGTCCTTTTCACGAACCGACGGTTCAGTTTTCTAGAAAGAGGGCATTTATGTCCGTTCGAGAAAGATGAAGCGAATGACGGTAAAGGGTACTTAAGTCTTTGTTGCGGCACCAAATTACGATGCAGTATGATGCGGACGGTCATCGGGAACCATGCCGGTCTCGATCGTATACGTGGTGCTATTTGGAACCCCCGAACATGAGATCTCAGTACCGGCCCTGTTCGGGGGGGGGGAACATATAACCTGCTTTGATGGCAACCACCGCCGTGGTCATGATTGTCATCATGTCTCCTTGGCCTTCTATACAACCATTTTATCTTCATATTATTATCATCATTGTCATCATTAACCACAACCTTTATCATGCATGTCTTATCGTGACTGGATAATATAGTTCTCAATCTAGAGTATTTTATTTGTCTCCTGATGCATGTTCCAATCCCTTTTTCTGTCATAGCTTGTCTAATAAGTGATTCTGTTATAAGTATTGTGGTTTGTGAGTATTTCATTATCTTTTGTGTATTGGAAATCTGTAACCTTTTCTGTTGGATGTGTGCAGTGGATGGGAAACATTGATGATGCTGTCCCGTTCTTTGGACGAGGGTTTAACAAAATTTACCCACTCATTATGGTTGTTTACACGTTGTTGGTTGCAAGCAATTTCTTTGATAGAGTAATTAATTTTTTTGGTATCTGGAAAAGGCTCAGATTTCAAAATGATGCTGAAGATATGGATGGGTTTGATCCATCAGGAGTTATCATCCTCCAGAAAGGTAAACTAGAAGAATCGTTTTATCTAATTATATCCTCAACTCAATATTATTTGCTGGTCTCCCTTGGATTCAAGCCGGGACATACCTGAAAACTTTGGCATGCGAATTTCATTAATGATGTATTTATATTCTGCACTGCTAAAACCAACATCTGTGGAACACTCGTAGTTGGTCAAACAAAAATTCTGCCGATTCGGTGTGATTACGATAGGCACCAGCATGGGTGCCTGTTTAATCTTCAACAAATCTGTGAAATTTATTCACCAATATGCCTAGGCATCTGGGGAATATATTGGTGTAGACAAAGTGCATGGAAAATCTTTACCACCACTCAAAACACAGATGAAAAAGTATGGCATGGTTCCATATATATTTATATATTTGGATTCTGGTTTATCTTCAGAGCGGTCCTGGCTTGAGCAAGGGTCCAATGTTGGGGAGCATGTTATCCCACTGGCTAGAAATTTCAACGACGTAAGTGCCGATGTGGAATCTGGTAGCATGCCCATGGTACGTTTCCTTCTATGTTGTGGAATTCAAGTAGTTCTGCCTTTTCTTGTTAGAATATATTTCAGTGCAATGAAACCCCAGGTTGCTTCCAAATGGACTCCACAAATCCAAGAAAGATTATCAACCCATCATCTTGTTTTGACTCAAAAGTCAAAACCATTACATGGTTGATGCGGCCTTTTTATGCATGGTTTCATATCTATTACTTGTTGATTGATTTAATAGAACTATAAAAGGATAACCAATTGACATTTTCATCTCTGTACATGCTGAACGTGACTTGGTCAATGATCCTGTTCAGAAATCTGCTAGAAGTGAGAATGGTTCCGCAGAGAAAGTCCCCTTGGAGATGAAATCAGTGGCAGTCAGTTTATCCAAGGATGATGGGAGAGGGTCACACTTAAAAACTCCCAAAGATGATGATTGGAGATATGAGAATGGCCGAGAAAGCATTGCGAGCAAGTATGCTGCTCTCAATGATGAGCAGGGAAAAGAATCCAAGCCTTCTGCTTCATTGTCCCTGCTTGAAGCAAGCAACCCCAGAGATGAACCTAATTCAAAAGACTTGATAGGCAATCCATCTGGATTGGCAGGTAGATGGGCGTCAATGAAGAATAATTTCCAGAATTTCAGGGCAAATTTAGGGGCCAGGAGATTCTTGCCGCTGCGCCAGGTCCCAGAAAACAAACTCAATTCTGCTCCATCATCAGAATCTCTGGATGAGATATTTGAAAGAATGAAAAAACAACCAGGGAAGGAGAGGGATGAGTATGGTTGCGATGATTGACATGCATACAAGAGTCTTCAGGCCTGCAATCTAACACCACTAACAGTGCAAATTATATGAACCAAACATATGAAATGGGATGCTCAGTCCCACCATGTTTGGAAATCGAGGTGATTGATCGCCGGATTAATTCCCTGAAGATGGGGAAGATTAGTTATAATACCTATACTTCACGCCTGCAAGGAGATCTATGATGCGAGCGAGGTGTTGATCTCTACACTCACATCACATTAGTATTTACTGTAAAGAATTGATGCAGGTGTTTAATATCATTTGAAATTCTTCCTTGTACAGCTCCCAAGTCCTTGCATTTGCAAACTCTTAATGGTCTGTAAGAGGCTTTAGCCAAAGCCGTTCAGTGTATTCATGGTAGTCTTTGTCACGTAAGCATGCATGTAAAACATGCAAAGGTTTGCGGAGCGCAAACTGCTCGCATTCTGGGCATTGTTGATCATGTACAAGTATGTGTCATTCTGTAATGTCTTTAAGACTGGTAATTTCTTAATGATATGGATAAGTGAGATGATTGTTAATATGTTTGTGTGGGGTTTTTTATTGCTGAACAAGATTATTTATTTCTTGTACGGTGTTTAGGTCCTCGTTTGGTAATCATGGCTCCTGTAAAGCCTTTGCTTTGGTCTCAAGGTTGTCCCTATGCATTAGATCATAACGTGCTGAAGCTATCATTTCGAGCACAATCTTACGTATGGACGTTGTATACTGCTCACAGTTACAGTTTGCATAGCACGCAGTAGGCTTGCAGGAAAGGTGTCTCTTTACTATGGTCACATATGTAGGCTTGACGGAGAAGCGGTAGCATTGCGTAGTCGCATCCAATCTCGCTTCGCTTTGCACTTGTACAATGTGTCGAGTCTATCCTATGAGGGTGCACGCTGACTCCACATGATAGTGTGGATCACTTGATCTGTTGTGGACTACTACTCTTTCATGCTCTGGGTATGGTATTTGAATTTTGATGCAAACAACCGTGTCTTAATTATACAACATGCCCTCCTTTCGGCTGGCTGTAGCCTGTAAGGATGTCAACTGATCAGATTTTGATGGATGTCCAACCAAATCTGAGTCGGTCGGTCAGACTCAGTGAGCATGGCACATCTGATTAATGATCGGATTTGATATGGTACTGGATCTGGATGTGGTTATACTTTTTGTTTTTCTTTCTGATTATGTAATTGTCTGATTAATCCAACATTTAGCGATGCTTAAATTCGAGCTGAGCTGCCGTTTGACAGACCCCTACCAGTATATAATAAAAAAAACTGTAGAATTATACAAAACGCTTTAGACATGTAAATGAGAAAATGACTCTATTTGCCTTTGAGAATGAGAGTTGATTTGTCACCACTCACTCATTTTTTTGATATTTGTTTAAGGGGAAATGACCGTACTACAAAAATGACGCATTTAAAAAAAATGCTTCATAATTTACCAAATATGTCAAATAGACAATTTTGCAGGTTCTTATTTTTTTGGATGCTTTTATTTCTTGCAGTTGCAAATTTTTTATTTTCGCGGGTCATGACACTGAAAGTGGATGGACTCACAAAACTCGTCAACAAAATCATATATGAGGTTGTGATATTCTAGAAAAGATTGTGAAATTTCAAAACACTTGCGAAACTTGGGACAAGTATCGCAAGGCACGTTGCAAGAATCTTTGAAGTGTTGTGGAAGTTTGTACCTTGCGAAATTCTAAATGATTTTCACAAAAGTATTGCGAAACTACGAAAAACTTGCGAAAAGTTCGATATTGGGAAATTGCGATGAGTATTGCATGGTTATCGTGAAATTCTTTCTTCTTGCAAAATTTTGTTCTATATAAGTGATGCTTCATTTTTCAACCCCTTATTTGCATCTGGATGCCTTATTTTTGCAATCCTAGAGTTTTTGTGGTCTTGAACCTTTTTTTTGCATCTAGATATCTTCTTAGGATGTAATTTTGACAAAATGACTAAAAATTTGGATGTCATTTAGATGTAAAGGTCATTCATTGTTGTATTTTAAAACTTGCTTGTAATTTTACATGATAGGTTAACAAAATTTGTAGTTGTTTTGTTATGTTTATGGATGAATTTTAGTTGTAAATTTTAGTTCTATTTATATGTATTGTTAAATTGTTAAAGGATCTGTTCTGTAACAGTAAAATTTAAAGTAAAAATATTACATAAGTAAAAAAATCACATATTTTGAAAAAAATTTGCATATATACGTGTGAATTTATATAGAAAATTTGCATGTATATGTGTGACTTGTTTTTTCACAAAATGAAGTCGCTCATATATTGCATTCATATCATTCTTTCACAAAATTAAGTAGCTCATACATTTTGCATACATTTAATTCTTTAACAAAATGAAGTCGCTCATAAATTTCATTCATTCCATTCTTTCACAAATTGAAGTTACTCATACATTTCATTCATTTTATTATTTTACAAAATGAAGTTGTTCGGACATTTTACATTCATCTCATGCATTCACAAATGAAGTATCTCACGTGTTGCATTCATTCAATTATTTTACAACAAAGTATGTATATAGGTACCTTCATCTCTTCGGCCTAAAAAATGTCAAATTGCACCACATGTTTGATAAGGAGAAAACACACTATACCATTGTTGATTCTATATTTTTGTGTTGTTCTAATTTTTCTTATCTCACCTATACCATGTGATTGGACGAACGTTGACTGCGAGATACATCGACTCTACATCATCGTCCGACACATCTTTTTAACTATCACAATTCGTTAGAGTGGATTCTTCTATATCATCATCCTACACTTTCTCTATGATGAAAATGCAACACTCACGAACAACTTGCAGACTTTTAGTTTTCTATCTCACCCATACCATAAGATCTCACCACCGATACTTTTACCAAAAAAACTCACCATCAATAAAGTGTTGTCGATATTTTCACTGTCGATGCTTCTATAAAAAAAACTCACTGTTGATGAAGTGTCATCGATTTTCTTATCGTTGATGCTTTTATCAAAAAAAAAAACTCATCGTCGATAAAGTGCCGCCCATGCTTTTACCAAAAAAACTCATTGACGATGAAGTTTTACCCATGCTTTTATTGAAAAAACTCACTGTGGATGAAGTGTCGCCCATGCTTTTAGGGTTTACCACCGCCGGTGAATCATTGTCGATGAACCGTCACCAGAGGCGGAGCCGGGGGGGGGGCAGGACTGGGCTGACAGCCCTGCCTCCCGGAACAGTTTTTTTTTTTTGTTTTTTAAAAGCCCAGTCCTAGCCCACCCCTGATTCCATATGAAATAGATTTTTATCCATTTTTTTAGCCCAGGCCAACCCTGACTGCAGCAAATAGTTTGATTTGTCCATATGAAATAGATTTTTATTAATAATTGTAGCCATTTTTTATTTTATCTCAAAAAAAAATTTCCCGGGGGCACTGCCCTCGACACACCAAATTTTTTCCTTTTTGCTACACCCCTATTTGCCCCCCCCCCTCACATGAATCCTAGCTACGCCACTGACAGTCACCGATGAGAGATTTTTTGCAAAGCTTGAATGTCATCAAAAGATCGCCGAAAGGATTGGGGACCATCAATTGAAGACCAAAAGAACCCTAGAATTGCAAAAACAGAGCATCCATATGCAAATAGGAGGTTGAAAAATGAAGTGTCATTTATATAAAACAAAATTTTGCAAGAAAAAATAATTTTGCAATACCCTTATTAAAATCATTTGAAATTTCATGAGGTACGGACTTCCGCAATACTTAAAGGATTTTTGCAATGTTCCTTGCAGTACTCGTCACGATTTTCACAAGTATTTTGGAATTTCACAATCTGTTTTGAAATATCGCAACTTTAGATGCGATTTTGTTGACGAGTTTCGTGGGTCCATCCACTTTCAGCGTTGTGACCCGTAAAAATCAGAAAATCATAGCTGCGAGGGAAAAAAACATAAAAAAGTAATAACTTGTAGAATTGTCCATTTGGTGGATTTGATAAATTATGAGGCATTTTGGAAACACGTTATTTTTGTCATATTGTATGATCGCTTTCTGTTTATTTAACTAATTGCACTAGCAAGGGTCACCCGAGTCGCATCAGGCCTAGGGAGAAAGTGCTGACCCCTTCGTCCTAGGTTTTAAGCCTCACCGAGTGTGTGGGTGCTTTTAACTGGTGGACTCTGGGGTTTGGGAGTTGGTGACTCGACTTGGGGTTTAATTACCTCATAAGGGGACAGTTCCATTAAGTGACTCAGTTCTTGGTGAGATTCATTCTCTCATTTGCACCTCATGAGACATTACCAAACAAGCTCATGTGTGTGTTTTTAGTGACCAAAGAAAACCCTCACCTAGAACCGAGTCACTTAACAGGCTCACCTTCCTGGGAGGTAAAACTCTGGGTTGAGGGCACGACCACACAGCCTTTATGTGCCCCCAACCATGATAAAGCAACGACCGTCCCCAGGAGCCAGCAGAATTCGATCCTGGGCCTTCAGCATGACACAGGACCCCGCTGGACAATGGTTAGCCACCTCGATCGTAGATATGCTCAAGTCTGTTAAGTTGGTCCTGTCTTCGACTTGCCAGACAAATCCCACCGCTGGGACAAAGCGTTCCAGCGGTGGGCATCCTGTGTTTGATACACACAGAACAAAGAGCGTCCCGTGCGACTGGTTATTACATGTCAGCGCGGGATGCATTGTGCCACTGGTGGGTTCTGGACGAACGCCCCCCCGGGTCTATCAACCATGACTATTGTTGGTAGAGGTACTATGCTCGGCACAGCAAGCATCATAAACCATAATCTTCAAGTTGTGGTGGTTTTCTACCACAGTTTCTCCCCCAAGTACTTGTCATAACTATGAGAATCGGATCCCATGTCATTAAGGGTGGTTTAGAGACTTGACCACCATTCTGTGGGTCATGTTCAGGGGTGTCAACGGGTCGGGTTTACCCGGGACCAAACCCTATAAGGTCCGGGTATGGTGACAAATAAGAAGATCCGATTAAGACTTGGGTCCAGACCCGAAGGTTTGATTAAGACATGGGCCTAGGTATAGTTTGTGAAATTTTATACAAGACCCGGGGCCCGACCTGATTTCCGATTAAGACCTGCAAATTTCAATGTAAAAATATGATAAAAAAAATATTATTTTACCAGGTGTGGTCCTAGTCTGGCTCATGTAGAGTCTGGGTATGTTTTTTGTAGACCCAATTAGACCTGGGTCCGAACTCGATACCATACCCAAAAATCTAATCCAAGTCTGATTCCACCCGAGCCTGAACCAAGCCCGACAAGTTCACACCCTTAAAAGAGGTCATTTATCTCACCCCAAAAGGCTCACATTCTATGAAAATGGGCCATGTGGGCCTCATGTTTTCATAGGAAACACACCCATTTTCTATAAAAACTCGTTCGTACATTTTCTTATGGGGGGAAGGAAGCGTCCGTTTGAATACTGATAACATTGGCTACACTCGTGGGTAAGGAACCCCTTGGAATGTAGGTAGGACCGTAGGAGCTTGTTTTGGCCAAAACTAATTAACCCCATGGTGAAAATAGTAAGAAACGACTCATATTTTTCTACATAAAAACACAATTTTATGAGGGTTGAAAATTTAGTATTAGTGTAGGCCGATCTAGCAAAAAAACAAATCACGTGATTTGACAAAACACAAACTTTTGTGTTTTAAAATCACTACCATCCATCATTTCAATCACTATGCAAAAATGATGACATTGGTGGGTCCCACTGCTTGCACAAATGGATGGTGGTGATTTCCAAAAAAAAAAAAAAATGTGTTTTGTCAAATCTCCTGATCTATCCTCAAGATCATCCCTTTCATCTGCCTGCCCTTTCTTGCAAAGGGTTTTTCTTCTCATGCGTTGAAGAAAAAAAAACGCGCTCTAATGGTCAGTCCGTCAATGGCTCAATCTTTGACAGCGTACCAACTCCTTAACAGGCAGAAATCTGTTCTTTCAAAAAACAAAACAGGCAGTAATCTGTCACCAGACAATCAATAACATTTTCAAAGTTTTGAAATATCATAGAGAAAATTTCCAAAAAAAACTATCATTTATCAAGATCATACCAATGTTTCCAAAATATCATTAACTCTACCAACAAAATCATGGATTATATAAAAGAAACGAACTTGGTAATATGATATGTATCACATTTTGTACACCTTACAGTTTACACACAGATCTCATCAAATCAACCTCGACCAAAGTCATAAAAAAAAAACTTTAAATTATGCTGAGCAGATCTACTGATACAAAGTGTTCGGACCACACACAATACACAAGTTGCTGTGCGTTAGTGATTTTCTACAGCAGCAATTTTTTGTGTTTTGTGAAGAACGATTACTTTATAAAGTACTTCGACTCGATCAGCTAACCACGCCTATAATTATACTCATCGTACACCAAGGAAGACGATGTCGCTCACCACTTTGGAGTGCGCGAAGCGCCACCTCCTTCTTCCCCTTCAGCATCAACAACGACCACAAACCACCACCGCCGGCTTCTTCCCCTCGAACGCAACCGACCTGCTCCTCCTGAGCGGCCACAGCCACCCGGGCCTCTCCGGGAACCGTCCTTCCTTGCTTATGAGGACGGACATCCTCGTCTCCTCGTCGCCGGCTGGCAGGGCCCAAGAGGAAAAAGAAGGGAGGGAGGGAGACGAGGAAGAAGAGTCGCAGGAAGAGGAGTGGGTTGGAGAAAGGGAGGCGGAGGAGCAGGACGAGGGCTTGCAGCTCGAGAGATTGGTGAGGCGCTCCTTGACGCAGACGGAGCAGACGCCCGGAGATGGACGGCGGTCGGGGTGCTTCAGGCACCTCCCTTGAAGATCCGACGGCCATGGCATCGCCATCTCTCTCTCTGTGGTGTTAGAGGAAGGGGGGGGGGGGGGGGCGCTGGTATTTATAGGCTGCAGGGTTGCGTACGACGTTCAAAAGGGCGTACGTGCCGTGCGTGGAAGTGGGAAGGTGGGGGTGGGTCCCACGGAAGCTTCTCTTTGGCTTGGGACTTTTTGTCCGATCTCTTCTTTATGAGGGGTGTCAACGGGTCGGATCTGGTTTGAATTAAACTAAGCTCAAACCCAGATCTGACTTTAAGGTGCTGGTACTGGATTTACACCTGGGTTCAATCGGGTATATCGTAAAAAAAAAAAAGTATACCGGGGTTTTGTAAAGAATACATGAACAGGAAAAGATAAAATAATATTTTTTAACTTTTTTACATTGAAAAATCATGGATTTGAATCAGAACTCAGGTCGGACCCGGGTCTGGTATTAAATTTTAAAAACAATACCCCACTCTGGGACCCTTAAGTTCGACCCAGATTCTAATGGGACCTCTTTATTACCAACCTTAACCCTACAGGGTTTGGTATGGGACAAGTCCGGTTCAAATCCGACCCATTGACGTCACTACTTTAGGGTATAGGAGCAGTTTCAGCCTAGGTCCATACACTTATTATAGTACTGTCAGCAGGTCAGTACGGGTTCGGGTAAGACCCGACCCATTGAGAAGTTAACAACTTATTGGAGAGGTTGCCCTGTTGTGTAGGGATGGTAGTGGGGCGGGGACAAGGTCTCCACCCCCGCCCCGACTCAAGATTAGAACCTTCATCCCCGCCTTGATCCGGGGCGGGGATGGATTTTAAAAACCTAAAACTTATTTTTGTCATCGTTGGAGTTTTAAAAACCTAAAACTTGGGTTTTCAAGTTTTAGGTCACCCAAACAACAGCAAAAACCGGATTTTTAGCAAACCAGTTTTGTCAAAAAAAAAAAACACGATTTAAGACAAAACCAAGTTTCTGAGTGACCTACTTTTGCCCCTGTCATCCAAACAAGGCCTTAGAATTTTGAGACATGAAATTGCAGAGAGCAGATATATATAACGACTTGATGGTTATATTCAATCTCCACACACATCTCACTTGGGAACTCTAAACTACTCTATCAAGTAGACAAGTGAAGGAGATTGGATTTTCTATTAGATTCTTTTTTGTTTCTTCAGATATGCAGTTGAGATTGAATGTAACCAAGCATCAGTTACATCCAATGTGACCTCTACTGTGGTAATTGTAAGGTACTGTCGTCCTCGCAATTTTTATGAAATCAGTTTACCACCTCAATTAGTGATCACCACAGATCAGTTGAGAACAAGTGTTTTTGTCCATACTGTTATTGATTAATGAAACTCTAAAACCAATTTCCACTCTTCTACTGTTCATGAAACATGGATTTCTGAGTCAAGCCGAGCCAAACGGCAAGCTGTTCATCTCGTTTCTCAGCCCTAGAGTTTGTGTCCATCCTAGTTCAGATTCTCGGCTCCCCTGCCTTAACTAAATCTTGATATAACGGGGCTAACCGATCGAGATCCATCATTTTGACAACTGTCCTGGGCCATCAACTCTGGATCCAACACAGCCAAGACAATGAATAATATCACCCCTCCGATGCCATCCATATAGGTATGCAAATGAGTCGGATCTAGGGTGGAGGTTTTGAAAATTTTGGATGTTCCAAACCCGATTCTAATCCAAATCTCCACGTATTTAGCTGTTCCGGATCCAAAGCATTTGCATCCCTAGCCATCCAAGCCAAAGTGACAAATTACACACCCGGAATATCAATGGATCCGGATCATTCATTGACAAAAAAGAACCCATGAGGTATAAAGCTGATCAGTTCTGGATCTGCTAAGCATCCGGATAGCCACCTCCGAACCAAATCCAAATAGCTTACGTCTCTAACCCAAAGAACAACTGAGGTGCCAGCAGGATCAAATCCCAAACGGTCTATATGGATCTCCAGCCGTACCGTATGTAACAAATATAAGTGATAGTCTGAAAATATCAAAATAAAATCATGATGTTTTCAAAAGTTTGATATTAGGGCTACCAATGAGAAGAATACAGGCTGAATATTGTTAGATCTAATGTGAATCCAGAATGTACAATATAGATCCAATCGGTATCGCTGAATGTGGCACATGTGTGGTAATACCAGATTTGGCAAAAGAAAAACTAAAGTTATTTACAATTAAATTAGATCGAATTTTGGTCTAGATCCAAATCAAACCAATATCCGATTTAGCAAAGCCCAAAGCCCAAACCGATGAGGATCCACAGGCAAATTTTATAATATAATGATCAGAACCCAGGATTAATATGTTGGAATCGGATCGGATATCCAACTATATCTGATCAGTTATTTTTATCATTGCGAGATTTTCCTTCGCTGAAATTTATATCAATTCATGGTATTGCTACCTGCAAGATTCACAACAAGCTTGATAGTGGAACTGACCAGACTAGAGACCCGAACTGTATCTTGAACTCTCGGGTCTGGACCCAATCGATTCTCGATCCACGAACCTTCTGCACCGCCTTATTTTAAAATAAAAATAACTCCAGTTTCCCACCTGGGACTCAACCTCTTCCTTCCGCCCGAAGCCATCGAGAAGTGGCGCCAAATCACGTCTTCCCTCCTCCTGCCAAACTTAGGGTTTTCCTCCGTCCCCCGTCTTCCGGTGGGTTCAGCGGATCTTGATCGCTTTGATGACGGAGTTACCGTCTTCCCAGCGTTGATTAGTCTCTTCTTCTCAACGTCGATTGCCGATCGCCGGAGGATGTGGATCTTCTCCCCAACGCCAATCTCCAATTTCTTTTCAATTTGGCGCCGGAGGAACGATCTCGATCTTTTCGTCGAAGCTGATTACCGTCTGGGAAAAGTGCGCGATGCTTCTTTCTTTTCTTCGTTGTTCTCAGATTCGCGGAATTGATGGATGCGAATCTGCCGCTAACATATCTGCTCCTCCTCTAATACGTCAATGTTCTTGCTGCTTCTTGATGAAGCCGATCTTTTGGATCAGGTACTCCGATCTCTTCCGAAAGATAGCTGGATTAGTGTTGCGGAATTGATTGACGTGAATCTGCCGATAGCCTGTCTTTTCTTGCGATCCGTTAAAGTTCTTGCTGCTTCTCGACGAAGCCGATCGTATACCAAGGGTACTCCGATCTTCCGAAAGATAGCTGGACCAGTGTTGCGGAATTGATGGATGCGAGTCCGCAGCCAGTGTATCTGCTCTTTCTCCCAATCCGCCGAAGTTCTTTCTGCTTCTCAACCAAGCCGATCTTCCAAATCATAGCTGGATTAGGGTTATGGAATTGATGGATGCGAATCCGCTGCCGGCATATCTGCTGTTTATCCCAATCCATCAAATGTCTTGTCGCTTCTTGATGAACCGATCTTTTAGCACAGGTAATCCGATCTTCTGAAAGATAGCTGGATTGATGTTATGGAATTGATGGACGTTAATCCGTTGCCAGCATATCTGCTCTTTCTCCCAATCCGTCAAAGTTCTTGCCGAACCGATCTTTTAAGGTAATCCAGTCTTTCGAAAGTTAGCTGGATTAGTGTTATTAAAAGAGTCCGTCCTCAAGGCTTGAAAGTGAGGCCACGCCTCATGGGATTGGGGGGCTTGCGTCAGGTCGGAGCTTTGTCTTATCAAATCTATACAAGTGCTGCAAGCCTGAAATTGCTGTTCTAAAATCAAGATGTGCTTGAGATATATATTGTTGTGATTGTATATTACAATTTGATGCTGTCATTATGTGACTTGAATAGGTCCACAATGGAACCACATGCCACGTTTTTTGTAGAGTACATAGAGGACTTTTTTGGGGTTTGGAAACCTTGTGAGACAAGTGGTGTTGGACTCTTCCTATTGTGGGAGTCAGCACCTGTTTAAGTGTGGTGTGGGTTTTGGGGTTGTATGTGAAACATAAGAGAGTTTTGAGAGGAGAAAACTTGGGTTTTTGGCCAAAGCTGTCCTCCACTGAAGGCCATTAAAATGGTGTTCTTGGGTTGTTCTATCTTACTGGTAGAGAGAGGAAGAGTTTATTTGGTGGGTCGAACAATAAGTGCTATTGTTCCTCTTTTGTTTTTTTGCATATTTCTCTTGTACGATAATTGTTTCTCAATAATAAGATCATCTTGAACTCTCTCTGTCGACGTAGGCACATCGTCGAACCATGTAAATCTTTTTGTTTTGTGGTTGATCGCTTCTTTGCTTACGTTTGGGTTATTTGTGTTCCTTTTTCGATGTCAGATCTCATTTAAACATCTTTCTGAATTTTTGTTTGGACCTAAAACCACAACAAACTGGTATCAGAACCATGGTTTTTTTTAAGAGGATTCAGTATGACCCTAAAGATATCAAGTGTCAAGTTTGAGGCGGAGAAATTTGATAACAAAGGAAACTTTGACCTATGAATTTATACACATCCCTAACGAGTAGATCGATGAAACCGGTGGCCGCAGCTGATAAACAACAAACCACTACTTTAACACTCGCACAAAGTGATGAAAATTGAGCGAAGATAATTTTAGTGTTACAAGCAAAGTTAGACTGTCTTTGTGATGATATCATGTATAATGTGCTTCAAATTGAATCGGCCTAGGAGTTATCGAAAAAATTAAAGAGTTTGTATATGATGGCAAAGGAAACTTTGACCTATGGCAAAGAAGGGTGAAAGATCTTTTGATCCAACATGATTTATACAAATCCCTAACGGGTAGATCGATGAAACCGGTGTGGCAGCTAATGAACAACAAACCACCACCACTCACAATAAGTGATGAAGATTGAGCGAAGATAATTTTAGTGTTGCAAGCAAAGTTAGACTGTCTTTGTGATGATATCATGTATAATGTTCTTCAAATTGAATCGGCTAAGGAGTTATCGAAAAAATTAAAGAGTTTGTATATAAAGAAGTCCTTACCCAATAAGTTGTATTGGAAACAATAACTTTATGAGTTTCAGATGAAAGAAGACACTAGTGATCTGGATCACCTAAATGCCTTTAATAAAATTGAGTCATCTTATGAGTATGGATGTAGTGCTTGAAGAAGACTACAAGTCCCTATTTTTTTGAAGTCTTTGTCTCCTAAATATGCGAGCTTGAAGACCACACTTTTATATGAGAAATAAAGTATTAAATTTGATGATGTAACTCTTGTTTTGCTTTTGAACGAGATGCTTGATGATGTTTCTTTGAATGATAAAAAAAGTGAAGGCTTGGTTGCGAAGACTCCAATTGAAAGTAAGGGTCGACCTAAGAAGCGTGCACAATCATCGTATTGTAGCAGGTCCAAATCGAGGGACAAATCTAAATTGAGATGCCATTATTGCAAGAAGTTGTGACTCTTTATGAAAGATTGCCATAAGCTCTAAGAGAAGGCCAAGAAAGTAAAAGCAAAAAATTTGGATCAATCTATTGTAATGTTAGATGCTGAAGATTTGAGAAATAGTCTATCTTTTTCTTTAGGTATGAATTCTTTTCTTGATTAATGGATTTTAGACTATGGATATTTTTTTCATATGTGCCGCAATAAATGTGTATTTGAATTCTACAATCTATATAATGATTGTATCGTTCTCATGGGGAATGATGTTGCATGTATGATTGTAGGAATTGGTAGTATGAAGATAAATATGTTTAATGGGTCTATTTGTACTCTTTCTTATGTGAGACATGTGCCAGAGTTACATTTTTTTTTATATATCTTTAGGTGCATTAGATTCCAAAGGTTGCACATTTAGTGCAACCAATAAAATTTTGAAACTTACAAGAGGTGCTCTTGTATTGATGAATGGAGAAAAGTCGGGTAATCTATACCGACTTATTGGCAAAACCATAGTTGGAGTTGTTGTTCATGGAGAAAGACAATACTGATCTTTGGCATATAGGACTCCGTTATGTGACTAAAAAAAGACATGAATGAATTATATAAAAAGAATTTGTTGCTTGGCATAAAATCATGTAAGTTATATTTTTTGCAAGTATTGTGTTCTTAACAAGCAATGCAGGGTCAAGTTTCAGACAGGTGTACGTAAGAGCAGGTATCCCCTTGAGTACATATATTCAGATGTATAGAGACCAACCCCAATGAAGTCCAAAGGTGACGTGGAGTACTTTGTGTCATCTATAGATGATTACTCTCGTATGGTCTGAGTGTACTTAAATCAATGGTATTTGTAAAGTTTAAAGAATGAAAGGTTGAGGTAGAAAAAAAATGAAAAATACATCAAGTACCTGAGGACAAATAATGAGGGCAAGTTTACTTCTGATGAGTTCAAGAGCTTCTTCAGGAAAGAAGGGATCATGCATCAATTTCTCAGCAGAATGGAGTGGTAGAAAGATGAACATGACATTGTTAGAGAGGGTTAAATACATGAGATTATGTGCAGATCTTGGCAAGGAGTTTTGGTATGAGGCAGTTAATACAACAATATACTTGATTGATAGATCACCTACTACAACCCATGAAGATTTGAAGACTCCAGAACTCGGTTTTGAAGATTTTTGGGTGTCCTACATATATTCATGTGCAGGATGGAAAGCACACGAAGTTAGATCCCAAGTCTCATCAATGTATTTTTATAGGATATGATAAAAGGTGTTATGGGTTATAAACTTTAAGATCTTGTTTCCAAAAGTATCATTCTTAGTTGTGATGTCATTTTTTATGAGAACTCCATGTTGAAGGCAAACATAAGTGAAGCCAAAAATAAGAACAAAGGTGATAAAACTTCGGTGTAGGTGGAGTTAGTGGGACAAAACAAAGAGAATGAAGAAATATTTAGAGAAGAGTTGTCACAAGCATATTCACGAGATGATGTTTCACATTAAGAGGTGCCTCCATATTCGATTGCAAATGATAGACCGAGAAGAAAAATTCTGCCACATATTCTATACAGAGAAGATGATTTAGTTGCTTATACACTTTTCGTTGGATCTAGGAATCCATACACTTATCACAAAGTCATTGAAGCTGAAGACAATGTAAAGTGGTTGGATGCTATGAATTATGAGATGCATTCATGCATGAGATTTGGTGAAACTTTTAACGGGTAAAGAAGCCATTGGGTGCAAATGAGTGTTCCAAAAGAAAGAAGCACCTCATGAAGGTGTGCCTCCTAAATATAAATCCAAGTTGGTTGCAAAGGGATTTTCCTAGAAGGAAGGTATTTATTATAATGAGGTATTTTCTCCAATTTTAAAACATACCTCTATGTGTTTGTTGCTAGCTTTGGTCACTATATTTGACTTGGAGTTAGAACAAATGAATGTCAAAACAACTTTCCTCCATGATGATTTAGAGGAGGACGTTTACATGAACCAACTAGAAGGATTTGATAGAAAGGGCCATGAGAACCATGTTTTCAAGTTGAAGAAGTCACTTTATGGACTTAAGCAGTCTCCTAGACATTGGGATAAAAGGTCTGATACTTGCATGATTAAGCATGGTTATGTTCATAGTAATTGTGATTTTTGTGTTTATTACCGTAAGTTGGTTGATGATTCTTTTATAGTGTTGGCTTTATATGTTGATTGTAACCCAAAATATTTCTTATATTAATGTTTTAAAGAATATGTTGAGTTTTGAATTTGAAATAAATGCTCTAAGTGTTGCAAAAAGGATCCTTGGTATGGAGATCAGAAGAGATAGAAAGCTTTATAAGTTATAACTCTTATAAGGCAGATATGTTGAAAAGGTGTTAAAGGTTTAATATGAATGGTGCTAAACCTTGTAGCGCACATTTTGGGCAGCAATTGAAGTTAAGTAATGACCAATGTCCTAAGAATGATGAAGAAATAGAATAACAAAGAAGATTCCCTATGCTAGTGTAGTTGGGTGCTTAATGTATGTTATGGTATGCACCCATCCAGATATTGCACATGATGTAAATGTTGTTAGTAGGTATTGAAAAGACGTCATTCACGACTGGGCTTGGATCTCAGGATCCAGATTCAATTCGGTTTTATTTAAACACATGCTTATTAATGGCATACTATAATTTTAACCTGTTATGTAATGGGTATTTTCGTACCCTAATAATTGTACCCGTATATACTTAATGGGAAGCAATATTGCAGACCCGAATCGGGTTCTTCTGCAACCATAAGAGTCTCTGTATCTTCTCTATGCCTCATCTTGTGTTTGAATGGTAGAATACCATTTTCTAACATGGTATCAGAGCCGAAGATCCATTTCTGAAGATCATATCCTTCTCTTGAGCCTCGCCAACGTTTTCTTCTAAGGTATTTCTCAAATCTGATCTTACCTCTTCTTCTTCTATTTTCTTTACTCTTTCTGAATCCTTTTAAGCCAACATATTTTCCTATTTCTGAAATCTGCATCAGATCCCTCTCTTTATTCTTCTTATTCTTCTTTTCACTTAATATTTTCTTATAATCACACAAGATCAAATTTGACTTTTGATACCATGTTCATATTGTTCCTCCTCACTTTCTTTAGATTAAAGTTAGACCAGATTCACATCTGAGTAAAATATCATATTTATTTTTTATTAGTTAGTATTATCTCTTTCTTTTCGAATTTCTTTTCTTCTATTCTGCTTTGCATTTAAAAAAAAAAACACGTTACATTCAAATAACGTGTTTTTTATTGACTGATCTTTATTCAGAGCAGTTTACTCCATAGCCTAGGTTTTTGTCTCGGGTATGCAAATTTGAAAAAAAAAAGCGGCAGCCGAGTTCTTTGAAATTAAAATATCAGTTTTGACTTTTATTTTTGAATTTTATTTGTTTCCTTTAAAGTGAAACTTTTGGTCTTTTACTTCTTGTTTTGCTCCTCTCTTGTTTCTAATTCTATCTTGTTTTCGCCTTCAATCGACTATGGATTCATTTTCTTCTTCTCAATCTGGCATTTTTTCAAACTTCCTTAGCCAATTTGTATCTGAGAAACTAAACAATTCTAATTTCCTAACCTCGAAGAGACAAATCATCCCATTTATAAGAAGTCAGGATCTTTCTGGACAACTTTGTTTCTGTTCCTCCAGAGTTCATATCACATGATGACAAGAATGGGGAGGGTGACACTTCTATTACTTTTGTTAGAAATCTGGAGTATATATCCTGGATAAAGCGAGATCAGACTTCGGTTGCCTACGTCACTTCCACCCTATCACAGGAGGTGCTTGTGGCAATCTCAAATGATTGCTCAGCTATGTCACATGGGTGCGGGTGTGGGTGCGGAGGCGGGGGTGTGGCACTTTAAAAAACCTTGGGTGCAGGGGTGCAGCAAGGAAAAAATGTAAAAAATTATATACATATATATATTTGAAGTTTTAACAGTTAACATTGTCATAATTTAACTGTTAACATTTGTCATAATATCATTAATCGTGCATGCAATATATCAACCTAAATATCAATCAAATAAGTAAAGCAATTACATAAATTAACCTAAATATCAATCAAATAAGTAAAGCAGAAAAGAACTAAATTACATACCAAAAGTATATCCTATAATGTATATGACGATGAAGTAATGAATCTTAATAATTTTCTTCATCATCATCAAATGCATAATTAGAAGGAAGACTGGGCTCAGATAAATCCATGTTTGTCATGTTAAAATCATGATCTTTCTCAAAGTCATACTCTTCTGGGTTTATATCCCAAAATTTGGATGTTCCTTATCTGCATTACAAACTCAATTTGAAAATGTTAAATACAATACAAGTATATTTAAATGAAAAACAAAGAAATAATCAAATAACTAAGAGAGCAAATTAGTACATATATTCATCATTAGTTCGCGAAAGTAGTCGAAGATTTAAATGAACATATACTAAATCTTCTGCACACTTGCTGGTGAGTTTGTTTCTCTTCATGTCATGGATTTGATAATATGTGCTCTAATTTCTTTCACAACAAGATGAGCTAGTAGGCTGCGATAGCAATCTTAATGCAAGATGTTGGAGAAGAGGTGTTTCTAATCCAAATGTTGACCACTATGTGATAAGATCTATATTATCATCCTCTTTTGAGAATAATGTTGGTCCATATAATCTCGAAGATGAAAATTTTCCAAACTCTTATGTGACTTGGTTTAGCAGATATGCTTCTGAAAAAAGTTTTATCATACACATATTTCTATGTCTTGATAGCTCTGGGTCTAAATTTGGAGGGACACGACCAATACCACCTGCCTGCCACTTTTTTGCATAATATTTTGGATTAAGAGAATGTGTCATACAATGCAAAGGAGTGTTGCTCTTATCTCATATTCTGACTAAAATTGAATGAATATAGTTAAAAAAATTTAAATCATCAAATGCAGGATTTTTTTCTTAATGCTTGAAAACTACTTGTATTTTTGCAATCATATTATCCCACATTTCATAAACTCTGTGAAGCATGGGTTCATTCTTATCAACTTTTCTTAACATTTCCCAAATAGGTTGCGTAAATTGAATGAAGTATACCACTCTTTCCCAAAACTCATCATCAATAATGAATTTCTTAATTTCTTGAGTCTTGACATCATCATCAACACGATAGAATGTCCAATTTTCATCAGTCACCATGCTAACCAAAGCATTCTTCATTTTTTTAATCCTCTTCACCCGCACAATGATGAACGCAAAACATGTTTCAGCGACCTTCAACAATTTCAGTTCAGAATGCTTATTAAATATAGCATTAGCACCATGGTGGTTAACAACAAAATTTCTAATGCTTTTGACATTTCTTTGTAAATCTTCAATCCATGAATATAAAGCATATGCTTGTGAATTTTTTTCTTCTTTGGGATTGCAGATGCTCTTTAGTGCCAGATTTAAGCTGTGTGCTACACAGAGAGTCCAAAAAATATGAGGGTACTCACTCTCCAAACTCAACGTTGCACTTTTACAAATTGGAGCGTTGTTTGTAATGATTTGTACTACTTTCTGATCATCCCTTTTTTTTATAACTTCTATATACAACCCTTTCAAATACCCTGCATTTTTATATTCTTCAGATGCATCAACTGCTTTCAAGAATCGCAACCCCTATTGGTTTTGAATTGTCACCTAATCTTTGATTATCTCTTCTACAAAGAGCATGGCTTAAGCACCAACCACACACTAAACAATGAAGTGGGGCCAACCCAGAGTAATCTTCGAAGTTTCCATGCTACCATTAGGGAGCAAGAACCATCAAGCTCAGTTGGTCGAGCTGTTGGGTCCTAGTCTCTTGACCATCACACGTTACAAAAGCTGGAGACTGAATTCAACAATTGAAAATATGTGCTTAAAAACAAACTTTTCATGATCTCTCTCTCTCTCTCTCTCTCTCTATATATATATATATATATATATATATATATATATATATATATATTATCAAGCTTTAAAAAGCACTTTAAAAAGCAAAATTTTCATAAAACAAGTATGCTCATAACGACCTTGGGTTTAAATCAGTTTGTAACGAGCCCAAGCAGGAGTGTACCCTTAAGGAGCCAAGTCCCAACAGCCCAAGCTCGGCTGATTCGTTTGCCAGCCCTAAGTATAGGTATTACAACTCTTGCTACTACCCACACCTACATACAACACCATGGTAGAACCCTTCCTAGTTTTTTTTTTTGACAGAGTGCTGGGGGAGATCCCTTCCAACTTGCAGGGTAACCATACACCAGCTCAAACTATCCCTAACCTGATATATGGACCCACCTTTTACCTGATATTCCATGTCAGGTACCACCATTTGAAATATTCCTCTATACTATTTGAAAGTGTAATTTCTTGATATGGACCCACCTTTTACCTAATATTCCATGTCAGGTACCACGAATTTTAAAATTGCTGATATGAATGACAATGGTGCAATAGAGCCTGCCATAACCTACTCCTAAACTCAGACACTTAACCTGAGGTAAGTATCTTAGAATGTCGGAAGTGCCCTTCCTTGCTTCCCTCCTCATCACTCATGTGTCAACCTACCACTGTGACAACTATCGCGCGATTTATAAAAATCTGGCTATAATATCATGAGAAATTGCTTGCAAGTTTAAAATGGCAATTTCTTGTAAGATTTTTCAAAGCGTGACAAATATTGCAAGATTTACATTTTTAACAGATATTTATCGTCAAAACTCCCAAGATTTTTATTTTTAAATATATTTTATTTATATTTTCTTATAAAATGTATTATATAATTTTTAATTTATTTTTTATTGCCAAGATTTTGCCAAAAAATGCGAGATTTATGAAAATTTTCAAAATCTCCCAGGTTCTTTTACTGCCAATATTTTGCCGTTTTTAACTTTTGTCAGTATGCAACCTACTTTCTTTCCTCCTAATCTCCAGGCTGTGTTTTCTTCATTGCTCCTACTTGCCTCCTCCTTTCCTTTTCCACAGTGTTGTGAGAAGCATACACCTCAATACCTGAAGCGTACGCCTCAAAGGCGAGGCGCACACTCAAGGTACTGAAGCGTTCCAGGTTTAAAACGCACGTTTCACTCATGTGAAGCGCACACCTCACGTCAAAATGCGCTTCGCTTCTAAAGCGACGCATCATTCGTTTCTTCATTTGTGTAGTCCCCACAAACCGCCGCTTTCCTGCCAAAATCCATCGTCGAAAAACCACCAGACCCAGGATGATCACGGCGGCAGACTTCTACCACGTTTCTTCATTTTTGAGTTGTCAAAATGGTCGTGTTCAACTCATGGGCAACCTCAGCTGGTTCCGTAAATTATCGAAGGGGTCGAGATTTTTTTTTTTATATTTACGCGAAGAAACCGCCCTTCACGATGAGAGAGACCTAGCCACACTGGCTTTGCTTGTCTTACTTAATATCACTATCCTTGCCCTTAGGGAGTAAATGGGTCGGGATTTAAAATCAGCATTTCTGAAAGTCTCACAGGGTTTCCGTAATATAGGGAAAAATGATTCCGCGTTTAGAAATTTGTGAAATGATAAAAAGAACAAGAGAGCTGCGGTGGGCCCCGGAGCCCAAGATGGGACAGCGTGACCAGCGGGTCCCACACCGCCCACTACTCTTCCCAATTCCTGGGCCCTGCCACACCTCCCCAGAATCCCCCCCGTCGTGCAACCCTTCTGTCATTGGTCCCACCTGCCAACTCATACCGTGGGGCCTGCACCTTCCTTCCCATGGCCGGCTTTTTGTCAGTTAATCATCCGTCCTCACGTTTCGAAAATTTACCCAACATGTCATCACGACCCACGTGATTTCAGCGTGCTGGATGAACGAGACGTTAAATGCGTGCCGTCAAATTGGACGGCGACGACGACTGTGGACGTCCCACCCGATGTGACGTGGACGTGTGGGGGCCATGACGTCGTAGTTGTGCTTGACACCACTACCTTATCACGTCACTCTCTCCCACATCAGAACGTCCACGTGGATCCAGTGGGCCAACGTGGACTGTCCTCCCCTTCCCCTCCCCCTCGCGACCGACGCTAATAAATGAGAGAGGTTCGGGTGCAATATGGCACCCGATCGCCATCCATCAGGTCTTGGCCCCACACCTACCCTCAAGATGGAGGGTGAGCAGATGGTTAAATGCATAAATATTTGTACAATCATATTACATTAGACGTGATCTTGTCATCTGTAGACTTTTAGAATGACAAAATTGACAAAGTTCGGGACCTCAAATAGAGCCCGTTTGGGGGTCTTTCTATCCGAGATCCGGTTGGAGAAGGAATTCGGGGTTCTCGGGATGCACACCCAGTCAAGCTAGCTTGCTGGTTTGAAAAATAAATGAGGTACATGTAAATAAGCCATGCTTGAACTGTTGGGTCCAGCCCTATCCCTCATTAATGGTATGGGGAAGTGGATTAGCCACCCACTTGTCATTAATGCAGAAGAAGTTGAAGGGTTAGCCCTATCCCCTCATTTAATGATGTGGGGAAGTGGAATAGCCACCTAACTCTCATTAATGCAGGAAGTTGAAGGGTTAAAACCCCTTCAGTTTCTGGAATGAGTCTAGAAGGCTCACTTCTAGGAGGTTCATATCTAGAAGACTCTATGCCATCTATAAATAGGGGTGTAGAGACTCTGTGCTAGGTGGAAAAAGGGTAGAGTGGCTGTGTGCAGTGTGCAGAGAGAGAAGTAAGAGAGAGAGTAGAAAGAAGCAAAGGAAGGAAGAAGGTTCGTCACTACGCATTGATCCTCAGAGAGAGGTGTTGGTTGTGGTGTGGGCTTTGACTCAGGTTGTGCACCCGAGAGGTAATCTTGTATTCATTTCTTCCTGTGATTTCTTTGTTGTTATTATCTTTAGCTTTGGGCAAGCTATTGGACATTGTACTCTCTACATTGTACTTTTTACTTTCATTATAGTGGATTATTCTCTCCATACCCCGTGGATGTAGGTCGTGTTGATCGAACCACGTAAACCCTTGTGTTGTGATTTGATTGTGCATTTGTTAGATCCTATATTGCTTCCGCATATTTTTGTTATCTTAATTTCTCTACAAGTGGTATCAGAGCTGGTTCGTGGAAAATCATGTTTTCTAAGTCAGTTAGCTCTAAGTTTGAGGTGGAGAGGTTTGATGGCAAAGAAGACTTTTCTTTATGGCAAAGAAGGGTGAAAGCTCTACTTGCACAACAAGGGTTGCACAAGGCTCTTGTCGGGAAGGCAAATAAGCCAGAAAGCATGACCGATGATGAATGGGATGATCTTGACTTGAGGGCTGCTGGTGTGATTGAGTTGTGTCTATCAGATGAAGTCATGTGTAACGTGATGGAAGAGAGGACAACAGCGGGATTGTAGTCGCGGCTAGAGAGCCTCTACATGACCAAGAACTTGTCCAACAAGTTACACCTCAAGAAACAACTTTATAGTCTTCGTATGAAGGAAGGTACTCCCATTCTTGACCATCTTAGTGTGTTTAATAAGATTATTGCTGGTCTGTTTAGTCTGGATGTTAAACTTGAAGATGAGGATAAAGCTTTGTTGTTACTAACCTCATTGTCACCATCTTATGAGCATCTTGTGACAACCATAATTTATGGAAAAGAAACATTGGATATGGAAGAGGTCACAGGTACGCTCATTTCCAATGAAATTAGGAGAAGACCATCACTGAATGATGATTCTGGTGAAGGATTGATGGTGAGTTCATCCAAAGGCATGGGTCGATCAAAGGACAGGAAAAATGACCGCAGATATAGGAGCAAGTTCAGGTCAAGGAAGGACATCACTTGCTACAATTGTGGAAAGAAAGGGCACTTCCAGAATCAGTGCAAAGAGCCAAAGGAAAATCAGAAAAAAAGGAAAGAGACAGAATCATCAGAAACCAAAAAAGATACCACAGCCACAGTTGAAGGTGAGCTTGTGATTTTGTCTACTACTAATGATCCATGTATCTGTGTATGTCAGGATACAGATTGGGTCATAGACACAGGAGCCTCGTACCATGCCACACCACAGAGAGAATATTTCAGTACATACAGGACCGGTAATTTTGGTGTTGTCCGAATGGGAAACACATGAACGTCAGAAATTGTAGGTATTGGAGATATTCATCTCCAGACCAGTCTTGGGTACATGTTGGTGCTCAAGGATGTCAGACATGTTCTAGACTTGAGGTTGAATTTGCTTTCAGTAGGAAAGCTTGATGAAGATGGCAGAAACAGTGTTTTTAGCCAAGGACAGTGGAAACTCAGCAGTGGATCATTGGTTCAGGCCAGAGGAAAGAGATGTTGTACTCTTTACAAGATGCAAGGCAAGGTATGCAAGGGACAATTGAATACAACTGATGACTCTTCTATTGATTTGTGGCACAGTCGATTAGGCCACATGAGTGAGAAGGGCTTGCAGATTCTTGCTAAGAGGGAGCAACTCTCAGAGTTAAAAGGTACACGTCTAAACCCGTGTGTTCATTGCTTAGCTGGTAAGCAACATAGAGTATCATTTGTTAGAAATGTCTTTCATAGAAAATCTCACATTCTGGAGCGAGTTTATACTGATGTTTGTGGTTCTCTGAGAACAAAAACTGTTAATGGTTTTACTGATGTGAAAACTTTCAGTGGTGCACTCTATTTTGTTACTTTTATAGATGACTTCTCCAGGAAGGTTTGGGCATACCCTCTGAAAACCAAGGATCAGGTTCTTGATGTATTCAAGCAATTCCATGCCATGGTTGAGCGAGAAACAGGAAAACAATTGAAATACATCAGGTCAGATAATGGTGGCGAGTACACAGGTCCATTCCATGAATATTGTAAAATTCATGGAATTCGCCATGAGTTGACAGTTTCAGGTACCCCACAACATAATGCAATTGCAGAAAGGATGAATCGTACAATTGCAGAAAGAATCAGGTGTATGCTTGCACAATCCAAGTTGCCAAAGAAATTCTGGGGCGAGGCCTTAAGGACAACAGTTGATGTGATCAACTTGTCTCCTGCTCATGCCTTAGCAAATGATGTTGCAGATAAGGTATGGTCAGGAAAAGATGTGTCTTACAAGCACCTGAGGGTATTTGGATGCAGGGCATTTGCACATATCCCCAAGGAGGAGAAGTCCAAGCTTGATGATAAGACGAGGCAATGCATTTTTCTGGGATATGGTGATGCCGAATTCGGCTACAGGCTATGGGATCCAGAGAAGCAGAAGGTATTCAGATCCAAAGACGTGGTATTCTTTGAAGACCAGACACTTGAAGATATCAAGAAAGATGTGTCAATTCAGACTTCTGCAGGTGGATCTATCCACTTAGATCCAGTTACTCCTCCAGTGGCACAAGTTGAAGGAAGAACAATGCAGGAAGATGATGCAGAGGCGGATGTTGATTTACCCGCAGGCCATGTTGAGCAGGAAGAAGTTAGAGAACAACCTCTTCCAGAACCCCAATTGAGAAGATCTTCTAGAGAGTCACAATCTTCTAGAAGGTATTCTCCACATGAGTATGTGATGCTTACTAATGCAGGTGAACCAGAGAGTTACCAGGAAGCACAAGAGTGTGAGCAGAAAGAGCAATGGCTAATAGCTATGCACGATGAGATGGATGCATTGCAGAAGAACCACACTTATGATTTGGTGAAACTACCAGAAGGCAGAAAGGCCTTGAAGAACAAGTGGGTTTTCAGGTTGAAGACTCAAGAACAATGCTCTCAACCAAAGTACAAAGCTAGATTGGTTGTGAAAGGCTTTGGTCAAAAGCAAGGTATTGACTTTGATGAGATTTTCTCTCCTGTTGTTAAAATGTCTTCTATTCGTGTTGCTCTAGGTATTGCTGCTAGCCTGGACTTGGAGATTGAGCAGCTAGATTTGAAGACTGCTTTCCTCCATGGTGATTTGGAGGAGGAGATATACATGGAACAACCAGAAGGCTTTAAAGTCAAAGGTAAAGAAAATCTTGTGTGCAGGTTGAAAAAGAGCTTGTATGGGCTGAAGCAAGCTCCAAGACAGCGGTACAAGAAATTTGATTCATTTATGGCTGAAAATGGATACAATAGATCGACTGCAGATCATTGTGTCTACATAAAATGGTTCGGTGAGAATTTTATTATTCTCTTGTTATATGTTGATGATATGTTTATCCTTGGAAAAGATATGTCTATAATTGACAGGCTTAAGAAGGAACTGAGTAAGACCTTTGCAATGAAGGACATGGGGCCAGCAAAGGAAATATTGGGCATGCAAATCTCTCGTGATAGAAAAACCAAGAAGATATGGTTATCACAGGAGAAATACATTGAAAAGGTGTTTGACAGGTTCAGTATGAACAATGCAAAGCCAGTTGGTTCTCCTTTTGCAAGTCACTTTAAGCTGAACTCGGAGCAGAGTCCATCAAGTGACGAGGAGAAGGAGAAAATGAAGAAAGTTCCTTATGCTTCAGCAGTCGGAAGCTTGATGTACGCGATGGTATGTACGAGACCAAACATCGCATATGCAGTAGGTATTGCTAGTAGATTCCTTGCAAATCCAGGAAAAGAGCATTGGGCAGCAGTAAAGTGGATCTTTAGATATCTCAAAGGAAGCTCCAAAGTTTGTTTAAGCTTTGGTGGTGGATCATCTGTCTTGACAGGTTACACAGATGCAGATATGGCTGGAGATATTGATACGAGGAAGTCCACATCTGGTTTTGTACTCACTTTTGCAGGGGGAGCTGTGTCATGGCAGTCAAAATTGCAAAGGTGTATTGCTTTGTCTACTACTGAGGCAGAGTACATTGCTCTTACAGAAGCTTGCAAAGAGATGTTGTGGATGAAAAGATTCTTGATAGACTTGGGTTTTGAGCAAGACAAGTACTTGGTGTACTGCGACAGTCAGAGTGCCATTCATCTCGCCAAGAATCCGAGTTTTCACTCAAAGTCAAAGCATATAGATATCAGGTAACATTGGATCCGAGATGTGTTTGAGAAAAATTTGCTTCATCTTGCAAAGATCTCAACAAATGATAATGGTGCAGATATGCTGACAAAGGCCTTACCGATGGAGAAACAAAATACATGTCGGCAACTGGCTGGCATGAACTTCAATTGATTAGTTGAATTGAAGTATCCCCTAGGGCTGGAGGGGGAGATTGTTGGGTCCAGCCCTATCCCTCATTAATGGTATGGGGAAGTGGATTAACCACCCACTTGTCATTAATGCAGAAGAAGTTGAAGGGTTAGCCCTATCCCCTCATTTAATGATGTGGGGAAGTGGAATAGCCACCTAACTCTCATTAATGCAGGAAGTTGAAGGGTTAAAACCCCTTCGATTTCTGGAATGAGTCTAGAAGGCTCACTTCTAGGAGGTTCATATCTAGAAGACTCTATGCCATCTATAAATAGGGGTGTAGAGACTTTGTGCTAGGTGGAAAAAGGGTAGAGTGGTTGTGTGCAGTGTGCAGAGAGAGAAGTAAGAGAGAGAGAGTAGAAAGAAGCAAAGGAAGGAAGAAGGTTCGTCACTACGCATTGATCCTCAGAGAGAGGTGTTGGTTGTGGTGTGGGCTTTGACTCGGGTTGTGTACCCAAGAGGTAATCTCGTATTCATTTCTTCCTGTGATTTCTTTGTTGTTATTATCTTTAGCTTTGGGCAAGCTATTGGACGTTGTACTCTCTACATTGTACTCTCTACTTTCATTATAGTGGATTATTCTCTCCATACCCCGTGGATGTAGGTCGTGTTGACCGAACCACGTAAACCCTTGTGTTGTGATTTGATTGTGCCTTTGTTAGATCCTATATTGCTTCCGCATATTTTTGTTATCTTAATTTCTCTACATGAACAAGTAGTCCAACTCGATAAACCCGATGAGACTCTGTTCACTTATTTATATAAAGATCATAATTTATATATGTATACTATTTTTCTATACTTGATGTAAGAGTTGTTAATGAAATTGGTGCGTTTGTCGTCTCTTTGTAAAGTAACCTGGGTTCAATTCTTATGTCATAAGTTTTTAAAAAAATAACTTTTGACACAAACTTTAAATTTTATTTTATTTTTATAAATGTATTCAGCTCGAGCTCGAGCCGACCGGGGACATAGACCGCCACTTTTTCATCAAGCTCAGCTAGAACCCGGCTGGTGTGCATCCCTACGTACAAATAGGGATGTAAATGGTATATGGATTTGGATCGGATGTAGCCAATACCATATTCGACTGATCCGATGTTGGCTAAAAAGGATTCAAATTCTGATTCAGATTTGGATGGTAAAAAGCTCATACCATATTTATTTTATTTTTTATTTTTTGCATATAAACGAATTCGGAAATCCATCAAATTCAGATATTTTATATAGCAAAAAATCAACACGAGATCCACACCTGGTTTTGGCTTACAAAATGCAACTAAACAGATTCAAATTGAGATGGATATCAGATAAAATCCAATTCATTGACATCGCTAGATATAGGGTTTCTCTTGGCTGGGATCAAGTGGATCGCCGGGAGGTCTCCAACTCAAAATGGGTGGTTTGCTTTCCCACTTCAAAATAATAATATTTTACCTGTTTGCAGCAGACCTAATACTACAGGTCCCATATCATAATCAGATCCAGAACTTATATTTTGAGATCAGAATCAAAGCTGGGTGGGATACCATATCCATTGTTCAAAACCTGGATCCATCAAGGTACACGATGCCCAAATATTGGAACAGTTGTGTCCAAACTGATTAGATTTAGACTTAAAGCTAGGAGCTACCTGATGAGTCCGGATTGAACCTAAAACTAGACATGGATGTCAAACAACCTATTCGGTTTCATATCTTTATCAGATTACTTTTTGGGAGGTTTATCAGATCTGGATTTGAAACCCATAGTAAAGCCTGACCCGAAAAAATTCCAACCGGAGATGTAATGGACTCACTAGATCTGTTGGAACCTGTTGGGTTTGAACTTTTGTCCAATGTCCAATCGACACCTGAAACACCTACATTATCTATCCGATTGTTTCAAGCGTTTATACGAACCTGGTCGTGTTGGGCCTGGTCCGCAGTTGCATGTTGACCCGATCCATGAAAGATTCAGCATTCAACATCACTGGTGTTGAGGGTTGGTTCTCATCGTCGTTTTAGAGGTCGCTTTAATTCCCCAACACCAGGGGTGGCAATCAGGTCGGGTTGGTGGGTCGGGTTAACGGGTTGGCAGGTCAAAATACCTCAACACGAACACGACCCGTTTATTAAACGGATTGGATGTGACAAACACGAACACGACCCATTTATTAAACGGGTAACACGACACGACACGATTAACCAGCTTAATAATCAGGTTGGGTCGACACGACACGATTACACGACACGGTGACTCATTTATTAAACGGGTCGACCCGATAATATAGACATGATAACCGACCCGAATAACCTGTCTAACCTGAATAACACAATTAGAAACACACACAAAAAAATACATATTATACTTTTTTTCTGCAAATCTCAATTTGGAATTGTACTACCAACATTAACATAAAATACAGATTATACTTTTTTTTCTGCAAATCTCAATTTGGAATTGTACTACCAACATTAACATAAAACATCAACATAAATTCATAAACATAAAGACAACATCACCATAATTGTCTTACAAGTTACAACCATACTACAAACATATCCACCAAGTTGTCTTACCATCATTAAGATAAACATAAATAATTAAACTGGTTGACCCGCCCTCCAAACCCGTTTATTAAATAGGTCAAACGGGTTGGTGGATCGGCATACCCCTAACACGAACACAACCCGTTTAATAAACGGGTTAGGCGGGTCGACCCATTTACGACACGAACCCATTTAAGCCAAACCCTAACCCGGCTAAGAAGCGGGTTGGCGGGTCGGTTACCCAACACCAAGAAAGCAACGTGTTTTAAATCTAATTTGCCAGTTTGTAACCCTGTTCGGATCGGCTCTCTGACGTGAATCAGTTTCTTATACCAGATCCATATGACTAAGCCGATTGGCAATATGTCAATCCATAGTTAACGTGTGAATTTGCTTATTCGATTCGTTTTCATGTGTTAGAACCATAGTCTCACCTACATCATTGACAGCTAGGTTTTTTTTGGGAAGAGATTTTGAATAAGTGGGTTTTCTCAGAGAAATCTGGAGTTTTAAAATCTTTAAAAATATAAAAAATAACCAGAAAAGTAAGCAAATAATAGGTTTTGCATAATTTTTCTTGAAAAAAATAAGAAAATAAGTAAAAAATATTCAAAATAAAAAACAAAAATGCAAAAAAAGAGCTTAAATATATATAAAAATAAGAACTTTACATAAAATATCACAAAAATATTGTGATATTTTTTATTTCTGACAATATTTTGAAAATACTGTGATATTTTGTCAATATTATCAGCCGACCTGAATTTGCATATAGTATCATAATATTTTCAAAATATCAGGGATATCTATTCATATTGAGTTTGCATCGGAAAATGAGCCTGGTATTCTTTGAAGCTTAAAACCATCAACTCTCATGTCCCATCCGTTGAACCAAAGATATGGTGCAATATGACTGCACATCTATTTGTGCATTAAGCACCTGATCACCCTCCATCTTGGGGACAGGCCTGGGGCCCAAGACCTGATGGAGGGCGGTTCGGTTGCTTAATGCACAATTTTTGTGCAATCATATTGCACCCCATCCGGATTCAAGCCAACACCATATTCTATTATTATATACAGCTAAATCCTGGACATCATTACTTATTTGGTTCAGTAGAAAAAGAATATATAGACAATCCAAGTTGAGCGTGTGAGGTTTCATAGATGGAACTCTAAAAGAATCCCTATTGTTTTCCATTTTCTTAAACTAGGTTGCATGGAGGTAAATGGGGAAAGTAGAATGCATATTGGGTGCTATTTTATATCATCAGTCATTCATGGTCACGTACTTTCAAATGACGTAGCTGGTAAAGTGCAGCATGCATGCATATGCATGAGTGATAAAGAGTTTATGGTGCTTATAGCACATATTTTTTGATGAAGAAATTTGTATGGAAGTGGGTAATACTTAGTGGGGTCACCGAAAACTAACTCTTCATGGAGCTCATCAACGAAAGGCGCCCGATTTAAACTTGGGACGAAGGAGTCAGCACCTTTTCCCAAACCCATTATTATTCCTTATTTCTGGTGTCTTATAGCGCGCGGGCGCATACATACACACACATATATATATATATATATATATATATATATATATATATATATATATATATATATATATATATATATATATATATATATATACCAACAAGTCCTCATGGTTGGTAGGAGCTGTAAGTGAACGTGGCCTAGTTGCGGTGGGAATTAGTTTTAGGTTCAATTGAATAATTAGTGATGGGTCTTGCCTTTCAATTGAATATATATATATAGCATGATAAGTTTATCTTTGGTTTCCTTATTCATGAGGACCCATGTGTCACAATTCAATGGCCCATATATAGAATTGGCAATATCTCATCCCACACAAGCACATGCAAATGCAAACAGATGGACTCACTCGCACGTGAATATCTTTAGCATCCCACGTGTGGAGGCATGAGAATGGAGATTGGGCTAAGGGGGATCTGGATATTACCTTCTCTTATATGTTTTGTGGGGGCAAATCTCAACACGCCACCCTAGATGGTGGCTGAGTCTGATTGTGAAATGAGGAGCTATTTGCTGTTTATTATTTTTGCAGTCCCAAGCTTTTTCACCCCCCTTTCATTGTGCAGCCTGCGATCCCACAATTAAGGATGCACAATGAACCGAGCCGGCTCAAGATTGGCTTGTTAAATCTCGATTCACCCCTTAAATGAGTCAAGCTTGAACAAAGTTTTGAGACTTGGCCGAGCAAATGAGTCTAGCTTTATCGACCTATCGAGCTCGATAAGGCTTGGTTTGTATTTATATTTTATATAATATAAAGTATATATTATTCATAAAATAATCGAGCCCCACCCTTTCTCAAGCTCCATCCCCACAGCTTGAGCATCGTCCATGCCCCTTCTCAAGCTTCCTCCCCACCTCTTCTCGAGTGCCATCCACGCCCCTTCTCTAGCCTTGACCCTCAATCTCCCATCTCTCTCTCGAGCCTCGTCTCTCTCTCTCTCTCTCTCTCTCTCTCTCTCTCTCTCTCTCTCTCTCTCTTACACACACCGAGAAACCCCATTCCTGCCCCTTGCTTCTTCGTCGGCCCTCACCCCTCGCCCTCCCTAGTGTGTCTTGTCCGGCCACCCCTCCAATGCAACAAAAGAGACAAGGAGGAAGAAAGTGAGGCAGCATCCAATAGTCATGAGCTCTCTCTCTCTCTCTCTCATCTTACGCATATATCTCAAAGACCTGCCTCTGCCACAAACCGATCCTCATATAGATGTTGGTGGTCCTCTATGAGTGTTATGTTTTGTGTTATTGGTGTTCTCTTGCTATGCTGTTGTGTTTGTGCTTGTGGGTCTCAACGCTTTGTTGAGTTTCACTTTTAAGTAACGTTGATCGCTTTTCGGCTCTCTCTCTCTCTCTCTCTAGAGAGGTTTGTTTGGATGGTGCGAAATGATGCTCATTTATGTCAAATTCCAGTTAACATTCATAACCTAGTACATAAAATTTTGGTAGATGTTTATGCGATCCTGCGTACATATGCCTCTTAGTGATCTTTCGCTCCCTCCTTTTCTTTTGCCGTCCTCTGGGCCAGCGACTCTTGCGTGAGTCCGTTTTGTCTGTCTGATGTTTCTTTTCTCTTCTGCTTTCTTTTATTTGTTTTGGCTTTTTCTCTTGTTCAGTTGATGGGTTTAACATTTTGTTGATCTTCTTCATGAGTGGTGGTAATGTTGAATTTCTTTCGGCTCTCTCTCTAGAGGAGGACCCCAATATGAGGTACTTGCTCATTTGCTCCCATCGTCGCAGTACTAGCATTAGTCCCTCGACTACATGTGAGAGTTCACCCTCGTACTCAACTTCCTCAATGTAAACCAGAAAAAATAGTGCTCTCTTCTTAGCCTCTCTCTTTCTCGTTCTTTCCAATTTGAAGACTCTCTCTTTTCTTGATTGAGGAGAGAGAGCTCGGAGAGGAAAAGTCTCTTTCTGTGTCGGCTGAACTCGAGTCTGCTCGATTCGTTATGCAAGAGCAATGCTAAACACTGACCCGGGCTAGGCTCTGGCTCGGTCCGGTTAATGCTTGGCTTGACTCGAGCCTGTACATATTCTTTTTTTAGGGCCAAGCTCAACTCTCAACTCGAGCAGGCTGTTGTGCATCCCTACCCACTACGGACAAAAGAAGGATGAGTCCAAACCCATAAAAGCCATGATGGCATCTCCTTTCTCACAAACAATAAAATAAAAGCTTTGATTAGCGTGTCCTTCTCTCCCTCCATGATTGAACATACCTCAAAAACAATCAAATATAAAACTTTTTGGTACAAAACTCAAAAAACAAGTTAACACAAAACCTAAAAGTGAGATTTAGGAAGTCAATCTTATTTGCATGATATTTATTTTATAAAGATTTTAAAAATAAATTTTTTAATAGTATTTTCACTTTTCAAAAATACAACAAAAAATATTACATTTTTGCTGTTCCTTTCAAAAACATGATTCAGAATCACTTTCTATGCTTATACAAATCAGATTCACTTTCTCATCATTCAAACGAAAAAGTAAATCAGAATGATCCAACCGAACGTGAAGTGTGATGATACCTTTAGCTGGTGGGCTCTCAAAAGGCTTGCATGGGGGCGATCTCATTAAGGAACCCAATTCTTGTTTAGGGTTTCTGGTCATGGAAAAAGAAAACCTTGTGAAGCTGCCAAGAGCTTCCTCGGCCAAGCATCTCAAAAAGTTCTTGTTTCTCACCCTAAGCAAGGAAGAGCGACATTCCAAGGGAAGCAGATCAGGTCATTCTGAACATGAGCGTTTTTGCTCATGCCGACATCGTGGCCATCCGATTTGCATTTTAAAAAGCTAAAAAATCAACAAAACCACGTGGCATTCATCCAAAATGCAAACAGACGGCCACGATGTCGGCATGAGCAAAAACACTCATGTTCAGCATGACCTGATCTGCTTCCCATTCCAAGTGGGGTCACAGTAATTCAAGCCCTTAGGGAGCCCACCAAGTTAAAAGGTACCTGCACACTTGGTGAGATTCTTGCTCTAAATGTTAAAAGCAATCTGACTCCACTTGGAGTGTACCTTGTAACAGGATTCTTGGCTAGGGTTTCTGGTCATGAAAAAAAAAAGACTTGAGAAGCTGCCAAGAGCTTCTTCGGGCAAGCATCGCAGAAAGTTTTTGTTTCTCACCCTTATAAGCATGGAAACGGCTACTATTGTCGGTTGACACCTCCTCCTCCGTCACCCTGCGTTTGACAGAGGCAGTAATCAAAAAACACGATCCCATCATTTGAAATAGGAAGAGTTCCATCATACATTGAATCCTAACCATCCAATCAATGGCTAAATTGTTCTGCTGGATGGTTAGGATGAATGTATGATATGCAACAGTTATCATCCTCCATAACACTGTTCAATCCTACCAGGTACCTGTACTACATTATAACGCTTTTCCTTGATAATAGTAACAACTTTTCAATATCCCAAGGTTGACATGTGATATCATCCCTAGCTTAAAGAGACGAGTCATGAGCAACGGGAAAATGGCTTCCTTAGAATTTCATGAATACCATGGAAGATAATGATAAACACATTTCCCAATACACATTCATTATAAACTTATAACGTCGTCGCTGGTTAATACATGAATATGTAATCAAGCGGCCACCCGCAAAATGCCATCTCCATACCACAGTAAATCCAACGGAACAATCCTATAAAGGTAACAAACGCCACTGTGGTATAAAAAAGGGGATTAAAAAACAATTAATTGTGAAGAAACCATAGCTCACATCAACCACTCAACGGAAACAACACAAACTCGCCGGAAAAGGAAAAATAGAAACCAAACCAGAGTAGGTTTTCCGAGGAAATTTATTTCCCGGCATTGATCTACCACATTTTCTTTATTCACATTTATTCTCACTGACTGCCTTTTTCCCCTTGGGAAAATTTTGTACAGCGCTGAAAAAAAAAAGAGAAACATAAATACATAATGCCAACTTTACAAAAACCGCTGTTTGGTGATGTTCTTCCCTTCTGCCTCTGTCCCGGATTCCAGGAATTATTTTTCCAACCTCTCTCTCTCTCTCTCTCTCTCTCTCAAGCCCATTGATCGGGGTAGTACCATGGTAGAGTGGGGGGCTGCTCGTCATTGAAGAAGTTGCAAGACTCCTCTGAATTGAGGAAGTTGTGCTCGTCTATCCTCAGGAATTGATGGAAAGATCTGTGGGAGGAGAAAGATGAAGATGGTGATGATGATGATGGTGGGGATGGAGAGAGAGAGAAGTTGAACTTGAATGGGGGATTGAGGAGTTGCTGGGGGAAGATCCCTGCTGCACCTATGTGCTTGTGAGGGCTGCTCTCATCGTTAAGGATGACACTAGAGTCGCTATCCGAACCATCCTTAACATCATTGACAATGGAACCACCACCGTGGAGAGAAACGTCGACAATGGGCTTCTGATCGATGGAGTTAATCTCTGCGGATTCATTCGCTAACATCATGTTGTTGTTGCTCTGTTCTGTTGCTCTCATCTCTTCTTCTCCTATCATTTCGATCTCTTCTTGCTGGGTGTCGGAGTGCATCGTGACGGCGCCAGAGTCCTCTAGCTTCACTTTCAGCTCACTCACCTGAATTGTTCAGCAAAGATAGACACATAATGACAGGATTAGTTTCTGAATGATGATTCTCCAACAAAGGTAGAGACGGTTTCTCTTGTTTATGGTTTTCTTTTGGTTATTTTTGGGAGGTGAGGGTTGAGAGTTTGGCTTTCAAAACGAGACTGCAGCAGTATCTTGGTGATCCTTAAATAGACCAAATGCGGAAATGGGTTTTGTTGTTTCTGATCTCTTTTGGTGTTCTTGGGAGTTTGGATTGAGAGTTTTCTTGCGGATCAAAGTTTCTTCAAAAAATTTTGATGATCCCAAGGAAGAAAGAAAGTTGTTTTCTCTGTTGGTAATTGGAATTTCAAAACAAGACTGCAGGAGTATCTTGGTGATCCTAATAGAACAAATGCGGAAATGGGTTTTGTTGTTTCTGTTGTCTTTTTGTGTTCTTGAGAGTTTTCTTACAAATCAAAGTTTCTTGATGATTCCAAGGAAGAATAAAATTGGTTGTTTTTTCTTTATTGGTCGTTGGGAATTTGGGTCTAGAGTTGTCTTACAAATCAGAATGTCTAAACAATTCCACCAAGAGGAGACGCTGGTTGCCCTCTTTCCTTGTTTCTGAGATGTGGGTGAAGAGTTTTTACCTACAAATAAAGGTGGTTTTTTTTGTGATGTTCAACAAAATAGAACTTCTGGTCATCTCAATCGAAGGAGGTTCGGGTTTCCTTTTCTACATGGTAATGAAAGATGGGTTGTAGAAGATTTTTCCTTTACCTCTTGAACGAGGGACTCCTCCTCTTTCTGGAGGGACTCGTAACTGGCCTGGAGAGTGTCGTAGTTTGCTTTGAGCATGCTGTAGTCTCTCTCCAATTGCTTTGTTTTCCAACGGGCTCTCCTGTTCTGGAACCAGATGGCGACCTGTCTAGGCTGCAGGCCTAGCTCCTTTGCAAGCTTCACTTTCCTCTCGGGTTCGAGTTTGTTCTCCAACTCAAAATTCTTTTCCAAGGCCTTCACCTGATCCACTGCCAGGCGCCTCTTCTTCCCTGTAATCTGACATGCTTCCTCACCACAATCATCCTCATCAAAACCATCCAGAATATTCTGGAAAGCCCTACCATAGTTGCCTCCTCCACTCTTCTCTTCTACATAACAATTCATACCAACCCAGCAAAAAAGAAACCAAACAACCCATATCAGCAATCATGCAAAGGACTAACAAAGTAGTCTCTCCATCACAGCATAAACATATTGTTTAGGAAATGAAAAAGAGAAGGGGATAGATGAACTTAACAAGGAAAACAGCCACCAACCTGAAGTTGGGCAGATAGGAAGCAAACCACCCAAAGAATCTGAGCTTTCCATCCTCTTCATGGCTGTTCAAAAGTGTGTATGTATACCCTATAATATGTGTATCTATATGTGAAAATAAAGAGAGAAAGGAAGTGAAATTGCTGATGCTCTCTGTGTTAACTTCTACTTGTTGGAAGACGTGGATGAAGGGGAACCCATGTGGAAAGCGTACGATGGGAACAGCAAAGGCGGGTTGGAGTAGAAATCCTTGTAAAGGTGGAAGGATTTGTTAATGGCTTCTCCATCTTGCCTGTTTTCCCGTCTCTTCTCCTTCAGTACCCATCAGGGGAAAGGAGAAAGAGGGTAGTGGCTCAAGCCTACACGCCATTAACCTTCATGCCCTTTGAGAAGAGATGAGATCACACTCGGATTTGGCCTTTCATATACAAGTTGGCAAGGGGGAGAGGAAAACTATTGGTGGGGTGGAAAGAGAAGGGGATCAGTATGTACAAACTCAACTGGCACTTCTAAATTTTCTAAAGCTCTCTCTCTCTCTCTCTCTCTCTCTCTCTCTCTCTCTCTCTCTCTTCTTGTCTTGGTGGTCGTGCTGGCCACTCGGTTTTCGAGCCGTACGGAGATCGGTGGATAGCGTGGGGGCCTTTACCGACGTTGCGAGGTCTTCTTGGGTGAGCAAGGATTTTCTTCGTCTGTTGTCGTCATCTTGCTCTCCTTCGGGGGCGTTGGGGTTCGGGCTACCGCGGCTCCTTGGCGGTGTTTGTGTATCTGTGTCGGCAGGGGGCTTTTTGCAGCCTTGGGGTGCGAGTCTGCTGGCATCCACATCATCATCTGTAGTATCTTCCTTTTTGGGCTCGTTGTTCGAAGTGGGGCGGGTTTTCAGGTGGAATGGCGGGTGTGACGAGGCATCTTGGCCACGGTCAGGAAGATGTTGGCGGTCGTGGCTTCCCGGGTGGTCTGAGTCTTGGGCTTTGTTGTTGCGGAACCTTTTGGTGGATCCTTTCTTCGAGCTTGATGGGGATCGGGGACCGTCAGGTGTCGCCTTGGCGTCTAAGGATTCTCTCTGCCCCTCGGCAGTTGCAACATCCTCTATTTCGTTTGCTTCGACCTATGGGCCATTTGAGTTTGGGCCTCTCTCGCGAAAGAGGTCTAATCTCTCGGAGGACTCTCTCCTTGCTCGGACCCACGGATCGCCTATTATCGGAATCCCGATCCGTCAGTGTTTCTTCTTCAAGCTGGTTGATAGCCTTTCAGTCTTGGTTTCGTCTATCTCAATCAAGTGCATCGACTGCCCGATTCGCCTGGTATCCATCAGTTTGGTGAGTGCCCCTTTGTTAGCTGTGTATTGCAGGGTTCCGTTTGCAGTGAACACCTCCTCTTTCATCCGGGAGGGCGTCTTCGCAGGCCTGGAGGGCTCCCCAAACTTGGTCTATCCGTCAATTGTGGGTTCGTCATCTATGAGTGGTCAACTCTCATCCTTTTTGGGTCTGTCGGTGGGTGATGCAGCTCGGCGGCTCAAGTTTGCGCTTTCCCAAGCACAACTGCTCTACGTCGATTCAGTTTTGCGTAAGTCCTTGGCCGCGATCGCAGATCGTTTACCAACCTTGGTCGCGGATGATGGGCGTATCTCGTGCATCAACACCCCATCTCCTTCGGTCGAGGGGTTATCTCATCCTGGGTGGGGTGGTCTCCCAATTAGGAGACGTCGTCGACCTTCGCTATCTCCATCCGGCGAGTCTGGGGTCTCTCCTAGGCGGTCTGTGAGGATCCGCACGCCTCGGGTATTTCCGGACTTTCAGTTATGAAGATTTTATGTTGGAATATTCGGGGATTGAATTGCCCCACCAAACGTCTTTTCCTGGCAAGTTGGATTCGTCAAGAAAAGCCCGATTTAATTGCACTTTGTGAAACGAAGATGGCAGATATCTCGAGCTCTGTCGTCTCCGATATCTGGCATGGTGCAGATTTCTTCTTCAAGCCTGCGACTCAATATGCGGGAGGCATCCTCATCCTCGGGAAGCATTCTCTAGCCTTACAACAGGTGGACGAAGGTACGTTTTCCATATCCATCACTCTTCCCTTACTTCCTAAGACTATTCCAGCAGTGGTCACTATGGTGTATGGTCCCCACCGTCAAAGCCATCGGGAGGAGTTTTGGTTGGACTTAAGCAGGGTAATTGCTTCATTCGGGGACCAACATATTATCATGGGAGATTTCAATTGCCTTATGTCTCCTATCGATTCTAGCATCCTGGATAATTTCTCGGCTTCAATGAGGGGCTTCCAAAACTTTATTCAGATGAACCAGTTGTACCATGTTCCCCATGTTGGTGAAGCTTTCTCGTGGTCCAATCGACGATCTACTCCGTGCTTCCGTCTGCTAGACAGGGTGCTCGTTTCGTCAGAGCTGCTGAGTTCTATTAATGACATCTCTTGTTGCCTTCTTCCACCATCTGTCTCAGACCATAGTCAGATTGTTATCCGATGGGGTCAAGGCTTCTCCGGCGACAGATCCTTTAGATTTGAGCAATGGTGGCTTAAGGAGGCGGGATTCGAGTCGTTAGTCCATCAATCTTGGAGTAGACCTTGCTTTGCAGTCCGGGTGGCTACAAGATGTATGGTTAAGCTTTTTTGTCTATCCCGCGATATCAAATCTTGGCTTATCTCCAATAGAATAAGCAAATTCCAAAATCTGGGGGATTGGGAGCGAGAGCTGGCCTCTATCAATCAGTCTCTCTTGGATACGCCCTATATGAATGCATCAGATATTGAAAGTCTCAATGCTAGATCGGCCGAGCTGACTCTTCTAGTGCAATCGTGGCGTCTAAAAGATGAGATTCGTTGGAAGCAGCGGTCAAGGGTGACTTGGCTTAAAGCGGGTGACGGGAATACAAGGTTCTTTCATTCTTTAGCGTCTCACAGGCATCGAAGACATGTGATTCACTCTTTGTATATCAATGGTGTCTCCTTTTCGGGCGATCAGGTAATCAATGTTGTCTCCAACTATTTTCCTAACCTATATTCCTGCAACCAAACTGTAGGTGGCAATATGGGTTCAACTTTATTTTTGTCCATGGATCGAGCGTTATCCAACTCGATTCAGGGATTGTTCTCCGAAGATGAAATCGTCTCGGCGGTGCGGGAGTCGTCTGGGTGGAAAGCTCCAGGATTTGATGGGTATCCTGTGGATTTCTTTCGCATATTCTGGTAATGTGTTAAGAGTGACATTCTTAGTGTCTTCGCCGAGTTTCATCGAAATGGCCGATTACCGGTTCATTCTCACCTAGCAATTGTGTCGCTTATTCCTAAGGAGGAAGCCGCATCAGATATCTCGCGGTTTAGACCTATATCAGTGTTAGGGAGTTTATATCGCATTATCGCCAAGGTCTTAGCTAACAGGATGCGGTCAATTGCTCCTAAGATTTTTTCGGAGGCTCAGTTCGCCTTCATTCCTAACAGAAGACTTCAACATTCCTTCATTTTGGCCACAGAAGTGTTGCACTCTCTCAAGATCAGTGGGGGGGCCTTCTTCACCCTGAAGCTTGACTTTCATAAAGCCTACGACTCGGTTCATTGGTCGTTCCTCTTCAACATATTGGCAAACTTGGGCTTCGGTAGGCGTTTCTCTAGCTAGGTGCATGAGCTGGTTACCAATGCCCAATCACAGCTTCAGATCAATGGGGTCAAGGGAAAACGGTTTAAACTTGGTCGTGGTCTTCGACAAGGATGTCCTCTGTCTCTGTTACTCTTTAACGTCGTCTCTGAAGGCCTGATAGTTTTGGTTAAGAGGGCAGTGGAGTGTGATCTAATTGAACCTCTCGGTATTCAAGAGTGTCGTAGTCAGATCCTGACCTACGTTGATGACATAATTATCTTCGGAAGGGCCTCCATTCAACAAATGTTAAGATTCAAGCTTGTCCTTCTTTTTTTCCAATCGATGTCAGGTCTATCCTTTAACTACGAAAAGTGTTGTCTATCCATGGTCAACGCCCCTAAATCAATGTTGGACATGGGCCAGCGGATATTCGGATGCTCGGTTTCGGATAACTCTTTTTCTTATCTGGGTCTGCCGCTTCAAATCAGTCGTGTATCAACGACATCCTGGAGCTCTACTATCCAAAGGGTTCAGAAAAAAAAATCGGGCTGGCAAGCGTCTTACCTTTCTATCACGGGTAGACTAACTCTCATCAAGCACGTCCTTTCTGCTATGCCAGAATTTTTTATGTCTATGTTCCTGATGCCTATGGGGGTTAGTAAGAAGATAGCTCAAGTAGTGACGCACTTCCTGTGGTCTGGGTGAGGTCCCAAAAACAAGCGCCACCTAATAGGGTGGGACACTCTTCGTCTACCCCCAAATAGGGGGGGTTGGGAATCAAGGATCCTCGGCTGAGGAGTATGATTCTTGTCGTGAAGTAGAGCTGGCTTGCACACCAACCTGGGTCTCCGTGTGCAAGCGTGCTTCTAGCTAAATACGGTGGAGTGGAATCATTGGTGGGGGCCACAAGCGTGCGTCAACGAACTATGTCAAAGCTTCGGCGATCATGGATCCAAGCATGGTCTGCAGTTCTGTCTCATAATGGCAATGTTGACTCGCAGTCTCAGTTCTTTGGTCGTAACCTTGCTCTGAACGGATCTTTCTGCTCAAAAGAAGGCTACCTTGCTCTCCTTCCGTCGGGGGTGGACCGGTTCCCGACGAACCTGATCTGGGGCAAGGGTCCCACTCCGAGATCATGTTTTCTGGCTTGGCTAATCTTACACGATCGGGTGCAGACTGACAACTTCCTCAAATCCATCGGATTTCATCTGCCGAGTAAATGTGTGTTGTGTGAGGCGGCTGAAGAATCTGCCTTTCACCTTTTTTGGGAGTGCTCTGTTTTTCAAAACATCTTTAAGGTGACTTGGAATAAGTCGGGGGTCAGCGTGCGCCAGAAATCGTTCGCCAACGATTTGTTGTGGGGTCCTCAACCAGTTCGTCATTGCAACAAATGGCATATTATTTGGCGAACTTGGCTTCTCTCGTCATGGTGGGCTGTATGGATGACTCGTAACAACGCTATTTTTCGGCAAATTCCGGCAGTGTTCAACAAAATGGTGAACCTTATTTTGGCGGACGTATACGCCATTCTCCGCATCAACATCCCTGATCTGCAGCTTCATCCGCCTCCAGGGACCAGTCATGATCCAGGGTGATGCTCGTCGACTAACTGTTTTTGTTTCTTGTTTCTTTCTTCCTTTTCATCCTTGCATCTCTACTTTTCTCTTTTCCTTTTTTGGGGCTCCTTGGCATGTCTTGGTCCCGTGCTTGGTTACCCGATAGGTTCAATGTTGGTTGAACCTGTTTTCGTTTCGTAATGTTGATGGTTATAGTTCGTCTCTCTCTCTCTCTCTCTGTATATTACTATTGTATCTCCGTTCATGGCTCATTAAATAAGTCTTCGTGGGTTTAGAAACGGGTTACAAATCAGACTCTAGTGGTTTCTAGAGGGACTGCCAAATGAAATGCAGCTAAATTAAGTTCAAATAAACTCTCTCTCTCTCTCTCTCTCTCTCTCTCTCTCTCTCTCTCTCTCTCTATATATATATATATATATATATATATATATATATATATATATATATATATATATATATATATATATATATATATATATATATATCATATTACAGGCAGCCCCTATACTTAACTTTTAGAAAAGATCCTCTGACCAACGTTAAAGTTGCATAAGCAACCCCTGGACCCTTCATAGGTTTTACGAAAAAAAATCCCCTCAAAACCTCATACAAGCATTTACTATCAACGTGGCATAAGATTTACCTTACAATAAACGGGATATGTAGTGTGGGAGCATCACCAACAAAGTCTAGTGCCTACAAGAATGATTCTCAAATTTCTCCATCTTTATGGCCCTTTATCTAGCCACCATTGGACTTCACCACCGCATGCAAAACAAGTACTAGGGGGCGCTTATAAAGAAAATTATCAAACCATAACAGTGTGCGAAAAAAACTTGGTAGCTTTTTATAGATTGTGTTCGAGACTTGGATGTTTCGATGAAAATACTGAAAATTATGTGCCATTGTGGTCCAAAAAGTCTTGCCTCTTGGGGCCTTATGTTCTCCCCTTTTCCCCTACGTTTTGCAACATTTTGGAACGTTGGTGAGATATTTTACTTGGGCCTGCGGGGTCCACTAAGGGCATGCTATCAGACATGTTTGGTTAGAGTTGGACTCTCTCTCTCTCTCTCTCCTTTTATTTCTTTTTTATTTTTACATGATAATATAAAACAAGTAAAATCACATCAAATGAATAGAAAAATAATTATCTTTCTCTTTATCTTTTTCCTTTCTTTTTTTTATAAAACAAGGTAAAATCATATCAAAAAAAAAAAACAAATGTATGCACAAAGTGAGAACACTAAAAGTTTGAGGTGAAGAATAGAGATGACACTGGACCAGGGTGGGGAACAAGGTCTTCACCCTCCCTCCATGTCAAAATTTTGACATTCATCCCCTCACACGGGTTTTGATTTTAACATTTATCCTTGGTTCAATCCCCATTTCATGTTCTCCATCAGGCGGAGCTGAGCCCTGTTTTTTTGGTTTTTCTGCATTGTGGCCTTCCGCTGTTAGAAGGAGAGGAGAAAATGAGAGTTCACACAACTCGTTAGGGAAAAGAGAGGAGAGATTCGAGAAAGAGTTTTATGTCAAGGTTATATATATATATATATATATATATATATATATATATATATATATATATATAGGATTTTATATGTATAAAGGTATAATAATAATTTTTTTTAAACGAAGATTAGGGATCGAAGACGGGGTAGGGTGGGGCAAGAGTAAGTCTATCCCCGCATGGGTTTTGATTTTAACCTCCATCCCTAGTCCAAGCGGGGCGAGATCCCGTTTTCCCTCGGTCCACTGTGATCCCTAGTGAAGAATAAATCAAGCTTTAGCAAGATAAGGAGATTTAGTTTAGGTGCAATTGGCGTGGTTTATGAGGTTGGCTTATTTGTAATTTTATAGCTACAAATTCTTTGTTATATATATATATATATATATATATATATATATATATATATATATATATATATATAAGAAAGAGAGAAAAAAAAGAAAATGTACCAACCCTACAAACCAAGATTTTTTTTATATTTTTTTAAAATTTCAACCTTACATATGTGTTCAATATAATTGATTTACTAGAAATTGACAGTTGGATCATGCATTTTAGATGAAAATTTGGTATTTGTAACCTAAAAAATTTATGACAATTGTAGACCATTGATTTTTGAATCTTATAAAAACTTATCCATGCATCATAATCAAATCACATCTGTAAGGTCAATCAAGGTATTCTCAGATTATTGAAAGTTTGATGTATCTTGCAAATTGCACAAGACCGGATATTTCGTTCTCCGTGACAAAATTAAGTAGATACACAAGTTGTCTAAATCGCATTCATTGAAAGGCATTGGATAGGGTACTTAGATACCTGAAAGAAACTATTTAATTGAGTTTGCATTACAAGAGATTCTTTGTTGTACTTGAGGGATATAGTGATGCGAGTTGGATAGCCATGAACTCTGGGAGTTATAACGTAACAGGGTATGTATTTACCTTGGGTGACGGCGCAGTCGCTTGGAGATCAGTAAAGCAGACCATCTTATCACAGTCTACTTTTGAGGATGAACTTTGTGCTTTAGATATCACAGGATTGGAAGCTAAATGGTTAAAGGGACTTTTTGAGAAACTTCCTTTAATGAGCAAACTAATTTCTGCAATATCTATGCACTATAACAATATGGCCACAATTACAAAAATCAAAAGTACAAAATATAATCAAAATCAGAAAAGACACATTGAAGTCTGAATAAAATTTGTAAAGGAACTGGTGTCTCAGTTAGTGGTTGTTGTGGACTATGTTGGATCCAAAGAGAACACAGTTGATCCATTAACGAAAGGACTAGATAAGTCATTAGTCCTAAAATATAGAGATGGGATGAGACTGAAACTCATCAGTAGTTCATCTAAAGTAGCAACCCAACCTATCTGGGTAAAGATCTCACAAAGTAGGTTCAATGTAGTAATAACAAACTGTAGGGTGAAGTGGATAGCACCTTATTAATGTGATACTATGTATCTGTGTATGTTCTCCTAATTACTCTAAAAATGTGTTGTTGCTGCAAGTTAAGGAAGAGTTAAAACTCTTAATGGGTTCAAAGTCTTCTAGGCGAGATGTTAGCAGTACATCTCTGGAGAAGTCCACATATGTGAGTGTGACTGTGTGGCCGCAGTTTAAGGAATTGGGTTATTCCTGAAGTCACTCATGAAACAGGATTCGGACGCATGGCCTTTAATGCGCCGCCCCTAAAGATTACAACCAAAACCTTTATCGTGTTGTTGCTAATGGATACTCTTACACCAAATATTCAAGTTCAAGACTTTAGTTCACATAGTTCCTATGGGGATAAAGTTAGTCAACTAAGGTAGTGGTTCAAACCGGAAGGTACCATTACTGAAAGCATGATATGTCCTGCTGTAGATTATCATATATTGCATCTTGGTTTTCTCCTGTTTTCATTCTTTGAATTTATGGGGGAATGTTGGATGTAGAAAGAGGAGATGAGGGAATTCAAATAATGGAAAACTTTGGGGACCACTCCTTTTGGAGTATGTTTGAACTTGATGTTGAATAGTCTCATATTGAAGAGTTTCAAGAAAGTTATGGGCTTTATAACCTATATGGAGACTCTAACACTTGTTCCAAAGAACAAGGGGTTGGGACGACTACCACACACACGCATGTGCCTGCCGTGCCGTGCCGAGTCGAGCCGAGTCGAGCCGAGTCGGTTCGGGTTCAGGTAATTGACCCTTTAGGGCCATATCCTATCAGAGTCCAATGTTCTTTTTGCCCCGATTTTCTATTTTATTTGGGTTAGATTTAGGTTATGAGAAATGATAACGGATAAGTCCGTTAATGGGTCACGACTCCTCGAATTCCGTAATGGGTCCCTTATGCATTTTTGTAACCGTTCATGGGTTATAAAAACGTGGTGAGGGCTGGGGTTACGATATACTCAGAATACAGAGGAAGTCTGACTCTGTGTTTTCTCACTTCCTGTTGTTCTCTCTCTCGCTCTCCTGAGTTTTTCCAGAAAGGAGTCTTTTGCAACAGCGGTTACGAGAAGTTATTTTCGAAGAACGATCTATCATCGAAGTACACCGATCCTGATCGTCGAGGCTATTATATCCTGGAGGAAGGACGTCGGGCCCTACTTACACCGTATGTGAGTGCGAATCTTCTCTAAAGAGAGTACTTTTGTACGCTTTAGCCTATTAGATAATATTAACATGTTTTTGTTGTTTATATTATGTTCTATACATATGTTTGTTCATTTGCATGTGTCTGGATTTTTGTATTATGCAGATATCGACATGTTTGCTCCCTGTTTATGTTTTGATCAATTGTCTTTCATGATTGTTTTGTTGATTCATATCCTGCTGTATGCCATGTTGTTGATTGTGAAATGATGTGATTTGAAATATGATCCATCACCGTGTATTTAAAATGTTTCTATTGAATGTTCTGTGGACTTAACTGTATATGTGATCTCCACAGCCATAACATGCATTAGATTAAAATATTTGGATGTACATAGACACTTTTAAAGAATTATATATAGTCACTAGAATATGAGAACTGAAAATATGATAACTAATTTTCACCGATCTTTAGCGGCAATCTTAGACCGCCACTAAAGAGTGTATTCACGCAAAAAAAAAATCTCGGTTGATCGCACCAGCAGCACAAAAACCATCCATTTTGCATTGGACATTTTGGGTGTTTGATGATACACTGCTATATATATTCCTGACATGCATAACAGCTGAGGTCTTCTGTGTAAGTTTCTTATTATGCTTGCTTTAAACCCCAACATACCAACTGATCACCAACAAATATGAAACTAAATGATCATGAACTAAGACCCGCATGAAAACAAACATTTAAATTCAATTCATTCCAACGCGGCAAACGATTCCGTATTCTTTCTTGCTACAAACGAGTCAAAATTTTGCTAGATACTAATAAATAGCACCACTACAAATGCAAATCCTGCATCATGTTTATTCATTATCAGAAAAGATAAATACCTACCTGCTGCTGTTATACCTACTTATATCCTCCTTCAAATATTCGCTCATTCACCTCTAAAATTTCACCTCATCATCTTCATCAACATCAATGCCACCATCATCAACCATGGAAACCTTTAACTTCTCAGCATCCTTGTTTAACATGAGCTGCCAGACCCTTCATCAGACCCATCAGAAGAATCTTCACCCAAAACAGGTTTATATCCCAAACCGTTTCCAATCTTGGCCTCATGGATTTGCTCTTGTGATTTTCCAGAGACAGAACCATTTCCATCATCTTCTGATACTGCCTTTGTTACTGAAGTCTGCTTCACAGGAGCCGCTGCATGGAGCAATTCTTCCTTTGCCAAAGCCGAGAACTGTGAATCCAAAGAACGAGCAGCAGCCAACCAGGCAAGGACAATCAGCAACAGTATGCCTCCAAGGTATGGCGTAGAGTTAGCAAGAGATCCAAATGTGAGAATCATGAACTGCTGAATCAAAGCACCACCAGATTTTCCTAGAGGATTGCACACAACATCGATTGCAGCTTTCCCTTTAACCTGTATGAATGACAGGAATTATAAAAACATCCCCAAAGAGAGAAGAGAGGAGCCAAAAGAGCAGTACGTGGCTGTGGTAAACACACCTTGGTCTCGTCATCCAATGGGATATAGGCCATCTCCTTGCAAGGATCAAATAAGCTGTACTTGGAGCTCTTGCTGAAAATGTTTTGCAAGGCACCCACATAGACAGCTGCAAGCAGAGGAGTTAAGCCAAACTGTGCAAGCATAGGAACTAGTGGCTCTCCAAATAAAAGAAGAGAGAAGAAACCAACTCCTGTGAGGAGCAAGACAGTAGGTGTGATCATGGCGGCGACTCCCCATCCGTATCTGCGGAGGATCACCCGGCTGAGTAGCATCATGGTGAAAGTAGCAATTCCTGTCAAGGTTGAGAAGTCACCCATGAAAGACGAGTACTCGTTTGGGCTAGGATACTGCACGTTTCACATGAGAGACTATTAAACAATGAAATTGAGAAGAAACGAGAAAGAAGGCTACCAAACAGATGTTTACCTGGGCCTTGAGCTTTGATTTCCAGGTAACCTCAACAAGGTTGATGCTGATGCCATAGGCAACAACCAGGGTAGCAAGATCTCTCACGTACCTCGAGGATAGCAAAAATTTCATACTTTCCATCATGCCCAATTTGGGTTTTTCCTGCAACAATGAATAACCAACTTGTAACATCATGTGCTGACTAAAAGGCAAAGGATTAAAACACGAGTAAAAACAAAAGAATTACGCACCTTTTTCTTACGAGCAGCAGGCTTGGGAAGGGATGGGTCAGTCAGAACAAATGTATTCACTCCCCAGTAGATGCCACATATTACAAAACCCAACAGCACCACAATTCCCATCATTCCCTTCAGAGAGATAGCCCAACCATCAACGCCTGGGGGTAAATTCTTGCGAAGATTTGAGAAATACTTAACAGTGCGGCCTGAGAAAATAAGAGCAACATTTGCTCCAAGCCCAAAGAGTGGATAAAACTGTTTTGCTTCATCAACAGTAGTGATCTGCAACAGATAACATAGCAAAGATTACAATGAAGCAAATTGAATGGGGAAAAAAGTTTACATAGAGATCAGCAGAGTATCTGTGGAAGCCTGATCATCTTCATATGAAATAAACTGAAGGGTTGAAAATGAGAAAAAATATCATTCACAACCAGGATCTGTCTTCATGCACAAAATAATCTGATAAACATTAGGATGACAACCAAATGAACTCGCTTAGAACAGTGACCAAATGAGCTCCTTGACAATGCTTTATCATTGAGGGCACGTTTATGTGCCACAGAAAGTCTGAGCTTTCCACCGAATGCACGGGGCCCCATGCATTTCTGCAGGCCCAACAGTGGCCACACAAACAGAGGAACCTCTTTCCTCAAGGAAAGAGGCCCTTGTTTCAAGGCAAGGACCCCCCTTTCTGCTGAAAGGTTTCCCGTTTGGGGGGGGGGAGGTTGACTTTATTTCCATGGATGACGCTTCCGTGGCAGACAAACACACCCTGAATCTATGAGGCTAACAACCTACAGTGAAGAAAAATGGGGAACTTCATCATTAGCCTATCATCATCACCCATGCATAGGAGATAAGACACCTGCACATTCTAACATCAAAAATTGGTGAGAAGAAGATAAAATGCTCCATCCAAGAATGTAGTGATGGTGCCTTAGAAAATGGATGATGATTAGGAGCTTCATGAAAAAGGAAAACATGCAAATCTGAAAATCACAGTTTCTCACAATCTTATCTCTATATGGCCAGGCCATGAATGCAAACTCACCTAGGAACACATCATACATGCCAAATATCAGCACTCAACCCAATCTAAACATATTTTTTAAAAGATCATTGACATTTTCCTCAAGAAAAACAACTTTCAAAAATTCTTGCAAAAAAATCCCATGATATAATTATGGGACTGACATTAGTGTCTGTGGATGACAGTAAATCAAGATAGATCATAGTGTAATTAAATTTGGTGCAAGAAAGTGATACATGAAGAGTGAAGTGAGAAGCAATTGTCAAAAAACTGCCTTAATTCATGAGGCTTGAAGAGTCATTTCATCTTATATACATGAACAGCACCGTACCATAACATATTGTACTTGCACATCTAAGCTGAGTCTTACAGGTGCTGAGAAGAAGCTGTGAACAAAAAAAAATGGCAGACAACTGAATCACGTATCCAAAATTCAGCTTGTAGAGGGTGTTATACTAATAAAATCCCACCCTCAAACAACATTCTGTGTTCTATAGTTGAGTATATGAAATTCTTATATGAAAATATTTCTCCTGGAAAGAATGTCTCACATAAAAAAGCTCCATATTTAGGAGAAAATAAACAGAGGAAAGAAATTGATGCGAGATAGAACAAAAGATTTACTCAAATAAAACCAGAAGTCACAACTCACAAGCAAAGGATATTTATCATGCAACTATTTTTTAGGCATCCTTTGGAGTATGAGCAATTCAATTTGACAAGGCAGGAGATGAAAATTTTAGAAGGGCCTACAAGAAGCAACGCAAATTAGGAAGGTGGTAAGCAAAGGCTAAGACGTTGATAAAAAGAAGAGAAGCACTTGAAAAAGTTGATGTCAGGATAAACACATGATAAAACAAGACACTGTCTAACAGCACAAGACAATTGTTCTATATCTAAGATAATGACAAATCACATTTCAAAGAATAGGCATACAACAACAACAACAACTACGCCTTCATCCCAAAACAATTGGGGTCGGCGATATGAACCAACAAAGAAAATCATTATGGGTCTTCCACATGAATCCTTCTCCTCTATTCATTTCTATCCAATGACATGTCCTCGGTGAGGTTCAAAGCATTCATATCCTTTCTTATCACCTCCATCCATGTCTTCCTAGGCCTACTCCGACCTCTTTTAACTAATATATTTTCCTATTTCTCCACCCTTCTAACTGGAGCATCATTAGGCCTTCGTCGAATATGTCCAAACCATCGTAAACGATTCTCTCTCATCTTATTTTCAATGGGTGCAACGCCTACCTTCTTACGTATCTCCTCGTTCCGAATCTTATCTTTTATTGTATTTCCACACATCCATCTCAGCATACGCATCTCAGCTACACTCATTTTTTGAATATGATGTCTCTTGGCAGCCCAACATTCCGTACTATATAGTAAAGCGGGCCTAATAGTCGTCCTATAAAACTTTCCCTTCAACCGCAATGGCATTCTACGATCGCACAACACTCCAGTTGCACTCTTCCATTTCATCCACCCAACCTTTATCCTATGATTTACATCTCCATCAATTTCTCCATACTTTTGAATGATAGATCCCAAATATTTGAAAGAATCATCCACCGGTATTTCGTGCTCACCAAGCTTCACTACACTCCCATCACTACTTCGTTGATTACTAAATCGACATTCCATGTATTATGTCTTACTCTTACTCAACTTAAAACCTCTTGCTTCCAATGTCTATCTCCATAATTCTAACTTAGCATTAACCCCAACTCTAGACTCATCAATCAAAACAATATCATCAGCAAACAACATACACCACGGCACATTTTCTTGAATTGATCTCGTAAGCTCATCCATCACTATAGCAAATAGGAAAGGGCTTAAAGCAGATCCTTGATGTAACCCAACCGTTATAGGAAAATTAGTTGTCACCCCTCCACAAGTGCGAACATTGGTTACTACTCCTTCATACATATCTTTAATTATACTAATGTACTTGAGAGAAACATCTTTCTTCATCATTGTCCACCAGAGAACGTCCCTAGGTACTCTATCGTAAGCCTTCTCCAAATCAATTTCAAAGAATAGGCATAGACAACTATAATTCTGCTGTAACCCATCTAGTCACTCAAAATGTAGATCATAACAGTAAAAGAGATAGCATGTGGTATGTCAAGTACACTGTGACTTGAACAGTAGATGCTGAATTTTTCTATGGATAAAATAAAAAAATGAATCTCTCAAAATACATGTCTGCTTTGTCTCAGTGGCTAAAATTTGTTTCTCAAGGTCTTGAGTTATGAACCCCCAAGAAAAGACAAGTACCAGGTAAAGATACTCCAGAGAATAAGATACACGACTTCGCCCTGATTTAGATTATTAACTACAACACCAAACTGATTATGCATAAAGCACACTACATTGAGAAGATAATCAACAAATGCTGCTTGGATACTCCTATCTCAATTTCAGCTCACAGTAGAAGCAAGCAAATGTAATCTATATTTAGATATGATACGGAAATAGAAACTGTAGAACAAGAAGAATCCTTGATTGCCAAGAATCAAATAGAAAAACAGAGGAAGAAACCAAGTTCTACAGAGGATATCTTCGATGTACGGGCATGCACATTGTGCAAACATAATCAAAGAATGAAGAATCCAATTGAGCTTCAAACATTAATAATTGCACAAACCAATTTGCTTTCAATTTCCTCTAAGATATAATATAAGGTTAACAAATTTGGCATGTAACAAAAAAAAAGAGACAGTCCATGGCAAAAAGCTGTAACAACAGATGCAAATTCTATCAGCAAAGAAAGCACAATATATAACATAAGCAAGCGTTTCACAAAGAACGAAAACAGAGGCTAAAAGGAAGAATAAGCAAGGAATATAAAACGAGAAAGGATGTACACGTGTTCAATTAAAAAGCCAACCCAAAGGACCATAAGAAAACATTAGTAAATCAGATCCAAACTAAATTATCAAGAGCAGTTAAATCTAAAGATTTAAGCGTTCCACATATCTTTCCACGAGCAGGGAAACGCCAAGACTGGAAGGTTTAGGATTTCAGTGTCAAACCATAAAAACCGAGATGAACAGATACATAAGAAAGAATTCTAGTTCCCTTTAACCAAACCAGACCATAAGAAAACTCAAGACCAATAAATGATAAAGAGATGGTCACATATAATACCTGATTAGCAAACCCCCAGAAGAGAACAGAGATAACCACACTACCCCAAAGCTCAGCCATGACATAAAAGAGGCAGAAACTCCAAATCCTAAGAATAGCAATTGGGCCAAGGAACCTTGGGCCCAGTGTTTCCAGAATCCTATCAGCCAAAGCTATAGGATGAATATAGTTGCTAAGTGGATAAAGAACAAAACCAAAGATCCCAAAGAAAGCAATGAATGGCAGGATAACAGTGTAGAAAAGGGCCTCCTTTGACAGAACATTTGCAAGATTAGAGTACAGAATCATGAACCCAAAAGCCATGGGGAGGTTCACCCAAGTCTTCAGGAAGGGGATAATCTCTGCACTGCTCCCCTTGGCCGTCACCACAAGCACATCCTTGGTGTCCCTGAGGATGGTGTAGTTGAAAAGGATGCAAAAGAACATCAACCCAAGTGGGATAATTTTCTTCAGTGTCACAACATCCACCCCCAAGAATTTGTTGGGTTTCTGAATCTCCCCTCCACCATCACCAGCAAACACCTCACCAGATGCTGCTGTCCTGCAAATCTGGAGCCTCCCATCATCCCTTGACCTCAAAGATTGAACCTTTCCCCTGTTTCTGATTCCATGAAAGGAGTTTATCAGGCCCTTGCCTTCAAATGATGAAAGATTGCAGATGGGAATGGTGGGTCTGAAACTCAGCCTGGTTTTCAGCCTCTTTGAGGGAGGCTGGGCTTTTGGGTGTGAAGGCAGATGGGAGAACCCATGCGTCTGGATGATAGCCTCCATTCTTATTAGATAAACCGGGCTGCAGAAGGGAAGGCGGGATAGAGGTATTTAAAGGGAGGGGGGCTGCTCTAAAGTAAAGAAGGTGGCTTAAGAAAATAATAAAATAATTATATCAGGATTAAGACTAAATAAGTGTTTTAATTAACTATGAGGAAAAATCCATCTGAAGCCAACATTGAAATAAGGAAAAGGAAACAAACATGCAACTAGAGAGAGAGAGAGAGTCATGGGTTTTTTTAACATGACACTTTGCAATAATCTTGTCTTGAGAGATGAGACAATGGGGTTAGTGTTCTTAATTAAATGACCAACCTGTCACTCATTTCTGTGAATGTGAATTCTACCGATACTTAGCTTTGTTCTTTTTGGGGTTTTAGTGAGAGCACCAATATGCCCTTCAAAGCGGCGAGATATTTTTGCTGCCTCCTTTTTCTGCCAAAATATCCTTGTTTCAGCACGGAAAGAGGATGCAACTTTTATTTTTCTTCATTATTTATAACCATCAGTTTCAATTACGACGGTTGCAGGAAAAGTTGAATGGAAAGAAGAGATTGTGGTTTGAATGAAATTGAGGTTCATTATAGCAAGGATAAAGTAGGGATATAGGGCTCATATCATGTGCAGCACATCTTTGTACATCCTAATGTTATCAAAATCGAATAGAGCCGGCCTCAATCGATTGCTTCAGGCTTGAATCGGCCGATACCCTACTCCAAAAATTCTGTCAATTCAATCCGAATTGGGAGAATAAGGCCGCATGGGCCGATTTAAGTTGAATTGAGGTTAAATATGCCTTTTCTTAATTGTTTGTCATTTTTATTTTTATTTATTGGTTTATATGTTTTTTGAGACCATTTAAACCCTCTTCGATTTAGACTAAATTGACCGATTCTCTTGGATCTTTTTGAAAATCGATTCAAGTTTGAAACCAATTTTGACAACATTGCCCAGTAGGATTGAGAATCAAAACAATTAGCATTAGGCTTGGTCAATTGGAACGTGTACGTGACGCTTGTTCTTTTCTATGGAGGGCAGTATGAGTGTTTGGTGAGAAATTGACAATGAGCAAAACGAGAGTGGTTCACTCTCTCTCTCTCTCTCTCTCTCTCTCTCTCTCTCTCTCTCTCTCTCTCTCCTATTCAAACAAGGAAAACTGAAATCTTGACCAACTTGTGTGTGTGTGTGTGAGAGAGAGAGAGAGAGTATTAATCTGCAACAACATTAGGTGACACCATTGAGATGCATTAGACATGATCTATTTACTAGAGAAGATGTGATTATGATGGTAAGGTCAATAAAATTCCTTTATACATCCAATCTTTCATATGCACGTTGTGTGGCATCTTTGATTCAATTGCATGATCTTATACAAACAAACATGTTGAACCATTCAGCTGTCTAAAAGATTGTTAGTGCTTTCTAGGATAAGCTTCCTATGCTACCAACGGGGGGCTCCCCGCGCGTGGTTGGTAGGAACTGTCAGTGCACTTCTCCTTGTGGTGGGACGTTGCAGGTTCAAAACCTGGTACCTTTAATAATAACTGGTGGGGTTCTGCCTAACCCCAACTTGCCTTTCAAAAAAAAGAAAAGAAAAAACTTTTTGCCTATGCTAATCCCCTTGGGGGGCAATGGTGTACTATGGGACGCTGTTTCTCTTAAAACATGCACGTGGATGAAGGGCAATGTCCTACTGTACTAACCAATAATTGCAGATATATGGAGTTTTCTAGGGGAGTGATAGGGGAGAAATAGAGTAGGCCGGTTGACACTAAGGGCACTTTCATGTGATTTCATTTGGATGGTTTTATTTGCCACACTTTATAAAAGGACGTCAGAATCTTGGAAGTTTTTAACTTTTGCTAGTCAAGGATGCTCCACCACCTTCACCTTAATGTCTCCCTTCAGCCGCTGCATGAATGGCCTTGGATGCCTTTTCCCAATTGCAGTTTCTATCAATTATGGAGGAGTTTCTTTGCAACAGTAGGGTGCCTTGGTCTCAGAGTAAAAAAAATATTGCATATATTTTGAAAATATCATGACTTTATCACGATATTTTGAAGAGCTAATATTATATAGAAAAAACATATTACCTTTAAATTACTTCCTATTTTGAAAATATTTTTATCGCATCCAATCAAAATAATTTCTTGCAGAGTTTTTATATTACTTGAACTTCTATTTTATATTTATACACTATATTTTCACAAAAATACCAGAATCTTTTAAGAGAAATAGGAGATTTTCCTCTCTGACCATGGTTTATTCTTTCAACTAGACGGGTATTGTTTAGATTTAGGTCTATTAGTGTTCCCTACAAAGTTAGCTTGGTGTTTAAACTGGATCCGGGTGGAATCAGGTTAATTTTAAAGTCTTCCTGTTGTCCCTTCTTTTACAAGGTTTGTAGGAGAAAATGGGTCTCATTTCTTGGGTCAAGCTAGCTTGGACCTGGGTCCAACTTGTGAACAGACTTGACCCAGGTTCCAGTTAGTTCCGTTCATTGTGTCCAAATCCACACTGTCAACAGTATTATTTCCTTAAAAAAGCAGTAAATGGGCTTAATCTAAAGTGGATCCTCCACCAGGTTTGATCCCCCTCCCACCCTTGATTTAACCGGGTCTGGGTCCTGTATGGTTGGATCTAGACTTATGCCAGACCATTTAAATTATAATCATGAGAAGGTGCACAGTTCTTCATTTATGCATTTTGAAACAGGCAGTCAGAAGGATTTTATGCATTTTGAAAGTGGCAAATGCCAAATGCAGTTTTTAGCGCAAATACAAAAGCCAAGCAGTTTCAACTTCTTTCTTAAATGCATACACTACCTTCTTAACTTCATTCTCCCAAACAGCCACCACCAAGGTAGTTTGACCAAGTTTTTATCAAATGCATAAACTGGTGTGACGCCCGTTTTAAATCTGTTAGTCTTGCAGATAGAACATCTCAAGATCCCCCTCCTATAGCTGCGCCAGTAAAACCCTTATATCCTCAAAACTCTCAAAATACACAGTTTTTAAGCTTAATTGCAGAAAGCAGGGGTTAGAGATCCTTGAGTTTGAGATTCTAGCTAAGATCTCATATTAAAGCAGCCACAATCAAACACACCCAGTTTTTTTTTCTCTCCAAAAAAAATCAAAACTCGATTAAGACCCAGGCCCGACCCGAGTTTTGATTAAGACCTATAATTTTTCAATGTAAAAATGATAAAAAAAAATGTTATTTTATCGGGTCTGGTTCCTATAGTCCTTATCGGGGTCCGGGTATAGTTTCTCTTATGATGGATCTGATTAGACTTGGGTTCGGATTCCACCTGGATCCAAACCAAACCCGACCCGTTGACACCCCTAGTTTGAAGGGTCATTCATTTCAACTGTTGGTGTACTTTTTTTTTTTGGGGGGGGGGGGGGGGGGATTGAGAATCAAGGGGAATATCTGGTTTTCAGGGGGACCATGACCCAAAACAACAGAGCCTAGAGAAGCCTGCAAGCAAAACTGTTGGTTGTTTCTTGTGGTTTATTTATTAATAGCATAAAGAGACGTGTGATTCTTAGACTCGTGAGAGTTCCGCTCTCGCCCCCCACGGCTACGGACAAATGGCAGCTGCTGTTTAGACACGTCACCCAATCACCAACCACCCCCACCCTTCCCTTTGGTTCCTTGTTGGGTGCACACTGACTCCTTCCAAGATATTGAAGTCACATTCAAAGCTTTCACAAATTGACCAGACTCTCATGAAACCCTAGGTCAGTGGTTCGGTTGGTGTAGTATTTGGGTGGGTGCAGGGGTGTCAACGGGTCGGGTGAAACAAGACTCAAACCTGATTTAAGATGATGACATTGAATCTGGACTCGGGTTTAATTGGACTCATCATAAAAGAAATCATACCCAAATTATATTAGGATTAAATAAACTAAACCCGGACCATATCCGGTAGAATAATTATTATTTTTTTACATTGAAAATTTGCATATCTTAATTGGAACTAGGGTCAAGCCTGGGTCTGGTATGAAATCTCACACAAACCATATCCCACTCCATATATTAATTGAATCCTTCGGGTCTGACTCGGATTCTAATCAGACCTTATTTATCAACATACCCTGACCCTATAGGGTTTGGTATGGGTCAAACCCGACCCATTGACACCCCTAGGTGGGTGGTCCCCTTACCAATTCTTGGTCCCAAGCTTTGACTTGGTGGACCAGACTAAGGGTGCGTTTGAATGTGATTCAAAGAGTAGAGATATATTTATTTGTGTCCCGATCCAATCCAAACGGAACTAAGTTATTATGCGAACATTTGGATGCCTTGTATTTTAGATCCCAGGATTCGATCCGGCATAAGTCTCACATAAATTACAGGTCTTTGCAAAGGGAGAATCTTAGATTCTTGAATCAAAGTGAAAAGAATCTCCCAAATTAATCCTTCTTTGGTTCAAGAGTGAAAGTACCATGAAATATCCAATTCATGGTTTTCGAGATCCCAAGATCTAAGATTTATCTTGGATCTGAAATCCAAGGTAATCAAGCGCAGCTTAGTGAATTGCAACTAAAACAAGAATCACATATCCCTGTTTTGGGGAAGCTCCAAGATTCAGGATGAATTCGAATGCTCGAATCTCAAATAGTGTATGGAAGATATGTGCATTAATGTAGAGACTCAAACTCTACTTAAAAATGAATATCCAATTTTCATTTGAGTTTGATATGTGAGTTTGTTACATCGGAGAGGGGCGGCCTAAATGTTGGTTATTTTTGTATGGCCTTGCATAACTGTTAATGAAATCTATGAATATTTTAATAAATAAGACTGATTATTTAAATAATTTATTGTTTTGATGTTGCATATAAATGTGACTTATGGAAAATTTTATCTTGGTATTTAGCAATTTTGGTTATAGAATGAACTCATCTGAATACTTATAGGACCAGCATCAATTTGGACATAGGAAAAGTGAATTAGAGACCATAAAATATGAGATCCTAAGTTCCCAGTTTTATGAATCTCTGGCCTGATCCACCTCAATTGAGCTAGAAATCCATAATCGATGGTCTAAAAACATGCCGCAGTGAGAATCTATAAGTTTCCTATAGATTTAAGAATCTTAGATTCGAGGATCTGACATGAGTCCCACACCTTGATCTGCACGACCATGGATCTGTGGTTGAGATTCGTAGGCATTTAGACACATAAAAAAACACTCGACCACACCCTTAAAATCTCATGGACCATCTCGTAACTAGACAAGACTATCAAACAGCAACTCAAATAATAATAAATAATTGTATGCAACACCTGCTGTTTGTATATATCCCTAGATGTTGGGTCTTTGAGTTGCCTTGATTTTGGCTCTATAGGGCCAGATGTTGTATTGATTTTCTATTTTTTTTTTTCTTCACAAAATTTTGGGCAGTTTCTTTGTAGAGACTAACTTTTTAGCTGATATTCCAAAAGGAGGCCCTATGTGTTTGTAGAATTAACTCAAGTTAACATGAGTTATTATAGATTCACTAAAGGACACTTTTGAAACAACATTATCACCCATTGATATTAGAAAGCGCTACATATTTCACCCTCCCTTATCCAGCAGCCATTTCTCAGATTGGTAGGGTTGGGAAACCAGGCGAGCCACTCAGTGGTTTCAGCTCATATATATTTGGTTCATAAAGAATTCGTTGAACTTTTAAAAGATAGGCTCGGCGAGCTGAATATGAACAGCAAGTTTGCTACAAGAACGAGTCAAGATTGAACACTTTCTATTCTGTTTGTGAACTTGTTTGGGAAGTTCTATTAGGTTTGTGACTGCTTGCTGGTTGATGTATATGTGATTCTACCCATGCATCTTAGAGACCTCTTCTTCCCTCTGTTCAACGTTCACTACTCATCGGTGGTTCCTTCTAATCCAGCGGATCCTGGTTGAGCTTGGCTTTGTTGTCTATTGCTATCTGTCTGTAGCTTCTTATTTTTCTATATTTTATTTTTGTTTTCTATCTTGTTCGGTTCATGGGATCAACATATTCATGAGTGGTAATGTTGATCCTCTCTCTCTCTCTCTCTCTCTCTCTCACACAAGGCATATTTTACATGAATCTCACTAAATGTAAGCTTAACTTGAGGTCTCTATTTGATAATTCCTCCAAAAAGATGTGACTGCAAATCCCTTTTTAGAAAATATAGGTCTCTTTCTGAAATATTGGAAAAGGATTGCACCCATGGCATATGATAATACACCTAATATGTTGATGTTAACCATTCAACCGAATGCATTTGGACTGCTAGGATCATATGTATGAAGGGGTGGGAATATGGATGGCCAAAATGCATTCACATAGATGGCTGTCATAGGATAGAATCCTTCAAGCAAAAGCTTGGTTTCCATTTGATAATTTCTTTAAAACTTTTTTGGTTTATAACTAAAGAAAACCTCACTCGCTCAAGGGCTTATTGGCATAAAAACTCCAGGGAGTACATCCAACTTCAGGCCTCCCAGCAAGGGATGAAAATCCCTGGGTTTCGAACTCATTACGTCCCTTGGTGATTTTTGCAAGTTATCCTTATCAACTGAGAGCCCATATATACAACTTTTTTTTTTCCTTTTTGGATAGGCAAGCTGGGGCTAGGCAGACCCCAAACAGTTCACTAAAAGCAAAAACAAATTACATCGATCTTCCTAAAAGGAAGCCAATCCATAGAATTCAAAGAATTATTCTCAAGAGATAACCTCCAACTGGGCATAGAACCACACCAATAAAAAATGACCCATAACCCACCAAATAAAAAATTGTGCAGTTGTCAAGAGCCCGATCGATCCACATCTGAGTAAAGACTAATAGTCAATAGAGCAAAAACCCAAAACCCAAATTCATTATCACTGATACTTCTGGATATATATGAGGTCAGTAGATCCAAGGCCTACTGCTAGTTTCCTCCCGAACTTTACAAAGTTGTAACTCCATACAATCCCAACGGGGGCTCCGCTTGTCTGGTAGGAGCAGTTAGTGCACGTCACCTTGTGTTGAGCGGTTACTAGTTCGAATGCCAATGGTACAGTTGGATAACTAATAGTGTCAGTCTAACCCCTTTTTTCTGTCAAAAAAAAAAAAGTTTTAACTCCATACAACATTTTTTAACCCTAGAAAAAGTCCAAAGAAATAATGCAAACATAGATATCCATGTGTCAGCTATGTGCTTCAACAGCAAACCATGGGGAGCATGTGAGGCCCACTCATGCATTGGCAAAAAATGTCGATACTCGATAGTATTGCAAAACGACAGTTCAGAGTTGCAAAAGCAGGATCTCCATAAGCTACCACACAGTGACGCTTGCACGGATATCCAATGTATAATGTCTTCTTCTTTTTTATGACGAGGAACCCTCGTCCAAGCAAGAAAAACCCCGGGTGGGGGCTCCACAATCACCTTGCCTAACGTGATTCAACCTTTAAAAGCTAAGAAAAGTTTGATCTGGTGCCTTCGTCTCCGTAACCTCTCAACAACCCAGCTACCCACTCGGGTGACCCCGTGGTGGTTGTCCAATGTACGTATCATGTCATGTTGCACGTCTTAAGATTTTTGTCATGCATGGAACTATTTCATTATTTTTTTAATAAATGAAAAAATAAACTACTTTGCTCATCCGGTTAAGTTTCAAACTCGTGATGCCTCGTCAAGTCACTTGACGATGTTTACAAGTCACCCCTGCCACATGAGTGGATCCCTCGATAGTGAGTACTCAACATAACTAAAACTGATACAATTAATTATCTATCTATATATATATATATATATATGTAGATTGTACCTCTAATCGAGTTGGAATCTCATGAAGCGAGTTGTTTTGTCACAATCTATGTGTTCAACATGTTCGATTTAGTAGGAACAGACTCTTAGATCTATGGTGTTAAACAACAACAACAACAATTACGCCTTCATCCCAAAACAATTGGGGTCGGCGATATGAACCAACAAAGAAAATCATTACGGGTCTTCTACATGAATCTTTCTCCTTCATTCATTTCTATCCAATGCCATGTCCTCGGTGAGGTTCAAAGCATTCATATCCTTTCTTATCACCTTCATCTATGTCTTCTTAGGTCTACCCCGATCTCTTTTAACTAATATATTTTCCCATTTCTTCATCCTTGAGCATCATTAAGCCTTTGTCGAATATGTACAAACCACCGTAAACGATTCTCTTTTATCTTATTTTCAATGAGTGCAATGCCTACCTTCTTACGTATCTCTTTGTTCCGAATCTTATCTTTTATTGTATTTCTACACATCCATCTCAACAACATACTTATCTCAGCTACACTCATTTTTTGAATATGATGTCTCTTGGCAGCTCAACATTCCGTACTATATAATAAAGCAGGCCTAGTAGTCGTTTTTATATGCTCTGTAATAAGAACCATGATTGCGTGAGGATGGGGGCATTGAAAGAACTGAAAATTCTGTTTACTAATTTCATTGTTGCTTTTCAAGGTAGGCTGGGCCATAGCTCAAGCAAGTCACACGAGGACCGTTCTTTTTACAATCAATCTGTCAAAAAACAGGCCATAATATATCAAAAACTAGTGGGATCATATAAACTAATCAGCTCTAAGCAACAGACCCTAACCATGGACATGACCAATTGATTGACGCCTGGTGAAATGTACACCGTCTGTATTTAGCAGGACTGACAAGATCCCAGATGTCGACTTGTCTTGAAGAAGGGGAAAATAAGAAGGCAGACGTCTTGGTAATTTCCTTAACTGAGCGGGTTGTGTGTTCAGGGTGGGGCGGGGACAAGAATAAGTTCATCCTCGCACAGGTTTTGATTTTAACCTGAGCGAGGCGGGACGGGACGGGACCCCATTTTTCCTGATCCACTGTCATCCCTAGTTGGAAGTCATATTTTTTTTATATATTTAATGAAGGGAGACCCTCGTGGTGGGACTCAAGAGAATCCAATAGAGTGATGCTGTCTCACCCCCAAATGGTTAAAATGTTATTAGTATCGGTCGTATTGGCAGAAAATAAATATATATGCTTCACCTTTAATCGGCTATTTTTTAATAAATGTAAAAATACCAAAAAAATAATTTTGTAATATTATCTAAATATTATTTTAATAATTTTAACACATGTCACATTATGAGAACACGTAATATTTTTTTATTCTTTTTTGACCAATACAGAAAGATTCACTTGAGTATCGGTATCAGCCGATACAAATGGAATAGGTGGCCAAACAATTCAGGGCCGATACACAATACTGACAACATTGGTTAAAACCGATGTAAGAATTGATCCTCAGATCTAAATCAATTTTTGAAAAGATTAAAAGAATTGGCTAATCCAAGCTTCAAATAAGCTTCAAATTTGACCAGGCTTAAACGATTGATTTAATTTTTTTTCTTCAAATTTAAAAAAAAAATTACAAAAAGAAAAGAAAAGAAAAAGGATGAATCAGCAATCATTCAACTCGAACCGCACCAACTCAGACCAGTTCTGCTGATTTGGTTTTAAATTGGCCGATTTTGTAAGACCAATTCATCCATAAAATGAATTGAATTGGGGCCGATTCAATTTGATTCTAATAGCATTGTCTAAAGCCCTTTCGGTGAACTGTTTATTTTCATCCCAGACAGCTTGTTAACTTTTGATGTCTTTCAACTTAATGCCTTACAAGGTACCAACCACCTAGCCAGGTGTTGGAGCCCTTGTAAGCAAGTTAGAAACCATATTATGTATGTTTTGTGTTTGTGTTTGTGTTTCCCAATATAAGAAAATTTATCAGAACAATTCAAGTTGTTCTAGAGCATACATGCTGTCACATCGAATTTTGGATGCGCCTCATATGGGCCCTTGGCATTGTCAATGAAGCTCAAGTGGACCTCTATGAAAGTAACATTTTATAGTATGCTATAATAGGTGAAAAGATATGGCTGTCGCCATGAGGATGGACACCACCAATGGCAAGCCACCATTTGGAAGGCCCCTGCCATAGAACTAGGGATGGCAGTGGGGCGGGGGACAAGGTCTCCACCCCCGCCCCGCCTCAAGATTAGAACCTCCATCCCCAGCGGGGATGGATTTTAACCTCCATCCCTGCCTTCATCGCCATTTCATGTCCTCCATCCCCAGTTCAAACGGGGATGAGGTGGGGCGGGGCGGGGATGAGGTGGGGCGGGGCGGGGATGAGGCGGGGAAAAGTGGCAGGGACAGGGTGGGGAGAAGGGTACGTCCATCCCCGAATGGGGATGGATTTTAACCTTCGTCCCCGCATCCATCCTCATTTCATACCCTTCATCCCCGGTCCAAACGGGGCGAGCCGAGGCGGGGCCCGCTTTCCCCCGGTCCACTGCCATCCCTGCATAGAACCGATTATACTGGTGAGGCTCTTTATTTAGAGTTCCAACGTGGGTCTCTCTCTCTCTCTAGGGAACTCGCTTTAAGTCTTTCAAGTGAACAAAAACCTTGTCATATAATTTTCTATTTACTTTTTTTTATAATCCAAGGGAAAACCCCATCACCGACCACACATTGGCTGGCCTCCAATTGGTAAAACTCCGGAGAGGCTTCGACCTTTCAGCAAGAGAGGACACTCATGGGTTTTGAACTTGAGATGTCCCAGCAATTTGGTGACATTCACAAGTCCCACCTATCAGATGAGGGGAGCCTTTGTGGGCAGCATTTCCTAGAGGATGGGACTCAAAAGGAAAACCCTAGAATTCTTCTCCTTTCTCCCTTATAACCCTTATTGACATGACCCTTTCTCACTTTCTTTGTATCACCTTAACATTCTTCCTAGGGATTGGTTGGTACAAGCTGGCCAAATAGGTACTACTCATACTCAAGGTCTCATTTTGATTTTAGATCACCGAGTACCCTATACATGAATGACTCCTAATCTTCTATACCAGAACTGGCTTGGAATACTCGACTTTTAAATCATCATCCCACCTGCTCTACCTATGCTTCTCAGCCAGGGTTACTATCCAATGGGTGTGACCAAATTGAATTGTGTACATTCTGACCTTTGTATTAACTCTTTCCATTCATCTCTAAACTCCTTATCCAGATCTCTCTCCTCAAGCTTGATATTTTTCTAGGGTGAGTTACTCCAGACATCTCTAGAGATAGTCTTTTCAGTCTTCTTCTGAAGAACTCTGTTGAAATTCTTCTAGAATGGTCTTCTTCCACTCATAGAATTCTGACCATACCAGTGACTGAAGGTCTCAGCCTCCAATCTAGTTCTGGCATCTGACATTATTTTTAAAATGATTTCTTCAGTTGGAAGTGGTCTATAATTTGAATTATTGTAGGATCTGATGGAATATTGATCTGAGTTGTAACAAAAGAAATATCACATGAAAATCCCCACCTCCGACTGTGGATATGAGAGATATCATGTGGATGCCCCTCAGTTTGGGGGGTCTTGTTGCTTATCAATTGGAGTTTGAGGGTTGACATAAGGATTGTTACCTTTAAGCTTTATCTTGAACAAGGCATCCCATAGGCAATATTCCCAACAATTGTCTGTTGGCTTAAATAAGTCAATTGTGGCCACCTTAGAAGGATTTCCTGGTGCTAGCACTTTAGCTCAAGATGAAGTGGCCCTCCTTTCTCAGATAAAGAGGATGGTCAGTTGATCCAACTTAGAGAGCATAGGCTGAGTTACCCTGATGGTCGGATCATCTGTGAATATAACGATGATTTGATCTCCCCGTAAAATTTTAACATTCTGATGGTAGATGGATGAGACTGTTTTTAAGTTATGAATCCTATCTTAGGAGTTAAGCAATTTGAAATTGACAAAGTTCAATGAATCTAAGGTAAGAGCAATTCTTAAGAGATTAAGAATGATGGTCTCTAAGAGAACAAGAGAAGCTTCTATTTGGCTTCTAGGGTTTTCTAATAAGATAAGAACCTAAGGGTAAAGATAAAGCTTTCAAAAGTTTTTATAGATTAAATATAAAAATTTCATATCTCTGCGTTTTAAATTAGGTCATACTTTAGATTTATTATGATAGACTAAATTGTTTTAACCATCTTTCGATCGGGATGTTAGATTGAAGGTTAAAAAGCTAACATCCTCAACTTTGATTTAGATTTTAAGTAAAAAAATAAATTTGATTATTTTGGTAGTAAAAAATGCACTTTGTATTTTACGTAAAAACAATAATTTTTACTAAAGTCACCTTGTTTTGGTCATAGCTTTTTACTTCAATTTCGGATTGACATGATTTTTGGCTTGCATGAAAGTTAAAAATTTTTAGTTTAATTGATATTTTAGATAAACATCTTGAAGATGTTGTTTTGAAGGTTAAAAGTGAAGTTAAAATTAAAATAACTCTAAAATGAGCTGAAAATACTAGATTTTGGTATGACTCCTAACATAAAATGACTTAATCAAAATTGGGGTGTCTACAACTGGTTGTCAAGGTGGGCCAAAAGATAAAAGAAGAGAGTTAAGCCAATCCATAGAGAAGATTTTTGAGTCATCCAAACAATGGTGTGGTCAGTCGAAGGGGTCAAAGGCACTAGCTTTCAACATCGTTTTTTCGGGTTGTGCCACAGACCCCAGCCAAAGGAGTCAGACAAAATTTTCCAACCTAAGTACCTACGAAGAAGTGGTTCATCCCCTCCCCCATCGGATAGGTTCATGTACATAGTCAATGCCAGAAAAAAAGTCTTTGCAGCCCCTACCGAGGCAGTCCTTCCAAAGAAAAGGCAGTACGATATCAAAAGTCATTTGTCCAAGCTCACAACTCTCATTTCTATTCTTAAATTAATTAGAGTGTTAGTTGAGCATCACCAAACACTAGAGGACATTATGAATAAGTTCAAAGTTCCTTCGACAACAAAGCCAAACTATCTAGCAACATTGGTATCTCAATCTCAATTCATGACCTAGATGTCGATCACATTTTCAGAGGATAGCTCTCTCAAACTACTATTTCCTTATACCAATCCCTCATATCACAATCTAAATAAAGGGGTTCTCGATTTTAAACTGCTTGGTAGATGGTAGTGGGGGTCAAAATATTTATCCCAAAGACCAAATGTATTATTAGAGAACAAAGCATATTGAGGTTAGGTATCATTTTATTCAAGATGTTATTGCACATGGTTAATAAAACATAAGAGCTCATGAAGCATCTTAAAAGAAAGAAAAGTGTAGGTTATAAATAGGTCTTCGAGTAAAACTAAGGTATCTCATAATTGGAAAATGCAAGATACAATACATGATTAGTTGCAATCAATTATAATTAAGTGCAGGGAGATGATTTTAATGATGTGTTATCTCCCGTCACAGAGGTATGGCTATATAAATATAGTTGCCTATGTTTTATCAGTTCCCGAAACAAATGATATTGGTGATGCATCAACATATTCACAGGCTTTTTTTTTTGCCAAGTGGCTAGTTGCTATGCATGATCAAATTGAATCAACTTACTTTCAGAATAAAACATGAGAGCCTATCAAGCCTAAGGGCTATAAGTGTAGAGAGTTAATTTTATTGATGTGTTCTCTCGTGTTGTAAAACATAGTTCTATTCATGTTGTTTTTTTATTTTCTATATATGATTAGAAATCACAACTTGACATGAAAACAACTTTCTTTCGTAACAACTTAAAAGAACAAATATATAAGGTTTTGAGATTAAAGGTAAAGATGACCATGTATGTTTGTTGAAGAAATGTTTGTATAACTTAAAACTATCACCCATGCGGTGGTATAAAAAGATTGACTCCAGTTATTTCAGAAGCAAGTATGACAGTTATGACTAATATCTAAAGCTTCACCATGGTTGTTTCAGTTATTTGCTTCTTTATATTGATGACATGTTCATTACAGCGAAGGGCTTATCTGAAATTAAAAAGTTGAAGACACAATTGAGCAATGAATTTAAAATAAAAGATTTACCACCTCACGGGATGAGCAATACAATTCAAAATTTAAGTTGACGTGAGACTCTCAATTCATATATGTAAGTTCGATCATTGATAAGGTTCAAAGAAAGGGTAACCCGAAATTTGTCCCTTTGTGAGAGCACCCATTTCATTTTCATTTAAAAAGACTCGATTTCATGTCTAATATTTGTATTGTACATATGTATGTGATATAGAGTTTGCCTGAATACTAATTACATTATCACTTTTTACTAAAAGCAAAAGTAACACATAGGTACAAACCAATTACATTATTACATTATAAATTTATGATTCTTCAACTAAATAATAGTCATACCAATCTACAACAATCAACTCGATGAGCAAGGCAGTTTTCTCCCCCTTTTAAAAAAGAAAAGAAAAAAGATACACTGATGTGGGCGAATGCAGTCTGAACCAAACCCCAAAACTGGATAAAGAGGCACTCAACCATAATACCAAAGATAAACCAAGGAACAACATAGCACCACTTTTAGAAAGACCAGTGGCCCATGTACATTTATGAAACAGAGAACTGACCAAATTCACTAAGACAAACTTGTGCTAATGTGCCGACATAAACAGCCAGTCTGATCTCCAGAGCTTTACCAACATCTAAAGTAAACAGATCCCTGCTAAATACACAAGCAATGCTCTAATTCTCATCTGTGCATTTACTACTTTGGCGCAAATACTGCTTGAGCTGACATGATTATGCCTACAATGACTCCAAACAACCCAAGAGCACTACCAAAGATTTCAATCACCAATATCTTAACAAAGAGCGTTGAATTTTGAGCATCAGCCAGTGCACAGCTACTCCCGATTATTCCCACACAGACCCTGCCATAGAAAATGTGCTAAGACAAGCAGGTTCCTCAAAATTAAATGTGTTTATAAAAGAAACAAGAGAATGACCATACCCACAAACCAAGTTTGCAAACCCAACAATGATTCCAGAAGCAAAGATGGCATATCCAGCTCTGAGGGAATCAGCGGAATATATTTTTGAAGGTGGCACGCTTTCTAGCTTTGTTTGTAGAATGATTGCCACAATAACACCATATATAGCAACAGCTTCACAAAAGATTACACTGGGAAGGTGCAAAAATCCAATGATATAAGCTATTGAGAAATTATAACAAAGCAGAGATGCAATTCTAGACATCCAGAATTAAGGAACATTTGCTCCCAGTAACATCAAGATATCATAGGAAAATTGTGGTAATAACGGCAACCATGTACAAGTTTCATTTATGAATAGAGACATCTACTAAACAAATAAAGAGGTGAATTCTCCTAGTGTTTATGCATGAGTTCAAGAACTTGCAGAAAGTAGGCGGTCATAACTGCTGAAGTAGGCACCATGTGCTATGTCTCAAACCCATGAAGTATCTCCTGATGAAAGAAAAATAATCTTACATAGCAAATTCACTTCAAGACTTGCAGTTGCAGTTGCAGTACAACAATTATTCTGTGTATATCAATCACACTGAACTCTATGTATAATTGTAAGCATAGATGATCATAGTGCTTTTCTGGCATGCTACCAAATTCACTACCCCGTGATGAAAAGAGCAGAATACATAACTTACATCCAAAAGAGCAGATTCTAGAGTTTGTTCAGTGATATGACAATTAGAAACTCAGTAATATGCTTGTTTTCTAGAATTCATTTTTTAAGCACTCACACGAAAATATATTACATGGTGACATGGTATACTAGAGAGTAATTGATTACACCATTGTTGCAGTGACCTTCAAACTTCTCGGACCTGATATTACATAACATCAATTTGCTTTGTAGTTATATCTAGATCGCATAGGGTATACTAGGCATTCCAAGCTCATACACCATGTTAAACAAAAAGATCAGTTAATATACCAGAAATACATGAGGATTGCCACCGGCAAGATTCCAATCAAAAGAAGGATCAAGACCTCGTATAGACAATGTCACGATCAGTCCCAAAACTTCCTTGAAGTAAACAAAACCAACTTACACATACTTATCACTGAAAGCTGTCAGCATATGCTATCTGAAGTTTAAATCTTCGTCAACTCAATGAATACGTGGGTAGTCCAGACAAAGAATGGTAAAGGATGGGAAAGACCCTTTTTATTTTAATCAAGAACAAATAAAGTTTGATTAAGTTCAAGAGACATGTAGGAGTGACAAGTGAACCCCCATCATCAATATCTAGCAAGAGTTACTCCCAAAAGCAGTCCAATCACAAGTTTGGCTTGGTTGTTCCACCAACCTGACATGATCATCATTAGAGAGAACCACTAGGCACATTTGTCTGTGTATCCCACGAACGCCGGGGACGCACGTAACACTGGCACAGCAAACACAGATGCACTGGCGCGGCGTTCCGAGACAAGGACAGGGGGGGACATTTTTCTAAAAAAAAAGTCCTGGACAGTGTGTCCTAGACAAGAACATGTCTGTCCTTGTCTGTGCTGCACAAGGACAGTGTGTTCTGCCCAAGCTTGGACAAGCAGTCAAATGCACCCTAAAGCACATAGTTGTCTTGTATCATTGTCCATGTGTTGAATAACAATCTAGATACTCTACAGTTATCATGGAGTCATCTCAAGTTCCTCTTTAACCTACCACCAAATGGTCTTGAACCACCGTCTCCAAACCTTCAGGCGTTTCTTGTCACATCACTTAAACTCCCAAGAGTTATTCAGAGAACACATTGCGTTGCAATTCCTAGAATACCACACAGTATGGTTTAAAAGAATTTCAAAATCTTCACAACCCACAAATATGCAGAATTGTGGAGAATCAATTCTTTGGATGTTGCAAATATGATGCAATGCATCAACTTGACAATGTATCTATGTTGTCCATGTTAAAATATATGTAATTCATATATATGTATATGTTTATATACATATATATATATATGTATTATCTAAAATAGCTGATAGGGGTATTTTAGTCATTTCACAAGTACCCGATAGGGGTACTTGTTTCTTTTCTTTATTTTTTGTATATTCTTTTTTCTTTTTTTACTTTTTCTTTTTTATATTTTTGCCCACCTAAAAGGGGCCCCACCATGGAGTCGATGGGGCCCCCAACGGTCACATTTGTGACCGTTGGGGCCTCCCAACGACTCCATGGGAGCCCCTAGGTGGCTCTTCTTTTAAGGCCATAAGGCCACTCCTCCTCTCCTTCTTTTTGTGTATAAATAGGGGTGAACCCCTCTTGTATTTTTCACTCTTGAGAGCTCTCTCTCTTTTCAATAAGAGACATTTATATTTTTATGTTGTGTTGTCTCTTGTGGGTTTGGGTGTTAGCCCTTTTGTTTGTTCATTAGTGGATGTTGTAAGTGCTTAATGCACTCTTTGCTTTTCCGCATATTTCATTACATGGTATCAGAGCCTTGTGTATGCTCTTCTTCTTAATATAGCTAGTTGTGTAGCTATATTTTTTTCTTGTTGTATCTCTCTTCATTTATCCTCTTGTGAGTGATTAAAATGGAAGGAGAACAAAAGATTGATCTCTCCTTCAAGCTCAATGGCTCCAACTACATGATGTGGGCTGCCGCCATGGAGAACAACCTCAAAGGTAAAAAACTTTGGGGATACGTTATGGGCACCATTCCGGAACCACAACTCCAACTAACTAAGATGGATGGTGATCAAGAAAAAGCTCTTGAAAGAAATGCCTGCATGAAGGCCATTGAAGATCACCAATCTAAAGTGGAAGATTGGGAAAGTAAGCATGCCAAGATTCTTTCTTGGTCCATGAACAATGTGGAGCTCAAGATTTGTGCCAACATTGTCAAGTTTCGGATGGCTAATAAAGCATGGTTCTTTATGAAAGGTATGTTTACTCAAAAAGACCTTGCTCGTCAATTCTTTCTTCAAGAAAAAATCAAGACTATCAAGCAAGAAAAAATGAGTATAAGGGATTACTTTAGCACTCTTGGTCCCCTATGGGATGAACTATCTTTACTAGAACCAAAATGGGTTTCTAGTGTGGATGTGGAATTAAGGAGAGAACAAATGGAAAAAAAGCACTTTTTCCAATTTTTACATGGGCTTAGGCCCGAATATGAACAAGTTAGATCTTCCCTCCTACATAGATCTAAGCTTCTTCCCTTGAAAGATGTCATAGCCGAAATATGCCAAGAAAAAACTCGTCTTGGCATGATTAAAGGAGGAGATGATGTCTTGGCCGTATCAAAACCCGGCAACCATATGAAAGCTTACAAACCTCCACATTTTGGAAGGCAAAATAATTATAATGGCAACTATAGAAAAGTCATTTGCCATCATTGTCAAGAGTCGGGTCATATAAGACCTAATTGCCCTAAGTTGAATGAAGGGCCTAAAAATAAGGTTGTTTCTGTTGAAGAAGCTACTCAAAAGAAAGAGGAAACCATCAAAGGGAAGGAATCTTTTTCTCTTGCTCAACTATCGGAAGCACTACAAACTCTACTCAAGATACCATCAACCTCGGGTGCCGCCATAGCTTCTTCCTCTCCTCCAGGTATGTCTTCTTGGATCCTTAACTCTGGAGATTCCTTTCATATGACCCCACTTGAAAATGAGCTTTCCGATTTGTGTAATAATTATAAAAACTCATATGTTTCAACTGCCGATACATCTTTACAAGTAAAAAGTTTTGGAACTTTAAACTTTTCAAAAGATTTCTTTGTGCCAAACGTGAGAGTTGTACCTCAACTTAATTTAAATCTCCTCTCTGTTGCTCAAATATGTGATCATGGATGTGAAATCTCCTTCTCAACTAAGGATTGCTCTATACAGGATCTCCGGTCCGAGAAGCAGATTGGGCAAGGCCATAGGAGGGGAGATCTCTATTATATGAGCAACTTGAAACTCCCCACTAACTCTTTTTGTAACCATGTCCAAGATAAAAATATTAAAATTTGGCATCAAAGACTTGGACATCCAAGTTTCTCAAAAATGTACTCCTTTCCATTTGGAAAGAAATTTTGTAATGAGAAACATTTTGTTTGCAAGAATTGTATTTTTGGCAAAATGAAATCTACTCCTTTTCCAAACCGAACTTTTGTGTCCAAAAGACCTTTTGAGTTAGTCCATTCAGACGTTTGGGGTCCTTCCCCGGTCATGTCTAAAGGAGGGTACTCCTATTACGTTACTTTCATTGATGACTACACTAGGTATGTATGGATCTACTTTCTCAATTTAAAATCCGAAGTCTTTGACTTCTTCAAAAAATTTCATATGATAGTTAAAAATCAATTTTCAAGTAATATCTCTACTCTTAGATCTGATTCGGGTGGAGAATATTTATCAAATGAATTTCAAAATTATTTAGAAGTAAATGGAATTTGTCATCAAAGATCGTGTCCTAGGACTCCCCAACAAAACGGCTTGGCCGAAAGAAAGCATAGACACATCATGGAAACCACTAGGACACTCCTTATTTTCAAAGAAATTCCAAAGAGTTTTTGGGCCGAAGCGGCCTTAACCTCAACTTACTTAATAAATAGAATGATATTTTCATCCTTACAAAATACATCTCCATATGAAAAACTATTTGAAAGAACACCTGATTTCAATAGATTAAGAATTTTTCGATGTAAATGTTTTATCCTTACACATAAACGGGACAAATTATCTCCTAAAGCTATTGAATGTGTTTTCTTGGGATATGGAGAAAATCAAAAGGGCTTTAGATGTTTTGACTTGAAAAATAACAAACTCTATGTATCCAAAGATGTACCATTTTCCTTTTTGGAAAATGAAAATGGTTTTGTGAAAACTAAAAATATTGACGAAAGTGAATATGCTTTTTTATTTGATCTTCTATCTCAAGAAGATGAGACTCCTCAAGAAGAGGAAATCTCTAATGAGTCTTTGAATGATCTATAGGATATTCCTCTTGACAATGTTATAGATGAAAGTGATAGACCAATCCAAACCTATGTTAGGCGTGGTCAACAAACTCAAATGAGCGCCTTAGAAAAATACTCTCAAGGATCCAACATAGAAGAAACCTCTTTAAGGAGATCCAGTCGGATCTCCAATTCTCTCAATAGGTTTGTTTCCTATGAGTCCCTAACTCCAAGATATCGAGTGTGTCTAATTGCGTTGCACTCATTTCATGAACCTTCACACTATAATGATGCCAAAAACATTCTCCAATGGGTTGAAGCCATGAACTTAGAGCTTAGTGCCCTTGAAAAAGCAAAAACTTGGGAAATAACTTCGTTACCCACTGGAAAGAAATCAATTGGATGTAGATGGGTCTTCAAAATTAAAACTAAGAGTGATGGTTCATTAGAACGTTATAAAGCACGATTAGTAGCTAAAGGATATGCTCAAGAATATGGTATAGATTATGAAGAAACTTTCGCACCTGTTGCTAGAATGACTAGTGTTAGGACTCTTATTGCCATTGCGTCAGTGAAAAAATGGTTTATCTATCAACTAGATGTTAAGAATGCATTTCTAAATGGCGAATTAAATGAAGAAGTTTACATGGATCCCCCACCAGGAGTATGTATTGGTAAAAATAAAATTCTCAAACTTAAAAAGGCATTATATGGTTTAAAACAAGCCCCAAAGGCTTGGCATGATAGATTTAGTAATGTAATGACAAGTTTGAATTTTCGTTCATGTTATACTGACACTGCTTTGTTTGTGAAAAGTGCAGGGTCTTCAGTAGTTATTTTACTACTTTATGTTGATGATATGATCATCACTAGAAGTGATGAGCAAGGAATTTATGATATTAAGAAAGTCTTAAAAGAACATTTTGACATGTCTGATCTTGGTTTCTTAAGATACTTTTTAGGGATTGAAATGGCGTACTCTCCTCAAGGGTACATTTTCTCTCAGATGAAACTGGCTGCTGACATTTGTTCTAAATCGGGTATCTCCGATGATAAGAAGACAGAAACCCCTGAAGTCATCAATGCAAAGTTAAGGTTGGAAGATGGAACACCTCTCGAGGATCCTACTCCCTACCGGCAACTTGTTGGGTCTCTAACCTACTTATCCATTACTCGGCCAGACATAGCTCATGTTGTCCACTCTGTCAGTCAGTTTCAACATGCACCTACAACCGTGCACATGAGTGCAGTCTTAAGGATCGTCAGATATATCAAAAACACCATAACTAAGGAAGTTTTTCTTTCCTCCTCCTCATCACTTGATTTAATTGCTTATACTGATGCTGATTGGGGAGGAAATCTCAATGACCGAGTCTCAACTACGGGATTTTGTGTTTTCTTAGGTGACTCTATGATTTCTTGGAGATACAAGAAGCAGCACAAAGTATCCTTGTCCTCAACGGAAGCGGAATATCGTGCTATGGCCACTACAACCATGAAACTTGTATGGCTAAGAAGTCTCCTCAGTGATATGGGCATTGTCATCTCTACTCCTTCGAAGATGTGTTGTGACAACAAAAGTGCAATTTATATTGCAAGCAATCACACCTTCCATGAGTGTACTAAGCATATTGAGATGGACTATCATTACGTACATGATGAATACCTGAGAGGAACCATAGCACTACCTTACGTCACATTTGAGTACCAGTTGGCGGACTTCTTCACTAAGGCCCTTGCTGCTCCTCGTTTTTTGTTTCTCCTTAACAAGCTTTCGGTTATATCCCCGTAAAGCTTGAGGGAGGGTGTTAAAATATATGTAATTCATATATATGTATATGTTTATATACATATATATATATGTATTATCTAAAATAGCTGATAGGGGTATTTTAGTCATTTCACAAGTACCCGATAGGGGTACTTGTTTCTTTTCTTTATTTTTTGTATATTCTTTTTTCTTTTTTTACTTTTTCTTTTTTATATTTTTGCCCACCTAAAAGGGGCCCCACCATGGAGTCGATGGGGCCCCCAACGGTCACATTTGTGACCGTTGGGGCCTCCCAACGACTCCATGGGAGCCCCTAGGTGGCTCTTCTTTTAAGGCCATAAGGCCACTCCTCCTCTCCTTCTTTTTGTGTATAAATAGGGGTGAACCCCTCTTGTATTTTTCACTCTTGAGAGCTCTCTCTCTTTTCAATAAGAGACATTTATATTTTTATGTTGTGTTGTCTCTTGTGGGTTTGGGTGTTAGCCCTTTTGTTTGTTCATTAGTGGATGTTGTAAGTGCTTAATGCACTCTTTGCTTTTCCGCATATTTCATTACAGTCCAACATTAATGGCTTATGTTTAGTGACCACCAAGCAAATTATGTTGCTCTAGCTTGAGGCCCCAAATCTGGAGCAAGATGCACTGGTCTCCCTAAAGGTTCAAGCAAGACCCAACAGACAGGCTTTACCCAAAAACCAATAAGTAAATAAATAAATGCCCCTCTTTTCATCATGAAAATGAGCCCTGCTATGTCCATGGCTTTGCAAACACCTCATTTATTTACTGCCTTCCACAAATATAAACACCTCCACCACTATCACCAATCTTTCTAAAAGGACATTCCAATTACATTCCTTATGACCGCCCAAACCTATGTAACCACGACACTCCATTACACTCGTTGTACCCATGTTGACACTGTGGTGGGTACCGGGCGCAATGCGGGTACGCCGCGGGTCAGGTCCCGCACTGCGCCATGTCGAGTCCAACGTGCACCCGATTTCTGGTCTTAAAACCAACCTTTGTCAAACCAAAGTCAAAGGGGCAGGGCCATTTTGGTCCCACCGCACCCAATACAATCACCCCACCCCTCCCTCTCTCTCCCTCCCTGGTCTCACTCTTTCCCCCCTCCTCTCTCAACTCTCCCAAAAGCCTCGACTCTCTCCCTGGTCTCGCTCCTTTTTTTTGTTTTCGTTATTTCACGTGATGCCCCTTTTTCAAAACCCTTTTCCCTTTCCACCTTCGATTGCACAAGGAGAGAGAGAGAGAGAATGAATGAAAACAGGAAGAAGAAGAAAAAGGGGAGAGAGAGAGAGAGATACCAACATGCCCCTCCTCGTTTTCCTTCTCCTCCTCGTTGGTTTTCCTTCATCCTCTTCTTCTCCACCTCCTTGTTTAGGGATTGATCATGCATAGTTTATTCATATTGTTAGATATTTTTATGCATGATATTGTGCAAAATTAATATTAAAGGTATGTGTTAAGTGATTTTTATGCATTGTCTTGCAGGGTCGCGTGTTATCGCAATTAAAGAAAAAAAGAAACAATTTGAACCCAGTTGTATGTTAGAAAATTTTAGTTTTCTTTAGCAGGTTTTTAGAAATTATCTTTTAAAAGAGGAGGTTTTATGAAATTCTTGAAAATTATAACTCTTTTAGAAAAATTTCTAAACAACCCCTCTAACCCTAATTAGCATTATAAATATAATGTTTAGAAGAGAGGGGGTTGTCATCCCTCATTGAAAATCATGCCCCTCTCTCCCTATCTCTCTCTCTCACAACCGGCCTCCTCTCTTCTCTTTCTTCTTTCTCCTCCTCTCTTCTTCCTTTCTCTTCCTCGTCCTCGCCGGTTTAGAGTCTCCTCTTTTCGATTGGAGGTGCGTGATACACGTTGCACAAGAGATTAATTTTTTTTCTTGCATTTCTGCATGCATTAGTTTTTATTCTTTTTCGTTTGCTGCATAGGTTAGTTTTTTTTTATTAGATTATTTTTTGCTTGATAGTTTAGTTTTTTTTACTTGTTGAAATAGAAAAAAAAACATGGGCTGAATTTAATTCTAGATCTGCTGACCAGATCTATCAATCAGATCTAGCCGACCGATCTATTGGTTAGCCCAGATCTAATCTGCTGATCAGATCTGCCACCGCAGATCGATCAGCAGACTAGATCAGGTCACCCTGATCTGCCGAGCCATATCAGCCGTGCCCAGATCTGCTGCCAGTCTCAAGCCAGCCTGATATTTTTTTTCGATCTGCAACAGATCAGGCTGCTGACCGTGCAGCCTGATCAATGATTGATTGCAGCATGCCGGGCCAGCTCAGACCCCGACCATATCTGTGTCCAGGCAGATCTGACTAAGCCAGATCTGGGTCGATTAATTCTGCTGAGCCTGATCTGCAGTCACCCAAGCGACCCACCTGTCAGATCAAGCAGGCCCTGAATAAACCAAACCAGACCAGATCAGCCGATCTGTCAGCATGACAGACCGATTGATCTGCTGTTAGCAGTAGGCCTGATTTGCCGAGCCATCCTGAGTTTTTTTTTTTTTGTATATCCAATTTGCAGCAGACTCTTTTTCCATAGTTTTTTTTGGGCGATATTGGCTTTCATTGGATCGACCGGATCAGGCCAGCCCAATTAGTCTGATCAGCGGGTTGATTAGAACAGCCTGTGATCAAGCAGAGTGACAACCAACCAGCGGTTAGATCTGCTAGCAGACCAGTCCAGCTTGAATTTTTTTTACCTGATTTGTTGGCTAGCTGCAGACCTGATCTATCTCACCAGCCGAGCCAGACCCGACCAGACCAGGCTGATCTGCTAGCGCCACCAGTCGATCTGCCAGCCGATTACACACTGTGATTTGCTGATCAGTTTTTAAAAAGGGGCACGGTTGAGTGGATTGTGTGCTTAATTTTTCTTTTCTTTAGAGTTAGGTACATATAGATTTTAGTTTTTAGATTTAATTTAATTGTTATTTTACTGCAACTAACCATAACTGGATTAGATAGTTTAGTTGTTTCATCTTATTTTGGTTTTGAGTTTTGCAGGTGGGTACAACCGTACAAGCTTTTGATTGCCATTGAAATGCGACAGCAAGGGCCGTACACGTGGGGACAACAGGAACTAGATCGCGAGCAAACAGTGCCCTACAAATTGTTACTTTTCTTTATTTTTGTTTTTTCTTTTTTCTTTTTGGGGCCTCAAGCCATTTAATTTATCGGGTTGTAATAATTTTATTTCTGCTCAGACCATTATAATAGGGTTAGTACTGTTAATATATATATATATGTTGTCCTGCTGTATTTTTGTATCTCTTTTTTGTATTTTTTCTTTTTTTATTTCTTTTGTATTTCCTTTGCTGACTGTGTCAACTATAAGAGCTGTTGGACTCCCCAATGGCTAGTTTTCTAGCCGTTGGGGACTCCAACAGCTATCTCATGTTGTTCTTATTTAAAGGCCTCTTGGCCTTCTTGTATATTATTGCTTCTTTGAAGCTTTTCTACTTTTTGTTAATAATACACAATGCCTTAGTGCACTTATTTCCTTTGTCTTGAGTGAGATACAGATTTATATCTGTATTGTGTTGAAGATCCGCTGATTTACATGGTGTCAGTGCCAGGTTCCCTGTAAACAGTTATTTCTTGTTTTGAAGCACCTCGGTTTGCTGGTTTCTGAATACCAACTGTTTGGTGTTTTGCCTCTGATCAAAGGCAGATCAGTTTCTGATCTGATTCTATTCTTACGTTGCTGCTGTGGGCATAATCTGTTGCTGTCAAATCTGCTGCGACAGATTGTTGTTTGAAGTGCTGCAGCAACCAACTTTGCTGCGGATGATTCTTGTGCTGTCATCATTGGTGTATTGCTAAGATTTTGAAAACTGCTGCATTTCAAAGGCATTCTTGTGTTGAAAAGTCGTACTCTTCTTCAAATCTATAAGGTGTGATTCTTCTTATTTTAAATTTTGTTTTGTTGAAATGGAAGAGAAAGAATTTGGTTTCTTGTCTACAATTCCCAAGCTTTCTTCTACCAATTATAGAACTCGGGCCTCTTCCATGGAATATATTTTTTGGGGAAGAAATCTTTGGGGATATATAGATGGATCCAATGAGGAACCTCAACTATCTCTCACAAAGAAAGTTGAAGGGAAAGAAGTGGAGTTAAATGAAAATGAAAAAGAAAAGGCTTTCAATGAATACAATAAGAAATGGAGAGCTTGGAAGTATGGTCATCATAAGGTCATTCATTGGCTTCAAGCGGGTGTAGATTCGGCCACACAAGCTCAAATATCCAATTTTCAATTAGCTTATGATTATGAAGCTTGGGATTATATAAAGGAAACCTTTACTTTAAAGGATGCTGCTCACAAGGCCAATCTCCAAAGAGGCATTATGCTTGCACAAGGAGACAAAACTATTAGGGAATTTTATGGAGAAATAATGCAATTATGGGATCAACTTTTATTATGTGAACCCAAATGGACAACCGATTTAGCTCTCTGAAGGCAACAATTAGAAGAAGACAAACTTTTTAAATTCATTGATAGACTTCGACCGGAGTTTGATGGAGTATTCATAGAGAACGACCACCTACGATTCAAGAAGCACTTGCCGAATTAACAATGGAAGAGACAAGGTTGACAAGTCAAAATCTCAAGAATGATAGTGTCCTTGCCATGTCTAAACCGGGATATAATGTGAAGCCTCATAGACCTCCGCACTTCAACAAGCAAAGCAATGAAGATTTTTACAAAAATGTTATATTCTATTATTGCAAACAAACAGGACATATTAGACCTAAATGTCCCAAGTTAAGGAAGGAAGAAAAGAAAGATGCCACATAAAATATGTAATCTCATATGTAATCTCATGTGCATGTATTTTTTTCTTTTTCCTTAGTTAGCTTTAGTTAGTCTTAGTTAGAACTTAACTAGAAATTAGGTTTAGTTTTTACTTGGACTGTTATAGCCATTTCCTTTTTGACTAGTCAAAAAGGTGCTTTTTGACTAAAGTCAAAAAGCAAATTTCAAGAGAGTTGTTGGACTCCCAACGGCTCTAAATAGAGTTGTTGGGAGTCCAACAACTCCCTTGATGGATCCTCTCCCTTCTCTATAAATATGGGGTACTATTCCCCTTGTATAGCACTCGGTTGTATGGGATTTTCTGCCAAGTTAATGAGATTCATTTTTTGTTATTCCTTTTGTATACCCTTTCTTGGGTATTGTGTATGTTCTTATGCTTGGGCTATCTTTGTGAGTATTTGTTGAGAGTTCCTTTGGTTGTGGGTTTCATTTTCTTGCATGGTATCAAAGACATTGGTGGAAGCAATCAAAGGTTTTTTGTGTGCATTGGGAAGCATGCCACTCAAGTTTTCTTCAAGAGAGTGAAGTCTCTTTAAAGTAGTGGGCGTGTGAAGACTTGAAAGCTTGGAGGATTGCTTATTTTCGCCATTTTGTGGTAGAGTATCTTCCTCTTTTCTCATTTTTTAAGCTTTTTCCGCTTCTCCTTTCTCTTCTCATTCACAAGCTTGTAAAATGGATGACAATGATAATGTCACCATTAATCCCATAAAACTCAATGATTCAAATTATGTAACATGGGCTTCTATCATGAAGCACCTTATTTGGGGAAAAGGATTATGAGGATTAGTGGATGGAACCGAGGAGGAACCTAAATTAATTCTCACCAAAGAAGAAGGAGAAAAAAAAATACCTCTCTCGGAGATAGAAAAAGTCAAAGCTATTTTCACATACGAAAAAAAAGTGAAAAGAATGGAGAATGGGACATGCCAAAATCATGTCTTGGCTTATATCAAGTGTTGATATAAAAAAGTGTTCTAGCCTAGCTAAATTTGAACACGCGTGGGATTACCTTAAGAGAATATACTCTCTCAAGGATATTGCACACATATGCAACCTTCAAGAAAAGGTTTGTAATATGATTCAAGGGGACAAAAGCATTAGGAAATATTACAATAGTTTGTCCGAGTTATGGGAGGAATTGGATCTCCTTAAACCAAAGTGACATTGCCCACATGACATAGAGCTTCGCCAAAATCAAGTAAATGCGGAGCATTTCTTTCAATTTATCAATGGTCTGAGATCAGAATTTGAGACAACCAAATCCGCTCTTCATCGGGGAAAAGTCTCTTCCATTGAAAATACAATTGAAGCGTTGAGCATGGAGGAAAACAGACTCAAGAAAAGAATTTCTAAAAGTGATGATGACTCGGTCTTAGCAGTATCTAGACCGAGAAATCATGTTCGTCCATATAAACCTCCGCATGTTGGGAGGACTAATGATGAAAAGCATGAAAGTGAGTTTGAAAGGAGAAAGGTCATTTGTTATTATTGCCGTGAACCGGGACATGTCAAAACATATTGTCCAAAGTTATAAAAATATGGTTGCCACAGTCGAATCTCCACAAGAAACAAGTGAGACATCCATTGGGAATATGCCTCTAACTCAATTGGTGGAGGCACTTCAACCTCTTCTCAAAAGAGCTTCGTCATCCGCTGAAGCCGCTGTCTCTTCCGTAGGCATCTCTGATCCTGGTAAATCTCTTTGGCTTCTTGATTCTGGAGCTTCTTTTCATATGACACCCAATATAAAATTGTTATCCCAATATCATAACTCAAGTGATTCAAACGTTTTTACCGCTGACAAAACATATCTTGAGATTAAGGGAATAGGATGTGTTGTAATGTTCAAAAGTTAGATTTGGATCTTTGGCACAAAAGATTTGGACATCCTTGTATATCCAAGATTCAATTTTTTTCAAACATGAAAAAAATTTGTAATTTTGAAGCTTTTACATATGAAAAATGTATTCTTGAAAAAATGAAAACACTACCTCTTAAAGAAAGAACCTTTGTTTCTACACGACCACTTGAGTTGATTCATTATGATGTTTGGGTCCCGCACATGTTATATCAAAAGGTGGGTTTATGTACTATGTGATCTTCGTAGACGACTTTACACGACACACTTGGATTTATTTCTTTAAACATAAATCTGAAGTTTTCTCTTACTTTCAAATATTTCACAATATAGTTAAAAATCAGTTTAAAAGGGATATCTCGATATTTCATACTGATTCAGGAGGAGAATTTTTATCAAAAGAATTTAAAGATTATTTAAATCTATATGGGATTTTACATCAAAATCATGTTCTTACACCCCTCAACAAAATGGTTTAGCGGAAAGAAAGAATAGGCATATTATAGAAACAACAAGAACCATTCTCATTACACATCAAGTACCAAAAAATTTATGGGCTGAAGCAGCCTTAATTGTTGTCTATCTCATCAATAGGATGCCTTCCTCGATAAACAATATTTCCCCAACTGAAAAGCTTTATAAGCAAACTCTAGATTACTCTAGGTTAAGAGTATTCGGATGCAAATGTTTTGTGTTCACAGATAAGAATGATAAATTCTCTCCACGTGCTATTTCATGTGCCTTTTTAAGTTATGCAAGTTATCAAAAAGGGTACAGGTGTTTCGATTTCAGAAATAACAAACTATATGTTTCAAAAAATGTATCATTTTTGGAAAATGAAAGTCCCTTTGAAAATAAAGATTCTACGAAAACAGACAAGTACTCCTTTGTATTGGACTTAGTTTCGAGGAGTAATAAAAGTAATATTGATCAAGATGATCAAAATGATATCACTAACACTAAGCCAATTGATAGCAACCAAGATTGTATTTAATACTCTAGATGAAGAAACATAAAAAGACCATGTGCTTTTGAAAAGTACACAAAGGAACAAGACCCTGTGTCTTCAACTAGAAAATCCACTAGGATCTCGAAAGTCCCTGAAAAATTTGTGTCATATGAGTTTTTTTCACCAAAATTCATCGTCTTAATTCACTCTTATGAAGAACCTTCCAGTTATGATATAGCTAAGGATCAACCTGAATGGGTCAAAGCTATGGAAGTTGAATTAGAAGCTTTAGAAAAAGCAAACACCTGGACCATTCAAGATATCCTACCCAACAAAAAAACTTATTGGTTGTCGTTGGGTGTACAAAGTTAAGACCAAGAGTGATGGCACTCTTGAGAGGTTCAAAGCTCGGTTAGTTGTCAAAGGCTATTACCAAGAATATGGAATAGATTATGAAGAAACATTTTCCCCAGACTACTATTAGAATCTTGATAGCTCTTGCCTCTATAAAGAAATGGCATATTTTTCAAATGGATGTTAAAAATGCATTTTTAAATGAAAGTTTAGTTGAAGAAGTATACATGTATCCACCGCCAGGAATTAATGTCCCTGAAGAGAAAACTCTTCGCTTAAATAAGACTTTGTATGGTCACAAACAAGCTCTGAAAGTTTGGTATGATAAGTTTAGTAAAGTTATACTTGATTTTGGTTTTCAATCTTGTCTTACTGACACAGCTTTGTTTGTTAAGAATTCTAATGCAGGTATTATTATCCTTTTTCTCTATGTTGACGACATGATCATCACCGGAAGTGATAAACAGGGAGTTTACAAGATTAAAAAGTTTCTCAAAACACATTTTGAAATGAGTGATTTAGGTTTTTTAAAATACTTTCTTGGTATAAAAGTTGCATACTTTTCTAGAGGGTATTTACTAACTCAATCTAAGTTTGCCTTGGATATTGTTGACAGGTCAGGCATTTCAGATGAAAGATACGTTGACACTCCCGAAGTTGTAAATGTCAAGATGAAGATTGATGATGGAGAACCACTTGAGAATCCAACTCCTTATAAAAAACTCGTCGGGGCACTATTGTATCTTTCCATTATAAGACATGACATTGCACATGTTATCCATACAGCCAGTCAATTTCAGCATGCTCCAACATCTATTCATATAGGAGCAGTTTTACGAATTATTAGATATATTAAAATTTTCATTTCTCAAGGGTTATTTTTGTTTGCTTCTTCTAACCTAGAACTACTTGCTTATACTGATGCAGATTGGGGAGGCGATCCAAATGACCGCCAAGGAGAATCTTTGGTCTCATGACGATGCAAGAAGCAACAAAAAGTCTCAAAAGCGACCTAGGAAGCGAACCAGAAGCGACCTAGGAAGCGAAAAAAATGAAAAAAAAAATAGGGCTTAGAAAATGGTTTTGATTAACCTTTCTGCTATTGATGCTTAGAAAATTCTAGAGGGATGAATGAAGAAGATGGGTTTTGGTAAACGTGGTTTAAAAAAAGACTTGGTCCCAAGTTTGAACTATAGACAACTTAACCAAGGCCCATCAACTTGTAACACTATTAAGTATGAATTACATAAATAGGTATTATCTTTGACACTCTCAACCATTTAAATTATGAAATCAAATTCTTGTTGACAGGCCTTTACATTTAAAACCAAATAAGTTACCCCGTGGCATGTGTTTCAAAATTTAAATAGCTCATGTTTCCACAAACTACCGAGACAATGAGATTACATTTATCTCAATGTCACATGGATATGGCCATATATAGGGGATATAAACATTTTATGCATTTGGTCAAAATTAATATTCACAATGTTGTACAATATTATTGTCTGGCTGCCACACCGAGTTTCACTTGGCCAAAATTGGAGTCAAGATTAACTATATAATTTCCACTACAAAATGTAAAACTACATTAAATATTCTTGTTATCAGTTACATGAAATAAAAAGGACAAGAGAGAGAGGGGGAATCTTCTGAGAATGTCAGCAATAAAAATTAACTAAAATGGCATGATTTTCTTGTCCAATATGAGGAGCAATATAAATCATGTCTGTGTGTCTTGTTACCTATTCCAACAAAAAAAATGACCATTAAAAGGTCATGAGCAAAAAATATGAAGCACAACATGGACCTAGGAAGTATAATAAAAAAACTTTGCTAATGGAATATTTAATTCTGTGGAATTCTGTGGTGAAAATAGGAATAGGAGAAGAGAACTACCTGTCTTAGCAGGGTCATAAGATCTCCAACACAATACTCTAATACCAGCCATAAATGTGCTGAAGTTTCATTACTGCTGGCAGGCCAGCAGGGCCATTAGCAAGGTGGGAACTCAATCCCACCTAACCGATTATTGTTGGCAGGCCAGCAGAGCAAGGTGGGAACTCAATCCAACCTGACCGATTAGCTCTTGGCATACCAGCATGGCCATTAGCAAGGTGGGAATGAGCTTCCCAAAAAGCCAACCTGGGGTCAACATGAATGAAGGGGAACACATCGGCAAGTCTGATAGAAAACCCATGCCGACCCCTTTTCACCGAGGACCCAGCAGAGAGCGTGAGAGAGAGGAGAAAGAAGAAATAGAGTGAGAGAAGAGAAGTGAGCGTACTTGAATGGATTCATCGCCAGAAGTAGGGAGGAGGTCGTCGGAGGTCGCAGGAACTCGAAACTCGCCGAAAACTCGAGAGAGAGAGAGAGGGACTCGGATGCATGAAAAAATAAAAGCCTAAGCCCTCAGGGTTTTGTTTTTTCACGGGTTTTGTAAAATGCTGATTTTACCCTTAGTTAAAGGGCATATTCACGTGTTGATTTTTAAAGCACACGTGTAAAAAAAATATTTAAGGGCAAACTAGTCATAACCTTGAAAGCGTCCCCTTTTAAAGGGGTGTGTGTCCCCCATTAAAGGGACATGCGTACCCCTTTAAAGGGAAGTGTGTCTCCCTTTAAAGGGGGACATGTACCCCTTTAAAGGGGGACGCGTACCCCTTTAAAGGGGGTACGCGCTTCCCATTTGAAATGTGTGCTTCCCCACGCGTTTCGGAAGCGCGACGTTTCACGCTTCCGAAGCGTGTATCGGGGAAGCGCGCTTCTCCTTCTATAGGGGCGCTTCCGGTGACTCTGGTTAAACCAGCAATTAGCCTTGATATGACCACATTTGCTACACAGATAGCATGTGGGAACACTCTTTGAAGAACCGGCAATGAAATTTGGCGTATGTAGCAACCCACGTCCACCCTGGATTTGTGCTCCTCTACCTCAGCCATGCCCCCCTCTATAGGAAAGATCTTCTCGTGTGCAATCAGTTGTCATGCATGTGGCAAAGACATCATGCGTAGATGATTGCCCTGCTGAAGTATCAGACATGCTTTTCAAAGACAATTTGTACTGAAGCAGTTTAGCACGTAAATCCTCAAAACTGGGCAATGTAGGTAAACACAATAAATAAGTGACAAAAACACGATACTCTGACCCCAGGGCACTCAACGACTGCTGCACTTTTTCTTTATCTGATATTGGATATGCGACAATTGCTAATTGATCTGTGATGCTTTTAACTTGATTTAAAAATTCAATAATAGTCATTGACCCTTTTTTTTAAAATCTGGAATTCACGCTTGAGAAATAACACCTTAGCTTCTGATATCTAAGAGTAAGTCTGAGCTAGAGTCTCCCACAGTGTTTTAGTTGTGCAATCATCAGGAATAGAAACTAATACCTCTTGAGACAATATGAAAGTGATGTACGCGACAAGAGCCTGATCGCACTTCATCCAGGCAACAAATGCAGGGTTACGAACAACGTTTGCCATTCCATCGCCCTCTTTTGTTTCTTGTGTAATAAACTCTGATGGTGTTGAAACTGAGCCATCCAAGTAACCTGTAAGATCTTGACTTCGAATGAAGGGAGTGATCTGCCTCTTCCAAGTCAGATAGTTATTTGAATTTAATTTTTCAGAGACAAACTGCCCCAAAAAGTTGGAAGAAAGACCAGAGTTGGCATAAGTATCTATTGACAAACCTTGGAGACTCATATTGAGGGATTAAGAGGGATCAAGAATAACAACAATAGCTTTAAAGAGAAATCTGAAATCAAAACAGCAAAGCAAATTTGATGTGACTGATTTCAGATTGAGTATAGGACCAGAATGAAGGAGAGCATGAAATAACCCACACGACACAGTTGGCAGGTGAAGGAGAACAACAGATTTTAGAAGATGAGATGCAGATTTGAAAGAAAACAGGATAGCCAAACGCTAATATTAGAAATATATGAAGATGAAGACGGACGCAAGGACGCATAAGTGTTTTAGGGTTTAAGAGGTAAGATAGAGAAAGACACGACAGATCTGTTGGAGATACATAGCAGATCTGAATGTGATTTAGATCTGTGATAAGAGTATTGGATTTTTAGGAAACGTGAGGTAGAGGAAGAAGAAAAGAGCGACAAACCTTTGAGGAACGAAGATAGAAGGAGAAGAAGAGGGCGACAGGAGGCACATCTGACGAGAAGAAAAGGATGACTTTTTGAAAGAAGAAAAGAGCGACAAACCTTTGAGGAACGAAGATAGAAGGAGAAGAAGAGGGCGACAGGAGGGAGATCGGCACATGTTGACGAGAAGGAAAAAATGACTTTTTGATTGGCACCCGTTGACGAGAAGTAAAGGATGACTTTTCACGCCCAGAAATTTTGCTGCTCTGATACCATATTAAATATGTTGGTAAGTTGAAACATTTAGTAGAAAGTAAGAAAATATGAAGAGGAAGAAGAGAGGAATTATCTGGGAATCAACAACCTCGTTAGGTTCCTTATGGGCTGCGGTAAACCTTGATTAGATTAAATAGGGTTACAACACTTTTACACGGACAAAAATGCCCTGTATTAGAAATACATATTACATTATAAAACACGTGTATGGATATGGATCCAATTCATTCATACTCTAATATGAAGGTGGGGATAGAGGGCAAAATTTTGAGACGTGGAGGGGGTGGAGACCTTGTCCCCACCCCTGCCGCAGTCCACTGCCATCCTGACTCATAGATGTGTTCAACAAGCTCGATTTAGTAGAAATCAACTATTGAATCATGTTTTTACACGAAAAACATGTTTTTGTGATTCGGGAAAATCAATGCCTTCATAACTGTAAATTTTGTGAGTCGGCAAAATTATTGATTCTTCTTTTCCATTATTAAAGTCTTTAGTCTCCTTAAATGCATAGTCCTATACTCTCCCTTCTCCCACTCTTTCTCTCCCCATCCTTTCACAATTATTGTCCACTTTCTTTTTCTTTTTATATTTCTTATTCAACCTTTTCCCAAGTCTCTCTCTCTCTCTCTCTCTCTCTCTCTCTCTCTCTCTCTCTCTCTCTCTCTCTCTCTCTCTCTCTCTCTCTCTCTCTCTCTCTCTCTCTATATATATATATATATATATATATATATATATATATATATATATATTCTCTTCTTTCCCACGACACCATCATTAATGCAATTAATATCTTTTTCCACTTTCAATACTTCTCTTTCTCTCTCCCATTAAGTGTACTTAATACACCCCTCTTTCTCTTTTACATAACCCAACTCCCTCTCCTTTCCCTATGGAAACATATTCTTTATTCACTTTTTCATATTCCAAGGAACATACAACCATCCTCCCCCTCCCTCTCTCTCTTCCAAGGCAAATGTTTTCCCTTCCATTTCTTTTTTATTTTCATTTTAACTAAGACCCCAAAGATGTACATATCTTTATCACACTTTACCAACCTTCTTTCACTTTTTTAATGTTTCCAATAAAACCATAAATACACTCTAAAATTTTCTTGGATTTCTTGGAGTAATGCATATATATAGGCCATCCATGGCAGCCATGAGAAGGTAAAATAGCAACACCTGAGGTGACAAGTCACTTTGTTGTTGGAACCAGTATCGTACAATAAGTATCGTTACTTTTGGGTTTTGTGATACAATACACACTCGTATCGCAATATGAGTATGTATCATACTTGTATCGGGTGTATCGTGCCATATCGTACGATACATGGTGCATCGTATGATACACCTTAGACACACTTTAAAAAAAGCCGAAAGTTTTTTTTCATTTTGGGTTTTAAATACCTTTTGAAGGTCGACTTCTTCATTTGTCTAGAGGACATTAGAAGTGCATTTTCACCATTTTTTCACTCAAAGAAATGGGTTAAGGTTAAAAAAAATGTATTTCCACCATTTTTTCACTCAAGAAAATGGGTTAAGGTAAAAAATCTTTATTATGAGTAAAATTACAAAGTTACTTTCCAAAAAAAATCACCTTGGGGGCTCTACCCTGTACAACCTCCATCAACTTACCGCGAAAATCAAACATTAATATGATGGTAGAAATCAAGCTCCACACTCCTCCAACAAAGATGCCATAAGATGATCCGGCATCGCAATGTGGCACTCAAGTATGAGCGAAAACCGATTGAAAATCGAGTGCAACTATCGTCATAATATTTTGTTTATATAATATTAAAGTATGAGTCTTGTGGCATGTTCTTAATTGCAAGATATTTAATATTTTGCATTGTTCTTGTGAGATAGTTGATGTTTGATGATGTCTTATGTAGCTCATAGAGACATAAATGCTTCATATATGATTTTATGGTTGTATTTTGTGCAATTCATCATTGTTTCATGTGATATGATTTTTTTTACATTTTTGCTATTTTTTATTTTTTTATTTTTCATTTAAAAAAATATTAATAATTAAAGATACGGTGTTACTTTGTGCCTGACCAATACTGGTAACAATACGATATTTATACGGGTTAGGTTTGGTTCAGACCCAAGTGGTACTAGACTTGGACCCGATTTTCGGGTATGGTATCAAGTTTGGACCCAGGTCTAATTGGGTCCACTATAAGAAAAAACATACCCGGACCAGATAAGAACTACATGAACCAGACCCTGACCATACCATGTAAAACATATTTTTTATCATTTTTACATTGAAAATTTGCAGGTTTTGGTCGGAACTCGGGTCGAGTACGGGTCTGGTATAAAATTTCGCAAACTATACCTGGCTCCATGTATTAATCGGACCATCGGGTCCAGACCCAAGTCTTAATCGGGTCTTATTATTTGTCACCATACCTGGACCCTATAGAATTTGGTTTGACTCGGGTCCCGATAAACCTGACCCGTTGACACCCCTACTTAAAATCTTGGTTGGAACTACTCAGGAAAGTAAAGTAGTTGAAGGTGAAGAGAGCCAAAACCCTAACAAAATAAACCAAACACAAAATCCTTGGAAGGGAACGGTAATTGTTGCCTTGAAAGTGAGAAAGAGAAAAAGAAATGGAAGGGAAAATGTTTGCCTTGGAAGGAGTTAGAAAGGAGAGAGGGAGGGGGTGGAGGGTTATAATGTTCCTTGGAATATGAAAATAGTGAATAAAAAAGATATTTGCATAGGGAAAAGAGAGGAAGTAGGGTTACGTAAAAGAGAAAGAGAGGAATGTATTAAATACACTTAATGAGAGAGAGATGAGAGGCATTGAAAGAGGAAAAAGATATTAATTGCAGTAATGATAATGATTTGGGAAAGAAGATAATATATAAAGAGAGAGAGAGAGATCTACGTAGAGGACTATGAGATATGATGAGATAGAGAACCTTGGGAAGAGCTAGAATAGGAAATATAACAAGAAAAAGAAAGTGACCATAAATTGTGACATGATGGGGAGAGAGAAAGAGTGGGAGAATGAAGGGAAGGAGTAGGACTATGCATTTAAGGAGACTGACTTTAATAGTGGGAAAGACGAATAAATAAGGTAAGATAGAAAGTGAACTAATTTTTAATATTTAAAAATTTTATAAATTTCTATTAGCTATAAAGAGGGGCTTTGGTCACCTTAAAGTTAGTGCTCTCTCCAAAAGATTGGGACTTATACATACATACATACATATATAGAGAGAGAGAGAGAGAACTGAACATATTAAGCCATCTTTTCTCATTTTGCCCTGTTAGGCCCCATAGTTTGAAGTGTTTTATGATAGATTTGAATTGTTAGATGTGTTTAGCATGCTAAATTTAGTGGGGAATTGACTCTTGGATCATGTTTTTTTGACAAAAAAATTTATTTTTATGAGCCGGGAACAATTTATGCCTTCATAACCATTGATTTTGCATCACCGGAAAAAACTGTATACAGGTCAGATTCCATTGATCCAAAAGCCAGTTCCCACTAAAAAAACCTATAGATTACATTTATGGTGATGTGAGAAAAAATACCCAAAGCTACGATTTTTGAAGGGGCCTAACGGGGAAGAACGAGCACACACACACACACACACACACACACACACACACACACACACACACACACACACATATATAGATATAGATATATATTATGTGTGTGTGTTTGGATTGAGTTAAAAACCAAAAGTCCATATATAAAAATATGGAGTTTGGATAGAGTTAAAATCCAAACCCACATATAAATATATGGGTGCAGGGGCCAGAAGTGTTTTGTTCGCCTCTCTCTCTCTCTCTTCTTCTAGCCAGGTACCATCATTCGACCTAATAAAAAACTAAAGAAAATAGTTCTGGGTCAGGATGGGCCAGGTCAAGACCCAACCCGTGGCCCACACCGAACCTGGTAGCGGGCGATACCGCGCCTGCACCCTGCCGAGTCGACATGGGTGTGTTAGCCCAAGTGATGCACCCGTGTGACATAGATTATGATGGACTTAGCACTTCTAGCTGTCCAATCCCAAGGCCATTGACCTCCAGCTTTGCACTAAGGCCACTCCATCTTGCCTAGAGTTAAGAGAGTGCTCCTAGGGAGGATAAGACAAGCATAAATTACTTTAATTAATGACAAAGATGCTATATAATTGGCTCTCATCTTTCGTATAGCATGAATGCTACAGGCGCAAAGCCATCAGAAAGGATTTTGAGCAATTATACAAGACATAAATTTGTTGGTCGGAACAACCAAAACTATTCATAAGCTATGCATTCAATAGAAGCAAAAGGTGACTGGAGAACACGTCAGAAACTCTAGTCATGCTGAAACAAAGTCACAATCCAAGCAGGAGATGGATCAAAGATGCGTATACTTACCAACTGAATTAGAAATTAGCTAACTTGTTCAACAGCTTGAAGTAAATTCTTAGAAGGGAAAAGTTCGAACAGAAGATCAGAAAAGGATAACAACAAACCACGACATGACATCCAAGATGGATAGGTTTTTTCTTTCTTTCAAGAGGATTCCTGGCATGTTAAGCCCTGGTAAGGCTCTTCGCTTCTCATAAAAAAAAAGGATCATAAAGTAGCACAGTGGCTCCATATAAATTTTAAAGCTAAAAATTCGACTCCTAACTCATGATACCTTCCCGACCAGCTAGCATCATCCTGCATTGCACTCACATGATAGAGAAATCGGGTTTCTGTATCTGAAAATCGCACAACAACCCATTTCTAGCACGATAGCATACAACTCACATACAAGCAAGATTCAAAAGATAAGCAAATCAAATATCCTCATTCTAAAAGCCTTCTGATCAAGCATTCGCTAGATTCACAAGTTCAATCCTTCACCAAAAGGTGCGGTATGAAATTCCGTTGCTCCAAGCAATGAATTATCCCCCAAAAAAGTCCAAACAAAAACGAAACGCGCCGAGATTTCATAGGTGGTACCTAATTAGATTCTTGGAAGTGATCCGGGGAGCCTTGATAGCGGCTCCGATCAGGCTGCTACCGGTGATATATATTCCCCTGACAAATTATATCGATGATAACGAATAAATGTCATAAAATTCATGAGAAAAGGTGGGAATTTGAAGAATTTTTGCAGATGATCGTACTCACCAGGCGGCGCCGAGGACGGAGACGCCGATCGCGATAGCGATTCCGATGGCGGAGAACGTGTAGGGGGAGATCTTCACGAGAGCCCGCGACCACGAGCTCGAATAGCCGACCATGGCGGCTGAAAAAGACACCGACCGTCGGAGGAGGGCAAGAGGGATCTCTAGGGCTTTCCCGAAACCTTTTCTTCTCCGATTGCGGCAGGATTAGTCCTTCTGCGTGCAGGTATATTTTGGGTTTCTCGCTCAGATCGCGAACTTCCGGTAACAAAAACGGGAAATTTTAGGGTTTCGGAGAACGAGAGGACGTCTCTCTCCTCTTTGCCTCTCAGGAGTCACGACTACAATTCCATTGATTTGGTTCGGGTCCGACCCAAACCTGATCGAAAAGACGTTGACCGGACCTGTCAAGTGGCGTGGATATCGGGATGACCCCACCCAGTGCCCGTTAAAGTCCAATAGACCGGACACAGTTATTGACCCGCTGAAAGCCCGACCCGGCCCTCAGCAGCAGCCAGCTTGGATTTGAGTCTGGATCTTACGGATTTAGGTTCAGGTCGGTTGGGTCCCGTTGAGATGAGCTCCATTGAAATGCTTCTTTCATCCCTACTCGTACCTTTGTAACATGGCCTATTATGTTAGTGCATGTTTTAATGATAACCCCTTTTAAAAGGATATTCTCTTTTTAAAGTTTATGCTTTAGTGAAAACCTCTACATTTATGTTGTAACAAGTTTTCAAATCTTGTGAGTGAGTTTTCAAATCTTGGGATTCCAACTAATTGTGAGTGAGTTTTCCATCTTTTGGAACAAGTTTTCAAATCTTCCCCTTCTTCGAAGCAGATCAGGTCATGCTGAACATGAGTGTTTTTGCTCATGCCGACATCGTGGCCGTCCGTTTCGCATTTTAAAAAGCTCAAAAGTCAACAAAAACATTAGACATTCATCCCAAATGCAAACAGACGGCCACAATGTCGTGATCTGATCTGCTTGGCTCATGTTTCATTCTCAAAAAGGCTTTATGTGGGAGTGGACACTAAATTCTAAAAATCCTATCAACTCACCATTTCCATGTGAAAGCTTTCTCATACAGAAGGCGGTATAAACAGATTTACACATAAAACATGGTAGGTGGTGGGAAAATGGAGTCCACATCTACCAACAAAGTACTTTCTCACCATGTCGATTTGATGTTTGTTTCATTCACGGCGGAAAAGGATTACATCAAGATTGTCAACTCAATACTTTCATGTTGCATAAACAAACAAAACTTTAGAGAAGCAAGCAAATTCTCACTTCCAAAACATGCTTCCACGAATTCAAGTTTCCTCATGTAGCAAGAAGCTTTAACTATGGTACCTACAATCTTATAGACTTATACATTTAAGCCATAACATGTTTTTGAGATTCGCAAGCCCGACGTAAACCTTTTAGAATTTAAAATTTTGAGCTCAGCAGGTTCACTTTATACGTTTGCGATAGTTTTGACATTCGTGCAAAAGTTATGCAAACCTCATTTAATTAAAACCTCGCTTAAAGTTAGGATGCTGCAAATGTATGATCGACCTGCACAAATGTCTATTGCGAGTATCTTTAGCTTTGCAAGTTTTCTTATTCAAGCTTGACAAGTTTGCATCACATATTTGTGAATGTCACTACCTTCACGCAGCTATCATGTGAACCTCCTTTACACGAATTTTTAAGAATCCTATCAACTCACCATTTCCATGTGAAAGCTTTCATATGGAGGGCGGTATAAACAGATTTACACATAAAACATGGTAGGTGGTGGAAAATGGAGTTCATTTCTACAAACAAGGTGCTTTCTCAACATGTTGATTTGATGTTTATTTCATTCATGGTGGAAAAGGATTAGATCAAGATTGTCAACTCAATACTTTCCCATGTAAGTTGCATGCATAAACAAAACTTTAGAGAAGCAAGCCGTTTCTCACTTCCAAAACATGCTTCCACGAATTCAAGTTTCCTCATATAGCAAGAAGCTTTCTATAACTACAAATACCTACAATCTTATAGACTTATACATGTAAGCCATAGCTTGTTTTTGAGATTCGCAAGCCCGACGTAAACCTTTTAAAATTATAAATTTTGAGCTCAACAGGTTCGCTTTATATGTTTGTGATAGTTTTGATATTCGCGCAAACATTATGCAAACCTCCTTTAATTAAAACCTCGCTTAAAGTTAAGATGTATGTTCGCAAATGTATGATCGATCTTCACAAATGTTTATTGCGAGTGTCTTTAGCTTTGCAAGTTTTCTGGTTCGAGCTCGACAAGTTTGTATCACATATTTGTGAATATCACTACCTTCACGCAGCTATCACGTGAACCTCCTTTAACTAAAAACTTGCACAATGTCTCAATATACGTCCACAAATGTGTGTCGTGAGTTTCACAAACATGTGTTGCAAACATCCTTACCTTCGCATGTTTTCTTATTCGAGTTTGGTTGATTCATGTCTTGTATTTGTGTACATCCTGACCTTCATGCACATAACATGTGAATCTCTTTTAACTAAAATCGCATAAAGTCAAGTTGTTACAAATATACAACGTGAATGTTGCAAATATTGTATGTGAAGCTCTTGTTAATGAAATGTCATTTTGTGAATGTTCTTACCTTTGCATACTTTTTTTATTTATATATAAAGTCATTGATGGTTCTTTTTTTTTTTTTTTTTGTTAGAACCCTAAACCTTTTTCCTTTAGAACTTTAACATGTTTTCCTCTCTCCTTGTAGTGATTCCTATGCAATTCATCTTGCAGCATTCCAGTGAGGTTGTGGCAGTTTTTTTGTCAACCAATGAGGTTATGGTAGTTTTTTTGTCAACTTTCCTATCTTCCGGTTTCCAGAAACTTAGGATGGAAAGTGAGTTTCATATGTTCTCTTACATTCTTAAGGTTTATATATATATATATATATATATATATATATATATATATATATATATATATATATATATATATATATATTACTTATTTATTAGTTTTCTAGTATTTATATTTGGTTATTGTCGTTGATGATTTATGTCTATTTACTTGTGTTTTATTTCATATGTTATATCAAATTATACGTATAGGAATTTTTATAAATATATATATATATATATATATATATATATTTGTTCTTGTAGTTTTTGTGTTGTGTTGTTATCATCGATGATTTATATTTGTTTACTTGTCTTTTATTTAATATTTAGTTATTTTGTTTTGAGATATTTGCTCATAGAGAGAGAGTGATTGGGTGGTGTTTGACCATAGTCAAATTGTTGCACCACTCTTCTTATCATATTTTATTGGACTTCATTCATGTTGTGCAGCCATATGTCGTTTTTCGTAAGATTCATCACATAGACACCCATACCCGCATCATCTTCATTTTCTCCATAAGGGTATCATGTTATATAATGAAGTTTCAAACATTAATAAGTATATTGCATTATTTATAAAATCAAAAACCCCTTGTTTCATGTATACTCACTTGAGCTTCGATTAGAATGCACAACTTTGCATACTAAAATCCCTTCTTATGGTATGACTCTTTCCTCTTCCATCATTTTCCTCTCCCTCTCCCTCTTCCTCTTCGTTCTCTCCCTTATGTGACAAGTTTCACATTACCATATGTGGAAATTTATACACTAGATCACGTCTAAGGGGCCTTTTAATGGATATGTGCCCTCATATCTAAACCTTCAAAGTGAGCAAGTTGTTCTGCACAGATTATACCAAGGATTACAAATTCATGTTTTCATATAAATCAAATCAAATAAAAAATTTGTTTTTCATACCTGCAACAAAACCAGCATGCCATCTAAGTTTTTCATATCATACTTCACTTGAGTCAAACTTGTATATAGGTGTGTAAGTGAAGTTGCGCTCTACGTGAAGTCATTGACATAATTCAAGTCTTGCATAAGTTTTACATAAGATGCATAAGCTATATTTTTAAAAGTTTCAATAAATGCATAGGTGCCAAACAAATACCACACTCCTTGTCTAGTTTTTTATCTTTCTTCCCTTCTATACAAGTCAACTTCTCCTTCGGTCTCTTAGTTTTGTTATTGTCATATGTTCTTTTCAAGCATGATAGCTTCAACCTATCACATTTAAATGCATCATCATTTGCTTGCTCTCAATAAAACTTTATATTCATACTTAAAGTTTACAAACTTTGGTGCTCAATGATACTTTAATCTCGTTTTGCATGTCACGTCTTCCAAGGTGAAGGTCAACTCAAATCCAGAAAACTGAGAAGTGTTTGTAGTGGGATTTCAAAGCAATATCATTGAACCTATAAGACTATGAACAATAGTCTATGATACAACCTCTAGGAATCATCAATAGTGCATTTGATCCAATCGGTCCTTTTGCTTCTTTGATAGCTTTAGAAATCACTTATGTGCTTGTAACAAATAAAATCAATGTGCCAAACATTGTGGATTATCTATTATTTGTAGTTGTAGATCTTTGAATGAAAATAGAATTTGCATAGAATCAGCCACATATCACAATTTAATCATTGAATATAATATTAAAATTGATTTATTATAGTTTACTAGTTACAACTGCACACATCAATAAATAATTGATCCACTATTGCATTCGTATCAATCATTGAATACATAATAATGAATTATAATATATAACTTATTCACTCACATATCATATTTTATAATCATTAAATTTAACATTAAACTTGATTCATTATAGTTTACCAGTTACAACTGCATACATTAATAAATAATTGATCCAATATTGCATATACATTAATCATTGAATACATGATAGTGATTTGCAATATATAACTAGTTCTCTTACAAACATGCTTCGCACACACTCACATACCATAATTTAATAATTAAATATAACATTAAACTTGATTCATTTTAGTTTACTAGTTACAATTACACACATCAACACATAATTGATTCACTATTTCATATAGATCAATAATTGAATACATGTTAATTAATTATAATATATAATTATTTCTCTTACAAATATGCTTCACACACTTACATATCATAATTTAATCATTGAATATAACATTAAAATTGATTCATTTTAGTTTATTGGCTACAACCATAGACATTAACAAATAGATTATCCATTATTACATATAAATCAATAGATTTATAAAGTACATGTCCACGAGCTCTAAACCTTGTGACACATTGTGACCTCTTCATAAGAAACATGCACTTCCTCTTATGTGAGATGGTCTTCCCTTTTCCCTCTCCACCCTTTAATGACTGCCATCCTCCCTCTCCACCCTTTCCTCTACCTCAGCCACCTCCCTTTGTTAAGGATCCTCCCCTACCCTCTCACCACCCATAGTCTCACTCTCCACCTCATTCTTAATTTGCCTCCTTCCTTTGTTGATGTTCTCCCTCTGGCCTCTCACAACTTACAACTCTGGCCTCCCCTGCTCTCTCCACCCTCCCCCTCTCCATCTCATTATTGCCAATACAAGTTGTTATGTCTCCTGCTTCTTCTAACCATGTTTGTAGGTTAGCAATGATCGAATAATCAAAAGTTATGGGCTCCTTACCCACTTACTATTTACAAAAGCTTTTATTTTTGTATGGTATGAGGCTTCTTATTTGATTGCAATAATCTCAATATCATCTTACTGATGCTGCATTTCTTATGAATTACATAAAAAACTCATACATTTGGCCACATAGCAGTTTCCATGTTTATCCACTTATCAAGCTTATCTCATACATCATAGTATGAACCATAAGCTAGTGGGTATTGTTTATAAAAAAAACAATATTCGAGGGAGAGCAACTTTAGTATGTTAGACAAGGTTTATGGTAAAAAGAGTAGTTTTAATCGATGTATTTGAACATATACATATCCTATATGTTTTTGTAAAGGATTAGTAAGTGTTAGTGCTTTCATGACATTTTCTTCACTCGTCATCTTTATAATTCAAGACAAACAATTTCCTACATAGCCAAATTCAATGATAGAGGTAAACATACATAATAGATTATTGAAATAAAAAAGTAACTTGAAAATCATGTCATTGTTCGCTCATCATCTTTATAATATAAGATAAACAACCAAATTTGAAGATAGAGACATACCAAAATAAGGAAAAAAAGCGGGCAATAGAGTCTCACATGAAATTGAATTAAGCAAAAAAATAAAACAGGTTATTGAATATTAAATATGCAAAATAAATTAAAAAATAACTTATTCATGTCATTGTTTCATATGTCAGTGTTTCACAAAATAACTGATTCATGCCATTATTTTAAAAAACAACTAATTCATCTATTATAATGAAAGAAACTTGTCATCATCGATGATGTGCCAAACGCTAAAAACTCGTCGATGATGTGTCACTTTGTGATGAAGATTAGGCAAGATCAGTAGCAGCTCACAAAAAAAACTTGTCAGTGGAAATGGGTTGGAGGCTACAAAACCCTCACTAAGAAACCCTAACTTTATGAAAAAATGGTCCTCAAATGCAAAACATATCTTTTATACATACATAGTTGCATTTAATACACATACAAATGTTCACAAACATTTTCATGAGGGTCAGAAGATGCACAGAAACCTCATGAGAATATTTGCAAATAGCATGTTGAACATGTGAATGTTTGGTATATCCGCAATTGATTTCAAAAGTTTTGTATATACAGAGGATGTTCGCGAGCCATCTATGAGAACGTCCGCAAATGTATGATACGATTAGAAGCACAAAACATGTTGTAAAACTTGTAATTTTTTAAGAGAAAATAAATAAAGGAATTGTCTTCTTTTGAGTTAAAATTTGTGTTTTTATCTTTTATTGTAAATTTAGTGCATTTATATGCTTAATTATACCTTTTTGACAAACAAGGGTAAAATAGTAATTTCAATAATTTTGGTAAATAAAATATTATTAAAATATTCAATTTAATGAGTCACAAACCCATTTAGGCATTTTAAGGTGTTTCGAACTTAACAAGATACATTTTAATGGGTTCCAAAATAATTTTATAAAAAGGGTATTTTAGTCATAAAATTAATTATGAGAAATATTTTAATTTAATAAATTATTGTTTTAGAACCAAATTTTATCCAAATTAAGGTTGTGAGTCACAAAATAGTCTTAGTTTTAGTTTATTTTTATTTACTTTATTTATTTTCTTATATAGATTTTATTATATATATATATATATTTTAGTTAAGATCCTTGGGTCAGACCAAAACTGGATCCAAACCAGACCTGATCCAGACCCAACCTCACCCACGCAAAACCTAAAACCCTCCTTCCCCTTTTCTTTTCAAACAAACGCTCCTTCGCTCCCATCTTCCTCTCCTCCGTCTCTTGGCCGCAGAAGGAACCCGCCTCTGCCACCACCTGTGACCCCCCCCCCCCCCCCCCCATGGGCCTCTTCCTATTTCCCCTTTTCTTCACCCCTTCGATTTTCTTTGTGTCTGCCAATGGCCGACCGGGTGTTGTCGTTGTTGTTCCCTCCTTCTTCTTCCTCTTTTCCCTTTCTTCCCCTCCCCTTTTTCTTTTTCTTTCCCCTGTCTCCCTCTTTTTCTCCCCTCCTTTCTTCTTCATTCCTTCTCCATTCGAGTGCCGACCGGAGGGCACCACAGTTGTGAGTCGTCGTCGTCGGGACTCACCATCCCTTCTGGTTCAAGCATGCTGCCACTTGGATTCCCTCTTCTCTATCTCTCCCCTTGAGCAGCGAGCGAGTAGCCTCTGTTGCGCCTCTACTACTGCATACTGCCATCGACGTCGTAGGGACTCATCCTCTTCTTTTTCTTTTGGTTTGAGTGCCACGCCATCGAAAGCCCCAACCATTGTCGGGTAACCATCTCTCTCTACACATTACTGTAGGGTTTCGTAAACTTGTGATAAGATTTTGTGCAATGGGTTGTGCATTGTTTTTTTTTTTGAATTTGAGAATCGTAGTGGTCTATGTTTTATTGGAAAACTAATGGTACCAACTAGAGAACCATGGTGGTTTTCTGCAACACTGTGTTGCGGTCTGGATTTTTGGTTATCCCAACTTGACGACTGCCATAATCGAATCATCCACTCTGGTGAAACCATCACCTGTGTAATTCATTCTATCAGTAGTGAAGCTCCTTCATCAACAAAAAATCGATTTAGCCTTTCTTTCTTTTTTGTATAATTCAAAGGCAGTATCAGGAATTAGACATAATTTATCGACTCTCTTTACGAGTGTTTGACAGTTTTTCAAAGATAGTAGCATAACTTACATAGATGCTGCTATTTGTCTTTTTGGATGTTTCACATTTTTTGGTATTTTCGGCTGTGTTTTACTCCTTTGGCGCAAGTGGGGCACTATCTGTCATCACTTGATCCATTTTTTAGTCGCATGGGCAGCATGGATAAAGAAGGTTGGGCACCTCTTCAATTTGCTGCGAGCAATGGGTGTTTGGATATAGTTGAGATTTTTGCGAAGCAGAGGTACTATTGAAATCAGTAGGGGTACCTCGATGTTTGTGCCATCACTGGGGTGATGCACGAGGCAACGTGCAATCGTGGTATGATGTCCAAACTTGTGTTGGAGTTATTAGTGTGCCGCTTCAAGGTTTTTGCAAATCGGTTTACCAAATTTCATTTTGATTTTTATCGCTCGTGTGCGAAAACATATTTAAATAAAAGTTATTTTTATTTGTGAAGCATGGTAGTGCTCTCTCCTTGAGAGAGGGACAAGTAGATCGTGTTGTGCAATAGTTGCCCTAGTATTTCAGAACCTTGAGTTTTGTTTTACCTTTCGTTGTATCGAAAAGGTAGGATTCTTAAACTAAAATTTTAGAATGTTATTCATGTTGTATGATAGAATCTAAAAGTTAGTTAATATGCACACCGAGTTCGTAGAACAACCACATTGCTAGCAAATTATTAGAAATGTATTGTATTATTTGTATATTTGTGCATTGCAGGTGTGTAGCTGAGCAAATTGCGCGATGCTTAATGCTAAGCATCGCAAGCAGCTAAAAATGACATGCAAAAAATAAATAAAAAAATACAAATCGGGTAACTACCCATGGTAAGTAAATGGTGCAAGCGTATCACAAGTTAATTACTTTCGTGAATGCAACACTCTTCTACTCACATACTTACTTAGTTGTTGATATCTAAGATTATTGACAATTGTTGTTTGGAGACCATGCTGGACATGATTGTAGTTACCGAGATATTGAAGTGTGTTTGTTGCAGGTACATGTTTGACATTGTTGTGAAATGAATGGTTGACTGTATTGTTGTACTTGAATTGATTGCATCAAATGCTTGCATGACATTAATTTTTATTAAGTTTGTCATGCATGTGAAATTTGTATAATGAAAACATGTCTGAAATGAATGTATAATGCTTGTGAATAAGATTATATTCTTCTTTATATCTTATTAATATGTGTAAGTATGATGTGATGTGTGTTGCGCATGAAATAGTAAAATTATCTATGCATGTATAATAGCGTATATGAGTGTATCTTGTGTTAAGCATGTTGAGATTAAATTGTGCATGAAGTCATGTTAGAATTGAATCATGTATAATTGAATCACGACACGATAGGGCCATGCATGGAAGTGAATACAAATTTATTATGAACATGCATAGAGCATAAAAAATTGAATTATGCAAGTGGCATAAACTTTGATATCATGCATGAGAGCATGTAAATTTAAATTATGCAAGTAACATAGACTTTGATATCATGCATGAGGGCATATAAATTTGAGTCATGCAAGTGGCATAAACTTATGAATTCATGCACAAGGGCATGAGAGGGTTATCTTGTGAGAATATAATGCTAGGCTTTGACCTATGACTTAATAATAAAGATAACCCTGGACCATGGGTCCATTTGAGGCACCAACAAGGTTGGGCTCTCTGAGATGGTTGGATATGTTCTAATCTTGTGTCCTCCCGGAAGAGGAAAGGGCGGTACAAGCCTCGTGAGACATATTGTGTTTCGAGGGCTGAAGGTGCCTCTTATCTTCGTTCCACATAGGTTAGGGGACAGGTCTACCAATGAGTTCTAGGTGGTAGGAACATAGCTCTGCAGAGTTAGGGATGCATGCCAAATTTTTCATCGGTGATTTTGATTTGGCGTAGGCCAAGACCTAGGACCATGGGTTTGTTCTCCCAACCGCTATATTGCATCGTTGAACCACTTAGAAAAAAATCAATTAGGCCATAAGAGGGCAATAAAAAATACATAGAATAATGAATACTCCTATAATTGTTTCTTGATGTCTATACCATTTTTTGTACTAGATGTGTTTGAATAACAAGATAAACAATTAATTAGATTTTTAGGATAACTGCTTTCGTATGCATAATCATATACTATGAACATGTAGAAACTTATAAAGTTTTGCATGATTATTGCATGTGAATTATTACATATGAATGAAAAAGACATGGTTATGATTGGTCATGTGATTTGACCTGTTGTTACAAGCCAAGGGCTTGGTTGATATACGTGAGGTGCTTGTGTATGCAAGGCACACGAGAATGGTCAAGATAAGACATGTTTCATTATTATATTTGAATGCAAAGTGTATAAATGTTCTGAGATAAGGACATGCAAAATTTATAATTGATATAATGCATGCCTTAGTCATATATTGAACATGAGTATGTTTCTTTTGAGCATAAAGAAAGTGAATGATGACATTGCATGATAGATTATATTTTTATTTCACTTTGGAATATGATATGAATTGTTAGTTTCATATATTTATGCAAATGATTATCATGTACATGAATGGTTATAAAATTGAATGCCATAAATTAAAATGAGAATGATTTTGAGCTTTTATGCATACAAGTGATGTAATTATGAATGCAATGAAATGAATGAGGATTTATGTGATTGAATATCATGTTCTTATTATGATGTTGATTCTCTTGACTCTCATTTTTAAAATGATTGGAATTACACTTGATTGCATCATTTCAACTTGAATTACATTCTTCAAGTTTAGTTTTGGCTTCCTACGGGCATGTGGTTGATGTTCTACAATATTTATAGATAACCTCGTGGATGATTGAAGTGAAGCGTGAGTTGCTGCATGGCTGAAGACTCCACTCTTACCTACTACGATTCTTGAAGGGATCAGGCAAAAGTTTAAGATGGTTAAAAACTTGTGTAAATTTTTAATTTTTGTCTGAATCCTTACATTTATAAAAGTGTAATATTTTGGAATGAGAACATTTCTAAATTCCATCATTTCATTCCAGTTATGTTCTTGCACATGATTTAGAACTTTGAATCTTTAAGTAACTCCTCGATTATCTTAAACCTTAGATAAGTTTTGTCTTTCGCATTTTTTATATCTTTTTCACATGTAAGCATTCTTAGAGTAATAAACCCAATTGAGATAATTCTATGGATGATTTTGTACTAGATCTGATACTAGGAGGCTAATATACACTCGTGCTTGCACTCATGTGGGTCTAGTATTTGGAATAGTTGAAATGTGCCCAAAGATGAACTTGTTGACATTTTACTTTCGGGAACCATGTGAATTGTTTATAATGAATAAAAAGTTTTAAATTTTTCTCAAAATTTTGGGTTTGTGAAAGTTTTATACGGTTGGATTTTTGAGGGACGTTACACATGCAAAGGTAAGAGCATTTGTGAACATGAGACATTTGCGAATGTGAGACTTTTGTGGATGTGAGACTTTTGCAAATGTCTTGACTTTTTTAAACGTACATACGTCTAGACTTTATATAAGTTTTAGTTAAAGGATGTTCACATGACATATGTGCAAAGATCGTGATACCTATAAATGCATGATGAGAACCTGCAATCAAAAAATATGCAAAGGTAAGGACGTTCACAACACATGTTTGCAAAAGTCAATACACACATTTATAAATATACATCTAAACTTTATACACGTTTTTAGTTAAAGGAGGTTTGCATGGCAGTTGCGCGAAGGCAGTGATGCTTGCAAATACATAACTTGAACCAGCCAAACTTGAGTAAGCACAACAAGCAACAAGCAACATGTTAGCAACAGGCTACCTGCCTTGCGCTTAAGTCACCCCCCAAGCACTCTGAAGTGCTTGTAGACTTAGATTGCTTGGGGTGTGACTTAAGCGCTTCAGAGTGCTTGTTTTCTTTAATAACCGAACTGCTATTGATAGCGGACTTAAGGATTGATAATCTCTTCATTGAGCTAGTTGTTTGTTTTCTTTCTTAAGCAACAAAATGATTGCTTGAGCAAATCTATGGATCTGCTACTACCTTGCTTGCTTATTTTTCTATTCCTCACCCAATCTACCTTCGTCACCGGTGTAACTACCCCAACTCATACCCATGAAAAAATGATAATTTTTTTTTTCAAAACAAGTGCGGAAACAATCCCAGAGACCCGGGGCCTTATAGTTAAACACAACCACAACCACAACCGCACGAGATCTTATATTCATCTTTCATACCAAACCAATCCAAACTCTATTTATTCAAATGCATATAGTTTGAGATATAAGTAAATAAAGCAAAAAGAAAGAGTCACGCAATCCAAAAAATCTATAATGCAGTCGTATAGTCCCCTTGTGACTTCTCTCAAAAGCAAGTTTTTTCAAACTAGGCATCTAAGGCTGCAAAAAACACAAAAAGTAGGGTGTCAGAATCTAAAGAATCTTGCATACAAGTCCCTCTAATGAGTCAAATATGAACAAAGAACATAATTAAGATTCATGCAATATTTTAGAGGAATGCATTTATGACAAATTCATAATTTAATTAATCATTCATGCAATATGGAACAATTATTAAGCATGAGAGAACATTTAATAAGTAATAGAGATCACAATTTAAGCATTAAAGGCATATAATGTGCATTAAGGAACAACATTATGTATTCATCAATATATCACAGTTAAGAGAATAAGTAAATATGCATGATCTAATGCATAACAGGAATATGCATGATTCTATGCAATGCATGAATAAATTATTATCTTTTATCAGAGTTTTCTTTTCATATGCATGTTCCTATTAAATGCACAAAATTTATTTTTTATTTTTTAATTATCATTGCCCACGGATACTCAAAACGGGTAAGAATTCTCGAGGTCAAGTAGGGTTTTTAGGGTAACTTAGTATACAAACTGTATTTTATTACTGGGTTCCAAACTTAGCCCTCAACCGATATCAAGAATCAACACTATCCATCAAAACATTGAAAATCAATAACCAATATCTGGACACTATGAAAATCAACAACCATAATGTCACTTTTCTTGGTATACCAAAATAACATTTGTGTCTACACACCACCCTCAGGCAAAGTAGTGGACTCTCTCTAAAGCCGTGGCGAGAAAAAGAACCTCAATATCGTATTAAAAGGGCAACAATGCAGACAAAGTTTTAGTATCTTCAAGGTTTCTTAAAACCGTAATGTCGAAGATTCTCACATTATAGAAGGGGCATTGTTCTTTTAAATTCTTTTATATTGTTATTAATTCATCTTCTTCAATTTGTAATTCAACATGCAGAATTAATAACACAAGCTCACAAATAAATATGCGCAGCTCTTCACGGGACCATAGCCCATGACAACATAAAATAACAACAACTACGCCTTTATCCCAAAACAATTGGGGTCGGCGATATGAACCAACAAAGAAAATCATTGTGGGTCTTCCACATGAATCCTTCTCCTCCAATCATTTCTATCCAATGCCATGTCCTCGGTGAGGTTCAAAGCCTTCATATCCTTTCCTATCATCTCCATCCAAGTGTTTCTAGGCCTACCTCGACCTCTTTTAACTAATATATTTTCCCATTTCTCCATCCTTCTAACTGGAGCATCATTAGGCCTTCGCCGAATTTGTCCAAACCACCGTAAACGATTCTCTCTCATCTTATTTTCAATGGGTGCAACGCCTACCTTCTTATGTATCTCCTCGTTCCGAATCTTATCTTTTATTGTACTTCCAGACATCCATCTAGGCATACGCATCTCAGCTACACTCATTTTTTGAATATGATGTCTCTTGGCAACCCAACATTCCGTACCATATAGTAAAACAGGCCTAATAGTCGTCCTATAAAACTTTTCCTTCAACCACAATGGCATTCTACTATCGCACAACACTCCAGTTGCACTTTTCCATTTCATCCACCTTTATCCTATGATTTACATCTCTATCAATTTCTTCATACTTTTGAATGATAGATCCCAAATATTTGAAACAATCATCCACCGGTATTTCTTGCTCACCAAGCTTCACTACACTCCCATCACTACTTCGTTGCTTACTAAACCGTCATTCCATATATTTTGTCTTACTCTTACTCAACTTAAAATCTCTTGCTTCCAATGTTTGTCTCCATAATTCTAACTTAGCATTAACCCCAACTCTAGACTCATCAATCAAAACAATATCATCAGCAAACAACATACACCATGGCACATTTTCTTGAATTGATCGCGTAAGCTCATCCATCACTATAGCAACTAAAACATTTGATTTTGCTATGTATAAACAATTAAAACAAAGAACAATGCATGCTCAAGGCTTACACAGCCCATGACGATCCATTTGATTATCAATGCATTCATACGCAAAAATCATGAATAGCATGCCATTATGCATTCTTTTCACATGCTTTTCAATTCACATTCATGTATGAAATTTAAAGATGTGCATGAAATAATAAAGTTCATATTCATGTGCACAAGTTCACACATATTCAGGTTGAATGCATGCTTTCATTCAATACGCATACTCATGTCTAATGCATGATTTCATTTAATACATGTATTCATGTCAATGCATGCTTTCATTCATAAATTCTTTCAATTAAAATATATGGACGCTTATGCCATTATTTATATGCAACAACATATTAATTTCACATGTGTTCGTGCATAAGAGAACAACCTTATATTAACACTTTAACTTAGCATAGAATATATAGTTTAAGCATGTGAATCTGCAAAACACATTTATTTCAAGAGTACACATGTACATAAAACTGTTTGTGTATTAACACTGCAATTAAGCATGGTATACAAGTGTACAAGGGTGCGATATTCTTATTTTTCTATATGCATACAGCCAGGTCTAATGCACATAACGAACCTATAAATTAACATGCAAACTTAACATGCCATTTTTAGATTAAATAAAACATACCATAAGAGCATCAATAACATTTACCAGTACCCATCTGTACATGGGAACCATATGAAAAATTCTCTCCTTTTTTTTAAATTTATGCTGACCCCTCCCTCCCCCCCCCCTTTTTTCAAGTATCCATTCACATTGTTGCCTGCCTCAAGCAACATGCATAAGGTAGAGCATTTACATCCTTAGCGCTCACATTGTCAATGATCACACCCCGTCAAGGTGGATCAATGTACTCTTAATGGCATCCAACGTAACCCCATCTGCTGATCTGTCATCAGTGACTATAGCACATGAACTTTCATGACATTATAAAATCACTATGCTGCATATAATATTTTTATAAAATGTCATATAGTGAGTCATAGTAAATATCCTGTGGGAGTTAAGTTCAAATGTTGAAGTTATATTGATTTTACCAATGGCTAGTTGATTGATCAACCAAACTTTCAGAGTTAATATGATTTTGTATATATTAATTTCCTGGGATCGTTATAGGTATGGAAGTTCATCCTCTTATTGCTTCTTTGTGGTTAGCCTATTCTTCCGTATGTTTTCCATTTCTTCTAGTACCTTGTGTGGAGTTGATTGTTTTTGCCTCTGATGGCCAGTTCTTGTGTCACTTGATACACTGGAATCTTCATATTGTCTCTTTTATTTATGAGCTGCTATTTTCTTAAATAATTTAAGTAGCTCTGGTTCTTCATCACTTCTGGTTCATTACAGTTTGGCCAACTATCAAAAACTCACTCTCTAAACTATATACTAATATTATTGCTTGCTTTCTTATAAATAATGGAACACCTTATTTGTATTTATTGTCTTTTTCTGTTAAACCATGTAGAAGGTTCTTGAGAACAGTTCCCAACTTAGACTTCCCATGCATATGTAAGGCTCTTCTTGAAGTAATAGAACATTGAATTTCTATCCTTGTACCTCCATCTCCCAATTTGTATTTTGATATTTCCTCTACTTAGTTAGATTGCATCACAAACTTATGTCATAAATTTGGATGATAATTGTCGTTATGCCATCACCAACCTACCACTGTTATTGTCCAGGTCTTCAAGCAATTTTTCCACTTCTTTTGCCTCTTTGGACATGAGGACCTATACCAAAATTATAATTTTTAGTACTTAGATTAAAAAATGTGGCACAGTCATCTTAGAATTTATTGAGGATCCCTTGTTTCCAATTATAAGCTGCTTTAATGGTAGTTCTTACAATTTTCTTTTCACTCGTAGTGTGGGGTGCAATACCTCGACCCCTTTTTTTCGTTTAACTATAAGCTTATTCTTCAAAGCTATTATAGAAACATATTTTTTTATTTCGTGTTGCTAAACTTTAACTAAAAAATAGCATTCTGTTAAGGACCATTGTGTTCTATTTGTTAAAGGTGAATACAACGGGGCCGACAAAAAGAACATAAGATATGTGTTTGACCCACTTTTGCTTCAACTTTGATTTTTAGCCTCAACTTTGAATAATATAATTTGCCTATGCTTTGCTCCTTCTTCATGCCTCATGTGCAAGGATAAGCCTCTTCATGCATATATGTCTTTTTTTTTATAGAATGACATAACACATCACATGCCTAGTTGACTTTCAAAACACAATCACCACCCTGCACAAGCTGAACCTGCGCAGATCTACCAGGGCCTGACAGGCCAATAAAAACAATCATGTTTAGCTTTGGATTTGCATGCATAATACATTAATATGACTAATATTCATGTAAATCATATTTTATGTCCCTATGAGCCTATGAATAAACATTCACAATCCTATATATATATATATATATATATATATATATATATATATATATATATATATATAGAGAGAGAGAGAGAGAGAGAGAGAGAGAGAGAGAGAGAGAGAGAGAGAGAGATTTTCATTTTGACAAGCACGTATGAACAAGTAAACTTTCCAATATGCATGCACATATTGATTTTGAAATCCACTTCTACAACACCCCATTACATAATCCCTTTATCATGAAATATGCCATTAAACCTACCATCCTATCATGGTAAAAATACTGTTATAACATAAAAACAACCATAAACAGTAAATAGGCATAAAGAGAATACATTTACATATAAATCGCAACATACTTGACTTTTCAAAACATCAAAACCATAGATCTTCGTCACATTATACATACATATATATATATTTGTTCCAAAATAAATTTCGAAAAGAAGAAAATACATTGATTTCAACCATGAATCTTAGAGTAAATATTCATATTTACTCCTTCTTCATGGATTTTTACCAACACATTGCATGAAATACAAATCTATGCTCTTTTTTTCATCTAAAATAAGAGAGAAACACGTACCTTTACCGTAGATCAAAAAATAAAATAAAAACAATGATGAAAAATGATGGTTGATCGAAGAAGCCTCATTCTTCCTCTTCCACTCATTTTCTCTCTTTCTCTCTTTTTCCTTCTCTTTCTCTTTATTCTTTTCTTTCTTTTTGATCTATTTATAGAGCTCTAGATGGGCTGGAGAAGAGAGTGCAGCCCCAGCTGGAACTCTCTTCTCTCTTAGAGTTTCGAAAATTTCGAAACTCTCCAAGTGTTGGCTTTTTCAAACTTTTATTTTATTTGAAACTCCACGCTTCTCCAACCTTCTTAAATGTTTCTAGGTGTGTTTAAGGGCTCTACTAAGATTCCTAAACTCTCTAAAACTAAATATTGAAATTAATTAATTAATTATTATTTATTAATAAACAAATACCTAAAAGCTTCCAAAATTCATATTATTGAACTAGAACACTTCTAAAGTGATTTTATATGGGTTTAAGGGTTCTACTTAGAGTCCTAAATAATTGTCAAATTAAAATTTTAGAATTATATAAATAAATAAATAAATTAATTACTATTAAATAATAAATAAATTTCTAGAGGCTTCTAAAAATTATCAAATTAACTTGGGAGGCTTCTTAACATTGATAAACTCCAATTTAAAGGCTTTTGATGAATTTAAAGTTAGAAAAATCATTGGGCATAAATTTGAATCCGGTTCTAAGATTCAAATCCATCTTTGAAATCCAAATGGGTTTTAAACTGGAACAAATCCAGATTAATATGGGTCTTGGATAGGGTCCAAATCCATATTAAATTGGATCAAATCCCTCAGATCCGGTCTGATCCAAATCTGGATCTGACCTGATAAATAGCTAATTTTTTAGAAAAATACATTTTTCAGCTCAACCATAGCCCGAATAAAAAAAAATAAAATATCATTGCGCTCAAAATTTTAAGATGCATCCAACGACATATTACACGAATATCAAATTTCGAACTTTGCCCAAAAATAACCCAAATTTTGCTTAAATTTAAAGGTAAAAAAGAAAATTCTTTCTCATGTTTTGATTGGCTCGCCTCGACCTTGTCGATGACACTTGGGCCAAGCCCAGACTCAAAACCATCGATCTAAAATCATGGCTCAAACGATTTTTCTTATATACTTAGCCAAATTTTTGAAAAAATTGGAAATGACTAAGTATGAAAATACGTGATATTACAACCGGCCTAGAAGGAGAATGTCTTGGGCTCTTTTTTAGTACAGTCTCTTTTACCATTTAAGGGAGGAAAGAAAACATAGATTGGGCTAAAGGTAAGGACATTCGTAACAAACATTTGCTAAGGTCGGTCATACATTTGCGATTGTACGTCTTGATTTTAAGAGAGTTTTTAATTACAAGAGGTTCACATGACATTTGTGCTAATGTCAGGACTGCCACAAATGTATGAAACAAACTTATCGAGCTCAAACTTATAAATTCTAAAAGTTTGCATCAGGCTTGTGAATCTTCAAAAAATTGACACATTTCGGATGCAAATCTCTTGTGTTGGGATCCAAGTTAGAAATGTTCACAAATATTTTATATGAATTTCATCGGGTCTACGAAATGTTCATGCAAATCTTCTTTTTATTAAGATGTTGTGATCTTCAAACAATGTACATATCTACCATACAAACATCATCGGGTTCATTTGTGTGAAGGGTAAAAATGTTTTTAAAAAGTTAAGAATAAAAAATTTGAGTATGGAGAGTATTTGGGCAAATTGTAACAAAATCGTGTCATTTTACAAGGACAATGCTATTATTTTCTGATGGTTCTATATGTACTTGTAACTATAGCGGGTAAATGCACTGGACAAACCAAACAAAGGGGGTTCAGGCTTGACTCGTTTATTGTAAAGACTGAGTCAAGCTCAAGCTAGCTCATTTATAAATAAATTATATATTTTTAGATTGAAAATAATAAAATTACACTTTAAACCTCTTTATTGAAGCTCAAAATTGATTGATTTAGAAAATAATCTCATTGTTTCAAAGTTGCAAGCAAGAGGAATTCAACTATAAGCTTATTGCTTGCTAACCAAACACTTCAATCATCTACACTTTACGGTATAAAAAATATATAAAAATACATTTATTACTAGTAATGAGCTGTACCAGAGCCGAACGGGTCTGCTCTTTTTTGGCTTGAAGAGCCAATTTCGCGAGTTTTTCTTTTAATGTTTTTTTTAAGGAAAAGAACCAATTACACGACTTGGAACGAGTTCTTTACAAACCAAACCACGAAGGGCTTTTCTCATTTCCCAGACTTGTGACCCTTCCAATCTATCGAAAGAAAAATCAATGAATCGTGTAAAATTTGTAAAATGTATAAAATCAATGAAACGTATAAAATCAAAGATTTTTTTTTTATCGAAAGAAAATTCACCAGGTTTTCTCCAAGTTTCTAGTAGATTTTTTTTTCGTGCTTGGGATTGTGTAAACCATACAAAAATGTGAAATCATGTAAAAAATTGGGAAGATTCTATTTCTTCACGTGTGGTGCAGAATTTTGTTACTTATCTCAACATCAGAGAGAGAGAGAGAGATGGGCAAGAAGGCCATCATAGTGGGTGGGAGCATCGCAGGTTTGGCGTGCTCTCACGCGCTCATACAGGCCGGCTGTGAAGTGGTGGTGCTGGAGAAGGCGTGCGCCCGTCCGTCCGGCAGCCCCACCGGCGCAGGCCTCGGTCTCGACCCTCAATCCTGCTGCTTCCTCACCCATTGGCTCCGCGACCCTCACCCCCTCACGCACTCCACCCTCCCCCTCCGCATAGAGCAGGTGCCCCCCCTCACTCACTCCCCACCAAACATTTATTCTCATTATATCACAAATTTCAACTCCCCAACATGTACTTGCCTAACAAGATGGTCGACCTCTTTTGAAGAAAAACGATGGTAGGTTGTTTTTGGCCTTGAAAACGAGTAACCCATCTTTTTTTCTCTTTCTTCAACTCTTTCTTTGCTGTTCAATTGAATGGAAACAGTTCCTGAGAGTTGGTGGAAGAGAGGAGGATGGCAGGATGCAGAACGTAGAAGCAGTTTCTTATTCTTGTTCTATGTAATATGAGTGCTTCTACACCTTCAAAGCACCCGTGTGGCACCCTCACCCACACCTGCACCTAAAAAAAATATAATTGTATAATTGTAAATGTATATATATATATATATATATATATATATATATATATATATATATATATATATATATATATATATATATATATATATATATATATATATATATATATATATATATATATATAGAGAGAGAGAGAGAGAGAGAGAGAGAGAGAGAGAGAGAGAGAGAGAGAGCTGCTCAATCCATACGTGTTCAATCAAAAACTCAATCTTGCTGCGTTTTTTTTTTCACAAAAAACGCTGAAAACGGCTCAAAAACCGAAAAATGCCTTTTAGCGACACTTTTGGAGTGCGCTAAAAACAATCTAAAAAACAGTGTGCGTCCCCGACTGACCTCTAGCCTTTGGCAGCAGTTTTAAGCACTGCTAAAGGTCACAGCAGAAAAGACCTTTTAGCGGCGCTTTTGAAGCGTGCTAAAGCTTTCTTGTGTGTGCATTTTGACATATTTTTTGCCATTTTTTGCATGCCTGCTATTGTGTTCCGCTCGAGCACTTATGGATTGAGCAACTAATATATATATAAAATGGGTGCTTCTGTGGTGGTACCGTAACTTAATTGGTACAAACTTGATTTGTATAGATCTAAGCTCCAAATGCAAAATGTAACCTTTGGATCATGTTTAACATTTTTTATTTACTATTTCCATGTGATAAAGTTGGCTGAAATATGATGTTTTATACCATTTCTGGACCATCCTTATTTTCATAATTGTGAGCTGTTGATTTTCATTGTCTAAAAAATATGATCTTATGATGTATTAGAGATGATAGAACTTTCTAACATAGTAAATAAACCATGTTAAACATCTTAGATCTGCCATTTGGTGGGTAGATCCATACAAACATGAGTGTGTATCACCATATGGTATCACAGTACAAAACTACCTCACATTTTCCCTATATATATAAAACATAAATATTTGGTGCTATTGAAAGAATGAAACTATTGAGCCGAAAATCATAGGTTCAAGTTTTATCAGCTTAATCTGACCAAATAGATGTGTTGTTTGTTTGCTAAGGGTTAAACCTTGGGTAGTGTTACTTCGATCTAAAAATATAATTTTTTAGTTGCGAAGTTTTAGTGCATTGCGGGCCCTTGAAAGACCTGCTTACGTATCATAATCACATGAATCAAAACTCATTTAATGCTAAACAAACCTTGAAGATTACATCCATAAGGTTCGATATACAAAAAAATATCTAAAAAATATAAAAAGAAGGTGGTTCATACTCAATAGTTATGTGCCTTCAATAGCACTATATATATATGATCAAGTGAAAATACTAACCATAAAGTTATTTTTTAATGTTACATTCTTGGTACATGACAAGCACTGAAAACTCATCTATTTTACATAATTGTGGCTCGCGAATGAACTATATGAAAATTCCTTCTCCGTTTTTTAAATTTAATCAAAGAGTTTCACTGGATTAGTTGTGGGTTCTTGATGCAGGAGTGGAGCGACACATATCTGGATTCACACGGTCTATTGGATCATTTGAGATCCATGTTAGTTTAGTTTGAATATTTTTGTTTTGGATCTTTGTAATGGATATTGGATCTTAATAATTGATTCATATCTCATTTTAGTAGTTTAGTAGGATTAGGACTTGCTTTCTTAATTGATGTTTACCAAGTATGGTAGTTTGAGTCTACTAGGATTAGAATTCTTTCTCCTATGAATATAGGAAAGATCTAGGATTAGAGATCACGCAATTGAGAGTTTATGAAAATATTGAAATTGTTATTTTCAGTTATTTCTTGTTTTCTAAGTTCCTGCAATTCCTTATTATTTTTCAGCATTTTTCTTGAGTTCCCTATCTTTCCTAGATAATTCGTAGAGTGAGTAGTTTTCTCGTAAATCAAGCCCTCTCGATTTACATCAATTCTAGACGTCGTTCAACCCACAAATGCAAACACCATGAAATAAATAATGAACCTTGAGTCCATAGAGATTCTCATACGAGGGAAGAATTCTCAATCTTAGTTGGATTAATAGATTAGGTATGGATGTGTGTGTTTGTGCTTATTGTCACTTTTTCAAATGATGGGGAGTTTTAGTCTAACCGTATAATTTGCATACAGCTCTGCACTGGAATTTCTGCATTTAGTTAATCTGGACCATCAAGTGTAAATCAGTTCTCAACATTCACCAGGATCTGATAATTTCATACCAAACCTATGGCAGTTATTTACAATCGGTTAAGAATTTGAATTGAATACTTCATATTAAAGCTATTCACATTGTGAGTCTTAAAATCTGTGAATCATCAAAATCAGTGAGTTCTGAAATTTTAGTAAACAGCTGCATCCATTGATCATGTCTTGTTGTTGATTCTTCTGAAATTATATATTTTCTTTTGAATGTAGAATCAAACAACAGATAGTCAGAGTAGAGTAACTGTGCCAATATCAAGGGATGAAAATTTTAATTTTAGAGCTGCACATTGGAATGATCTTCATGGTTTTCTCTACGATGCATTGCCCAGTGAAGTTGTACTTTGGGGTCACCAATTTCTAATGTTTGAGATATCTCATGACAAAAGTTCTGTTAAAGTTCAAGCCAAGGTAGTTGAATCAGGCAACACTGTTGAGATTGTTGGAGATTTGCTTGTGGCTGCAGATGGAAGCATGTCTGCAATCCGTCACCATTTTCTACCTAATTGTAAACGCAGGTGAGTGCTTCTAATGCACAATAAAAATTGGTATATATATATTCTGTTAATTGATTAACCGTGTTTGTGAAACTGATGTAGTTTGCCTAAGCCCCATCTCTCACGTGTGACCCTTTTCACACGTTTTTTGCATATGTACTGTTTCATTGATCCAACTTTAGAGGTTAAGTTGGTTTTAATAGTTCCTTGAAGGAGACATGGTATTATATGTATTATTCATTTAATGATCTATATGAATGTTTCTCTGTCCTATCACTTGCACAGGCTTTTCACTTTTTTTTTGATATTTAGACAGAGAAACCGCCCCCAGGAAAAGAGACCTAACCACGATGGCTCTGCCTGCTGTACTTACAGTCACTGTCCTGGCAGCATAAAACTCCGTGGGTTTACCCTTTGCCCCCAGGGAGTTGCCGTGCTTCGGCTTGCGCAAGGGGTGACATCCATGAGATTTGAATCTAGACGGCCTGCCTAGCGGCCTAGGCCCCATCCCACTACGCCAAACCCCTTTGGGGCCACAGGATTTTCACTTGCATGAGTGCTTGATGAAGTTAAAAATTTTAAGACCGTTTATTTGATGCGACTAGTCTCTCTAGTGCAACTAAATATCATGGGTGAACCTTGAAGGGTGATTAGGGACTTGAAATTAACATCAATGTTCTTTCGAATATTCCACATCCACAAGGGATAAGGTAGCCTATGAGATATTAAATTCTTTACAAGTATTGGACATACTTGGAGCTTTATTTACCAACTAAAGGATATGTCAGGATTTGTTTTATCTTGAAAATAGTGAATGCTCTTTCTCAGGGAATTCTAAGCATAGGATGTTACTTTCCAAGGAGGAAGATAATTTTGTGGAAGTACTTTAATTGAATCTTATATCGAACAATATAAGTGTACAATGCTTATGTCCTATGAAAATTCATGTGTAGGACTATTGAAATGAAATAAGACGCGCACAATCACAATGCCAACAAAGGGCTACACAAGTGCACAATCACAATATGGCCTCTAATGGACTGAATACAATCTCATAAAAGGGAATAAACTTCACAAGAACATAATATAGAATAAGAGTTTTTTATATTCACAACTCATATGCTAAAAAGCATGCTTTAACCCTTTACAATAAGCTCTATTTATAGAGCAGGAAACACAACAACGGTCATAAATATGACCGTTAGGAGCAATCCAACGACTAGTTGGAGTGCTTCCCAATAGTCAAACAAGATTAAATAAAAAACGAACAGACTAAAAATAAACAAAGAAAACAATACAACCCCTATTGGACTGTATATATAATGACCAAAATACCCCTAATATTACATATATTTATACAATATACGTATATAAGTTATATATATATATATTTACACAATGTATTTTAATACTCTCCTTCAAACTTACGGTGAGATCACCGAAAGATTGTTAAAAAGAAACAAAAATCGAGATAGAGCATTGGTGAAGAAGTCCGCAATCTGAAACTCGAACTGAACATATGATAAAGTAATCGTGCCCGTTAAGTATTCTTCTTGAACATAGTGACAATCCATCTCGATATGCTTTGTTCTTTTATGAAATGTATGGTTGTTGGCTATATATATGACACTTTTGTTGTCGCAACATAACTTTAAAGATTCTGAAATATCAACACCGATGTCTAAGAGTAAAGATCTCATCCACACGAGCTCGATTGTTGTTGTGACCATCGCTCTATATTCATCTTCCGAGGATGATAAGGACACTTTCTGTTGTTTTTTGTATCTCTAAAAAATGAGAGAATCACCTAAAAACACACAAAAATTTGTCGCTGAATGTCAGTTATTGGGATCCCCCCCTGTCAGAATCAATATAAGTAATAAGATTTAAAGATGATGAAGAGGATAAAAATAGCCCTTTGGATATAATCTTCTTGATGTATCAAACTATTCTTAACACGATACTCATATGAACTGACGTGGGTGCATATTGAAACTGAATTGCAGTATGAACTGCATGCGCAATATCTGCTCTAGTAATGAATAAGTACATTAGTAACCTGATAAGTTGTCGATAAGGAGTTAGATCATCTAATAAAATTCCGTCTTCAGCTCTCATTTTAGCATTTATTACTTCAGGAGTGTCAGCATATTTTGTGTCTATGATTCTCGATCACGCAACAATATCAACTGCAAACTTTATTTAAGACAAAATGTATCTTCTTGATAAGTATGCTACTTTAATACCTAAAAAATGTCTTAAAAAATCAAGGTCAGTCATATCAAGAGATTTTTTAAGCATAATTTTAATTTCTTTAATTTCCCTCTGATCATTCCCAATGATGATCATATCATCTACATATAAGAGCAAAATAATAAGTGAAGTACCTGTAGATCTTATAAAGAGTGCGATGTCATAAAACAGGATTTAAATCCAAAATTTATCATATTTTCACTAAATCGATTATATCATACTTTAGGGGCTTATTTAAGCCCATATAAAGCTTTTCGAAAATGAAGAACCATTCCATTTGCAATAGTCAGATCAGGGGGAGGATTCATGTAAACTTCTTCATTTAAATTTTCATTTAAGAAAGCATTCTTGACATCTAACTAATATATAGGTCATCTTCTAATGGATGCTACTGCAACTAAAGTCTTAACAGTGGTTATGCGGGCAACTGGGGCAAAGGTTTCCTCATAATCTATACTATATTCCTGGGAGTACCTTTTTACAATTAATCTTGTTTTATACCTTTCTATATATCCATCACTCTATGTTTTGACCTTAAATACTCATCTACATCTTATTGTCTTCTTTCCCTTAGGAAGATGTTGGACTTCCCAAATATGGGCCTTATGCAGAGCATTTAATTATATTTTCATAGCTTCTACCCATTCTCTTATATCTTTGTCTTCTCTATAATTGGATGATTCATGATATGAGTGGATTGTTAAAAGACATGCCCTATAATTCAGTGAGAAGGATTCATAGGAGACAAACCTATTTGGGGGGTCTAGGTATTCGTTCAGATCTTCTAATATTAGATTCTTCTATATTTGTTGGTTGACTATACTTCTCAAAAGCACATGGATGTTCCACATTATCATGTCTAGAGTATTGTATACTGTTATGAGTTGGTTCTCTTTCTTCTCTTGGTTCATCATTTGACTCAACATTATCATTATATTCACCATCATTTTCAATGACGGATTTAGGCAATAAATCAAATAAGAAAGCATACTCGGATTTAGTTTTTTCAAGATCAAATCATTTTTCTTTTTTAAGAAATGTTACATCTCTAGATATATAAAGTTTATCATTTTTAGAATTATAACATTGATAGTCTTTTTGATTTTTAGTATACCCAAGAAAAACACATTCAATAACTTTAGGAGAGAGTTTGTTGTATTTTTCAAGAAGTACAAAACACTTATATCCAAAAACTCTTAATCTTTTCAAATCAGGTGAAATCTTAAAGAGTTTTTCAATTGGAGATTTGTTTTTTAAAATTTGAGAAGGCATTCTATTTATTAAATAAACCGCGGTGAGGGTGGCTTCGTCCCAAAACTTCTTTGGAACTTTTTTTGAAACAAGTAAAGTTCTAGTAGTTTCAATAATATGACGATGTTTTCTTTCGGAAATTCCATTTTGTTAAGGAGTCTTTGGGCAAGATTTTTTATGTAGAATACCATGGGTTTTTAGATATGATTGGAAATCATTTTAAAGGAACTCTCCTCTCGAGTCAGAGCGGAAGGTTTTAATATTTGTGTTAAATTGATTTTTAACAAGACTATGGGGATTTTTAAAACACAAAAAAACTTTAGATTTAAGTCTAAGGAAGTAAATCCAAGTGTGCTTACTAAAATTATTTATGAATGTAATATAGTATGAATAACCACCTTTTGACATAACGGGAGCGAGACCCCGTACATCCAAATGCACTAATTCAAAATTTTCATTAGTTAAGGAAGTTCTAGGTCCAAAAGGTATCATTTGCATTTTTCCAAGTATACAATCTTCACATACAAATTCTTTTTCCTTATAAAATTTTTCCAAAAATGAAAAAAGAAATAGTTTGGAACTTTGGATACAATTTGATGTCCTAGTATTTTATACAAAAAATCCAAGTTATTTCTTGGATATGGTTACAAAAGGATTCTTTAGGTAAACATAAAGAGTCTATATAGTGAAGGTCTCATCTTCTATAGGCTTGCCCAATCAACTTCCCTTAGTGGAGATCCTGCACAGAGTTACCGGAAGCGCCTAGGCAAAAGGGGAAGCGCGCTTCCCCGAAGCACGCTTCCCAAAAAAGGGGGACGCTTCCGAAGCGTGAGGGGAAGCGTCCCCCTTTTTTGGGAAACATGCTTCCCTTTTATGGGAAGCGCGTCCCCCTTTTATGGGAAACGCGCTTCCCATAAATGGGAAGCGCGCTTCCCCCACGCTTCCCCCACGTTTCCCCCACGCTTCCCCCTCGCTTCCCCCTCGCTTCCCCATTTTTTTCCATTTTTTTCGCTTCCCCTCGCTTCCGGTTCGCTTCCTAGGTCGCTTCCGGTTCGCTTCCTAGGTCGTTTCCGAGACGGTTCGGAATTTTCTTCTAAGTGGTCCCCCGCTTCCCCGCTTCCTAAATTTTTGAAAGTGCCTCGCTTCCCGCTCCCGCTTCCCGTATCGCTTCTCGCTCCCGCTTCCTCGACTGGTAACTCTGATCCTGCACCCTGTAAAAGTATCTTCAACAAGATACTATGATCAAGACTTTAATATTCTTGATAAAGAATGACACACATGCACAATAAGAACACTTACAACACTTGTGCATAAAAGCACAAAATCATAAACTCTCACAAATGCACCAAAAGCATAAAAATAAATATTCAAACTTTATTAGGAGCTTGGGCTTTGACTCAAAGACATAAAAATACACAAGGGGAGAGCCCCTTTAAATAGAGGAAGTGGAGGCCTTGGAGGGGCTCCACTTCTAGTCTTTGGAGCCCCTGCAACGGTCACAAATGTGACCGTTGGAAGGGGCTCAACGACTAGATGGTGGGCCCTTCCAAGGTACACACTACCTTTTACAAAATGAATTAAAAAAAATGAAATGAAAAAGAAAAAAAGAAAAAAAGAAAAAAAGAAAAAAAGAAAAGGAAAAATAATTACAAAATGTATTCCAAAAAGAATATGTGTAAAAAGGCTAAACTACCCCTACGGCTAAGCAATAGGAATATATATTTTATATATATAATAAGTAGATACATATACATATATATTAATATATGTATATGTATTACCTTTTATATATAAAATATATATATTAGATTACATGGTTGATTACATAATTTAACACCCTCCTCAAACTTAGGGCAGGATGACCGAGAGTTTGCTAAGAAAGAAGTTGAAGCGCGGAGCATACAAAGCTTTAGTGAAGAAATCTGCCAATTGATATTCTGACGTGACATATGGAAGGTCAATGACTCCTTTGAGATACGCCTCACGAACATAGTGACAGTCCATCTCGATGTGTTTAGTCCGCTTGAAAAATATGATTTTTCTTAATATAAATTGCACTTTTGTTATCACAACACAGCTTGGTGGGCCCTTCTATTGTGATCCCCATGTCTTCTAGCAACTGATGAATCCATATAATTTCTATGGTAGTAGTTGTCATGGCACGATATTCAGCTTCAGTCGAAGATAAAGAAACTTTTTGTTGCTTCTTACATCTCCACGAAATCAGTGAGTCTCCTAGAACACACAAAAACAAGTAGTGGAGTGACGGTTATTTGGGTTACCTCCCTAATCAGAGTCAGTATAAGCAATTAACTTTAAATCAGAAGAAGATGACAGAAAAACTCCTTTATTTAGAGTACCCTTTATGTATCTTACGATTCGCAAGATGACACTCATGTGGACTGAAGTTGGTGCATGCTGAAACTGGCTTGCAGTATGGACTACATGAGAGATATCTAGTATGGTGATACTCAGATACATCAATGATCCAACAAGCCGTCTGTAGGGAGTATGATCCGAAAGGAGAACAACATCATCAATCTTCATTTTAGCACCTACTATAGCAGGAGTTTCAGAAACCTTTTCATCTGTAATACTTGACCTGTCAATGATCTCAGAAGCAAGCTTAGTTTGAGATAAGAAATACCCTCTATGAGAGTATGCTACTTCAATACCTAAAAAATAAGTTAGAAAACCCATATCAGACATTTCAAACTTATCTTTCAAAATTGATTTTATGCTCTTAACCCCTTTAAAATCACTACCAGTTATGAGCATGTCATCCACATACAACAGTAAGATGACAATCTCGACATTGGATTTTTTAACAAACAAAGCAGTATAAGTAAAACAGGATGAAAAACCATTTTCTATCATTACAGAATTAAACCTATCATACCAAGCCTTGGGGGCTTGTTTCAAACCATAAAGTGTTTTTCGAAGGCGAAGAACCTTTCCTTTAGGAGTTTCCATTCCAGGAGGAGCATCCATATACACTTCTTCAGTTAGATCTCCGTTCAGAAAGACATTCTTAACATCCATTTGATAGATGTTCTATTTGTTGATTGAGACAATAGTTATAAGACATCAGACAGTGATCATTCGAGCCACTAGAGTAAAGGTCTCCTTATAATCAATCCCATATTCTTGATTATACCCCTTTGCAACCAGTCGGGCCTTATATCTTTCGAGGGATCCATCACTCTTAGTCTTAACTTTAAATACTCATCTACACCCTATTGTTTTCTTACCTTTAGGAAGGTCTTGAAATTCCCATGTCTTGGCTCTTCTCAGAGCTCCGAGTTCATTATCCATGATGGCTATCCATTCAAGACATTTTCGTGCTTCCTCGAAGTTTATATGTTCTATGTAAGAATGAATGGCGCTTAGATAGACTCTATGTTTATGTGAGAAGGATTCATATGAGATGAACCTAGAAGGAGTTTTTCTATGTCTTTCGGTCCTACAAAGGTTCTCCTCACTTCGAGGAGCAGTCCTGCTAGCATCATCATATCTTTCAGGGGCACTTCTGAAGGTGTTTCTATCTCTATGAGTATAGATGATGGGATCTCTAGGAGGTTTCTCATCGACATGTTGAGGAAATGGAGATGACACAAGACTGGTTTCCCTGCTTTCATTATCACTTGAGTCATTCTGATTTGACTCATCATCACTAGTATCGTCACTTTCAGTTAATAGATCAAGTAGAAAAGAATAATCTACGTTTTCGTCATTAGATTCAAGGTTTTCGAAACCACTAAGATTTTCCAAAAAGCTTACATTTCTAAAAACATATAATTTGTCATTTTTAACATCATAACATTGAAAACCCTTTTGGGTTTCGGAATAACCAAGAAAGGCGCAAGGAATGACCTTTGGGAAAATTTGTCATTTTTATCAGTAAGGACAAAACATTTATATCAAAAAACCCTTAACCTGCTATAATCAGGTTCTTTCTCATACAATTTTTCAAATGGGGAAATCTTGTTCAATTTTTTTGATGAAAGTCTATTTATGAGATAGACCGATGCAAGAGCTGCCTCAGCCCAGAGTTTCTTTGGAATATTTTGCGAAATAAGCAATGTTCTAGTTGTTTCAATGATATGCCCATGCTTTCATTCAGCTAACCATTTTGTTGTGGGGTTTTTGGACAGGATTTTTGATGGAGAATACCATAACTTTCAAGATCACTCTTGAATTCGTTTGAAAGGTATTCGCCACTCGAGTCGGATCTAAGAATTTTTAAACTTCTATTGAATTGATTTAAAACCATCATATGAAAAGTTTTAAATGTTGAAAACACTTTATGTTTATGTTTAAGAAAATATATCCAACAAAATCTAGTGTAATCGTTCACAAAAATCACATAGTACGAGAATCCTCCTTTAGATATCACAGGAGCCGGAACCCATGCATCAGAATTAACAATTTTAAAGGGTTTTGTCGTAAACATGGATCTTTGTATAAAAGGTAGACTCTTCATTTTCCCAAGAATACATTCATTACATAAAAAATCCTCTTTATAAAGATATTTAATAAAAGGCAAATAAGAGATTTTAACAATGTTGGGATGTCTCAGTCTCTTATACCATACAAGAATATTTTTGTTTTGCGCAACATTACGAAATTGGTTCTTGGGAACTTGAAGAAAATCAACATAGTAAAGGTCTCCTCTCCTAGAGCCTTCCCCAATTAACTTTCCGGACCGACGATCCTGTATCCAACATTTGTTAGAAGAGAATTTTATATCGCAACCATGGTCCGAGAGTTGAGAGATCAAAAGTAAATTTAAATTTAGTTTTGGTATAAGACGAATTTTTGGAACAAAGAAATCCTGTTTTTCAAAATTGCCTATTCCTTTAATTTTAAGGGGTGTTCCATCCGCCGTTGAGACAAAAGATAGAAGAGAATTTTTAGAAAACTCGGAAAGAGAACAAGCACTTGGAGTCATGTGAAAAGATGCTCCAGAATCTATAAGCCAAGATGTCTTATCGGGAGGTAAGGATGTAGACATAGCGGCTCCGGAAATGCCTCCCTTGAGAAGAGGTTGTAAAGCTTTTACGATTTGTTGAAGAGAGAGACCCATTTGACGATGATGGCTGTTCCTCCGGTTGAGATGTCATAGCCATTGCAAGTAATTTCTTCCATTTTGGGCAAATAGGTTTAATGTGCTCCAGCTCTTTACAAAAGTGGCATATAAGCTTGCTATAGTCCCTCTTTTTTCCTTGACCACTTGAGTTTTGATTCATGAAGTAAGGGGGCTTGTAGGTCCTTAAATTGCTCTCCGGTCTTGAGACAACATTAACACCTTCATTTTCTTCATTGTTGGAAGGTGTAGCTAGAACACTTGGGTTGTTCTTGTTTATACCCATCCGAGTTTCTTCTTCACTAAGTTTAGTAATTACATCTTCAAGAGAGGGGGAAGTGAAGACGGATAAAAGGGAAGATCGGATTTGTTCAAATTCGGGCCTAAGCCCATTCAAAAAGTTTAAAAAACTATATTCTTCCAATTGTTTATGGCGAAGCTCTATGGCTTCTCCACTCCACTTAGGTTCGAGCATAACAAGCTCGTCCCCTTGTTGAAGTGTTAGCGCCCTTTTTTGGAGATAGTACTTATGGGACAAGTCCTTAGAGGTGTACATCTTCTCAAGATATTCCCATGCTTGAGAAGCCTTCTTGAACTTGATGATATTTGCATTAATTCTCATTTCTACGGATGAAAAAATCCAAGAGAGGATTTTAAAATTCTTCATTTCCCATTCTTCATGTTTTTTCGTATATTCTTCAAGAGCCTTGGTTCTTTCATCACCTTTAAGAATTTTTATCTCTCCTTTCTCTAGCAAGGTTATCTTGGATTCCGGTTTGGGAATAGAGCCTTGGACATAGCCCCAAAGCCCTTTTCCTTTGATGTGAGGTTCTATGTTTCTGGCCCAAACATGATAGTTGGATCCATTGAGTTTGAACCCAAGAGAAAAATGGGGGTCTTTTTCACCCATTAGAGAGGAGAGATGATGAAAAACAATACATACCTTAAGGGTTTTTCAAGTCTTTCTTGATAAAGGAGGCTTCTAAAATATTGTCTGAAGAAGATGATCCACTCGAAAATTCAATAGCTTGAAGGCACATTTTTCGAGGCACTAAAAAATGAAGAAACACACGATCCTCTTTCTTCAAACGAGGCTCTGATACCATGTAAAAGTATCTTCAACAAGATACTATGATCAAGACTTCAATATTCTTGATAAAGAATGACACACATGCACAATAAGAACACTTACAACACTTGTGCATAAAAGCACAAAATCACAAACTCTCATAAATGCACCAAAAGCATAAAAATAAATATTCAAACTTTATTAGGAGCTTGGGCTTTGACTCAAAGCCATAAAAATACACAAGCGGAGAGCCCCTTTAAATAGAAGAAGTGAAGGCCTTGGAGGGGCTCCACTTCTAGTCGTTGGAGGCCCTCCAACGGTCACAAATGTGACCGTTGGAAGGGGCCCAACGACTAGATGGTGGGCCCCTCCAAGGTACACACTACCTTTTACAAAATGAATTAAAGAAAATGAAAAAGAAAAAAAGAAAAGGAAAAATAATTACAAAACATATTCCAAAAAGAATATATGTAAAAAGACTAAACTACCCCTACAACTAAGCAATAGGAATATATATTTTATATATATAATAAGTAGATATATATACATATATATTAATATATGTAGATGTATTACGTTATATATAGGGGTGGCAATCGTGTCGGGTTGGCGGGTCAGCATACCTCAACCCGAACCCGACCCGTTTATTAAACGGGTCGGCTGTGGCAAACACGAACCCGACCCATTTAATAAACGGGTAACCCGACACGACCCGCCAACCCATTTAATAAATGGGTTGGGTCGGGTAAACGGGTTCTCAGGTTCTCGGGTCAGGTTGGCGGGTCGGGTTGACGGGTCGGGTTGACGGGTTGGCGGGTTGGCAGACGGGTTGGCGGGTTGACCCACCCGCCTAACCCGTTTATTAAACGGGTCAGCCGGGTTGGCGGGTTGGCATACCCCCAACCCGAACCCGACCTGTTTAATAAACGGGTTACGCGGGTCGACCCGTTTATTAAACGGGTTGGCTTAAGCCCAACCCGATCGTGTCAGGTTTTGCCACCCCTAGTTATATATATAAAATATATATATTAGATTACATGGTTGATTACATAATTTAACACACCCAACAAGCCTTTGATGAGAAAACTATTTTATACTTATAATCTGAAATTTGATAAACCAAAAAAAGATTTAAATCAAGTTTTGGAATAACCCTAATATTTGAAACAAAGATTTTTTTTTGAATCATTATTAAGATTTCCTACGCTTTTAACTTTTAAAGAAGTACCATCGGCGGTTGACACACATAAAAAATATGATTTAGTGCAATCGGATAGTAGAGACTCATTATGAGTCATGAAAAAGGAAAAGATGGCAGCACCGGAGGTAGAGGGAGTGACTTTTAGTATTTGAGAAACGACCTCCACAATTTGAGCAATTGATAAATCATTGAAGTTGCTCCTTTTCTTTGACCCTTGAGTCTCTTCACTTACCGTGGCCACCTTTTTGAGTTTGGGATAATCCAATCTTATGTGTCCCAGTTCTTTATAATAGTGACAAATAGTCTTTCCTCCCCTATATCCTCCCCTATTATGTCATTTTCCATTAAATTTTTTCTCAAAGTGGGGAGGTTTATAAGTTTTTACAAAACTTTTGGGTCTTGATATAGCAAGCACCTCATCACTAGACTTGTGCATTCCAAGTTTAGTTTGTTCTTGATATATTTGGGCAAGAGCATCACTTATAGAAGTGGAGGTCCTATGAAGTAAAGAAGACCGAACTTGCTCAAATTTCGGTCGAAGACCATATAAGAAAGAGATTTTTTTTCTCTTTCAACTTGTTTTCTCATTTCAATAGCCGAACCTTCCCATTTTGGTTCTGACATAGCCAACTCATCCCAAATAGGAGATAAGAGACCATAAAAATCTCTTACGCTCTTATCTCCTTGTTTGGTAGTACGTACCTTGTCTTGGAGATAATATAGTCTCATCATATCTTTTTCGATGAATGTACTTATTAAGAAGATCCATGCATCACAAGCCTTTTTGAACTTGATGATGTTAGTTGCAATCTTGAACTCCGTGGTATTCATAAACCATTAGAGTATTTGAGCATTATTGGCTTTCTAATCCTCCATTTTTTTTGATATTCTTGCAAGGCCTTCTCATTTTCTTTTTTGGAGGGGACTTTGACTTAATTTCCTTCTCTTCTCGTTAGCCTTAGTTAAGGTTCATTAGTGGTTCCACTAACAAAACCCTAAAGATTTTTTCCCTTAATATGGTTTTCCATTGCGATAGTTCACATCAAGTAGTTGTTTTCGTTGAGCTTGTAGGAGATCATGAAGGTAGATTCTCTTTCACCTATGTTAAAGAATAAAACTTGTGGTTGAAGAATAAACTTTGAAAATGACCACCACCACAAAATGAGCACACCCAAGATAATTTTTAATACTACAAGAGCCCAAGGCTCTGATACCATGAAATGAAACAAGACACGCACAATCACAATATGACCTCTAATGAACCAAATACAATCTCACAAAAGGGAATAAACCTCACAAGAACACAATATAGCATAAGAGCTTTTTATATTCACAACTCATATGCTAAAAAGCATGCTTTAACCCTTTACAATAGGCTCTATTTATAGAGCAAGAAACACATAAAAAAAAGGTTGAAAAGGGAGGCAGTCAGTCCAACCGTCGTTGGACTGCCTCCAACAGTCAGAAATATGACCATTGGGAGCAGTCCAATGACTAGTTGGACTGCTTTTCAACAGTCAAATAAGATTAAATAAAAAACAAAAAGATAAAAATAAACAAAGAAAACAATACAGTCCCTATTGGACTGTATATATACAATGACCAAAATAACCCTGATATATGTATATTTATACAATATACGTATATCAGTTATATATATATATACAATGTATTTTAACAACTATTTCTAAAGATGAAGGTAATTATGTGAATATACTGCATTAAATCTAGATGAAGCAAGATTTGGAAGGGTATAAAGATGGCTCTATAAAATTTCCTTGAAAGTCGTGCCATGCACAAGAAAATAGAGAAGACCAGAATAGAACAAAATATATGAGGCAGACAAGAGGGCATGTGAAAAATTAGTTATTTTCTTGGTTAGACTTGTATATAAGAGTAATTTTTACATAAAATACATAAATACTCCTGCACATGCATCTATTATACAACAGGATCACGTAAAAATGACAGTATCAGGTTCATCCTTAGTCTAAACAAAATAAAATGCTGTACCTTGTTGTCCTTTAAGTTTTAGCAACTCAAAAGTGTTTCAGTCTTTCAGAAAATAAATAAAATTGGAGAATAATTTGATTGATTTTTCATGATATAAGTCTTTAATCTTGTTGGAAAAAATTTGAGAATTCACTATATGTGCATTTAAACAAGGAATCTGGAAGAAAATTCAGAGGTAATGTTGTGATGCAATCCTCATAGAACTTCCCATCTTCAGACATTTAGATAGGTAAATTACAAAAACATGCATGGACTTGATTGAAGAGCTGCTTCCGTTCATGATTTTCATATCTGTATTATTTTTCCCTAATATTACTCAACCGGTGGTGGAGCTCATATATTCTTTAATATATAAGTATACAAGTAAGATTACCATAAGGCATAACTTTTCTAAAACGTGCCAATAACCTTGTAACAGTTGGAAAAAGCATTAGGACATGAAAAGGCTGACATTGTTTTACTGTTATTCGTTTCAAATAAAAAATACAAATGAAAAACATTTATTTGACATCTTTGTTTAGTAAATACAGAAATATAGGTTTTTGAACATGGTTCAGTGTATGCTGAACAGATGCCTTGCTTCTAAAGGGAATTTGCAATATCAAGCATGAATATGTGATTCTGTTTTGACATAATCTTTATTTCTGGATATCATTTTTATAAACAAATATTATGCTGACATCTTTCTTTATCTGATGTAGGTATTCAGGTTACACTGCATGGAGAGGTGTTCTGGATTTTTCTCAAGATGAATTCTCTCCCACCATTAATGGAATCCGCAAAGCATATCCTGATCTTGGAAATTGCTTATACTTTGATATTTCCCTGGGAACTCATTGTGTGCTGTATGAATTACAAAACAAAAGACTCAATTGGCTTTGGTATGTTAATCAACCAGAACCAGAACTGAAGGTACTATTTCTACCACTGGTAATGCAATAATGAATACCTCTTTTTTATGAACATGCATAGTAGCTTGATATCTTTTGTAGAATTATTTGATAATTTGATGATTGTGTGGGAAATTTATCCATGTAGCCAATCATTTTCAGTGTTCAGTGGATCTCTCTAATGCTGAATCCATGCAGTTGGGAAAAGGCTTGATCTCTCAAGCATATATTATATTTATCTAGTATTTTCTGATACTCATATTGAAAGCTATGTGGTAGTTATTGTAATGAAATGGTGGTCTTCCACAAAAGCACTTGCATTCACCAAAAGAGTGTCTATAAAGACACTTCAAGCAAACCTATAAAAGGGTATAAAAGAGAGAACACAACAATGAAATAATAAATCTTTATTAATAATAAAAATGCTTAAAAAACATTGAAGTAGATACAATGGAGGGGTTCACCCCTATTTATACAAGAGGATTGGAATGGGGTCCCAAAAAGAGTCGTTGGACTCTAGTCTAATGGCTCTTATTGTAGCCATTGGACTAGAACCTAGCCAAGTTCTTGTTAGAACTTGACTAGATTATATATCCAGTTCACATTGAACTAGATATATACAAACAAAAAAAATAAAACAATGAAAAATAAAAAAGATAATAAAATATATATATAATAATAATATAAAATAATATTATATATATACTATAATTTTTATATTTTACCCCCCCTCAAACTTACGGTACAATGAGCGAAAGTTTGTCTAAGAGAGTGAAATCTGGGAGCAGCGAGAGGCTTGGTGAAGAAGTCTGCTAATTGATACTCTGATGTAACATATGACAGATCGATGGTTCCATGTAGATATTCCTCTCTGACGTAGTGACAGTCCATTTCAATATGTTTAGTGTGTTCGTAAAATGTTCGGTTGCTTGCAATATAGATTGCACTCTTGTTGTCACAACACATACGTGAAACTTGTGTTGCTTCAACTCCCATGTTGGCAAGCAGACGTCTGAGCCAAACTACTTCTATGGTCGTAGTTGTCATGGCTCGGTATTCAGTTTTTGTGGACGTGAGAGATACCTTATGTTGCTTTTTGCATCTCCATGAGTGTAATGACCCCAACTCATACCCCTTAAAAAGTGCAATTTTTTTTTTTGTTTAAACCATTGCGGAAATATTTCCAGAGACCCGGGGCCTTTACAGTTTCACTTATAATTGGATAACTCAACCAACCACAAGGGATCTTACACTTATCATCCAAACCATAACAAACCAAATTTTATTAATTAAGTAATGATGGTCTCGAGACAATTACATAAGAAAACCATAGTGAATGAACAATTTATTTTAAAGAAAAATAAAGAAAAGCAGAGCCATGCTGTCCATCTGTTTAACTTTCTAGCAAATGTGTAGCTCTCCCAGAGGTGAGTCGCTTCACTGATCCCCTTGCGGCTGTGAAAACAAAAAAAGTAGGAGTGTCAGAAATCCAAGGAATTCTGTATACGAATACCTCTAATGAAATAAATGAGTATAAAGAATATAAATAAGAATTCATGCAATATTTTAGAGGAAATGCATTTATGACAAATTCATAATTTAGGCAAGCATGTAATTAACATGGAGCAATTGCTAAACAAGAGAAAATATCTTATATCAACAGGGAACATTAACCAAGCATTAAAGACATGCTATTATGTGAAAGAAAACTCATATCATGCATTCATCCATATATCATAAGTAAACATGCATAATCTAGTGCATAACATAAATATGCATGACTTCAGTGCAATGCATGGGTAAATTATTATCTTTTATTAGAGTTTTCTTTTCATATGCATGTCCCTATTAAATGCATACAATTAAGTTCTTCTTTTTAATTACTGTTGCCTGTGGATACATCAAACGGGTAAAATTTCCGAGATCAAGTAGGGTTTTTAGGGTAACTTAGCACACAAGTTGTATTTTAGAGGAACTTCTTTTCATAGGTGGCTAACAGTTTGCTCTTCTCTTCTTCCGTTAGAGGAACTTCTTTATCACCCTCTATTTTGGTGAGAGAGAGTTTAGGTTCTGAATCAAAACCATCCACTATACCCCATAACCCTTTTCCCCAAATGTGGTGCTTCATAATCGAAATCCACATTACATAATTAGTATAATTTAGCTTCATGGGTATGATGATGATCTTATCATTGTCATCCATCTTTTACAAGGGTGAGAAAGAAATAGATGAGAGAAGAGAGAAAAAAAGAAAAAAAGAAAATAAGAGAGAGGATGAAATACAAATTTTTGTAGCAAAAAAATTTCTTCAATAGCCTCCTTTTTTCAACGAATCTTGTTGAGCTAAGAACAAGGTGATGAAACACCTTTTGCAAGTGAGGCATGGAAAACGAGGCAAAAGCTCTTTAAGATTTAAGATCTCCACGGCTCTGATACTATGTAATGAAATTGTGGTCTTTCACAAACGCACTTGAATCCACCAAAAGAGTGTCTATAAAGACACTTCAAGCAAACCCATAAAAGGGAGAACACAACAATGAAACAATAAATCTTTATTAATAATAAAAATGCTTAAGAAGCATTGAAATAGATACAATGGAGGGGTTCACCCCTATTTATACAAGAGGATTGGAATGGGGAGAGCTCACTTTGAGCTCTCCCAAAAAGAGTCGTTGGACTCTAGTCCAACGGCTCAAGTTCTTGTTAGAACTTGACTAGATTATATATCTAGTTCACATTGAACTAGATATATAAAAAGAAGAAAAATAAAACAACGAAAAATAAAAAAGATAATAAAAATATATATAATAATAATATTATATATATGTTACAATTTTTACATTTTAACAGTTTTAGGATCTGTACCTTTCACTTTATGGACACACACACACCCACACCCACACCTATAGTTTTATGATTTTTTATGTAGTTTTTGTTTTTATATATTATCTTTGTGAATGACAAATTACTCATTTGTTGGTTGTATATGTGGAATTTGTGGAGTGCACTCTCATCTACTTGGGAGTGATGTTTCATTTAATTGTGTCTTAGTACATGATTTATGCTTTCAATTCTTTGAAGCATGAATTGAGAACCAGAACATGATCCAAATAAAAGAATTCAATGACCGTAGACCAGATCTACTGGTATGATTCAAGCTGACATTAACCATGTAACAACTGGTCCATGTATTTCAAGTTCTTTTGTAACTCGAGGCTAAGGCCATGCTACTCTGTGCAAATTGTAGTCACCTTGTGACGTATTTGGATGATCTCAAACTCATGTTTCAACATCATTGAAATCATCTATCTGAACGACTTATAGAGTGTTTATCCTAAGTAGATCTATAAGGGTTTGTCTGGATAAGCAGGGGAAGCTTGCATTGCATCTAATACTTTTGTGAGTTTATTTATTCGGTGGTCTTGACATGTTTTTTTGGTTGGTAGGTTGTTTTGCATGTATGTTTTTGTGAGTGTTATTCTGTGTTCAGTTTTTTTCACATAGTGGAGTTTATGATTAGTGCTGGTTTGACACTGTTACGGCCTGGTTAGACTTGTGAACTCTAATATAATTGGGTAATATGTCATGTTGTCGAAGTTTCACCTTCTGATGGCAATAGGAAGATTCTTTATTGCAAACATGAAATGAACTGGACCAGAAAATAATAAACTAAGTTTTTGAATATTTATAATATAAAATAATCTAGAAAGCTTTTGTGTTGCATTTAGGTTTTGGATGCCATTAGGTTGATCTCTGCCTAGTCATTAAAGATGCTTTAATTAATGACACTTATCTTTGTAACATTTTTGAGGTTGACTTGAACCAACTCAGATGAAACCCTTCACGAGGGGCAGCTGTAGGCTGAGCAAGTATAGATTTAGTCGTTTAAGCTTCAAAAAGCCTAGGTTGTGCCAACTTGCGCCATGTGAGACTTGTGTCTGATAACCAGTCAGGTGAACAGGATTATTAAATTGATGAGATTTTGTGGAATGGTTCAACTTTGTAGGCATAAGGTTATGTTTGGATTGGTGAGATAATCTGTGCATTTTATCTGCCACCGATAGCAATATCAAATCAGATACTCATTTACTGAGGTTGCATTTCTTCAAGGACTGGAATTTAAAGCATAATCAAGGATGTTTTTACTGCCCTCTTTTTTTGTTAGTCCCTTTTAATGCTATATTATTAGGCAATGGACAATACATTCTGGTTGATATTTCATCGAGGCCTTATAATCACCAGAGTCATGGGTTGCAGCAAGGTTGCTAGGTTCCTACAACTACTGGACTAGGGTAGGAAAGCTTGAATAGTTAATGCTTTCTCCTGGTGCTCTGCATGTAAAGTGAAAATCTATATGCTCCCAACCAACCCATGCTGCTGGCTACTATAATTCGAACCATAAAAACCATATATTTGAGGTTGCTACCCAAAATAGAGAAGCCATTAACTGTTCTCCACTTCTCATAATTTTTGAAGGGTCTTTCAGATTGAGTGGCAGTAGAGTGCTTAGCTCAGACTACTTTGTATCTGATTTTAGACTCTCTGGAGCACCACAATGATGTGTCTAATAGTTTGCTTAAGTACCTCTTTATCAGTGCTTACTTGAATTCCTTTTAGTTGGTAAGATATTTCATGTGTCATGTTCAAACGTATTCAATCTTCATTTGCCACTGCAACTGCATTATCTGTATCTTCCTCGAAATGCAGATGTTCTAGTTCGTGTCTTGTGAAAAAATTGTTCTGTCAACTCTCCAGTTTGCAACAAATATTGTTTCTTCCACCGTGATGCTTAAAATAACACTTCCACTAGCCGCTCAATGCAGGGTAACTCACTGACAATGAGTGTCAGCAGTGAAATGTTGAAGAATATGCATGCAGAGGCAGAGAAGGTGTGGGTTCCCGAGTTATCAAAAGTCATGAAGGAGACCGCGGACCCTTTCATCAATGTCATATATGACAGTGAACCTCTAGAAAAGATGTACTGGGATAATGTAGTCTTGGTAGGGGATGCAGCTCACCCTACAACACCCCATGGCCTAAGAAGCACCAATATGTCAATTACAGATGCTGGTACTTTAGGCCAATGCATAAAGAAACATGGCATGTCTAATTTGGGTATGGCATTGAAAGAGTATGAGAACTTTCGGATTCCTGTAGTTTCTCAGCAAGTTTTGCACTCGCGGAAACTGGGGCGTTTGAAGCAGAGCTTAGATTGTAATGGTCTTGGCAGGAGTTTTCACTGGAAGGATGCAAGTAGAGAAAATTGCATGGGGCTGTTGCAGAGGAACATGCCATTTTTTGTAGGAGCTCCAATGCCTGCTGATCAGCAACCATTGCTGAACTCTTCATGATAACGACATAATCATATAAATAAGGTGATGGCGGATTGTGGCATTGTAATCTGTTATCAGAATCTGTATACATATAAATGTGGCTCCTATAGTTCTTTAAGAGATGAAATACTCAAAAATCACTCATTGCTCTAATCTTTACATGCAAAATCAAGAAGCCTTGCAAGATCGGCCGATCAAGTCCCCTTTACCCCGAATGGGACAGCTGGACGGCTATGCCACAAAGATACAGGTATGACCCGACATGTGAGTTGAGTTCGAAATTTTTCTTAAAAATAGAATATGGCAACAAGGATAATTTTTTATCAGTAAAATTGTTTTTTGATATTTTAATATATAAAAATATATTTTCATTAGAATTTAGTAAAAAGTATTAAAATAATATTTACATATATGAAAATAATTCCCGTATATGTCAGTTGTCAGTGGGTCATAGCTGGACAGTTAGGTTGCACTATCATAATCAAGGGGTCTTGGGTTCTAATTTCATGCTGGTATCCTCGACTTGCCTATAAAAAATTAAAAAAGAAAAGGGTTTCTCGGTCCCCAGCTTGATTAAAAAAAAGGAAAAAAAGGGAAAGGTTCTTTTGGGCTTTGATGAGGCATTACCGTGTCACTTACAACCCTCTCATCTTTTATTTAATCTTTTTCCAATTCCTGTAGATGCCACTAAGATGTAGATAAAAAAACCCAGTCTTGATCTGATCTTTTTCTGGATATTAAGCAAATTCGAACGTGAGATCTCTTGGTTAAGATCAGGACTGTAGGTGGGTTGACAAAACCCATCCAACTTGATCCGTTTCTGTTTTGATGATGAACTATGCAATAACTCGAACGTCTATTTCAAATGCATATTACATTTTTTATTAGTAGCATTATGCGAACGAGGTCGGGTTGTATCAATACTTTTGGGTTGTAGATAGCAAGAACCATCGGTTGAGGCAAAATTCACTAAGAAAGGGAAGCATATGCATACTTGCTTCATTACAATCTATGACAGTTTTTTTTTTTTTGGTAAATCTAACCCTACAGATGCGATCTACATAGTCTATTTATTAGAGATTGGCATTTGGTTGGCCAAATTCTACTGTGAACAGTTTTTTCTGGTGATTGAAAATTTGATGGCTGTAAATGCACTAAAAGTTTTTGAATTTGACATCTTCCTTAAAACAAATATGATCTGAAGTTTGTTTGATTCTTGGGAATTCAACTATATTCAATTGGGGGCAAGGGGTAAAGCCCATGGAGTTTTACATTGCCAGGACAGTGATGTCTAATCTGACCACCTTATACTCGAACTGGTTATAGGCCTGAACTTTACTACCCGTATGAATACTTCATAGATTTTAAAGAAAATTTCATATAGGGGCTAACCTTCTGCGCATAATCCCAATAGAGGGCCTTACATTTCTGAATTTCCTGATACTGCTTCTGTTTTCTTGGAAATTGCTAAGCAGAGACCTATTCATACCATTGACTGTAATTATGGTTAGTTGATTTTTTCCTAAAATTTATATCCAAACCCAAGCTCAAACATGATTCATACCGTTTCAATTTTGATCTATTTTTTCGGACTTGATTCCAAATCAAGTATAACAAAACCTGACCTGTTTATACATGAGCTGCTGCTATAGACCTAAAGCCAAAGTGACTCATATGACTTTGAGATACGAAACCCAAAATGAACAAAAACTTAGTCGAAGCCTAGGCCTGATGGTTTAGGCTGCCTGTGGCTTGCTGGGCCCCTGACCTTTTTATAGGGTAAGCAGTGGGCTGGCCCGACCCATATAATCTGATAGGTGGGTTGGCTCATCTACTGACCGAGTCCGTGCCCAATCTAACCAGGTAAGAGCTAAAAAATACAGCTCAAACCTGGCCTAGATGGGCCATGTTGACCATATCCTGCAGGTCACTTCGGCCGATAACCATTGTTAAGTGTGACCTAAACCGGGCTGGTGCCATGTGGAATTTTCAATAACCATAATCTGACCTACTCCCCCAGCCAGCAAGGTAGGTGCTGCTGAACCTGGACTGGTGCCAAAACTTTAGCAAATAGGTCAATTATATGAGCCAGGTTGAATCATGGGGTCTTATCTCTAGCCTAGTTCTCAAGCTCAGTTAAATCCAAGCTCGTTTGATCTTAAGAATTGGTTGATTAACATGGTCATTATATTCAGGCGTGTGTGGGGTCTATTCAAAAGTACCGTCGCAAATGGTGTTCTTAGGAAAATCTCAGTGATATTTTCAAAAGTCTGTTTTTTAGAGAAAATCTCTAGAACACATAAATATAAACTATATAATAACATATAAAATCTTACAAGAATTAGGAAAAACATTTTTAACACAATGTTAATTCATTAAAAATGACCACTCAAATTATTGCACTAAATTGGTGATGTTTTTAAACAATCGGTGTTTATGACTGTGTTTTGGACTCCATGCACAATGGCCACTTGATTTCCATGTTTGGATAGGGCTAGGCATCATTTTTTTGGACTTTGAGCTCTAAGGGAAGGGCAATGATGCAGATCAACCCCAAATTGATCTGACATGATTGGACCCATTGGGTCTGGCCCATACATGTATGTCTTTAGAGTTTAGACTTAGATCCTCCTAGATCATCAGTATACTGTTCAAAAGATTGACATTCTAATGAGAGAGAGAGAGAGAGAGAGAGAGAGAGAGAGAGAGAGAGAGCAAAACCATTGTTCATGTGAGTGAGGTCCACAAGAATCACATGATGCTGATGTAATCCATTAAGAAGGGAGGAATGGGAGTCAAGGCTTGGCCTCCAAAACTTTTCAAAACACTCCACATGTAAAAGGAGTTTGCCTTTAGAAATGGCACATATTCTCATGTCTTTGGGGGAGATTCTCACCTTGAATTTGATCCTGTAGGTGGGTCCCACTCATTGATCAAATTGGAGGGCACCCTTACAGCGCATGTGAAGGTGGACATGTCCTTGAGTATGGTCTTTAATGCCTCAACCAGCTTGGACACAGTGGCCAAACAATTTGCTAAGGACAGTGGCAATAAAAAAAAGAAAAAAAAATCTGAATATGAGAGAATCAGATGAGGCTCATACAAAAAAGGTCAAAGGACCCCATGATGCTATGATCAACAAATCTCTCACCCACAACACCTAGGTTTATGTGCTCTCTCTCTCTCTAGCTTTTGGTAGGCTAAATTTTATTGTTATATAGCGAGAAAAAGATCATGTTTCTCTCTCTCTCTCTCTTAATAGTTTTTGCTAACATAAAGTTTATTGATATAATAAAAATATGACGCCTCTCTCTCTCTCTCTCTCTCTCTCTCTCTCTCTCTCTCTCATTTGCTAGGCTAAAAGGAGCAGTTGTTATGCACCCATCTAGGAGAAGGCACTTTCCCGCGAAATCGTTGTCCAGGCAGAAAAGTGCTTTCCCATGGTAGCAGGTGTGGCCCTATTTCTATAGATAAAAAAAAGTAAGAATGCAAAAGGTTCAGATTTCGGATAAAAAAAATACACGCTAGGATCGGATCTAGAACAGCCAAAATTTGCAAAAAAACCCCTCCCTAAATCCGATCCTTTTTGCAACCCTAGTAAAAAAGAAGACTTTGCATTTAACTAGTGGGCCCTACTATCTCTTTTTTTCACAGTAGAAAAAGGCTCTCTTCCTTATGAAAAGAGAGGCAGAAACAAATTCCCTCTCCCCCCCCCCCCCCCCCCCCCACACACACACACACACACACACCTAAATTTTATTGATATAATAAGGTGCACTCTATCAAATTTGTTAAATAGAATAGGAAAAAGTTGGTGGCACTAGTCTCATCAGTTGCCATATTGAAGATACCAGGGTCAAGGACATATCATGGATTCCCTCATCCCTAATGTGGTCATGAAAAGTGGCATATCATATGTGTAGGTCCTACTTGACAACCATATATGACTTGGCCATGAATTCCAGAATTTGATGCTTTCCAATGCATTATCTTATATATCCATGCTTGAATATTCTTCACCATCCATGACTCCTTTACAACTAGACGGGAACTGGGTCGGTTGTTGGGGTTGGGGTTGGGTTTAGGTTCGGGTTGAGATCAACTTGGGTCAGATAAAGTTCCTGCAAGCCACGTTTATTTCACGTCTCAAATAAAACAACATTTTCATATGAAAAATGGATAATTTTCCCGAGACAAGAGAGCCGATAATGAGCTTTTGATACGACATGTTTTTGACATTTGGCATTGGCATGCATTCCAAAAGATCAAGTACACTGCAGAACAAAAGTGTCTTACAGTATCGATAAAGTACGTGGGACACCGTAAAACAAAAAAATAATGTTGATCGATCCTATATTCCAATATGATTAGGGTGGTTGTTTTGGACTATCTGGTGCCTAAAATATTTTACTAGTTTGGACAGTTTTGGCATTAGCTTAAATTGATCATTAATGTGTTTTCGAGTAATTAATGTATATAAATATAAATATATATATATATATATATATATATATATATATATATATATATATAGAGAGAGAGAGAGAGAGAGAGAGAGAGAGATATGATAATCAACGGCATTTTTTCTCTAACAATCTAGTTTTTCATTGATCCAACTTTAAATATTGAATTTTTATCATTCATTTAGTGGACAACATATTTTAGAATATTAATTTTTGATGTTTAGATGTATTTTTAAAAGCGCTAAAAATCAAGGTTCTACAATGCCCCTTCATATATATAGTCACTAGAATATAAAAACTGAAATATGAGAACTAGAAATATGGGCATTTCCAAAGTTTTTTTTTTTTGCAAAACCAACCATGTGGATGTGCTTGGCATAGTAAATTTTCTAGGAATGATGAAAAAAATGAGATTTTGAATGCTTGAATATTTATGAAGATTATAAGCCATTGATTTTAAAACCGTAAAAAGACTCATTTATGCGACAAAATCGGATGATTAGATTCAAGAGCAGGTTCTTATAAAACCAAGCACGTAGATCACATCCGTATGGTTATATTCAAGAGAAAATAACAAAAAATTCATAAAAATCGCAATTCACATATTAGTTCTCATACTTTCAGTTCTCATATTCTTGTCTCTTTCTCTATATATTCACTAGAATATGAGAACTAGAAATATGAGCATTTTCAACACTTTTTTTTGCAGATTCAACTATGTGGGTGTGCTTGGCATGGTGAATTTGCTAGAAATCAACCATTAGATTGTGTATTTTTGATGAAAAAAATACAATTCTTGAATGCTTGAATATTTATGAAGATTATGAGACATTGATTTTAAAGCCTTCAAAAATCTCATTTATGAATCAAAATAGGATGATTCAAGAGCGGATTCTTATAAAACCAAGCATGTTAGGTCACATACGGTAAGATTCAAGAGAAAAGAACAAAAAATCCATGAAAATCATGGATATTAGTTCTTATATTTCCAGTTGTCATATTCTATTGACTCTCTCTCTCTCTCTCTATATATATAATATTTCCAAAAGCCAATTCTTATTATTTTGACCACCTTAAACATATTATGTTGTCAGATTTGGGTAAAACAACAAGGTTTTGTATGAGAGAGAGAGACCAATTTCTCATTTAAAAGGCAAATGTCAAATATTTGTTTGCTTCTCGGGAAGATGTATGGCAAGTTCCGGATCATGTTTGTGGAGTTTTACTAATCATAATCCTTCTACCTAAACTGGAATATCATGTTATGCTATTTATATAAAATAATATAATATTTACTATAAAACATATAATAGCATATCCATCAACAGGATAAAACTGCCATGGTCCACCACGCTTTGTAAGCAACAAAGATTTTGAAATGCAAGATTGATCTGCACCAGACCAGATCTCAACCGTCCATTTGGCAGCATTAATTGTTGATTCTGAATGTTTGGAGCATTCTCACTGCGAGGAAATTCATTCATGTGTGGTTTATGGCTTCAAGGAAATGGATCTGGTTTTCAAGGATATATACCCGACCCATATCAGGCATAAAACGTCGTGGGCTGGGTCAGTTCGGATCGGGTTGGGTCTGGTTGGGGAATCTGAAGTTCTGTCCTGAGACAATTTGACAGAGGCCCAGACTGACGTCCTTCACAGTTTTCTTGTTTCCCGTATTCAACTGAACAATGATTACGTAAGCACGCCACCCACATACCATGGGTACGCCTCATACATAGACTGTTCAATTAAAAAAAATGAGCGGTCTCGATCGATTACCTTTTCTTTCACAGATTCAAGAGACACCACCGGATGCACTAAAGTGGGTCCCAAGTCCATCTGGTGTGCACGCTTGACCGGGTCCGTCTGACCAAGTACACACGTAAATCGTATTGACACTACAGATTTTGGTTGGAACTGGACCTTTCGGTATAGATCCAGATCTAATTCTATTTTTACTTGACCGAACCTTTCCATCTCCAAGCTTAGCTTAGGAGTGGCTCACTCTTCTTTTCGGGTATAGAGATATAGGGATTATCTTGGCCAAATTCGGCAGTTTATCGGATCGGATCTACAAAGACTTACGAAATTGGACTGAGCGAGCATCTGTCATTCAGTACCCTCGACCCAGACCCGTACAATTGTGAATTCCCGCTATCTATTGAGTACCCAACCTGTCCCCACTAGGTCTGGGTATCTGATTCGGACCTGGTCCCCTACCCGACCATACAGCATGGGTTTGGATGTGGCCTGTATCCAGTTCAGCCCCTTCTAGAAATATGAGCTGCACCCAAATCCGTCCAAACCCGAACGAGACCCAACCCCTTTACAGAGTATAACTAGAACACGGGGTTCAACCCCAATTTGACATCCTGGCCGTCTATCTGATGCACACTAAAAACATAAAAAAAAAAAGGAAAATAAAATCTCACCGTTGTTGGGTGAGATCAGGGTTGACGATGCGTGAACAGCGGTGGGCCCACGTGACCTCAAGACTGTATCGGTGGGGCCCACTGCAAGTCCGGCCCCGTGCCGAACTGGGTCGTCCGTTTGGGGTTTTGGGACCGACCACGATCCCTTCTAACGGTCACCGGCTCCCTCGGGAGTCGTTCCGCCTCCTTCTTTGCTGTCTGTCAGCACGCTCTTCCTTGCCCTCACGGAAACCACCCTCGTTTCGTTCCAAAAATTACGAGAAGGCCACTCAGCCGCCCGAAAACCATGATCACAGTCAGATTTTTTTAGGGTTTTTTCTGGACCCACAACAAACTTTTGGAAAGGGAGTGAGAATGAGGTTGAAAAACGTTGGTTCGCTAAGGAGACGTTTGATTGCAGCGTTCGCAGGTCGCTGCCGTTCGTGTCCCACCCGTTCCAAATGAACCACGACGGACACGTGGCATGCCTGAAATGGGGTCTTTCGCACGCTTAGCAATCAGCCCCTCTGCTTAGACGCCGTGCAGTCTTGGATACTAGATGGTCAGGTCTAAGGTATGTTCCATGACTGCAAACATTTCTCATGTACAAACAAATGCGATTTCAAATTGCATTGTCCACTTATGATACGGAGTCACATCATTACATGTGCTTGAATCATATGCGATTTGAAATTATATGAGGTTCCAACCAACACTCCTTAGCCCCCAAAAGGTTTGGTGCCTAGGCTGCTAGGCACTCTTAGGTTCAAATGGGTGGCCGAGCCAGGATTCTAAACTAGGGTGGGCACAAATAAAGTAGAAATAATAATTACTAATAATATATTTTAAAAAATTAAATCAAAACCCTATTTTCTACAAAACATCATAAATAATTCATTTATACTAGTTGATAAAAAAAAACTCTAATATTATAACCAAAATCAAATCACACATTATTCATGGATTCATATTCAATGGTAATTAAAAAAAACACAAAAAACTTAAAATTATAAACTAAACATTTATGTCATTACAAAACTCTAATTCCTACAAACATTATAAATTATGAATTTATGATTAATTCATAAGAAACCATTAATATTCTAACAAAATTCAAATCACATAATATTCACACATTCATGCCTAATGGTAATTAAACACATACCTTAAAATTTCATAAACTAAACATTTTTGTTATTCTAAAAAAACCAAATAAAAACCTAAAATCCTAACAAAACATTATATTATAGATATGCTAAATGAAAAAAAACCAAACTCCTAATTAAATATCTATGTCATTTGAAAAACCAAAATAAAAGACATACATCCGACACAAAATCAAAGATTTAGGGGTTTGATAACCAAAATCAAGCATTTAATAATGGAATCATGCTTAATGACAATTAAAAAGAAAATAGTAGACAAAAACCCTAAAACCTTCATTATATATTCATGTTATTTGAAAAAATCTAAATCAATACTCAAAACCCTAAAACCATTATTTTATATTTATGGAATCATGTTTAATGTTGATTAAAAAAACATAAAATATACCTAATTAAATATTCATGTCATTTAAAAATTTAAAATAAAAAGTTTAAATCCTAACAAAAATCAAAGATTTAAGGGTTTGATAAGTGATAACTAAAATAAAACATTCATTAATAGGATCATGTTTAATGATAATTAAGAATAAAAACAACACACAAAAAACCTTAAATCCTAATTTAACTTTCATGTTATTTGCAAAAATCCAAATCAATACCCTAAATCCTAAATGCTAATTAAAAATCTCTTAATATTTTAATGAAAATAAAGCATTTATTACACACCTAATGTTAATTAAAAAAATAAAAAAACCATAAACTTAATTAAACATTTATGCTATTTAAAAAACAAACTAAATCAATAGCCTAAATCCTAAAAGACCATCATGCATTATGCTAACTGCAATATATATAACCCTTAAAATCAAAATCTACCAAGCACTCATTTATAATTTGAAAAAAAAAGAGGAAAAGAGGAAGAAGAGAAACCCAACGGTCAGAGTGCATCCATGCATGTAAAAGAGAAAGACATTGCCGAAGGTTCATCGCAACCCGTTCGTAGCTCTGAATGACGGATGAGCCATACCACTGGAATCATATATATATAGAGAGAGCGGGGTTGTCGGCTTGTGGTGGTTGTGGGGTTGCGGGGAGGGCTGAAAAGTGAGGAGAGAGTGGGGCCCCTTGTGGGCCTACACCATAAGGTTACGGGAAAGGCTAAACGGTGAAGGAGGGCGCGCGCGCGCGTGAGAGAGAGAGAGAGAGAGAGAGAGAGCACTGCCCACATACTTTGCAGGTAAGAGTGGACATTTTGTTTATATACTTTGAGGATCATGGCCCACCCTGACCCTATACCTCCTTGGGAGATTTTTGTTGGTCAGGGCACCCCCCCTGCCCACAACCTGTCTCTGCCACTGGTTCAAATCCTATGAGCATCACTTTCTACACAGGCATGGTGACTTTGAGGGCAAGAGGTAAGGCTTTAAAATTTTACACTGCTAGAATATCATACCCGGATCCAATAACAAGGTTTGGATCTCACACCAAAAAGGTTTAAGAAAGAATCAAGAAGCTTTATCCATTTAGGAGTTCAAGAAAAGCAAACCAACTCAAGATTGTATTGTGGGTCTCCCTAATACCAAAAACTCTTCACATGAGAAACCGCCGTCCAAGTGTTCATGTCCCAATAAAACTCCTCCAAACCGTGAACTTTTGTTGGCCATGTATCTTGACCACCTTCCTCTTGTACTGTGTATAAAGCTTAACCTCTCACCAGAGAAAATCGTTGAGATGAAGGGACCATAGGCATAAGATCAATCCACGTTAAATCGTCTGTAGTAAGTGTGTGATTGATTTTCTTTTCATATTCGTGCTCATTTATACGATGTCAGGACAACGGCTATAAATTCAACAAGCATAGTCAGCACGATTAAGTCTATGATCTTGAGGTGGTTTCTTGGAGTAAAAAACAACCAACTGATCACCCCTAAGTCTCGAGGAAGGGGAAGATGTAGAGAGAGAGAGAGAGAGAAAATCTAAATCTAAATCTAAATGAAATGAAAGTCCATTCATCCTAACAAAATTTAAGAGACATATAGTATGTAACCAATTCATCAGTTAGGTTTTAATCCCCACCACACATCTCATTTGGTGAAGATATTCATGGCCACACCTTCACAGTTCTCTACTGAAATAGACAGATCCCCAGATGAGATGTGCGGTAGGGATTGAATATCACCAGTGATCAGTTATAATATATATATATATATATATATATATATATATATATATATATATATATATATATATATATATATATATATATATATATATATATATATATATATATATATATATATGGCAAGCTGGGATTAGGTAGACTCCTAGCGGTTATACAGCGATACCATTGGAATTCGAACTTGCAACCACAAGATGACGTGGACTAGCTGCTCCTATCAGATAAGCGGAGCCCCCGTTGGTAGTTACATACGATATGATCACACCTGGCCTCATTTGAAATATCAAGTGGTTTGGAAGTCAAGGTCATCTTGTATGACCATTATAATATGGGTGGCAGTTTCGTCATTTCAACATATTAAAGACGGAATCCCTCTGAATTCTGAACTCCTCGCTCTCTCTCTCTCTCATTTTCGTCTTCCTGTCTGCAAAAAAGAAAGAAAAAACGGAAGAGAAGACCGAAAATTCCGGCGAAACAGCGGCGTCTCAGGCTAGCAACAGGCCGGAAAATGGCAGAGATGTCTCCGGAAAACAGATGACCTATTTCCCGGAGTTGTCTTCGTCCAAGTTGTTCTCCGTCACCCGTTCGTTCCACAGGCCCCGGAAAGGCGCCCGTCTCCTGGTTTTCCGGCGATGGCTTCCGGGAAGGGCTTCCTGGAGCGCCTACGGAGAGCTCTCTGGACGGCGTTCTTCATGGTGACAATGGTGGCGTCGCTCCTCCTTTTCTCTGCCACCGTCATGGTCACGGTCGCCGACGTCGTCGTCCCCTCCTTCCTCCTCACGGTCTTCGCCCGACGGAATCTGAGGGATCAGTTCGATCGGTATGGGTTCCGTCATTCCCTCGTCGACGTCCCTCTCGTTTCTGTGGTCAGATCCCTCATCATCACATGTAAGCTCCACCGTAATCTTAGGATTAGGGTTAGGGTCTACATTCGGTTTTCTTTCTCGCCCTCTTTTGGCTTACGTTGAGGAAAATTAGGGTTAGGTTTAGGCTTTTCTTCTTTTCGTTTTTGTCTCTTTGGTGGATATGGAAAAAATGTGGGTTAATGAGTTTCACCGTGTTGCTCTGCCTCTATTCTCTAGGCGTTTATTCGTTATGTGATGCGTCCGGACTCTCTCACGGGCCTTACCTCGGAACGGCGACGCTTTGTTCGCTGTCGTCAATCCTCGTTCTTTCGGTGAAGGCGTGCGTCTTCCGGGGGACGCCGGACGATGAATTCGACAGTGGCTCGAGGGTGTTCGCAGTGCAGAGGAAGTTTCACCTGAAGCAATCGTGGGGGATGCCCGTTCTCTTCATGTCTTCGTTGGTTTTCGCGCTCGGACACGTCGTTGTGGCTTATCGGACCAGTTGCAGGGCACGTAGGAAGTTTCTTTTCCATCGGATCGATCAGGAATCGGTAATTACGGGTTTTCTTTTTGTCGTGTTCCTTTAGGAAATCGTCGTTCTCTCTTTTATTCGAATCCTTTGTTGTAGCTTTATCTGTTGCAAGATCTCTTTTTTATTGCAAAATGGCTCCTTTTCCATTTGTTGAATGAGCCCTGGCGAATATGAATAAACTTGCTTTATTTGTTGTCTTTTGTGTTCTTTTTTGTAATATTGGATCCTTCTGTTTCTTGATTGCCGAAGAATTTGATTATCAGATCGTCAACTTTGTGTGATTAAATCCTAATCGAATTTGATCATGGCTTATTGTGTTGACTTGCTGCTAATCTTGAACTATTGAATCTTTTTTGTTGAATGTTTTGCTATCAAGCTTCTTGACGCAATATGGGTGTTCTCTGAGTTTTGATTTTAGTGGACGGATTCAATACCTTTATCTTGGTCATAAGATAGGGTTGAAAATATCAGCTGCAATTCTGTGTTGGTGGTAGGAAAATGTTGTGAATGCCATTTCAATGAATTGCAGGATGCTGTAGGAATCGATTTTTCAGGATGTATGGTTGAAAATGGCAGGATGAGAATGTACAGCTGCCAATGAACTGTCATTAAAATCGCTAATATTTGAGTGTTATTGTTTTTTATGAATGGGTGGTGTGGGGACTTTGTGATATGGCAAATCTTTGAAAATCGTTTGGGGTTAATAACAACTCCGTTTGATTGGGGATGTGGTTGTTTGCCATTATTAGTTGATTTCTATCATGCAGAAAGAATTCTTTATGACTGGAGTATTCTACTGTACCAGGAGGTTGTCTTCCAGCATGGTAGGATAGACACTCTACAATTATGCTATAATAATATACTTAAAACTATGAATTGGTTTCTATCTGACAAGAACTGGTTGGTGTTCACCGAAACCCATTATGAGGAGGAGAGGCAAAAGGTTGATTTTCTGCTTAATCTGAAAATCTAGATATGGGATTTGTGATTGCATTATTCGTTAGAAAATGTGAGCCTTCAAAATTCCAGCAATATCCATCTGGAAAAATTGACAAGCTATTTGTTTATTCATGTACAGAATTTTTAAGTCATTTTGTCAAAAGAATTTTGTTCATTTCCGGACTAGAATGTCCTGATTTCTTGAAATCTCAAGGCTCTTTAAACATTTCTAGGACTCAGAGTTTTATCTTGCTGTTGATGTGCTATCCATTTCTTTCTGGTTAGTTGCAAAAACTTTTTTTTATTGGCTTCAACTCCAGCTTAAACTGGGTTTTGTTTTACCTCTCCAAGGAGGGAATATATAATGTGTAATTTGCCAAGCTGTTTGTCCTTTCTCTTTCTTTGTGCTGTTCAGATTCTTACTTTCTTAGTTGTACAGTCAATTATTTAAAATAGCCTAATAGATTTGGTTCGGAAAATTAAGCAAGAAAAATGGGCTCCAAACATGCAGTTTGCTGATTTTTATGTTTTTGCACCATCATAACAGGTTTTTGGATTTCCTGGGTACCTCAAAGTCCCACGGTCACCAACTCCTATCACTGGAAAGAGTTCTAAAAGTGATAGTGAGTCCAGGAGAAGACCTGCAACTGCAACGGCAGCTGTGGCAGCCCGTGAAGAAGGGTACCTACCAATCAGGTTACTTTCTGATGTGGATAGCTTGTTCATGGTATACCAAGGTATTCTGGTTCATTACAAGCTAAGCCATCCTGATTCTCCAGTCTCCCAATCCCTGGCATGCTCTGCCTTTTTGGAGCACAGCTCAGTTAGCTCTCCACGTGCAATGCCTGACAGACTCAAGCTGGACAGACCACTCCTTACTGTTCCATCCAAAACCTTTCGCCTACATCGGAGTTTTAGTAGTGCATGTGATGATGACTCAATGTATGCTCCTCTGTTGACTGGATCTGCTGCTGTTAATCTTTTCCCTGATGAGATCCCTTGCTTAAATTTGGATAATCATGTCAAAGAACCAAGCTTTTCAAGTGATAAGAAGGAAGACCTTAGAGGAGTGGAGAATGGCATCTGTGGCATTGTTTTGGTTCATGGATTTGGAGGAGGAGTGTTCTCATGGAGGCATGTGATGGGCCCTTTGGCAAGACAGACCAGGTGTACAGTATCTGCTTTTGATCGGCCTGGTTGGGGACTGACTTCTCGCCCTAGGAGATCGGATTGGGAGGCCAAGCAGTTGCCAAATCCATATCGGCTTGAGTCACAGGTGCTTATACATATAAGATTGTTGTTAGTTGTTATGCTTGATCATAATGCCATGCATATAGTTTTCATCCTATTTGATTTCATTTGAAGCATTTTCTGGAGAAGAAGCATCTCTTCCTGATCCTCTCCCCAACCCCTCTGATGCACTTTTTGTTTGGTTTCATATGTATGACTGGATTTTTTTTATTAATGCTTCTTTTCGTAAATTTGCTAGCTCCGATGTAGGGTCGAGAGTGATTTCTTGAGGTGTTTGATCCCTCCCACCTGCGAAAACTAATCATGCAAAGGAATTTGTTTGGCATCAATCCTTCTAGGATACAACCATTTGGTGTTCAAGTTCCTTTTGCCATGTCCTCTTTAAAGCAGTTGATTTCAATAATTCAAATGATTTTGGCCTTTAAACTCAGATACGACCACACAAATATTTGTGGGATGTATACCTTGTTAATATTGCTGCACTCATTTGATACATAATTCCGTTCCATAATATGCTCTGTTACAAAGTTTCAGTTTTTGATTTAAATGTATGCATTTTTTTGAATCCTTTCAAAATTTAACCATCCGACTCTTTTGTGTAATGATGATCCAAACAGGTTGATTTGCTTCTTGATTTTTGTCTCGCAATGGGTTTCTCTTCAGTGGTGCTTGTTGGTCATGATGATGGAGGACTTATTGCTTTGAAGGCTGCTGAAAGAGTGCGGACATGTAGCAAGTTCATGAAGGTGGATTTGATGACAACTAATCTTATCATGCTTTTTTGACTTGACTTTTGGAAGTAAATATTTCGTTAGTCTTTTAGTTGAGTTTTACTTGCACAGTGTCTTGGTGTAGACCTTTCAACCTGGAAACCTTTTGGTTGTTTCACTTGATTGTTGTTGTAATTGTTGTACAAACCTTGTTTTGTTCTCATTTTCTCTTTTCCAAAATTTTTCTTGGAACCTTTACCATGGGGAATTACTATATACAAATTTTATTCCTTCTTGCTGCCGTCTTGTTCAATTATAGGTATGTATATCTTTTTTGTTTTTTCAGGTGGATATCAGAGGAGTGGTTCTTCTTAGTGTCAACCTGTCCAGAGAAGTTATTCCAGCCTTTGCTCGAATTCTCCTGCATACATCATTAGGGAAGAAACACATGGTTCGCCCACTACTACGCACTGAGATCACCCAAGTGGTTAATCGCCAAGCCTGGTATGATGCAAGGAACCTCACACCTGAAGTTATGAGTCTGTACAAGGTAAGATTCAGCCTAATTGGCAACGATGTTTATGTTAACAGCATCTCTCATGTGTTATATTCTGATAGTACTGTTGCAGTATCTCCTGTGTATTACTTGTGATGGGAATCCCTTTACCAGTTGCAACTCAATGTTTGGTGTCAAATGCAAATTTTGTTATATGATAAGTAGACTGTTGATTGAACAAGTTCCATTTGGAATCAGGCGCCACTATGTGTGGAGGGTTGGGATGATGCGCTTCACGAAATTGGGAAGTTGTCATTTGGTAGTGTCCTTTCCCCTCAGAATGCGTCACTTCTTTTGGAAGCAGTTGGGGACCTGCCAGTTTTGGTTGTTGCAGGTGCCAAAGATGTTCTCGTTTCACTTAAATCATCCCAGGCTCTTGCTTTAAAACTCGTAAATTCTGTAAGTTCCATCATATCTTCCCCAATCTACTGAGGACTTCATTGAGGCACTATATATATATATGTTCTTTTTGATGTTTTAAATATCTTGAACTTGTGTTCACAGGCTTTAGCCATCTCCATCCAAAATGAAGCACCATCTAATAGGATCACAATTATGTCAAGAATCATGTTGTTTGATGATGTTACAAAACACACATACACACATCCATGCATGGGAACATACACCTTACTGCTTTTAGATATGTATCAATGTTCATTAGAACCTCGTAAACAGTTTTGTCAAAACTGTTTCAGTTTGTTACAAGAGATAACATGCCTAGACCTTTTCAGACCCTCACGCACCAGTACCTTTTGAGTCCTTATTTTCCTGAGACTCGAGTTATCTTTTCTGACTTGTGTATTTCACAGCTAGTAAAGCTCCCTCTACCAGGGATTGTCCACAAATCTATGAAAGCCATAATAGGAGAATGTGTTGGTTAAAAAGCTGTTCTTTATCAGTATATTCTGATATATATTCGCCTTGTGAAGAAGGGAAAAGGAGGATGAAATGAATTAGCTTCCTTATGATATCTCCTTGACCACCTTTTTTTTTTATAACCAGTTGCCCTCTCTTGATTTTCCTTTTTATTTTCTTACAGAGGCTTGTTGCAATATCTGGATGTGGGCATCTTCCTCATGAGGAATGCCCTAAGGCATTATTGGCAGCTCTTTCTCCCTTCATATCCAGGCTGCTTGCAGACCATTGTGAAGGTGTGCAGTGAGGCATTGGGAGGTTTGTCGTAACTCTGGCTTTCTACAGTGAGGCTTTCCAACCTCCGGGGTCAGAGAGAGCTAACCCTGTCTGCAATCAAAGGGTTAAAGCAAGTCTGACCCTTCTTGCCCTAGTTTGGGGAGATTGTGAATTTGGTTTTGAGGGATGCTGGTAAACCCTAATCTTTTACTCTAGGGTTTAGGTTATATTGTGCATCCCCTTTTCATTTTCTTGATTAGAGGTGGATATTGTTTTCCCTGAAGCAGGCGGAAAATGAATGCTTGTAAATTAATGATGGTTGCTTGCATTTGTGTATACACGCCATTGTGTCAAGTTTTATTGCAAGCGTGCGAGAGATCTCTGTAAACTAAAATTATAAGCTTGGAGTGCATCTCTCTCTCTCTATAACTAAAATTATAAGCTTGGAATGTATCTATCTATCTATATGTTCATTGGGTGGTGTTCCAGTATTTTAGTTAACCTCGGTCAAGTACCCAAAGCTTAAAGCTCGGGATATTTTGTGCATCCTTAAATATGATAGAGTGGAAATCTAATATTCTGGTTAACCTGGATTAAGTTTCCACTTTCCAGAGCTTAAAACTCTGGCTCCTTGTATTGTCACATTTTCCTTTTATGAAACTTAACGCTATATACATATGGAGGTGGTAAACAATCCGAGCGGCTCACGGCTTGGCTCGTGTTCGGTTTGTAAAGCGCTTGTTTGAACCATGGTCACAAGTTAATATAACATGAAATTATCGTTTGCCATTCATATGACATATCCGCTACATATAGCCTATATATTGTTAATATAACATGAAATTATCGTTTGCCATTCATATGACATATCCGCTACATATAGCCTATATATTGTTAATTTATTGGCACACAAGATACTATTAAACATATAAGAAAAAAGTCAAATTCAGACAATCAGTGCATTAGCTATAATCTTCAATTATTAGTGAAAATAAACAAACACAACATAAAATTCAATGCAATTACATGTTAACACACGCTGTATGTTTTGTTTATTCAAACCTACAAGGTATGAAGATGTGGATTAAGGGATCATACTCTTTTATCTTTCCAAATTGAATCCCTCAAAAATACAGGAAAAAAACTTGTTTACATCATTTGAAAGGTTAAGTTTTCAAACGAAGAGAAAAATACAGGAAAAAAACTTGTTTTTTACTCAACACATAACATAACATGATATATCATGCTACCTTTATTTTAGCCTATTTTTGTGTAAATTTCTAGGATTTGGATTGACTGGTGATATATATATATATATATATATATATATATATATATATATATATATATATATATATATATATATATATATATATATATATATATATATATATATATATATATATATATATATATATATATATAGCCGATATTGTGATAATGGTTTTAACTCATAAAACAGGCTCTGGAAGCCGAACACGAACAATTAGTGTTTGGCTTGGCTTCGCTCAGCTCGTATAAGCCTGTTTAGTAATAAATATATTTTAGCTATGTTTTGTTGAAGTACTTGGTTTGCAATCAATAGGTTTAGGAGATAAAATCTTGTTGGTTTCAGCTATGAAATAATGTAGATTTTTTTTAACCATATTACTTAATGTGTTTTTCCGTAAACAAGCCAGCTCAAGATTTGCTCGAGCTTATTATGAGCTCGGATTCTGCTCATCTCACTATAGAATGATCCAAGCTTAGCTAGTTCAGCTTCGAATCAACTGAACATTCTGTGTATGGCCTTGGCTTGTTTACCATAGGATCTAGCTCAGGCTTGAGTCTAGCCGAGGAGAGCATGTGCCTGAGCCAGGCAAGCTGAACTCGTGCTGGCTCGTGTAAAAAATGTTTTGCTACTTTTTGTGGTAATAGATGGTAGGATTTGAACACCCGACCTATATGTTTTAATTTCGCAAGTTTAATATGAGCCGAGCCAAGCCAAACAGCCTGTGTTCGGGCACTTGTTTTTGATTAACAAGCATCTTGTGGCTCGGCTTGTCATCTCCGATTTGTTTCTCAGCATTAATAGAAAGCCAGTCTATATAGAAAAAACAATAAAAATATCAATTTAGCCATCCCTGTCCAGCCATCAAGGTGGGTTAGATTTTCTTCGTATCATGCAATGTTTGTAAGCATTTTACTTAAATATGTGCTAGCTGCTGCAGAAGGTTTCAAGTAGGAACCCTGTCAAGGGCTGATCCTCAACTGTGTAAAAGCTTGCCCCAATGGGGTTTTGGAGTAGTGTGATGAGACCTAGGCCTCTAGGCAGGTGATCTAGGTTCAAATTCCATGGGCATCACCCCCCGCGGCGTGGCAATTCTCTTGGGGGCAAGGAGTAAGCTCACAAAGTTTTACACTGTCAGGACAGCGACCGTAAGTATGGAAGCCAGCACATCTAGGTCTCTGATCCTGGGGGTGGTTTCTCCGTGTAAATGTAAAAGATAAAAAAAACACAGTGGAGAAGCTTAACCCAATTCAGGGTTATTAACATTTTAATAGAAGTTACAAAAAACTGTTAACTTACGTATTTACTATCTAATATTACATTTTAAGCACTACTCTTGTGCCATTATGTGAAATAGCCCGTAGAGCTAATTTCCTTCCGGTTATGGTTTACTCAGCTTAAGAATATGAACATCCTTTACTTTTTTTTTTTACCAAATTTACTCCTTAATTTTACCCCATAAATTTTAAACCCTCAAACTCCTGAAAAACGTGGGCTAGTCGCCAAATGACTGGTATGCTCTTTGACACCTTTACGTTTCATTTGTTTTTATTGATTCTTCTGGTTATGTGGGCATTCTCTTAATCATTTGAATTGATTTCATCCTCTTCCTCTTGTACTTTTTGTTATAGACTTCATGATGCCGGTTTGCTATGCTTGGTATCGGGTTTGGACACGGGGTCCGACTGGACCCATCATGAAAAAAACCACACCCAAGTCCTGCAATGATTATATAAACCAGACCTGGTCCATAACTATGCCACAAAGGACTCACCATTTTGGGCATGTCCTTGGTGACACAAGCTGACACGCAGATGCGGACATGATATGTATGGACATTATGTTAATATTTTAGTATATTTTAATATGTAAATTTAATAAAAATATATTTTTATTATTAAAATATCAAAAATAGTTTATTGATTAAAAAATTAAAAACATTCTGTGTCCTTGTGTCCAATTTCCCCCAAATTATTGAACTTGTGAGTCAAACTCGCACGTGTCTTTGTGTTGACATATCTTTGTGACATAGGTCCATACTCATTAAGATAATATTAATTTACATTGAAAATTTACAGACCTTAATTGGAACGTGGTTTGGACCTAGGTTTGGTGTGAAATACGAAAAATGATTGTATTGTCCTTGTAAAATGACCCGTTCCTCAAAATGCCTACCAATTTGCCGAAATCCCCCGCATCCAAAATGTCTAATTTTTATTTTTAGAACATTTTTACCCTTTTGAAAATATGGCATGACCTTCGCAAATCATTTTAGTCGAATGTCACCTAAAATGTGTGAATCTTCTTTAACAAAACACTCTCAACGTATATCCGCAAATATGGTATGACCTTCATAAATCATTGTTGCGAATGTCACCCAAAAAGTGCAAACCTTCTTTAATTAAATACTCTCAATGTATGTTCACAAATATGGAATGACCTTTGCAAGTCAGATTTGCAATTATCACCTAAAATATGTGAACCTTCTTTAAATAAATACTCTTGATGTACGTATGCAAGTATGCGATGACATTCTCAAGTAAGTTTTGCAAATGTCAAAGAATTTATGAACTTCCTTTAACTAAATACTCCTCACTTACGTTCGCAAATATGGTACACCTTTTGCAAATCATTTTTGCGAATGTCCAAAAAATGTGCAAACCTCCTTTAACTAAATACTTATGTCTACAAATATAATGTGACCTTCACAAATAATTTGTGCAGATGTCTCAAAAATATGCAAACCTTCTTTAACTAAATACTTCCATCCACAAATACTGTACAATTTTAGCAAAACATTTTTATGAATGCTCCCAAAGTGTGTAAACCTCCCTTAACTAAATACTTACGTCTGTAAATACTGTACAACCTTCAAAAAACATTTTTACAAATGTCCCCAAAATGTTCATACCTTTGTACATGCATTAAATGTGATACTTCGGATGTATTAAACCATTGTTTCACATTTGGGGACTATGTTTGCATAAAATTAAGGTTTTTGTGTTCTCCAACCTATTTCCCCCAACAATCTTTTCCAGTGAGTCTATGACGCTATTGATTTATCTCCGTTGTACGGTGGCACACCATCAATGACGAGATATTTTGGTATGTGTTTCTCTCACTGTAATAATTGAATGAGTGGCATGAATCAATTATTTTTTAAAACATTTGCATGAATTAGTTATTTTATAAAAATTGCATGGTTTTCAAGTTATCTTTGCATATTTAATAGTCTATTTTATTTTTTGCTTAATTCATTTTCATGTGAGTCTCATTTGCCTATTTTTTTCTTTAATTTGGTATGTCTCTATCCTTAATTGTGGTCATTTATCCATTGTTTATCTTGTATTATAAAGATGACTAGGAATAAAAAGTAGCATCAGTTCAAACCTGTATGAAAATCAAGAAGGGCATGAGCCCTTCCTGTGTTGTCCAGTGTAGTCGATTGGTCAACATGGTTCTCGTGAACAGTGCTCTAATACCACTATTAAGATCTAAACTCTTAAGGAGAATGATCCTGGAGATTCGGGTACACTGAACAAGGTGTGACTCGGAGAAGTGCACATATAAGAAGGATTGCACCACACGATTCGTGTCCCGCAGCAAGCAGACTCGCTGTAGAAGGCATGCGACACAGGAGAAGGAGGCATGTTCGATAGCGAGGGACACGCTGCCGAATGAAACAATAAGGGAGAGGAAGAGATGCGTGTCCGATGGAAGGGGACACACTGCAGGCATTAGCAGCAAGGGAGAGAGAGAGACGCCTCTCCAAGGATGCAAGAGTGGGCATGGGCAGGTGAGGTTGACAGTAGGGAGGATGGAGAATGTAAAGGCCCCAAATTTATCCTAAAAAATCATTGATTTTTTTTAGGTGAATGATGCATGACCTTATCGATGGTACTGCTCTAGTCGAACTAAGCACTAGGGGCTCACTTGTGTGCAAGCACTAGTGTATATTAACCCACTAAAACTAAGTCACGAAAGAAACAACCAAGGATAATAACACTTTGTCAAAAATAAAAATACATTTTTTTTAAAAGTGGAAAGACATCACATGAATCTGAGGCACAACACAGAAACAATCCATTCCAAACAATTTTTAAAATGAAATGGTTTGAACCATAATTTAAACTTAATAAACTTTAGATTTAGTTCACAAGTTCATTTAAATCCCATAACGTTTAGAAATAAGAAACCCACCATAATTCATAAATTCACCATCTCCAGCATACATGTCCTGCCATCACTCTACTTAGCTAAGTCTTAGCCTCCTCATATAAAAATATTAAACAACAAATGAGAACCAAAGTTCTCTTACAAAACTTCACATTATCCAATAGTAAGAAATAAAACATAAATCCAGTAAACATCAACCTTAGAAATTATGATGCCACATAAAATAATTCAAATATGATTGCAGTCTCACATTATACATAAACCAATGCATCCATGATACATGAACCAATGAATAATGCATGAAGTAGATTTTATTTCCTTATTGACACTTATTTTGAATGCATGAGCATGTCTAATGCAAATCATTTATTTTTTTTCTCCTAACCCAACTGTAGGTATTGTTCATAGTAAAAACCTGAAGCACAAGACAATTCTTAGTTGTATTTTAATCACACATTTGTATGTTATTAACTGAGTTCTACATACTTCTTTCGACCGACATCAGGCATCCTCACCCTAAGCCAGAACATCAGACATCTTCACTCAATGTCAGGATGACAAAGAGCATCCTTACCGTACACCCCCACTTCTCTTGGTATACCAATACGCTATTAGCTGAATCCATCATCACCATCCTCAAGCAAAATGATAGAAACATTTTCTACTACCGTGGCTGAGAACACGAACCTCCACATTAGGTTTTTGGAGAAAACAACATCATGAAGTTTCAGTATCATGCTATCATCTACGACAACCATCCAAGGATCCCACCATCATCAGAGGGTAACAAAGGAGAAAAATTAGTACACTGTTTAGGTATCTTGTACGTCTTAATTTTTCATATATTCTTCCCTTAAGAACAAATTGGATACACAATATCCATAGTATGACATCATTATGCATAATCCGATTAGGCTACCTCCCCGTTCGGACACAATAGTGTATTTATAGTGTGCCAACAAGTGCAATTAATCATATGCATGCACTAGCACAGAACCTCAATAGTCTCATATGTTACTCACTAACATGTCATAAGTTACATATATGGTACCATATTGGTTATTTTAAACCACTTTATCTTTTATGAGCATTCACATATGCATGCATGTTTTTCATGTCTTATAGTATATTAGAACATCTAATAACATCATGTTGCAATTCATAATATCATGTTGTACATTAACACATCATGCTTCATATTATAAGAGAAATTTACAGCATAACATGCAAACATTGTTTATAAGTGTTAGCACAATTACCTAGTCTTAATAGGTCCACCTATTGTACATCAGTAGGCAGGGGCGTAGCTAGGATTCATGTGAGGGGGGGAGGGGGGGGACAGGGGTGTAGCAAAAAAAAAAATTGGTGTGATAGCCGGGGGTTCGGAGGCAGCCCCCCCCCCCCCCCCCCCCAATTTTTTTTTTTAGATAAAATAAAAAATGGCTACAATTATTAATAAAAATCTATTTCATATGGACAAATCAAACTATTTGCTGCAGTCTCTCTCAACCTCAACGAAAAGTTCTTAAACATTATCTAATGACAATATATAACACTGGTGCGATAATTTGAAGTTCATAATAATGCATAAATTTTATTTATGACAAAATAAATCAAAATACAAAAGTACCAACTAAAATGGACCCCGACGGTTACCCGCAACATAAAATTCATCTATAAGAGAATCTATAACTAAAGTCATAGTATATTCTTGCTCGTTGTGTAAAGTCATACAGTCAACAAGAAAATCGTTGTCCATTTTGTTACGAATTTCCGTCTTCACATGCTTCATCACTGAAAATGCTCGTTTTATAGTGGACGTAGAAACTGATAATGTCAATACAAGATGAAATAATCTCGTTAGCATGACATAACTTTCTGACCTTCCACTTGCAACCAACTTTTGATACAAATCAGGTAGAGTAAGTACTTAAAATCGAGAATCAGAAACCACATAAATCTGATAATGTTATAACTCTGCTTTCAAGTAAAATATATCTTGTGGTGTAAAATCTTGAGGATAGAACTTCTCTGTAAGCTTGCAAATATCAACTATATTAAAGGATTTAAATGAGTTTCTAGGATCCAATGTCGCACTAAGAGAAAGAAGTTCGACTGATGTGTCATTAAATCTAGAATTTAACTCCACCAACAAGAAATCTATAACTTTATTGAAAACACCAAAATGATAGTGAAGCTCAACTGAGGGATATTCACGACCACGGGATCAACCAACCATATATGAACCACTGAAGTCAGGTAGGCAAATGTCATTTGTTGAACAAAATGATGTTACCTCTTGAAGGAATTTTTCCCAACCATCTTCTCTCAAAGCTTGAAGCACAATCTTTGTAGTGTAGACAAATCTCATAGCAGTCAAGATATCTTGATTTTTCTTCTGAAGGGCCTGACATAGAATATCAGTAACCTCAAATATTTTATTTATCAAATGCAAGACAAATACAAATTCAAAACTTGTAATGCAAGTGTATGCACCATCAACTTTAACCTGAGATCTAGCACTTGGAGAATTTTCAATCAGGCACTCAAATACTTTACATGTTGCAACATACATATCCATCAAGCTCTTTACAGATTCATAATAAGAACTCCAACGAGTAGCTCCATCTCTATGCAAGTTCCCAATCTTATTAGCCCCACTTTCTGTCGACCGTTCTCTAGTTTCTAACAAATGCTCAATTTCTTCTCTATGTGCAGCTTTTAACTCGCCAACACACTTAGGTGAAAAAGTAATAATGTTAACAACATTTTCCAAATGAGAAAAGAATTGCCAAATGTCACGAACATCCTTAGCTGCAGAAACCAATGTTAATTGCAAATGATGCGCAAAACAATGAACATAATATGCATAAGGACAATCCTTTAGAAATAAAGCTTGGAGCCCATTCCAAGCACCCCACATATTACTAGCACCATCGTATCCTTGTCCTCGCATATTCTGAATTTGAAGGTTGTGACTACTAAGAATATCAGAAATTTGATTTTTCAGATTCAACGAGGTAGTATCACTAACACTTTTAATTGCAAAAAATCGTTCTCTTAAAATTCCTTCTTCATTGACAAACCTCAATACAATGCACATTTGTTCTCATTTAGATGCATCTTGTGCTTCATCAACAAGGATATAATACGATGCATCTCCATCTTCATTACGAATCATACCTTGTATTCGGTTTGCCATAATGTGCAAAATCTCCCTCTGGATATCTGGAGAAGTGTATGTGACATTTCTTGGAACATTAGCCAAAACAACTTTACCAACATCTACATTCATTTTTTCAGAATAATCAATCAGTTCAATAAAATTTCCACGATTCAATGAAGATAAAGATTCATCATGGCCCCTAAATGTGCAACCTTGAAGTGCTAACCACTGAAGAGCTAACATTGAGGTTCTTACTCTCAAACGAGCTTTCTGACGTTCCTCTTGGGATACACCATTCATCACTTTGTCAATGTGATGACCCGGTCTCATCAAAATCTCTGCATTTCTTATACATACATTATGATATGAAGACGGTGAATAGCCGACATGGGTAAGAAAAGCATATTTTTCTCCTTGACTAACCCTCTTTCAATTATTAAACCCAACTGTTGCCAATGCTGAGAGATTCAAAGAAGGGCTATTATAAAAAAAAAGAAAGCAATAAAAACAATATGCTTTATCTTCTGTCGAAGAATACTCTAGCCAACGAAACTTATCATACCAATGTTCTTGACATCGATGCACTTGTTTACCACATTGTCTACTTGGGTATTATGCAAGTTTTGACTAAAAAGGTCGCGCCCTAAGATATGCTTGTCTAATTCGATCTATTTTAGGGTGATCACACATACACTTTCTTTTACCCGGATCTCTTTCAATATAAAAATCAGATTTGAAAGTTGGATTCGGAGATGAAATATGCTCAGGTGATGAAGGTATGGTTGGAGTAGGACTTGGAGTTTCCTCGACTTGTCCATTTGAAGAGTTGTCTAACTTCGAAAAAAATGATAACAAGTTTTTTCTTTTCTTAGTGCTCGAAGATTGTCTGCTTTTCATTTCAAATTCTACAAATAAATAAGATACTACATGAGCAATCAGTCGAAAAGCATATTGTAATGGAAATGACTCATGGGAGAGTGATGCAACTCAAAAAGATGTAGGGGGGCGTCAACTCTCTGTCGGGGATGATGCCCCTCCTGTGCAACTAAAAAGACGTAGAAAGAGAGAGCAAGGAGGGGACTTAGGGGAGAGTGATGCAGCAGGGGGGGGGGGGGGTCGGCTCCGTGCCGGCCTCCCAGCGAATATGATACAGAGGGGGAGCGTCGCCGCAGGGAGGGGGGTCAACTCCCTGTCAATCTTCCGGCGACCTCAGAGAGGCATAAAGGAAAAAGGGGCACGAAAGGGGGCCATTGGCCTCCCGCCGGTTTCTCGACAGCACAAAGAGGCACAAAGAGGGGGAATCGCCGTAGGGAGGCCTATCGGCTCCATGCCGGCCTCCCAGTGATCACGATTCAGAGGGGAATCACAGTAGAGAGCGGTCGTCGATTCCCTGCCGGCCTCCCGAGTCCCCGACGCATGCATAGAGGGGGAAAGATGAGGGAGAAAACATAGGGAGAGAGGGACAGAGAGACGACGTACCTAGATTTCGCCGGCCTCGTTGGCTGCTGCAAGCAGGGAGTGAGAGATGGGGGAGAAAGGGAGTACGGAACGGAGGGAGAGGCTGCGCTTGAAAAGGAAGAGGAAGAGATCGGCCGTGATTTAAAACCCTATCAAGTTTCGAATTTGGGTCGAGTCCGACCCGACTTTCGAGGCAGGACTGGGCTACAACCCAATCCTGCCCCCCCCCAGCTCCGTCTTTGTCAATAGGTCATGGGTCCATATGATTCACCTTTGGAACCAAGCCATGTTTATCTGGTTTACTTATAGAATCATAACATGCAATCAAAAATAATTTTTCAATTCAGAACTGTTAGGACAAAATTTACTTGTCATTGTAAATTTTACCATAAATCATACACAATGATTTAAGCTCTAAATTTTTTATAAAAGATACATAAACATGTTACATGTATACAAGAAAAACCCAGACATAAACTCATTCTGGATTAGAAAATAAATTTTTTATGAACACCGACTATTTTTTGTTTTCAGAATGATCTTATTCAACTCTGACTTTCTAATATAAAATTAGTTAATAATTATACAAAATAAATTCAATATTGAGATTTTTATTATAGGTGACTTGATCTGTCTGACACAAGCCCACAAAAACCCAAACTTAAATTCATTTTCAACAAAGTTAAAAATCCTGTAATATATGTTATTTATGTTATTTAATAAATTATTTTTAAAAAATTATTGATTTTGGACCAAACTTTTGTGAATTTTTATTTTCAAACAATGAGGAATAAGCTTTTAAATTTTTTATCGTGTATTCTTTCATATCCAGACTAACAAATATAAAAATCTCAGGCATAAATCTTGAATATCTTGGAAGATATGATTTTTACAAAAATATGCAGTTAACACCCCCGCTACTTGTGGTGACAAGATTCTTTTATTGACCTTCAAATGGCATATCTCTAAACCACCACTCATTTCAGTATAAGTTTTTTTACTGAAATTACTTTTTCATATGTTTGAAACATTTTTATAATTTTATATGATTTGTGAGTTTATCGATTTAGAAAACAAAACTTATTATTAAGGCTGGTCAGAATAAAATATATACAAACATCATGCAGTTTTCAAGAACTGAACCCATTACACCCCTGCGCTCATGGTTCTTTTGAAATAGGAAAACTTTCATTTGGAGCCCCCACCGTTTTCTTGGTATGCCAAAAGCAGTTTATGTTTTGTGGAAAGAAAGCTCAAAACTCAATTTTTCCTGAAACTGTGAATTGGAGACCTCAGTTGTAAGTCTGACAAGTGAGATGAGTCACTCGTGGCTGGGTCATGGGTCATGTTTGGCGAGCTTGATCTAAACTGGTGGAATGGTTTGGCAACCTGAACATGCACAATAGGTCATCGGCAAGGCTCAACTCACATAAACTCATTAAGTAGTAATAAAATAAGCAAAACCCACAGCTTCCAGCCAAAGGTTAAAATAGTTATTCTGCTATTCTATAGGGATCTTAACCATGAAATTAACTTCAGTTTTTATTTGACATTTGGGAAAAAGTTTGGTCTTAAAATGTCTTTCTAGAAAAATGGAGCCCGTTTTGAAATGTCATGGAAACAAATGTCTCTGAATGAAATTTCCCTTTAAAAATATCCGATGGCCTAAACCGATCGACTGGACACACTCGATTTGGTAATCTCTCTCTCTCTCTCTCATGGCGTTGAGCGTCCTCTGCCATCACCACCTTCTTCCTCGCCTCGCTTATGAAGGGACTCTCCCCTCTTGCTCCTTTTCTTCATCCAAGCAATTGGTCTTCTCGCCCACTTCCTCTTCTCTCCACCACCATCATGGTAACTCAAATTCCTCAATCAATAGCACCTGTTTCTTCATTATGTTGCTTTCTAGTTATTCACATTTTTTCAATCATCAGTTCACCAATCACACCACGGCATCGAGTAGGATAGCGTGATTCATTCCGATATTTTTGTTAGTTAATTCCTCGTCTGTTGCTCAGTTTCCTTGTTTAGTTTCTCTCTTTGGATTAGTTCCAAGTTGGTCGGTGTTGGTTGGTTTTTATATATATATATATATATATATATATATATATATATATATATATATATATATATATATATATATATATATATATATATATATATATATTAAGTGGGGCATAGTCAGACACCTAGCAGTTCACCAAAACAATTCATAAATATAGCAAATTGCACGAGTCGGCCAGTTGGACCATGATTTTCAATAGCAACTTGTGCTAACTTGCAATTTACAGCATTCCCACCACACTTTGAGATCTAGGGGACTGAAAAAAATTGTATACTCGTTAACCAATTCTGACCTCCCGCGTCCTTCCATGATGTAATTAAGCAACCGAACGTCTTTGCATAATAAATTTCCAAGTTGGTGTGTTATTCTGGTATACCCTTTTTGTTTTTCTTTTTTATTTCCATTGTGTAGAACATGCGTGGAATTTTGAAACTGCGGTTGTTGGTTTTAATATTCAAAAGGCTATGTTCTTCTGCAATCTGCCGATGGTCACTTCATTGTTGAAAAAGTGAGTTTTAGGCTTGAATGAAGAAACGTGGTGCTTTTGTGCCAAAAAATATAGGTGTTTCTTTAGATGGTTATTGTTTCTGTATGGTTTTCCCCTTCAGTGTTCTTGCTTTCTACATGTGAAATTGTGTTCTTTTAGTTTATTCCTCACCTCTTTCCTTGGTTTTGAAAAATCTTGATGGTTGATGATGTCCTATATCAGTGAAGTTTGTGTTACTGTAGTCTTTTGATTGAACACAAAGACTGTGTGCTTGATGCATTTGCAGACACATCTTCTCTTGAATCTGAAATTTAAACTTCAGGTTCTGCATTAGAATTTGTGAAATGGGGTTCCTGTTTAAGATTCCTTTTGCTTTCATTTATGCCCATCAGTTCATAGGCCTTTTTGGATGCAGGGCACTCTTTATATTACAACCATTCTAATAGAACTCATAGACGGGGGCCAACACTTCTGTATTCAGCATTCCCAACATCACCAGCAATGGTGGCCTCTGTTCAAGACCTTTTTGATTTCATATGCTCAGGCCCATTGATGAGCAAGTTGGGCCTCACCTCAGAGATAGTGGCCGAAACCATAGACAGATGGTTGGAATATGGGATTCAGCTGTGCAGATTGTTTGGCATGAACGAGCTGGACTTGTCCATTTCTGAGAAGACCAGGATATATCACTTCTACATACCAGTGTTTGTTTGGTGCCAAAAGGAGTTATTGCATCACAAATCTAAGTTCAAATATGGAGACCAAGTTCCTCCTTTGGTGGTATGCTTCTTTTGACACTTGGCTCTGGTTAGAAATGCTCTGCTGAACTATGTTTCATATATTGGTTTTTTATGATAAAGCAGTATGCCATATACAAAGGTGGAAACCCTTGTTAATGTGTATGTATGTGAGATGGACAGCACTTAAGGAGGGATGAGAAGAGAAAGTGCTGGCTACATTGTTTCCTTATCTATGTTTTTGTATACCATGAGTTGGAAGTTTTTCCATCTAAATGCTGGACTGTTTCAGAATGCCATGGCATCTGTAACGAGCAATGCTGCTCTATAAAACAAACTATGTTATACATATATTAGCAAATTACTCGATTACACTTGAGTTGTTTTAGGAATTTACTCATAGTTTCTATTTCCACCTTTTCCTTTTAGTTGATTATAAAAGGCACTTGGTGAAGCAATAATAACTAAGTGATTCACGAAAGTATACATTAGCACAAAATTGTTACTTTACCTGGGGAAATACTATACAGCAACAAAAATCACAAAATGGAAAACTAGCTCAAACATGTGCTACCAAAAAGACTAGACTTTGGTTAAGCTTCAATTCAGTTTGTTTCATTCATCATCTAAGAAGCTCACCACCTGAACAACAACACCATCAATCTAATTTGCTGGTTTTCTTTTATATTTGTCCAACCACTATGCATTAATTTGATGGATCACGACATAATTTTTGTCGAAATTTCCTGTATTTCTTAGTTTCCTTCTTTGCAGAAAATAATGTGATTCTTTTCTCATGACATGTTTGATGAAGAAATGAAGTTGAATTTTATGGAAATGAAAAGTTCTGGGATATACTTTTTTCCTTATTGGATTATTCTTGGCTATTTACTTTCTAAGGGAATGCCTACTTCAAGACAATGGTAAAAAGAAGCTTCCACACATTCTTGAAACCTGCTTCCCTGGAAACCACTTAAGAGTTGGAAATTAGGCACTTCTGAGGCTTGTTTTCCATTTTATGGGGAGCACACTTCCAATTACATGAGATTTTTAAAAACAAAATCCTACTTCCATTAAGGCATTGTGATTCAGTAGCTAAAACAAATCAAATACATACTGTGTCAGGCAACCTATCAGCATTCATTTTCCTTGTAGTAATTTTGCTTTCACCTGATGTTCCTGATATGCAATCTAGGAGATACCCCCATAAGATTTGAACTTGAGACCGTCAATTATGGCTCTCAACCCTTCAAAATGATGCTTCATATTTGAACTTTTTGCATTTCCATGCAACTATGCACTATGCAACACACAGACATACACACAGCTTTGTTCTTTCCTATAGTATTTGTTTATTTATCACAATGTCCTTTGTTCCTTTCTGCATAATTTTTCGAGTTGTATACTTGTACTTTGGTGAAAACATGGATTCTAATGTAATAGCAGTGCATTTAGTGCTTAAAATTATCACCTTGTTGGGGATTTTTATGATATTATTTACTGTTTTTCTTGTTTTTTAGTGTCAATTTCTTTCCCTTTTTATAGTAAGCAAATTGTCTCATTACAGACGAGAAAGTGATCCACAATTTTATCCATTAACTTCCTCTAGAAAAAATCAAATCTTTTCAGGAATTATTTTATTTTCTCTAATGCAAGACTGTCGGGTCACATGTTAATAGATCACAAGGTTTTGGGAATGTGAACATCCATACTGAAACTGAAACCTAATGCTACTTGAAATCTAAGCATGAGAACAAATTGAAGAACCCACAGGGATCCTGCCATCCATCTTCCTCCCATGACAAGTTTCCTTTCTTTTTTCTTATTCTTAACTCCAAATTTATTTTTCCATTTCTCCTTAAAAAGATCTGAATGTAAGTAACTTTATAATCTCAAATCCATTCGGCTACCATACTGATTGGCTTGCATCATGTCATGAATTGTTTTATTTTTGAGCATGAGTAGAACTTTTTTTTTCTCTCCTTTGAATTTGAGACTAAATAGCTTTTCTATTTTTCGATGGTCAACTAGGGTTTGCTGCCAATGGGATTCAAGCCCAAGATCCCTTGGTTAAGATCAGTGTCACCGATATATTGAAAATATTGCGGTATTTTCAATATATCGGCAAATTATATTTCTTGCAATAATATCGCGATAATATCACAATAAATATCCCTACAGAAAGGGAAGGATGAAGGGATGAAAGGAAGTAAAGGAAAAGAAGGAAGGAAAGGAAAAAAAGAAAGGAAAGGAAAGGAAAGGAAAGGAAAGGAAAGGAAGGAATGGAAAAGAAGAAAAGGAAGGAAGGGAAGAAGGGATTGTTTCTTTCATTTCTCTATTTTTTCTATTTTTACTTATTTTTTAGATTTTTTATTTAATTTTTTATATATTGCCAAGATATTCCCGAGATTTATCAACTTTTGAAAATCTCTTCGAGAAATACCCTCGCCGAGAAATTACCTTTAAGGATACAGGTGACTATGGTTAAGATAGTGCAGCTCTAATTGTTCCAGCTATCTTCATGTTCCTTGCCAATTAATGCTGGAACTAATTGGAGGTATGTGGCGTTCCTGTATTTTGGTTTTAAGATAAAATGCAAATCCTAATCCTATTCCTCCTTGCTAACCATTTAAGCAGTACGAGATGTAGCAAACCCTGTATGAAAATCCATAAAACCTGAATTTACTACTTGCACTCCCTTTACATTTTGATGCTATATATATTCATTAGAGAGAACAAGATTTTTTTTTGTTTCCCCATAAAATATATTACACCTGGCCAGGAGGCAATTTTGCATTGCATCCTCTGGGAAAATTGGATCCAAAAGTAGAAACAAAATTTCCTAGAATCTTTTTCTGTTCATGGTTTTTGTTGCCTTTTTATCTGATGGAACTGAGTGAAATTGAATATTTTGTTGCTTAGCAGTACTGGTCCCCGTATCTGGGACTAAAGTGTTTTGGTATGTATACTGATTAACTACATCCTCATATCTTTCCAGATCTGCTTGTATTCAACAATATCATCTTTGTGATATTCTTTAATCAGTCTGAAACATGTGAATTATTATGCTACTTTATGAAACACTGGAGTGTTTCTATAGTTCAAGTTTTTTTTTCTCCTGCAGATTGGAATTAGTGCTCCTCAAGGCAGTGGTAAGACCACTCTTGTGTACGCTCTTGACTATCTTTTCCGAGTCACCGGAAGGCAACATCTCTGAACTTTGGACCTTTTTTCCTTTGAATTTCTTTTGGAATGTTATTTTCAAAAACTGTATCTTACTGTTCCAATATGTCTTCCTTTGTAGAAATTCTGCAACATTGTCAATTGATGACTTTTATTTGAAAGCTGAGGATCAAGTATGCAAATGAATTTGAAATGTCCATATCATTCAAATGAAAAGCATTTTCCTTTGTTCATGAGAATATGTTCTAACAACATGCACCAACTTCAGGCAAAACTTCGTAGTGAAAATCCTGGGAACTCTCTCTTGGAGGTATGGTCAGGATCTGTTTGGAAGTTAACAAAGAATGCCTTCATAAGAAGATTCTAATATGTTATACAGTTTGATTTAGTTTACTTTTCTTTTATGCATTGTTAGCTGCGAGGAAACGCTGGAAGCCATGATTTGATTTTCTCTGTTGAGACATTGAATGCTTTATGCAATTTAACTAAAGCAGGTATTTAAGAGAACTTCTTTTCCATCCTTCATAGGCATTTGATGTGCTTCACAGAATCATCAACTAGTTATTGAGCTTTAATCATCAAAAACAAAATGTTTTCCTTGAACTTTTTTATTATTGTCTATTCTTGATAATTCACCACAATGAAAAATATGAAAATGAGAAACTGCCTATATTTTCATAACCTGCTCTTTTGAATATAATACTCGTACAAAAAAAACTTGGATAAGAATAATATCCTTTTTGCTGCCACATTTATTTTTCTGCCATGCATATTAATCGGTTTTTTGCTTACTCAGGTGAAAAGATGAAACTGCCACGTTATGACAAAGTAAGCCATTTTCATGGCAAAATGTATAAGATGCTAATAATTATTTGATTCTTCTGATTCAAAATTCACTGCTAAAATTTTCTTTAATATAGTCTGCATATGGTGGGAAAGGAGATAGAGCTGATGTATCTACCTGGCCTGAAGTTGAATCGCCATTGGCGGTATGAAATATTTAATGCTTTTTGGTTATAAGGAATAGGTTAAACTTACCTACATTCCATAGTTGGGCACACCTGATTTGTGGTGAGCTCTTGTCAAGATGAACTTATATTCATTATATGTTTTGATTAATAGCTCTAAAATGTTTCTAACATTATAATCATAATTATCAATAAATGTTGTGCATTTTGGATCTCTAGGTTGTTTTGTTTGAAGGTTGGATGCTTGGCTTTAATCCCCTATCTTTTGATGATGTCAAAGCAGTTGATCCACAGGTTAGCATGCAAACATATACTAAACTCAGGCAATTTGAATATATTTTATGAGAAATACTAATCAGTTCATTGTCTTTCATTCTATGAAGTTTTTGTTATTTACTCTGACGAGAACCTATTGAATGATGGTTCTTGCTCTTATTTCTCCAGCTTGAGGTGGTTAATAGAAACCTTGAAGCTTATTATGATGCATGGGATAAGTTCATAAAGTCATGGATAGTTATTAAGATAAAGAATCCAGAATGTGTATACAAGTGGCGTTTGGAGGTTTGAAACTCTAAAACTTGTAGAATGGCGCTGTCTATTTTTTCACTGTTTAATCTTTGTTAGTATTATTTACAAAGAATCATTTTCCTTGGATTGACTCATTATGCCTCAAATTGCAGGCAGAGATTGCCATGAGGTTGGACGGCAAGCCTGGGATGTCAGACCAGGAGGTGCAGTGATTCCTTTAGAACTTCCATAATGCTCCTAGTTGTGTTGTGATTCTCAAAGTTTACAATTTGCAGGTTTTGGACTTTGTTTCGCGCTACATGCCCGCATACAAAGCATACCTGCCAACTCTCTATTCAGAGGGGCCACGAGGTGTAGATAAAGACCATCTTCTCGTCGTTGCAATTGATGAAGATAGGAACCCTGTTGGTTAGCAACGATCAAGTTCATGCTACAGTTTGGTTCAACCAGCCGTTATTTTTCCCCAGAAGACCTAAGATTGTAAGAGAGGAATTTTGTGGAACAAGTTCATGTATATATATATAAAAGTATAAGCGAAAAGCATTTGTTAGCAATTTTTTCTTGTGGTGAATTATGAAGTGTTCGGTAATAAATCATCGTCAATTTCTGATAATATGTGGAATCTCAATATCTTTGATTCATATGGTACACACTTGGATTTCCTGCATTATTATACTCCTATATCATCATCTCTCTCACATGTTTGGTTTTTAACAGTTCATTGAACAGGTTTGGAGTCAACGAAGCCGTGTTATAAAAGGGAAAGGGGGGAGGGGGATGAAAGCGTGTCTGAGTCTAAATTCAGGTATTGGGAGTGGTCCTGAATTCAATTCTCCATACCCGATATGTTAAAGTTCTGATCAAGATTTTAAACAATAATTCTGGATCTGATTCAGAAACATTGAAAACGAGTGTTTGACATGTAAAAAGTGCAAACTAATTGGATCCGATCAAGATATGAACATAGATACGATTAAAGCTACCAGGCTATTCCAATATGAACCCAGAAAAAGTCCCGATCATGTATGTTCGAATACAATCTGAATGTGAATTCTGCTCATGTTTTAAGATCCATAATTGATGATAACAATGAGTCGGATTTGGATCAGAGATATAAGAGTATCCGACCTATTTGCAACCCAGTCCCAAAGAGGACGAAAGCTCCCATCCCCCAAGTCACCGTGACACACACAATGTATGTCCAGCTTCCCACCCTTCCCATCTAGTATCCGTGCCCGTGTCGACACGGGTACGTGGCCAATCTACTGTGTCACGGTAACATAGGGTTTTCCCTATATCGCAGTGTGCACATCGCACACTTGGGTGTTTTTTACCATTTTGTATGTAATGTCTATGTGGAGTCTGGACAACAAATAAAATAATAAACATCCACATTTAGGGGGTTTTCACCTTTGTTTTCTTTGTAATTATTAAGTATGCTGGGGACGTTTGTGCAATTTTGTTTGTCTTTGTGTGACAGATATTATGTTATCTTATGAATTAATTGCATTTTATGATTTTTAATTTTTAATGCATAATGCTGTTAGAAATTATTAAAACTTAGAAAGGTAATGATTACTAATAACTAGTTTACCTATTCATTTTTCTTGTTTTATTTCTACATGTGTAGCTTAATTATTAATATTCATTTCACAATTTTCATTATTGTTCTTATGTATGCGCATCTACGAAGCTTATGTGTTTTTTTATGCATATATTTTGTAGCTTCTATTCTTTGATGCTTTGATTTAGTGAATTTGCTGTGGATTTAGATTATTTGCATTTACATGGTAGAAAATATAGTTTATATTCAATATTTAAAGTATTATTTTAAAAAATAATGCTTAAAAGAATGAGCACATACCTTCCCAGAAATAGTCTTTCTCCCAACAATTGTTTGACAAGCTAGCTCCCAAGATTCCGGTTTCTAGAAGTATGATAGACACATGATTTACACAATATATAATCATAATTTAAACAATAAGAAACAAATAAAAGCCACACCACTTGCATAGCACACTGGCAAAGAGATAGTAATGCCTGCAGCTATTCTAGTATATACCATAAAATTTCAAATTTAAAAATGTAGAATACATCCTACCTTCTTAAGATACAGCAACTCAGCGTTTGTTCTTTCACTCTGAAGATCCTTGCCATCAATGATCTGAAACTAATAAAAGTCAATCGACACAACCTTTGATGATAATAAACTAATCCAGGACTGCATAAAAATTCAGTTGGAATAAAAATGAAATGAAGTATGTGGAAGCGCAAAAATATATTGAGAATGAGTATGACCTCAAAAATTGCACCGTTTCTTTTCCTCAAAATACCTGCTAAATTGCAAATCAACAAAAAGTCTGTACAACAATACCATTTTTTCTTTTCTCACAATCTTCTTAAACAACAGAAGGTACCTTCCTAATCGAAAGTTGTTTTGTTTTGATTAAGGGGCATGTGCTTCTAGAAATGCAATGGAGAGAGAGAGAGAGAGAGAGAGAGAGAGAGAGAGAGAGAGAGAGAGAGAGAGAGAGAGAGTTTATTTGCTTTTATCTTGTTACTGTGAAAAAAATAATTCCACCCTTGTTTCGTTTTTTTAATGAAGGGGCGGAGCGATAAGCTTAAACAAGGTAAGGTGACCATCAAAAAGTTTGACCCTATCCCCCCTCGTAGCAGACCTGTTCGAGCCACTGGGGAGTGCCCGGTGCTTCTCCTGGACCTAAGAAAGGGGGTACTGTGCGGATTGCATAGGGAGACAAGTAGTGTGTAACTAAGGATGGCAGTGGACCGGGGCGGGAGCGGGGGACAGGCCACCTCCACCACCACCCCGTTTCAAAATCCGAACCTTCATCCCTGCCTCCATCCCCGCATGGGGATGGATTTCAACCTCCACCCCTGCCTCCATCCCCGTTTCATGTCCTCCATCTCCGGTCCAAACGGGGGCGAGGCGGGGTGTAAAACCCGAATTTTTTTGTTACAAAATATTTTAAAATATGCAAATTGGGCCTAGATCCACATTTCGGATCTAGGACCCATAAAGGGGTAATTAGGAATACATGATATCAAACATGATTTAATAACATTAATAATAATAAATAGATAAAATTTTAATTATAAAATTTATTTATTTTTATTAATCCGAGGATCCACAGTTGGATCCATTGGGATCCATCTCGTTGGGGTCGGGTTACGGGTCTCGGGTCCGGACCCGAGCCGCACCCCTGTACAGCCTTTTAAAGGAAAAAAAGGGCAACCCGATAAGGATTGCCTGATAAAACTGTAACAAAACAAGAAATGGGGGCAAGGGGGGGGGGGGGGGGGGGGGGGGGGGGTTACGCAGGGCGTAACCGACCCCGCACCTCTCGGTAGAGGCGGGGTTTTGGGGCCGATAAAGGGGGGAGTGGAGAGGGGGTCTTGCCCTCTTCACTCAGTCTCTCTCTCTCTCTCTCTCTCTCTCTCTCTGTCAGTGTGCGCACGCCGAAGAGAGATCTTGTCGCTGGCGAGTTTTGGCCACCAGCAACCACCGAAGGCCACGGCAGCAGTGAGGAGCGTCAGCCGCGGCCCTGCTTTCGCGATTGCCGCCACCGATCGCCGGAAAACCAGCAAAATAATGTACGGTGCTTCTAACGAATTCGGGGTGAGGGATCGAACAGGGGTTCGATTCCATGTGGGGGTTTGAAGGTAGGATTTGGGGTTTATGTCAACCCTAAACCTAAAACCCCAAATCTATGATTTGGGGGTTTGGGATCTTTCCTGATGAGGGGTGTTTTCTTTTGTTTTTGTTGGATTTCTGGAAAAGGGGCGGCTAAAGAGAAGCTATGGCATTATCGACTTTGATATCGTTATGATGAGGCTGTTAAACTTTTGTTCAAAAGGCCGTTAGTCATTCAGTCCTAAGAAGATAGTTCTTGTGATAATGCTGAAATATTTTTGTGTTAAAAGTCATTTGATACTGTTTAGTTGAATAAATGAATTAGCTTCATTTACACTTTAGTTTAGACATTAAGATGATTTGGGGATTTTCACTAGGTGATTTTAAGTCTTATTTCCTAAGAGTTTTGTGGATGATTTTCTCAGTACACAGGATTTTCTCCATTAAGTATGAGTGCACAATTTCCATATTTATAGCTCCATGGCCCGATGCCTTCTTTTAGAAGAAAAAAAATTTCTGTGCAAGTTAATGAGCCCAACCTAGTCTTTTGCTCCTGTTGAAATCTTTGCGTTTGATTTGCTTTTGCTTTTGCTGTTTCGATTTGGGTTATCAAGCCTCAGAAATCTATTTCAAATTTTGTCCTGCAATTTCATGCTGTGATGTGCCAAATAGGAGGATAGAATTATCAGGTACACATAGCCGACCTCCACTCTTTTGTACAGTCCCCCATTCATATTCGGTATAACATGTAAATTGGGCACATTTGTTATCATTAGTTCTCTGAATTTTTGTTTATTGCAAGATCGTATTGAGAGTCTGACTGTTTTCATTAATGTGTTCTAAGTTATCCATTTACAGAAGTATTGGTCATCCGCACTGATATTTCAAGTTGTTCATTAACAAAATCTTGAATGGGTTCAATTGTGTTTTTCTTTAGGCGGTCTATTGATAGAAGTTGAAATTTCTTTACTTTACTTTTCACTTTCACATTGACAGAAGGTTGCACATAGCTTGAGGGTTATTATTTGTTACTCTGTAGCATGCATATTTTTGGTTCTGTCCCTGCAACACATGTATATAGCTGTTTTGGTTAAATAGATTATCATTTGAATCACGAGCTGCTTAAAAGTATCTCAAGTTGGTTCTTGAGTGTGGCTTAAGCACATATTTGTAATATGCAGTGTGGATTATTGAGTCATATTTGAAATTTCAGTCATGTAAAATATGGGGTCATCATACCCTGTTCAAGAAGGATGAACACATAAAACTGAATTTAATATATACTGTGACTTGCCTTGATGTCTCTAGCTGAACATTTTATTCTTGTTCAGAATTCTATGAGTGATTTAAAGGCTGGTATATTAGTTGCCATGGATATTTATGATTTCAATTGACAGATATGAATCAGGTTTAATGAAAATATGTTCCAGAATTTATAAATATTGTGTATGATTTAAATTCTGATATTAATAAAGGAAAACCTTGAAATCTTCATACACCTATCTATGTGTCAAGAACATGTTAGAATGTTATTTCTAAGAAGGTTATGTAACTATCACTGTTATGATTTTGGTACTCATGAGTGTGAGCATGATTCAATTATTAGTAATTCTTCTTGAACATGTACGCTTGATTGATATGTGAAATGGTACATGTACACTCACACACTTAAAGAAACCATGAATTGGTGAATACCCGTATGTGATGTAGGTAACACACACATAGCGAAAAGGCATATGAATGAGTAATGATATGCATACGTTTGGGTTTATGATTGCATGAGTGCACATGCTTTTGACACTTTGGGCTAGTGTTATGAATGAATCACTATTTTGGTTTTGTTATGGGATGCATCGATGGCCTAAATGGACCATCACCGGCCTGGAGAGCCGTGGGTTTGGTTTTCTTTCACATATGTTTTTAACTGCATCACTAAAACCACATAAGATGGTTTGACACATTACTACATTGTTCTAGTGGTTTATACGGGCTGGAGTCCCGAATGGGTCCCCGTAAGGGAGGATGCGGGTTTTCACTTTACTTTTGCATATGGTGTTGCAAACTTAAAGAATTAACTTTAATAAAAATATAATGAATAAGAACAATATAATATACATTCTGGGATATCTCATCTGGAGTATGAGAATCTTAGAGATCCGGTCTTGGGGAGACTGTGAGGATACAAAAACTCCGTGTGCTGAAATTTTGTCCCCTGAACCGGATATTGAGGTTCTTTTTTCTGGCCACGGTTTTAGGGAGAGTCCGCCACTTTACCCGGGAGTGGTGTGTTTGACACAACTGCTGTTTATGGTACCAAGGAAGTGACACTTATGGGCGTGGGGTGTCCCTTGTGTCCCCGATATTAGATCTGGAAGTCTAATGTTCCGAAGGTGATTCGGTCGATGGCTAAGTTGGAACCCAGTAATAAAATACAAATTGTGTGTTAAGCTACCCTGGGAACCTACTTGACCTCAGGGATTATACCCGTTTGATGTATCCGCGGGCCACAGTAATTAAAAAGAGAAACTTAAAGCTGCGTGCATTTAATAGGGCATTCATATGGAAAGATGAAACTTAAATGAAAGATAACAAAAATGAATCATGCATTGCACATAATCATGCATTTTTCTGTTATGCATTATATCATGCATGTTTGAATCATTCTCTATATCATGACATGATTTGGTGGTAGCATATGATTTACTTATTGAAATCATGCTGCAAGGTTTGGTTATTTAGTTCTTGATATATGGTACTGCTTTACTGTTCTTGACTGGTGAGCATATATAAATGTTGGTAGGTATGGATATTTGAATGCTGCAAATTTTATATCTGCACTAACTCAAATCATTGCATGAAATCTTACCCATGTTCTTTGTCTCACCTGGTTTCTTTAGAAGTAGCTGTGCTCAGAATTTCGGTTCTGACACCCTACTTTATTGATTTTTTACAGAACATGGTGAACAGTGAAGCTGGACTGGCTACTGGGGATGGATGAGAGTCATACTTGGGCTTGTCAGCTTCAGCATGTGACAGAGTGACTCTATTTTTGCTTCTTTTAGTTCTTTTTAATTTCTACAGATGTTACTTCACTTTTGAGTTGTGTATGAGACTCTTATTGGTTCATTAATAAAAGAGTTTTAGTTGGTTGATTATGGATATTGGTTGCAACTTCGTTTGTGGTGGTTGGGATATCAAATGAAAATTGGAACTGTGAGGACCCCAGATCTCTGGAAAGGTTTCCGCATTGAATTTTTTTTCTGCATTTTTCAAAGGTATGAGTTGGGGTCGTTACACGGGGTGGGGCCCCGTTTCCCCTTTGTCTATAGTCATCCCTTAAAGGATTGAGGAAGGGGCGGGATGGGGCTAGGCGAGGATTGAGACGGGAACGGGGCGGGGTGGGAAAAAGCTTAAGTCCATCCCCGCATGGGGATAGATTTTAACCTTCATCTCTGCCTCCATCCCCGTTTCATGCCCTTCATCCCCGGTCCAAACAGGGCGAGGTGGGGCGGAGCCCTGTTGTCCCCCGATCCACTGCCATCCCATGCTGCTCCACCACCCCCACAATTCGTCACTTTTCCCTATAAATATATAACGTTCTTCAATATAAAGATAAAAAAAAGAAAAAGAGAATGAACTACATAAAAGAAGCGATGAAAATGGTAGCAATGTAAGGACCATGTCAAACATCACATTTAACAGAAAATTTGACGGTAGTAAACTCCTGGGCTTTTTTAATTAACCACAATATTTGTACGTGGGTTCTAAAAAATTTTCAAAACTTTAGTGTCTTTTTTATTAATGTTCAAACTTTAGGTGCCTTTTTGAAAATTTTGCTAAAATTTTAAAATATACATGATTAGTTGAATATCATTTCATGGTTTGTTTTTAGAATGTTTTCATGCTAAAATTTCACTGATTCATAACTTTTAAGATATTTAGTCATCTCATATATGTATCGAGATATATGACACAACACATAAAATTTGTATATTTTCATGCATAATTTTATTATTTAGTGAGAAATCATACCATAAGTATGAGATTGTACTGACTTTTTTTTAAATCTTTGGCTAGAAGCTTCTAGAAAATTTTCAATGGTCTACAGTATTGTTGGTAAACCCACTGCATAAACGCTTGTTTTGGCTAAATTAACCCAGATCAAGAACCTAGAGTCTCAAAAACTATGGCTAACTCGTTTTTGTCAAGACTAGGCTAAGTTTCTGTCATGACATTATGTTTGGTTGCATTTCATCTCATGTGATTCGAATCAAATGTTATTTGAAGTCATATGATTTCAAAATCACATACACCACCATGTGATTTGGAATCACATGAAATTCACTTCAAATTGTATAAGTTTTGTTTGCTGGGTTACATGTGATTTCAAATCAATTTTGATTTGGTCTATTTCTCACCACTCATGCTGATGTTTGTTTAGCCCAAGCTAATGAGATTCATTAAGAGCAAATTTCATGAGACTCAACCAAACATAAAAATCACATTCTGTTTCTGATTTACATGAGATTACAAATCACAATGTGAATGCAGTGTTATCTTCCTTAACCAGTTTTTTCATTCATTCGTTCCAGAATTTCGCAGTTTCTTGTGTTTTGATTCAGAATCAGATATTCTCACCATCCCCATAGTGTATGAGACAAATGTATGCATTTCGATTAGGGTCGTATTCTAATGGTTAGTAGCTACATGCTCTAATCCTCTGAGCTTTAGGCCCCACCCCGTCTCCCAGGCCCAGGCATTCTGTATCGAATCAATTGAAGATTCTACGCCTGGAGTCACAAATTAAGCCATGAGTTTGCCTGAGTATCGCAAGGGAAACGGTCTTTATTGGCAACCAAAATTGCCACTAAAGGCTTGGGAAATCCCACTATATGACCAGTGGCAATTCACTAGTTGCGTTGTAGTCAATGTCACTATAGGGATATAGTGGCAATTCCTTCAAGAAAAAAACTCTATAGTGGCAATCATATTTGCTACTAATTCCATTTGATTTAGTGGCAATTTTTTAGTGCCACAAGATCTCCAAATATTCTGCCCGTTGTGTTTTGTTGCATAGGTCAATAGTGGTAAAGTGATTGCCCTACATATCTTTAGTGTCAATCACAAATGCCACTAAATTAATTACCCTGTATCATTATTACGACTTAAAGTACTAGTGTCAAAGAAAAGAGGATTTGTTTCCATGCTTAATGGTAGGATCCCATCCCATCTAGAAATTGTGGACTTGTACTCCGGTAGTATGTGTGGGATTCAGATAAAATCCCGTTTGTTTATTTTTTAAATGTAAAAGCCTAGTATACTTGGATCCAGATCCAGACCAAACCAACAGAAACAAGCATATCTAGATCCACATTAGTCATGGTATGGCCACATACATAGGACCCCTTTTGGCTTCTAGGCATCATACATAGGACCCCTTTTGACTTCTGGGCATCATGCTTCCCATAGCAACTTTATGCATTTAGAGAAAGTTGCATCACACTCACCAAACACCCATAAACTTATCAGCATCACGGCCAAGAGATAAGAAAGCTTAAAAGTATACTTGTTAAAATGATTACTGCCTCATTATTTCCTTGGTGTAGACTCCACCTAAAGCCATTTGAAGGTGGGATGCAGGGTAGACAAACAAAAGAAAGAAAAAAAAATCAAGGGTAATTTTACATATAAGCCTCTAACACATGGCTAATATATGTTTATCTGCCTCATGTTTCAAATATTTAAGATAGTGCCTAACCATTTTAAAAATTGCTCAAACGTCCTCCTCTGTTTCTTTTCAATTTATTTAACTCGACTCATTAAGTGACCTGGTTCTCATTGAAGGTTTTACTTCATCATCAAAAGAAAAGAAAAAACAACTGGAGCTAACTTTTCAATTTTTTGGGACCTTTTTTAATCATTAAATGTTATTTTCATAGCTAGCCCTTTACTTTTGCAGTTATACTTAAAAGGGCAGTTATTAAAAATGCACCTTGAGGAAGAGACTTATAAAAAAAAGAAGGAAGAAGAATAAGAAGAAGGTTAATCTCATATTTTTTAGTACTTATTTGAGATTTTCTATTGATTATTGGTTGTCACTTTATAGGGCATTATATTTTTCAATTATATAATTACTTTTCCAGTTATGTAATCAGTTTCTTAGTTACTTTTATGTATTAATCTTATATTTTTCATTACTTAGTTGAGTTTTTTTATTTCTTATTGGTTGTTACTTCATCCATAAAACATTTTTTAATTTATTTATATTTTTAAATATTTTTTAAATAATTTTTTACCCTACCTTGCATGGTATGTGCTGTAACAGAGGGCGACATCTCATAATTTATTACGTGGTGCAATTCCATGTCAAATGCCAAAATACTCAATTGAAGTAAGGGTGTCAACTGGTCTGGTTTGGTTCGCACCCAGGTGAAACCAGACTTGGACCAGATTTTTGTTAATGGAGTGCACTATAAGAAAAATCATACCCGAACCGATATAAGGACTACATGAACCAAACCCACCATATTTTTTTATCATTTTTACATTGAAAAATTATGGGTATATATTAATCAGAACTAAGGTTGGGTTTGAGTCTGGTATAAAATTTCACAAACTATACCCGGGTCCATGTATTTGGACCTTTGGGTCCGGACCCATTTCTTAATTGAGTCTTCTTATTTATCACCATACCTGGATCCTACAGGTTTGGTTCTAGTCGGTTTTTTACCCGTTGACACCCCTAAATTGAAGTATAGCAACGGAAGATGTTCCTTTTTCAAGATAAAGAAAAGAGAATACATTATTAAGGGGGGCTCTGTTTGTCTGATAGGAGCAGCTAGTGCATGTTACCTTGTGTTGGGATGTTGCAGGTTCAAAACCCAATGGTGTAGTGTATTACTTATAGGGTTTGCCTAACCCAAGCTTGCCTTAAAAAAAAAAAGGAGAATACATTAAGCCTCTGTTTAAAAATTAGGAGCTAGGATAGGGGTTAATGCATTTGGCAAAAACTTGATCAAACTACCTTGTTGTGGTCGTTTGGAAACTGGTAGTTGGGATGGGAAGTGAGGTCCCCTCAATTTTGTATTTTACACTAAAGAATAGAATCCACAGCTATGGTAGCTGCGGAATCCAGGATTTGGCAGCTCCCACTTCCTCAAATGACACTTCCTATCCCAGCTACTAGTTTCCAAACGGAGGCTAAAAGTTAAAAAAATACGTATATCTGGCCTAAGGGGAGAAGCACGCCCCAAAAAATAGAAAACAAAATGCACAATTATACAAAATAAAAGTAGACCACACAAGAACTCTGCACTTGGTTAGGTAGCTCGGTTTAGGGCTTTCAAGCTAATGGACATTGAGAGTTCAATACCGAGGGTTTGCATCCGTTTTGGAAAAGTCAAAGCTAAAGGAAAACTTTCCTCAATAAGCAAGGAGAATGCTTATGGAACATCATACTGTGAAAACTGAAATGGAGCCACGGTGATAGATGTAGGATGCAGAAGCAGGCGAACATTGTTACTCAATAATCGCCAAGGACAAATATTTGTTCAAGCCTCTAGTATTTCTCTTTAGTATGCTGGAATACTTAGAGCTTTCTGAAAGTTGTTTGATGCCTTCATCCATGGCCTTGAAGGCCTTTTTGTAACAACTAAAAGGCCTACTGGAATGGGATGTGTCCTATGAAAAAGTGTTCCTTAAGTCACGGGTTGCATCTTTTAGATACTAAGAGGCTTTGTAACTATTTATTAATGTATGTTATTATCTTATAATTTAATTAGATTTTATATTTCTTATTTAACCTTTAAATGGTTTAAAACTTGAGAGGTTTGCCCTTACCAATGGTTAACTTATGACCATATATATATACCAATATCTCCAACTTGGCCATAATGAAAAATCGGTGATACAAAGCTTGCTCTTAGTTGTTTTATTCTATTTACACATTTATTGTGGACTTTATACTGTTCTCATCTTCTAAACTCATACACAAGAGTAACATACCAATCAAATATACCTGAATCTCGTTTGACTCACATGTCTCAAAAAGACATCTTCAATGGTTGTTTTTGTCAAAAGATCGGCTACCATGTCACTTGATGAGACATAATCCATTGCAATTTCATTTTTCATAACCATGTTGTGTCAATATTGATATTTGACCTCAATATGTTTACTTTTAGAGTTATGTGCTCCTATATGAATTAGATATATGACAACTTTATTATCATAATAAATTTAAATTGAATTGTTTGAAATATCAAATTTCAAATCATTCAAGAAGCGATTTATCCAAACACCAAATGTAGCAGTCATGTTAGAGGCTATATATTTAACTTTTTGAGTATGTTATGCCACACACTCTTGTTTTTTCTGTAACCATGCAATTGTACCACCTTTTAAAGTGGATTCTTCGTCATCTCTATCGCCAATAAAATCTGTATCTAAATAACTTATAAGTTTTAATCTATCTCCTTGATAGCATAACTTGAGTTTTTTATTCCTTTTAGATATTGAAATATTCTTTTCACTACTTCTCAATTAAGAATATCATGATTGCTTGCTTTGGTATCTACTCACTTTAAAGTTTAAACAAAGTCTAGCGCGTAATATAGTATACATTAGGCTTCTAATTGCCTATGCATATGAAACATCTAATTTCTCTTGCCCATCTTTTGGGCAATATTTTTTGTTTAATCTCAATCCTCTAATTGCAGGATATTTTTCATTAGAAATTTTCTTAAAATATGATTAATATATTTTTCTTGACTTAGGCTCAATAATCTCAAATTTTTATTTCTTTGAATTCTAATTTCAAGGATATATGATGCTTCACCCATATCCTTTATCTAAAATCAAGAATTCAATCAAGACTTGGTTTTATTTATTATTTATATGCCATTTTATACAATTAATATATTAGCAACATAGAGGGATAAAATTATAATTTTACTCACTTTTTATTTGCTTCGTAACTCAATTTGGTTATAGCCTTATAAAAAGTCATTTCTGTTGTTTAAACTCATACAAAGATTTATTAACTTGTATACTTTGTTTTCTTGTTCTTCAATTTTAAAGTCTTTTGGTTGTTGCACATATATGATCTTTTTTAGTTCATCATTTAAGAATATTATTTTTATATTCATTTGATATAGGTCAAGATCAAAATGAGCCATCAATGCCAAAATCATATAAATTGAAGCCAATTGTGCTACACTAGAATATGTTTTTTCATAATTTATCCTCTCTAATTAGGAGTAGTCTTTTGCAATCAATCTTACATAAAAACTAATTAATAGTTTCATTGACCTTAAATTTTTTTTAAAAAACTCATTATTAATTGCCATATGACCCTCAGTCAATGTAGTTAATTTTCAAACTCTATTTCTTTCTATAGAGTCTAACTTATCTTTTATTTCCTTTATCTAATCTTTAGATTCGTGTGAGGCAATAACATCATGAAAACTTAAATTATCCATAGTTTTATCTATCTTCATAAAATAACACAACTCTTCACTCAAATATAAGTAATAATCATTTAAATAAGATAAATGAGTTCTTAATCTTTTTTGACCAACTACAGGTTGTCGAGACTACTTGTCATTCACAATTGAATCATGATGCTTGAGTTCTTAAATTGGTACCTCTAAATCATTTAAAATATCAAGAGGGACATCATCTTCTTTTGAATTAAATCCATATTCTTTATTTTCTAAAAATTCAACTTTGATGCTTTTTATAAATCCTTTCACAGTATTATATTGTTTATAAGCCTTTGATCATTTTGGGTACTTCATAAAATTGTATTTGATAGTTTTACAATCTAATTTGTCCCGTTATTGACTAAGAATCAGCACATGTGCTGGTGACCCTCACTTTCATAGATGATTAAGATCTATCTTTTTTGTCAGTTTACAACTCATATGGTGCATATTCTACTAACTTAGATGAGACCCTATTAAGAATATACATGGCAATGCTTATAGGTTTTCTTCAATTTTTTTTTTGAGAATATTTTAATGTGTCAACATGGATCTAGTCGCATCCATTAAGGTCTTATTTTTTATCTTCACTACATCACTTTGTTATAGCATATAAAGCATGGTTGTATGAAGCGTTATGTTGTTAGCATAATAGTAGGTTTTAAACACATCAGAGCTATATTCACCACTTTTATTAGATTGAATTATTTTGATCTTTCTTCCTAACAATCCTTCAACCTCATGTTTATATGCCTTTAACTCTTTTTAGTACTTTTTACTTTCTAGAAATTAGGTAGATGTAATTATACCTAAAATAGTCATCCAAGAATGCGATAAAATAAGACTTTCTTTCACGTGTTTTTATTGTTAAGGGCTCACAAATATTAAAATACACAATAGACAATAATTAAAATGCTCTAATACCAATAGAAAAAGATTTTTTAGTCATTTTACCAAAAATACATGGTTTACATCTTTCAAAGTTGATTTTTTGATGAAATCAACAAACGATCATACTCATAAATTTTTTTCATTTTATTAACATTAATATGCACTAATCATAAATGTCATAAATATACATCTAAATTCAATGCATAATTCATATAATTAGGAACAATAACAACTTTATTCATTAAATCATCAAGATCATATGTTTCTTATAAAACCAACCATATAAAGAGAAAAGAACAAAGAATCCATGAAAATTGTGGTTCACATGCTATTTCTCATATTCTAGTGACTATATATATATATATATATATATATATATATATATATATATATATATATATATATATATAATTAGTGAGTGGTAGCTGCTTAATCCAAACATGCTTGATTAAAATGCACTTACATTGAGCATCCATCACGTGTGCAATTGACACTGCATTTGTTTGCATATTTTTGTGCAAAAATGTCATTTAGCAGCACTTTTGAAGCAACGCTAAATGTTTCAGTTCTGTTGGAACCTTTGGTGGCACTTCAAAACACCGTTAAAAATAAAATTCTAAATGTTGCGTATACCCCCACTGGGCTATTTATTGGTGCTTCAAAAGCACCGCTAAAAGATGTTTTTGCTTAAAAATACACATTTTAAAGCAAAAAAACATGTTGAGCCATCTATGACGTGCGTGTGATGGACACACACGTGTTTTCTTTAAGCAACTACGGATCAAGCAACTACCACTATATATATATATATATATATATATATATATATATATATATATATATATATATATATATATATATGCTAGTGTTACGGGTGTCAACGGGCCTGGTTTACCCATACTCGACCCAAACCAAACCCTATAGGGATAAATAAGAATACCCGATTAAGACCCGGGTCTGGACCCGAAGGTCCGATTAATACATGGACCAGACATAGTTTGTGAAATTTTATACCACACCCGAACCCGGACCCGACCCGAGTTCTGATTAAGACCCACAAATTTTCAATGTAAAACTGATAAAAAATATGGTTTTACCAGGTATGGTTTGGGTTTGGTTCATGTAGTTCTTATTGGGTCCGGGTACATTTTTTCTTATAGTGGACTCAATTAGACTCGGGTTTGGATCAGATACCATACCAGAAAATCTGGTCCAAGTTTGGTTTCATCTGGGTGCGAACCAAACCCGACCCATTGACTCACTACAAGAAAAATGTTAATTAGCGACGGAAATTTGCGACGGATTTTTTCCGTCGCAAATTAGCGACGGATTAGCTAGAGAAAACTTTCTTCATGAATCCGTCGCTAATTAGCGACGGATTAGCGATGAAAGTTTTCTCTAGCTAATCCGTCGCTAATTAGCGACGGATTAACGACAACAATTGTTTCGTCGCTAATTCTCAATACCAGAAAAACATTTTAGCGAGGGATTTAGCGACGGAATTTTTCCGTCGCTAAATCCCTCGCTAATTTTCGATTTAAACCGAGCGCGAAATTTTCCCTCTCTCCCTTTCGAAATTTAAATCGATCGCACTCGATTTAAACCGACTTCTTCGGAGGACGTCGACGTCGGAGAGTGTGTTGGAGAGCATGTACATGAGAGTGGAGGACGGCGACGCCGGAGGACGGTCGGCGATAGCTGGAGGACGTCGGCGTCGGTTCACGGAGGACGAAGACGTCGGTTCACGGAGGACGACGACGCTGGCTAATCACGGAGGATGACGGCAACGCCGGTTCATGGAAGATGACGGCGCCGGTTCATGGAGGACGGTGACGCCGGAGAGCACCGATTCACGGAGGACGGTTCACGGAGGACGGCGACGCTGGAGGACGGTCGGCGATCGCTGGAGGATGTCGGCACCGGTTCACGGAGGACGACAACGCCGGTTCACGGAGGGCGGCGACGCTGGTTCACGGAGGATGACGGCGACGCCGGTTCACAGAAGATGATGGCGCCGGTTCATGGAGGACGGCGACGCCGGAGAGCATCGGCTCACGGAAGACGACGGTGACTCCGGTTCACGGAGGACGACGACGCCGGTTCACGGAGGACGACGATGCCTGTCGGGTGCGGTATAAGTCCGGCTTATTGCTGCCGGAATACCGCCCGACAGGGATCATTTTTTTTATTTTTTTATTTAAATTTAGCGACGGATTAGCGACGGATAATGTCCGTCGCTAATCTGTCGCAAATTAGCGACGGAATTAACGACAAATAAGTTTTTTCGCTAATTAGCGAGCAAAAATTTGCGATGGCCTCTATCCATCGCTAATCCGTCGCTAAACTGTTTAGCGATGGCTTAGCGACGGATTAACGATGGATATAAGCCGTCGCTAATCCATGATCCCCTAGTTAAAGTGTGTGTTGTAATGTTGATATTGGTTAGGTCGAGTAAAGGTTGAAAACAAATGGTTTACATTTAAAATTTGTTAGGACTAATGCAGATCTGTAACCTATGAGCAAGATTTTCTTTAGAAAGATTTTGGGTATGGATCTGAATTTTTAATGTTGATACTGGTTCGGGCGAGTAAAGGTTGAAAACAAATGGTTTACATTTAAAATTTGTTAGGACTAATGCAGATCTGATGGAAAATGCTGACCCGAATTAAAAAAATCTTGTTCATATAAGTAAGAAACCGATCTGAATATACATTCTGATCTACTTTTAGTATCTATATCCAATAATCCAATAATAGTATGCTGGATTCAGATCGAAGGTCCGACAAAATCCGATCCACTTGAACTCCTAGGACTGAGTCAAAGGGTCAAATTATGGTGGAACAGGTCGACATCTTTGTCCTTTTCTTGAGAGGAGGTTTAGAGATGAAGTAAAAGGGAGAACCAATGGAACCGACAAGGCCACCATTCTCAACACCGACCCGACCCAACCTCGACCAAAATTTGAGAGCTGATCAAGTGATCTGCCAAATCACTTTTAGAAAAGTGATTTGGCATCCTCACCGTCCATAATGTACATGCCGTCCTTCTGGGATGAAGCAATGGACGGTGAAGATTGACAGCACCTGATTTGCTCTCCAAAAATTTCGTGGCAAAAGTAGGTGAACGATAACAAGCCTAAGATTTGCTAGTGCAAGAGAGTAATGAGGCAATTACTCCTAGTAGCACTTCAAGAATCAGTCCCCCATTTTGGTGCTGCCACCTGTACAGAAGTACCACATTTTCAAGAATAGACCCCGAGACGAAGCTGAGAAATAGAGCTCACATACACGTGGAAGCATGAAACCACACACTTCTTTTACATTTGAAACTTGTCTAGAAGATCACTTGTAAAGAAACACGAAAATGATTTCTTTATGTTATAGCTGTCTTTCTCATAATAAAAGAATTTCATTAAACACCTTTTATTATAATTTATATAAATAATATTGTTGATAAAAATGCATAAAATTCATCTAACAACACAAGTTTAACTATAACTTTTATGTGTCATACTCATTCCCATTATTGTTTCTTTGCTTTATGCTTCTTAAATGCTTCAAGCTTTATGTATCCTACTATTTTTTTTGAAAGGCCCCTACCAGATATTTTTTAAGCTCCATGTGGCAGAGGGATTCAAACCTAGGGGTGGCAATTTCTGACACGACCTGCCAACCCGACCCGCCAACCCGCCTCTTAGGCGGGTTCGGGTTGGGGGTATGCCAACCCGCCAACCCGGCTGACCCGTTTAATAAACGGGTTAGGCGGGTGAGTCAACCCGCCAACCCGACCCGCCAACCCGTCTGCCCGACCCGTCAACCCGACCCGCCGACCCGCCAACCCGACCCGCCAACCTGAAAACCCGTTTACCCGACCCAACCCATTTATTAAATGGGTTAGCGGGTCGTGTCGGGTTACCCGTTTATTAAACGGGTCGGGTTCGTGTTTGCCACAGCCGACCCGTTTAATAAACGGGTCGGGTTCGGGTTGAGGTATGCTGACACGCCAACCCGCCAACTCGACCTGCCAACCCGCCAACCCGACCCGATTGCCACCCCTATTCAAACCTGGGCCTTCAGCTTGGCACGGGACCCCAGCTTACCACATGGGATACCACCTTGGTGGTGCCTACTATTTGGGAAACACACATTTCTCCTTTTATATATGTGCATCTTTTTATACTCATTTCTATTTTGTTTCTTACTTACTTTGCCTTTGTTGATGGAAAAATTCACCAACAAGGGTTTTTAAAAATTCAAAAAAAATCTTAAGAGATTTTATAAAACTCGCCTTTGTTTTCAAATGGTAATGGGATTCGTTTGTTTAGAACAAGATTGAGTATTTTCTTCCCAAGTGGTAAATTAAGGATGACTCAATAAATGTTGATATCTTTACCTCATAAAAATGCTTTCTTGAACCATAGAAAGTGACTCGTGAGATAAGTTTGGATGGTGGACCCCACCCAAGCGAAACTCAATCAAAGAAAGTATGTTCTCAATTAGAACGTAAGCAAATAATGTAAAATTTTCAAGAAAATTGAAGAAAGTAGAGAAAGAAAGTACAAGAGAGGTAGAGAGAAACTTACTCTAGCCCCTTCCTTGAGATGATTCTACATGGTGGTGGCGTCTTGAGCTCATTTGTATGATGACCTAGTGAGAAAAGGGGATTTCTCACTTATGAAAATGGGTCTTGGATTGAAAAATCTAAGAAAAGAGATTTATCGAGAAAAGAAGCCAAAATCTTGAGAAAAAGATTTCCAACAATACATGAAAATGAAATTCTTAATGAAAATTAGAAAAAAAAAATTACCTTGGGCCCTCCTCGAAAGTCAAAGATTGCATAGGTTGGACAACACTTCGAGAAGAGAGAGAGAGAGATTTGGGAACAAAGGAAAGTTTTTTCCACCCAAGATTTCAAAGGCCATAAAATTTTCAAAAAAGGGACAATTTTTTCCGAGGAACAATTCAAAAAATGGGCAACCGAAAGGACTTGGATGAGACAAGATGTGAAGATTTGAAGATCATTTGAAGACGAAAAGCTAAGAGGGGTGAGGGGACTTATTTATAGGTTTAGAAACCTCCCCAGAGTCATTCTTGCTTTTTAAAAAGATGCACAAAGAAAAAAGTATCGGTAAGTTTAAGACCTAATGACAGAAACCCGTGTATGCAGGTTTCAACCCTGCTGACATGATACTTAACGACACAAGGTCCTTACCTTGTGTACTGATGAGTAATTTTTTCATAAAATTTTAACCATAATTAAATCAGATCAACAAGAAGTTTGAAGCATCAGAGAACTGACATCTTCCTCTATAAAATCCATTTTTATGAGAATGGACCTTACTTTTCGAAATCACTTTCCCAAAATAAAACTTAGTTTTACTCATAACTTTTTACTTCAATGTAAGACCAAAGTGATTTTTGTTTAGTCAAAAAGCTTGAAACCTCTATTTTTGAATAAAAATATTTGGTAAATGCAAATTTGAAAACCAAATATCGATTTTTTGGCCTAAAATGCTTCAAAATATGCTTGCAATGTTTTGTGGAGTTTTATGAAAATAGATTCTCTTTCTCATGATTTGAACATATCATGCCTGAAATGTTAGATCAACCTTATGCCAAAGGTCTTCCCTAAAGTATCTCTCATTCTATGTGAGAATACTTCTAAGTTCACATCCTAAAGTCTTTGGAGTATGAACAAACCATCCCATTTCTGACAAGTCATCGAGATGAGTCTTCTTTGTCGGGGCCAACAACAATTATTGAGCATGCGAGACTCAATTGATAACAAAGAAGTTGACATATTCAAAATTTGATCCAGTCAAAGCTGACTGGGGGATAAGAATCCAAAGACAAACAATGTAAAAATGATTTTAAAAGATATTTTGTCTAAAAGCTTCCTTACTCGAGGGTTACAGCTACCCTAAGCCAAGATTCTGTCGTTCTAATGTTAGTGATTAACAATATGTTGTGCTGATGAAACATGCAAGAGAAGAGACTTTAGTTTTTTATAGAATTTTGTGGGCATCTTTGTTCTTGGATTTTTTTTTTGTTAAAAATCTTGCAACTTTTACTCTTTAAGCTTAAGGTTTATTATCTCATGGACAACCCAAACAATGAACATGAGATAGCTTGCTCTGGGAAATTCGTTGAAAGACTTGGATGCCTTTTCAAGACATGTTTGGGAAGGTAATGAAAATACCTTTGGGGAAAGGGAACTTTCCAAGGATTAATGATGTGCTCTTAAATTTATCTTGCATTTCTTAGAGTTTTTTCAAGACTTAACCATGAATTTAAAGATTTTTCATGATTCTTGGAGATTTTGTAGAAATTCTTCTTGAAATTTTATTGATTTTTGTCATGATGTTTGGAGATGAATTTGAGGTTCTAATGTTCTGTTTGATGATTTTTACCCCCATTAGTTATTAGCTTTTTCTAAAGATGTCTGTGATGGGATGAAAGCAACAAAAAGTGAAGGTTTACCTTTTGGGAAAATGATAGGACATACACAAGAATTTTCAAGAACCTCCAAGAATATTTTTGAAGAGTTACTGGATTTTAAGGTTTTGATATTTAAATTTTTTCCCAAAATAATTAATTTCTTGTGCACTAAATGCAACTATGGTGGGATGAAACAAGTTTGGGTATTTTTAGGGTTTTTTTCAAGGATTTTATAATGATTTTTGAATCACATTGGGATCTTTTCCTTGATTTTTGGTGATTTTCAAGGATTTCTTGTGACTTATGATGAAATTTTTATCATGAATTTTCAATTTTGATGATTCTTGAATTATGATTTTGAATTTTGATGACTCAAAATATGCATTTTTTTTTATTTTTTATGATTTATCAAGGATTTTAGATGAGTTATGCACTCTTGTTTTCTTGAAATTATTTTCTTGATTTTTTGAGTTTTTTTGGATTTTTCATGATGTTTGAATTTTAATGATTTTTCATGAATAAATGGAATTGAATGATTTAGAAAGATTCCAAATTTCTTGTAAAAATGAAAACTTCCAAGTGTTTTAAAATCATTTTGAAAGGATTTTGCAAAGAAAATTTTGAAATCGGTGGGTTTTTTAAAAAGATCAAAGGGATTTAGGAAAATTAGAGGTTTTTTTCTGAAAATTTTGGCAAAAAATAGACCTTAAAAGTGGTTTCTTTGGGGATTTGGTGGGCAGGTATCATACATGTCGACAGTCTTTGTCAGCATACTGGACAACACTTTCTGTCAGCAGGCTTCATACCTGCCACTTTATGCCAACAGAGTCTGTTGGCAAGTCTATAACCTGCATCAGAGGCTGACAGGTCCACGCCCAAGCATATAAATGACACTTCGAGAAGTGCATCTTTTTCGAATTTCGTTCACAAATTCTCTTTCTTTCTTGGTTTTTTCCCTCGTTTGGCTTCTTGGAGAAGATTCCCCTCTCCTTTCCTTCTTTTTCTCATTTTTTATTCATCTAGAGTCTGAATTTCATGATTCTTTGGTCAATTTTTCATGATCTGTCCATAAATGGTATTTGTTGATCTTGTTCCAGGCTCCATTTTTTCGGTTGGTGCTGTCTATCATCTCCTTCACGAAGGATATGAGGTAATCTCTCTCTCTCTCTCTCTATATATATATATATATATATCTTTTCTTTTAGTGCAGTTTTTAAACAACCTTAGCTTAGCATCTCTCTCTCTCTTTCTTTCCTTAGGATATTAGTGCCTTTCCCATTGTTGAGACTGCCCTAGGATGGATGCGCTCTTGGCTTTTCGTGTTTAGACTCTATTAAGGGCAATTTTCTTGTTGAGAGCCACTTAGTTAGGCTTGCTAGTTTGTCCGAGTACAAAGTGAAGGAATCTCTGGTGGATGCAGTAGCTGAATGCTGGAATTCGTGGACTTGTACATTTTGGATGCCTACGGCTACTGATTTGATCATCACTTTGGAAGAGACTATCTAGCTTTTGGGTTTACTACATTCTGATCATGTGACCCATATTGAGAGATAGTTCTTTGTCAATAGGGAGTTGCATGACTATATTGCGGCAATCAGGGACCTTGTTGGGAGTTCTCACTGGTCGGTGTTCTATTTTAGTGGCTATTTTTTTCATTGGTTTGCCCGAGATTGAAGTTACTTGGTTTCACCGTACCACACACTCTTATTGGATGGGCTGTGTCAGTTTGAGAAGGTATAGATCGATGTGACTTTGTACTCTGTTTGCTTGGTATCGTGGTTTTCTCTAAGGGTGATGGTTTTGGGCTGCTGGAGCAACGTATGGTCGACTAATTGCTCCGCCACTGGTGCAAACTGAGGATGCATGCTAGTTTCTTTAGCTATGCCCATCCTGGCATGCCTTTACTGTGGGCTGAGTCGCTACTCCGTCGGCTACATACCATACCTTGCAAGTATTGAGATCTTGGAGCATGCCACACTTTTTTAGACCATCACTCTTTGTCCTAGATGGATGCTATCGTCATAGTTTTGGACAGACAAACCCCAGATCTATGCGAGTGTATCACATTTGGATTTGGATTCGTTGGTGTCTAGCAGTGGCGGAGCCAGGGGTGGGCAGTCGCCCACCCCAGAATTTGAAACCGAAAAAAAAAATACTGTGCCTCCAGCGATATTTCATAAAGAAACAAAGAATCTGACTTTAACTCTTGTATGCTAATGCCTACCGCTACGTGTGTTTTAATTTGTTTGGTGTGTGACAAACAGAAAATAAGTGTATGTTTACTTTTAATCCAGCAATCTGTTCGAGGATCAATAACGCATGCTTGGAATTGAAAAATTGTTAGTGTTGGACTTGACCTGTTCTGGATATTATCGTCTGTGGTGTGTTGTCATTTAGATGCAGTTTGTTTTAGGTGGCGAGCACTCGCCCAGGACAGCGATCAGCAAGTGGTGCTGACATGTTTATATATGTCTTCCCGTGGCAGCGGTATCACATACACCCTAAGCTTCCACCTAATCTGGACCAGCGTCTGTCACTCCCCGAGTTCGAATCTGCATTCAACCGGGTTCTGGATTGTGCGTTTTAAGCTTTAGAAACTGCTTTCTGAAAGCAACGTAATGTTCTGGTTCCTTGCTGTTTATTTGAGCTGAATGTATGCAAAACGATCTCAAATGATTTGAGTATATTGTGATAAATATTGCTGATTTTTTTTACATTGATAACCAATCGATTTCAATATAATTCGAAGGCTTATTTAAGTTTTATCTCTTCACGAACGACTGTGCCTTCAACGATTTTTTTTTGGCTCCGCCATTGATCCGAATAAATGGATCGTCCTTCAAGACCATAACATTGTCCCCGAGACCCGAAGTCTGCCCACCCAACGAAAAGCTCCTAGCTCCGCCACTGGTGTCTAGGGAGGTGGAGAGTGGGATATTTTGTTGATTTAGGATTACCTTCTTTTGTACGTGGTTCCGCGCAGTTATCATGATCGTTTCTTCTTGGTCAGTCCGTGGTTCTTTGTGCCTTACCATCCCGAGAGCTGCAAAAGGCATGCAACTACTTCAAGTTCACGATCTTCCTAAGATGAGATTTTTAGAGGAGTTTTTTGCAATGTATCATATTGAAGAATCAACAGACTTTCATGAAAGGGTGGTCAATACAAGATAGCATCTTGACTGCACATGAAATGATTTATTCATTAGAGTTTAGTAGTCAAATTTGGTGAAGGCGTATGATCGCATTGATTGGGATTTCTTGCATAGCTCTCTGAACTTTTTTGGATTTAGCCAGTTTTGAATGGACAGGATCATGGAGTGTCTTACGACTCCTTCCTTTGCAGTGTTGGTTAATAGAGAACTTTGTGATATCTTTTGGGGGAGTACTCGTGGTATTCATCAAGGTGATCCTATCTCACCATACTCTGTTCCGGCTTACTCGCTGATTATTGAGTCCAACATCTGTTAGAAGTTTCAAGCGGAACTACTCATTCTATGTCAATGATGCTTTATTATTCACTAAGGACATTGGTGAATCTGTATCTAATTGTAAGAGCATTTTAGACCAGTTGTCAAAGTAGCTTAAGGTGTGTCATGATATGTGACATAGTTAGTTGAGAGTTGTGACGACATCGGGGTGAAAACCAGGAGAATGCATCATGAGATAGATGTCCAAGTGCTTGGGAGTGACACTAGTTGATATTTGAGCACACACAAGGGTTCAGGGTGCCTAAAGTTTTGAGGATGGTCAAACATTTCAATTTTTTTTTTTTGTTCTCGTGAGAAAGCAATATGCGAAAGGGGGTAACCTGACAAAAAAGAGTGTAGGAAGACCCAACATGTTGACATATCTTTGGTTAGGGGCTCGTGCTAAGGAGGAGCTTGGTGAAGAGCTTTGGAAAGAGGCCTATTATGTTATGGGCAGCATGAGGTGAATGCTCGTGGGCAGCACAAAGTGGATTTTTAGGCTGTCACTCGGATGTTAGCTCTTAGGTAAACCAAAGACACCTCAAAGGGGGAGGTGTAGGCATATCCTATCATACGATTCCCTGCAAAGTAGACTATATGAAACCTGAAGTGATTGAGACAATGGATAGTTGATGAGGGCTTGCAGAGAAAGTCAAGAATAAAAAACAACCCTAAAAAATAACTTTGTGACTGCAGGAATCAGTGTGTGGGCTGCAGACGTTGAGTATTGGTGGAGTTGGGTTAAAGGGGGTGCCCAAAGTTGGAAATATGTGATTGTGCATGAGTAGGTGTGTGCTTGAGAAAGTGTACTAGCGAGCGATATGCGTTGAGCGATAGGTGATGTATGTTAGTAGCATCGCGTGAGATGTAAAATAATGTGTGATGGTACAAACGTGGTGTGCTGTTCAAAAACTGTGTTGAGCCAACGAATTTCAGGATGCCTTCGAAGATTTGGTTAAGTATCTCTCAACTCGGGATAAGATATTATCCCATACGTAGCATTTGGTACTCACAAAGGTACATGTAGGTTAGGGCTAATTTTCTCGAGGATTACATTGGGTGGTCCCAACAGTGCATGGTGGCACGAGGACAGGCAAGTGAGTGTTGGATTTGGGTAGTGTTGCTCACTAAGACATGTAACTATTAACATGGTTGGGGTTACAATGACATTTTTTCTGTGGTAAAGTACTTGCAGGTCTCTTGTCAAACTATTCCAGGAGGCCCTGTCTTTGCCTTGGTGGGGTGATGCTGCTATTGGATTAGTTGGTTTGGAGAGGGCATGAGCATCACCCTCCTCTTCGGAACTCAATGGATAATTGTTTTCTCATATTTGTGAAGAGTATTGAGGCATCATCGTGCATGGGACGATATGTTGGTTTGGTTTAGGTCATTGTGCATGAGGTGGTGTGTAGGGCCGAACATTCGTCTAGGTAGCTATGCATGGGATGATATCCAGTGTCAATGATCACTTCGACAATCACACATAGGGTGATGCACGAGCCTAGGACCATTAGGTTAGCTAGGTTGGGTTAGCCTAGCACTGCACGGGCTCATGAAAAATTGGCTCATGATACTACCTGAGTCTAATCTAATTAGGTCTATCTTGGGTTAATTCTCCAGCTAACCAAAAATGATACTATTTATGTTCATTTTTTTTAATAATCAAAGAAAAACTATTGATTTTTCGTATGGTATACAATCTATTGACCTGTTTGCAGCGTCTGTCAATGAAAAACCACAGGTCTTGTTTGCCCACCAAGAAGTACACCGGTTTCGACCTGGCAGTAAGGGACATGCAATAGCCAGATGGGCGGTTAAGGTTCTATTTTCATGAGCATCTTTTTTATGGGCAAATCGATGCCCAACATAGCCCAGGGTGTAAGTGTCTTAGCTTTGGGGTTTTACAACACCGACACATGACAAAGCAAGTTATATGTTCTCCGCCGAAGAGGGCAGTTAGCTACATCTTGTGTTCGGGGTCCCAATGAGCACCACGTATTTAAGCATATGCATCTCGTATCCCTATGTTTGTCAACATTAATTAGCGTTGGAGTTTGATGCGATTGCAAAGACTTAAGTAGCCTCTCCTCCATTGGTGCCAAAAAAAATGTCGATTCTAGAAAAAAAGGGGTTGTAAAGACTTAAGTGCCCCGAAGATGATTATTTAAGATCCCAGTCTGCACTGCAGGATTATCCGAGAAAGAAATCTCCCCTGGAGGAGGCCATGAATATCAACACTCTCACACACTCTCTCCCTTCTCTTTCTGCTTTTGTGCACATCCAGCAGGAGATCCTATATTGCTCCATCAAGCACCGACTGACCTGCACATTGACTGTTGTGGAGCTTGATTCAGAGTTTTTACCCTTACAGGAGGAGGGTTTGGGGGCTCCTCCCAGCGTGGGTAGCATCATTCAACTAAATGAGTTGTGGATCCTGATTCAGAGTTTTTACCCTTACAGAAGAGGGGTCTGGCGGCTCATCCCAGCGTGGGTAGCATCATTCAACTAAATGAGTTGTGGATCCTGATTCAGAGTTTTTACCCTTACAGAAGAGGGGTCTGGGGGCTCCTCCAAGCGTGGGTAGCACCATTCAACTTGAAGAGTTGTGGAGCCTGATTCAGAGTTTTTACCCTTATAGAAGGGGGCTCTGAGGGCTCCTCCCAACGTGGGTAACATCATTCAACTTAAAGAGTTGTGGAGCTTGATTTAGAGTTTTTGCCCTTACAGGAGGAGGGTTTGGGGGCTCTTCACAACATGGATAGCATCATTCAACTTGATGGGTTGTGGAGCCTGATTCAGAGTTTTTGCCCTTATAGAAAGGGGGTTTGGGGGCTCATCCCAGCGTGGGTAGCATCGTTCAAATTGATGAGTTGTGGAGCCTGATTCATAGTTTTTGCCCTTACAGGAGGGGGTTTGGGGGCTCTTCCCAATGTGGGTAGCATCGTTCAACTTGATGAGTTGTGGAGCCTGATTCATAGTTTTTGCCCTTACAGGAGGGGGTTTGGGTGCTCCTCCCAGCGTGGTTAGCATCATTTAACTTGATGAGTTGTGGAGCCTGATTTAGAGTTTTTGCCCTTACAGGAGGGGGGTTCGGGGGCTCCCCCCGGCAGCGCCCCCCGAACCAAATTTTTTTTGGGCCTTTTATGTTTTTTTTATTTTCTTTCCCTCTTTTAACTATCGAAAAAGAGCAATAAAGCGTTTTGTTTAATCATGGGGCTCATGTTTTCTTCGATTGTTTCTTGCTCGAGGTTTTCGTAACACCCCTTCCCACGATTTTTTTATTTTTCTTTTTGTATTTCTTTCCCACGATTTTTTCAATGATTCCGCTACAACAATTTTTAGTGTTGTCGGGTCTCCAACGAGCCCTATAGCAATTTATAGTGTTGTCCGGTCTTCCAACAACGATTTGTAGTATTGTCGAGCCTTCATACAACGATTTATAGTGTTTTCGAGTCTCCAACGAGCCCCACAACAATTTATAATGATGTCCGATCTTTTAACAACGATTCGTAGTATTATCAGGCCTTTCTACAATGATTTGTAGTATTTTCGGGTCTCCAACGAGCCTCACAACGATTTATAGTGTTATTCGGTCTTCTAACAACGATTTGTAGTGTCTTCCGCAAATCACTATAGCGATTTGTAGTGTTTTGTGGTCTTCATCGAGCCCCACAATGATTTATAGTGTTGTTGGATCTTACTATAGCGATTTGTAGTATCTTCCACAAATCACTATAACGATTTGTAGTGTTATTCAGTAAGCAAATCACTGTAAATCGGTACCCGAATTAGGACCAACTTGTCAGGGCCATATCTCCCTAACCAGAGGTCATATTCCAAATCCGTAAAAAGTGGTGTCTTCGTTATTGAGTCTATTTTATTTTTGTAATTTTTTAACAATTTCTATTGTCATTTCATTCCCCATTTTAACTAAAAACCAGATCCCTATTATTCTGTGTTGTGCAACTCAAATAACACAGAATAATAGGGGTCTGTTTTTTAGTTAAAATGGAGAATGAAATGACCATAGTTGTCCGGAGAAGATTATCATGAGGTAGATTATCATGACAATACACATAATAAAAGTGTAGGCACTGAGAATGTATATGGAAGTACACTTGACTATGTTCCGGTAGAAGGAATGCAGTTTAATAATGAGAAAGCTGCATATAAATTTTATAATTCAGTTAACGATTTACAGCGATTTGCTTACTGAATAACACTATAAATCACTATAGTGATTTGCGAAAGACACACCAAATCGCTATAGTGAAATCCAACAATACTATAAATCGCTGTGGGGCTCGATGAAGACCCAAAAATACTATAAATCGCTATAGTGATTTGTTGAAGACACTACAAATTGCTGTTGGAAGACCAAATAACATTATAAATCACTGTGAGGCTCGTTGGAGACCTGAAAACACAACAAATCGTTGTAGGAAGACCCGATAATACTACAAACTGCTGTTAAAAGACCGCACAACACTATAAATCGATGTGAGACTCGTTGGAGACCCAAAAACACTATAAATTACTATAGTAATTTGCAGAAGATACTACAAATCACTGTTGAAAGGCTGAATAACACTATAAATCGCTGTGGGGCTCGTTGGAGACCCAAAAACACTACAAATCACTGTTGGAAGGCCGGATAACACTATAAATCATTATGAGGCTCGTTGGAGACCCCAAAACACTACAAATCGCTGTTGGAAGGCCCGACAATACTACAAATCACTGTTGGAAGATCAGACACCACTATAAATCGCTGTGGGGCTCGTTGGATACCCGACAACACTAAAAATTGTTGTAAGGGAGTCATTGAGAAAATCGTGGGAAAGAAACAGAAAAAGAAAAATAAAAAATCGTGGGAAGGGGTGTTACGAAAACCTCGAGCAAGAAACAACCGAAGGAAACATGAGCCCCACGATTAAACAAAACGCTTTATTGCTCTTTTTCGATAGTTAAAAGAGGAAAAGAAAATAAAAAAATTATACAAGGCCACAAAAAAATTTGGTCCGGGGGGCGCTGCCGGGGGGGGGGGGGGGGAGCCCTCGGACCCCCTCCTGTAAGGGCAAAAACTCTAAATCAGGCTCCACAACTCATCAAGTTGAATGATGCTACCCACGTTGGGAGGAGCCCCCAAACCTCATTTTGTAAGGGCAAAAACTATGAATCAGGCTCCACAACTCATCAAGTTGAACGATGCTACAATCAGTGTGCAGGTCAGTCGGTGTTTGATTGAGCAATACGAGATCGTCTGCTGGATGTGCACGAAAGTAGAAAGAGAAGGGAGAGAGAGTGAAAGGGTTGATGTTCATGGTTTTCTCCAGGGGGAACTCTTTGTCTCCCTTGGTTTCTTCTCTAGAGAGAGAAAGACGGTTTTACAATGTTTTACAGAGAAGGAAGAAGAAGAAGATGAAGATGAAAAGTTCAAACAAACATTTTTGATGGCTCAGGTTCGTTTCGTCGGATGACCATCGGATCACCGGCTCACCATCGGATCGTCGACTCACCATCATTTCGCCGGATCACCATCGAATCGTCGGCTAAGGTTCGTTTCACTGTATAGACTTTGAAGAGTCAACACCATCCTTGACTTTCTGGATGAAGGACATGTTTGTCCTTTTTTTGAACCGTTTGCTTTTCTTTTTTGAATGAAGGACATTTTTGTTATTTTCTCAAACCGTCGTTTTATGTCAAGAATAGCAAGAAAGAGTACTTAAGTCTTTGCAACCGCACCAGACTCCAATGCTGAGTGATGTCAATATACACGAGAATACAAGCCCCATGTGCTTATATACGTGGTGCTTTTTGGGACCCCCAAACACAGACGTGGGATTCAGTGAATCATCGGGGCCGAACATACACCACCCTCCCGACACATGACCATAGGTATGCCCGGTTGAGCCGGACCACCAGGTCTTCGCGCTAGGTGCAGTTTTTTTTTTTTTGAGTTATAAAAAAAAAATTAGTGTTTATTTTGGTGAGACAGGTTGATCATGAAAACTTTTTATCTAATGTAGACAAACATTATTGAAGTTACTATGGATCGAGTCAGGGCATCAAAACCAGAGATTCGGTCCATTATACGACAGCAAGCACGACAGAGTGTCAGTACCAACTGACAAGGGAGAGATCCGAACCGAAATTCCCGTTCCCAAGAGTACGGGACGGGTCGGGTCGGGTCTCGCACTTTTACAATGAATCCGCGTCTCTGTCTGCATTGGCGATTTTTCAGAAATTACCCCTTGACCATGAATCAAGGTAAAAAAGGAACCTCCCTCCCAAAAGTGACGCTAACGGCTATTGGCTCCACATTTTTCTGACGAAATTGACCCTCGACTGCTGACACTTGTGAGGGCTGACGAAATTGACCCTCAACTACTGACACTCCTGGTCCCAACGACTCGAAGTCGTCCGATACCCGTCCCGCTTCAGCTGAAGTTTCTCCGAGTCATGTCGAATGTCACAAACGTGGTTCTTTCTTAATTCTATGGAAAATCTGTTTTCAAATTTTAAAAAACGTATTGTGAATTAAAAAAATAAAAAAATTCAAAACATAAAAAAACATATTTTGTGTGTTAGATCTCTTTTCCAATAGGTAAAAGATAGAGTTTGAATTATGTATTTATAATTAATAAAAAAGAATTATGTATTTATAATTTGGAGCAACATGAATATGGACACAATTGTTCGAGTTCAAGCTGAGCTTGGTTTAGGGTGCAACAAACCGAGCTCAAACAGCTCAGGCTCCAGCTTGGTTTGTCTGATAGGTTGAACTCCCAAGCATGGCTGACAATGTCACTTCCTTTCTCTTTGTTTCCTTTTCCTGGTTAAACATCCATTAATACAATGACGGTAAACTATTTGAATCTGGTTCCCATGTACCCTTTTACTCAATACACATAATTGGATTCGGATATCCATCGGATTTGGGAGTAAAAATCTCAATTTAAATTTAAATTTAATTATTAATTAGATTTAATTTGGTTTACCCAATTAGTCAAATTAGAGTCATATTCAATGGGCTGAATAGAATGGAACCCATTTACATAAGTAATTAGGAGCTTTTTTTCCCCTAATAAATCATGGTAAACCTTGTCCGCTCACACGGACCGTGTTTAACTCATATCGGTTAACCGAGACACAAAACCGAGTCGATACTACAGCTTCACAGAAAAAAAAACCTGGTCTATGATTCGAAGAGGATTGTACCAAAACGTAATTTTGCAACTATGATAAAAAGTTATAAACACCGTAGCCCTTTTTTTTTCTCTCTCTCTCGCTGCAGCACGCGAATCTCTCAAGAGAAGAGGAGCAAAAAGAATATTTTAAAGGTCAAAAAAAAAAAAAAACAGAAAAGGAGAGAGCTAAAACTGTTATTGGCAATGGCGTTCTGAGAAGAAGCCTGGTCGTTTGTGAATCGTTTTTTGCTTTTCTGTCTAAAATATTTTTTATTTAAAAAACTTCCTCTTTTTCTCCCCTCTTCCCTTTGAGACGGCTGTGTCAGAGAGAGAGAGAGAGAGAGAGAGAGAGAGAGAGAGAGAGAGCAAAAAGCATGAGTTGGGTGGGGAGGGAGGAGGAAAGGGTGATGTTGGGGGTGTTGAGGAGGAGGGAGGGGTGGTGTTGGTGATGGCGAGCGGTGTGATGTTGGCGAGCGACGCGCAGCAGCAGCAACAGCCGGTCTTCCACGACTTCCTAGGCATGAGCTGCACGGACTCTTCTGCCGTGCTGCCGGCCGCCAGCAACGCCGCCGCCGTCGATCCGCCGGAGGCCTTGTCGGCAGGAGCATCCTCCGGCGCCGTCCAGCCGCTGGCTCGCGCCGGCTCCGACCTTGCTCCCGGTACGTCTTCCTCTCTAAACCTCTCTCCCTCCTCTTCTAATTTATTTGAGTGCATGTTTTTTGATGGGTATTGAAAATATGGGTTTTTCATATCCCTTTTTGTGCTCTTTTGGATTTTTAGGATTGTGGGTATGTGACAATTGGATTCTTCTTGATTTTAGTTTTCCTTTTTTGAGTGGTTATTTTCTGATGGGTACCTGGAAATCTGTTTTTTCTTTTTCTTTTTAGATTTTTGGATTGTTGATGTTGAGGATTTGCGTGTACAGTCTGTAATTTTTATTTGTTAAGTCTCTGATTTTCATGGTTAATCCCTTTTGTGTTTAACATGCGCAGAGAATTTACATGGTTTTGCTTCTGCATGTCCATCGGAAATCTCTACTTGCATTCTTGCCTTTTAAATGCGTTATTTCTTTATTTAATTGTATGAGTTTGTTGCATGATGTGTTGCTGCTGTTATATCTTTTGTTCTTTTTTGGGTTTTTGTTCTGCCTAGAGCGGCAGGGGGGAAGCAATTTTGAAGGAGTTCAGTTGCATGGACAAATGGCTAACTTCTCAGTGTTGGACCGATTCTCTGGAAGGAAGAGGAGTAATTCGGACTCGAACTTCATGGAATCAGTGAGGGGTAGGATGGTACCAGTGGGCGCAGATGCAATAGAAAACACGAGCTTGATGAAGGTAGAACCGACTCAACTTTAATCAGTTTAATTCGACTGACCACACTTTTTCTCTAGCCTTTTCCATTTAAGTAGTGCCATTGTTAACTGTTATGGATTTTCCTTGGTAATTCGGAAAGTATTGTAGTTTGGGACGTTGCAGGACATAAACATTAAACTTTGGTGATTTTCTTGTTTATGCTTGAAAACCATTTCAATTTGCATCTGAAAATGACGGATTGTTCATGTAGTACCAAAATGATGCAAGAGACGACAGATTAGTTAGACAACATCAGGAAGAAGTTTTGAATGCGATGCAACCACCGAGAACTGTTTCTGCTGGCTCTTCTCTTTCACAGCCGCCAATGAGCATGAGAGATTTTGTTGTGTCGAAGTTGGATCGAATCATGTCATCTAATACAGTGCCTGCAGTGAAGCTCCATCCTCGTCGTCCGTGCAACCAGTATGGGACATATGTTTATGGGGACAACAGTGCTGGCTCTTCACTTGTTACTCAACCTGCTGCAGACGAAGGTTCAAGAACTGGAATGAAGGGTTCTGGGATTACAAATGTTGTTGCCTCTGCTAGTGCAGCAGCTGATAAGAATTCATCAGGTGTGATGACGAGTGGTAGTAGACAAAGGCCTGGACCTCAAACTACTGAACTTGAAACTGTTGGTCCATCGAGGTATATGTTTCTATAACACATACGATTCTCAACTTTTTGAGGTTTTGAGGTCTTCAGTTCGATTTTTTACACTAAGGGCACTTTCAAGCTGTTTGCAAAAGTGATTTGGAATCAACTTTGAATGTTCTCTTGAATTGGAGACACTTCCTCCACCCTCTGACTCCCTTTTTCTCAAAAATAGGGAATCATTTTTTTTTTCTGATTCATTCCGTCTTACAACCTTACCGGAACCATTTTCTTGCGTTCACAATCATGAGAAAGTGGTTCTCCTGAGAATCGTTCTCTTAAAACTAAAGATACATATTCTCTTTTAAGTGTAGGCAATCATGCCCTAAAAGACATTTTGTCTAACTGATCTCCATTTCATCCTCTGGTCACAGTCACCAGATTTTGTCATCAGCTAATCGTCAGATGACCATATTCTATGCTGGACAGGCACATGTATTTGATGATGTTCATCAGAAAAAGGTATGCTCCTGCTGCATCAATGTGTTTTGTTGGGTTGCTGAATTAAAATTTCTACATTTTATTGTGGAACTTTCATTTTCTATTGGTGTCTTGATAATCTGTAATTTCTCACTGCTTTTGTCATCACATGAAATTTCTCACAATGAAACAGTTACTTTAGTTTATATCTACCTAGTAGATAATGTACTGTGAGTAGTGCTGGTCAAGGGAACCTGCATCTTTTTATTTTTTGATGACGAGTTGTTTGTACATTCCCCTTCTCTATTGCCAATTTGCTATTCTTTCTTTTCGTGATATGCAGAAGGATATGTGTTCAAAATGTGATGCAACAGTAGCTATGGTTGATACTGAGCTAACTTTCCAGAATTAGGATGAGTGTATGTCTGTCACATAGACACGTCTAACAAGCAGTCGTACCCGTGTCGACACGGCCCGGCACGAGTATGGGTACCAGACACGTTCTGGTCCGGATCGGGACAGGTCCAACCTTGACCCGATCCAAATAACATTTTTTTTTTTTGACTTTTGACCTAGGGCTGAATGGCAGGGAGGAGGAAGAAGAAGAAAGAGAAGGAGAAGGAAGAAGAAGAAAAAGAAAGAGGAGGAGAAGGAAGAAGAGGAAGAGGAAGAGGAAGAGGAAGAGGAAGAGGAAGAGGAGAAAGAAAAAGTAGAGAGAGAGAGTACCAAATCTTCTTCCTCAATCTGCTTCTCTTCTTCTCCTCATCTGAGAGGGGGGGGGGGGGAGAGGAAAGCGCCCCTTTTGTTCCCCCGCCTTCCTTTTTATTAAAAAAAAAAAATCAAATTCCTCCCCTTTTCAAAAATTTCATTCAACCCCTTACCATTTAAAAAAAAATTCTATTCAGGGGCTTTTGTTTTCAAATTTCTAATATGGGTCCTAATGGAGAGAGAGCCGTGTCCCCATATCCTCATGCTTGAAATTGTCATGTTGTACACTCCGTACCCGTACCCGTACCCGTACCCGTACCCGTACCCGTACCTGTACTCATGTGATATAGGTGTGTGTGTGTGTGTGTGTGTGTGTGTGTGTGTGTGTGCATACACGTCTCATTTATAAACTATCAGGGAATCTGTCTAGTAAGTCTGGTGTGTATCTTATGCCTTGCTAGACAATGGTAGTAGTGCCTTCAGAAAAAAAATGAATTTCTGATGAATTTGTTTAATAATATTGTAATGGTTCTTATATGCTTCTGTGTTAAGAATTTTGCCCTGATTATTGATTGTGTGTGTGTGCATACATGGCTCATTTATAAACTATCAGGGAATCTGTCTGGTAAGTCTCATGCTTATCTTACGCCTTGCTGGACACTGGTAGTAGTGCCTTCAGAAAAAATGACTTTCTGATGAATTTGTTTAATAATATTTTAATGGCTCTTATATTCTTTACTATGTTAAGAATTTTGCCCTGATCATTGATTGACAAGTGTTTATGCATTCCATCTGGAGCTTGATATCCATGTTTAGTAGCTTTTATGAGCTAAGCATCAAAACAATATAATTTAGTATCTTTGCTGAGCATGATTCAATCAACATGAACTATCTTTCCTCATTTTGGACAATATTGTTGTAATGGGATATGCAGAATTACAAAAACAAAGTGCAAAATCACATACACAAGTCCAAGAATGGACAATACAAAGGCACAAAGGCACAATACAAGCACAAAAGTGCATACAAAGACTTCAAAGAGTCTTAGAACAAGAACAAAAGTAAAAAATATAAGGTTTATTGAGTGAATATGCTTAAGAAAGGGTTCACCCCTATTCATACAAGAGAGAGGGAGTCATGGACTCTACTGGGAAGCCCCCAATAGAGTCGTTGGGAGCCCCCAATGACTCTATGGTCTTTTGACCATAGAGCCCATGCTCTATTACATAAATACTAAAAAAATAGAGAAAATAAAAAGTAAAAATAAGAATAAAAAGAAAAGATAAAATTAGTTACATTATAAAAAGACTAAAATACCCTTCAAGGGTAATTCAAATAACAACTATATATATGATTGTATATATATAATCATATATATAATCTATTTTAACAATTGTGCCTATTACCAACAAAAGTTTAGATTTGCTTAGTTAAGAGAAAAACACTCATATGTATCAGAATCATAGTCACAAATATCGGTATCAGCTATATCTTGGCGAGGCTATTTCTCGTGATATTATCGGTTTGGTGATAAATCTTGGGAAAATATCATGAAAATCTTGGTACTTTAAAAATAAAAAAATAACAAAAATAAGTAAGAAAACTTTATGTTTAGACCAAAAGTACATAAATAATAAAATAAATAAGTAAAATATGTAAAAGAAGAAAAACATATTTAAAATGTAAAAAATAAATAAAAAGTAAAACTAATTGATAATATTGTGATAATATCGTAATAATGTCGCTATAATATCACGATATATATAAATTTCTGATATTTTGAAAATATCGTGATATTTTACCTTTAATATCATTTTTCCATCATATTGCGATAATAGCACGATATTTTCAAAATATCGCCGATATCTGTGACTATAATCAGAATATAGAATTCACATTGATACGGGTGCTGGCATTCATATATTCTACAATTTAGGCCATAAATTTTTTAGGTATTATTGATATGCATATGCCATAACTTTTCCTAGAGGTGATAACCTTGAGAATCTTTCTTTAGCAGTGTTGTTCTAAACTTGGTCTGGAATATCTGCCATAGCATCTGTGAATATGCTTAAGAAACAGTAAACTTTTTACGGGCTCATGCTGACACTGTATTTTGTAAAATTTAGGCCATAACTTTTGCTGAAGGTGCTAACCTTGAGGATCTTTCTTTAGCAGTCTTACTAGGAGGTGGTTTTATGAATATGGTGTCATTACTAGTGTCTGAACTTCTACAATTAACTAGGAGCCTTTTTGTATAAGCTTCTCGTGGAAAGGCCATGTTGTCAGTGTAATGAAATATGCGGAAGAAACCAAGAATGCTAAAGCATTCACTATGTCCCACACGGACAAGTGCAACAAGCACAAGAGAGAAAATCCACTAAGGGATATACGAAGGGCCTTAAAAAGGCTACACACATGAAAAATAATATCACTATTATTGAAGAGGAGCTCTAGAGAGCAATGCAACATACAAGGGGGGGGTTCCCCCTATTTATAAGAAAAGGAGACCAAAGGGGCTCCCAATAGAGTCGTTGGGAGCCCCCAACGGTCACAATTGTGACCGTTGGGGGCCCCAACGACTCCATTGTGGGGCCCCTTTTCGGTATCCAAAATATATTTTAAAAAATAAAAAAACAAAAAATAAAAAACAGCAAAATAAAAGAAATAAAACAAGTACCCCTATTGGGTACTTGTGAAATGACCATAATACCCCTATCGGGTATTATGGTGAATATACATCTATATTTATATATATATATATAGATGTATTATTACATATGTTTTAACAGTCAGAAGAAGATTGTTACCTGTAGTTCTTAATTTTGAGAAACACAAAACTTGATTTACTTATGATTTAGCTGTTGAATTATGCTTTACTTATTGATTCGTTTATTTCATTTAAACTTCTAGAACTTTTTTTCTTCGCTAGACATGATTCAATGTGTTGGAGTGGTTGGTTTTTACTCCTATCAAAGTTTTTTATTCTAGATATCTTGATCCCATCAAGGACAACATAAGTTACTTTGGAAATCTGAAAACCTGGAATTTCTATCCTTTGTCTAGTATAATAAGCAAATAAATGGAATGAATCATTTTGTTTTCACTTCTGTTAATGAATTTAGGACAGTGGTCCGATACGTAAGAAGGTAGGTGGTCTAGGACTGAATCTTGGCATGACTGGTATCATGAAAAAGTAATACAAGCATAAGAAGGGCATTAGCACACGATCACTGTAAATCACCAAAGGAGTCTACAGAGAGGTGTGATATGGATACAGGGAAGTGATAACAAGTCACCAAGAGAAAAATGCTTACGAACTATCAACTCCTAAGCACTAGAAATGCGAGCATGAAAGTCATTTGGGTGTGAAATGGTGTATAATTTGGTGATCAGAAATCTCTAAGGGTGGGTTTGCTGACGTTGGATCTCAGACCCGAGGGTCTGAGGTGGCAGAGGTTTGTTGATAACTTGATATAGCGTGGTTCCCATGCAAAAATCCGAGATGCCATCAAATGCCGGATTCAGATCCAAGGCTAAGCTTGGATATGAAATCATTGCTTTTGTGAGACAAAAGAGAGAGAGGGCTGGATATAAACATTTGACCTGGGTTGGGCAGACCTCAAGATCCCAGGGATTCAAACACTGCCTAGGGATCCTGCATTCCCTCAAGCCAAGAAACCGCCACCCTTGTGAACTTTCAACCATCTTATTACCTCACTTCTGCATCTGTGTGAATCTGATCTCCTTATATCCCCATAACTACCTGTGCCCTCAATTCTATCCTCACCATTTGTAACTTATGATGCTGGAGTACCTTATGATGCACCTAGATAAAGGATGTATCTTATAATACACCACCGAAAACTGTCAACAAAGTGGCCACCTCTGATTGTGTATTCTACAATCAGAGAGCATCTGCAATTGGTAGACATATTCAAGAATGCAGTATGTTGACCACTAAAGCTATTTACTTCATATAAAAAGATGAAATTCTTCTAATTGAAGGTGGATTTTGGAGAAAATGTTCAAGCCACTGTGATTTCCTAATTATTGCATGGAAGAGATGGGCCTTGGTAATACTTTGATGCAAATGGGTTAGGATTTTCTGTCTTGATCTGGGATTGCATCAGTGGAAAATGGGTAAATACTTCTAAACTTCTAGGGGATTATAACAGGGTAATCTTCTGTCTTGCCTCCTTTTTAACGTGGTCAGCAAGGTCCAAGTCAATCATTGTAGAAAGCAATTTGAAAATGCTTGTTTAAGGAGTTTCACTTCCATGCATTTCCCTCTTATCCACATATAGTTCACAGGTGACATACTAATATTTGAGGAAGCAAGATTGACACAAAATGTGTACATGTTTCATTCTCTGATTGTGTGGCCTAGCAGCATGACTCAAAATGAAACCTGGTTATTTTCAATTCAGATATTATTAAATCAATAGGCCCAACAATCCTCAGTTACGACATCAAGGAACTCCAATGAAATATGCTAATTTTAAGTGGAATTTCAATGGGCATCAATGGAGGATAGAGTGAAAATGATTTGTTCAAGACCAGCTCTGATTTATCTCTAGAAGATGAGGCTGCAGAGATATATGCTAGCTAGCATCACATGTTATCTCTTTTTTTTTTTTCGCTATCAATTTCTAGTGAAACAACTCACAAGGGCCTTCTCTTTCCTCTCGAAGGCTGTTGAAGGTGAAAAAGGCAGATATTTGGTTCCTCAGAAACATGTTCCTCTCCCTACCAAGCTGGGGTTATATGAATCCGAAATCTTCTAGAGGTAATGCCTTCGCAATCAAATGGTGGTGATTGTTGCATAAAGGAAAATGGTGATTGAGAAACACTATTAAATACTAGAAGTAAATACAGACAGTCGTATTTTCCATGGTAATGGAAGGAATCATTTAGATTTAAAAATGGATCAGGCATTTGGAAATGCTTTGCTAAAGTGCTAGATGATTTTAAAGAAACAATTGGAATCAAACTTGGCAATGGGAGAGTTACATTTCTTCTGGGGGAGCCCCTGGTTGGTGGAAGACCTTTATGCAAATAATTTTCCCTAATGGTAACCTAACAATAAAGAAAGCACACAAAGTGGCTGATTGTTACATGACGGAATGTGTAAAGGACCTACTGTTGAGAAGAAGCGGAACCCTTGAATAACTCAAAGGATGGTTATCGATGATGCAAGTGGTAAGAGAATCCATTATATCTAACAGGCAGGGCAGAAATATTCTGGAAGCACATGCACCAAGGTGTTTGCTACTGAATCTTGTTATCTCTCACTACTAGAACCAAGTGTGGTGAGGTAATGGCCCTAGTCCGAGCGACACAGTCTTCTGTTTAATCTTATTGGAAGAAATCTTAACATGTGAGAACTTCGAAAAAATCAGTTTCACAATATCAAGTTGGTTTTGCTTGTGCAAGGAAGCTGAAGAAACTTCCCTTCATCTATTTTGGTCCTGCCCAATTTTTCAATCTTCATTGTGATTTGATTTTCTTGTGGCACCATTCTCCAAAAGGCTGATTTGGGAAATGGATCAAATCCAAGAGCCACAGTTTTATCCTGGTTAATCTCATTGGAAGGAATTTGAATGCATGATGACTTAAAGAAAATCAGTTTCACAATCAGGGCTGGTAAATGAGCTGAATGACACATAGCCTTTTCAGGCTCGGCTTGTTTACCACTCAACCCAGCTTTGGCTTGGACTCGGCGAGATGACCCAAGCTGATACTTGGGTTGACCGAAGCCGGACAAGCCGAGTCCGAGTTTGCTTATGCAGAAAGGTTCATGTGTATTTGAAGGAATGAAAACAGTGAGATTTGAATTTTGAACACTGAACCTTCTTTTTGAAATATATGCTCTAACCAACTATACTAGATTGTTTTTTGCAACATATGTTACACTTAAATCTTATATATTACAGCTACACAAGCTCACCCGAGCTGGGCCGAACCTATGTCTGTGCCACTCGGAGTTTGACATTTTTCCAGTTTTTCTAAAGGAATAATTGAATGAAGTCATTTTGACTATATGCTTTGCATGATCATCATATTTTTATATACAAATACTGACCAAAGTTCTTTTCTTGATGTTGGCAGGCAGATGCAATCATGGCCTTAGCTGGATCTAATGGCCGTTCATGGTCCACAACATATTCTTCCAAAAGTAGCAGGCCTGCATCCTTAAGTGCAACTTATAAGATGGGCAGTGATAATGACATAGGTGGTAGAAGGGCACTTTCTCAAGATCTACAAGGCAGGCTGCCTTCTGCAGCCAGTGCAGGTACCCCTAGCTACAGCCTAGGTGGTCACAGCTCATCTTTGCCAGCTACAGGTGTTAAACCTGGTATGATGTAGTAGTTTCCTCTTAACTTACTGATTATGGATAGTTTATCTTCTATTTTTCTGATTTTACTAGTTGCAACTTATGTTTATAGGGGTTCAAGGTGGTGCCTCTGACAAAGACGCGAAGCTGGTGATGGCACAAGTAGTCGATCCTGAAAATGAAGAAAACAAAGCGGTACAATAGATATTAATTTTAATGTAAGTTGATGATTTTGTACGTTTTATATGCAATGCGAATTTTGTCAATGGTGTCGTGGTTAGAACAAGTCACCACAGTGAGATGAAACAAATCCCACCATCACCACCAAGTGGGTGCTTTTATTATGTAATGATTCACCATACCGCATTCTTAGATTCTTACTGAATGACAACTTTAATCTTCCTTCAACAGCTTTTCTTATGTGATGATGACACTTGTTCGGCATTACTTTTCTCAGTATCTAGTTGTGAAAGGGAGAACCTACAAAATAGCTTCCATTTCCTGACCCTGATATATATATATATATATATATATATATATATATATATATATATATATATATATATATATATATATATATATTAGGCCCTATTTCTCATTCTGCCCCATAGGTTTTAAGTGTTTTATGATAGATCTGAACTGTTAGATGTGTTTAGCATGCTTGATTTAGTGGGAATCAACTCTTGGATCATGTTTTTTCGATGAAAAAACATGTTTTTATGAGCCGGAAAAAATTGGTACCTTCATAGCCATTGATTTTGGATCACCGGAAAAACCTTTATGCAGGTCAGATTCTGGCGATCCAAAAGTCAGTTCTCACTAAACAAAAACTATAGATCACGAGAGAGAGAGAGAGAGAGAGAGAGAGAGAGAGAGAGAGAGAGAGAGAGAGAGAGAGAGAGAGTTTACCTGGCATTCCAAGGTTAGAGATACAGATACTGTACTCTGGGACTTTCTCAAGTTGCTATATGCAAAGCAGTGGGAGGGAAACCCGAGTTCATAAATTAAGAGTAAGATTTGTAGCTATATGTTATACAAGGTGTTGCTACTCGGTGTTACTCGTTGAGTTTTGCTTCACAGAATTGTTTCTGTTTCTCTTCCCTTTTATGATATAGCTCTGCATTTGGACCATTGATCACCAAGTTTTGTGGGCTTAAAAGGATTCATAATTTTGCACGTTGCCTGGCCCAGTGGATTATTGTATGGTGCAGGCTGATGTTTTGGCGTTTGGTGCGATTTCATAGTCTTTAGGCCATCCGATCTCCAATTTTGGTGCTCTTGGTATAAGCGTTTAATGTAGATATCATGTGCTCACGGAGATATTCCCATCTTAAAGATCATTCTTTGATTAGCTGTAATTTTTTCCCTTGTTACATTGTAAATGAAGTTGCTGGAACTTTGTTAATGAGGGCAGCTAAGCCTACCATTCAGATGGTTCAAGTTCTGCTAAAAGTGTCACCATGTAACTTTGAAGTGTTGATTTGGTTGGTATTTCTTGTCATGGATTAGGTACTTAATCCGTTTCTCAAGCAAAGCAAACCTAAATATGGGCATACATTGTGAATTAATCTGCTAACTGGGGGACCATACTTGGATTTACTTTATGGAAAGCTCAGGCATTTCGGCAGAAATGCACGAAGTGGGTTCCGATTTAGTTTCTGCACATGCTCTGTGGCATTACATGCAACGGGAATGTTTCCGCAGAGCCTGCACTTCTATCAACTTTGAGCTTTTGCTTAACATGTTGATCTACGCATTGATAAAACAAAAGGTACATGTAGAAAAATCTTTGTTGGAGAATAATTTTCAGTGCTTTGGGGAAATAACATGGGCTGCTAAATGGTAGAACAGCTGATGCTCGAAATGGTTGTTTGATGACCTTGGATCTCAGATCAAAGGATCTGAGGTGTCTAGGACCTTCTGATCTGGTATGGCCTGCCTCATTACAAAATCCAATGTGCTATCAAAGAATGGATCTCAGATCCGAGGGTAGATTGGATCTGAGATCCTTGCTTTTGTGTGACAAAAGGGGAGAGGGCCAGATTTGAAATCCGACATGGGGGGATCAAACCTGAGATTCTCAGATCTCAAATCCGATCCGAACCTTCAAATCTTGAGATCTTTTTTTTCTCCTTGAAGGAATTAAAGAAAAATTTGAAGGAACTCAGATCTTGAGATCTGAGGTATGCAAACACATCCTAAAGTGAAAAACTATACCCGAGAAGTTTATTTTGACTGATGAGGTAAATTCTATTATGATTACGGCAATTTACTGGTTGAACCGTAACTTAGATTATTGAAATCAATAATCAACAGATCAGAAAACCGTGGATATAAGGCATTTTAGGATAGATCCCTTATTTTCTTGAGGAATGGATCTGGTGTAGGCCCCACTCTAGATCCGACCTTGAGCCACTAGATCATCAGATATATGGCTCCTCAAACGCCCCCATTGGGAGCCCTTGAAGTCTGAGTCAGTTGGAAAGCTTGGGTCAGGTCTCAGAGCACTTATGTTCATCATTCCAAGTATGATTTTTGTATGAGAACAATTCCAAATAGAACTCACTTATGGAACTTTTGCTTCTTCGAGCTATTCATGTTTTTGCAATTTATGGTACACGTTTGAAAGTGCGAGAGATGTAAGAAAAGTGATACAAAGTGGAATATCCGTTAATGTTTTTTTGACCCTTTCAAATGACGGAAAATTTCTTTAAATATTTTTTTTCTAAAAAGTATGCATCTAGATAGAAAACATTCCTCAAGAGAGAGAGGTAGAGGAATGTTTCCCACCAAGAGAAAATGGCGTGGTCCACTCCCACCACCCATCTCACCACCACCACTACCACTCATCTCATCACCACCACCCACCCACCATCTCACTACTACTACCACCACCACCCACCACCACCACCTCAATCCAGCTGCCGGTAGAGTGTACGTGTTCTCGCAGCGCGACCTGATTCTCATCTGATCCCACGACTCCCAGAACCTCAAGTCGTGACGCCGGATCAGGGTATCTCTCCATAGGCATTTGCAAATAAAAGAAAGATTAGAATTAGAACAAGAGGGCCAAAATATATCAATTTATCCAGATGAACATAACTGGAAACATTATTTTTTGACCACTTTAACATCATGCTATTGTTCGTAAAATTGGCTGTACGCGGGTAGATCGTCCCGAAAGTTGGTTGGGTTAAGGTTAATGTCTTTAGCATCCATTGGCGTGTGGGATTTACTATTAGAAATCAAGATGGCTGCAATTTATTCATGGAAATGGATTATACGACCCCGTGAGTCCTTTAAGAGAGAATGGATAGTGTGGAAGGAAATCCTTGCTTCCATTCCAGATCATCCTAAGGTGGTGCGTGGTGGAGTCCTCAGGGCATGATGTAGTGGCGTTCATTAATTATCATTTGATGCCTCCAGGAAGTGTGGGTGGGTGTAGATAGTTGATACTTTGTTCTCATTTGCCCATTTTCAATGTATTTTGGTGTCTAAGGAAAGCAACTATGCTGCCAGGAATTTGGCTCAGATGGAAATGAGCCAGGTGGATAGGATCTGAAAAGATAACCTCCTGATTGGTTTCTCAGTCTGAGTAATGATTGTCTTTGAATTTTGATTGTAAACTGGTCAGGGTTTTCCCAACCCCAGCTTGCCTATAAAAAAAAAACTAAACTATTTTCGTTGCCAGTCCAACCATCCAACATGTTTCTATAACCAGTAGTCTCAAGTTAAGCTTCACCCTTTGTTTTTTACACCAATGCTGTTTTAAGATGGAGTTTTGCAGACTGAACTCATTATGGGCCAAGAGGTGCCATGTTAATTATAGCCCTATTTTGGTATCTGTGGTGTAAAACTATACGACTACTTTCTCTTGTCCAACAGGAATAGTTTTCTGTTGGCTTTGACCATGCGACAAGGGATGCATGCACACCTGGGTATTGAACTCACAACATCCTTTAACTTTCAACTTGGATATCTTAAGCTGAGATCAGTTAGCCAATTTCTTGTTTTTTTTTTTTTTTCTAACATTGCCCCATATTTATCACTAATGCTTGGAATTTAACCACAACAGTTTAGCTCAGTCAGATAATGCATGAAGTGAAGATAATCTTGATGTCCAACCTAATCACTGCAAGCTAGCAGACAAAGATAGATATATATGAACCCCCATGAACACATTTGATGACACCCCTGGCTGAGAAAGGGCACAAGAACCAATCTGCATTTGAAGTAGCTAATATGGTGTCTATCATTAAGGGGGAAATGAGACGAGAGACCTCATCTTCACTATTACTGTTGTAAATATATAGTTCATAGGACATAGTTAATATGTGAACCTTTGTTCTCATCTGTGAGTTACCAACAAGTGAAAATGACCACTCTAGCAAATAGTGCATTGACATGATGGATGGATATAGAAGTAATTTTATGTTGCTACTGTGATTCTAGAGTTTCAGGTTCTCAAAGTGTTTGATTCAGTAGACCTCTTTGGTGCCATCCATGGCCTTTATTCCTACAAGATTGAGTGATGATTTTTTTTTTCTCATGAGATATTCCTACATGTGATTTTTTTTTCTCCTTAAATAGTGGAAGTCATTTGACGCAAAGAGTGGTGTGTTAAAAAAAATGTAGTAGAATGCTTGAGCAGTTCGTTTGAATACTACTTAAGGCTTTCTGGTTTTACATTTGGCTTCTATCTTAGCCTACAAGAGCTCCTCTCATCTGGTAGGAGCAACTTGTGAATATCACCAAGTTGACGAAATGTCACAAGTTCGAAACCCAGGGGAGCGTCCTTTGCCGTAAGATCGAAGTGGGCCTACCAATGTGTGAACGGTGATGGGAGCGTTTTTCCCTTGGCCTAGTAAAAAAAAAGGTGACTAGTATCTTAAAAATCTAACATCCTATTTTTACGTGCGAAGCCATGGATCAAAAATCATTGCCATCACCAAAAAGTGATTGCCAATTCTCCGAGGTTAACCTTTTGAGGAGAAAAATGCAATGTTAAATCGGCATCATGGTGAAGCATGACAGTTCAAGCCAATTTTGAGCTCTAGAACCTTGATATAAGTTGCACCAAAGTATCATCATAATAATCTGTCACACGGACACGTTATTTAGGCCCCTGTGCCTAGGTGACACAACATGGCATGTTTTATATTATCATTTTAATATTTTGAATAATAATTATATGTTTATGTATTAACATTTTTATCAACTAAAAAAGAAATCAGTGTTCTCGTGTCCCGGTTTTCAAAAACTTTGCACACTCGTCTCTCATATACTCCGAGTCGGTGCCCGTGTGACATAGGTAACAATTAGGGGTGTCAACGGGTCGAGTTTACCTGGACCTGACCCGTACCAAACCCTATAGGGTCCGGGTATGGTGATAAATAAGAAGACCCAGGTCCGGACCCAAAGGCCTGATTAATACATGGATCCGGGTATAGTTTGTGAATTTTTATATCAGACCTGGGCTGACCTGAGTTCCAATTAAGACCCACAAATTTCAATGTAAAAGTGATAAAAATATTATTTTATCGGGTATGGCCCGGGTCTGATTCTTGTAGTTTTTATCTTGTCTGGGTATGGTTTCTCACATGATGAGTCTGATTAGACCTAGGTCCGGACCCGATACCATACCCAAAAATCAGGGTCAGGTCTGGTTTCACCTGGGTTCGAACCAAACTCGACCCGACCCGTGACACCCCTAGTAACAATCTCTAAATAAGGTGTAGTAGGTCAAACCTTTTTCTCATAGTTTATGTCATCAAAGTGTTACCCGGCCAATATACAATGTGGATTTTCGCTTACGGATGTAAAGAATTCAATCTGTACCCAACCAAAGGGGTTAAAAGTAGGCCTGGTTGGGCCAATGAGCCTACAGGTTGAGACCAAACATTTAGGCCAAGGAGCTCAAAACCACAGCTATGGCAGGGTGGACCACCCCTAAAATGGCCTAGCTAATGCCCTAGTGTGAGAGGCCTGCAAGTTGGCTTCAGTGTTCTTACGTGCCAACCCAACAAATTAAAAGGGACACCGAGCCTGCCAAAGAACACAATGCTGCACAATCTCGCCATTGGGGAGACCAAACCTAGTTGGGTCCTACCTTGGGATGAATCATAGGGGGATTGAAGTGGTGATATGAGGTCACCTTTGCCTCACAGCATTTTGGCTGATTCTAGGGTCTTCTTTATGATTCTTTCTAATTAAACTTCATTCATTCTATGTTTTAATGGGGTTAAAAATCAATGTTGTCGGTATCATATCGAATCGGCCTGAATCAGCCGATTTGTATTGTATTGTATCGGTGATAATAAACCAAGCTGATTTGCCTTACTTTTTTATATTTTTGAAAATTGGTTTAAATTATTTTTTAATATTTTTGAATATTGTTGTCATGTGCCATCAGCTGGTTAAAATTTGGCTGATTTTGAAAATTGATTTAGTTCGATACTGATTCTGACAACATTGGTTAATATTGCTATAATCAGCTTAGAAAAATCGCTTCTTTTCATTTTTGCTTTTTTTTTTGTTAAATATAATAACCGCGTATATGCGATCTACGAACTGTGTTTTACTAGGAATCGGCTTGGATCGCCAGAATCCAATGTGTAATATTTTGGTAATGCAAAAATCGACGGCTATAAATGCACCAAAAAAACATGTTTTTTCATAAAAAGAACATAATTTTAAAAAATCGATATGATACCGACCTGAATTGGTTATTTTTTAAATAAATATAAAAATAATTTAAAAATAATTTTGTAATGTTATTTTAATGGCTTTAACATGTGTTACATTAATTCTGATTGACACAGTAATATTTTTCAATTATTTTTTTTGCTGGTTCGGAACGATTCACTTGAGAATTGGTAATGGCCCAGTCACCTGAATCTTTGGCTAAACGATACAGGTCCGATTTGGATACTGACAACATTGGTCAGTCCCTTGAATGGCAGTTCTTACACTTCACTTTAGATCTTTTGGTGTTCAACGTGAATTGTTAAAGAGAGAGGATCTCTGACCACAGAAATACTGTCAGAGGCATGCAGCTTGGATCCCGTTCATCTTAGAAATGAACGACAACCATCAAAGAGGGAATAAAGCTTGTCAGAGCACTTCAAGAACTAAGTATATGGGGTTATGGCTACATATGGGATATCTCTCAAGTTGCACACAGAAGACCCTGCAATTTATTTGCATTAAATAGCTTATAATATAGATGGTCCTGTCATGGAACTTGGAAGACTAATTGGTTCATAGCCCTTTGTGAGTCAGTTTTTGTCTTTATCATTGACAGTCCCAGTTCAATATCTACATTGCCAATTTCCAATTTTGAAAATGATAGGGTTGTATAAGATGCATATATGAATGTGTTTGCTTTACTCTTTTTCTTTGCATAGAACTGGATATATCGTGCCAAATGGCTAATTTCTTTGTCCTACCTAAGTTTATGTTTATGCATTATCCAAGAGGGAAACAAGTTCATGAACTCCAATCTCATGAATTTGGTCATGTAGTATATAACTTAAAAGCTTGCACCAAAATCATTTGAGTTCATAAACTTCGTCACAAGTCACCATGCCAAGTTAATATTGAAAAATAGTTCACTTAATCGATAAGACAATCGAGGTTGAATAAGGCACACTCATGCTATTTTTCAAGCAATAGTTGCACCCCCCCCCCCCCCACTTAAGATCAAGTCCTTGGTGCAATGAGTATTAGTGCAATTATAATCTCAAGATACAACCAACTTTTCGCCTCTTTACAAAGATTTGATTAGTGTGAGATCGAGTAACTCAACACGAACCACCTTGAATTTTTTTTTTTTTTAAAAAAGAGAAAGAGCTTGTTATAAGTGATAGTGAGAATGAGAGAGAGTTAGGGTTTATATAGACACAAACCTAACAAACATCAATAAAAGCCTATAAATTAAGTTCCTTCAATGGACTCAAACAACTAGCAATAATGAGTCTGGGCGGGCTCTTGATAGCCCAAAAGGCTGGTAAAGTGACTTTAATGGGCTCAAACCACTAGAAATAATAGGCCTGAATCTGGCCAAACGGTAAAAAAAAAAATCTGACATAAGGTCTTGGTCAACAAAACATATATGGCCTAATCGAAATCGAATATGTCTAAAATCAAGTGTACTGTCAATGGTCAAAAGAAAGGGGGGTGGCTATGGACTGTTTGACAATTAGTTGCCCCAATGCAAGGATGTTGGGTAGGTTATGGTCAAAGTAAAAAAAGAGATCAAATTGGATCGAATTCGAATCCAAATTTAAATTTAAATTCAAGGTAAGACCAACAATACCACAACAGTAAATTTTAACATCACACGTGCTCCAGTGCATGAACTGGTAGAAACATTGGAGCTCATGATCTTGGGCTTGTTTCACATGACCCCCCAAAATTACCTAAATTAAGCAGACTGCACATGCACGCACACACATAGAGACACATGTTTGCAAATGGATGGGACTGTTTTTTCTTTCATTTTTTCACTAAAGCCAGTATCTAGCACTGTAAAATTTCCCCACTTGAATTGGATCACAATCGTATGCTTCTTTGCTTAGACTTCTTTTTCTAGGATATGACATCTAAAGGAAATCAAAAAATATGGCACCAATATTTAAGCATCATTGGCCTCACTCATGGATGAAACACAACAAATGCATGCCTTCTGTGGGCCCCACATCCTGCATCAAATGGAAGGCGTGAGCGAGGTCATTTTTTATGCAGTGGCGCTGCATGCTTGGTATGCATGGCTAAGAGTATGAAATTCAGATAAACCACTGGAACAATCTAAGCCTAATGAATTACAGTTACCCGGATTTGAAGGAGCCGTGCCACTGGTTCAGCTAACTTCAACTTGAAACAAACCCGGGCCTAGGTGTAAAAAAAGGTTAAATCAGACTGGATCAGTGGATATGTCCAACAGCTACGGAAATCTGAAAGACCCAGTCAATCGAGTTTGGTAATTAACCAGGGATTATGAAGATCCAGAAATTTCACATCTATATATGGTGATCTTAGAGCTAGTCAATATTTATCCAGTGAATTGAAAGATTCATTATGGTTTCAAATGGACCCATTTGGAAGTATAAATACCAAGACAGGGTTCATGTTCTCTTTTGATCCTATCCCTTCATCCCAGGTTCAACTTCCACCAAGTGTGCAGTTTAACTGGTGGGCTCTGTACGGGCTTGAGTGTCAGCGACCCGACCTGGGGTTTACCTCGTGGGGGAGGCCCACTAAGTGACCTGGTTATCGTCATAATTTAAAAAAACTTGGAAGTATATATGCCTCAATCGGGTCAGGATCTGACAACTGGTAAGTGACAGCCCTATAAGAAGGTAGCTAGCTAGTTAGCCACCCCTAGGGTGTGAATGGGTTAGATCCAATCAAATCCACTTCATATCCATCCTTAGAGGGCCCAGGTCAGGCTAAAATCAGGTGGCACTCAATCTTGAAAAGATTGCCCATGAAAGAGCTCGATCAAGATCTCAACTTCAGAACCGAGTTTGACCAAAAACTCGGTCAGAATATGATTTTTGACAAGCTTCAAAAAGTGGTTCAAGCTCAAGTTGGTCCCCATTTTGGCATCCAATTGCAGTTGGGTCGCATCAATCTTAGAGCGCCTAACAATCCCTAGATTTGCTCTATAATTAACTAGGGCGGGTAAGTACCCCAAATGAACCGAACATAGGGTGTTTGGGCTCGTCTCATTTACCAATAATGGTGTTCAAGCTCAGGCTCATATCTGGTCAACCTGAGCTCAAGTTCATGAAAGCTGAGCCGTGCCAAAAAAACCATTTTTTTGTGCTTGATTCATTCAGGGTAAACAAGCTGAACTGAACCAAGTCACAAGCTGCTTGTGGTTTGGTTTGCCACTTACACGAACCGAGCATGTCCAGATTCATAACAAGCTGAATCGGGCCAAGTCACAAGCTGTTTGATTCTTTTTCAACCCTATGTAGAACCTCTATAGGCCTTGTCTTAGGCCACGTTTAGAAGAGAGAAAAACTCTGGTAGGAAAAAAAAGTTTTGCCTATGACAGTTTTGATATGAAAAGTTTTTTAAAAGAAAGTTTTTTTGCTTGTTTGTGTAGCATGAGAAAAACAGTGAGAACATGTGAAAAAATGAGAGAGAGGAGGAAAAGGGTGGTGGTGGATGGTGATAATGAGAAGGCAGGTGGTGGTGGTGAGATGTGATGACTGGTGAGATAGGTGGTGGATGGTGATGATGAGAAGGCAGGTGGTGGTGGTGAGATGTGGTGACTGGTGAGATAGGTGGTGGAGAGTGAAAAAATAAATTTTATCTTGGTAGGAAACATTCTTTCACTCCCCCTCTCATGTAGAAATGTTTCCTATCAAAAAATGTACTTTTTAGAAAAACTCTTTCATCAAAAAAATCTCTTTCATCAAAAAAATCTCTTTTATTTAGAAGTCTAGAAGTCGGAAAATCCTTACTATTTTTTTTTAAAAATTTTGCATCACTTTTTTCTTAATCTTTTTGGCTTTCAAACGTACTCTTAGTAAGCTAACAAAAAAGAGCCAAACCTAGAGACAAGGCCATTTGAACTGATTGGTATTTCATAGCCTTAATTTGGGGGATGGGAACTTAGCTGAGAAAAGAGACAAAGGCCCAATTTCATATGTAAGCCACTATAATGTCTCTGAGGATGAAATGCCAAAGTTAGACTATAATTGTGATCATTATTAGTTTTCTTGGATTTAGCAAGCTGGAGAGCCTTTGTCCTCATGCATGCAGGTACCAATAGATGAGTGTGAAGCATCTTTTGTTGCCACTTTCTCCCTAGCCTTGGTTCCTAATCCTAAATTTGAATCACTAGGCCCCTTTGATCATGGGACTAGGCCTTTAGAGTAGACCCAAACACTTTTCTTTCAATAGTAAAAGTTTACTACTTCAAGCTATGTTACAGGGATACCATTTTGGACAAGAATCACACACCATAACTTGTTGATGAGCTGAACACATTTAAGCTATATTTTAATATTTTTAATAGTTTTCTCATAATTTTAATTATAATTCATTAAAAATTCTATTTTATATATTAATATTATTGTAAATTTTTTATTAAAATATTAAGAAAACCAGTGTCCACATGTCTTTTTTTTTAAATTGTGAACTTGCTTCTCGAACTCGTGCCAAGCGTCCATATCTTTTTGTACAGCTTCACAGTGACATGATAATTGTCTGATGCAGTGGTGATTGAGTCTATTATCAATGTTTTAGAGGAGTTATATCATTCAATGATACTAGATTTTACTCTCTCTCTCTCTATATATACATAGTATCCAATCATATATATGAGCTTACCAACTAACAGTCAGCTCAACGTGGAGTCGTGGACAACCGAGATTTTAGGGTACTGATGCAGGATAACAAGATTAATTGGACTGCTTTTGTATATTAACTATAGGGATGGCAGTGGACCGGGGGAAAACGGGGCCCCGCCCCGCCTCACCCCGTTTGGACCAGGGATGAAGGGTATGAAACGGGGATGGAGGCGGGGATGGACGTGCACTTTTCCCCGCCTCATCCCCGCCCCAACCCCACCCCGACCACTTTTCCCCGCAATATCCCCGCCCCGCCCCACCTCATCCCCGTTTGAACCGGGGATGGAGGACATGAAACGGGGATGAAGGCGGGGATGGAGGATAAAATCCATTCTCCGCCGGGGATGGAGGCGGGGGTGGAGGATAAAATCTTGAGGCGGGGCGGGGGTGGAGACCTTGTCCCCCGCCCCGTCCCACTGCCATCCCTAATTAACCATAGGTACCCAAAGTGCCTAAGCGGCTTCAAAAGAATATCTTCATAGGAAGCATGCTCCGAACCCTGTACTTCTCTAAGGTACCTTTGGAAGCAATAAAAATGTAGAAAAAGTGAAGGTAAAAAAAAAATGTATGGATTTTTCGACCAATCTAAACTAAAAAGAATTTTTTTCTAAAAAAGAGTTTTTTTTTAAAATACAATTTTTAATAGAAAATGTTTTTCCACCCGAGGGGTGGAGAAATGTTCCCTATTAAGATATTTTTTTTTAAGTTAACACCGTCTCACCACCACCAGTGTTGTTGCTGCTCCTCTTCCAACCCCATCCCACCACCACCACTAGATTCAGTTTCACGACCAGCCTTGGTAAGGCTTCCTTTTGGAACAAGAAGCATCACCGCTTGTGACAACGTTAAAATGGACATGATAAAAAGAGAATAGTTACTGTATTGCTATTTATGATTTACATTTACAATTTGTAATTTATAGTTACAGGATCCTACGAGTTTAGGAAGGGGATGTGTACAGTTACAAGGCTAAGATGACAAGAAGAGCAACAACTAAATTTGAATTTGCGTGGATCTGTTTTCCTAAATCTGAGATCCTCAATTTGTGAATCTGATTTCCTCAATTTGCATGGATCCTCAATCTGTGCGGATCCTGATAGAGATCTGCTCAACTGGCTGGATATTATATTCATCTATTACTCTCCCTCAAGTTAGAGCATGGAGACCTATGATGCCCAACTTGCTTAACAAAAACTAAATTTGTCCACGTCCTGTGACCTTAGTTAAAAAGATCATCAAGCTGATGACAAGAAGGGATATGAGCAGTAGAGATAATGTCTGCTTGTATTTTTTCATGAATAAGGCAGTCAAGCTCTATATGCTTAGTGCGTTCATGAAAAACATGATTGACATCAATGTGGAGAGCAGCTTGATTGTGTGGACTGTCGTCGAGTAGAGTGAGAATTGTAGATCTTCAAGTTGTGGTGCAGCTGGCCTAATCAGAGTCACAGTATGCTGTGAGTTGCATTTGAGTAGTAGTTGACAGGAGGATACCTTTATTCGGTGATGATTTTAAGTACTTAGGACCCGTCAGGCAGCGTCATGATGTGGCTTTCAAGAATGCTGCATGAACTGACTTAAAACGCTGACACAATAATTAATACCTGGTCGAGTGACAGTTAAATAAATCAAATGACCCACTAAGTGACGGTAAGGAATTGAATCCTCAAGTGGATCTCATTGATCTGCAGAGAGAGAAAGTTGTTGGTCTATGAGAAAATCAACTGGATGTGCACCCAATAAGCCACTATTAGATAGTATATTGAGGGTATATTTCTGCTGACTTAAAAAAATGCCTTTGGATGAGCGAACAACCTCAATTATTATAAAATATTTAAGTTTTTCAAGGTCCTTGAGATGAAAGGATAAATTCAAAAAATCCTTAAGATGAATAATGGACTGCTGATCATTGCCAATGATAATAATGTCGCCGCCATAAATAAGGAGTGTCATGAAGTTCGACCCAAAACGATGAGTGAATAACGTATAATCAATTGTAGGGGTGGCAATCGGGTCGGGTTGGCGGGTTGACCCACCCGCCTAACCCGTTTATTAAACGGGTCAGCCAGGTTGGCGGGTTGGCATACCCCCAACCCAAACCCGACCTGTTTAATAAACGGGTTACACGGGTCGACCCGTTTATTAAACGGGTTGGCTTAAGTCCAACCCGACCCGCCTAAGAGGCGGGTTGGTGGGTCGTGTCAGAAATTGCCACCCCTAATCAATTGTGGACTGGAGATGACCAGCATCCTTGAGAGAGACATAAAATTTCGTGAACCAATTTTGTGATGACTGTTTGAAACCATACAATGATTTCTTGAGTTTGCATACTTTGTGCTCCCCCCTTACCATGAAAACGTTGTGGAAGAACACATTGTTGACATCCAATTGGAAAAGGAATCATCCATTAATATTAGCAAGAGATAATAAACATCTCATTGTGACGAGTCTTGCGACGGGAGAGAAGGTTTTGTGGTAGTCAAAACCTTCAACATGAGTATAGCCTTTGGCGACTAAACAAGCTTTATAGCGCTCGATAGTCCTATTGGCTCGATGCTTAATTTTGAAAACCCAACAACATTCAATTGTCCTCTTGCCAGAGGGTACAAGGACAATGTCCCAAGTATTATTCCTCTGTAATGCATCAATTTCAGTATCCATGGCATTTTGTCAATGCTCATGCTTAATAACTTTGCTAAATTTTTGTGGTTCAATCTGTGAGATAATAGAGGCTAAGAAAGCAAGGTGAGTATGAGAGAATCAGGTAAGGATTATTTGAAGATGGTCGAGGATTGGGTGAAGCCGTTATGGGTATGACATGGGTAGAGGAACATATGCAGTCAGCTAGGTAAGATGGTTGGTGGTGAGATTGGCTTGAGTGACATTGTATGTCATGAGCTGGTGCATGATGGACATTGGCTGGCTCATGAATGGCGGTGTCTCAAAAATTACAGTGACACTAGGATCCGGTGGCAGTGGGTTGGGCAGCAAAACACAATATGAATCGGGAATGGATTTAGGTATAATTGGTTGTTCGGTTTGGTGTGAAATTTGGTTTTAAAAAGAAAAAATGTCTCATAAAATATGACATCACGACTAGTAAAAGATAAGTGATTATCCAAATCATATAAGTGAACCTTTTTGGCCGAAGGGGTATCCAACAAAGACACAACGTCTAGAGCGAGATGAAAATTTATCTCCAAGTTCCAAATTTTGAGAAAAACATAGGCAACCAAAAATGCGCAAATTGTTGTATGAAGGTTTGACATTAAACAACATCTCATATGGAGTTTTACCTTAAAGGCTGGGTGTTGAAATCCGATTAATAAGGTAAGTTGTCATCAAAATACATTTTCCCCAAAAGGTTAACGACATATTGGCTTGAAAACAAAAGGCATAAGCTACTTCGAGTAGATGTCAATGTTTTCGCTCTACTCTGCCATTTTGTTGGGATGAATGAACACAATAACATTGATGGTCTATTCTACTTTAAGTAAAAAAATCTTGCATCATGTGAGACAAAAACTTAGTACCACTTGATGATTGTGTTGAGTTTTAATCATGGTGCAAAATTTGGTAAGAAAATGGAAAGTTTCACTTTTGTATCTTATAAGTTAAACTCAAGTGCACCTAGAAAAATCACCAATGATGGTAAGAAAATAGTGAGCCCCTGTATGTGATGAATATCACAATGTATGAGACCAAAAGGAGTAGGACTTTTATTAGCACTATGAGGAAATGGAGATCTTGTCTGTTTAGAACGATGACAAACATCACACAAAGGTTCATAATTAAAAAAAAATATTAGAATATCCTTTGGATAATTGTGAAATTTGATCCTTAAAAGGATGACCTAGTCGTGAATGCCATATTTGTGAGGTGATTTTATTAGTGGTAGCCATAACATGATGACATGGGTTGGAAGAAAGGTAGTAGAGCCTATTTCAAACTTCATCTACTCCAATCAGCCTCTTCATCAAACAATTCTGAAAGACACAAGAAAGAAAGAAAGTAACAATAACATTAGAAGATTGAAATAATTTTCTAACTGACAACAAGTTAAAATGAAAAGTTGGAACACAGAAGACGTTATTAAGGGAGATATCGATCGGGAGAGATCCTAACATGTCCTATATGAGTGACATTCATGCGTTCACCATTGGGTAACTTGACCGGTTTGATATTAGTGACAGGTATGCAATCGGTTAGCAAAGATAAATGTGGTGTTATATGATTCGAAGCACCAGTATCTATGATCCAATGGTATTTAGAAGGAAGATTTTGAAAAGTATCACCTGCAAGGTTAGCCGAAGAAGCTTGTGCATCAACATTAAGCCAAGACATGAGCTGATTCTTTTGATCGTCGGTAAGTTGCATCAAGAAAGAAAAAGCATCATTTGATGTGGCAAGAAGAGCTTGCTGCTCGGTAGTGGCATTGGCGGCAGTTGGGGGAGCGATAAAATCATATTTGGATCCTGATTTGTGCTTAGGATGACCAATTGGATAGCCGTGTAGAACATAACACCGTGATTTGATGTGGCTGATCACCCCCACAATGTTCACATCATGGACGTCCATGACCTTGTCCCAAATATCGTAAAACAGTGTTGCCTCGATTGCACAAATTTGCATTAGCAACCAAGGCATTTGACTCACCTATGACTGAGATTATCTTGTAACATTTTCTGATTTTCCTCTTGCATTACAAGGGTGTATACCTTGCTAATGTTGGGCAAAGGTTTCATAGTCAAAATCTGGCTCTGTACTATAGCTAAGGAGTCGTTTAATCTCATGAGAAATTGATATACTTTCTGCTGTTGTTGGTAGTCACTCAACTCCTACATGTACAGTCTGGAATATAAGTACGAATTCAATTCATCTCATAGAAACTTAAGGGTAGTGAAGTAAGAGGAAAGAGATGATTGGTTTTTTCTATGATCAGTAATTAATTTTTTAACTGATAAATTGTTGCAGTATTTCCTTGAGAAAATCGTTTATCTTGATCTACCAATACTTCATAGTCTGCATAGATGACACTACTCGCTAAGTCTTTAGTCAAAGGCATTTAACAATCATGATAAGACCATATGATTGCATCGGTCCCATGCTAAGTAGAATAGTTGTGGTCATTCAAAAGAGATGAGACAAAAACTGCACCTGGATTGTCCGAATGATGCAGGAAGGTGACTCCAGAACGTCTGAACCCCTCTATCCGTCAACATTTTGGTGTATTTCGGTTGAGGCCATGATAGATTAACGGTGGTGAGATCAGTGCAGTCCATTGAGATGATGCGAACAGGCAGTGGTTGACGTTAAAAAAAATGTCGAAAAAGATTAGACAACAGTGGGCAACAGTTGAAATCAATAAAGGACGTTAATGAGAAGCAACAATTGAATATGCTGCCGTTCTATCAACGAACCAGTCTCGCATGGTATGATGAACACTCAAAAAACTCGCCTTCCTCTGATACTATGTGAGAATGTTAAAATGGACACAATAAAAAAAATAGTTGCTTTATTGCTATGTATGATTTACATTTACAATTTGTAATTTATAGTTGCAGAATCCCACGAGTTTAGGAAGGGGATGTGTACAGTAACAAGGCTAAGATGACAAGAATAGCAACAACTAAATTTGAATTTGCGTGGATCTGATTTCCTCATTCTGCGATCCTCAATTTATGGATCTGACAATCTACATGGATCCTCAATCTGTGTGGATCCTGATAGAGATCTGCACAACTGGCTGGATATTATGTACGTCTATTACCACCATCATCAACCAATATCCTGCGATCAATGTACCAAAACTCTATTTCTTGAAAACTATCGAGTATTTCCTGCAAACCATCAATTATGATATCCAGTCACTTCCAATTCCACATATTGAATTCAAGCAATAATTAATCACTATAACCTTACGCAAAGCATCACTCTAGAATCTTACGAAACATAGCATCAAGCTTCCTGAACTGCAGGGTGGTTAATGTACAAATCCGATTGACTGCGGGTTATCATCACCTGAATTCACCATACACAAAATGAAATCCTCAATGATTGGACAAGATCAAGAACAAAACATAAAACCATGAATGTATAAAAACCTTTAAGGTCTTGCCACCAACATAGGAGGGGGGCAGAACTGGGCTGTAGCCCAATCCTGCCTCCCGGCCCAGTTAAAAAATAAATAAATTTTTTTTAAAAGCCCAGTCGTAGCCCAACCCTGATTCCATGTGAAATAGTTTTTTATCCATTTTTGTAGCCCAGTCCTATCCCAGCCCTGACCGCAGCAAATAGTTTGATTTGTCCATATGAAATAGATTTTTATTAATAATTGTAGCCATTTTTTATTTTATATCAAAAAAAAAAAATTCGGGGGCGCTGCCCCTGAACCCTATACTATCACACAATTTTTTTTTTTTGCTACACCCCTGTTTGCCCCCCCTTCACATGAATCCTAGCTACGCCCCTGGCCACCAAGAAACTCCTGTAACAAGGGGATGAGCTCAAATGGCAATCACTAACACATCTCATGGCGCCACCATTTTTTCTCTTGCCGTATGATCTCGAGGGGGGGGGGAGATGGACAGCCGGGGTTTGAGTGGCTCCACTGCCATCCATTAGGCTCGACAGGTTTTCCCCCATTAACCAATCTCCCACCCACCAAGCTGACGACTAGGGATGCACACCAAACCGAGCCGGCTCGGGCTTGACTCGGTTAAAGCTTGGCTCGAGCTCATCCACTTTGTAAATGCATCGAGCTTGAACCGGTGTATGAAATTCACACGAGCTATCGAGCCGAGCTTGAGCAACCTGTCGAGCCTGCTCAACAGGCTCGATTCAGTGCAAACCCAATATATGTAATATCTTTGCAAATAATTTCACATGTGCATTGTTATTGTAATGGGTAGGGCGTTAGTCTTTCTTCAGAATGTGTTGGGTCTGAATCTCATCTTTTGTGCTTTTTTTTGCTGAGAATTTTTAGAATGTATACAATTGTTTCAGTGATAATAATCAAAAGATGCTGTTTGGTTTAATAGTGGGTCACTTGGTTAATGTTAGAGAGGTTGGGGGATCAAATTCCTCTACAAATTTTTTTTAATAGATCTTGGCTGGAGCTGGAGCTCGAGGCGAGGTTGGACAAAGTCATTTTGAACTGAGCCGAGTTCAAACAGCCCAGGCTCAGCTCTTGTGCATCCCTACCGACAAGTTGTCGATATAGAGAAAAGGACGAAGAAGAACCACCACCATAACCAGTTCCTCCTCTCCTTCTTTCCTTCATTTTTCTAATATTTTTCATTTTATCTTTCTCATGCTTCACAAACAAAAATTATCATATCAAAACTTTTCATAAGCAAAAAAAAAAAGGAATTCTATAAGATTTTTTCTTGCTACCAAACGTGCCCTAAAAGGAGAAAGCCTAAGAAAATGCAAACTTCTCATTTTATGGGAGGAGCACTTCCTATGTAGTGGGAAATACAACTCTTTTATTTATTGTCTGCTTTCTGGTTGCTTCTCAATCGCTGCTTAATTTTTTATATTATATATTATCTTAGGTATAAAATGACATACCTGCTTTCACGTCGCTTGCTCTTCACTTATCTGTTGTTTTATACTGAATTCTACTTTCACTTCTTTTTTGTTTTATGTACATTTTCCTTACGGCTTCTCACACACACAATGCTTCAGGAAATACTTCACACATCTTTTAGCAATTGCTTTCCAGCTTTTATTTCATGCATCACTTCTCGTGCCCACCTTCTTACTATGCTACACAAAGAAAAGGCTGAAGGGTCAAGATGTTTGTAGCAAAAAGTAAAGCCTGCAATGCATGCATCAAAATTAGGTCCAATTGCTTACTTTGCTTATCTGGTCGGACAGACTTGTGAAGTAACTAATGTAACCCACAGGAGGCATCCCTTACAGCAAAGTCCAAAGCGGGTGTACTCCCAGTTGTGAATAGGGATGGCAGTGGACAGCAAAAAAAAAAAAAAACAGGTATTTCCTCCTAACCTGTCCTATTTGGGCTGGGGATGAAGGGCATGAAATGGGGAATGAACCGGGGATAGAGGTGAAAGTCAAGACCTGTGTGGGGATGGAGGCAGGGATGGACTTATGCTATATATCTCCCACCCCACACCGACCTGCTGCGCCCACCGATCCTCGTTAATAAAATAACTAAAATACTTTTATTTATTTTATAAAATTATATATAAATCCTTATATATATTTCTATATATGTTTCAAAATTTCAATATATATATATATATATATAGAGAGAGAGAGAGAGAGAGAGAGAGAGAGAGAGCTGAACATATTAGGCCCTCTTTTCTAGTTATGCCCCAATAGACCTCAGTTTGAAGTGTTTTATGATAGATCTGATCCGTTAGATGCGCTTAGCATGCTCAATTTAGTGGAATCGACTCTTGGATCATTTTTTTTTGACAAAAAATGTATTTTTATGAGCTAAAAAAAATGATGCTTTCATAGCCATTGATTTTGGATCGCCAGAAAAACATGTATATAAGTCAGATAAAGGTGATCCAAAAGTCGGTTCCCACTAAACAAAATCTATAGATCACATCTATGGCGTTAGATGGGAGAAAAAATACCAAAACTATAATTTTTGAAGGAGCATAATGAGCACATTACTCATATATATATATATATATATATATATATATATGTGTGTGTGTGTGTGTGTGTGTGTGTGTTGAAATAAGTTCAAAATTTCAATGTTTAAGATTTTATTGTTTATTAAACTACTCAGGGTGAGGCCCGGGTGGGGGTGGAGCCCCCCCCCCCCCCCCCCCCCCCCCCCACTGCCGTCGCCAGTTGTGCATAGAGGACTGCTAATGTGGAGTTGGTGGCATAGCCAACAAAATAAATAATATAAATTGTATTAATTAAGGAAACCATAAACATTTTCTTAGTGCTTGAATGAAAGCCAAAATCCAATAACTACCTTATTGAACGATAAACGCACCCATGTGGGAAAGTGGCATGAATGAACAGACATGTCACATGGCAATGTTTGGCTAAAACACATGGACAGATGAGGCCAAGGCATTCATTTGTCCAGTAATCTGGACAAGGAATCTATACGGTGAGGCCTTAACTGCACCAGCCCGAGATATCCCAACTTTTTCATATGCACTTTCAACTTGTTTCTTGTCAAACAATGCCAAGATCCATTTTCCCTATTAATCAAATACCCTGAGTAGGATGTTTTTTTGAAAAATGATACGGTATGGTAAAAATGATGTATTTTTTTAAGAACCTTAGAATTTGTCAAAATACGCTGTATAACCAAAACCCTAAATAATTGAATGTAAAAGGACCATTTTAACTTTACTATGTGCAAATTTCTTTCAAATATGCATTTTTTCCAAAATATGAACTTAAGTATTGCATGCTCTATAACTTTACTATTTTGAATAAGAACCGAAAACTCCTTTAAGGTTTTCATTTTTTAGTTCTTAGACCGGAACAAAAATATGCTCTATAGACCGGATCAGTCTATCTTTTATAGAAAGTATTTTCTCAACTACTCATTGATGTTAGTGGTGTAGGAAAACTAATACCCCCAATCTATTTTTGTTATTTTTATTATTTTTTTAGATTCTCGATACAAGTAACTGAAAAATAGTATAAAATAATCATGATAGGTGCAACCACACCTATTAATCTCCTATTTTAGAAATACTATCAGGGTTGTATCTCAGCTACCATTCATCATTTTTCAATCGAATCAAGGTATTCCTGTCTAGTTTTTTTATTTTTTTCGTATTTTTTCGAAATCCTTTATTTTTTGGATAAAAAATCAAATCTTGAATGCAATACATAGGCATATATTTGAAAGAAAATTCACATATATGGAGGAAATTCGTACATGTGAAGATTAAAATGTGTTTTTTTATATCTGACTATTTGTGGTTTTGGTCATTGGATAGATTTTTGCAAATTATAATTTTTTTAGAAAACGCATCATTTTTACGGTACAGTACACTCATTTTTCATTTTTTTAGATAAACAGACTGGGGTTAATCTAACCCCATAAGAGGGCTGGGCTAGGACTGGGCTACAAAAATGGATAAAAATCTATTTCATATGGAATCAGGGCTGGGCTAGGACTGGGCTTTAATTTTTTTTTTAACTGGGCCTGGAGGCAGGACTGGGCTACAGCCCAGTTCTGCGACCCCCCCCCCCCCCCCCCCCCCCAGCTTCCGCCTATGCACTCATCCAACTTAGCTAGATTGTAAGAGCAATATAGTTGACAGCCTTTGGAAGCTAAGAGAGCATACATGAGCACATGCACAGAATAATTTTTTGTATTCATAAAATGACAAAATAGCCATTTATTTCCTTGCTTGGCTTTTGAGAACCAGCAAGGTGATATACGACAGGAAAGACCAAAAGCTAACATGATGGCATACATACCGTAGGGATGTCAATTGATGGGACCAGGCTGGACCGGGTTTGCCCGTGTCAAAATCCAACCCATAACGATCTATACCGAACCTCGGATATGATACCAAAATTACGTCCGGATCCAACTGGGCTTTTGGGCCCTACCAAATTGGACTTATTAAGCTTGTGGGACAAACTAGGTGGGTCAGTGTTGGATCTTATTGTACCAGCCTCTTATTGTAATCCTACCTATCAACAGGTCTAGCTTGGAGAAAAGTTACACTAGATCGTTTTTACAAAGTTGATTTGGAATATGGATTTTGGAAAGTAATCACTAGAGATGGTTGATGTTAACGTAGGCCCTCATTCCTATCAACTTCATTTAGTGCTAGTGGAACCAGCAACAAATATATTAATGTATGGCTGTTCAGAGAACCAGCAACCCACACTCACTCTCTGTGGAAGAGATGAAGAGTTGTGTTTTTCACAGGTAATCCTCAACCAAATTCTGTTAGATTTTTTTTTCTATGTTTTTTTAACCATTATTTCATATAATTTCTAGTTTATAGCTGAAATCAAATCATAATCTAATAATTATCCGGATGAAAACCTATAGGGTAGCTATAGCTTCCCTATTCATTGTATTCTGCAGAAAATTTTCCACTCCTATGTGCAATCTCCAAATACCAATCCAAAGGAAAATTGAAAATTTTTGCCTAGAAAGTATTTAATGGATTTTTGTTTCTTTCAACTATGAGTCTGTTCTTTTTCTTTTTTAAATAATATTACTGCTCGTATTTTACTGGATTTTGTCCCATATGCCATCTTACATTAGCATGGTGGTAGGCAATTATGATCTGCCGAATTTCCACAATATGATGTATACAGTGTTCACAATACTCCCTTTTCCTTCCATCATTAGTACGGTTTTTTATCTTTTTTTCTAGCTAAATTATGAGTCTGGCTCCAATTCTTGAAGATTTATCCTATGATGCAGAGAACCCTGGTTAAGAGGTCAAAGATCTACTCATTTGATTTTCTTTCTTTTTTAGAAAATTTAATAAAAATATATTCTAGCTATTGATAAATAAGAGTTGATTTCTGTGGAAAAAAACTAAACAAATTCTGTTTCTTTTTTTTTTTCAGGTCCAGACTGAGAAACTAAATTTGGATAGAGACTTGGAGCAAGGAAAGCATAGTAACCTCTTTTGAGAAAATAAGTGGAACAAAAAAAAAGATCTAATGGCTCAAACTGGAGTAGAAAGGAAACCTCAAATCCTTCAGGTGGCCCAGAGAGAGAAATGGTAAGGGTATTTTTAGTAGTTTTTAGAAATGGCACGGAAGAAAGGACATTTTCTTTTTCAGGACAGTGAGCTTTGTGTGATTGCAAGCAAAAAGCTAAGGTTGTCTTAGCCATCTTGTGTAAAGGAACAAGGCCATCCAAGGCATGGACTGGATGTTTTCCTACTTGAAGACAAGACATACCCACGTGGGATAAAAAACAGACCCTCTCTCTCCTTCCTCCTCATGCCTTGCCCTCCAACCAGAAGGAGGGGGGGGGGGGTGCATTTCTAGCTTTTGTTCCTTCTCTTAATACACTTCAGTCTCATTCTTTGTCTTCTTTCAATCAACACTCTCCCCAATGCCACTTCATTCCAAAACGCACCTTATCTAGGGGTGCAATCCAAGTAGACTTTGTTTTGTATCGAAACCCATTATTCAATTGGATCATGCAAGGTCCAGACCCATTCTGAACTTCAATCTGTACGGACCCAGCCAACATGACCCGACCCATTTTAAAGATTGGGTCAGCTAGCTTAAAATGGAAACTGAACCATTTGCAGGCCTAATCTTATCCCTACCTCACCACCTTAATTCACTTCCAACTTCTATATAAATAGGTGCAATGTCTCACTGTTCCTCCCATCCAAGGCCATTTCTGCTTCTGCTTCTCATTGTCCACCATGCCTTCCCTGTCCCAAGTTTACAAAGACCAACCTGTCACCCTGCACCACCCTCTCATGGACCTCACCAACACGGAAGAAGTCCCAGAATCCCATGCATGGCCACCCCTGGATGACTACCTTGATGATGCGCCCTCCAGGGATAGCACAATACCTGTTATCAACCTTTCTGAGCCCAAACTTGATGTCATGAATCAAGTCTCACGTGCATGTGAGACTTGGGGTGTGTTCCAAGTTGTGAACCATGGTGTTCCTTCTCATCTTCTCGCAGAGCTCGAGTTGCTCGGTCATAGCCTCTTTGCACTTCCCATGGAACAGAAGCTCAAGGCCTTGCGTGCACCTGATAGCATCTCCGGTTATGGTGTTGCTCGCATATCACCTTTCTTCGATAAAATGATGTGGTATGAAGGCTTCACAGTTGTCGGCTCGCCACTGGAACATGCTCGCTCCCTTATGCCAGATGATTACAATCATTTCTGGTACGCAGAAATTAAGTTTGATAATTATCTTCTTTTCTTTCCTCCAACACAAGGATTTGTTAGCGCTCTTGTTTCAAGCATGCTTAATTTCAGAGATATAATAGCTTCAATTCTGAATCTGACATATTGTTATCTTACAGTGCTGTAATTGAAAAGTATGTAAGTGAGATCGAGCGCCTAGCACAGACGGTAATGGAGCTGATACTTTCATCACTGGGACTAGGCAAAGATGACTTCAAGTGGGCGAAGAACAGGTTTGAGAGCATGCATGGCGCATTACAACTGAACTCTTACCCAATGTGCCCAAAACCAACAACAGCCATGGGGCTAGCTGCACATACTGACTCATCACTGCTGACCCTCCTCTATCAGACCAGCATCCACGGCCTTCAAGTCATGAAAGATGGACAGTGGATCACAGTCCCTCCAATAGCTGGTGCCATGGTCATCAACATAGGTGACCTCCTTCACATCCTCTCTAACGGGCACTTCTCTGCCCCTCTGCACCGTGCACTTGTAAGCCAGACCCACCATCGGCTCTCATTCGCCTACTTCTGGGGCCCGCCATCCGAGACCACCATCCACCCTCACCCTAAGCTCCTGAGCCAGAACAATCCTCCTCTGTACCAGTCCATTACATGGAATGACTACCTCAAGCTCAAAGCCAAGCTCTTCAACAAAGCACTGCCGTCGCTGCTGCTACAGGCTGGTCTTCCAGCGCTGAAACCATCATTCTAAAGGGATTTCTTGTCCAAATAAATTCAAGTGTTGATAGGTTTGATGATGTAAATGGGCCGGTTTTGTCACTGGGGAAGAAGTAGAAAAAGAAGGGCCGCTTTTTGGGACTCTCATTGTTTGGATTGTTGTGGATGGGATGAAAAGTGTGAAGGGAATTGGGTTTATGGACAGGAGGGAGGGTCTCTACCCACTAAGTTACATCAAATCATGCACCCACATTCAAACAAACCATTGCTGTTCATCTTTTCTCGTCTTTGGCCAAACGAACAAAAATATTCCAAATTGATTATTTGGAAAAGTGGCACACAAACAGACAATATCATGTTTGTTTGCCAAGGATCAAGATTATTAGCAGGGGGAAAAAGTTAGTGCATAAATAAACAAATAAAAATAATGTGTGGGTTGTAGGCATGGGCATGATTCTTGCAAATGTGACACGAATCTGGACTGCTAAATCTCCATCCGCTTTCATGGTGAGGATATTAACGACAAGCGATCGAGAAGGTCCCTGTGATCTAATGCTTGCTTTGATGTCTGTCCCATAGCTGCGTGGACAGATGTGCTGGCAGAAATCCCCCTCTTGAGGATATCTATTGTAGCCACAAAATAAGCTTCAATCCAATAATCATATCCCAAAATATTCAAGCATTGAGCTTTGGCAAATAAAGCTAAAAGGTTAAGAAAGCATGTTCGATCACTTGTATCCCTTTTGGTAACCACACTGTTTGAGGTACAAAAGTACAAGATTAAATGTCACCAACTTGATCCCCAGGATAATCAAGAAATTTAATAATTAAACCATATCAAAACCTTTATGTGGAATATTAGTCACAGCACATATAAGCAGCAATTTTGTGTTGGTAACGAATAAAACTGCACCGAAATATAAAAATTATAAAGTAAGCAAAAATATGTGGTCAGGAAAGAACAGAAACGTTGAAAGAAGAGAATTTACTGAAGGGTACCTTGCTCATGTAAAAGCAGGTCAAGAATGTACAATTCACCAGGATGGGGTTCACTTCCACCTGACTTGACCAATCATCAAGTAGAACTTGGTACATTTACCTCTTACAGAAACATGAAAAGCATATTCTTGCCGTCTTAATAAAGATATTACATGCTGACTGCAGCTCATTTGATTCCTTGTTAGCAGATAACAGTGATAAGACACAACAGTGTCAAATACTTATCTGATTTTCATCAGCATTGAACAGAGACAGCTTCAGGTTCATACAAGCAAGAAGTCGGCCTAAACCAGTCAATGCTGGAATGTGCCAATATTTAACATTGCAATTAAGGAATTCTATGTGCTTGCTTGTTGTCCAGTAGCAACTGATGGCTACCTTTCTGTTTCGTGGTAGAAGTTACAAAATGTTATGTACACAATTATCTGCAAGTTAAAATTGTTCAGCTTGGATTCAACTTGATTAATGTGTCATGCCCAAGATCTTTTAAACCATCAACCACAACAAACAACGAAGTCCAACTGGCAACATGAGAGTGATGATAAAATTGAGACAGTATCTTAGCATACAATCGAAAAATCTGGTACCCAATATGAAAAAGGGCCTGTTCCTGCAAAGAAAGAAAGAAAATAGAGGTTTAGGGCAGAATTTTCCTGGTCTCACGTTTCCCAATGTGGCAACGTGTTATGGGTCTCCTTTATAATTAAGAAACATAATGACAGATTACAATAATGCCCTTATAATACAAGACACCACATATACATTAATTAAGGGCAAAACAGACCAAACACAGTTACATATAATAAAAAAAACCAAGTCCAGGTCTGACGTGATTTGGATCCGGGTCATGGATCTATGTCTGACATGACCCAGATCTGCCGTGATCTGGATCGGGTTGGTTCAGACACTATCTATCCAATACCCTCCATCAAGCAATGCTGAATCGAATTTAACGATATTTTAATGGCACTTTGATTGTCACAAAATAACATTCTTTGGCAATCTTGCTCCCAATTCTGATAACAAGAATTTCATCCATGTAAGTTCTGATGTAACTATTGCCATAGCTCTATATTTTGCCTCAGTACTAGATCTAGCAACCGCTCCTTTCTTCTTGCTGCTCCATGATATTAAATCTCTCTCAATGTATACATTAGTAACCAGAAATATATCTCATTTCATCCGAATCACCAACCCAATTTGCATCAGATAATGCCATTAACATCAAAATATCTTCTTGCCTCCTTTTCTTATATATCAAGCTGTACCCAATAGTTTGTTAAAATATGTATTTATATATATTCTTAAATATAAAAGAATATATATATATATATATATATATATATATATATATATATATATAATGCCCAATAGGGACAATTTGGTCATTTTACATTATGTAACTAGGTTAGTTCAATAAAAATAGATTAGATAGATTTTTACTTTCTAAATAAATGTAATTTATATAGCCATAAGGGGCTCTATGGGGATTACCCATAGAGACGGGGTGGTTGCTCCCAATAGCTATAAATATAGACGTTGGTAGCTCCCAAGGCTCTCTCTCTTATGTTGTTGTGTATAAATAGGGACACATTGTCCTCATTTATTTTATGCTTCTCACTAAGCCTTTTATCAATAAAATCTATATTTTTACATTGTGTTGCAAGCCCTAGTTGGCTTATTGTGTTATCCTTAAGTGGATTTGTGGTTGTGCACATTGTATTGGGTGTTTGTATGCCTTAAGTTGGCTTGTATTTACTTTCCGCTTATTTCATTACATGGTATCAGAGCTATAGTGCCTTCGATCTTTAAGAAAGTATTCATGTTCGTGAAGAAGCATCCAAAAGTGTTCGTGTGATCGTGGTACTTGCAAGTGGTTATACTCTTCCACATTTCTCTCTCTTTCTCTATCATTCAAATGGGACATAAACAAAAGATTGATCTTTCCTTCAAACTCAATGGTACTAACTACATGATGTGGGCCTCCGCTATAAAGAACAACCTCAAAGGAAAGAAGCTTTGGGATACGTGATGGGCACGATTCCCAAACCTCAACTCAAGCTCATCAAATTTGAAGAAGGTCAAGAAAAGGCTCTTGAATGATATACTCGATCCAAAGCTCATCAATCAAAAATAGAAGATTGGTAGAGTAATCATGCTAAGATTCTTGCATGGTTCATGAATAATGTTGAAATAAAAATTTGTGTTAATATTGCCAAATTTAAAAAGGCAAATGAAGCTTGGATGTTTATGAAATGCATGTACACTCAAAAAGATCTTACAAGACAATATTACTTGCACGGGAAAATTAGAATAATCAAGCAAGGGGACATGAGTGTCCGTGATTTCTTTAGTGCATTATCCTCTCTTTGGGGTGAATTGGTACTATTAGAGCCTAAGTGGGTGGCCACCGAAGACATGGAACTTAGGCGGGAACAAATGGAAAAAGAACATTTTTTCTAATTTTTGTATGGATTACGTTCGGAGTTTGAACAAGATCATCTTTCCTTAATAGGACATCTTCACTTTTCTTAGAAGATGTCGTTGCCGAAATATGCCAAGAAGAAACTCGTCTTAGCAGGGCTAAAAGAGGAGATGAAGTAATGGCCATATATAGGCCTGGAAACAATGTTAGAGTATATAAACTTCTATAATTTGGGAGGCAAAATGACTCATGGAACAATAATTATGGAGGATCAAAAAAGTCTATTTGTCGCTTTTGCAATAAGTCAGGTCACATTAGACCTCTTTGTCCAAAGCTTAGAAACAAGGTGGCTTTCGTAAAAGAATTCACACCAAAGAAAGAGGAAGAAGGAAAAAGTGGAGGAGAACTAAAAGACACACTTTGTCAATTAACAATGGCGCTTCAACAAATGCTCAAATCTTCATCATCTACATTAGGTGACGCCATTGCCTCCTCTTCGTGTCCCGGTGAGTGCTCATGGATTCTTGACTCGAGAACTTACTTTCATATGACTCCACATGAGATTACTTTATTTGACGTATGCACTAACCCAAATTTGTCTTATGTTTCTACCGTCGATAGAACATCTTTAAAAATTGAAAGTATTGAAAATTTAGATTCTCAAAACTTTTTTGTTCCAAAAACTAGGATTGTTCCTAAGTTGAATTTAAATCTTATTTTTGTTTCTCAAATTACCAACCATGGATGCGAAATCTCCTTTTCATCTAAAAGTTGCTTTGTGCAGAATCTCCGGTCAGAGAAACGGATTAGGCAAGGCCATAGGAGGGGAGATCTCTATTTCATGGACTTTTATCTTTCTCACCAAAATCTTTTTGTAATTATGTCTAAGATAATGATATTGAAACTTGGCATAAAAGACTTGGACATCCAAGCTATTTAAAAATATATATTTTTTCTTTTAAGGAAAAATTTGGTAATGAAAAAGATGTGTGCAAAGATTGTATACTTGGAAAAATAAAATCTATCCCTTTTCTAAATAGAACTTTCATCTCTAAAAGACCGTTTGAGATAGTGCATTAGTATGTTTGGGGTCCTCCGGTTATATCGAAAGGAAGTTATTCATATTATGTGACATTTATAGATGACTTTATTGGATATGTATGGGTCTACTTTCTCAATTTAAAATTCGATGTATTTTCTTTTTTTAAAGAATTTTATATGATGGTCAAAAATCAATTTCAAAGTAACATTGCCACAATTCGATCCGATTCAGGCTATCACATGGGTGCGGGTGCGGGGATTCGGCACTTCCAAAAAACATGGGTGCGAGGGTGCGACAGGGGCAAAAATGTAAATAAATAAATAAATATATATATATATATAGAAGGGGGTCCGGGGGTTCCCCCGGCGCGGGTCCAATTTTTTTTGCTGGTGTGTTTGTTTGAAGACTTGTACCCACGTTCTGCTTGTTGTGTACTTTGGCACAATGAGACAAAATTGATGAACTGAAAGGATTGGCAATCTGATCGACCTAGCCTGCTGCGTTCTGCTGACTGTCATGATTCAATCATGTCTGAAACTCCCTGGTCTTCACGAAAAAAAATATAAGCGAAAGGTTTGATGTGGTTTGTTGGAGAGAGAGTCTTCACGAGGCCTACGGCTCCACTGCCACGCCACTGCTTAGGGTTCTTCAAATTTCATTTTATATACAGTTACACACAGATGACAGCTAAAAGAAATTTATTGGATTTGAGAAAAGAGAGGTCTACACAAGGCTACGGCTAGAGCATGTTAAAATACATGTAATCGATATATATATATATATATATATATATATATATATATATATATATATATATATATATATATATATATATGTGTGTGTGTGTGTGTGTGTGTGTGTTTATATATATTGTCTAATATACCCAATAGGGGTATTTTAGTCATTTCACAAGTACCCAATAGGGGTACTTGTTATTTTCCCTTTCTTTTGTATTTATTTTGCACATTCTTTTTTCTTTTTTTCTTTTTGCTTTTTACCCACATAAGGGGCCCCACCATTGAGTCGATGGGGCCCCCAACGGTCACATTTGTGACCGTTGGGGCTCCCAACGATTCCATTGGGAGCCCCTTTGTGGCTCTTCTTTTTAGTCCATAAGGCCACCCCTCTCTCCCTTTCTTTTTGTATATATAGGGGTGCCCCCCTCTTGTATTACTCACTCTTGAGAGTTCTCTCTCTTTTCAATAAGAGACATTTATATTTTTATGTTGTGTTGTCTCTTTGTGGATTTGGGTGTTATCCCTTTTGTTTGTCCATTGGTGGATGTTGTAAGTGCTTATCGCACTCTTTGTTTTTCCGCATATCTCATTACATGGTATCAGAGCCTTGTGTATGCTCTTGATTCTTAATATAGCTAGTTGAGTTGTTATATATTGTTTTATTTTTGTATATCTCTTTGTTTGTCTTCTTGTGAGAGATTAAATGGAAGGGGAACAAAAGATTGATCTCTCCTTCAAGCTTAATGGCTCCAACTACATGATGTGGGCCGCCGCCATGGAGAACAACCTCAAAGGTAAAAAACTTTGGGGATACGTTATGGGCACCATTCCGGAACCACAACTCCAACTCACCAAGATGAATGGTGATCAAGAAAAAACTCTTGAAGGAAATGCCCGCATGAAGGCCATTGAAGATCACAAATCTAAAGTGGAAGATTGGAAAAGTAAGCATGCGAAGATTCTTGCTTGGTTCATGAACAATGTGAAGCTCAAAATTTGTGCCAACATTGCTAAATTTCGGATGGCTAATGAAGCATGGTTCTTTATGAAAGGTATGTTTACTCAAAAAGACCTTGCTCGTCAATTCTTCCTCCAAGAAAAAATCCGAACTATCAAGCAAGGAGAGATGAGTGTAAGAGATTACTTTAGCACTCTTGGACCCTTATGGGATGAGCTATCTTTACTAGAACCAAAGTGGGTTTCTAGTGTGAATGTGGAACTAAGAAGAGAACAAATGAAAAAAGAACACTTTTTCCAATTTCTACATGGGCTTAGGCCCGAATATGAACAAGTTAGATCTTCCCTTCTTCATAGATCTAAGCCTCTTCCCTTGGAAGATGCCATAGCCGAAATATGCCAAGAAGAAACTCGTCTTGGCATGATTAAAGGAGGAGATGACGTTTTGACCATATCTAAACCCGGCAACCATGTATAAGCCTCCACACTTTGGAAGGCAAAACAATTATAATGGCAACTATAGAAAAGCCATTTGCCTGTAATGAAATGGTGGTCTTCAACAAATGCACAAATAACTCACAAACAAGTGTCTATTGGAGACACTACATGCATGACCCTTTAAAGGGTATAAAAGGAAGAACACTTGAAAAATAAATAATACTTTATTCATGAACAAAATGCTTAAGAAGCATGGTCATTTACATTGAAGGGGTTCACCCCTATATATACAAAAAAGTGGGAGAGAGGAGAGCTCATTTTGAGCTCTCCAAAAGAGACGTTGGATTCCAACGTCTCTTAATATAGCTGTTGGACTACAGTCCAACAACATTTATTATTATAGCTGTTGGACTATAGTCCAACAACATTTATTATAGCTGTTGGACTACAGTCCAACAACTATTTGCACAGTCATCTATTGAACTAGATGCTAAAAAAAAAAGAAAGAAAAAAAGAAAAAGAAAATAATAAAAGAAAATATAATAATATTAAATTTTATATATATATATATATATATATATATATATATATATATATATATATATATATTACAGTTTACATTTTAACACTCCCCCTCAAACTTACGGTACAATGAGCGAAAGTTTGTCTAAGAGGAAGTGAAATCTGGGAGCAGCGAGAGGCTTGGTGAAGAAGTCTGCTAATTGATATTCTGATGTAACATATGGTAGATCAATGGTTCCATGTAAGTATTCCTCTCTGACATAGTGACAATCCATCTCAATGTGTTTAGTGCGCTCATGGAATGTCCGGTTGCTTGCAATGTAGATCGCACTTTTGTTGTCACAGCACATCTTTGAAGCTTGCGTTGCTTTAGTTCCCATATCCGCTAGCAATCGTCTGAGCCAAACAACCTCCATAGTGGTGGTTGCCATGGCTCTGTATTCAGCTTCGATGGAGGAAAGAGAGACTTTCTGCTGCTTCTTGCACCTCCATGAAATTAAGGTTTCACCTAGGAACACACAAAAACCAGTAGTTGAGTGTCTATTATTGGGATCACCTCCCCAGTCAGCATCAGTATATGCAATTAAATTTAATGAAGATGAAGCAGACAAGAAGAGTCCTCGTGAAAGAGAGGATTTTAAGTATCTAATAATACGCAAAATCGCTCCCATGTGCACGGAGGTGGGAGCATGCTGAAACTGACTGACTGTATGAACCGCATGAGTTATATCTGGCCTAGTAATGGAAAGATAAGAAAGAGCTCCAACAAGCTGTCTATAAGGAGTAGGATCATCAAGAAGTTCTCCATCATCAATTTTCATTTTAACATTGACAACTTCTGGAGTGTCTACTTTCTTATCATCTGTAATTCCAGACCTGAAAACGATATCAAGAGCAAATTTAGATTGAGATATCAAATACCCCCGAGGGGAATAAGCAACTTCAATGCCTAAAAAATATCTTAATAAACCTAAGTCAGTCATTTCAAAGTGAGTTTTAAGAAGAGATTTGATATTTGCAACTCCCTGTTTGTCGCCTCCGGTGATGATCATATCGTCCACATAGAGAAAAAGAATAATGATGCCTGCATCAGATTTCTTAACAAACAAAGCAGTGTCAGTTAAACAAGGTTGAAAACCAATATCAAGCATAACATGACTAAATCGGTCATACCAGGCTTTTGGAGCCTGTTTAAGACCATAAAGAGTTTTTTCTAGACGAAGAGCTTTACCCTTAGGGATACTAATACCAGGTGGGGCTTCCATGTATACTTCTTCAACGACATTCCCATTCAAGAAAACATTTTTGACATCTAATTGAAAGATAGGCCATGTTCTAATGAAGGCCAAGGCTATTAAAGTTCTAACAGTGGTCATACGGGCCACATGAGCAAATGTTTCTTCATAATCGATGCCATACTCTTGGGCATATCCTTTTGCTACTAAACGGGGCTTATATCTTTCCAGGGTCCCATCACTTTTGGTTTTGACTTTGTATACCCACCTACAACCTATAGGTTTCTTACCCGGAGGAATATCTTGTATCGTCCAAGTATTGGCCTTTTCTAGTGCATCCAATTCTATTTTCATGGCTTCTATCCATTCTATATGATTTTTTGCTTGAGAATAGGATGATGGTTCAACATATGATTGTATTAATGTAATGGCGGCCCTATACGTGGGTGAAAAAGATTCATAAGACACAAATTTTTCTGGAGGTTTAGAGATTCTAGACGTTCTTCTAGGTGAGACTTCAGAGTATTTTTGTAATGCACATGAAAGATTTTGCTCTCTACGTCTTGAATATTGTAGACTAACATCCCTATGGATTTGCTCTTCATTATCATCATTTTCAACAACAATAGGACTTTGATCATTGTCAAGGTCACATCCAACATCACATTCATTGGATTTTGAAGTTGGATCAATTAAAAACGAGTATTCAGTGACATCCTTGGATTTTTCAAATTCAAAGAAGCTTTCTTTTTCCAAAAAAGATACATTTCTTGACACATATAATTTGTCATTTTGAAAATCGAAACACCTGTAGCCTTTTTTATTATCAGCATATTCTAAAAAGGCACATGGGATTGCACGAGGAGAGAGTTTGTCATTTCTGTTGGTGAAAACAAAACATTTGCATCCAAAGACTCTTAATCTAGAGCAATCTGGAGTTAAATTAACAAGCTTTTCTATTGGAGTTGTATTCTTTAATGAGGAAGATGGCATCCTATTAATGAGGTAGGTGGCAGTTAGGACCGCTTCAGCCCAAAAACTTTTTGGAACTTGATTTGCAATTAGCAATGTCCTAGTAGTTTCCATAATGTGCCGATGTTTGCGTTCGGCTAGGCCATTCTGTTGTGGAGTGTGTGGACATGATCTTTGATGTGTAATACCATGTAAATTGAGATAGTCTTTGAATTCGTTGGACATAAATTCTCCCCCTGAATCAGTGCGAAAAACAGAAATATCATTTTGAAACTTATTTTTAACCATTTTATGAAATATTTGGAAGTTAGCAAAGACATCAGATTTATGTTTAAGAAAATAAATCCAAGTATGTCTAGAAAAGTCATCAACAAAAATGACATAATATGTATAACCACATTTGAAAATAACTGGTGCGGGGCCCCAAACATCCGAATGTATTAACTCAAGTGGTCGTGAGAAAACAAAAGTTCTACTAAGAAATGGTAACCTTTTCATTTTGCCAAGAATGCAGTCTTTACAAGAAAAATTTTCAGAATTACAAAATTTTTCCAAACTTGGAAAATATTGAATTTTAGACATATGAGGATGGCCAAGCCTTTTGTGCCATAAATCCAATTCTAATTTCTGAATATTATAACAAAATGCATTCTTGGGTAATTCCAAAAAGTCCATGTAATAAAGTCCTCCTTCTCTATGGCCTTCCCCAATTAGCTTCCCTGACTGGCGATCCTGTACCCAACAACCATGAGAAGAGAAGGAGATATTACATCCATAATCAGATATTTGCGAGACAGATAAGAGATTCAAATTAAGTTTAGGGATATATTTAACTTCTGGGATAAAAAATCTTTTGAATTTTTGAAGATTTTCAAAACATCCTATTCCTTTTACTTCGAGAGATGTGTCATCGGCTGTAAAAACCTTAGACACACTTGAGTTATTTTTAAGACATTCGGATAGACTATTAACATTTGGGGTCATATGAAAAGAAGCACCAGAATCTAAAAGTCAAGGAAAGTTACCTGGACCGGAGAAAGATGCAACTGCCGCTCCAGTTGAAGCTTCGGTTGAGGAGGATACCCCTTTGAGAAGAGGTTGAAGGATTTCCATCAGTTGAGCCATAGACACAGGTGCATCTTGATCTTTTGACTCAGATTCAACAGATGCAACTCTTTTTTCTTCTCTTCTTTTTAACTTTGGACATTGAGGCCTATAGTGCCCCGGTTCATGACAATGATGACAAATAATTTTTCTTTTATCAAAGTCGCCGTTTTGCCTTCCAAAATGAGGCGGCTTGCAAGTACGAGTATGATTCCCCGGTCTAGATACAGCTAAAACAGAGTCATCATCAACTTTTGGAGTACTTTTTCTAAGTCTATTTTCCTCCATAGTGAGCTCTTCTATAGTATCAACAATAGAAGGAATTTTTCCACGATGTAAAAGGGCCGATTTGGTGGATTCAAACTCCGGCCTTAGACCATTCACAAATTGATAGAAATGTTCCATATCGAGTTGCTTTTGGCGAAGCTCGATGTCTTCGGCACAATGCCATTTGGGCTCAAGAAGAGCCAACTCTTCCCAAAGTTCGAACAACTCATTATAATATTCTCGAATAGTTTTATCTTTTTGAGTCATTGTCCGAACTTTATCTTGTAAATTGCATACATGTGCAATATCTTTAAGGGAATACATGTTTTTGAGGTATTCCCAAGCCTTATCGGCATGCTCAAACTTAGCTAGACTAGAGCATTTTTTAATGTCTATGCTATTGATGAGCCATGACATAATTTTTGCATGCCCTATCCTCCATTCTTTCCATTTCTTTTCATAAGTGGCTAACGCCTTACTCTTCTCTTCTTCCGTTACAGGAACCTCTTTATCACCCTCTTTCTTGGTAAGAGATAGTTTAGGTTCCAAATCGGAACCATCTACTATACCCCATAAACCTTTTCCCCAAATGTGGTGCTTCATAATCGAAGTCCACATTACATAGTTAGTATCATTTAGCTTCATAGGAATGATGATGATCTTATCATTGTCATCCATCTTTTACAAGGGTAAGAGAAGAACAAATAGGAGGAGAGAGAGATAAAAATAAAAAGAAAAGAAAAAGAGTAGACAAAGGAATAAGAGAGGATACAAAACAAAAAAATTTTGTAGCACAAGTTCGCCTTTCTTCAAACAAATCTTCTTGAGCCAAGAACAAGGTGATGAAACACCTTTTGTAAATGTGGCACGGAAATCGAGGAGGAAGCACTTCAAGATCTAAGGATTTCGTAGCTCTGATACCATGTAATGAAATGGTGGTCTTCAACAAATGCACAAATAACTCACAAACAAGTGTCTATTGGAGACACTACATGCATGACCCTTTAAAGGGTATAAAAGGAAGAACACTTGAAAAATAAATAATACTTTATTCATGAACAAAATGCTTAAGAAGCATGGTCATTTACATTGAAGGGGTTCACCCCTATATATACAAAAAAGTGGGAGAGAGGAGAGCTCATTTTGAGCTCTCCAAAAGAGACGTTGGATTCCAACGTCTCTTAATATAGCTGTTGGACTACAATCCAACAACATTTATTATTATAGCTGTTGGACTATAGTCCAACAACATTTATTATAGCTGTTGTACTACAGTCCAACAGCTATTTGCACAGTCAAGTTCCAACAGGAACTTGACTGGATCAAATATCTAGTTTCTATTGAACTAGATGCTAAAAAAGAAAATAAAGAAAAATAGAAAAAGAAAATAATAAAATAAAATATAATAATATTAAATAATATATATATATATATATATTACAGTTTACATTTTAACATTGCCATCATTGCCAAGAACCGGGTCATATAAGACCTAATTGCCCTAAATTGAATGAAGCAAAGGTTGCCTCCGTTGAAGAAGCTACTCAAAAGAAGGAGGAAACTATCAAAGGGAAGGAGTCGTTTTCTCTTGCTCAACTATCGGAAGCACTACAAACTCTACTCAAGATACCATCTACCTCGGGTGCCGCCATAGCTTCTTCCTCTCCTCCAGGTATGTCTTCTTGGATCCTTGATTCTGGAGCTTCCTTTCATATGACCCCTCTTGAAAATGAGCTTTCCGATTTGTGTAATAACTTTAAAAACTCCTATGTTTCAACTGTCGATGGTACATCTTTACAAGTAAAAAGTTTTGGAACTTTAAATTTTTTCAAAGATTTCTTTGTGTCAAACGTGAGAGTGGTACCTCAACTTAATTTAAATCTCCTCTCTCTTGCTCAAATATGTGATCATGGATGTGAAATCTCCTTCTCAACTAAGGATTGCTCTATACAGGATCTCCGGTCCGGGAAGCAGATTGGGCAAGGCCATAGGAGGGGAGATCTCTATTACATGAGCAACTTGAAACTTTCAACTAACTCTTTTTGTAACCATGTCTAAGATAAAAATATTGAAATTTGGCATCAAAGACTTGGACATCCAAGTTTCTCAAAAATGTACTCCTTTCCATTTGAAAAGAAATTTCGTAATGAGAAACATTTTGTTTACAAGAGTTGTATTTTTGGCAAAATGAAATCCACTCCTTTTCCAAATCGAACTTTTGTGTCCAAAAGACCATTTGAGTTAGTCCATTCAAACGTTTGGGGTCCTTCTCCGGTCATGTCTAAGGGAGGATACTCCTATTACGTTACTTTCATTGATGACTATACTAGGTATGTGTGGATTTACTTTCTTAATTTAAAATCCGAAGTCTTTGACTTTTTTAAGAAATTTCATATAGTCAAAAATCAATTTTCAAGTAATATCGCTACTCTTAGATCCGATTCGGGTGGAGAATATCTATCAAATGAATTTCAAAGTTATTTAGAAATAAATGACATTTGTCATCAAAGATCGTGTCCTAGGACTCCTCAACAAAATGGTTTAGCCGAAAGAAAACATAGACACATCATGGAAACCACTAGGACACTCCTTATTTCCAAGGAAATTCCAAAGAGTTTTTGGGCCGAAGCCGCCTTAACCTCAACTTACTTAATAAATAGAATGATATCTTCATCCTTACAAAATACATCTCCATATGAAAAACTATTTGAAAGAACACCCGATTTCAATAGATTAAGAATTTTTGGGTGCAAATGTTTTGTCCTTACACATAAAAGAGACAAATTATCTCCTAAAGCTATTGAATGTGTTTTCTTAGGATATGGAGAAAATCAAAAGGGTTTTAGATGTTTTGACTTGAAAAATAAAAAACTCTATGTATCCAAGGATGTAACCTTTTTGGAAAATGAAAATGGTTTTATGAAAACTAAAGATATTGACAAAAGTGAATAATATGCTTTCTTATTTGATCTTCTCTCCCAAGAAGATGAGACTCCTCAAGAAGAGGAAATCTCTAATGAGTCTTTAAATGACCTAGAGGATATTCCTCTTAACAATGTTGAAAATGAAAGTGATAGACCAATCCAAACCAATGTTAGGCGTGGTCAACAAGCTCAAATGAGAGCCTTAGAAAAATACTCTCAAGGGTCCAACTTAGAAGAAACCTCCTTAAGGAGATCCGGCTGAATCTCTAATCCTCCTAATAGGTTTGTTTCCTATGAGTCTCTAACTCCAAGGTATAAAGCGTGTCTAATTGCGTTACACTCATTTCATGAACCTTCACATTATAATGGAGCCAAAAACATTCCCCAATGGGTTGAAGTCATGAACTTAGAGCTTAGTGCCCTTGAAAAGGCAAAAACTTGGGAAATAACTTCATTACCCACTGGAAAGAGATCGATTGGATGTAGATGGGTCTTCAAAATTAAAACTAAAAGTGATGGTTCATTAGAACGCTATAAAGCCCGATTAGTAGCAAAAGGATATGCTCAAGAATATGGTATAGACTATGAAGAATTTCGCACCCGTATCTGGGATGACTAGTGTTAGGACTCTTATCGTCGTTGCGTCAGTTAAAAAATGGCCTATCTATCAACTAGATGTTAAGAATGCATTCCTAAATGGTGAATTAAATGAAGAGGTTTACATGGATCCTCCACTAGGAGTATGTATTGGTAAAAATAAAATTTTCAAACTTAAAAAGGCATTATATGGTTTGAAACAATCCCCAAAGGCCTGTCATGATAGATTTAGTAATATAATGACAAGTTTGAATTTTCGTTCATGTTATACTGACACTGTTTTGTTTGTGAAAAGTGCAGGATCTTCAGTAGTTATTCTACTACTTTATGTTGATGATATGATCATCACTGGAAGTGATGAGCAAGGAATTAATGATATTAAGAAAGTTTTAAAAGAAAATTTTGACATGTCTGACCTTGGTTTCTTAAGATACCTTTTAAGAATTGAAGTGGCGTACTCTCCTCGAGGGTACATTCTCTCTCAGATGAAACTTGTTGCTGACATTTGTTCCAAGTCTCGCATCTCTGATGATAAGAAGACAGAAACCCCTGAAGTCATCAATGCAAAGTTAAGATTGGAAGATGGAACACCTCTCCAGGATCCTACTCCCTACCGTCAACTTGTTGGGTCTCTAACCTACTTATCCATCACTCGGCCAGACATAGCTCATGTTGTCCACTCTGTCAGTCAGTTTCAACATGCACCTATAATCGTGCACATGAGTGCAGTCTTAAGGATTGTCAGATACACTAAAAACACCATAACTAAGGGAGTTTTTCTTTCCTCCCCTTCATCACTTGATTTAATTGCTTATACTGATGCTGATTGGGGAGGAAATCCCAATGACAGTCTCAACTACGGTTTTTTGTGTTTTCTTAGGTGACTCTGTGATTTCTTGGAGATGCAAGAAGCAGTACAAAGTATCCTTGTCCTCAACGGAAGCGGAATATCGTGCTATGGCCACTACAACCATGGAACTTGTATGGCTAAGAAGTCTCCTTAGTGATATGGGCATTATCATCTCTACTCCTTCGAAGATGTGTTGTGACAACAAAAGCGCAATTTACATTACAAGCAATCACACCTTCCATGAGCATACTAAGCACATCGAGATGGACTGCCATTACGTACGTGATGAATACCTAAGAGAAACCATAGCACTACCTTACGTCACATCAGAGTACCAATTGGCGGACTTCTTCACTAAAGCCTTTGCTGCTCCTCGTTTTTTGTTTCTCCTTAACAAGCTTTCGGTTATATCCCCGTAATGCTTGAGGCAGGGTGTTAAAATACATGTAATCTATATATATATGTTTATATATATATATTGTCTAATATACCCAATAGGGGTATTTTAGTCATTTCACAAGTACCCGATAGGGGTACTTGTTATTTTCCCTTTCTTTTGTATTTATTTTGCACATTCTTTTTCCTTTTTTTATTTTTGCTCTTTACCCACATAAGGGGCCCCACCATTGAGTCGATGGGGCCCCCAACGGTCACATTTGTGACCGTTGGGGGCTCCCAATGACTCCATGGGGAGCCCCTTTGTGGCTCTTCTTTTTAATCCATAAGGCCACCCCTCTCTCCCTTTCTTTTTGTATATATAGGGGTGCCCCCTCTTGTATTACTCACTCTTGAGAGCTCTCTCTCTTTTCAATAAGAGACATTTATATTTTTATTTTGTGTTGTCTCTTTGTGGATTTGGGTGTTATCCCTTTTGTTTGTCCATTGGTGGATGTTGTAAGTGCTTATCGCACTCTTTGTTTTTCCGCATATCTCATTACAGAGCACCCATCTCGTTAGGAGAAAAGTGAATACTAACAGTCACCAAGGCTACCACCACCATTATCATTTATTATGGAGAGAGAAAATCCTTGACGAAGAAAGATATGGATGGTTGAAGGATAAAGACTTCAAAAGGCTCTTGAATTTTGGTTTTAATTTTTGAGGAAGATGGATCATCATTTCCAAGTTAACAGTATGTTTTCCAACGCTGCGAATTAATTGTTTGGAAGCAGGAATAGCATGGGATGCCAACAAAGCTCGTCAAATGTTGTGGACACAAGTGCCCCTTTATAAAACAAGAGCAACAACAGCAAGCAGTTGTCATCATAATTTTTTTTTTTAAATTTTGCAGCACATTTCATAGGGCAATTTTTTTTTTTTTAAAACATCAAAAAAAATGGACCAAAATGACCCTGGGTGCGGTCAACGCACCCAGGATCGGGTTGACCGCACCCGCACCCGCACCCGCGTCGAGGTCGACGCGGGTGCGGCACCATGCTAGCCGAATCCCTGTGACATAGGATTCAGATAGAGAATATTTGTCAAAAGAATTTCAAAACTACTTGAAACAAAATGAAATTTGCCATCAAAGGTCTTATCCTAAAACTCTTCAACAAAATGGGCTAGCGGAAAGAAAAATTAGACATATTATGAAAACCGCTAGGACCCTTCTTATTTTTAAGAATATTCTAAAATCTTTTTGAGCCGAAGCTATTTTGACTTCAACATATTTAATAAATTGAATGCCATCATCATCCTTGCAAAATATTTCTCCTGTGAATAGTTATTTAAGATAACACCCAACTTCAAAAGATTACGGTTTTTGGTGAAAATGTTTTGTACTCCTACACAAAAGAGATAAATTATTCCTAAAAGCCATTGAATGTGTCTTCATTGGATATAGGGAAAATCAAAAGAGATATTGATGTTTTGCCTTTAAAAACAACAAACTTTATGTTTCTAAAGATGTGACCTTAGAAAATGAGAATGGCTTTGACCAAATAAATGAAAAAGAGGAAGTAGACTATACATTTTTATTTGGTCTCGCTCCAAGGAATGATAATGAGACTTTGAACAATGATAATGTTGATGATAACCATCCTAGTAATGAGAGTATAGAACCGTGTGATCATCATACTATGGATAGTGATATAGTAGATGAAAGATCTACTGAAGGCATACGTGTTTATACTTGGCATGAGGAAAATAACCCTCAAAATGCTTTAGAAAAGTATTCTTCTCTCGAAGAAGCATCTTTAGATAAAAATTTAGAGATTGACCATAACCCTTCTATAGAAGAATCCAACATTAGAAAATCTAGTCGTCCTTCCATTCCACCTAGTAGGTGTTAAATAATGATTAAATAAAATGTAACATCATATATAATCTCATATGTAATCTTTTTCTTTTTAGTTTAGTTATATAGTTTAGTTAGAGTTTAGTTAGAATAGGTTTTTATTCTTTTTAGTTTTTGACGTTTTTAGTCTTTTTGAACTTTTGACTAAAGTCAAAAAGCATGAAGTAAGAGAGTCATTGGACTCCCAACGACTCTTTCTTCCCCTCTCTTGTATTATAAATATGGGGCTTTGCTCCCTTGTAAAATAGATCTTTTAGTGGGTGTTTTTCCCAGCCAATAAAATATATTTTTTTCTTATCTTGGCATACTCTTTTTTGGGTATTGTATATGAACCCTTGTGGTTCTTGTGAATGATCTCTTCAGTATTTTGATTGAAGCTATTTGAAGATTCGCTTGGTGATAATCCAAGAACTCATCTTCTTACATGGCATCAGAGCTCGGTAGTGATCAAGCTAAATTTTTTCGATGCATTGGGAAGTGTGCCATTCAAAGTTTGGAAAAGAGGTGACGTTCTTTTCAAGTGTATGTGAAATTATGATCGTGTAAAAGCTTGGAAGCTTAGAGGAGCACTTATACTCGTTATCCGTGGTGGAGTACCCATTATTCTCTCTCCTCTCCTCTACTCTTCTTCTTTCTTTTCTTCGTTATTTTTTTAACCAAACCTTGTAAAATGGATGACAATGATAATGTCACCGTTAAACCCATCAAACTCAACAATTCAAACTGTTACATGGGCTTCAATTATGAAGCACCTTATAAGGGGAAAGGGGTTGTGAAGATAAGTGGATGGGACAAATTTGGAACCTAAGTTAATCCTTACAAAGATTGAAGGTGAGAAAACCAAAGTCGTTACCACTTACGAGAAAAAGTGGAGGGAATGGAGAATGGGACATGCCAAGTTTATGTCTTGGCTCATAAGTAGCGTGGATATCAAGAAATGTTCAAGTCTTGCAAAATTTGAACATGCCAATGATGCTTTGGACTATCTTAAGAGAATGTATTTTCTTAAAGACATTGCACATGTATGCAATTTACAAAACAAAGTTCGAAATACGGTTCAAGGGGACAAGAGCATTAGAGAATACTATAATAGCTTGTCTGAATTATTGGAAGAGTTGACTCTTCTTGAACCAAAGTGGCATTGTCCACAAGACATAGAATTCCACCAAAATCAAATAAATGCAGAGCACTTTTTTCAATTTATTAGTGGATTAAGATCGGAATTTGAATCAACCAAGTTCGTTCTTCTTCGTCGAGAAAAGGTTCCCTTAATAGAAGACATAATAGAAGAATTAATCATGGAAGAGAATAGGCTCAATAATAGAATCACCAAGAGTGATGATGACTCAATTATAGCCGTATCTAGATCGGGAAAACATGTTCCCACATACAAACCCCCAAATTATGGGAGGACAATGATGATAAATACGAAAATGAATTTGAAAAAATGAAAATCAATTGTTAATATTGCCAAGAACCGAGACATGTGAAAACCTATTGTCCAAAATTGAAGAAACCATATGAAAAGAAGATTGCCTCTGTCGGACCTCCTCAAAAAATAAAATGAATCATCCATTGGAAGCATGTCCTTAACACAATTAGTGGAGGCACTTCAACCACTACTCAAAGAAACATTTTCATCCACTGGAGTCGTCGTTTCTTCCGTCGACATGTCTGACCCTGGTAAATCTCTTTGGCTCATTAACTAAGGTGCTTCTTTTCATGACACCAAACATTGATATGTTATCCGAATATCATAACTCAAATGGGTCAAATGTTTTTACCATTGATAGAACATCTCTTGAAATCAAAGGAATAGAAAATTTTGAAAATGTTTTTCAAAACCTATGTCACATGGGTGCAGGTGCAGTGCATTTTTAAAAATTTTGGACACGGGGACTCGGCTATATATATATATATATCAATAAATTAATAATAAGATTGTAAATTTTAAAGCAAAAATAAAAAGGTAAATCTTAACAACACAAACCAAAATATAACACATAAAGAAGCTTGTGAGTGTGATAAACAACAAAACTTATCATAAATCTGCCTCATCGTCTGAATTAGAGGGAAGAATAGGATCGAGGTAGTTCATGTTGAGAGTATGCAAATCATGTTCTCCCTCTAAGTCAAAATCTTATGGATTTACATCGCAATACTTGGATGGTCCACAACTGCATCAAAAAATGACTTAGTATCTAACTTCAAACTTTGAATATCTAACTGCATCTAAAAGCATGAAAATCAATATCAGTTAAAAATGATGACAGGCAAGTCAACCTTTCAAAACTATAGAAAAAAAGTGAGCTAGTCAACATATTGTTCTAGATATACGATGCTTATAAGTGGCACCTACAATGTTATGCACTATTTCCTATTCTTAAGTCACCTACGTCATTCTCATCGAATTTCCAAGTTCCAAGCTATATAGCCCAGAAAAAAAGCACTTGTCATATTCATAACAAATATCATTAGCCCCCTAACCTATGTCACATGGGTGCGGGTGCGGGGGTGCGGCACTTTCAAAAAACTTGGGTCAGGGGTGCGGGGGTGCAACAAAATATATATATATATAATTTGTGCAGGGGAGGGGTCGAGCCCCCTCCCTGCGCTCCCTCTTGGTAGGGGAGGGGCCGAGCCCCCTCCCTGTCCTCTCTCTTTGTGCAGGGGAGGGTCTGAGCCCCCTCCCTGCACTCTTTGTTGGCAGGGGAGGGGTCGAAGAGGAGAGCAGAGGGAGTCAGAGAGGAGAGAGCGTACCTGAGGAGGGAAGGTCCGGCAGAGCGGCAGCGTCGGGGTCCGACAGAGGTCGATCGGTGTCGGCTTCAGGAGGAGAGGAAGGGAGGATTAGGGCAAAAAAAATTGCCCTAATCCTCCCCTCTGCAACATATTTTATTGGGCAGATTTATTTTTTTACAACAAAACAACAACAACTACGCCTTCATCCCAATACAATTGGGGTCGACGATATGAACCAAAAAAGAAAATCATTCTGGGTCTTCCACATGAATCCTTCTCCTCCAATCATTTTTATCCAATGCCATGTCCTCGGTGAGGTTCAAAGCATTCATATCCTCTCCTATCATCTCCATCCAAGTCTTCCTAGGCCTACCCCGACCTCTTTTAACTAATATATTTTTCCATTTCTCCATCCTTCTAACTGCAGCATCATTAGGCCTTCGCCGAATATGTCCAAACCACCGTAAACGATTCTTGCTCATCTTATTTTCAATGGGTGCAACGCCTACCTTCTTACGTATCTCCTCGTTCTGAATCTTATCTTTTATTGTATTTCCACACATCCCTCTAAGCATACGCATCTCAGCTACATTCATTTTTTTAATATGATGTCTCTTGGCAGCCCAACATTCTGTACCATATAGTAAAGCGGGCCTAATAGTCGTCCTATAAAACTTTCCCTTCAACCGCAATGGCATTCTACGATCGCACAACACTCTAGTTGCACTTTTCCATTTCATCCACCCAACCTTTATCCTATGATTTACATCTCCATCAATTTCTCCATACTTTTGAATGATAGACCCCAAATATTTGAAACAATCATCCACCGGTATTTCTTGCTCACCAAGCTTCACTACACTCTCATCGCTACTTCGTTGCTTACTAAACCGACATTCCATATATTTTGTCTTACTCTTACTCAACTTAAAACCTCTTGCTTCCAATGTCTGTCTCCATAATTCTAACTTAGCATTAACCCCAGCTCTAGACTCATCAATCAAAACAATATCATCAGCAAACATACACCACGACACATTTTCTTGAATTGATCTTGTAAGCTCATCCATCACTATAGCAAATAGGAAAGAGCTTAAAGCAGATCCTTGATGTAACCCAACCGTTATAGGAAAATTGGTTGTCACCCCTCCACAAGTGCGGACATTAGTTACTACTCCTTCATACATATCTTTAATTATACTAATGTACTTGAGAGAAACACCTGTCTTCATCATTGTCCACCAGAGAACGTCCCTAGGTACTCTATCGTATGCCTTCTCCAAATCAATAAAAACCATATGCAAATCTTTGTTCAACTCTCTATATCTCTCAATAAGTTGTCTAAGAAGATGTATAGCTTTCATAGTTGATCTTTCAGGCATAAAACCAAATTGATTCTCTGATACCATGACAACCTTCCTCAACCTAGACTCAATCACCTTCCAGGCAGACTTTTTTTTTAAATATAAAAATTGGACACAAATGACCCTGGGTGCGGTCAACGCACCCAGGGTCGGCTTGACCGCACCGAGTGCCGCACGCGCACCCGCGTCGCATCGACACGGGTGCGGCACTCGGTTTACCGAGTCCCTGTGACAGCCCCTAACCTGTCACACATACAAATACGAGTATGGATATGATGCACGTTTGTGACACGGATTTGAAGATTTTATAAAAATTACGATGAGGATGCAAATATATACATATAAATATTAATACATAAATAAACATATATATGAGTTCAAAAACAAAAGTTGTATAAATACTATCTTTATTAAAAATTATAAAATAGTAAGCTATTAAAACTTAAAAAGGACTCCAATGTACTTTTCCATAAAATTTACATCAATGAAAATTCTACAAACAGCTCATTCTACGCATGAGAGAGAGGTGGGGGCTATGTAGTCAAAAGCGTTAGGCGGCGCCTAGTCGGTAGACCTCTAAAAAGATTAGTCGAGGACTAGGCGGGACCAGTCGGACTAGTCAGTACCCAAATTAAAATATAAAAAAGTACACAAAATATACATAAAAAATATGTTTACTTTTTTTACTAATAAGATGCTTTTATTACACAAGTACAAAATTACACATGCTTTCACAAAATATATTAACATACATAACTAGAATATACATATATATAATTGTACACACACACAATTATTCAAAAAATGAGTGTAGCTGAGATGCGAATGCTTAGATGGATGTGTGGAAATACAATAAAAGATAAGATTCGGAACGAGGAGATACGTAAGAAGGTAGGTGTTGCACCCATTGAAAATAAGATGCAAGAGAATCGTTTATGGTGGTTTGGACATATTCGGCGAAGGCCTAATGATGCTCCAGTTAGAAGGTTGGAGAAATGGGAAAATATATTAGTTAAAAGAGGTCGGGGTAGGCCTAGGAAGACTTGGATGGAGATGATAGGAAAGGATATGAATGCTTTGAACCTCACCGAGGACATGGCATTGGATAGAAATGATTGGAGGAAAAGGATTCATGTGGAAGACCCAAAATGAATTTCTTTTTTGGTTCATATCGTTGACCCCAATTGTTTTGGGATGAAGGCGTAGTTGTTGTTGTTGTATATATATATATATATATATATATATATATATATATATATATATATATATATATATATATATATATATATATATATTAATTATTCATAACATATTCAATATAATCCACAAAATATGATTTCAACCCTTCAAATAAGCACAATAACACATACATTCATAAATAACATATTACATAATTAATAATGCTAAACATGCTTTCAGGCTTTTATAGAAAAATTCATCTGAAACAAACTAACACACATATATAAAAAACATAATCAATTAAAATTAATTGTGCCATGCTTTCAATGTTTCACAGAAAAATCCAAAAGCAAATTACACACACACACACACACACACACACACACACACATATATATATATATATATATATATATATATATATATATATATATATATATATATATATATAACTAAGCATGATTTCACAAAACAAATCACACAAACACACACGCATATATATAATTATATATATATACATAAAAATAACAATATATATATACGAATAATAAATTACTAAACTGCCCTCATGCCTAGGAGGATGTAGCTTAGTTGGTGCCTAGTCGGCAAAATTGGTACCTTTTAAGGTACCCACCAGTGTTGTGAAAAACATTAAGGCGTAGCGAGGAGCTCCACCAAAAACCGAGGCAAGGCGTAAGCCTTGAGGAGTAAAGTGTAAACCTCAAAAAAAAATTGAAAATTTTAAAAACTATATAAAAAAATATCTAAAAATACAAATAAATAAAGAAATGCTTTATTGATGAAATAACAACCAATAAGAAATAGAAAATCTCAAATAAGTACTAAAAATATGAGATTAACATATAAAGGTAACTAAAAACTGATTATATAATTGAAAAATATATGAGATTAACCAAAACAAGTTAAAATATACTAAGAAACTCATTACATAACTGAAAAATATATGAGATTAACCAACAAAAGTTAAAATATATGAGATTATTCTAAAATATATGAGATTATTCTAAAAAATATGAGATTAACATATAAAAGTAATTAAAAAATGATTACATAACTGGAAAATATATGAGATTAACCAAAAAAAGTTAAAATATACTAAAAAACTGATTACATAACTGAAATAACTGAAAAATATATGAGATTAACCTACAAAAGTTAAAATATATGAGATTATTCTAAAAAATATGAGATTAACATATAAAAGTAACTAAAAAACTGATTACATAACTGAAAATATATATGAGATTAACCAACAAAAGTTAAAATATATTAAGAAACTAATTACATGACTGAAATAACTGAAAAATATACGAGATTAACCAACAAAAGTTAAAATATAATAATATACTAAGAAACTTATTACATAACTAAAATAACTGGAAAATATATGAGATTAACCTACAAAAATATTTTTGATTGTCTCAAAAGTCTTGTTGTAAAAAAAAAATTGCGCCTCAAGCTTGTGCCTTGAGGCACAGAGGGCCACGCCTCAAGGCGCATTTTTGATAACACTGGTACCCACATAGGAATTGCAAAGGCTAGGTGTTTTACTTATGCCTAGACCGACCACGTGGACTAGTCAGGGCTTTTGACTACAAAGGGTGGGGGGTTGTTTTTTGAGACTGTTATTAGGTTGTGTAAAAGTCAACAGGTAAACAGATTACTTTTAAGCAATTAAAAATAAAAAAATAGATAATTTTTCAAAAAGGCACCTAAAGTTTGGGCATTAATAAAAAAGGCACCTAAGTTTTGAAATTTTTTAAAAATGCATGTAAAAATATCATGGTTAATTACAAAGGCTCAAGAGTTTACTACCGTCAAGTTTGCTGTTAAGTGTGATGTGAAATTACCATTTTACCCTCAACATCATGTTTTCAAAAAATACACCTAAAAAAGAGGGATGGAGTCATTGAAGGGTTAACTAGTAAATTAACTCTCCTAACTCATCTTGGGTTAGTGATAACCTAGGTTAAATGGATGGAAGTTTGCTTTTGATTAACAATGCAAAAAATTTAGGTGCCTTTTTAAAAAAAATCAAAACTTAGGTGCATTTTTTGAAAAATTCCCTAAAACATAATTTTCAAAGTTAAAATAGATTTTCGACCATGTCTTATAGAGCTCTCACTCATCAGGCATTCATTCCATTTTTTATTTTCCTTGTTACTTGACTAAGCATAGTGGGCTCTGTGCACTTTTCATCAAGAAACCACCTCTTTTTTATTCCTCTCTTGCAGAATAGAAGGTTAGATGAGATGGGATCTTTGTTTTGTTAGAAACTCATCCATAGCTCATTCGGTTCTCCAATGATTGAATAAGAAAGACTATTTCAAAGTTCATGGCTGAGTTCACACTGTCTAAGTGCTAGACCAACCTTGAAATCTTACTACTTAAAGATGGATGAAGGGTAGTATGGTGTAAAATTTAAACGTTGTTGTAACTTTTTTGCAATGACATAACATTTATTGTGACATATATGTCTTTTTTAATATTATGTCAGATTTTGTTACAAGGGAAAAAAATGCCCTCGTCACACATGATAGAAAAGTATTTTCTTGAAACTATTTTGGTATTTTTGGTGATCTCTCTCTCTCTCTCTCATACGCCCAAGACAACAAATGTATGGATCAGGGTATTGTTCAATTCATTACTGATAATGCAGCAAACTATAGAGCAGCAAGTAAAGAATTGGCAAAAAATTATGGGTCATTCTTTTGGACTCTGTGTGTTGCCAATGGCATATACAAAACATCATTGATCATAGGTGGACTGGGCAACTTCATTAACCTCTTCATGTTGCAACATATTATTTAAATCTTGCATTTAGATATCTCCTACGTTTAAAATGGATAGGGAAGTCAACAAGGGACTTTCGTATTGCATCGAAAGGTTGAACCTTGATTATGGCATTCAAGATCAAATTCATAAAGAAATGAAAATTTATGATAATGTATTGTATAATATGGGGAGACCTTCAGCAATGCGAAACCGTGACATGATGCGTTCAGATAATTTATTTTGTTTATTTCAATTTTAATTTCATATTGTTATTTAGTTATAATGTTTTGTATAATTGTATTTGTTATTGTCGTATTGATTTCTTATTTTCTTTTCTTTTTTTCAAACATGTAGTAGACCAGGTTTTCAAACATGACAAGACATAAGTGAGATATATTATAAACCAGCCCTAGGGCATAAGCATAAACAATTTTCAACACAAGAATCTTCATTAACTAGGTCTTCCGTCCCTAGTTTAGCTAGAATGTTGCTATGAGAAAACTTAGTGGTTGCACCCAAATCATTAAAAGACCCAATCAATTGCTCCATCTATGCTTGCTATATAACGAATTAGATAGGTTAATATAATTGACTTATCCTATGCAACAGGTTATGGAATTACTGATAGCATGCATCAGCCATTTATCATGTAAGAAGATTATCTAAGACATTAGTTCAATGTGTTTCATTTGCTATATTATAGACAAAAAGACTCCTACATGACACAAATCAAAATAAATGGGGTTTCATCAAGTAGAATTATCAGTGAATGTTCTAGCTTAAATAAAGGACAAGCAAACAGTTTCATTAATTAAGAAAGGAAAAAACGCCAGCATAACTTCATGAACTAAGAAAGAAAAGAATCCCAGCAATGGAAGGGAAAACAAAAGGGTTCATGAAACTCATGAAGAGAAAGAGCAGAATAACTATAAAAAGAAGACGACCAGAAGGAACTGTTCTTTTAGGGAAATGAGCAGCTAACTAAACTCAGAGGTAATAAATATCAGGAACATGGCCCTTGCCATGACAGCATGTTGATATTGTCTCCGGTTGCATCTAGCAATTCACGCTATACTTCAGATCATTTCGTAGATCAGTGTTTGCTATGCAGTTTCATATTTGGTTTCTTAACTAAGAAAAAATGTAATTGTCACACTCCAATCAAAAGATATGACAAATTTTTAATATCTTGCTGAAAAGAAAGCTCTATTCCAGTTCCTAATATTCTTTCTCATCAATCTTTATTGGAAGAACAATCAATCTAGTACCATATGGCTGCACCTTTGTTGAACCAAAATGGTTTAATTGGACTAAGGTGTGTCAAATCCATATTAGCCATTTATGGATCCACTGGACCTCAATCAAACTTAATGAGGTCCAAGTTTGATCCAATTTTATTAAATTGAATTTGGGTTAATGGGCCAATGGAGCCAAAAGTTGTATCATGAGTCTAATGTGGATTTGAACCTTACGGTTTAAAGATTGTACCAACCCATGTATTCTTGTTAGACCATCTAAGTGTGAAAGTATCTTCAACAAGATACTTTAATCGATAACGCAATTGTTAAAATATGTAATCTCATATAATATCTCATATGTCTCATAGACATGTAATGTTTTATCTCCTTTCTAGTTAGGATTTTTCGTTTAATTAATTCTAGTTAAAATACAACTAGAATTAGCCAAACCAGTCCATCATTGGACTGATTTGGCCTTTACCTTTTTGACTAGTCAAAAAGGTAAATCCAAAAAGAGCTGTTGGACTCCCCAACAGCTCTATTAGAGCCGTTGGAGAGTCCAACAGCTCTCTTAAGGCTTCTCTCTACCTCTCTATAAATATGGGGCTATTCCCCTTGTAAAGACTTACTCTTGTTTTGGGTTTTTATCTCAAATCAATAAAATTGTTTATTTTTCATTTTTATACCCGTTTCGGGCTGTGTGTATTCTTAAGTTCTCTTTGTGAACCTTTGTGGTTCTTATGGTGTATTTGTGAGAACTTGTTGAGAGACATTTGTTGTAGCGTATTTTTCACTTTCTTACATGGTATCAGAGCAAGGTCGGTGGACGTGTATTGGGAAGCGTGCCATACAACTACTCTTCAAGAAAGTGAAGTCTCTTTGAAGGAGTGATCGTGTGTAGCCTTGAAGGGCGTGGAAGGCTACTTATTTTCGATCTTTGTGGTTAAAATATTCCTCTTCCCACTTGCTTTTTTTTCTTCCCCTCTCATTCCCAAGCTTGTAAAATTGATGACAATGATAATGTCACCATTAAGTCCATAAAACTCAACGATTCAAACTATGTAACATGGGCTTCAATCATGAAGCATCTTATTTGGGGAAAGGGTCTATAGGGCTTAGTTGATGGAACCGATAAGGAACCTAAACTAACGCTCACTAAAGAAGAAGGTGGAAGAGAAGTACCTCTTTCGGAGGTGGAAAAAACTAAGGTCATCTCCACGTATGAAAAGGAATGGAAATAATGGAGAATGGGTCACGCCAAGATCATGTCTTGGCTAATTTCTAGTGTAGACATAAAGAAGTGTTCAAGTCTCGCAAAATTTGAACATACTAATGATGCGTGGGAATATCTTAAGAGAATGTATTCTCTTAAAGATATTGTTCATATATGTAACTTACAAGAAAAGGTTCGGAATATGGTTCAAGGGGAGAGAAGTATTAGAGAATACTACAATAGCTTATCCGAACTATGGGAAGAGTTGGCTCTTCTTGAACCAAAGTGGCATTGTCCACAAGACTGAGCTTCGCCAAAATCAAGTAAATGCGAAGCATTTTTTTTAATTTATAAATGGGTTGAGACCCGAATTTGAATCAACCAAGTCCGCTCTTCTACATCGGGGAAATGTTCCCTCTATTGAAGATACCATTGAAGAGCTAAGTATGGAAGAAAATAGACTCAAGAAACGAGTCGACAAAAGCGATAATGATACAGTTTTAGCTATATCTAGACCAGGTAATCACATTCGCACATACAAACCTCCACATATTGGGAGAATAAACAATGAAAGGCAAGGAGGCGATTTTGAAAGGAGAAAAGTTATTTGTTATTACTGTCATGAACCCGGACATGTTAAAACTTACTGTCCAAAGTTGAAAAAATCTTATGAGAAGAAGGTAGTTGTTGTTGAATCAAAAGAATCAAATGAGACATCCATTGGAAACATGTCCCTGTCTCAGCTGGTGGAGGCTCTACAACCTCTTCTTAAAGGAACTTCTCCCTCAGCTGGAGTTGCGATCTCTTTTGTTGGCACCTCCGATCCAGGTAAACCCCTATGGCTTCTTGACTCTGGTGCTTCTTTTCACATGACACCAAATTTAAAATTATTGTCGCATTGTTATGACTCAAGTGGATCGAGTGTTTTTACTGCGGATGAAACATTCCTTGAGATAAAAGGAATAGGAAATTTCGAAAATAACTCTCAAAACTCAAAAGGATTTTGTGTTCCAAAGATTAGATATATCCCCAAACTTAATCTAAATCTCTTATCTGTTTCTCAATTAACTGATCATGGGTGTAATGTTTCCTTCTCTTCTCATGATTGTCAAGTACATGATCACCAGTCAGGGAAGCTGATTGGGGAAGGCCATAGAGAAGGAGACTTATATTACATGGATTTTTTGGAATTACCCAAGAAAACATTATGTTGCAATGTTCAAAAAGTAGGCTTGGATCTTTTACACCAAAGATTTGGTCACCCTTGTATATCCAAGCTTCAGTACTTTCCAAACATAGAAAAAAATTGTAATTTTGAAACTTTCACTTGTGAAAAATGTATTCTTGGAAAAATGAAACGACTAGCATTTCAAGAAAGAACTTTTGTCTCCACTCGACCACTTGAATTAATTCACTCTGATGTTTGGGGTCCTGCACTAGTTATGTCAAAAGGTGGGTTTTTATACTATGTAATTTTCGTGGATGACTTTACAGGATATACCTGGATTTACTTTCTCAAACACAAATTTAAAGTGTTCTCTTTTTTTCAAATATTTCATAATATGGTCAAAAATCAATTTAAGAATGATATTTCAATATTTCGCACTGATTCAGGGGGGGAATTTTTATCAACTGAATTTAAAAAATATTTGAACTCACATGGAATTTCACACCAAAAATCTTGTCCCTGTACCCCTCAACAAAATGGGTTAGCTGAGAGAAAACACAGACACATTATAGAAACAACTAGAACACTACTTATCACACATCAAGTTCCTAAAGTTTTTTGGGCCGAAGTTATTTTGACTGTTGTGTATCTTATTAATAGGATGCCCTCATCCTCAATAAAGAATATTTCTCCTACTGAAAAGCTTTATAAACAAAAACCTGATTATTCTAGACTGAGGGTGTTTGGGTGCAAGTGCTTTGTTTTTACAAATAAGAATGATAAATTCTCTCCCCGTGCTATACCCTGTACTTTTTTAGGATATGCAAATAATCAAAAAGGATACATATGTTTTGACCCTAAAACAACAAGTTATACGTTTCAAGGAATGTACCCTTTCTAGAAAATGAAAGTTTTTTTTGAAAACAAATATTCTACTGAAATAGATGAGTATTCCTTCTTGTTGGATCTAGTTCCAAAAGATAGTGTAAGAGAAATTGATCTAGATGATCAGATGGATGTGATTGATTCTGATCCTCATAGAAATAGTCAAGATTGTATTCAATACTCTAGACGAGGAAATTTAGAAAGACAGTGTGCCCTGGATAAATACACAAGGGAACATGAATCTGCCTCTTCATCTAGAAAATCCACTAGGATCTCGAGGGTTCCTGCAAAGTTTGTGTCATATCAGTCTTTTTCACCAAAACATCAAGCCTTTATTGCTCTAATTCATTCCTATGAAGAACCTCCCAGTTATGATATAGCCAAGGATCAACCAGAATGGGTCAAGGCTATGAAAGTCGAATTAGAAGCCTTAGAAAAAGCAAATACTTAGACCATTCAAGACCATCCTCAAAACAACAAGAAAACTTATTGGTTGTCGCTGGGTGTACAAGGTGAAAACCAAGAGTGATGGCACTCTTGAAAGATTCAAGGCCCGGTTGGTGGCAAAAGGATATTCCCAAGAATATTGAATAGACTATGAAGAGACCTTTGCCCCAGTAGCTAGAATGACCACTGTTAGAATCCTAATAGCTCTTGCATCAATAAAGGGATGGCATATCTTTCAAATGGATGTTAAAAATGTTTTTCTAAATGAAACTTTAGCTGAAGAAGTATACATGGACCCACTACCAGGAATGAATATACCTACAGGGAAAACACTTCGCCTAAACAAGGCTTTATATGGTCTCAAGCAAGCTCCAAAAGCTTGGTATGATAAGTTTAGTAAGGTTATGCTTGATTTTGGTTTTCGATTTTGTCTTACTGACACAGCTTTGTTTGTTAAGAATTCTGATGCAGGTATTATCATCCTTCTACTTTATGTTGACGACATGATCATCACTGGAAGTGATAAACAGGGAGTTTATGATATTAAAAAATTTCTCAAAACACATTTTGAAATGAGTGATTTGGGTTTTTTGAAATATTTTCTTGGTATAGAAGTTGCCTACTCACCTAGAGGTTACTTGCTAACTCAATCTAAGTTTGCATTAGATATTGTTGTCAGGTCAGGTATTTCAGATGAAAGACACGTTGATACTCCTGAGATTGTGAATGTCAAAATGAAGATTAATGATAGAGAGTCACTCGAGAATCCGACTCCGTATAGGCAATATCACAAGACCTGACATTACACATGCGGTCCATACAGCCAGTCAATTTCAACATGCTTCAACTTCTGTTCATATGGGAGCAGTTTTGCGTATTATTAGATATATCAAAAATTCTATTTCTCGAGGATTATTTTTATCCGCTTCCTCTAACTTAGAATTGCTTGCTTATACTGATGCAGATTGGGGTGGTGATCCAAATGACCGCCACTCAACTACAGGTTTTTGTGTCTTTTTGGGAGAATCCTTGGTGTCTTGGCGATGTAAGAAGCAACAAAAGGTCTCTCTCTCATCAACTGAAGCTGAATATAGGGCAATGGCTACAACTACTATGGAATTAGTATGGCTTCGACGTCTACTTTCCGATATGGGAGTTGAAAGTCCAAAAGCATCAAATCTGTGTTGTGACAACAAGAGCTCTATTTATATTGCAAGCAATCAGACATTTCATGAACGCACCAAGCATATAGAAATGGATTGCCATTATGTTCGAGAGGAATTTTTGCGTGGCACCATCAATCTTCCCTATGTTGCTTCAGAATATCAGCTGACCGATTTCTTCACCAAGCCTCTCGCTGCTCCTAGGTTTCACTTTCTCTTAGGCAAACCTTCGGTTATCCAACCGTAAGTTTGAAGGGGAGTGTTAAAATATGTAATCTCATATAATATCTCATATGTAATCTCATAGACATGTAATGTTTTATCTCCTTTCTAGTTAGGATTTTTCGTTTAATTAATTCTAGTTAAAATACAACTAGAATTAGCCAAACCAGTCCATCATTGGACTGATTTGGCCTTTACCTTTTTGACTAGTCAAAAAGGTACCTTTTTGACCAAGTCAAAAAGGTAAATCCAAAAAGAGTTGTTGGACTCTCCAACGGCTCTAATAGAGCCGTTGGAGAGTCCAACAGCTCTCTTAAGGCTTCTCTCTACCTCTCTATAAATATGGGGCTATTCCCCTTGTAAAGGCTTACTCTTGTTTTGGGTTTTTATCTCAAATCAATAAAATTGTTTATTTTTTATTTTTATACCCATTTCGGGTTGTGTGTATTCTTAAGTTCTCTTTGTGAACCTTTGTGGTTCTTATGGTGTATTTGTGAGAACTTGTTGAGAGACATTTGTTGTAGCGTATTTTTCACTTTCTTACAGCAATAACCTTGAGGATAAATGTGAACATACACACACCAAGAACACTTGTGCACAACAAGCACAACACACGGAATCACAAATGTGCAAATGCACTCATAGGATTCATAAACAACTAAAAGGTTGGGCTATAATCCCAAAACCCTTAAGAAAATACAAGAGGAGCTGCCCATATTTATAGGGCATTTAGGAGGCCTTGGGAGGGGCTCCACATAGTCGTTGGAGCCCCTCCAACGGTCACAAATGTGACCGTTGGAGGGGTCCAACGACTAGTGGGTTGGGCCCCTCCCAATGCAAGTACAATGTATTAATTAAAGAAAAAAAAATAAAAAAGAAAAAGGGGAAAAATACAAACCATATTCACGAAAATGAATATGTGTAAAATGCCTAAACTACCCTTAGCAATATATATATTTTATATATATAATAGGTAGATACATATACATATATAATATATGTATATGTATCACCTTATATATATATAAAATATATATACGAAATTACAAGATTGTTTTACATATTTTAACACCCCCCCTCAAACTTAGGGCAAGATGACCAATAGTTTGCCAAGAAGGAAGTTGAACCGCGGAGCGCACAAGGCTTTAGTAAAGAAGTCTGCCAACTGATATTCGGACGTGACATAAGGAAGATCAATGACTCTTCTGAGATATGCTTCACAAAGATAGTGACAGTCCATTTCGATGTGTTTAGTCCGCTCATGAAAGGTGTGATTTTTCGCAATGTAGATTGTACTCTTATTGTCACAACAAAGCTTAGTGGGGCCTTTTATTGTAATCCCCATGTCTTCTAGCAATTGATGAATCCAAACAATCTCCATAGTAGTAGTTGTAATGGCACGATATTCAGCTTCTGTGGAGGAGAGTGATACCTTTTGTTGCTTCTTGCATCTCCACGATATCAGTGAGTCTCCTAAGAATACACAAAAACTAGTGGTGGAGTGACGGTTATTTGGGTCACCTCCCCAATCAGAGTCAGTATAAGCAATCAATTTTAAGTCGGAAGACGAGGACAGAAAAACTCCCTTATTTAGAGTACCCTTTATGTATCTTACGACTCGTAAGATGGCACTCATGTGAACGGATGTAGGCGCATGCTGAAACTGACTTGCAGTATGGACTGCATGAGATATATCTGGTCTGGTAATACTCAGATACATCAATGATCCTACAAGTTGTCTGTAGGGGGTAGAATCCAAAAGGGGAACCCCATCATCAATTTTCATCTTTGCCCCTACTACCGCAGGAGTTTCACAAAGCTTCTCATCTGTAATACCTGACCTGTCAATGATCTCAAAAGCAAGCTTAGTTTGAGATAAGAAATATCCTTTAAGAGAGTATGTTACTTCAATTCCCAAAAAATAAGTTAGAAAACCCAAGTCAGACATTTCAAATTTATCTTTTAAGATAGATTTTATACTCTTAACCCTGTTAGAGTCACTCCCGGTGATGAGCATGTCATCAACATACAGTAGTAAAATTACAATCCCTGCATTGGATTTTCTAACAAATAGAGCAGTGTCAGTAAAACAAGAGGAAAAACCATTCTCAATCATCACAGAGTTAAATCTATCATACCAAGCCTTGGGGGCTTGTTTTAGACAATAGAGTGCTTTTTGAAGACGAAGCACCTTTCCCTTAGGAGTCTTCATTCCAGGAGGAGCATCCATATAAACTTCTTCGCTTAAATCGCCATTTAAAAAGGCATTTTTAACATCCATTTGATAGATATTTCATTTGTTGATAGAGGCAACGGTTATAAGGCATCGGACAGTGGCCATACGAACTACAGGAGCAAAAGTTTCTTCATAGTCAATACCATATTCTTGACTATATCATTTTGCAATCAAACGAGCTTTATACCTTTCAAGGGATCCATCACTTTTAGTTTTTACTTTGAAACCCCATCTACACCCTATTGTTTTCTTGCCTTTAGGAAGATTTTGAAACTCCCAAGTTTTGGCTCTTCTCAGACACTCAAGTTCATTGTCCATTGCATTAATCCATTCAGGGCACTTACGTGCTTCTTCAAAATTTCTAGGTTCTATATAGGAGTGGATGGCACTAAGGCAGACTCTATATCTTGGTGAAAAGGAGTCATAGGAAATGAACCTAGAAGGAGGCCTTCTACTTCTTTCGGTTCTATGAGGGATTACTTCATTCTGAGAGGCACTGGGACTGACATCATTATATCTATCAAGAGCACTCCTAAAGTTGTTTTGATCTCTATGAGTATAGGTGATAGGGTCTCTAGGTAATTCTTCATCAATATGTTGATGTGACGAAGGAAGCAAGGAGATGTTTTCCTCAGTTTCAAATTCATTTGGGTTACTTTGATCTGACTCATCATCACTAGTATCATCGTCTTTATTCAGTAAATCAAATAAAAAGGAATAATCCACATTTTCATTATGAGGGTCACAACGTTCGAATCCACTAAGATTTTCCAAAAAACTCACATTTCTGGAAATATACAATTTATCACTTTTGATATCATAACAACGAAACCCCTTTTGGGTTTCAGAATAGCCAAGAAAGGCACAAGGAATGGCTTTAGGAGAAAGTTTGTCATTCTTATCAGTAAGAACAAAACATTTACACCCAAAGACCCTTAACCTGCTATAATCAGGTTCTTTATCGTACAGTTTTTCAAAGGGAGAAATTTTGTTTAAGTTTTTCGATGGGAGTCTGTTTATAAGATAGACAAAAGTAAGGGTTGCCTCAGCCCAGAGATTCTTTGGAATGTTTTGAGAAATGAGTAAAGTCCTAGTTGTTTCAATGATGTGCCTGTGCTTTCGTTCGGCTAACCCATTTTGTTTTGAGGGGTTTTCGGACAAGATTTTTGGTGAAGAATACCAAAATTTTCAAGATAACTTTTAAATTTATTTGAGAGGTATTCTCCTCCAGAGTCTGACCTAAAGATTTTTAAGCATCCATTGAATTGATTTGAAATCATCATGTGAAAACTTTTAAAAGTTGAGAAAACTTCATGTTTATGTTTAAGAAAATAAATCCAACAAAACCTAGTGTAGTCATCCACAAAAATCACATAATATGAAAATCCTCCTTTTGACATTAAAGGAGCCGGTCCCCATACATCGGAATGGACAATTTCAAATGGTTTTGTCGTAAACATGGATCTTTGAGGAAAAGGCAAACATTTCATTTTCCCAAGAATACATTCATTACATAAAAAATCACTTTTACAAAGATGTTTAACAAAAGGTAAATAGGAGATTTTAACAATATTGGGATGACCCAATCTCTTATGCCATACATGAATATCTTTGTTTTGGACGACGTTGCAAAATTGACTCTTGGGAACTTGAAGAAAATCTACGTAGTAGAGGTCTCCTCTTCTAGAGCCTTCCCCAATCAATCTCCCAGACTGACGATCCTGTATCCAACATTTATTAGAAGAGAATTTTACATCGCAACCATGGTCCGAGAGTTGGGAGACGGAAAGAAGATTTAAATTAAGGTTTGGGATAAAACGAATTTTTGGAACAAAGAAGTCTTGTCTTTCAAAATTACCTATTCCTTTAATCTCAAGAGATGTTCCGTCTGCGGTTGAGACAAAGGATGAAAAAGAATTTTTAGAAAAATTTGAAAAAGAGCAAGAGCTAGGGGTCATGTGAAAGGATGCCCCGGAATCTAAAAGCCAAGATGTCTTACCGGGGGAAGAGGATGACATAGCGGCTCCGGAAGTGCCTCCCTTGAGAAGAGGTTATAGTGCCTCTACGATTTGTTGAAGGGAAAGAGTCCCACTTGATGAACAAGGTCGTTGTTCCGCTTGGGATGCCATAGCCGTTGCAATCAATTTCTTCCATTTAGGACACATAGGTTTGATATGTCCGGGTTCTTTACAATAGTAGCAATTCAATTTGCTATAGTCTCTTTTGCCATACCGATTATTTCCTCCTTGACCTTGGTTCTAGAAATGAGGAGGTCTATAGGTCTTCATGTTATTTTCCGGTCTTGACACGACATTAACAATTTCACCATCTTCTTGAGTAGAAGAAGTAACAAGAATGCTATAATTATTCTTGCCAATCCCCATACGGGTTTCTTCACCACTTAGCTTGGTGATAACATCTTCAAGTGAGGGTGATGTGAAAGCGAAGAGAAGAGAGGACCGAACTTGTTCAAATTCGGGTCTAAGACCATTTAGAAAATTAAAGAACCGGTCTTCCTCAAGTTGTTTGTGCCTTAATTCGATTGCTTCTCCACTCCATTTAGGTTCAAGAATTGCGAGCTCGTCCCAAATAGAGGATAATTCGGCAAAGTACTCCCGAATGGTCATGTCATTTTGTTGGAGGGTCAAAGCCCTCTTTTGGAGAAAGTACTTGTGGGATAGATCTCTTGAGGTGTACATTTTCTCAAGATACACCCAAGCTTCGGAAGCTTTTTTAAATTTGATGATATTGGCGTTTATCTTGGTCTCAATGGATGAGAAAATCCAAGATAAGATCTTGAAGTTCTTCATTTCCAAATCATCATGTTTTTTAGAATACTCTTCAAGAGCCTTTTGTCTTCCATCCCCTTTAAGGATCTTAATATCCCCTCCTTCAATGACGGTGATTTTGGGTTCCGGTTCCGGTATGGATCCATGAATGTAACCCCAAAGCCCCTTTCCTTTAATATAGGCTTCCATATTACCGGCCCAAACATGATAGTTTGAGCCATTAAGCTTAAACCCAAGAGAGAAATGGGAGTCTTTTTCGCCCATTAGAGAGGAAAGAAGACAAGGAATAATACGTACCTCAAATACTTTTTGCGTCTTTCTTGACAAGAGAGGCTCCTAAAATATTGCTCGAAGAAGATGATCCTCTTTGATTTCAAAAAACTTGAAGGCACGCTTTTCGAGAAATGCAAGAGAGGGCGAATCACAATTCTTCTTTTTCAACGAGGCTCTAATACCATGTGAAAGTATCTTCAACAAGATACTTTAATCGATAACTCAATAACCTTGAGGATAAATGTGTGAATATACACACACCAAGAACACTTGGAACACTTGTGCACAACAAGCACAACACACGGAATCACAAATGTGCAAATGCACTCATAGGATTCATAAACAACTAAAAGGTTGGGCTATAATCCCAAAACCCTTAAGAAAATACAAGAGGAGCTGCCCATATTTATAGGGCATTTAGGAGGCCTTGGGAGGGGCTCCACATAGTCGTTGGAGGGGTCCAACGACTAGTGGGTTGGGCCCCTCCCAATGCAAGTACAATGTATTAATTAAAGAAAAAAAATAAAAAAGAAAAAGGGGAAAAATACAAACCATATTCACGAAAATGAATATGTGTAAAATGCCTAAACTACCCTTAGCAATATATATATTTTATATATATAATAGGTAGATACATATACATATATAATATATGTATATGTATCACCTTATATATATATAAAATATATATACGAAATTACAAGATTGTTTTACATATTTTAACACTAAGACCCAAAGGATATCTGGGAGCGGAATCGTTGTCATAGAGAATAAAAGTGAAAACATCATTTTCATAGCATCCCCAGCCCAACTCTCTTATAATATGCAAACAGCAAATTTAGGAAAACAGAGAACTCAGAAGGCTTTAGTTCGCATATGAGAAGCTGCTGTCCTACATATCCAAACAAAAACCTACAATGATTCCAACAAGGAAAGCTTCAAACAGAACTATCGTTGAGAGAATAATATCTGGCTCTTTGAAATTGTAAACTAATTTTTCTAGGATTCCAACTAATGTAACTGAATATCTTTTTTATCTCAATCAAAACAATAGCAGATTCGCATTTTCAATGCTACATCAAATTAGAAAGGGCAGCAAGTGGATGCACAAAAAGAAGGCCTTAGCTCTTTCTTTTTCCTTATTTTGTTGGGAGTTTTTGCTGGAAAGAATTGATTGAAACTTCAAAACCGAAAAACACACTAAAAGTACTTGGCTCCTCCATTATCACACAATTTTGAAACAGTCGCAGAATAGATAAGCATCCATTTTTCTTTAAACTATTATCCATTCAAGGCCATGAACAGCACAAGAAAGAACTTCACCTCATCTCCCACATTCTCCCACATCGAAATAACCTGATCGACAATCCAGCATACGACTGGATAAACATGATCATAATCCAGACCTTGAATTTGGTGACTTTCAAGAGGACATGGACACCCAATAGACCGCAATTCACTCTCAATCATTTCACCAACCTTTCTGTATCACAAAGTTCGAACTTAAATCACACAAAAGAACCATACAAATCACATTACCCGCTATACAAGTAAGAACCCCACAAAATTCCAGTTTTTTTTAGAGAGAAACCCCACAAAATTCCATTTATGATGACAATCATCACTATTGTATATTGCAGATGGAAGATAAGCATAAACTTAAACATGGGCATTGATAGCAATCATGTTAATAATTCAATGCTCCTTTAGTTATTAGTTTTGCTTCCTTGAGGATGACCACAGATATCAAAGTTTTTTATAGAAAAACGTATGATTCTGAAGAGCATAGATTGATGAAAACACGAAACAAGGGATGCCCAATTCGTAAAACGCACAAAGAAGAAGTTGGTATTCACGATTTATCTTGGAGAACTATGCCATCATCGTAAGAAGCAACGCCGGTGTTGCAGCAAGCAATGCACCATGAGAGACCACCGGTGAGCCTGTCGAGGAGGGAGAAAGAAGACTCGTGTGCTCTCGAGTAACCTGCTGATGCCAACAGGTCCAGAATTTTCTGCGAGAGATCGGATTCAGACTCCATGGAGAGAGAGAGAGAGAGAGAGAGAGAGAGAGGATTGGTTGGTTTGAACTTCGAAGAGTCGACCAAAAGGGGTCACTTGATATGACGCTACGCAAAACCCGAGTAAGGGCGGTGTACGAGAGCACTAACAAGTAACAACCGGACCTGCTCCCCTATGTATCTTCCTATATACTTTCTTAAAGGAGTCCGGAGCGGGTGCAATCGCATGGCATAAAATTTGTGCTCAAGCCTTGGGCCCCACAACTGACATCAAGTGCTTAATGCACAAATATTTGTGCAATCATATTTGGTGCAGCAAAAGTAATTTGATTTAAAAAAAATTTAAAATTTACAAAGGAGTTCTATTGGGTTCAAATGTTAGTTTTAATTTCTACCTCAAGAGAGATGATAGGGGGAGACAGAAAGATTAGGAAAGACTATCTATAAAAGTTTCTTTTAGACAGAGAAAGCTGTGGTTAGGCAAACTCTCCTACCAGTAATACAACCATACCATTTAGGGTTCAAACTTACAACATCCCAACACAAGGTGACATGCACTGGCTGCTCCTGCCAGACAAGCAGAGCGTCGTTGGTGGTTATCTATAAAACTTAAAAAGCAAATCCTATGAAGTTTTGATGATGAAGTTCCTGCCAAAGCAAGTAATCTCCGGGTCAGGATATCGAGCAAATCCTACTATAAAGTTACTTTGCCTAGTATATATATATATGGAGAGAGAGAAATGAAAATCTACTAAATGGCACCGTGTTAAATGAAATATGCTATTAGATTTTTAGTGTTATTTTGAAATTATGATCATCCAGATGTGATTTGTATGCTTGTTTTTATAGGAATCAGTTTTTGGAGCATTTGATTTCAATGCATGGATAGGTTTTTATGAGGTTTAAAAATCAACTACCTATAATTTTCATAAATTATTTAAGCTCCAAATACCATTTTTTCAATCCAAAAAGCATGATCCAAACATCGATTCTTAGTAAATCAATCATGTTGAACATATCTATGGGCTAAGTATTACACAAAAAAACATTGGACATCAAATAGCATGTTTCATTTAGCATCGTACCATTTAGCATGCTTTGATATATATATATATATATATATATATATATATATATATATATATATATATAGAGAGAGAGAGAGAGAGAGAGAGAGAGAGAGAGAGAGAGATTGTAGGTAATAGCTATAAGGGGTTTTCCTTAAATCTGATCATATAGTTGTGTTTTTATATGCTTGATTTTATATGAATCAACTCCTTGATCGTTTGATTCCAACACAAGCAGGTTTTTATAATGCTTAAAAATAAATGCTCTAAGATTTTTATAAATATTCAAAGCTTAAAAATTCATGTTCATATATATATATATATATATATATGATTAATATTTGGTGTTTTTGGAAGCATGAAGCTATTGAGCTGAAGATCTTAGATTCAAGCTTAACCACATAGATATGTCCAACATGGTTTCTAACAACACCACTAAGGGTGAATGAATTTTTCATGGGATGCATTTTTTATCATTTAGCCAGTCTTTTGTTTATCGTTTAGCCTATTGACGTGCTTAATGTTGGGGTTGATATGTGTCACTGATTTATTTTGGCAAACAATTACCGTTGTAGGACTCATCGCGGTGTTTAAGGTGGTGGTGATATATGTCATGGTTCTATTTTGACAGATAGTTTCTTGTGTAGGACCCACCACCCTCTACTTTGAGATTCTTTTAGATTGGATTATGACATATAGATGTGGTGTACAATGGTGTGTATCGTGGATGGATGAGAGGGGTGTTACCATAGCATGTGATATATTTGTAATGTATGCATTAAACACCATGGTATGTCATGTATCTATAATGTATGCATATGGGATGCATGGTTGGTGATGCATGCATGAGTGTTTACCATACCAAAGTAATGAGAGGGGCCACATGGATGGGTGTTACAATGGCATGTCATATATCTAGAATGTATTTATGTGGGATATATGGATGATGAGGAATCACAAACCGAACAAACAATATGTCATCACGATGACACTTGCTACCATACCAACCACAAATAGAACACCGACTAACACTAACAATTGTGTCACCATATTTTATCACCTTAACCACAAACCTAGCAACGAGTAATTGCAACTACAAACCAACCAAAGATGACTATATAAATCTCTTGATGCTACATTTTCCAACCCCAGCTACCACCAAACATGAAACCCAACGCAAAAGGACATGCAAGCCAAGTGTGGCTTAAATCCAGACCCAACCCCTGCCCCCCTCCCCCCCCCCCCCCCCCCTCCCGCCCTATAAAAAAAAACTCCTCAAAAGTGTGAATATGCATAGAAAAGAGTTTGATTTTTTTTTATGTTGTGTGTGTTCTGCATATACAAAGCTTAAGGAAAAAGCATAAAAGATGAGGGAAGGAAACACATATTTTGAGAATGACGAATCATAGGAAAGTCGTGCAACTTCAGTATTTCTTTCATTTCGAATTATTGTTTGCTATGTTTCTATGTATGTGTTTGTCTTTGTGTGTGCGCTTATTTGTTGTGTATGTTTGATTAGATCGAATGTTTTGTTTTGTTTTGTTTCTTTTTAGAAATTTAGTTGTTTTTCTGTATAGTTTTGCCTGCGTGAATAAGTCTTCTATTTATTCATTACAATGTTTTATTTGTAAAGTTTTATGGGTTTTTAGTAAAGTGGGTTATGTGATTGGATGTTTTATTCATGGTTTTCTTGAGTAGCATTTTATTGGACTATGGATAGTGTTGACAACAGGAAGATAGAAGCTTGAAAGATGTTATTTGTAATACATGGTGCCTTGGATGCTGGTCTTGCATTATGGTATTGGGAGCACCTCTCCAATTAATTTGAGCAAAGAGGCATGCTTTCTGGTTTTGGGGAGATAGATGATTACAGTTTTATTATGGTAAGATTAATCTATACTCTATTGCTTTGGAGGCTCTCTACCTGATTTATGCTAGACTTCAAAATTTGTATCATGCATATGAATATATGCTTCTGTGCTAGGAGTGCCACTATGAGGTTCTACATGAGCATCCCAGATTGCTTGAGTTGTTCATAGAACAGGAGATCTATGAATTGATAGAGGAGAGATGAGTTGTTGATGAGCTTAGGTGGATATGAAGCAAACATTGAGATAGATTTTGCTTAACTCGGTAAGGAAAAGCAATGGATCGACCAAAGTAAAGTGTGTCTAGGAAGTATAGCTTCTTTTCTTCAAGAGAAGATGTTGGTAGTTGATACATTCTGGTCAACGTTTACAATATACATTTTGGAGTACCTGTGTTTCTTTAACGTGATCTCCAGCTTGTCGGTACTGTGAAAAACAATGTTAAAGAAAAATGTGAGTTAGGTGCTGCTTATAGATTGCAACTATGCAAACAAAACAAAGAACTATAAACGAATATATGTTAGTGAAAAACGCAGGAATAAGAGCATTAAAATAAAATAAAAGAACAAAAAGCTAAACACAGATCCCAACGTGTGTTTCTAAACTAAAACAGAGTATCCTCTATTTTAGGACACGACACAAACTAAAAAGATCACGATATGATACTTAAAAAATCATAAAAAGTACAAATCTATCCTACACAATTTGAGGGAACTGCCCGTTTTGGATAGATTCTCATAAATCAGTAGAACAGACTAGTAAACGGCGTTGGATCCCAATAAATTTTTGCAGAATTATTCCTTACACAATCAAGAATCCAACACAGTTTATGAAATTGAAAAACTCTACAAAAAGTTACATAAAATGACTAGTACAACCAGAAAAACATAAAACCGATGCACAGGAAATCTCTTGATAGAATTCAGAAAAATAGTATGACAGTCCATCAAATGAGTTTGGATTTTGACAAAAAATTTCAAAAATATTCTAGACTCGTACAAAGACCAAACCCAATTTACGGATTTGAAAATACGTTTGAAATCTCTAGATACGCACAAAACAATATTGGAAAACAAAATCAAAATTTGAAACTAATGATTTTTTTTCTTTTCAACTTGACACTATTCTAATTATTTATTTTGCTAAAAAAAATAACTCTAACTAATAAAACTAATGGATTAAAAAATGGATTAATCTTCTAACTAACAAAAAAATCAAAATCAAAATATAGCTAATGAAGAAAATGAACTAGATCTAGTCGGCGGCTATGGTTGGACGATGGCCAACTCTAGGGGTCGACTTCTCTTTTTTTTCTATCTAAAAAAATCACACAGAAAAATCCAGAATATTTACCGAACAAACTAAGATTAATTAAACCTAATCTAATCAAGAAAAATAAAAAAATAATAGAAATAAAAACCTAGATTTAACGATGGAGAGAAGAAGGTAAAGAGGTACCGAACATGCCGATCCGACGTCTCCCGACGGATTGGATTGAGAAGAGAGCAAGCTATGACCTTGTGGAACATGCAAACGCCTCCCAGAGTTGTCCTCACATTGAACCTGCAGAAAAGAAAAGAAAATAGAAAAGAATAATAATAATAAAGAATAGAGAATGAAGAAGAATAAAAAAGAAGAAGTAAAGGAGAATTAGGTTTTATGTGAGGAGGGGAAGAGTGGAACAAAGAAGAGGGGGCGGCTGTTGAGAAGGGCCAAAAACGGGTTCACTCCCCTCTCAAACAAATATTTATACTAATATTTAGGTTAAAACAAAAATTATAAAAAGAATTCATAATTTAAAAAACTATTTCAAAAGACTACCTACACCTAGCCTAAATTATAAAAACGAGGTGGCGCCAAGTAGTAGGGGTATTTTTGAAATTTTATGAGTTAACCACAGTGGATTTGGGTTAAGTGGATTGTTGATCACGTGTGGATTAGATCCAAGATCCATCATATATCATTTGGATTGGATCTAGATCCGATTCTCTTTGAAATTCGCTCAAAAACCATAAAACAACTATAACTTTGTCATTTTAGCTTCGAATTGGATGAAATTCGAACCATGACTCCTTGACACCTGAAACATCATAAACACGGGCATCAAAATAGTAAAAGATACATAAATTCATGAATTTAATAATAATAATGAATGTATTCTCATATATACAATATATATATATATATATATATATATATATATATATTGTGGTTATATGATCGAACCTTTCTTCCTGACTACTTAGCCTACAAGTCAAACCCACCTACTGGTTAGTCTAACTGACTGGACTTGGGTTAGTCTGACCAGTTGGGCTTGGTCAGCCAAGCCAACCAGGCCCAGTGGTGCGGCAAGGTGCGTTGCACCTGTGCCAGACGCTATTGAGGTGCATGAAAAAAAAGAGTTAAAATACTTAATAAAAATATGTTTTAAGAAAAAATCTCTAAACCGACTGGGGCCAACAACGCCAAATCTATTGTTCATCTTATGTCTATTGTTTCTTAGCAGCAGACCATTATACAAAATATATATATATATATATAGTATCCAACTGGCTAGGTCGCCAACCTCAATCGGTTGCCAACCTCAGTCGGTTGCCATTGAGTTGCAGCCGATTAGGGCTAGCCGGTCCCAGTCAAGCTCAAACTGAACAGGGTGACCAGCAAGGTTTGCTTCCCTACTGGTGCACCATGGTTATGACTACAGTAGGCTGCAAACCTAACACAAGCTTGCTGCAGACTGACTACAGCCCCAAACAAAACAAAGAAAAATATATATAATAACATATAATAACATATGCTAAGTGTTTATGTTATGGTAAGCAATAATATATATATATATGAACCATATATATTACAAGTCAAGTGGAAGAAAAATATTAATATAATATAAATTCGTATTGGACTCAAAGAGAGAAACATAAAGAAAAAGATCTTTTTGGTTATATGTGAATGGGAACTACTAGAATATGCATAAGTTCAATTAAGTATAGATCATGAATTTTGTTCTGGACGATAATCCAAAGAAAATTATAAATCAAATAAGTCTGCCTATCATTTCATGCAAAAATGTGTATGTGGATGTATTTTTGCAAAGATGGCTCAATAATTCCTTTATGCTTAAATGAATGGTTTATTTCCTCGAAAGGTTTTTGTGAAACACATATTATGATAATTGTGATGTTTTATTCGTCTGCAAATACTTCAAGAACTGAATGACATGACTAGGTCGCGTTCACCGACCCTGTTCTATCGAATCTATGATTTACAAATATGTTGTATTGCAATGAAGATTTGCAGGGTCATACTAAGGCCCAAAGATGAGCATGAGGTTCTAAAGAACCTTCACGGTGCCACATGAGCACTTGTGATATTTTATGTGTGTCATGCAAACTTTGCACTCTTGATCTGTGGTGTACTTGTGTGTGTTACCCCAGACTGGGCATGTGGTTGAAAAAGATTAATGGGATATGATGCGTACACCCAAGTTATTAAATTAAATTACTGCATGCACACAAACCTAAATGAATGTCTGGCCAGTTTAAATGTACTAGGGTATTCTTCCTGCACTCGCTTGTTTAAATGCACCATGAGTTCACTGGATGAGTTATCTGAAAATACCAAATAAAATATAAGTATTTTTACTGCTCTTTGGTATAGTCTGCATTCTTGCCTTACAGGCAGGTTTAGTGCGTACCCAAACCCTGGCTTGCCCAAGAGAGACATATACAAATAACTTGAATGAAATACTCATCCAGTACCGGGTTACCTTAAAGAGGGTAGATGGTACAAACTTTGTTGGGCTATTGTGGAAACATACAATGTTTGTTATTATGTTATGAGTGGCAATAGCTCGATGGTATTCCACTCATAGAGTTAGGGGACCCAAACTACTCGATCTTTGTCCTATACGAGTAGGTCATGTAACTTATGCAGAAGTCAGATGCATCCTGTATCCTTTAGAGGTTATCTTTTGATCATTATGTTGCCTCTTTAAGAATCTGATTTAAATAGTCATTTGAAGTATTAAAACACCCATGCATAATAAATCTTCGAATGGTCTCATTTGACTTGACGTATTTGAAATGCACGTACCCGCAAGGGTTAATAAAGTAAAATATAAATTTTAACTATACAAATTTACGTTTTTGGCTTTTGTTGAATGTGAATTTTTATGTAATTGCTTAAAAAATTTCAACTTCACTTTGAATATTTTCGTTGTGTTGAAAAAAATTGACCTGAAAAATTGAATAAGTTTTGGATCGTTACAATAACAAGAAAGAACTCGCTAAATAATTAGAACTCAAGCAGTTCAACCAAAAAATGCAAGAGCTTCAATAAAAAATGCTCAACCAAACAAGTTTTGTACTCATCTTTCAAAATGGAAGCTTGCAAACCATAAGATACAATAAAATTATGATTCAAAGCAATCGACCATCCACACATACACCAATTACCTTCACGTCTATTTTTGCCTTTAGAGGTTCTTGTACATTCACGAAGTGACTGGTGAGGTGTGAAGTCGCTAGTGAGGCAAGTCACTTATTTGTTGCAGTTTAACTCTACATGTGTGAAGTGACTGATGAGGTTAGATTCTCATCTTACCATCACAGAGTTCTTTGTTTTGTTTGCATAGTTGTATTTCTGTAGGTGGCTGCCGTGGGATAGAAGGTTGGTGTTAAGGTGGACGCACCCAAATTCTGACACCCGCATGTAAAGATTGTGGTTCACGAGCAGAGGAGTCTTCTTTTTCTGTTTTTTTTTCTTTTTGTTAGTAAAGTATGGCCTTAGGCCACATTTATATGGGTTGTATTAATTTTTCTTCTGCTCGACATTTTGTAATAGGGTTTACACGCTTGTTTGCTGCACTTTAGTTTTGTTTATTTTTAAGGCAATAAAGGTGTGCTTATGTTTGAAATACTTACTTTCGTCACATTCCCTAAGTTCGACCCGAATGTCATCATTAGTGTGAACCAGTTTTTATTATTTGATGTTCGGTTTGCATAAACATTTTATTAAAAATATATTTTTTAAAATATCTTTTATAAAACTTACACCAATATATATTCAATTCTAAAATAAAATGTGTACATATGTGAGTGTATATATACAAGAAATATTACCTAAATGCCCAATAAAATAGATCACAACACATAAATGATGGTTTTAAAGATTTTCATTCATTTATCATGGATATCCATACATATGATTTTTTCCTCAAATAATGATTGAATCAAAACAAGGAAACCACTTCTCCCAAATGATGGAATGTATCAAGTATGATGTCATGAACAAGGATTATATACCTAAATATTTTATGAGATCTTCTATCAAGTTCTCCCTCTTCATACACTCGAATCACATACTCGTGATTCGGTTTTTGTGCCTAATATATCATCGGCTTCCTACAACATGGGAGTCAATATACATGTGAGGATGGAAACAATATGAACTTACATAATGGCTCAATGCATACATCCCTCGGTCCAAGAATCCTACCTCAAGTATTAGTCGAAACGGCAAACAATCGAGCATGTCTACGATACTGAACCTTCGAGCCCCAACCGACGGAATGTCCTCAGCCATTTGGAGATAAAGAGAGAGGCGTGAGAGAGAAGAGAGAAAATGGAGAGAGGGGAAAGAAATGAGAGAGAAGCGAGCGATGATAGAGAGTGTGTGTTTGTGTGTGAGGCAAAATCATATGTGAGGGTCCCTATTTATAGGGCCTCACATAATGTGAAATGGGAAAGTTATGATGTCTCTTCCATAACGTCATTAAACTGACTTTAGTACCTTTTTTGTCTTATTTAATTCCTTAAAGGCAAGTGGGGGGAGAAAAGTTCACCCTTTCTTCTTCCCCTCTTTATTATTTTATTTATTACCCCTTCTTTTTTTTAAGTTTCTTATTTTATTTATTACCCCTTCTTTTTTTAAAGTTTCTTATTTATTATTTTATTATTTTATTATTTTATTATTTTATTATTTTATTATTTTATTATTATTTTAACTTGTTTAGAGAAGAGGGAGGGTCGACCCACCCCTTCTCCTTCCTCTCATTAATATCCAAAAAAACTTGGATTCATATTCATTAAAGGTGGGGCCCACAAGTAAGTGGCGACCCACTATTTCTCTTTATTTCTTTGTTTATTACTTTCTCCTTTGGTTTTCATATTAAATAGTTTAGATTAACGTTAGGAATAAATTTCATTAAGATGGTTTGTTATTTCTAAAGTGACATATATATTAAATAAATATACTACCTAATATTAAATCTTAAAATATTTAATTAAAACCAAAATCTATATTTTTTATTGGATCATGGATCCATATTGGATCCAATTCTATTTGGATCAAACCCATACCTTATCCAAATCCAAAATGATTTTTCGATCTGCTTGAGATCCAAATCCAATCATTTTCTCTAACGAAATTTGGATCTTTTTGTGATCCAAATGCTGGATTCACCTACCTTTAATAATGGATTCTAGATCTATCTGAGATCCAGGGCCAAAAATCCAAATAAATTGTGAACTTAAATTTCAAGTTTTAAATTCCTCGAAACCTTTAATTTTAATTGATTAGATACTTTTTTAAATTCATATTTGTTTCTGATAAAATTAAATAGTTAAAATTTAAAAATTAAAATAATTTTTTTTATTTATTTAAATAATTATCAAAAATTTATGGGTCTTACAATTATAGTTCTTTGTTGTCTTTATTTTTTCTTCGTGTGGGCTGGAATTGGCAAGAAGATGGCTCCACCCAATAGAAATAAGAAGTCTAAGGCATAGTGGGCTCAACGTCAATGAATAAAGGAAGACCCAGCTCAGTATGTAAATCACAAGAAGATGTGTAGCGAACATGAGGCTGCAAGGTGGCGGCAATGTCGATAGTCTGCAAGAAAGTGACATTATTGGCCCTGAATCTTTGGTGATGGGATTAAGTGTCTTGCGGAGTCATGTTGTCGATGAGGATGTTGCTTCTTGAGGAGGGTTGAGAGAAAGCAATGTTGTTGGTCATGAGGCTTTGATGGTGGGATCAAGTGTTTTATAGCGTGGTGTTGTCGTTGAGGATGTTGTTTTTTAAGCAGAGACAAGTGGAGCAAAGATACAATATGGTAATCACGTTTTCTTAGGAATGGCGAAGTTTGTGTTGTTTGTATGTGCCTTTGTGTTTAGGGTTTGTAATAAACGTATTGTCTTTATTTAGATGAACGTTATCAGACTTTATGGGTATCTATAGGCACGACATATGGTATATGAGATGGTGAGGCATCTGAGGGTTCAAACATGGAAGATGATAGGGTGCCAATTGTGGAGCGGTGTGATGATGGTGATGTCCTTTTGATATAGATGAATATTTAGACAATCTAGATGATTCACCTGCACGTGGTATAGTGGAACCTAATTGACCATACATTGTAGGTCACTTGATCTTTTGGTTCAATTTGTTCTTAAGTAGAGACTACTGCAGGCGTTGTTGACATGGTAGATAATTTTTGAGACACACCACCTTTGGACTTGAATTTTCCTTGTTCTAGGAAAGATGTTGACGCCATTCTTTCGGCTTCAACTTTGTGCCCTCATTGTTATATATATGAAGTTCTTTTGGCATGAAAATGTCATGATGTGTTTCTTTAATGGCTATATTTTATTGCCATCTCCTTCACCCCCAGCTGCACTATATGATTTATATGTGCCCCTCTTTTAGACAAAAAACATTTTTGTAAATATATACATAAATATAATATAGCATTTGCATTCAGAGTTAAGAGTCAAAAGACAACATAGAAAACAAAAGGCTCTTTCTGCTTCCAGATACAAGGGCAACAATATCATAGAATTGGCCATTTGGTCCCTATAGAAGATCTGCCAAAGTTCCTACAAGTATACATCTATGATCCTGATTATGAAGTAGCTTTTTACAAAATTTTGTAGTCAAGAATCATCCATCAATTACAACATATTTTGGACATACACAACCCTCTTGGGCAAACCCTTCATACTTTTAGAGATATCGTTGGGCCAACAAAGTACAATATACAAATCCAATGCAATATCAGTGCATGAAAAACCAACCTTCAGTATCTGAAGTTGCGATGATATGGGTCGAAGGGGCAATCCATCAGACTAGCAAATGAGGCGAGTTCATTCGAATTATGGGTGGCATGATTCTTTGTAGTATCCTCGGCTATTTCTATATGCCATGTTGGTTGGAATATAGGAGTTCCATAGATGGGAAAGGATGAACATGGACAATGATCAAAACTATCGCCCTCAGGAATACTATTCGTACAAGTTGCAAATCCATCCAAATCAGCAGTCTGTTCTATTGCGGGACAACCAACTATTACAATAGTATTTTGTTGACATGACAAATCGCCTTGACTTTGTTGTGTCTCATCAGGATAGGTATAGGGTTGAGTTGTATAACTGTTTGGAGGACAACCTTGGTTTTGGAGAAGTGGATGCTTCAAAAGTTGGAAGAAAAATAATATTGCCACAATATTTTATTGGTGGGCCACATTGCCTACATACAAAGTATCATGATGCTATGGTCATTGCTCACAAATTTGGAAAACATGACTTGTTTATTACAATGACTTGTAATAACGACTAGAGTGAGATTGGAAATGAATTGTTTACTTCTCAATGGTGTATGATCGACCTGATTTATATGCACAAATCTTTTATACTAAGTTCAAAAAGTTGAAAGAACTTGTTATAAAAAAAAGTTGTTTGAATTTGTGATTGCATATGCATTAGTTGTTGAGTTTCAAAAGAGAGGAATGTCTCATGTTCACATACTCTTAATATTATAAGGTAGATTGTTTGAAGTACAAGAAGTGACTCAAAAATAAAAATAATAAGTCATTCATTTCTCATGAGTGGAATTTAATTCATGTTTCATTGCATAATTGGAGGATTGATTTTGGTGCCACTGTACACATTACCAACTCTTTGCAGGCATTTTTGAACAAGAGGGAACCAAAAGAGCATGAAAGAAGCATCTTTTCTGGAAATAGGATGCGTTTGCATGTCAAGAATGTTGGGACCTACAAAATTGGGTTGGAGTCAGGATTCATATTGGATTTGGTCGATACATTCTATGTTTCACCCTATAGTCGGTACCTGATTTCAATTTCAAAACTTGATAAGTTTGGCTTTGTATTTAAATTTAAAAATTTCAAACTTATTATTATGAAAAATTCAATGAATATAGGTTCTGCATATATGTGTGATGGTTTGTATCGATTAAGAACCAAATTCTAAATTCGAGAATTTCACTCCATTGAGAACACAATGATTGGCAATAAATGTGGCCTAAAGGATGATCAATCCTATCTGATTTGGCATCGAAGGTTAGGATATATCTCGAAAAAGAAAGTCCAAAGACTCGTGAAAGAGAGAATCCTCGGATCCCTTAATTTTATGAATATAGAGTCATTTGTTGATTGCATAAAGGCTAAGCAGTCTAACACGTATAAAAAAGATGCCAAATGCAACAATAAAAAGTTAGAAATAGTGTGTACGGATGTGTGTGACCCTTTTCACCGTGTTATACGGGTGAAAAATATTTTGTCACCTTTATAGACGATTACTCACAGTATATGTATCTCTACTATTATCTAAAAAATCAGAGGTCTTTCAGGTTTTTAAGGACTTAAAGAAAGAAGTAGAGAAACAAACTGATGAAGTTATTAAGGTTGTCAGGTCTGATAGAGGTGGTGAATATTATGGTCATTTCACTGAGATAGGACAAAAGGAAAGTCCATTAGCACAGTTTCTAAAAGAGAAAAGCATTGTACCTCAGTATACAATGCTTGGTAGTGCTTACCAGAATGGTGTAGCTGAAAGGAGAAACCGTATGCTTAAATAAATGGTTTGAGCGATGTTGAATCAATCAAACCTTCCTTTGACCTTGTGGGGTGAAGCTTTTAGGACAACAATGCATATTTTGAATAAGGTTCCTACAAAGATTGTTCAAAAGACTCCTTACGAGTTATGGATAGGTAGAAAATCTTCTTTGTCATATATGCACATATGAGGATGTTCAGCAGAAGCTAAATTGTATAACCCATATATAAATTTTTTTGATTCTAGGACAACTAGTGGTTTCTTTATTGGTTATCCAGAAAGGTCAAAAGGCTTTAGGTTTTATTGTTCATCGCATATACCACAGATAATAGAAATAGATAAAGCAAGATTTCTTGAAAATGGTTCTATTGGGATAGATACGTCACAAAATATTGATTTTGAGGAAATGCAGGATTCAGATTTCACACCTTCTAAGGTTAAAGACCAGATTTTTTCTATCATTGTTCCTTCGGGTAATGTAAGAGAAAGTTTCGTCAATGAACATCAATCTCAACTAAATCTGATTGTTGATGAGGATATACAACAACAACAAGATACAGAGGCTCATTTTGAACCACTTGTAATACATGTATAGAGGTCCACCAGAATCAAGAAATCTGATATCCATTCGGACTATGTGGTGTATTTACAAGAGTCAAATGATTTTATAGACATTGATAAAGATCCCTTTACATTTGTAGAAGTCATTGAAAGTGAAATATCAATACATTAGATCAATGTCATGAAAGAAGAGTTTGACTCTATGACAAAGAACTAAGTGTGAGATCTTATACCTCGACCTGATGGAGTTAGACCTGTTGATTGTAAATGGGTCTATAAGACTAAAACATACTCTAAAGGTCATGTGGAGAGGTACAAGGCTAGGCTTGTTGCAAAACGTTTCACACAGATAGAGGGCATTGATTATAATGAGACTTTTTCTCCTGTCTGAACTAAGGAATCATTGAAGATAATCATGGCCCTCGTAGCTCATTTTGATTTAGAGCAATATCATATGGATATGAAAACTGCCTTCCTAGATGGGGATCTCGATGAGGAGGTATACATGCAACAACCTCCTCGTTTCAGTATAGATGACTTGAATAACTTAGTTTGCAAATTGAATAAGTCAATTTATGGACTTAAACAGGCCTTCCTCCAGTGGTATAAGAAGTTCAATCAGGTAATTATGAACTTTGAATTCACTGAAACAATTGTTGATAAGTGTATTTACATTAAGAGTAGTGGGAGTAAGTTCATAATTTTGGTTTTATATGTTGACGACATTCTTCTTACAACTAATGATTTGAGTCTATTACATGAAATAAAAGATTTTCTTTCCTCTTATTTCGATATGAAGAACATGGATGAGGCCACTTATGCCCTTGGAATCGAAATTCGTCGTAAAAGAACTAAAAGTGTTATTGGCCTCTCTCAGAAATCCTATATCATTAAGGTTCTTAAAAGATATGGGATGGAGAATTGTTCTCTTGGTTCGGCACATATAGTGAAAGGGGATAAATTGAGCTTAAAAAATTGTCCTCAGAATGATATAGCGAAGGCTCAGATGGATGTTGTCTCATATGCTTCAACAACTGAAAGTTTACAGTACGCACAAACCTGCACTCAACCTGATATAGCATTTGTTGTAGGAATGCTTGGTAGATATCAGTCAAATCTAGGCATTGTGTATTGGAATGCAGCGAAGAAGGTCATGCGCTATTTACAAAGAATAAAATACTATATGTTGACCTACAGGAAAGCTGACCACCTAGAGGTCATTAGATACTCTGATGTGGACCTAGGAGGGTGTATTGACAGTAGAAAATTCACTACTGGATACATTTTCCTACTAGCGGGTGGTATTGTCTCATGGAGAAGTGAAAAACAGTCTATCACTGCTGCTTATACCATGGAGGCAGAATTTATTGCTCTATATAAGACTTCGTCATAGGTCATTTAGATAAGAAACTTTATTATATGTCTTGGTATTGTGGACTCTATTGAGAGACCACTAAAGATCTTTTATGATAATGAAGCAGCCGTGTCCTTTTCAAATAACAACAAGAGCTCAACATCGTGTCGACACGTAGAGTTAAAATATTTTATTGTTAAAGAAATGACTGAGAATCATCTGGTATGTATTGATACAATTAGGACGAAAGAAATGACTGCGGATCCCCTTACTAAAGAGCTAGCAGCAGGATTGTATTCCCAACATGTAAAGGGGGTGAGTCTTTTTTATTCCTTCTGATGTATGACAATACATTAAGTGATCACATTTGTGTATATAAATTTGGTTCTCTATGGCTTTGTATATTGTTGATTTTGCATAAAGGATCCCTCACATGGGTTAGAGAGAATAGTAGAATAACAATATTAAAGGCCCAATAGAATAGGTGAGAGACCAACTTATTCATAAAGATAATTTTCTACATGCCTAAGTACTGAAGGTGAATTATAGTGTAGTACATGAGAATATGATATTTCATAAAAGGGTGTTCATATTCATGACTCATATAATTCATCCTTGTGATAAAGGGTAACATGTGAACCTATATGAAGAATTAAATCGAGATAATGGTATCCACCTTGATTTAGTACACTTTTGGTGTCAATGGGTCAAGTGGGAGAATATTGAACATAATGAGTCTGAGTCCAACACACAGGGTGACCTGATTTGATAGCCATTAGTGGGTCACATTAGTGGCCACATAATGGGGTTAGTGGGTGGGAGTTACATGAATGTGGAGAGACCACATTCACGTAATTGCCTATTTCTCCCATTATATAAGAGGGTAGGATGCTACAAAGATGATGAGAGATTTGTAGTTGTAATCATACCCAAATCTCACACCCAGTTTACGTGGTATAGGGTCCTACTCACTGTTGACCTAAGGCCCGGGCTCATTGTGGGCGCCGATCGGTTGAGGAGAATGCCGAATTCTCTGCACGTGCTTTATGGCGAATTCAGGTACACTTTTTGTGTTTGTTTTATAGAAAACACCAACACTCAAGTCTAATTGGATCCACCATAAGAGAAATCATACCCGGACCGATAAAAACTACATGAACGAGACCCAGCTCATACCTGATAAACTAATATTTTTATAATTTTTACATTGAAAATTTGAGTGTCTTGATCGAAACTCTGGTTGGGCCTGAGTCTGTACAAAATTTCATAAACTGTACCTAGCTTCATGTATTAATCGGAGGGTTCAAACCTGGGGCTTAATCGGGTCTTATTATTTATCACCGTACGCAGACCCTATAGGATCTGGTTAAACCCGGCCCGTTGACACCCCTTGTTATACCTAGTTTTAAAAAAAAAAGTAAGGATAGAATTTAATTGAATTGTTTGTGAATCATCAACTTTTTATCATCAGATGACATGTGTCATTAGACAATAAAAATATTAAACAAAAAAATTTAATCGCTTAAAACATATTAAAATATATGAATTGAAATGACAGGTGAATGGGCCTTTTTTTTGACATAGACAAATCGATCTCGATCTGAATTGGCCGATTCAGATTGAATTTAACAATGATGACCTTGAGGCAAGGGATACCCATTTTTGGGTTTTAAACTGTGGTCGTCTATCAAGCCACAAATCACAATCACCTCTACCGAGGAAGGTGGAGCCCTTATGAGCTTACAACAGCTCAATATTGGCCGGTAACAGCTTGTCACTTTAAGCACGATGAAAGACAATAATAGAATGAGAAGAATGACACCCATCAACTATAAAATATTAAACAGCCCTGTACACGAAAGGACCCTTAATCCTACCAATATAATTTTCAAAGGGAAAAGCAATGATTCTAACCATGGCCATGGCAACTGTATTGATGCACCTTGACGGTGACGGTGACGGTGATGGGACAACTGCAATTTCTTCATTTTTTTTTTTTAATCTTACCTTTGAGATCTATTTTAAGGCTATTTTGGGAGGGACTTTAAAGATTTATAGAATCTCCACTAATCTGCGCTAGGGATGGCAGTGGACAGGGGTGGGGTTGGGGACGTCTTCACCCCCGCCCCGTTTCAAAATTTTGTCTTGCATTCTTGCATGAATTTTGAATTTAACATTGATCTTCCGTTCATTCCTCGTTTCATGTCTTTTATCTTCGATCAAAACTTTGTTTTTCTTTTGTCAGAAGAAAGAGAAGAGATAAATGAGATCTCGTGCAACTCATTAGAGGAATGAGGGAAAAGAAAGAAAAGTGATTCTCAAAAAGGATTTTATATTAGAGTTAGAAATATATATATATATATATAATTTTATAATATATATAGAAGGGTATAATAATAAATTTTTTAACAAAGATCGAGACGAGGCGAGGCGGGCTCAGGGCAAAAATAAGTCTATCCCTATCTCCATCCCGCACAGGTTTTGATTTTAACTTTCATCCCTAGTTCATTCTCTGTTTCATATCCTCCATTCTTGGTCCAAGCCAGGCAAGGCAGGGTGAGGCCTGTTTTTCCCTAGTCCATTGCCATCCCTAATATGCGCCATTTGATGTTTCAGATTTGTTACTTGAGGGCACATGAAAAGATGCCAAATTCTTTTTCATTTTCTAATTCTAATTACTTCCTTGCAAAGATGAGGTTCTCTCTTGTGGTTTTATATATATTTATTGGCTACTCGAACTAATGGGTCCAAATGATTTTTTTTTAATTTTTTTAATTTTTTTTAAGATCTGATGTGATCTACATTATTTGTTTAGTAGGAAACTTGTTTTGAATCATATGATTATGATGAGTAATAAGTTTTTTAAAAGGGTTCAAAAATCAACTGCCACAATTTGCAAAAAATTTATAACTCAAAAAATCACATTTTTACATCAGAAAAACATGATTCAAAGCTTGATCCTTAGCAAACAAATTATGCTCAACAAATTTGTATGGTTAGATTGAGTCGATACTGATGATGTAGATAGATATAGTCAATATGGTTTCACGGGTTCAAGATAATGGTGGTGATGGTTTTGGATAACAGTTGGATTAAAGATAATAATGCTGGTGTGTTGGGATTGCACGTCAAATGACCTCATTGACGCATACTATCGAGGACATTGACATAGGGCTGGGAAACCCTCTTCAAAAATATATTTATTTATTTATTTGGTGTCTTTAAAGGCACCAAATTATATGGAACTATTGAGTTTAAAAGCATTAGTTTCATCTTTATCAACTCAATCAAACTGTGGTCAGGAAGGTTGACCACATAGATGTGGTAGGAAGGTTGGTTTTCTAAGGATCAAACCTTTGATTGTGTTATTTTAATTCAAAAATATGATTTTTGAATTATGAAATTTTAGTACATTAAACAATTCATTTTTTAAGCTTTTAAAAAATCTTAGTATGCATCATAATCATGATTCAAAGCTCATTTTCTACTAAACAAACATTGTAGATCACATATATAAGATTTAATTTACAAAAAATATTAAAACCTATGATTTTTAGCTCAATAGTTTCATACAATTTGGTGATTTAAAAAAAGCACCAAATATTAACCCTATGCATAGGGTAAATATTGGCTACTAATAAAAGTATTAAACTAATGAGCTAGAAATCATAAGTGCAAGTTGTATCAACTCGATTTAACTACATAGATGTGTTCAGCATGGTTTGTTTGATCAAACCTTGGATCATGCTTTTCTATTGTAAAAATGTGATCTTTTGAGTTATAAAATTTTGACACATTATGGGGCATTGATTTTTGGATTCTTTTAAAAACCGAATTATTTTGTCATAATCACATGATTCAAAACAAGTTTTCTACTAAACAAACCATCTTACATCCATAACATTTGATCTACAAAAAATTTAAATTTTTTGAAGAAAAGAGTGATTTTTATTTATTAGTTTTGTACCTTTATTAGTAGCCAATATTAACCTATATATATATGTGTGTGTGTGTGTGTGTGTGTGTGTGTGTGTGTGTGTGTGTGAGAGAGTAATGTGTAGTGTTCAAACTATTTATCTCCCAGACCATTCAATAGCCATTTAAAAAATGCACTAAAATATATTTTTTTGCTTGGTCCAAAACTAAAAATGTATTTTATCATTGCTTATTTACTAAAAACCATGTTTTGAATCAAATCAATTTAACATGAATTTTTGTTTTTTTAGCTTAAATAACGTAAACATGAAAAATGTTTAAACTAATACATGCCACACATTCAGTCATTGAGAAAGGGGTATGGAGGTGGGATGTTTGGCATCCATACAGTGTTGCTAAGCATTTTTGGCAAGGCTTTGGGCCAGGATTTGCTCTCCACCTCATCGCGAGTGCTTGCAAAATAATGATAAAACCAAAGCTCATTAATATAACAATGGTTTTTGTGTTGAGACAACAACATTTTAACTATTTATTTTACACTAAATATTTATAATATAAAATATATCTCAAACATAGGGATGGCAGTGGACTGAGGTAGAGGCAGGGGACAAGCTCTCCACCTCCGTCACATCTCAAAATTCTGCCTTTTACCTCTGCACCGGTTTTGATTTTAACCTCCATCTCCGCCTTCATCCCCGTTTCATGACCTTTATCCCCGATCCAAATGGGGTGAGGCAGGGCAAGGACCCGCCGGTCCACCGTCGTTCCTAAAGGTATTTTAGTTATTTTACTAAAGGGAATTAGGGATGGGGGCGGGGCAGGATGAAGAAAAGCTTAAGTTCATTCTGGCCTCCATCCCTGAATGGGTTTTGATTTTAACCTTTATTCCCGCCTTCATTACCATTTCAAGTCTTCCATCTCCAGTTCGGTTTCCCCTGTTCACTGCCATCCCTACTCATGTCACTTTGTGTTGCAAGTTCAAATCCCAATGGTATGGTTGTATAGCTGGTGGGGTCTGCCTAACCTCAATTTGCTTATAAAAAGAAAAACATATGAGCCCAGCCGAGCTTGGCACTGTTTTACAAGTTTCAACCAATTCTTTAATAGTTAAACACGAGTTGTTTGTCTTTGTCTTCCAACCTCAGGGAAAGGTGATACGATGGATCGTAAAATAACTCAAAATTAAAAATTTAAACAAATTAAAATGTAGACTTATAAAAACCAAACCCCATATTAAATCAGAGCAGATCCAGTGATAGGTCAGGCCACAAAAAAAAGACGACTGTGTTTTGTGTTTTACACAGCAAATTACTCCATGCATTAGCGATTTTCTGTGTTTTGTGTGGCCGAAGTAGTTTGTAAAGTATTCGAACCCTTGATGATGATGATGTGAGAGAATATAACATATACCAGAAACCCTTGTTGCCTTGCGGCCACATGAGGTGGGTGAAGCTGCTGCTGGCAGCTTCGAGACGGTCAACGTCCTCGATACCAAGGCTCTCGTAGAGAGGGACGACATCCGAGCGGCCCCCGTACCCGAAGTAAGGCTTGATAGTGGTGTTCCTCCACTTGGTCTCCGTGGGGAGGCTGAAGAGGTCCCTGAGAGCAGAGAAGGCAGCCTCCACCAGGCCGGGAGGCATCCCATCGTAGGCCACCAGGAAGCAACCGCAGCTCTCTGCGGCATCCCTCGCCTTCACATACATGGCCTCCCATGACTTCATCCCACCTACCACACTCTCTCTGTCCTTGGTGAAGTCCAGGAAGGGGATGGAGAAAGAGAGCGACCCCATGCTCCTCTCTTTCCCTCTCTAGCTTCTCCCTCTGGTAGATGAGTACCATGGCTATCTCATGTGTTATATACATAAAAAGTATAGATGTGTTAGGGGTTGTGGTCAGTGACACGTGGCCTTGTACATTAATTGTTTTTATTAAATTTGAAGATGGCAAAACAACATGGCAGTTAGCTACATCTCATGTTGGGGTCCCAAAGAGCACAACCTATGTAAGCATGTGTGTCTCGTATCCCCATGTTTGTTAGCATTAATTAGTGTTGGAGTTTGATGCGATTGCAAAGACTTAAGTATCCTCTTCTTTATTGGTGTAAAAAAAATGACGATTCTAGAAAAGGAGTGGTTGTAAAGACTTAAGTGCCCCAAAGATGATTATTTAAGACTCAGTATCTGCACTGCAGGATTATCCGAGAAAGAAATCTCCCCTGGAGGAGGCCATGAACATCAACCCTCTCACTCTCTCTCTTCTCTTTCTGCTTCTGTGCACATCCAGCAGAAGATCCTACATTGCTCCATCAAACACCGATTGATCTGTACATTGACTGTTGTGGAGCCTGATTCAGAGTTTTTACCCTTACAGAAGGAGAGTTTGGGGGTTCCTCCCAGCGTGGGTAGCATCATTCAACTAAATGAGTTGTAGATCCTGATTCAGAGTTTTTACCATTACAGGAGAGGGGTCTGGGGGCTCCTCCCAGCGTGGGTAGCATCATTCAACTTGAAGAGTTGTGGAGTCTAATTCAGAGTTTTTACCCATACAGAAGGGGGGTCTGAGAGCTCCTCTCAACGTGGGTAGCAACATTCAACTTGAAGAGTTGTGGAGCTTGATTTAGAGTTTTTGCCCTTATAGGAGGAGGGTTTGGGGGATCTTCTCAGCGTGGATAGCACTGTTCAACTTGATTCGTTGTAGAGCCTGATTCAGAGTTTTTGCCCTTACAAGATGAGGGTTTAAGGGGCTCCTCCCAGCGTGGGTAGCATCGTTCAACTTGATTCATTGTGGAGCCTGATTTAGAGTTTTTGCCCTTACAGGAGGGGGGTCCGGGGGCTCCCTCCCGGCACGGGTCCCGGGTGTCGTGGTCAAAAAATGCACAGGGTGTCGTGGTGAGAAAGGCATATGTTTGTTCCAAGCAAGGTTGGAAGAAACCAATGGAAAATCCAACAAGGAGCATGCCATAATCAAGATGTGGATGTCAAGCGAGAATGGTGTTGTGCAACTTAAATAACACAGAATAATAGAGGTTTGGTTTTTAGTTAAAATAGAGAATGAAATGATAATAGAAATTGCTGAAAATTTACAGAAATAAACTAGACTCAATAACAAAGACACCGCTTTTTATGGATTTGGAATATGACCTCCGGTTAGGGAGATATGACCCTAACAAGTTGGTCCTAATTCGGGTAGCGATTTACAGCAATTTGCTTACTAAATAACACTACAAATCGCTATAGTGATTTGCGAAAGACACTACAAATCGCTATAGTGAGATCCAACAACACTATAAATCGCTGTGGAGCTCGTTGGAGACTCAAAAATACTATAAATCGCTATAGTGATTTGCGAAAGACACTACAAATCGTTGTTGAAAAGCTGGATAACACTATAAAGCGTTGTGAGGCTCATTGGAGACCCGAAAATACTACAAAATCGTTGTAGGAAAGCCCGATAATACTACAAATTGTTGTTGGAAGGCCCCAAAATAATTTGGTCCGGAGGGTGCTGCCCTCCGAGCCCGTCAGGGGCGCGCCTCCCCCCCCTGGACACCCCTCATGTAAGGGCAAAAACTCTAAATCAGGCTCCACAACTCATCAAGTTGAATGATGTTATCCACGCTGGGAGGAGCCCCCAAACCCCCTCCTGTAAGGGCAAAAACTATGAATCAGGCTCCACAACGAATCAAGTTGAACGATGCTACAGTCAGTGTGCAGGTCAGTCGGTGTTTGATGGAGCAATGTAGGATCGTCTGTTGGATGTGCACAGAAGTAGAGAGAGAAGGGAGATAGAGTGAGCGGGTTGATGTTCATGGCCTTCTCCAGGGAGAACTCTTTGCCTCCCTTGATTTCTTCTCTAGAGAGAAAGAAGGTTTTACAGTGTTTTACGGAGAAAGAAGAAGAAGAAGATGACGATGAAAAGTTAGAACAAACATTTTTTATGGTTCGGGTCAACATCATCTTCGACTTTCTGTATGGATGACATGTTTGTCCTTTTTTTGAACTGTTTGTTTTTTCTTTTTTGAATGAAGGGCATTTTTGTCATTTTCTCAAACCATCGCTTTATGAAAAAAATAGCAAGAAAGGGTACTTAAGTCTTTGCAATCAAACCAGACTCCAATGCTAAGTGATGTCAATATACACGAGAATACGAGCCCCATGTGCTTGTATACGTGGTGCTCATTCAGACCCCCGAACACAGACGTGGGATTCAGTGAATCATCGGTGGTTTATCATATATGAGTCAGCTTAAATAAATGAGAATAATAAATATAATATTTTAAGCATGTTCTAACGCTTAGATTTTGGTTTTAGAGCTTAGATGTATGTAAATAAAAATGTGTGCATCACAGAAACACCCTCTTCCAAAAATCAACGTGTCAGTCAAAGGGTGTTGTGAAGGCTTTGAGTGGAAGGCATCTGATCAAACCCCCACTAGTGCAGGTGGCTTTTGAAGGTATGCTATGTAGGCCAGGGTGGTCATGGCCCCACCCAAGGTTTGCTTCGCTGGAGGCAAGTCCACTGAGTGGCCTGGTTCTCGGCCAGGCTTCCTCGTTGTTTAAAAAAAAAAAACTTGTGATTTGATGGACCATGGATGACGTCAGAAGACCATTAAAGATAATGAAAAATAAAAACGTCACAAAACTTTATTCAAGCTTCAAACAGGCTCCAGCACTGAGCCTTGTTTGTGCCTACAGTTACCCACACTAGAAGAGACTCGTGGCCTTAGCTTAGTGGTTTAGTTGCCATTTGAGGGAGAGAGAGAGGTATCTTGTCAACTCAGGCAGAACTTTTGATTGGTCAAATTAGTAGTAGGAGAGAATTGGGCATTCATAATTTTCGTGTTGGAGGGAATTGGCAATGCACACAATTCCCTGCCATCAATTTCCACGGAGGAGGTAATAGACAATCCCCCTTGCATTTTCCAACTCTCGCCATACTTCTGTCAAATTGGAAAAACTTAACTAAGATCTAGGTGGGGATTCCTGGCTTCTCCCAAACAGTGAGTGGGATTTACCATCCCTCCAATTCCTTTCTATGCTCCATATCCGAACAAAGACTAATATGACCCAAGTAGAATCCCATAGATCTCTAATGCACTAATTCATGAAAGAAATATGCCAATCAGGTTAGATCCTGGCGTGATTATGACGCAGCTGTTAGGCACATCTAAGGTAGGATTGGATGCATTGAGTCTGCAGGCTGGTCTAACTTTAACTTGAATTTTAAGGACTAGGATCTAATCTGATCCAGATCCATTTCTAGCTAACATAAGCTTAGAATTTTAATAACTAGGATTAAATCCGACCCATATACATATCAACCTGGAACAGCATGAATCTATTTGACAATCAACCACCATTGAAGTTGGTTGTAGTGTGGCATTTAATGAGAAATTCTATGTTTAGCCCTTAAATGGTGACAGTGGCCCAGATTAGGAGTGGCAATCAGGTCGGGTTGGCCGGTTGGCGGGTCGGGTCGGCATACCTCAAATGAACCTGACCCGTTTATTAAACGGATCGGCTGTAGCAAACACGAACCCGACCCATTTTATTAAACGGGTAACCTGACACGACACGGTTAACCCGTTTAATAAACGGGTCGGGTCAGGTAAACGGGTTGGTGGGTCGGGTAAACGGGTTGGTGGGCAGGTCGGGGTCGGGTAAACGGGTTGGCGTGCGGGTTGGCGGGTCGGGGTCGGGTAAACGGGTTGACATGCCCGTTTATTAAACGGGTAGCCGGGTTGGCAGGTTGGCATACCCCTAACACAAACCCGACCCGTTTAATAAACGGGTTAGGCGGGTCGACCCGTTTAAGCCAAACTCAAATCCGGCTAAGAAGCGGGTTGGCGGGTCGTGTCAGATTTTGCCACCCCTACCCCAGATTGCCGCATGAGAATACTACAGAAACTATATTGGATGGAGACAGTGCCCAATTGTTAAGATAATATCACAAAGCGGTAATGGGAAAAGGTGACGCTTTATTTAACAAAATGACTTCACTTTCACATTGATGCGGAGGAGATCCTCCCCAAATTGGTATCCCCATACCTTTGATATCTTCTAGTTTTGGGGTGCCCTTTCAGGGTGAGAGTAAGTTATCTGTGGCCATTACCTTTTTAATGGTCCATATGGTTGGTGTGAGCTGTACATGGTCATCAATCTCCATTAAATTTGGTGGGCGCCACCCTATCAACCTTATCTACAATTAGGTAGTTACTGTTCCTGGCTTAATTAGCTCTTGGTCATGCTCCATTTCCTTCATAAATATCATATGTAAGAGCAGTAAGATTTTAGATTAATGGTGGCCATTAGGGCTGGAAAACATGCCCAGCTACTTATAGCTCCGATCGTGTTCAGTTCGTAAAGAATTCATTCAAGTTCATAGCTCTGTTCGTGCTCAGCTAAACATGATTTAAGTATATGGTTTGCAAGCAATAGATTTAGAGACCAAATCCTATTGCTTCCTTATCTAAGAAATGTATTTTTTTTTTGTTTACTTTCAGTTCTGAGAATGTAATTTTTTTTTTTATAAATAAGTCAGCTCAGGCTCACTAAGAGCTCGAAGTCAGCTCAATTCACCACAAAGAATGAGTCAAGCTTGAACACTTCAAGGTCAGCTCACTCAGCTTGTTTACCAGCCCTAGTGAACATGCTTAGAATAGAGAAGAAAGGGTGAGGGCTTCTTCTCCAAACTCACAACTGGCACCATTTTCCTTTTGCGTTCCGTGTTTGGGTATGGTAAAGAGTTGCATTTGATCAGCTCTTATTTTGTTGTTGCTGTTGTTTTTCCCTGTTTGAAGAAAATGAAATGTCTCCTTCAAGCATGAGTTGTTTTACTCCATTTGAATAGAAACAAGCCTTGAATTTATTTGCTGTTCGGGTAGAAATATGGCATGCATACAACCCAACAAGATACCTGTAGTGAGCATGCCCAAATAAGCGACGGCAGCAAGTACCCTGATTGGGCTAGGGCCCCAACCTTGGGGGGTTTTCACCTTGATGAAAATGGTTCAAAACCGAGATGCACCCTTTGTGTTAGTACAACCTAACCATCCAGCCATCTCATTCAATACTAAATGCCAGTCATTTATCCATAGGTTAGGTTCATGGGATTTAATATCAAGTGGTCAAGTTGTTTTAAACTTGTAAAGTTTATTTGTGGAAAATGATATAGAATTGGTGCAGTTCAAACAACATTATCATTTCATGGCCTTAATGTGCAAACTGCTTGATTCAACCTGTCGAAAGGATCGCCTTACTCATCTTTCGCGTTGTCCAAATAATTGTCTTTCTCTCATCGAAAGGATCGCATTACTCATCTTTCGTGTTGTCAAAAGAATTGCTTTGCTCTTGTCGAAAGGATCACCTTACTAATCTTTCTTATTATCGAAGAAATTGCCTTGCTCCTGTCAAAAGGATCGCCTTACTCATCTTTCGCGTTGTCGAAAGAATTGCTTTGCTCTTGTCAAAAAGACTGCCTTACTCATCTTTCGCATTATCGAAGGAATTACTTTGCTCATGTCAAAAGGATTACCTTATTCATCTTTCGCGTTGTCAAAAGAATTGCCTCATGTTGCCTTATTCATCTTTCGCATTATCGAAAGAATTGTCTCATTTATCTTTCACATTGTCGAAAGAGTTGCATCATATTTCCCTATTTCATCTTTCGCATTGTCGAAAGAATTGTCTCGTCTTGCCTTATTCGTCTGTTCACATAGACAAAATTTCACCTTATCCTTCTTCAAAAGAATTGTTTTATTCATCTTCCTCTTATTATCTCACTTTCCTGCATGTTTGTAAACCCCTCTCGGATTTGTTGTCCAAACTTCGAAGGTTCCATCATGGTTTCTTCGTTCGAGGATTCTGTATGGTCGTTCCTTTCAGGTTAAGGGTTAAGCCTGAACCTCGCTCCTCGAGGTATCACCCACTCAGGATAAGGGTTAAACCTGAATTTTCTACAAAAGGTTATCTGTTTTAAAAGCTAATTTAGTCTCAGCAATGAGACACCCAAGATGATTCATTTTCAAAGCTTTAGGAAACTCCCTTTCTTCCTTTTGCAAACCCTTCTTGGATTTATTGTCCAAACTCCGAAGGTCCTATCATGGTTTATTCATTCGAGGATTCCGTATGGTCGTCCCTTTCAGGTTAAAAGTTAAGTCTAAACCTCGTTTCTCTACGAGGTATCGTCCCTTTCAGGATACGGGTTAAGCCTGAACTTTGTTTTTCCATGAGATATCGTCTCTTTCAGGTTAAGGGTTAAGCCTGAACCTCGTTTTTTCACGATGTATCATCCCTTTCAAGTTAAGGGTTAAGCTTGAACCTCATTTTTTCTTGAGGTATCGTCTGTTCAAGTTAGGGTTAAACCTGAGCCTCATTTCGACGAGATTCCTCGTTCCGATGAGATTCCTCGTTCCGACGAGATTCTTCGTTCCGACGAGGTTCCTCATTTCGATGAGATATTTCTCTCAATCCCATCATGGCTTTCTCAGTTGTGGAATCCATGCCCTTCATACCCATCCAGGAAAGGATTGTACTTAAGCTTTATCTCACGAGACATTTTTTCAAAAAATATCTCTTCAAGGTCCTCATGTATCCCTCCCCCATTCAGGTAAGGGATAAAACCTGAAAAAATCATCTTGAAATATCTTTGTCTCATCCAGGTTAACCTGAATCATTCCAAAAAGCGTATTTTATCTCAGTCATGAGACCTGATCAAAATTCATATTTTCACCATTTCGAGATCTTCATCCCAAAGTTCCATCACGATTTTCTCATTTTTTGTTATCCAGTTATATCATTTTTTAGGATTTTGTCTTCCCAAAGTCATTCAGGATAAGGTTTTAAGCCTAAGAATAATGATTTCAAAATAATTCTTCCACACTTAGTTCAAGAACTGTAGCATTTTCAAAATTTGGAGTGTTTTCTTTGCTACTAAACTCGGCTTTCAACTGGCTTATTAGCAAAGAGGGGCATATGTGAGCACCCTAAATTTTTCAAAAATTATAAAAAAATTCCTTTTTGCCCCTGACTCCCATTTTTTGAATAATTGAGTCAGTTTTTTATCAAAATTCTATTTATTTCTTGGATTCACAGGAATCCAAATCTATTTTCTATATCTGACCTAATTTCAAATATGGATCTCATATCAAAATCCAAATTTGAGCCTCGTTATCCAATTTTTAAATCGAATTTATAAAAATCCAAAAATAATTTCTGAATGGCTCAAACAATTCATCCAATATCCATTTGAATCCACTGCTCTGTATTCCTTGATTTGAGATTTAAAACTCAAATATTTTCTCAAAAACTCTAGATCCAGACCCGTTTTCTGAAAAAATTTCCAAACATTAACCCTGTATTTTCAAAAAACCCTTCTTTTTATAAATATTTTTTATAAAATATTTCAGAAACCCTATTTTTTCCATAGTTTTATAAAAAAGTTTTATTTCAAAAACACAAAAAAAGAACAAAAAAAAAATATGAAAAAATAGCCTAAAAAACCCTGTTTTAAAAATACTTTCGTGGTTAGAAGCTTCTTTTTGAGATTTTTTTGAAAAGGACCACTCTTTTGAAAACTTTCAAAAAACTTTTTGGACTCGATTGATAAAACCCCTAACGGCTTCTTGTTCTCCACTTGTCAGGTAGGAGCAGCTAGTCTACATCACCTTGTGTTAGAAGGTTGCAAAGTTCAAATCCCAAATCCCAATGGTATCGTTGTATAACTGGTAGCTAAACCCAGCTTGCCTTTCAACAAAAGAAAAGTGCACCCTGATTATTGAGCTACATCATTGAACTTCGATGCCTTGAGCCAAACCCACCTAACCAGGTATATTGAGCCTTTGTAGGCTTATAACTTCACTATAATAACTACCACAGTAAACAAATATCTCGGAACAACATTTTAGGTAGAATTACAGACCAAAAACTATAATTCAAAGTTGATTGTCTACACTTATCCGGTAAGGGTGACTTGTGAATGCCACCAAGTTGACCGGACATCACAAGTTTGAAACCCACAGGTGGCATCCCTTGCCGCAAGGTTGAAGCTTGGTGTATTCCTCGGTAGGCAAGTAGACCACAAGGGTTTTTTTCCTTTGATTATCCAAAAAAAAAATTGTCAACGTAAAGCAATCACTAGATATTATATTGGGAACCATGACTCAAACCAATATCCATTAAAATAAACAGAGCACAGGCAACTCATCTTTGGAAATGAGATGGATGGTTGTCACACTCGGGTTCGAATCTAGTGGAGGTTATCCCCCAGCTGGTCTTATCACAAAGAAAAGCTTAGCCCCTCAACATGCACAGAGTGGAGTGGCATTTTGAGGGGTAATGACCCTGTAACAACTCCTGCCACTCTGTTCAGCAATAGCCAATAGACATAACACGATACACATACAAGCACTACACCACATATGCATTACTGCAATGTTTAAGCTAACACTAGAAATCAGCAACACTTAATACTGCATAGGAGTTTGCCAGAGTTAAATAGGTTCTGCCTCTATCAGGAGAATTCCACCACACCAGCATATCAATGGCAGAAGTTGAATGATTACTGGAACCCGATACAATGATGCATGCTTGATGTTGAAACGAAAATACCATAATTATGACATACGAACTAAAATGAAACTAGCACTGACAAACAATTATGGACTGCTTCCATCTGTTAAAAGTCAAGCAACAAGCTCTTAGCAAACTTCCTGCTAGTAGCTATGCAATCAGAACAGCAACTAAGAGGTTAGGCACTGTACATATACATGTGAAAGTCATCACTTCCAGAGTCTCACAAACTTGTCATGACTTCCAGAAGCGACAACCCCTGTGACATTTGACACTGCCAAGGCCGAAATCAAGCCTTCATGAGCAGCAAGGGTCATGCGCCTGTTCTCAACCATGTTCCATAGCTCCAGGGACTGAAGAAAGAGAAGCACGTCAGCTGCAACCTTACAGACAATAAAAATGGAAGTAGGCTGGAGATAGCATGACTTGCCTGATAACATCCAATCACTAGCAATGACGGGTAGCTGGGATGGAAGACGCAAGATTGAAATTTATTACCAGTACAGTTCAGTTCATGAATGCATTCACCTTCGCTTCCAGAACTAAGACTCCAGACCCTAACAGAGTCCTCGCTCACAGATGCCAGTAAGTCACCTGTTGTGTCCCAACACACGGAATGGATGGTCTTTGTGTGTGCCTACCATCATGATCCCAGAAAAAAGAACCATTTGTTTAAGAAAATTACCATGGCAGCTGCTTTATAGAAATTAATCGTTGTAGCTGAACAAATATATAAAACCAAATCTAACCGCCAAGAAAAATACAAGTTTAGATAGTCAACCTGTAGAGTCTGGCGGCAGGCTTGTGTCTCAACATCAAGAATGGACACAACATTCTCAGAAGCCGCTGCAAGGTATTTCCCAACACGGGGTTGAAATCTTAATTGGTTTGAGCCACCCTGCAGGGAAACACAAGGATTAACACATACAAGTAAGCAATACAATATCATGAGAGAAGTAAACAAGGTCCTAACACTAGAATATAAATCAGACCTTGAATACTCTTGTACAGCTGCCATTGTTGATGCTCCAATACCGGATTTCACAGTCTCCATCACAGGAGCAGATTAGATCCTCTCTATTTGGATGGAAATCCAGCGACGAGACAGTCATAGAATGGCCCGTGAAAGTTCGGAGTGAGTAGGAAGGCTGCAGAAGGGGGGAAAATACAGTTAATTGAAGCATCAATAACCTGCAAAGGGTGATTACAGAAAACCATAAAATGGGTGTATCTTTGGTTAAAACAGACTGCATAAGCAAGTACATTTTCTTCATCTAGGTACCCAAAATAACCAATGAACAGAAAACCATAAAATGGGTGTATCTTTGGTTAAAACAGACTGCATAAGCAAGTACATTTTCTTCATCTAGGTACCCAAAATAACCAATGAACACACAGCCTTGCTACATGTGTGTGTGTGTGCGCGCGTGCATGAGACGTTGAACACCTATGTAGGACTTTGAAGTCTATAATCTACTACAACATTATTTCATGAAAATCATCTTGACATGATTTATCTCATTAGTAATAACCTGGTCAAATAGTGCTGATAGTTGAATAATCAACCAAAATAGATAAAAGATTAAAAAAAAAACAACAAAAGATAGCATAAACACCTTGTCAGCATCCCAGACCCTGACGGTTTTATCGAAAGATGAGGTAGCCAAACGTGGAATGCTTGGACTAAAACGAACATCAGTGATTAACAAGGAATGCTCCTCCAATGAACTCTTTTGCTTTAAAGTATCCGCGTACCACAGCACAGCCTGGATGTCAAGTTACCCAGATAACAAGTAAATTGGTAAATAGTGCCACTTTCTATATTCTAAAGTTAAAGATTTCCATTCTTGTTCATCTCAAAATTTTCCTAATCAATTAAAAAACTAACTTATTTTTAGTATTCTCGTTACAACTGAATACAAGTTTTACATCTCACCTTTTTCTCGTGGCCAGCACTGGCTAGCAGTTTTCCATCTGATGAAAAATGGCAACAAGTGATTTTGCTTGAACTTGCCCGAACATGATTAATCTCTCTAAATGTAAACCCTGACAGGATAAGTTTGTCCAAATTAAGAAAAGATTGTTACAAATAAACTCATCAATAACCAATAATGAACAGAGATGCTTAAGGGGTCATTTGTGTGCCAAGAAAGAGGGCTCTGTGGCACCTCTTCCACAGAGTCATCTTTTGCTGAAAAGGAATCAGACCCCCCCCCCCCCCCCGCAACGGGAAACGTTTCAGCTGAAAGTGGGGATCCAGCATTGATTTTGGGCTCCCTTTCCTCACAGAAAGGGAACCAGACGTATGTGTTGCTGCTGTGGGCCCTGAGAAAATACATCGACGGGCATGTGTTTCCGCGGAAAGCCCCAGCTTTCCACGGTACACAAATGGACCCTAAGTGAAACTAGGTAAAAATGAATAAAAATAGAAACATCGACTTACCTTTGGTGCCTTCCATACAATGCCCAACTGTGTCTCTCTGATCTGCATCATCGTGAGACAGGAATGACTCTACATTATCGTCCAATGAACCATCATCCACAAATCTTTCCATCTCAGCCTGCAATTCAATATCTTTGTCATCCCACTGCCAAAATGGAGTGCTAATGAGAATGTATACGAGCATCCATGCCATGATCATCATAGGAAAATGTTCCCTATCTATAACAAACAATACAAGCTAAAATTGTTTGGGCAAAGAAGTTACTTACAAGTTGATTTGATGGTGACGTGAGTGTTCCAGTTCCATCTGAACCAAACATCATTAAAGCTTTAGATGAGTTAGCAGTATGCTGCAATGGCATTGACATTATGTCGCCTGGTGTATGAGTTGATGGGGTAGAAGGTGCAGAGCTTGGCGATGGTCCTGTAGTGTTTGCCGTTCCTGAGCTATTAGCAGGACCTGAAGATGACACTGGCTGCTTCCTTTTTCTTCCACTCTGATTCTTGGAAGTCATCTTAATCCACAAAAAAGGTGAAAAGAAGACATTTGAATCACTCAGATCAAGGTTGACAGGAACTAACAGAACTAACATAGGGCCAGGAAAAAATCTAGGGACATAAAAATTTCAAATCATAACAGAATCCAATCTGCCAACATAAATGCAGAAGTATGTATCATAGTGAAAAGAAAGTACAAGACCTGATCAGCTCCCCTAAAGGAATTCGACATGCTGCCATCCATAGCAACACCACCACTGACTGCTTTATCTTGCTGATGAAGATGATGATTGCTGCTCTGAGACTGCTGACTTGAGAGCATGTGCTGCTGCTGCTGGAGCTGTTGCTGATTGTTGTTTTGTTGTTGTTGTAACTGTGCAAGCTTCAGCTACAAAAAATATGACAATTAGTATAAATGTTGAAAATAAAATTTAAATAACAGCCATCAGAAGCCATCCTTAACAGATTTCAGGAGAAATTTCATTTAATGAAGATGCTTCAATATGCAAGTAATGAACCATCTGAGTTGACTTGATTACTGAAATACAGACATCCACATTAATTTCTGAAACTAGGATTGCAACTAAGGTTGGTTCAAATTCAAAATCAACATAATGTGCATGACATCCAACTTTTCATATACTTGAGCCCTTAATTTAACCAAAGCAAAAGGACACTTTATAACAAATAGAACCAGTATTGTGATATGCAAAGAGACTCTAAGCAACAAATCCTACAAAATAATGAAGTAATGAGGCCATGAAAGGAAAGGAACTTCCAAAAGAATTGGAGGGAAGAATAAGATGGAACACCTCTAGACAGCTAACACGTAGCAAATACACGATCAGTAGATATAATGAAAGACTATTTTGAATACAAATGATCAATGGACAAATCAAGGATGATATTGAAATATCACTGTCACAAAAGTGAATATGGACGATCCTGAAAAGCGCATTAAAATTTTGCATTACAACCATGCTTGGAGACATGTTATCCTTATGGCCAACAAATTCCTCAAAAGTACCACAGAAACCTCTTAGAATTGAACTTCTAGGAATATTACTTAGAACTTGCACATTTCTTCTTTTCTGCCATGAATGGTACGACAAATATTTGACAGCCGATAAGCATATGATTCCACAGACCAACCCAAATATATGTAAAATTGAATAATATATCAAGCTGGAACAATGCACCGACACCTAAGTCACAGGGACTCGGCAAAGCAGGTGCCGCACCTGCGTTGATGCGACGCAACACGGGTGCGCGTGCGGGTTCAGTCAACACGACCCTGGGTGCAGTCAACGCACCCAAGGTCATTTTCATCCAATTTTTTAACGTAAAAAAAAATTCTGATGCCTGATCAAAAGGGGCTGCGAAAAAGGATTAGGGCAAAAAAAATTGCCCTAATCCTCTCCTCCTCTCCTCTCCTCTCCCGCGTAGCTCTGCTCTCTCGCTCGCCTCCTCTCCTCCGAACGTCTCGCAGGGGAGCCCGACGCCACCTCCTCCTCTCCCCCGTCGCAGGTACCATCTCGCTCCCTCTCGCTCTCTTGTTGGGTCGGCAGGGGAGGGGCCGAGCCCCCTCCCAACTCCCTCTGATTTCAGGGGAGAGGCCGAGCCCCTCCCTGTTTTCGCCAGGGAAGGGGCCGAGCCCCCCTCCCTGCTCCCTCTGATTTCAGGGGAGGGGTCGAGCCCCTCCCTGTTTTCGGCAGTGGAGGGGTCGAGCCCCTCCTTGTTTTCGGCAAGGGAGGGGTCAAGCCCCCCACCCTGCTCCCTCTGAATTCAGGGTAGGGGCCGAGCCCCTCCCAAGAAAAAATTTCTTTCGAGGGGCGCTGCCCCCCTACGACCCCCCGCCAGGGGCGGCCCCCCTGGATCCCCGCTCGCTGAACGCGCAGCGAGACCCGCGCGGGGGGGGGGGGGGGCAGGGGAGCCCCCGAACCCCCAGTAAGGGCAAAAACTTTTTTTACATATATGTATATATATATTACATTTTTGCCCTGCCGCACCCCCGCATCCAAGGTTTTTGAAAGTGTCGCACCCGCACCCATGTAACATAGACCGACACTAATAATAAAGATGAAGGTTCAGAAGAGAGGAAGTTGAAACAAGAAATTAGTATCCCCGCTTAAAGAAAATAATCATATTCCTAAAACCGAACCCTAACAGAAAGAAATGTTTGATAGGATACCACTAAAAGAACTACCTTAGGTAGAGTAATAAATGGAATACAACTACAGAAAGGAAAGACTACTTTCAAGCACAATCTACAAATGGTGCCGGTGGTACATACATCCACAGGCAGGAACTAAAAATCATATAGGCTTCACAAACCCAAGCGACAAAACCAATGCCACATACTTCTCATCTTACTCTCTAAAATCTGAAGTGAAAATCTATAGTTGAACATCATACAGTTCCAAGTCCCATACTCAACTGTGCATTTCTCATTTATTTCCACTTATTTCCATTCTTCATATTTCCCACTCTTGTGTCAAACAATCATGTGTTGTGTACCAATCAGTCCCTTCCTCTCCCATCCTTCAGTCCAACGAGCTTGGGTGAAATGAGCACTTTTATGCAGCTTCTATTCAGCAATAGTCATCTCTGCACCAAACCACTGGAAAGCCTACTTGTGACACTTGCTTTATAAGCAAAAGCTTCATACAGAATCCAGTGATTCATGGATAGCCTCAATGCATCATTACACACCCGACAAAATCCAGGGCAATCATTTTACTGGAATTCAGAAATGACTTTTACATGACATTCTTCTGGAAGATATATAAAAGTTCAAATTTCTCCTCACTCAATCTTTCTATCATGTTCAAACACATTTTTATATTCATTGAAACAGTAAGCTCCTTTCAGAGTTCTGGCAACCCTGTAATTCTATTAATCCTAAGATTGGGAACCCTCAAGCTTCATTTATATCTTGTTCAATCATTTCCATAATATTTTGTTAAACAAGCAGTAAGTTATAGAACAACAAAATCAGTACCAAACAAGTACAGTGAAGCAAACCTTTCCCAAGAAAGGGGATGGATCCTTTTTCCATTGAGACATGCTCCATGAACATCAAACTCTTGCACAAAACATGTATGAGTGATTGTAAGCCCTTGGTGACTCTTGTTCCAATACATCAGCATCTTAATGTAACTGATGGAGATTTATGTGAGGATCCCATAAAGTATCAAGGTATAGTGGGGATATTGCAGTACCTTACATTTACACGGCCAGATGTGACATGTTGTAAATCAAGTTTCTCAGTTTATGCATCAGCCAAGATTTGTGGAAGGTGTAAAAAGAATCTTATGCTATTTGAAAGGAACATTGGCAATGGATTGTTCTACAAGATATCACAGGGAGAGGACATTCTTACGATTAGGACGTTTTCATATGCTGATTGGGCAGAAGATCCGGATGAAAGGAGATTGATTTTATGCTATAGTGTTTTCGTTGGAAATAATAATCTTGTCTTTTGGTCTAGTCGCAAGCAAAGAGCGGTAGCCCGGCCGAGTACTGAGGCAGAATACCAAGCCATGGTAGCTACTGCCTTAGAATTGACGTGGATAAGAAATTTGTTGCATGATCTTAATGAGAAGGTTCCAAAATCAATTTTGTTTTGTGACAATCAGAGTGTCATAAAAATTTCACTGAATGCAATTCATCATGGTAAGACAAAACACAGAGATTGATCATCACTTTATAAGGAGCAAGATTGAAGATGGAGAGCTTGAAGCAAAATTTGTTGGCACTAAAAATCAAGTGGCAATTTTTTTCACAAAAGGGGTGACTAAGCAAAGATTTTGGTTTTTGAAGTCTAAGTTGTCCATGGTGAAAGACCATGTACAACTTGAGGGAGGCTATTGAGACGTGATTTGGATTTGGATTTGGATTGGGTTTCTTAGTTGGATATCCTATTGTATGTGTAACTGTTTATATCTGTATTTTTTGTTCCATTATTACCCCTATTTGTATTTGATTGTATGTTGTTTAATACAGGGGTAACTCTGTAATTATAACATGATGTAACAGTTTGGAAATATATAGAGCCATACCCTATGACTTCCCACATTTGGAATCATGTGCTTTCAACCCCTTCTCTGCGTATTCTCATCTTCTATTGCATAGGAGTTTTGGAACAAACAACTGTGTGTTCTTACATCTGCAACCAGCAAATGCTTAAAGATACACTTAGATGCTGCAAATCAACTGACAGGAGTTGTGGATTTATATTCTAAAATTGGTCCCTTGTTTAAGTAAAAGGAAAATAAAAAATGGAGATGTCAACACTCATGCTATAACCCGCACAGATAAAGCTTATGTTGACACATCTTGTGGTTTCTCAAGCCTTCCTAATACCTTTATATTCAAGAACCAGGCGTAATTGCATCTCCTTTTCATAGCTTATTCATAAATCTGCGGAAACATATGTTTCAGTTAAAATTCTATCCAGGAGCAATGCAAAACATGTAACCGTTGAAGGAGGTTTGGATCACTTCAGCATCAATTTTCGCTTCTTAGCCTGCATTTCTAATACCAGTTCACCAAATCATATTGTGACTGACCTAGTATCCTCCGCTACCAAATCATATTGTGACTGACCTAGTATCCTCCGCTTGGTTGCTGTGATAGGGAATTTATTAATAGTCTTTGCAGTCAAGGTCTTTTGCCAGTTATGCTTGTCCATGTCAAGTCCCAACTCATGGTTGAGCACAAATTGTTGAAGGCTACAAGTTACACGATGCCTTATATTAATTACAGTAAAAGAACCACTTTTTCTTTTGAACCCGTGCATCTTGATCTATGAAGCCCATTCCTAAAAAAACATATTTGTTCATGTTTATATGTTTATTGATGACTGCCATAGATAAACATGCTCTTTTAGTTATTCAACTAAGACAGATTGGTACAAGTAAACAAATATATGCAGCTACACATGTACCTGAATCTGAAGATCATCAAAATCTATGCTTCATGATGGTAAAAGAAATAAAGGGAGTACTCCTTCATTGTAATTGTTAAGAAGAGGATTTATCACATACTGGAAAAGAGATCATTAAATATAATCATCCGCGTTTATTGTTCGTTAAGGAATAGAACAAAAATCATTGAACTGAATGAACTCAAATTTTACTTCTGGTCCAGCTGGCTTTTTATTGTAGCCTAAATGAATAATTATCTAACACAAAAGACTTAAGAGAACCTTCAGCATGAATGGCTGGCACTCTTTAAGCAGTAAGAACAAAGGAACAAACTTTTGAAGATAAAAGTGAAAATTCATAAATAATAATGAATATCATCTTCACAAGCAGGTAAAGCCAAAATTATAAAGTTCTATAAGATGTGGAAAGTAAATGGGTTCAGAAGCATAGGATTCACCAGGTGATCTGACAAATGTGCAGAGAACTCAACTACACAATATGGCAATTTCATGACAAACTTAAAAGATGAAGTTATATAAGAAGATGATACTTAGGAAAGAAAAGATAATCATAGTGTTTTGAGTGTATATTATAGGTTACCTATCATCAAGATAGAAGAAATTCTAAAAAATACTTGATGTTGAATAAGCATTAGGGAAAGAAACAAAATCTACATAAAGAAAAGTACGAAGAGTATAAGATTGATAAAGGAAGATCCAAACTACAAAACAGATTGCATGTTAATTAATGAGGGGCAAGGAGAGAGAGAGAGAGAGGTGCACCTTAATCAAGATATCTGTATCTCCCCGTTGCAAGGGAGATGCAGCTTGCATTGGAGATCCAACACCCTGAACCACATCACCAACAGAATTTGACTGACCATCCTTTCCCATAGGTATATTCCTGTTGTTCAGAAGCATTCGTAGTCTTCTGCTATCAATATCAGCTGCCGAAGTTGAAGTTATATTCTGTTGTGCCTGAGCTTGCATCAGAAAGTGCTGCTGCTGAGTCAGCATCTGAAGCTGATGATATTGTTGAGATGACTGTATAAATGGCTTCTGTGGTTGAAGGCCTGGTCGAAGCTGATCAAGGCCCTGTTCATACAATAGAGCAAGCAATTTGGAATTAGAAGATATAAATCACCAAACTTAGAAAATTTGGAAGATAGAAAATTCTTAAACTTGCCATCATAAACAACATTGCAACAGACAAGCTTAAACTTCAACCAACATAAAAGTTCACATTAAGTCAAAGTCAAGTTCTTTCATCCCAAAAAAATGAAGTCAGGTTCTTCTATTTGACATTTTAAAGCATGATAGGAACCAATTTTGGTTCATCAAAAATTATAATGAGTAAAAAATTGGCATATCAGACCTGCATATGTGATCTACAAGGTTTGTTTAGTAGGAAACATGTTTTAGATCATGTGATTACAATGTGTAAGTGGGTTTTCAGACAAAGTAAAAAAACAACGGCCCCCAATGCTCGCAATTCATGACTAAAAAAAAACATGTTTCTATGTTGTAAAAAACACGATCCATTCACATAGCTCTGTCAGCCCTATCCTACCTTTGTTCAAGTTCCAGTTAGCTGGTAAGAATTGACTGGCTTTTAGAGCAGAAATAATAAAAGCAAATCTCAACTTGATACCACATTACCATGAAATCCTTATACCCCAGATTTCTAGGAACCCTAATTAAATGAGTTTCCATTCTTACCAACAATCCACCTCTTAACCAGACACAACACTAGAGCCAGCTAAGTGTTGCTGAGTGCTGTGTAGACAAATAGACACGTTAAAAGCACAACTGCCAAAAAGTGTTGCATAACTTAAAAGGTACCTTTCAGCACTTTTATACTGTCATAAACATCCCTGATATACATGTCACTATCTGAGTCTGTACATGTGAAATAAACAACTGCAACAGATCTGAGAGGAATTCTGAAAATTCCTCATTCAGTGGTCACTTTATGATTTAGTTACATAAAATAACTCCAATAAAATTCTTTGGACAATTAGGCATGCAATGCATCAAAATGGCAGCTATGAACAAAAGCAGGAATCCTCCAAATACTAACTTTAGTTTTTCATCACCTGCAATTGTTTATGCATTAAATATTTCTGTATGAGGCTTCTCTTGAAAAATGAATGATATGTGGCAGAAATAGTTCGTTCCCACACCATATGAATGGCAAGAGAAAATGAGTGATCCATTAACCTCTTCCACAATCCTTGAACCCAACTTATGTCAGGAAACGACAGACAAACAGATACTACCAACTAAATTTAGCAATTCCTTTCAATTATGTTACAATATTTCTCCTTAAGTTCAAAATTGATTTGACTCACCAGTTCAGCAAGATTTGTGAATGTACTTGGTAGTAAAGATAGGAGCAACCTTGCCAAGTATTTCATGAAGTACTCATCCCACATGAGATAGAACTCTTTGCCAAAGTGTATTCCTTGACTTTATTCTATAGCCTTGAAGCTAAAATTGCAATTGGAGGTACAGATGGCCAGACCAAGATTCACTGGAGTTGCAGCAGACTGTGAACTAATTTGTACAAAGTGGACCTCATGTTGTTAGCAACCCAGTTAGTTGAAATTAGTGAACCCACACACACGCCCATGTGCATGCAGACATGCATGCCATGCCCATGACCACGAATGCATACACACACATGCACATGCCAAAATCCTGCACACATGTATGCACACGCACGCACACAAGACATGCAAGCACATGCACGTGCACACACACACGCACATGCACGTGCACACATAGTCTGGTGAAATCAGAGGAAAGTATATACGGTTGGTCCAAGAAGCATCCCAAGATTCAAGCAATTGCAAATGATATAACTAGTAAATATATTGCTAATCTAACCAAACTCATTCATCAAAGAAGTTAAAACGATTCCTATTTTATCGTCTAGCCTGGACCTTCGGCTTTGAATAGATCCAAGCTATCTCACAAGGATATGCCATTTTTGGTCTTTTGTCTAGTGACATGACACAACATGAGGACACGGCACGTGACACACCCATGACACATGGAAATAATTTGTAATTTGTTAATATTTTCAATAATATTTTTAATAATATTTTTAATAATATTTTCAATAATAAATATATTTTCATGTATTAAAATATCAAAAAATATTTCTTAATCAATTAAATAATGAAAACCTTTTACGATTCATGTGCTATTGTTGAAAAAAATTACGAACTGACATCTCTAATTACTAGCTCATTCATACCGCCATTTGTTAGGGGTGGACATTGACCGGGCCCAATTCAAGGCTCGTAAGGGCCTGACAACCCAACCCAGGCCTGCCAAGAGCCCAACCTGACTTTTATTGGGCTCGGGCTCCAATAACGAGGCCCTGCAAGTACCCCTTTGTTAGGCTCGCATCAGGCTGGTTGGACGGGCTATGAAGATAAAGGCAATAGGGTTGCAAAGTTGAAAATCCGAACACGGTTTTGACCCAGATTTGAGAAATATAATATAATTTTCAAATACATTTCAGAAATCACGCAAGCTTTTATCAGAAAAAGCTGGATCCAGATGGTTTAAATCGGTGCTACATCATACAACATTAGGAAGGAAGGCTTCAGCTTTTGTAGAGAACCATTTCTCTGCATGAATGATATAGGACTAAGCACTCACCATGCCCATCCTTCTATGCATAAAACTCTCACCAACCTTCTATGCATTGAAGCACACCTTTTCTATGCATGGAGGCACACCTCATAACTTTCCAGCTACAACTTTTGGTAACAACATTTAATAAAGAAGACAAATAATGAAGTTAGGAAACTGACAAAGGTTTTGCATCAAATAGTGTGAAACTTTTAGTCCTATATCGAGTCCTAACTCACTCTCCTCTATAAAATATTTGCAACCATCCCTTGTGTAAGGCCACTTTTATAGCTGACTAGGCCTTAACCCCAGTCAGGTTCTGGGGTGGGTGTATATTCTTTAGACTTTAGCATATATTTAATGGGTATAAGGGCTCGACTCAGGCTCGCATTAATACCCAAGCCCAATCTGATGGCATATCAGTCAGGGCTTGGCTTGATTTGTTTTGAAGCTAGGTTTTCAAATGCCAGCCCAAGCCCAGCGTGTGGTGGGCTGGGGGTACCCAAAACCCAACAGATACCCAATCCGATGCCCATTCCTAATTATCTCCTAGTTTGAAGAGACTCACCCTCGAGCCAGCTTTAATCGCTTGCACCTTTCTTCAACTTTTCTTTGGAAATGTTGAAAATCACTCATACCCACTTGCTCTCATTTCCTTTCCTTTTAAGAAATGCTAAATTGTACATGTCCAATGACTTAACATGCTAAGATTGACTCGATCACACTGAGCTTGTACCTAGTTATCTTGGCCACCCATACTGAAGCTACTAACCAACTGAAATAAATGCCAGTTTTGCTATTGTCAACCTACACCTAGCTTGTCTAAAACTTGTTCCATTTGCTGTTCAAATCCCACTTCCATCCAACCAACCCAAGTAACTTTCATCAAACCGGATTGACATGAATATATACTATGCCACCACTTATGACAACATGATTTGAGCATAGTGATAAATATTGGCAACATTTAAAAAAATATGTATAAAATATGCACTATTTTGCCAGTGATTTAAAATGGTAAATATTAGCCAAAATTAATTTATTCTCATTTTGGTCTTACTCTGTCAGGTGTTTGTTTTTTCTATTTTTAATTCTTTTCTGTTGATATTTTGCCGATAAAACACAAGAAAAATAAAAAATAAAATTCTCATGAGAAAATAGTGGTTGTCATTTTCCTGTTTTCAACTTTTGCAACTACGAATTCAGTACAGAAGCCTCCATCAATTCCATGTCAATCACAACATACTATGCTAAATTTTCCCCTCCATGTCCATTAGTTGAATAAAGCTATTGCGCAGCCACTGATGTGGAGTTTTATAACCACCTGTCTCAAATCTCTTGGCCTCCACATGATCGACTAAAGACAAGAGCAGCCTATTGTTCACTATCCTACATGCACCAAGGCTTGTACTACGGCCCATGTTGTTTGACTAATTAACATGCACATTTAGGTGTGCATGAACGATGCACTGGTCTAAATGTCAGTCCAAAACCCTCTAGGACTGCAGGATGGAAGATTGTGTCAAACAGACACCCAACCAACTTTGACTAGGTTGCACGCAGAATATGCTACTGCCAATAACATCTACAGTCAAAAGCAAGGTTATCTTGACAATTTGAACCACTGACCTAACTATTTTTGGTTTGACATGATTGCCTTTTGCAATTTATTTAATCCAGATGTCATACTCTCATAGGGTGTAAAAACCCTGAGATGCATGTGTTATCAAAATTTGACCCCATCCACATGCACATGGGGCTCCAAGTTGAGTTAGCTACCATATAGGGAAAATCGGGCAAGTGATGCACACCATCCAAGCACCCAGTAAAGGTCGCAAGCACCTCATGTGCACTGTCTTTTACACTATTAAGATCCATTTAGAGTGGTAATAGTACTTAAAGCGTTTGCATTATGTTTAACCTAAACAATCTTGGAATTAGATCACCTCTCATGGTTATTGGGTGAAACAATTTGCTCCTACCCAATAACAGATGGTGCCTACTAGGGCGGCTCCAAGTGAAGAGAGAGAAACACCCAACCTAAGCTACACTTGCAAAAGCACCCAATTCTACCTTTCTAAAATTAGGCTAGGGTTTAGTTGTGAAGACCACCCAAATAGCACCCCCGCAAGATTGAATCATGGATTAAGCATCTTGAACATGATGTTAATAACTTTATAACCATGAGAAATCTTCATGGTATAGCCCAGTTAGACTTCACTTTCATGGTATGGCCCGTGAGAAATTTTTGTTAGGCTTGAAAATTTAGTTCTTATGATGCCACTTCTCCACAACTAACATTTCTGCTCCTAACTTAATATGAACTTATGGACTTACCCAAGCTCGTTGTTGATTTGCATTGCAACTAGGCTTGACCAGACTGCACTTGAGCCTATTTCACAACCTGGCCAATGTTGGCATTTTCACAGCGCTTGGAGTTTGTGGGTCAATTCTCATAAAATCCATGCCATGCAAATTCATCAGCCATAACTTGTACATCAGCTCAGTCGTCAATTTCTTCTTTTGATATAACATGTTCACATATATACTTTTGGTCATCAGGACTCATCATAAATCGGCCCTTGTTCGCATTTTCTATGAGAATCATTGGGTTGCATGTGCTTATCTCTTGAATTTTCATGAATCCATTTTTTTCCAAATATTTGAATGTTGACTTTCAATTTGGAATTTCTTACTTGATTGTCAATTTCCCTTTCATGTTGCTCATCACCGAAGCATGATGAAACAGAGAACTTTTAGGTATCTCTTGAGTGGCAATCACCCTAGAGGACCTAGACACATTTTTGGTAGCTAAATGCACAAAGTTTCCTTTATTCATCAGAGTTACTTTTTGAGACCATTAGAGGACCTAGACACATTTTTGGTAGCTAAATGCACAAAGTTTCCTTTATTCATCAGAGTTGCTTTTTGAGACCATTCATCATCTCGATTCTAATATGAAATACATGAATGCAGCTTCCTTGTTCTTTGATGTGCAACCATGGGGTTGACACAGGAAGAAGAATAAACTTGAAAGATAATAATGACAATACACCAAATGATGTAGATAACGCCCACAACAAGAAGATTAACCATCTTCTCATGCAGACCCTTGACACCTCAAGGTCAAAATATAAGAAAAGTTGAATAATAGCAAAAAATTAACTTGTTTTGGTAAGAAAGTCCATAGCATATTTGTATTTCAAAGTATTCAGCTTAAGAAAAAAGGAACTCTGAATACAAACTAATCTTCCTATGAAAATTTCCTAAAGAATTCGCCATAAAATATGTATCCTAATAAATATGAAATAACTAAAAAACTACTATTCCTATTTTAATCCATAACATATTTATCCTAATAAATACAACTAAAAGACTCAATCCTTAAAGACACTTGTCAAAGAAGAAAATAGGTTTCTTATTTTTTCTCTTTGGATCTAAAGTCTGAACCATTTAATTTGAATAAATCCAAAGTATAATTATTGGTTCCATCAATCCATCCACAAAAGTGCAACATATTAGATTATTGTTAATCAATAACAAATTAGATGTTTGTCAGAAGAAGCATATGCGACAAGAAGGCACGCATGGGAAAAGAAAGATCAACAGCTGGCAGACAAAGCATAAACCAACAAAACAATGATTCAATGCCCAGCCAGCAATCATCCTCATGAGGCCACATCAGCTCCATGCACTACCTGATTTCCTTTTGAATGTGAGAGAGGATAGTCGAAAGATTGGACAGTTTAACCACAAATTATCAAATAAATTCCCAACCAAATTATTTGACCAAAGAATTAGATCTCTTAGAACCACTGACTGTTTTCCTTTTTTAAAATATAACAGCCAATGTTACACGCATACTTCAAGAAAGAGGGTATAAACTAAAGAATATGGTGTTGATGTTACATGACACATAGCATATCACTAATTGCAACAGGGGCATGTACAAGAACAACTACTAATAAGTGATTCCACACTATGGAAGACTAACCGTGAGTGGCCACCCTTTCAAAGTCAGATTGTTACCGCCCTGGTTGGCTCCTGTCATAATAGGCCTTTGTTAGATACATATGTATAATTAAAATGGAATTAACCTCCAATGAGTTTGAAATTGCATAAAATTCCAAAGTACAAGCAAGTCTGTACAATGAGGAACTAAACAGGAAAATGTAAATATGGTACAGCAAAAGTAAAGCCGATTTGGTATAATATAAGAGCTAGATCTACAGAATGGTACTATGTGAGTGAAAGGGTCTCAGATTAAAATGCTATCAGGGTTATTTCACCAAATTGAATAACAAAAACTGTGAGAAAAAATTTAAATAAATAAAAGAAACCATAGAAAAATCTTATTTAAATAATCATTACCAGGAACTCCAATTAATGACCCATCAGGACCTGCGGCTCTTGAGTTCAGTACGGCATTTATTTCACCTTTTATGTCCTGTTTCACCATGTCATTTAGAAAAAGGTGAAAGTAAAAGAGAAAAAAAAATGTTTCACCATATCTTACACACCTGTGTGGGTACTGGAAGTTGCTGGTTCCGCGCTTGGACTTGCTGAAGAGAAGCTGACATGCCTCCAGCGGTGCCATGTAGAACTTGCCTAAAAATTATTGCAATTTTGCAACAGAAATTCAGTGACATCATTACGGTCAATGGCATTGCAATTATCACATTTATATCCAGAAACCCAAAAGAGACATAGAACAAAAGAAACATGGACCAAGAAAGAAACATCACAAGAAAAATTAACAAAGAACAGAAGGAAAATATGTAGTCAAATATTCTAAGGACATGCAGTTTATACCAAAGACGAGGCCAAAATGGCTTTAAAAATATGGAATGGTGAAGACAGCTTTTAGGCATGCATGCAATGTAACTGAATCCTTATTCACTGAAAACACGGGCATGCAAAACTGAATATATACTTCCATACTGGAACATTTTAACATTAATGAGAAGGTTAACAAGTCGACAATATAAGTGCCCGAAATGAGAAATGGCGTACCCTGTAGGTTGCGAAGGTGCCCCTGTTGGCTTCAACATTGAAGCATGATTTTGATCTGACAATTGACCCACATTATCGCCAAACCGTTGCTGTGGCACATAACAATGATATTATCAACTAAAACTGACACACAAAAGTTCAAAGCAAGCACCAAAGAATGGAAGAAAAAGAGGAAACAGTTCAGGCAAAAACCTTCATGGATGGATCATCAGGGGAGTCTCTTTGCATCGGCAACTTCAATCGTTCTTCATACATCTTCGTGGCCAGAGCATTTGCACCCTGAGCTTGCCTCAAGAGAGGTTCACCGCCAACAAGACCGTTTGGAGTACCATTGAGAAGATGGGCACCTTCTCTCCTCTGCTGCTGTTGCTGCTGCTGCTGTTGTTGATGCACTGCATGCCTCTGCATTATGAGTTGCTGCATTTGCAGCTGCTGTTGCTGTTGTTGCTGTTGTTGCTGCTGTTGCTGCTGTTGCTGCTGTTGCAGCTGAGGCTGAGGTTGCTGATGTGTCTGCTGTTGCTGCTGCTGCTCCCGCGCCTTTATTAGCTGAGTCTGCATTAACACCAAACCTTACACCACTACCCGCAAAAAGGGGTCCTTTTTGTTTATACACATACAGCTTATCACCAACATGATAAATGGAAAACGTTATCAAAGATGGTAATCTCAATTTCAGAAAGGGGGCATCTTTGGTAGCATAGGAGAATCAACTATACATTCAATCTTGTTAACAACCACGATACAATAACTTCCTATATTGAGTCCGAACTCGATGCTTCCATCTAACTCCTAATGACCGCCACTAAAATAAGCGACTGTAAATGCATTAAAACATAGTGAATAGATGATGATGATGATGAAGAAAAAGAAGAGGAAGACTAAGACAACGATGAAGAGGAAAGGATTACCTCTATGTACGAAGCCGCGACATCGGAATGCTTTTCGTTCGTCCGGGCAATGAAGATGTCCCAAAAAACCGACCACCATTCGAAAAGGAAGCCTCCAGGCGCATCAATGGCTGAAACAAGAAAACCCCAAAATTTTGCATCAGAGAAACACCAAAAAAAAAAAAACAATTTTTGCTCTGGATGCAATTGGGTATCCTGATTCTGCTTACCAACTGGGTCGGAGGAGACCTTGCCCTCAGCCTGGAAAGCCTTGGCTGATGCTTGCAAATTCCTCTTCACCAAATAGTCATAGATATACACATCCAACCTATTCAACAACCAACATCAGCAAAGAAGAAAAATGAACCGAAGAAACCCCAAACAAGAAAAACCCCTGATGAGAGAGAGAGAGAGAGAGAGACATTTTATCTGCTTCCCAGTTGGTCTGAGACATGGTGACAAATCAAAGAGGAACACAGAAAGAGGAAAGAGAGAAAAAAGAGACCAAAGAATGATCCTAGGAGGGAGAGTACAAAAGGGAAGCCATGGGTTTGAGTTTGGGTGCCCTCTTTTCAAGGTGTTGCATGGGAGAAGACATTTCCAGTGAAGGGGGAGCAGGAAAAGGCTTGTTTTTGGGCATTGGGTAGAGCTAAAAATTGGACCTTGCTCAGTGGGGATGTGGGTTTTCCCTCCCCCTCTTCTTTTTCTCTGTCTTTTCTTTGGCTTTAGGTAATAAAGAATACGATGCTGATGATTGAGGAATTTGGGCTTTGGTGGGTGTGGCTGATAGGATTTCTCACAACTTACAGAATACAGAGAGAGAGAGAGAGAGAGAGAGCTGCAGCGCCACAATCCCAAATTTTCTTTCAATTTCTCTTCCTTTCTTTTTTTTTTTCTTGTCTTTTTTGTTGTCTAATTGGGTTTGTCATCAGTGGGATGATATCTCCAATATCTACCTCTCTATTGAGTCAATGACCAAGGGATCCATTTAATAAAAAGACATTGTTAGTCCGTTATGATGAAAATGTACTTACCCTCCTGCTGCTACCCTCAATAGCTCAAGAAAGACTTGTGCCTTGCGGGATGACTTGGTCACTAGATTAGACCATAGTTACCAGAGGCGGCCCTAAGAATGATAAGTGTGTTTTTTTTAAGGCAAGCTGGGTTAGGCAGATCCCTACCAGTACAACTATACCATTGGGTTTTGAACCTGCAACCTCCCAACACAAGCTGACGTGGATTCGCTGTTCCAACTTGGTACGATAAGTGTGTTTTTTGAAATAGAAAGTATCATGCTTCCCCAAGATGAGAAAATAGTGATGAAACTCAATTCTCAATACTTTGAAAGTGTGTTTCCACCTTGTTTCTCAACTAGATTTTCTCTTGTTTCCTAGTTATTTCCTACTGGCTTCTCTCTCATTTTCCACTAATTTTCTCTTTACTTCTTGTTTTTTTAATAATATTTACTTTTGCATTTTAATAAACTTGTTTATTTTATAATGGTTTTAATTTATCCTCATGGTGTTTCCTATTAGCTTCCTGCATTTTTTCCTTACACGCTTCTACAATCACTTCACAAATATATCATACTTTGCACTTTGCATACCTGTAGTTGTAATTTAGACCATCAGACTAGTAAAAACATGTGGATGCATATGGTTTGCAGATGACCGTATAATTTAAACTATAATGAACATGATATACGATGGTAGGTAGCACTTAAGACCATCTCTCATATCAAAGGGATTACATTTGGCATGGAGGATGAGCTTCTCAGACAATGAGTTTAAGATCCCCACAATTCAAAGATCTGTTTTTTTTTTATAATGAGGAACCCTCATCAAGAACCAGATCACTTAATGGGCTTGCCCCCTACAAGGTGAACTCCAGAGGGGATCACCAACATCCAAGCTCTTATGGATCCCACCAGTTAAAGGCACATGCACATTCAATGGGAGTCAAACCTAGGACGAAAAGGTCAACACCTTCTCTTTAAGCCCCCGCTCAGGCGACCCCAATTCAAGGATCTTAAATCCATTTTCTAGACCAAATGCACGTATGTTTGGCCAATTCAGTCAGGCAGAGTGTTCAAGCCGGAGCTACATGAATTTGAAACCAAGTGAATTTTGGTTTGAAATGAAAACAAAATTGCAATCAGACTCGTTTCAGTGTGCATCCCTTAAGTTGCAGGAACTTAAATCCCTACCAAATGTGCCTTAGAATTCATGCATGGTACAACTGCACACAAGGGGCAAGTGATACCAACATGCCAAATTATCATTTGATATGTTTCACTTAAATTTGAAGCGTGGTCCTTTTCTTGGTTCAATATAATATGCCTCATATTTAGTGAAAAAAAGATTAGGCAATCATATTTAAAAAAAAACATCAAGAGAATATGAATATGGCAACATCTTGCGCAGCTCTTACATTCAATTTCTCTCTGTTGGGTAAATATTACCCTCTGATACATTTGCCGAGTACATAGACTATATTACTCTCAAACTCACATTTTCGCATGCATGGCCATTGGGGGGTAATTGGAATATGTAAATCGGTAAGCACCAAGATTTTCATAAGTTTTTTATTTCTTTTTAAATTTCACGATGCAATCTAGATGCTTGGTTTTATAGAAACACTCTTAGATCATTCGATTACAATGTATAAGAAGGATCTCTTAAGGCTTGAAAATCAATGGCTCTGAATTTTTGTTAATATTCAAGCATACAAAATCATATTTTTTGATCCGATTAAGATGATTTAATAATAAATTTCAAGCAAATGAATCACTCCGAATGCATCTGCAGGGTTAGATTTGAAATAAATACCAAAGAAAATCTCTGTCCATACTTAGTTTACATATTTTGCAGGTTTACATATTTCATTTCTCCGACCATTGAGTATGCTTGAGACTAGGCCTCTCCTTGACATGTGCTTTGAGCCTTCTGCAATAATAATAACGAAGAATCTCATGTCCATACTAGATGGTGATTAACGTTTTATGTTGATGGTATTTTTGTCATTTCGTTGGTCGTGCTTTATTACAGCGAATTTCATAAAAAAAAAAAACTCAATCTGGGGAGTACATTGGTCAACCATGGAAACGAGGAGAAACAAGGTCTTTCGTTCAGTCAAATTACTGTATTTTCCTTTGACTCTTCGAGATGATCCACGTCCTCCCTTTGGTATCCCGGGCTTAGCTGGCGATTACACAAGTGCAACTCCACGGGACGTTTGGGTGTCCGGACTCGGGACACACTCGTCCTGTTCTAAGCCAGTGTCAAAATCGGATCAATTGACATGAATTTGTCTATTCAAATTGGATCATCTTTTTTTATTGAATAGAGAGAGGTCGGTTCGACTCCTTGGAAAATCGGCTCATTTATCGATTTCATCCAATCTATGTCACAAAGATACGTGGACCCCAGGAGGATACGTGATGCAGGTTCGACTCACAAGTTGAAGTTGGTATGAGGCACCACTTTTTTTTAAGTTTTTAATCAATAGAATACTAATGTTTGATATTTTAATGTTACAACTATTTTTTATTAAAATAAAACCTTAAATTATTAAAAATTAATAATAAGATATTAAAATATTACCCCATATATCTTAGTGTCTATGCCCCCCACTCATGTCACGAAGATCACACCACCAAAATAGCGTATCCCTATGACATATCCCTCGATACCTCCTCTCTTTGCTAGTTAAGGCTTTCGTCCATGCCTTGTCTTCTTCTCGTCTACATCTATGCCAAAGTTTGAGCTGTAATATTTCCGGTAACTCTCTCTCTCTCTTTATATATATATATATATATATATATATATATATATATATATATATATATGAAAGTGGCGCGAAACGATGCTCATTTTCGTCATATTCGAGTTAACATTCAAAACCTGGTGCATAAAATCTTGGTAGATGTTTATGCGATCTTGCGTATGCATCTTAGTGATTTTCCACTCCCTCCTACTGATGCTACCTATCCTTTGTCGCAATCTGGGCAAGCGGTTCTGGCGTGAGCCCATTTTATCTGTCTAATGTTTTTTTCTCTTGTGCTTTCTTTATTTGTTTTGGCTTTTGTTCTTGTTCAGTTTATGGGTTCAACATTTTGTTGATTTTCATGAGTGGTAATGTTGAATTACTTTTGTCTCTCTCTCTCTCTATATATATATATATATATATATATATATATATATATATATATATATATATATATATATGCTTGCAAAATCGAGCAGCCAAAGCTGCATTTACTTCATTTTTTTAAATAATTTTTTATTTTTTAATTATTTAAAATTCAAATTGTTATTTTAATAAGGCGATTCAGATCAATTTGATGCAAAATCCATTGGGAGCATTGTCTTGAACACTTTCATCTCACCCCAAAGAGTGGAACAAAAGTGTCCCCCACACAATGGACTGCAAATGGTCTTTGTGTCCTGTTTTAGCAAGACATCATTGGCTTGCATTTCATGTGGAACATGACGACCCCAAGGGGATTGGCGGGTGGGGCCTTGGCTGCAAGACGGGCAGTCAAGGTTCTATTCTCCATGGGTATCACCCCCCTCTATGGAAGCCAACCCATAGCATAGGTTTCGGGGCAGGGGTCCAAGCCTTTGAGTTGACGGACTGAGACAGCGCAAACAGGTCTTCGTGCAGGTGCGGTCTCTTCGGGTTATAAATCCAATAAAAAATGTAAAACATGACGGGCCCACCTAGCAACAGCCCGGTCGTAACAGTCCTCCGTTTGAAACAGTATCTACTTTGACCAAGTTCCAAAAGGTCAAAATAAGAAAGTGGGGAGTTTGACTAGATTTGCCCATATTGTTTTTCACATGGGCATTTGTTGTATCATCGGGTCCTTGGAAACCCTTTTTAGGAATTATAAAATCACCGAGATACCCCTTTTGTGTGGTTTGACGAATTAGGGGCATTTCTGTCAAGTAAAATGTTAGTAGTTCACCAATGACTCTAGAGGCTTCCCATTCTCTCCCTGTTTTCTATTTTATTTACAAGCTGGTGTGTAGGAATGAAAATTAAAAAAATAAAATAAAAATAAAAAAGATGGTGGGAAATATTAGATTCATTAAATGAAAAGTGAAAGGTTGTTGTTGGCGCTGCTGCCATTGATGTTGTTGGCATTCTTATCGTTACTCATATTAAAAGTTATTATGAATGTAGTTGTTATCGCCTTTTTCATTTTTATCTTTTTGATTGGATATTGATTTTTGAGATATACCACAAGATGAGGTTTCCATGCTCTCTCTTTTTTTATAAAAAAAAAAAAAAAGATTGTGCTCTTACAACAAGTAGGTAGATTTATATTAAAAAGTTTTTTTTTTCTTTTTGGTTTTAATACACAAAAAAAAGGGAGAGCATGAAAAAATAAAGAGCTCCGGCCGTTAAACCCCCTCCTCGATGCACTTCTTTTACCTTGGATGTTGTGTATTAATTGGCTCTCATCATTTTATTTTGCTTCGTTTTTTTTTACACCAATCAATTGATCGAATCTATTATCGAAATGTGCTTCATGTTTTTTCTTGATAGTAAGATTCATTGTCAGATACAAAAGGGGCCGTCGCTTGTCTGGCAGGAGTAGTTAGTGCACGTCACGGGATGGGACGCTGCCAGTTCGAACCCCAAATGGTATGGTTGTATAATTGGTAATGGGTCAGCCTAACCTCAGCTTTCTCTGTCGAGAAAAAGAAAAAAGATTCATTCTTAGATTACCAACGGGGCTTTGCTTGTCTGGCAGGAGCAATTAGTGCACGTCACCTTGTGTTGGGATGTTGCAGGTTCAAATCTCAATGGGTATGGTTGTATAACTGGTAGGGGTCTGCCTAACCCCAGCTTTCTCTGTCAAAAAAAAAGAAAAAAAGATTCATTGTTAAAATTGGTAGCTATCACATTCAAATTGGACATTTGTTGGGTGGTCTAGGCAGCAACATTGCATGTTGCTCTTGTACTGAATGTTTTGTTTGATTTTAGGCAAGATCATCAAATGACAGGAAAGAATTCTTGCTAAAAATCCAAGAGACCCCAAACACTAGAATTGTCTAGTTATGGAATACTATTTCTTGTGAGTTCTTTGGATCAAGAATTCTCAATTACCTAGGATTTCTTGAGAAATTACCCAAACATGCCCTTAATTTCTTTTCTCCTTACTTCAACTTGACCACTTATAGCACTTGAGAAAAGATGTTGGAATTGTTGTAGTTGTTTCAAGAGGTTTGAGTCTGGTAACTTGTGCTCTCCTATTCAAATTATTAAGTTTTAAGTTGGGTGTCAATTCTATCTTCTCCAAATCATAGGTGATACGATGTGTTGTTGAAAGGGTCGTCGATCCGTTTGGGGTGGTAAACCAATAAATTTAATGGCACGTTTGCAGTATCCTGTAATTCTTGAATTTTCTTGAGATCCTATAATCGTAAATCACAATCACAACACTTTCTCAAGATTAGTGAAACATAAGTAAAAGTTGTGATTATTCCTGTCTTGAATCTTGTAAAATCTGGTTACAAGATTAACCTTGTGACCAATAATCACGGTTTAAACTTTCTCAACTATGACTGTTTATCTCATTAGCGACTTTGAAGATACGGGGAGGATAAATCTCTGATACACTATAGGAGTTTCCTTTTTCGGTGAAAAGTTAACGCTTACATGACAAATCTCTCAAAGCCTAAAATGTGAACTGTTCTCTAAGGGGGTGTTTGTGTGTCACGGAAAATCTGAGTTTTTCTTGAAAACGTATCGTGGAAACGCCTCGATGAGTATCATGGAAACAGTTTCCGTGGCAGAAGAATTCACGGAAGGGGTGCCGTGGCACCCTGTTCTGTGACAAGCAAACGCCCCCTGAAAGGTTTTTAAATGGTAGTATCGAAGGAAGTCAATGGGTTGCGGAGTCACAGGAAGAAGAGAGAAATTTATGGTAGCAGAGAGATAGCTACAGAGCTAGCATGCTACAATCTTATATTTTATTTTATTTTCACCTTGGGTATACATTCTTTCTTTTGATGCAAACAAGTATGCCACATATGTAACATAGAATTCTCATTAGGTTTTTACAACATCGATGGCCTGCTGGCTTTTATGACCATCAGTGTTTAGGTTACTTGGATCATGGTACTTCATATATAATTCACATATCAAAATTATCTTCTTAATGTGTAATAATATAATTAACTTTACTATTCCACCCAATCTTCATATTACATAAAGTATCATTTACGTTTTTTTTTAAAGATGATAAAATTAACTTTAATGAAAGTGTTACAATAAATACATCAATTACTAATTTGCCTAAACATCTAGAAATTGGTTGGTTAATAATGGTACAGTAAGGCCATTCGCTAAGGCATATCCGGAGTTATCACTTTGTTTTGTCTGATTAAAAGGGTAAGTTGCTATTAAATCTTAATCCTCTCAAGTGTGTCATTCCCAAAAGAAGAAATTGAAAGACAATGCAACGCCGTGTGGCTGGAAAATACTTTTTCACAAATATGGTAAGAAAGGACATGCATTTTCGAAAATTGTTGTCGGTATCCCTACCAGCCCTGAATAGTTTGGCCAAACGATGTAGGTGAAGGTGAATCGGCCGATACCGATTCTCAAGTGAATCGTTCTGAATCGGCTAAAAAATAATTAAAAAATATTTCATGTCTATGTAGTCTGACTAAAGTGTAGGGACAACGATGAGTTAGACTTCAACTAAAGAGGACATACTAGACAAGATACCTGGATCAGCCAACCTAGTAGAGATTCTTACCACACAAATGATCAAAATGGAGTGATGCGAACAGAGCTGGAAAATGAGAGGAGCTAATTTTTGTGCTTGGCTTGTAAAAAGTCATTTGAACTTGTAAAATAGGCTTGGCAAGCCAAATATGAATAACAGTTGTTCGGCTCAGTTCAGCTCGTTAGGGAATAATGAATATATTTTACATTACATAATGCAGTGTAGAATAAATAATCCTAGTGTTTGGCTGCAAGCAATAGATTTGGGGACCAAGTCTTATTGCTATTGCTACTGCTACTGAAAGAATGCGTTTTTTATATAAGGGCATGTTTGGAAGCAAGAAATATTCTCACAGAAAAAATTGTCTATGAGAAGTTTTGATATAATAACTTTTCTAAATTAATTTTTTTCAATTGTTTGTGTAGCATGAGAAAAACAAAACTGAAAATGTGAGAAAAATCAGAAAGATGAGGGGGCAGGGGGCGATCAGCCCCCTCTCGGAGAGAGAGAGAGAGAGAGAGAGAGAGAGAGAGAGAGAAAGAGAGGTGGTGGACCCAAGGTTGCCAGACTAGGAAGCGAAACTGGGAAGCGGAAGCGAGAAGCGATGTATTTTAAAATGTATAGGAAGCGGGAAGCGAGGAATATTAAATACATATATATATGAATTGAATGAGAATCAAAACGAAACACAAATAAAAACTAAAATAAAGTGACTAATATTAAATTTCATGATTTTTTTAGTGTAAGAATTAAAATTTTAACAAAATCTAAAAATGATGACTACCAATTTAAAGAAAACACATGAAAGTGAGTGAGAAGAGTGAGAAAAAACACAAAAAAACATGAAAAGTTGAGTAGGAGAACATATAAGAAGAATAGATGAAGCATGTGGAAAGCATAGGAGAAATGTGGGGGAATCGAGGTTTTCATCAAGTTTCGGAAGCGTGGAGTATCACGCTTCCGAAGCGAGTTTCCGGGAAGCGAGCTTCCCACCTATCTAAGAAGCTTCAGGTAACTTTGGGTTGACCACACCAAAGAGAGAGAGAGAGGTTCATCAGCCCTCTCTTAGAGAGAGAGAGAGGTAGAAATGGTGGTGGGTGGGAGGAAGAACATGGAGGAAGCTCTTCTTGTGGCAGCCCATGGGATGCAATGTGTTGTGAGTAAATAGTTTATCTAATAGAAAAGAATTTTTGATAGGAAAAATTCCTCTACACCCCAGGTGGAGGAATTTTTCTTATAAAAATTCACACTTTTCGTTTGAAATGGTTGAAGGGGTAATTTTTTCTTTCCTACTTGCATTTTTCTTACCATTTTCTCACTTCCAAACGTGTTCAAATTCCCTTGCTTTCATTTTTAAATAATGTAGTTTAGCCAGCTCGTACTTGGCCTTTTCAGCCTTTGCTCGTCCTGATCTCAAGTTTGGCTTGACTTGACAAAAAAAATGAGCCGAGCTTGAACACCTCATATTCAGTTCATTCAGCTTGTTTACCAGGCCTGCATGCGAATGAAGATGATATTTATCCAGTAGACATAGTTCAACTTTTTGACAATCTGATAAAGCGAATATAAGTTCTAAAGCTTTCTCTAATTCTGTGAAATTTCATTACATGCGAATGAAATTCTTAGGATAGAATGCGAAAGAATTACGTAGGGAAGGGGTCAGATGTGAAATTGTCCTTGAAATTATGAGTACAACAACAACAACAACAACTACGCCTTCATCCCAAAACAATTGGGGTCAGCGATATGAACCAAAAAAGAAATTCATTTTGGGTCTTCCACATGAATCCTTTTCCTCCAATCATTTCTATCCAACGCCATGTCCTCGGTGAGGTTCAAAGCATTCATATCCTTTCCTATCATCTCCATCCAAGTCTTCCTAGGCCTACCCCGACCTCTTTTAACTAATATATTTTCCCATTTCTCCAACCTTCTAACTGGAGCATCATTAGGCCTTCGCCGAATATGTCCAAACCACCGTAAACGATTCTCTCGCATCTTATTTTCAATGGGTGCAACACCTACCTTCTTACGTATCTCTTCGTTCCGAATCTTATCTTTTATTGTATTTCCACACATCCATCTAAGCATCCGCATCTCAGCTACACTCATTTTTTGAATATGATGTCTCTTGGCAGCCCAACATTCCGTACCATATAGTAAAGCGGGTCTAATAGTCGTCCTATAAAACTTTCCCTTCAACCGCAATGGCATTCTACGATCGCACAGCACTCCAGTAGCACTTTTCCATTTCATCCACCCAACCTTTATCCTATGATTTACATCTCCATCAATTTCTCCATACTTTTGAATGATGGATCCCAAATATTTGAAATAATCATTCACCGGTATATCTTGCTCACCAAGCTTCACTACACTCCCATCACTACTTCGTTGCTTACTAAACCGACATTCCATATATTCAGTCTTACTCTTACTCAACTTAAAACCTCTAGCTTCCAATGTCTGTCTCCATAATTCTAACTTAGCATTAACCTCAGCTCTAGACTCATCAATCAAAACAATATCATCAGCAAACAACATACACCACGGTACATTTTCTTGAATTGATCTCGTAAGCTCATCCATCACTATCGCAAATAGGAAAGGGCTTAAAGCAGATCCTTGATGTAACCCAACCGTTATCGGAAAATCGGTTGTCACCCCTCCACAAGTGCAGACATTGGTTACTACTCCTTCATACATATCTTTAATTATACTAATGTACTTGAGAGAAACACCTTTCTTCATCATTGTCCACCAGAGAACGTCCCTAGATACTCTATCGTATGCCTTCTCTAAATCAATAAAAACCATATGCAAATCTTTGTTCCTCTCTCTATATCTTTCAATAAGTTGTCTAAGAAGATGTATAGCTTCCATAGTTGATCTTCCAGGCATAAAACCAAATTGATTCTCCGATATCATGACAACCTTCCTCAACCTAGACTCAATCACCCTCTCCCAAAGTTTCATAGTATGACTCATGAGTTTTATACCACGATAGTTTGTGCAATCTTGTATATCACCCTTATTCTTATATAAAGGCACCAAAATACTCTTCCTCCACTCATTAGGCATCTTATTTGTTCGCCAAATCAAGTTAAAAAGATTTGTCAACCATTCTAAACCTTTCTCTCCCAAGCATTTCCAAGCCTCGATAGGTATACCATCTGGGCCAACTGCCCTTCTTGATTTCATTTTCTTCAAAGCCTCTGCAATTTCTTTCTTTTGAATCTTGCGCATGAAGTCACGATTTATCTCATGAAAAGGAATGGAGAAGTCTCCAAGATCTTGAGCATGACTATCATTAAATAGCTTATCAAAATAATCTTTCCATCTCTCCTTATTCTCCTCATCTTTGACTAAACCCTTTGCGTTTCATCTTTGATACATCTAACCATACCCAAATCCTTCGATTTCCTATCTCTCATCTTTGCAAGCCTATAAATATCCTTCTCGCCTTCTTTGGTATCCAACTTGTCATAAACCTCCTTATATACCTTAGCCCTCGCGTTTCGAACAACTTTTTTAGCTTCCTTCTTTGCTATCATATACTTCTCCAAATTCTCATTATCACGACTCTTAGATTTCTATAACACTCTCTTTTAACCTTAATAGCTAATTTGACATCCTCGTTCCACCATGATGTATCCTTACCTAGTGGTGCACCGCCTTTAGACTCACCCAATACCTCCTTAGCTACTTTTCTCATACCACCCGCTATCTTATTCCACATTGATTCTGAATCCTCCTCGAGACACCAATCAACTTCCTTAACTACCTGCTCTACAAACATTCCTTGTTTAGCTCCTTTCAGTGCCCACCACTTAATTCTAGGATCTATCCTATGTCTATCCCTTTTGCGGCATTGTCTAATTCTAAGATCTAAAATTAAGACTCTATGTTGTGTAGCTACACTTTCTCCTGGTATAACCTTACAATCGATGCAACAACCCCTATCTCTCTTTCTAAGTAGGAAAAAATCTATCTGACTCGTATTAACCCTACTTTTAAATGTTACTAGGTGAGACTCCCTCTTCCTAAACCAAGTGTTTGCTAAGATCATATCATAGGACAAACAAAAATCTAAAATCCTTTCTCCACTTTCATTTCTTTCTCCTATACCATAGCCTCCATGGATATTCTCAAATCCATCCCTACTAATGCCTACATGTCCATTAAGGTCACCACCGATGAAAAGCTTTTCTCCATAAGATGTCTCTTGTATTACTCCATCTAAATCTTCCCAAAATTGATGCTTAATGGAATCATCTAAACAAAAATTATGAGTGCAAAACAAATATTTTGGTTGGTGCACTACCCATTGCATGTAAAGCCTTCACCCAGTACTAGATTGTTGGAACTTCGAAGCTTCCCCTCTCAGTAGAATCTGTTGTCCATGGCAGAGGGAGTATCAGGTGCAATGTGATTACACATTTTTAGTGTGCTGCTGCACCTAGATGGTGGGTGATCAGGTGCAGCAACACACCAAAATAGTACAATCACATTACACCTGATCTGCCCTCATATCAGATGATATATTGAAAAATAAGGTCTTGTTAGCCACCCATCAATCCCTTATATTTATGGCTGTTACATGTAAGAAAATCTACTTATTGGTATCTGCAATTACATTTCTTATGTTAAAAGACAAAATTTGAAAGACCTTCTATAACAATGTGTAATGTGGAGGTTTCTATGCTCATTTTTAGTGATTGGAATGTTAACAATGAAGAATTGTGGGGTAATTCGATAGGAGGTTCGGTTCCTAAGAGTTTAATGTGATGTCGGATACCAGATTCATTAGCCCGATTTACTTGGCATAATAACGAAACTGGTTCTAATTTTTTGCCAAACAAAATTCGTCATGTCTTTATCAACTCATTATTTTGTCAAACTTTCTAAATCCAAGTTGGCCATTTTACTTTGGTTATTCTTAAATGACAATGCATTGATGGTTTGCAAATAATTTTGGTAATAGATCTCCAACATCATTTAAATTCTTCAAAATATGGAAAAAATATTGATTGTAGGAAACTTGGGAAGGATGTTTGGCATAATCAAGGTAAAAAATGGTCAACGTTTAAGGTTATTTATAGGCTTGAGGAATTAAAGAAAAAACTCACCAGCTTGAACAAGTACTCATTTTCAAATATCCAAAAGTAAATCAATGAGCCCAAAAGGCTGTTCAGGCTACCATAAATCTCTAGATGATGGAAATATTGCTACCAACATGAACTTCAGTTACTTCTTGAATTAAAATAAGAACAGATAATGACCGTAGATGACACTATTTTTAGCACAATACCATAACCAACTAAAAAATGTACCAAACATGGCACCTGATTTTTTCATGCGACAACTTAGACAAGTGGTTTGACCAAGGTGCCTGAATATTTTTTAGTCAACAAAAAGGGTAAAACCATCAAGAAAAAAATCAATTATTTAGATTTGTCATATTTTCATTTGTGAATTAACCATGTTTCTCATATTTGGTCTTGGCTAAAACACGGAATTGCCAAAAGTGAGTGCCACCTACGTATTACCAACGGGCTCCGCTTGTCTGGTAGGAGCAGCTATTGCACGTCCACCTTGTGTTGGGACGTTGCAGGTTCAAAACCCAATGGTATAGTTGTATAACTGGTAGGGGTCTGCCTAACCCCAGCTTGCCTTTCAAAAAAAGAAAAAAAAAAAAGAATCATATTGGTGACAAAAGTTCATCTTTAAATGGATCAAAAAAGAAGTGAAAGTTCATCCTGCAAACATGTGAAGGAGGTCTAGGAATGAAGAGTCTTAAAAATGTGAATCTAACCTCTTTATCCAAGCTAGGTTTATTGGCTGATATTTGAGTTCATCGAATTATCAAACCGAGCGCCTTTAATTAAGTTCTCTCTGGTTTGGGTGACGGACTAATTTGAGGAATTGGGATTGGAAAAGCCTCAAGTCCAGTATGAGTATCATTAGTTAAAGAAGGGGGTTAATGAAAGGTGGATAATGGTAGGTTTATTGAATTTTGGTTTGAGGCATGGGCTGGTTATTTCTCTTTATTTTGCTTGTCTGACTACTCCCATGACTAAATCTTTGTATATGAGTCTGAGGCACACTCTAGTGGCTGATGTGCATGGCATATCTAAGAGTGGTGGAGCTCCTTAAGTCATCATGGGATCCTTCCAAGACCCATTCCATTTCATAGTTTGCATCAAAGGATGCATACCCTTGGTATTGAACTCTTGACGTGCTTAACTTGAATGCCTGAAGCTGACCTACCTAGCCAGGCAGGGGCGGACCCACATAGTGGGTAGGGTGGGCACATGCCCACCCTGACCCAGAAAAATCCCCCAAGCGGTAATGGGTGCGGACAGTGCCCCGGGTCAAGGTAGGAACCAGTCGTGCCCGACCCAATCGGGCAATTGGTGAAATTTTATGTTTTTTTTTTTCGGTTTTCTACTTGATTAATGATGCATTTACTTGCTGATTCTCTCTTTTTCTGTGTTTCATTTTATGATGCGGTTAGTGAAATTTTATGTTTTCGGTTTTCTACTTGATTATGCTGCATTTACTGGTTGATTCTTTGTTTCTGTGGTTCATTTTGCAATGCGATGGGTGAAATTTTATGGATTTCTGGTTCACTACTCGATTATGCTGCATGTACTTGCTGATTCTATATTTTTGTGGTTCATTTTATGATGTGATTCGTAAAATTTTACATTTTTTCATTTTTTTAATTGATTACACTGCACTTGTTTCTCTGTTTCTGTAGATCATTTTACATGATTTGTATAATTTTATGTTGTTTTTGGTTTTTAGTTGATTACACTGCATTTATGCGCTTCTCTGTTTTTGTGGTTCATTCTATAATTCTATTTAAAAAAAATTATATTTTCTGGCTTTATACTTGATTATGTTGTTTTTCTGTTTCTGTGGTTGTTTTAAGATGCAATCAGTGAAATCGTTTGTGTTTCTAATTTTTTGTTTGTATACGTTGCATCTTCTTTTTGTATGACTTTGTTTTGGACCTATAAGTATATGTAAGTTGAGAGGGAGTTCTCTTTTTACCTTTTTCTTTGTTTGCTAATTTTTACGTAATCCTGTTTGAATTTTTGTTAAGATTTATGTCTTTTATTTTGGTTTTTTAGATGACATAAATATTTAATTAAGGTTTTTTTTCTTCAATTATCATATCTATAATGTGATGTTTGTTAGGTTTTAATATTTTTTATTTGGCTTTTTAGAATGATATAAATATTTATATTTATGGTTTCAATGTGTGTGTGTTTAATTTCCATTAGGCATAAATCCAAGAAATTTGTGTGATTTGATTTTGGTTAGAATATTAAAGTTTTTTTTATTAATTAATCACAAATGCATAATTTATAATGTTTATAGGGATTAGGTTTTTTTTTTAAATGACAAAAATGTTTAGTTATAGTTTAAGGGGTTTTCTGTGTTTTGTTTTTCAATAGTCATCATGCATGAATATATGAATATTTTGATATGTGATTTTGGTTAGAATACTAGTATTTTTTTAAATGATATAAATGTTTAGTTTATAGTTTTAGGGTTTTTGATATTTTTTTCTAATTATCATTAGGCATGAATCCATAAATATTATGTAATTTGATTTCGGTTAGAATATTTGTTTTTTTTTATCAACTAGCATAAACAAATAATTTATGATGTATTTTTTTGAAACATATTTTTAGTACTTTTCCTTTTACTTTATATTTGTGCCCACCCTAATTTACAATCCTAGCTCTGTCCCAGTAGCGAGGTGTGCAAAACCATTGTGAATGGGGTAAAACTCATTCAAAGATAAAACAATCAATCGATGTTGGTTTGGTTTCAAACTGCCACTAAAACCATATAGGACAAACCATATAGAACGTTAGAAATGAGATGATTTTTAAAGATAAAATTATGTCCACTGATCATATAATGATGGTATTTGAATGTGTATGCATATAGGACAAACATAAGCTACTCTTGCTCTTGCTCAGCTTGCTCACATGATCTATTGTAATATCTACGAATTTTGTTTATTTTAACTTTTAAACTCAAACGAAATTTAAGTTAAATTTTGGTTAAAATTAGGTTAAATTTGAGTGAAATTCAAGAGTTCTAATTAAACTAGGACTCTAGTTAGATTTGTTATGAGTCATAGATCTCGTATGAGATCCGATTTAACAATTTTAGATTTTGGTTGGTTTGAAAATGCATTTTTCAAAATGGACCAACCTCTATTTTGGTTTTTTTCACTTTGATCATATCTAGAAATAGATTTTTCAAAATTGATCAGATTGTATTTTAGATTAAACCCAGAGTCCTAATAGGATGCTATGGTGGCATATAGGGCCTAGAGGGTCACGCCTAGCCTAGTGGAGCGTCATGTGTCAACACGAGGTCCATAGGGGGCGTACAGGTGGTCAGGGGTATAATGGTTATTTTTACCCTCTCTATGCCAAGTGACAATTCCAGAATGCATAGAGATTCTCTAAGTAGATCCCATGTCATTTAGTATTTTTTTTTAAATAATAGGTTTAGATAGGTCATATATAGATCCAAATATAAGTATTTGGATCCAATACGGATTTAGATTAATTAATAGATTTCAGATATATTGGATATGGATCTAAACTATATTAACTGGATACAATATGGGTTTGGATTAGAATTTGGGTCTTAACTCTTAATTAAGGAGTTTGAATCGGACTTGATTTGGTCAATTGATCCAATCTTAAATAGATTGGACCTATAAGGTGAGATACTCCGAACAATATCATTATTGTTCTAGCCGATCAATGAATCACCTATTAGATTGAAGTTGACCTTGACGTTCCTCATCTCGAGGGAATAAAGATCAACTATCTATATGCTTGAATTGGTGGTGATTTAAGTGTTCTATAATTGATCAAATTTCATACCTAATTGTAAGTTGGAAATCATCATTTTCTGATGTCAACTAAATTTTTTTGGCCGATCTGTGCATGTATAATTAAATCTAAGAGTACCACGATGATCTATGTTTCAAGGTCTATCAAATTAACTATTTAAACATCGAATTCTATTGGGTCTTTGGGTTTGTAGACCTCTCATAAGGATACCCTATCATTGGAGCCCACGCCAGGGTGAGAAGTCCCCACATTTCTTCTCTAGCTTAATTAGTTTTGAAATCTAATGAGCTAGGACCCATAATCTATTTTCTTGCTTTATTAATAAAGAAGATTAATATATATATATATATATATATATATATATATATATATATATATTAACCATTTATATTATAGATGAGACTATTGCCTAAACCCATTTATAAATAGAGGTCCTCATGAAGATGATTAACAAGGTTAATTCTCGCTTCCTCTCTCATTCTCATTAGAATTCTCTAATCTCTTTTTGTCATATTCTTTTTTCTTCTTCTATCTTGGAGTTTTTTCAGCCGCCATTAAAGCTGCTCTAAGGTGCTAAGATGGGAGATGAAGGCATTAGCACATCCAAGAACTCGGTTAAGGTATGATTCATCTTACTCAGAGTTATAGATCGAATGCAAGTGCAAAGATCGTGCACCTTACCAATTCTATAGGCTGCTTTATGTTGGATCAAACCTGGAACAAGTTAAAAAAATATTTTAAAATTGTTTTTAAATCAATATCATGATTTGAAACAGATTTAAAAAAACATTTTTAGTAAAACTATGCGTGAACGGCTAAATCGGGAAATCGGGTAGTGTGAAACACATAGTTTGTATTCCTACGTGATCTAAGATGGTATGTTATTGTTTACAGCATGATCAAACAAATATTTATTTTCTTTCATGTATTTACAGTATGAATCATGTTTCTATAAATTTATTTTACATGTTTTATGACGATTTATCATGCTAGCATCTTCAACTAGATATTATGTGCATAAATTATGAGTTATATAGAGAGTTTAAAATTTGATGCATATTGTATGATCATGTGATGTTTTTTATGAGTCTACATGATGTATACATATTGTGTACAAGGTTGATGCATAATTAAAATTTAATATTACATGTTGATGCTTGTGCTTTTTTTATATTTAGCATGTTTTATATCATGATACACATGATGTCATGATTTTCTTAACCAATTTGTTGTGGTATAATAATTATAGCTCTTAAACTGAATCACTTTTGACCAAATCTTTTTATACAGACTTTCTAGATATTTGAGAGGTGTCTCAAAAAAATTTGGGCCCCAGTGGTGGTATGGAATAGAGGGTTATGGCTGCTGCAACATAAGACAAAAATTTTGTCTAGTGTATAGAGAAAATTTTGATAGTCGATATTGCGAAAAATTCAATATATCAATGGTTTGGTGTTTATAGTAATTTTTTTGATATTTTATGGTTATTATGTGGATGAATCTGAGAAAAATAATAGAAAAATCAGATTCATTATTGGATAATCCCAGAGTCTCATACAATTCATGTGAAATTCAAGATTCTGCAAAAGAATTGATCTAAAACTCACTTAAATAGGGTCTGGTCCAAAAAATTAAGAAAATTCATATGATGAAGTATTTCTGTAAAATCAAATGATTTTGAAAACTAACAAGTACATATATCATAAAAAAATTGATAGTTGAGATTCCTCCCAGATTGGGTTTGGTGATTGTTTCTTTGTGAAGAAAATTTATGTCATATTATGAAGAAACTGAAAAGCAATTTCTTGTTCATGAATTTCAATGGGCAAACAAAATTACTTTTTGTGAACTATCACTTGGATATGAAAGCTAACGCCCTCTGGTATGACTGAATTTTTTGGGGTTCGGATATGCTAGGTATGATGATCTAACAAATCTGTAAACAACACAAAAATTCTGATATATAACCTCTGGTGTGGGACATGTTAAGTCTTGTGAACTTTCCTTGTTATAGATCTTATACTTGCATGTGATATGGGATGTTAATCATGTATTTTCTAATATGTAATGTTTCATGTTTATGTTGTATACAAACATGTTGATGATTTATGCATGACGATATATGAGATTTTATGTTAACATATGAGTTTTGAGAATGATAGATGGGTCATGTAGTGTGCATTGTCATACATGCGATATTTTATATAATTCATGGTTCAAGCTATATCAAAATGAATTTCATGCATCATGTAGTGTAGTAGATGGCATGTGATGTGTTGTAAGTCATGTAAGACATGTATTCACTGGGCTCATGGGTGAGCCAGGTTCAATGGAACCAGGGGTTCTAGTGAGCACAAAATTCAATATATAATTGATTTGTTCATACACACTTAAGCCTTAAGAAAACATTGTTGGTTCCAGGGTTTGGATGGCTATAAATGACCTTTGTTGTGTTTCTGACTTTAAGGGGGATTGGGCTAAGAGAGCCTTAGTGCTTAGAGCACTTAAACCACCTTAATAAAGAACACCTAGTAGCCTATTCAGATCGTGACAACTTTGGAGAGGGTGGTTGGTATACATGGTCGGAGAAAGTGTTGTTAATGCTTTTAGAGAGTAAATGTAACGACCCAAAATTTAACCTGAATTTTGAGATTTTTTTATCACAGCGGAAGTATTAAGTGCATTCTAGGTTAAGCATCTTGGGCACGTCACAGGGTAACAAAAGCGAAACAATCCATTCCATTTTCAATGAAATTCAATAGTAAACTAATTGTATTGAATATTACAATAGCATAAATGAAATTAACTAATTTATTTCTAAATGACCCAAGAACATCAAAAATTCATGTATCATGGCCCGTACATCATCTCACAATCGCTTTGATTCCTCTATTCTTCACCTGAATGTAGTAAAGTAATTAAATCAGACTACAACCAGTCTGAGTTGTAGGATACTATGATTATGTAGATGTACTTTGTATCAAGAATATGCAAGGTAATTGAATATTCAATGAAAAGTAAAGTTGAGACATAACATGACATAATTAAAAGAGTAACAGGGAATCATTCAACTGCTTATCACATTTTTTATTCATGATTAACATAAATAAATAATAGCAGGTTCAAGCAGAGAATTCCATAAATTTTCATCTGACTGAAGAACATAAATGTTTAATTTTAAGTTTCTCTTTAATTATCTCATGGGTACTCGTAGACCATGGCAATTATAATAGAAGAAAATATTTTGAGGTTTATTATGCTTGGTGTTTTATTTACCTGAATGTCTAACTGAAATTGAAATCCCAAGGCAACAGTAAAATAACCAGAGAACCTCCCGAAGACCAAACAAACATGATGTATCCCTAACTTCTGTAGAAGAACTTGGAGCTACTGCCTACGATAAATTGGTAGTTCGGGTCCCCTAACTCTGAGGACTGGGGATCAATGAGTCACTACCGTTTGAAGCTAAAAGCACTAATCCCCGGAGTTGTGTACCACCTAGCCTCTCCAAGGTAAGTGCGAGTCTGAGTGGTTTGCTTATCTAAATAATTTTGTTACCTAACTTTTCAGTGGTTTCCTAATCAAAACCTAGTAGCTTAAAGCCACAGGTGTTCAAAAAAATTATGAATCATACTATAATAGTAGTATATTCTCAATTATTCCTACCTTAGATAGGTATGTTACCAAATTTATCCATTTAATTGTGCAAATCCCACCCAAAATGCCCTGATACCTTTAAACCGAACGAGCACAAATACCCCAATACCTTTAAACTAGTCTGGCAAAAGTTATTATTTAAATTTACTTGTGTATTAGCTTTATAACCTCGAGGGGCCCCTGTGGAACCCTCATGTACCAGGCTTAGCAATTCATGTGTCAACATTAAACCATGACCACTATTTACATATAAGGGCATAACTTATGTTCACAAGTCACAACTATGGTTCACCGAATCACATGATCAATTATGAACTTGCAATGCCACAACTCTACTATCGCTAAGTCATCAATACTATATTACAATTCTCATATGCACTATTTACACAAAAATGTTAGAGGCAAGGCATGCAGATCATGGATTTATCATCAAAGAACAGTTTCAAGGATTATCTAAAGTAAAGCATTCATACTACAAGACCTGTGTCTTTGAGCATGAAAAAAATATCTAATGTAACCATGCAGTCCCTGATTCTTTTCATGGTACTCAACATTGAAAATAATCAATGTAAATAATATAATCGTGTTTTCTATCTTAGAACTTAACATTACCATTTAACTTGCTTATTCATATATAAAGAGAAGTACATTTCTCATATCGATTCAAAACAAGGCTAACACAGAAATTCAGTTTAGAACACCGGAATCAAAAGCAAATTTTTTACCAAAACCCAACTAAACATTTTTATTTGATAATATTCTTGTTGTTTTAACTGTCACAAAATAAAAAATTTCTTTTAACTAAAGTATCCTATGTATGCTGCAATTGTAACCGTTACATCTATAGGTGCAAAAAATTTAGCACAAACATGCATATATGTGCAAACATTTTAACACACAGGTGAATGCAAAATATTTAGATATGTGTGTAGACTCTTTTTCAATAACCAAGAATGCCCTGTTTGATCAATACTCACGTATGTGTGAAAAAATTATTATATGCATGCACGGAAATGTGTATGCAACATTTTAAAACACAGGTATGTGTGCATAAGCATCGACCTCCACAGAGAAACAACTGCATACACTTAGTCTAAATCTCCTGTTTACCATGTCCATATATGGTGTTGTGTATGACAAAGTTTGGTATGTAATTAAAATCATTTTATTTTCCCCAGATATACCTTGAAAATCCAGCATACATTCTGTTGTACATAGCCCATTTAGTTGTGTATTGAAATACAGAAACATAGACATGTTTTGGTCGTGCAGAGGTGCAAATGCCATTCAAAAGTGAGAAAAAAATATTCAGCAAATACCGACTCATTCCCATGGGCATTAAAATGCAAAACACAATTACATTAAATGAAAAATGCAAACACCTTATAATGTAGATTAAAATGCATAAATGCAGACTTACTATTGCCCAAAAAGAACGCAGACTAATTAAGATCTAGATCAAAATAGAAAAAAAATAAATATTTAGATGCAGGCTTTTCAGGCATAGATTGTGATACAAAAACACAGATGCAACCTTCTGATAAGGGAAGAAAAAAAAATCACACGTAACTCAGGTATCTTAATGCAAACATTTCAAACCTAGGTTGTAATACCAAATATGCAGATTTTTTTTTGTACCACCAAATAAAACTTCCAAAAACAGATTATGCATATAAGTAATAACTCCAATTGAAATCGCACAGATCAGATGTTCTCCAACAACCTACGCATATTCAAGAATTTTTGAACTCAAAATCATCTAGCACGTGTTAAAATAAATAAAAAAAGAAACATAGAACATATGTTCGAGGTCTGACTTGACGCGTATATCATTCAAAATACATTTGATTTTTATATTTCACAAAGTCCACCGACACAAAATATGATAAATAGAGGATTGCATATGGATTTCTTAAAATCAGAACACGCAAACTACGTTATTTAGTGTATAGCACACACACAAAATCAAGATTCTACGTTTGCACAATTTTAAACCCACGCAAATAGGCTATGTTGCAATAGCTTACATACTAGAAATAGGTACACTACAAAATCATAGCAAATCCTACCCCTTTTCGTTGTGATGGATCGAGCACTCCCCTTTTTCTGTGGTGCCTTCAAGAAGCCTCCTCTTTCTTGGCTGTGCAACACACACACACACACACACACACACACAGAGAGAGAGAGAGAGAGAGAGAGAGAGAGAGAGAGAGAGAGAGAGAGAGAGATCTTAAAGTTGGGTGTGAGAGAGGAGTGAGAAAGAAAAATGGGAAAGAGGTGAGGGATCATGGGAGAGAGGTGCGACGGTTTTTTCCCCTCTTTCTCTCCCAGCTGCGTGAATAGGGGGGTTTCACGCAACCCCTTTTTACCCTGTCTTTAAAAGGTAAACCCTTTTTAGGGTTAACATGTCTTGCCCATTTTTTTAACTAGACCATGCCATAATGTGTGATATGGATCCACGATCCAAAACCGTTCATGGATCCATATTAGCTATCCGGATCCAAATCATGAATTACTATGATTTGAAACTTTTGACATGGGTCCAAATAAATTATTATGGATCCAATATAAAATTTAAATTAGACCCTATGATTTCGATGTGAAATTCACATTAAAACATCAAACTTTTCGATGTCCAATGATCCAAATAAGTTAATATGGATCCAAACATCCGATAGACTATTACGGATCCAAATAAAATGCTATGGACTCTATATAAGATTTTTCCCATTCAAGATCCAATTTTAAAAAAAATGTGGATCCTCATAATCCACTTTGGATCTAATATCAAATCTAACCATGATATCGAGGATCCAATATTAAGGATCCAGACCATTAACTGAAATCTACTATTAGATATCCAATTAAGATGTTCGTGATCCAATATCGAAGATTCAAGTAGGATATTAGGGATCCGATGTCAAATATCCGAACAGGATATCCAGGATCCAAATAAAAATAAAATAAAAGGAATAAGAATATCCTCGTACCAAATTTTGACTTTGAAATTCAAGTCTATTTAGCCGACAAAATTTACAAGTTTTAGAGTAAAGGCATCTTCATGGATTCTCCATCCTTGGATATAAGGGACTCGAGCTACCAAAAAGGCTTAGGTAGGTAGTCAAGTGCTTTGTAGAGTAGGAATCAGGATTGCTCACAGTTCACTATGGGTTCTCATAGTGGCAAGCAACCCCAATGGAAGTTCATATACTCTTCGGATCTTTGGGGTAATTAAAATGCATAGAATAATAAACCCCCTATATGATTGTTGAGTGGGAGTTAAGTACCAGGAGTGTACCCCTAAGAACAAAAAGAGAAGCAATACACTAAAATGTTCATAAGTACATCGGTGTCATATATACTAGGAGTGTACCCTAGAGAACGGAAAGAGAATTAATGCATTAAAATGTTCACAAGTACATCAATGTCATATATTGTATATATGTTTATGCATTTCATGCATATTTTATGATTACATGCATAGATTCGAATATTGTCATTTTTGTTTCTGTATTTGCCTAGTATCTTGATTTCTAACAGATGTGGTTGGAGGTGCTCTTACTGGTGGGTAAGATTTATTAATTTTAAATATTTGTGTGCCTATTACTTATTGTGAAATCTTGATCTCTATTGTGAATGTTTATATGCCATAAAATTATCATGTTATAAATGTTTTTGGATTATGAGAAGACGTATGAGATATGTGTTATATTCTTTCTATGCCTATGTTGTGTTATGTTTCCTACTAGGGTTGTAGTTAATGCCCCTACTTTTCACATTTTTAGGTAACGAGTAAGTTGGCTGATGATGGTAAAAGGCTCAAAGTGGTGCCAAGAGAGTCACATTTCTTTTAGGTTTTTTGTAGGACTTGATTTATTATTGTGATTTAATTATTTCATTGAATTTGTAAACTCTTATTTAGTGAGACTAGTATTTTAAGTTATTTTAATTGAACTGATAGTTTGATTCAGTTAATTCTAGCCTTACATGTATGAGTTGAGAATTGTAACCCGAACCAATGCTTGAATCGTGTTTAAAAGAGTTCTTGTTGTATTTCATGAAAATCATATAAAGGAGATTTTTTAAAAAAACTCTAAATTTTTGTTTTAAAAAATTGGGGCATTACATCCATGTTGATCGTTGGTTAGGGGTGTAAACGGTTCAAATTCGGGTCAGATGTGATTGATAGCAGATTCAACTAGGATGTTGGATAAACATGTTCAATGTTGGATTAATATTTGGATGATGAAAAGCTCACTTCAAAGTTGAATATTTGTTAGATTCGACAAAGAAAATCAAAACCTTATATACATCCAATTATAATAAGATATCATGAACCCAACTAAAAAGAGTGGGATCCAGTTGGATATCAAATAAATTATACTCCAATGGCATCCCTACATTTGGCTGCCCCACATAGAGTGGATAAAGGTTAATGTATGTGTTATCTCCACTTCTTTATAGCAGGTTGAATCAAGCAAGTTAGTGCACTCAATTTGGATGACTGATGGGTTATATGGAATGGGCTGAAAAAGAATGGTATTGGTGACAAAGCATATTACAAGGGTTAACTTCATAGCATTACCATTGAGTCCTCAATGAGAGTTCTAGTATATCTGATAGATAATCATCTAGAGGGTCATGGTCGGTCAGGTCTGGTTAACCAAAAATTTCTACAACTTTTATATCAATTTTTGAGGCTTTGATTTCCTTTATATCCAACACATGCAACCAAATAGCTATATATGAAAGCCTCCAAACTGGTTTTTAATGGCAAATGATATGAAACTCGTACATCAATTCTTATTAATGCACTAAAAAACAATAAATCCACTTGATGATATATTTATGATAAATAAGTATTAAAAAAAAAGGGAAAAGTGAATCTTTCCTTTGGAACTAGGGCCATTTTGATAAAGATGGATCCAGTAGTGACAACTAGTTATTGGCCCTAGAGAGCACAAGGTCCAAGGTATAGATCCAATGTCAAGGCCATTCTCGATCCATGATTTCTTTGCAAGGTTTTTCTTGAGTGTTTTTTTTAAATTAAAAAAAATCTTAAGGAATATGTAAAGTTTAAATATTTGAAATATATAAAAATAGTATAAAAGATAATAAATAGTAGGTTTATCTTGAAAAAATGAAAATAAACAAGTAGAAAAGTTTATAAAAGAAAAAAATAGAAAACAAATGCCTAAAATATATAAAAAGTATTTTTAAAATACCAATAACATTGTGATATTTTCAATATGTTAGCGATGTTAGTGACTATGGTCAGGACCTAGGCTAGTCTAGAAGAGGTTTAGGCTAAGGAATTTAAAATATTGAATCATGAATTGATAGCCAGTCTGGATAATATGGAGTAGAGAGAACCAGGTCTCTTCTATGTATACAGTTTTTCAATTGTGTTAATGTAAAATCAGATCCAGATTTGACATCGGATCCAGACCCAAATCAAGAACCGACAACTACCAAGACTCTAAGGGCAACCCACACAAGGAGTCCTATATCCTCAAGGACTCCCACAACCTCCTCCACTATGGACGTTCCAAATGAAGTCCAAATACATCAAATGGATATTGAACAGTTAGTTGAGATTCCTAATAAAGTTGAGAAAACTATCAATGACTCTTGTACTATAAGACTCCTATAAGGAGATGACACCAAATGGAGCATGGAAACTTCTAGAGAACTTAATTGTAATCCTTATCTTAAGGAGACCGTCTCCTAATGAAATGTAATCTCTAGCTTATTAAAAGAACATCACATCTTTAAAAAATATTAAAGAGAGATAGAGAGAGAAAAACAGTTCCTTTATGGACGCAGATCAACACCTGGTCGAACAACGTTAACTCTGCCTCACATGTGTGTGTGAGAGCATGTTTCTACTTTAACATGGTATCAGAGCCCTGGTGATCTTGTGATAAACTAAAGCTTCTTTCTTGGTTCACATGTGTACCTCACTTGTGTAGGTGTGCTCTTCTTAGAAAACGACATACATGTCTATAAAAAACAACAATATTGCAACAGGTGCGAGTGACCTATATGTGAGTACCATGGTTAAAATCTCTTATAATTTGGGATTCAACCTTAGTTCTAGATATGAGTTTGGACTTAGATAAGATATTTTTAGGATGTTGAGCACTCGTTCGCTCATGAGTTGTTTTGAGGAGTTCTTTTGAACGTGTGTAATCATATAACAAGGGTTTTGCAAAAAAATTATGAGAAATCTACAAAAAAGGGTTCAGATCTAGGATTGAATCATGTGAATCAAGATCTTAATTCAACTTCATGGTTTAAAACCATGGATTGAGTCTTTGAGTGGGTTTTATATTGGTTTCTATGAAACTATACAAGACGACACCGTTACACTATGCAATTTGAAAATTTGAATTTATCCAACATCAAATCTTGTATTTTTCATGTGTAGCATGTTATATAATGAATTTATGATACTTAAATATGTATCGGCATGCATATCAACCTGGATTTACCTAGGAACTAATATGAGTTTGATTATAGAGGTTTTTATAATCCTTTTTAAAAATCAATTTTTAAAAAAATGTGGTCTCTTAGGTAAAATTTTTAAATCTTGTGTTTGATTTCTATATGCAGAATATCTCTATATTTCTAGCATGCTTAGATGTGTATATGCATAAATATGTTGTGTTTTTATAGAATCAAAATCATTAAATGCATATTTTTGGTGTTTTTGATGAAAAACATAAAGTTCTTGATGAGTTTTCTTGAAAATTGCATGTTATTCTGTATTTTTATTTCAACTAGCCTTAAAGAAAAATCTGGTTCTCCAAATCGGCGAACCTATAAATCTTAAAAATTTAGAGAGATGTTTTAGACATATGAAAGTAATTTAAAAAAAAGGCTCAAATAAGTTCCTGGTTGGGAGATACGACCTCTACAAGTCGACACATAATTTATGTCCTCATAGAAAATCTATGTAGGCAACATATTTTTGTAAAATTCATAACTCTTAATATATTTTGGATTTATAACTGATATTTTTATGTGTGTTAGTTTATATATTGAAGACCATATGATAAAAGTCTTGTAAGCTAATTTTTTACGGTTTAAAAACTAAAAATATCGGAAGTTCGGTCTTGAACATGCAATTTTTGAAAAATAGTCTAAAAAATAACAAAAATAACATGCATCACATGAATTTTAATTTTTTGTAAAAAATAAGTTTTAACTTAAGGTTTTTGAGCACTTGTGTCAGACATAATAGGTCACCCTTAGTAAAAATATCATAATTTATTTCATTTTATGTAGTGCATAACTGATGCTTCTTTGAAATGGCTGAACCAAACAAGACTCTTTTGTGAATAGAAAATAGTAGGTGGTTCCAAATTTTTTATTCTTTGATCTACAATGAGTTTAGGTCTAGTTTTTTTTTTGTAGAGAACTAATATGTATATGAATCTACAGTAAAACTCTTAGAGTTAAATCATTTTATACTGTTTATGACAAGATTTCTTCTAATTTAGAAAATTCTGTTGATATAGTCCCTAATCAAAAGTTCGAGATTGCATTCATGTCATGGTTCTGAAAGTGAACCAGATGGACATAACTTGGTTTCCGAGATAAACCAGATGGGTACACGACCTGTTATGTACTGCATGTAGATCTATTGAGGTTGTATGGTATTGCCATCACATGTAAACATAATTTGATTGCTATGCTGTAATTTTATATTGTAATGCTAAAATGGGCTGCATAATGTTTTGTGATATGCTTGTATAATGTTATGCAATGCAACATAATGTTATGCTATGCTTATGTGCATCATAACATAGAGTATATCAAAGCTTCAAAATTTAACCTAGTTTTTTAATATATTTAAAAGGAGTATGGAAAACTGCGAAAGAAAAACTTGGTTTATAAAACTGATTTCAAGAGAAAGCTTTTGCAACTCTGAATTGAACTCAAGATTCAAAACCAACTAATCATTTTATTTTTATTCAAAATAAAGTTCATCCATATATAGTTTATTTTCAAAATTTGATGAACTACAAATATTCATGTACAAAATATTAAATTTTAAAACACGTGGAAGTCCTTAATTTAAAAGAGAATACAACAAAAGAACTATTTCTAGAAAGGTTTCTTTAGATCCTGATTAAAAAGAACTTTATTCACATTTAAGAATTCATTGCATAGCAGAATTTAAAATATTTTATTAAAGTATTTTAAAAGTTCACATAAAAAAACTTAGGTGAACTACAAGTATATCATTTTACAAAATCGTTCACATCAAAGAATAACATGAACAGTCTCAAACACACAAAAATGACAAGTCCCATAACACATAACAATGTCCTAAAAAACAAACATTGTCCTAAGAATAAAAGAGTCCCTGAGTCAACTTCAGAGATATTTGAGGTTTTGTGCATCCATCACCACCAATGTCACCTACCCGACAATACCTGAAAAAGGGAACATAAGCAGGGTTAAGACAAACAAGATGTCTCAACAAGAACAAGACCTCTCATCCCATAATAGCGGTCATGGATAGGTCACTAGCCTAAATAGACTCAAACAAAGTCTGTGGCTCACACGAGTCTAACTCCCAACACTTTGTGGGTTCTAACTCGACTCTACCTCTAACTAAGAGGAAGAACAACACACACTCATATCCTAAATGCATGAATATATTTTATTATCTTTCATTAATCTTTCTCTTTTACTCTCGATATGATGTAATTATTTACTTGTTCCTAATTAATTGTGTTCAAGGGGCACCACTGCCCGGAATGCTATGAGCTCACTAGTCTACATGGGGGTGTATTTTCAAACATAGGTATTTTAAGTATTTTATTAACTCCAAGAAAATATGGTTACATTGGCACCAAGAGTCTAGAACCCTCCATCAAGAATTCATTTACTTGAAAAAGTCGTAGTGCACTACAACTAGCGTACGTAGCTGAACCTCCTCCATAAGGAGTCCTCATCCCTTAACCCACCGTGGTTGAGGATTGGTCCACCCACAGTGACCAAAAGATGAGACCTTACCCACAATATGTCAACTGTTAGCCCACAGAGTTGGTGCTAACTCGCTCAATGAGCAGAGTCTATTATAGGTCACCCCATATTTCAGGACATAACCTTCAATCTCTGTGTAACTTGTTCTAACTTAATTTAACATTCATTATTAATTTAGTTTCCATTGTGCCCCTTGGGTATGCAGGGCCTTGCCCAACAAATTACAATAAGTTTTTTAACTTATAAGATTATCAATTTAGTGTGCAAACTCGTAGTTACACACTTGGGGTGGTCACCTTGGTGCCTCAATCAACATCACATTCAACTACAACTTCTTCTGCCATTCACAGTAGGCTCACACTTGGGCGATTTAACTCTCAAGATTTAAATCAAGCTACTAAGGGTAATTTCATAAAATAATATTTTATGAAACTCACAACCCAATGCATAGTCTATTCAAACCTACACATTTATAACCATCTATCATGTGAACATGTCACTCAACTTAGTGCTATAATCAAAATCAGTGCATGCACATAATATGCATTCCATGCCCCTATGTTTTAATAATTACATGTATGCATGATGTTTAACCTTAATCACACACACACACACACACACACACACACACACACACACACACACACACACATATATATATATATATACAAACCACTTTGTATCATGCTCAATCATATGAAAATTTTACAGCATGTCAATTAAAAAAAAAAGATCATAATCTCATTCACACGTATCATGCCATGTATCTCAATATAATTTTGGCCCCTCTTCAGGCTACCAAATATGAACTAATGAAATCAACCCATAAATATAGCCAATAAAGGTCTACCAACCTGTACCAGGGTTGATCCATTAAAAAACTAAGCTAAATAGTCATTATCCGAGCTCAAACTACCATAAACATGCTTACAAGTTGCAAAAGAGTCACTCATGAGTCGACTTTCCCTAGCCAAGGGTCGACTCACAAATCTCAAGGGTCAACTCTTTTTTAACAGAGGTCTATTTTGTTCAGAAAGTGTCGACTTAGCAACCTTGAAGGTCGACTATTTCTAAACAAAGGTCTATTATGTCCAGAAAGAGACAACTCAAATATCTCAACGGTAGACTTTGGATTCTTATGGGTCAACTCTCAGAAAGTAGGTGTCGACCTTCTATAATCAGGGTCAACACTAGGGATCCTGAGTGTCAAATCCTAGGAAGCAGTTGTCGATCCACGGGTTGAACCAACCATCTATGAAACAAACAGGGGTCAATCGTCCAGTGCAGGAGTCGAATCCTATCTTGCATAGTGTTGGGTACTTCCTACCCAAAAATTCAACTAAAACCAATTCTTGAACAACATTCAAGTCAATCATGTAGATACATTCAAACATCAGGCTATATTGAAACTTTTCAACATAAAAATCTCAACATGACACCAAGAAATACAGAAACTTCTTTAACCATAAAGATTTCAATAAAATCATCAAAAAATATAAAAATCTATTTAAAGAACACCCAATTCGATAAATATTGCAGATTTTAGAAATCATTTATAAGAATGCATAATCTACAACTATTCAGTTTTCTGTAAAAGTTTACAAAGAATATATCAAATTTGCAAACATTTCAAATTTCCAAAACATTTCTAAATCATATACAATATTCAAATATGGATTCCACAGACTTTTATAAAGCATACAAAGTTTGCAAATACAAATTTCAGACACTTTGATAAAGCATACTTAAATCTGCAAATATAGATTTCAACAACTTTGATAAAGCATTCTTAAATATGCAAATTTAGATTTCAAAAACTTTGATAAAGCGTACATAGTTTGTAAATGCTCAAAGCTTCATAAGCCTTTCTAAATAATAAACTAGATCTGAAACTTTGTAGATTACAAAAAACTTTTATTTTCAAAGTATATGTAAGTCTACAACCTTCAAAAAACACGAAAAAAGTTTCCAATAATTTAAGTTTAGCAAAACTTAAATTGAAATTGAGGGTTTTCAATCACACCATTTCATCAAACTGTCAAGCTAAAAACAAAAGTTTTTTTATTTAAGAAAATTCAGCCAAAACATTAAATAAAATTATACATTCAGTACCCATGAGTCGGCCCTTCTGGAACTAGGAGTTGACTCATGGAAGAAAGAATCAACAAACATAACTCAAGTGTCGACTCCGAGGAACATGGGTTGGCTCTCAGGTCTTTCTCATGCAAAACACAATATGGCAAGGGTCGACCCTCACAAGAATAGGGTCCACCCATTATCACCATGAGAGTCGACTCTTCAAGAAGAGAGGTCAACCCTCGGGCTTGCCCACCATATGCAAACTAGCAGTGGTCGACTCTTGTTTAGCAGGGGTCGACTCCTATCATTTTGCAGAATCGGGTAGCTCCATAAAACACCCATATGAGCTACAAAACTCTACCTAATGGTGGTTTCACCTTAACAACACCATTCCAATATGCGAGGTGTTAAAAATGAACAATCACAACATACATAGTTCATAAAATCTCAAGCATAAAACAATACTTTAAGCAATCATAACATGGATACAAACTTGGTCTACTCAAACTAACATAAATGCATACTCTAACCCAAGATTCATATTTAACAAGTTTTTAAACACAAAATTCATTCTCAAAACAAATACAAATTATTTCAATTATATCTTTTTCTCAAAAGCAAAAACATCAACACAACTAGAAGTATGTAAAACCAAGAAACATGTTCAACATCCATTCTCACATGAAAATCTGTTGCACATTAAGTTTATGAAAATTTTATCTTTAAAAATGAGTTTTCCTTAAGAACACAGTCTTGATTTAAAATAAAACACTCTTGAAAACAACTATCTAATTAAAACAGAATTTCAATATATGTATTGGTCACAAACCAGATTTTCAAACATACTTTGAAATATGAACTAGCTATAAAAATTCTATTTATCTAACATGTATAAAATCATATTATTAAACACTTTGAAAACAAGAGAGTGCTACCGAAATTTCAGTTCATTCATTTTTCATATAGAAAATTAGTTTGTGAATACTTTATGCAATACCGATTTGCACATACATTTTTCTCAATAACTGCAAAAACATATTTCTTTGTTCTTAAAACATAATTTGAGAAAAGATTTAATAAAACACTATTAAATTTAAAATCCATGAAAAACAAGAGTGTAAATCAAAACGTCCAACAATATTGGTCCAACCAACTAATGCATAGTTGCCTTGAGTTGGTTCTACCAAAACCCAAACAAAACCGTCCAAAAATCACACATAATCCATCATACTCATCACATAGTCCACTTAAGAATCGACTCTGCCAAGTATAGAAGTCAACTTTGAGTCCAACATAACATAATAAAGGCCCAGAAGTTGACTCTCAGGCTAACTGCACTATAAACAACATAAAGTTGTCAACTCTCTTGTTCCAGGAGTCAACTCGTCACTCCAGGAGTCGACTCACTATATAAAGGAGTTAGCTTTTTTACAAAAGGAGTTAACTCTTATACAAATAAGTCAACTTTTTTTTAGGAGTCAACCTTTTTTGCAAAAAGAGTCATCTTTCATAAAGGAGACAACACTTTTGTCTTACAACACTAAATAGAACAAGTATGGAAGAGTCGACCATCGGGCTAACAAGAATATAAAAATGCACATGAGTTGACCCCAGAAAAGCAGAAGTTGACTCCTAAGGCATTTTTGTTCGGTCCCACACTTCTGAAACTCTAAAAACTCAGAGTTCAATGCACCCAAATCTAACAAAACTCAACCCCAACACATCTAGGGGTGTTTCAAGAAAATAACAGACATCTTTCAACTAAAATATCACCCAAAGATGATCTTTCCAACACATTTAAAACATTCTAAATATGATCCTAAGCATGTTATTTCACACACATTACACATTCAAAACATGTTTTTTCACATAAAGCCCCATAAAACTACTTGGAGTCCTAGCATGCTCACTACTTACGAAAAGAGAAATCGAACACCAACATGACACACATTCATACTTCTCAAATCATTATACCCATATTAGAAACATACTTCTAAATACACAATCGTGCTTATGCATGCCATTACTACGGGTGAGAGATCAAGCTCATACCTTGAAATGTGAAACCAACTGGTATATATCTACAATGAAACTACTTTGTACATCACTGGTCCCCCTGCAGCAACCGCAATGTTGCAACTCATCCTCCACCTTGAGGATGATAAAAAATAGAGAACATGACAAAATGAGAAGGAAAATGGAAAAGATCAAAAATAAGAAAAACTTAGGAAGGAAAAGGAGAGAGCCAACCTATTTTGGTTGGTCCTTCCTTGAAGCTCCTCCACGCAGCAACAAACTACCACCAACTGCCGAATGACAAAGGGAGATGGTGCATCTTGACTAGGATGATGATGGAGAAGGTGGGTTGTCCACCAAGAGGAAGAAGAAGGTGAAAGTGTAGGGAGAAGGTGAGAGAGAGTGTGCGGTAGAGGGAGAGAGAAAATAAACAATACATAACTCAAACAGGTACTTATAGGGTGCCACATATCATAGGCATGGATCTACAAGGTCTAGACCTAGTTGAGTTCCAACCATATCTCAACAGGATAGAATCGTGGGCTCCTAGTTAGCCCATTAGTTGGGTTAACTAAGCCCCAACCTAGTTGCTCTAACCACAAGGAAATGACAACAAAAAAGGAACCCTGCCACATGACAAGGTTCTGCTGACCCTGGCGGGTCTGACCTACTGAGGTTGGCTAAGCTAGGCAGCAGCTACAACTCCTACCGCAACCAAAATAACCAAATTATCCTACAAAAGCAATCATAGCTAAAAGATGACAATTTTATCCTTTTGCTAAAATAAAATCACCATAGTGCCATCCAAACAAATCTAATAATACCAAGTATATTCTCTCATAAAGTTGACTGACCCAGACAACTCTAGGTTGGATGACTATGTCCTCTAGAACGAAAATAGCCTCAAAACAACCTAGAATTAGCGAAAATACCCTTGAAACTTGTCGAGCCTGCTAAGAACTCAATACAACTCCATTTTTGGCGAAATGAAAACTGTTCTTATCAAAATTTTGATACAAACGCAATCCCAAACTCAAAACTCATAAAATATGCCTAAAAAATCCTATCATCCAGATATTTCATAAATTAAAAAAATACAAAAAATGTCATATATTACAGAATATGTGAAGCATGGTAATATGCTTTTGTGCATTGAATGCATGATCGAATGATCGTTGTAATGCATACATGAGGTGACTTATGTATTGATGCTAAGTTTGAATTACTGCATGTGTAAAAAATGTTATTTGTCTCATATGAGAATGAAAATAGATGTGTGAATTACATTTATGAAAATCTTGTTGGACTTTATTAACTGTTGAATGAGGCCTAATTGAACTTATGCATGCTTGTGCTTGAAAGGTAGTTATGCTTGTGCTTGGAAGGTGGTTATACCTATGCCCGAATGATGACTATTAATCTTGTGAGTGGTTAACTGTGATTATGCATGATTTGTAGGATAATTAACTAAATAAAAATAAAATGTATATTAATTTTTTGGGGCTTACAAAGAGAGTGTAAACAATACTCTAGGCTCCATGAGAGTTGTTTATAACACGAAAGGTTGCTTGTTCTCTTTCACGAGAGATGAGATTAGGCTACTGTTGTAGTTGCGAAGTGATATGTATGGACTTCAATTGAAAAAAAAACTGATATATCAGGTTGGTCGGTTGGGGACTCTCTCAACAATGGATCACCCCATACCTCGAGACCGGTGAAAATGTGCAAAATTAGGTTAATAAGTCAAGAATTGGTTAAAAATATACCCTGAGCCATTGCCTCTGATCATGTGTAGTATTCACAAAATGTGTTTGTGATAGAGAAACAATTGTGTGTTGTGCAGGTAGTTAAAACATTGCATACATCATCTAAGTAAAAAAAAAAGATAATAATAAAGATAAGAAGTTACTCATGCATTAAAAATATGTTTAATTATTCTGGCAAGTTCATGAATTGATTAATTGTTCATGTATTGATTAATTGTTCATGCATTGATTAAATGTTCGTGTATTGATTAATTGTTCATGCATAAATATGTGAATAGTTAAATGTTATGTAAATGATAGTATTTAGTTGTGCATGTATTAATTGTTAAATAATATCTAGTTCTGATTTATGCATGTTGTAGTCAAGTTATTAAGTATCTGGAATTACTTGATGATATTTCTATCTGTACATTGTTTGTGTGGATTTTTTCATACTTGGGGATGTTGTTCTCACTCCCAAATAATTTTAACATTTTAGGTGAATAGGCTTGATTGGATGATTTATGTTCAAACTTGAATGACTAAACTATGGTTGGGTCTTGTTTTGGGATTCCATGGGGTTTGATGATAGACTCTTGGAGTGGCTCATTGGTTTTGAATTTCATCATGATAAGTGTTGTGTTAAGGATCACAAAACAGAAAAAGCAATTCTGCAGGGTATGAGTGATCGTGGCTTAGGTTTGTTGTCCCTGAGGAGAAGAGGTTCAGAGCATCTGCATATGTTGGAGAGCATACATCCATTGAGCAATGGCACAAGCAGATGGGTCATCTGTCTTTTCTTATATTTCATCAAGTTTTGAATAAGCATAGTCGACCTTTTCTTCATAATATGTCAAATGGGTAAAAGTCACACATTACCCTTTAAAACCTTTTGATTTACTTTATTTAGATGTGTGTGGAGACCTGCCTCTATTCCTATCACTAGAGGGCATTTATATTATGTTACTTTTTTGGATGGTTTCTTTCGATTTACACAGTTGTTTCTTATTAAAAGAGAATCTTCAGTCTTTTTCATATTTGAAAATTTTCAAAAGCAAGTTTAAACCAGTTTTGGGACTCAGATGAAGCACTTCGAAGTGATTGGGGTGGAGAGCATAGAACGATTTCTACATACTTGAAATCGTGTGGTAATGAACACCATATTACTTGCTCACACACGCATGAACAAAATGGTCATGTTAAATGTAAGCATCAACATATTGTCGAGGCTGGTCTTACCTTCTTGGCCCAGGCCGGGCTACCGCAGAAATATTAGGACTATGCATTTTTGGCTGTTGTGTATTTGATTAATAGACTTCTCTCTTATGTGACTCATAAGAAATCCCCCTTCCAAATGTTGTTCCACATAAGTCCTGATTATTAATTTCTTAAAGTTTTTGGGCGTGTTATCCTTGTCTAAGGCCGTTTAATAATCACAAACTTCAGTTTAAAAGTAAAAAGTGTGTTTTTCTAAGATATAGCAGCCAACAAAAGGGATATTATTACCTAGATCCTACAACCGAGAAAATCACCATAAGTAGAATATATTATAAGCAGCCCTTGCCGCTGCTAATTTTCCACTTAAAACTAATTATGTCGATTATATGATATTTTTTTCAGCAATATTCACTGCTAGAATGCTAATTAAAAAGAACAAAATGAAAATATATTGACACTATCTAAGAACAGTTACCATTTATTATTTATATAAGTTTGATACAATGCCATACAGTTTTACGGGACATCAACATCATTCAGATCATGAATCCCTTATCAACAAATTCGTTATTCATACTCGCTTTAATACATTAATCCCTCTGGTTTGATTGGTTGCTTGTTCAGGTAAGCCAGCTGTGGCAGTAGGGAATACTGCTTTCCTTAGCTGATCTTGGCTACATTGGTCTGAGCTGAGTTGCCAAGTAGAGGCCTTGGCTGTGGTGATCCTGTTAAAACTTAGATCCAATGGTGACTCGAATCCAATCCCGGATTAAATAAAAGATCTACGCTACCGAACAGTGATCTATTCAACCTAATCCATGATATATAGAAAAATAGCAGCCCCCCCACACCCAAAACTGTACCTGAAGTCCGATTTGTGCGTGTGTGTGGAGGGGGACAGGGGTGGGGTCGGAGCAGAGATCTTAAGATCTCTATTTAAAAAACCTCGAATCTTAGATGCGAGGTAATCAAAAGCACTCTAAGAGGCACACAAAACTATACATTTGATCAAATTCTTAGAAGTCGATAAAACAAACGCACACATATGATGCCAAAGGTAGAAAAGAGAAAGGAATACTGACTCTGAATCCAAGAGAAAGGTAGAACAAGGTGAGGGTGATAACATATGAGGATGTGAAAAAAATAACCAATTGAAGTGTAAGTCGGTTTGCTAGATTCACGTGGACAGCATTAGCAATCAAAGTTAAAACAAATTGGTACTGGGAATCACTCCTATCACTCAGAAAGGTTTTCTCAATTATGAGTTTTTAGGGAGTTGGTATACTTCAGCAGGCTTGGAACGTATTGCAGATTAAGTGTTTTCATGTAATTTGTCACTTGGGAACAAATCAAATTAAATATAAACCATGATATCTTTCTCTAGTGTCTTCCCAAGGGATAAAGTTCCAAGCAGCTTGTTCTTGCTATTATGTTTCTCCTACCGGTGCCCCCTTTATTGTAATTTCTAATATGATCGAAAGGATGCCCTTAACAAAATCTTAAACAAGTGCCAAGATCTTAACAAGTGGTACAGGCTGAACGTACTGTTGAAAAATAGGTGTCTACGTTACACATAGACTTTGATCTCGAAACATCATATTATCAACACGTACATAGGATAAATTTTGCCCATGACCTCTAGTGCAGATATAACCTTCACAGCTTCTCTTCAATGTGTCCTACTACATGCACTATTGCATAGAACTCTGGCTTGCACAACCGAGCTCGTTCCTAACTACATAAAAATCTTGATTTGCCTTTTTTCAAGGCAACAATAATAGAAAATGAGAAACTTTCGAGTAATTATTTCAAATGAAATTTCAAAATTTTATATTGGTTCAATCTATTCCTTTACAATTTTTAAACGCATCTTCAAAATAAGTGTCCCATAAGAATAACCTTGTTAATTTGTAATTTGGACATTTATGGATACTGTTGATCATCAACCCAGTAGCCAAAACAATTGTTATTAATGAAATATTTAAGATCTCCAATGGCCATATGTTTGGGCAATCATGGTTAGGGCTGGTAAACGAGCCGAAGGAGCTGAGCTTGGGTTGATAAGGCTAAGCCTTTTCTCGGGCTCAGCTCATGAGCTCATCACACGCTGAGTCCAATCACGAGCTGGCTCAGCTGGCCCTTTTTTTTTTTAAAGTTGGTATTTTTAAGTGTTTTAAAATGTGATAATCTATTTAATATATAGCACGGCCAAGGGGAGCGGAACAGTGAGCTACTCGTCTTGTTTCCAAGCCTTACTCATGGCTCTCTATGGTCATGCTAACTATACTTGTCCTGGATTAGTCATTTATACCAAATCTAAGATGTTTAGGATAAAAATTGATGGTTGATCATCCTCTTTTCTACCGTAAGAACAGCACTTTCCTGAAAACATATGAGGTTCTAATAAAATATTCAAGTGTCACTACATCAAAAATATCTTTATGTCATGTCTAAATTAGTTATAAACCAAATTAAATTTCTATTACTATTATCTACTATAAAATCAGAAGGTTGTGATTGGAAGTAGAGTTCAAGTGGCTTGACTGTGAGCGACAAGTCTAACACCATTTTCACCAAGGGCCTCGTGAAGGCCAAACCGCTGGCTGCCTACCAACAGGGATGGCAGTGGACCCCGGGCGGGTGCTGGGTACAAGGTCTCCACCCCCGCTCTGTCTCAAAATTTTGCCCTCCATCCTTGGTTCGTCCCCGTCTCAAAATAACTGTCCCCGTCTCCATTCCCATCTTCATTCCTGTCCCCATCTTAAAATAATTTTATTTCTATTTTAAGAAAATAAGGAGATAAACCCTTTAGGGTTAGTAATATATGTATATATATAAAGATTTTATAATACATCTGAGTATATTAATAATTTTATTAACGTGGATGGAGACGGGGTGAGGCGGGGCAAGAGTAAGCTATCCTTGCCTTCATCCCCATGCGGGTTTTGATTTTCACCTTCATTCTGGGTTCATTCCCCATTTTATGTCCTCCATCCCCAGTCCAAACCAGTGAGAGGAGGGTTAGGATGAATAGCCTTTTTTTCCCAGTCCACTGCCATCCCTACCAACAGAAGATCTAGCTAATATATTTATGCTACATATGATGGTTCTCCAAGCATTTTTCCTCTGGAAACATCCAGATATTTCTAGTAAATCAGTCTATTCTTATTACTTAGAAAATGAACCATTTTATTATACATGTAAATGAAAGCAGTTGTCTGCGGAAATTCTTAAAAAAAGATGCCAAGTTTTTGTGGCTCAGCTGGTCACTTTTTGAACTCAAGCTCATGATGGTGTTGCGGCTCAATTACTTTTCCAATCATGTATACTTTAATTGGCAACAGCCGTCCAAAGATTTTTTGTTTTCTCTTTTTGTTTGGGAGAAATGCGTGAACAGAATGAAAATATTGCACCCGGCAATGGTGGGAAAAAGCTAACTGCTTTAGCACATCAACCATGGTCATATTCCTACCAAACCAAGTAAGAACAAAATGCAATAACTAAAGAAGCAACAAGATTGCCATTGATTAGATATGTCATTCGTACCATTTGTACAAACCATTGCAGGCTCTTTGGTGGCCATATCTCTAATGTTGGTTATTGTGAACCAAATTTTTTATGGCTTTGCACTGCTCTGCATTGCAAAAACAGTCACTAGTCTTGCCAGCCAAGTAGTACAAACCTCGGTTGCACCCATTTTGACAAAGATATGTTAAACCTGGCAATGTGTGTGTGTGTGATTGGTAGCTGCTCAAACGTTAGGTGCTAAATGGGGTTGGAGTCTTTTTTCATTTTATTTATAAACTCTGACCTTATAGATGTGATCTATGTATTTGATTTTATAGGGGTCACACATGAGTGGGTTTTATAAGGTTCAAAAAATCAACAGTCCAAAATCTTCCAAAGATCAATTTTTTATCTAAAACACAATCCATGTGTGGATTCCTCTCGTAAATTGACCGTGCCAAACACATTTATGGGGTCATGCGCTGATAGTGCATGCGATCAGCAGCGTGCACATGTTAATGTAAAAAAGAAGACAACCACTGCTAAAAGTCTTTTCCACCCAAATAGTTTGGGCTGTAAGAAACCGCTGCTAGTTGTTTTTTCCGCCAGATGATGAACATGCAGTGCATGTTAGATGCCTGTTGGATGGAAGGGCGTCGGTGTGTGTGCCTCTCTCTCTCTCTCTTTATATATATATATATATATATATATATATATATATATATATATATTGCCTCTTGATCCTTGGATGAGACTATGATATTGGGCATATGAGCTTTGCGGTTTTCCTTTACTAATCCCCTTTTAGGACAAGGGCTTTCTAACCTGAGAGGGCTTTCTAACCTGATCAAGCAAATCGTTTTTTCTCATGTGAGAAAGTTCTTTAGAGTTTTGCGAACATCTGATTCATTTTGTCAAAACAAAATGACCATGCACGTTTGCTTTGGTCATAGACTCGTAGGTGAGATCAACAACCACGGCTTGGAATCCAAAATCTGGGATTGCTGGTTACAAGGCCGATCTGTGCCCAACTTTCACAGGATTCAAGGGAGAAGCACTCTCAAGTGTGAATCACAATCACAACTTGCACTTTCTCATGTTTCATTAAACTTGAGAAAGTGCTGCAATTGTAATTTGCAATCACAAGAAGTTAAGAAAAATCCAAGAATCATGGAACATTGTAAACGTGCTCTCATAGGTGAGAAAATATACCTACGAAATTACACGTTTGTTTTGGTCAGTTGTGATTCCTCGGCCTACGAAAACTGACCGCAGGTTCAAACTTGTGACCAACTTTCACAGGTTAAAAGATGTATAGAACCACCAATGGGGCTCGGCTTGTCTGGTAGGAGCAGTTAACTTCACGTCACCTTCTGTTGATATGTTGCAAGTTCAAAATCCAATGATACGGTTATGTAACTGGTGGGGGTCTGCCTAACCCCAGCTTGCCTACCAAAAACAAATGATATATAGAACCATAAGTGACAATCACAATCACAATCACAATCGCAACCTCAACTTCACATGTGTTAACCTATGAAAGCTTTGTGATTATAATTTGTAATAGCAAGAACTTGAGAAAATTCCACTTTCACATGGCGATGCAAATGTAAGTTTTTCTCAACTCTTGGTCAGAAGAAGCAAATCTCGACCGCTTTCCTACTTGCAAAGGTACCTAGTGCATGCTCGGCAAGAATAGTTGGTCCCACCAAACTTTTCAACTGCCAGATTTTAAATCTCAAGTTACATGTTCACCATGCTAAACTAATCATACTCATATTGCCCCTCTCTCTCTCTCTCTCTCTCTCTCTCTCTCTCTCTCTCTCTCTCTCTCTCTCCTGACCTAGCTTCTACCTTTTGGTAGAAAATCAGCATGGGCAGAAGATTCTGGTTGTGGACAAGATTCGTTGGGATCTCACATGATCTGGACTGGATATCTCTTTCTGTGGGCTGGGCCCAACAGTCCCAACTAAGGACACAAAAGGCAAAGCCACATGAACTTTTGGTCTAAGTGGGTGAGTTCTAGGTATTAATAGTATGATTTGATGTCACCATGGGCATAGCCCCTTGACCAATGGATCCTATGTCATCAATTGCCACCTAGGAATTTATTTGTACGGGGTTGATCGGCTACCTAGAGAGGATCACTCTTTTGGAAGTAGACCACAATTTTTTTTTAAAAGGCAAGCTGTGGTTAGGCAGACCCCTACCAGTTATACAAAGAAACCATTGGGATTCGAACTTGCAACGATTTTCCATCTTGAGTTGATGAGAAACTAGGTGTTGGATCTGGAACAAATGACTCCTTAACAGCCTCTCACAAGTTCGGTAGATACCCAATGTTAAGCTTGGTCATGAAGTAATTAAACAATGTGATTGATAGTGGCTTCGTAAGAATATCTGCAATCCAATCCTTCAATGAGATATGTTGAACTTGAAGAGGTTTTTGAGCAATTTTTTTTCGCACAAAATGCACATTAATTTCGATGTGCTTGCTTCTCTCATGAAAAGAAGAATTGGTTGCAAGAAAGCTATCACTAACACAACCACACTCGTGAAACACAATCGAACCTAAGTTATCATAGAACATATTCAACCCACAATAACTTCAGCAGCAGTGTTTGTATTTGGCCTCTACATTGGATCGAGACACCACATGTTTTTTTTAATCCTACAAAACTAAATTTGATCCAATAAAGACAACATATTCAGAAGTCGACATGTGGTCATCTGGGCACCCTGCCCAATCGTCATTAAATTAACAAAAATAGACATGGATTTTTATGGTCTCAACAACATCCCATATTAAATTGTATGCTTTAAATAGCGCAAAATATGCTTCACAACAACCCAATGCCCTGTGGTAGGATGATAAATGAACTGACAAACTCAATTAACTGAAAATGTCAAAGGGAGGTTATGGTGACATACTGAAGAGCACCACAATACCCTATAGATAGTGGGGTTTTCAAATTCATTGCCACTAGTCTTGGATAGTTTAGCTAAAGTGGCCATGGGTAGAAATGAGCTTGGCATCCAACATGTTAGCTCTTATAAGTATTACAAAGCTTTACTGAGCTTGCACAAAGAATTATGGAATTTTGTGCTTTCAAAGCTAGGCGATTGAACCATATAGACATCTTCCATGGTGTCATTCAAGAAAGTATTGTTAGCATCCAACTGTCTCACATGTTATCTTTCACCTATAGCAATAAACAAAACAATACAAATTGTTCTCGACTTGAAAATGGCCAAGAGTATTTTAAAAAGTATCAACAAAAACTATGTAATATATTGTGCCATCAAATCCCATCCGGTCCCCAGACATAAGAAAAAATTATCTCAAGAGGATCAAGCATGCTATAAGAGACACGAGAAAAGGGTTGTTTATGTTGTTTTCCAACTTAACAAGCAGGACACACATACAAATAATCATCATAATAAGGTAATTTAAAATGTTGAATAATGTTTTGCACAACTTTCAAACCACCATAACCAAATCTATAGTGCCAAGTATCAAAATTAACTCTTTAGCCAATAAAAGTAGTCTTATCACTATGACCATTAAAAAAAACAAATAGAATAAAGACCATCCTTTGTTGTCCCTTACAAAGCTTCCTTTTTTAAGTCTTCTTGTCCTTCACACTACAATAAGTCAAATGAAACTTGATGTTTACTTTGTTGTCGTAGGTGAAACTTTGCACAAAAAGCAATCTTTTAGGCATAGCAGAAACATGCAAGATATTGTTTAACACAAACTTATCATTTTCATAATAAAAAACTAAACTGCCAACATGAGCCATTACCAATCTATATTGTGTTGATGCCTTGGTAATCTGAATGAAAAGAAAGGGCATTCAAGTCAGAAAATATATGATGGAAAGCACCAAAGTTAGGATACCTAGAATCATCACCACTGTCTGTTGGGAGAAGCATGATAGGAATAAGGAGGAGTTAATTGATTATCACCGGTTTGAACCATTCATGAATTGGCGATGTGACCAGATTTATCACATAGCTAGCATATGACCGAACTTGAGCCAACCGAGTGTTGGAAGATAATGACATGCCGAGGTCATCCTGAACCGCCATGAACATGGCCTCTACCAACCACCAAAACCACCTTTGAAGTTGCCTCGATAAAAAATTTTGGTTATAAGCATCTTGGTTATTTCTTTGAGCCGTATTGGCTTGATGAATGGAATCATCTCTATTCTCATCATTCTCGACTAGCCCAGCTTCAAGGAACAACAATAAGTTATGAACTTCTATTAAATACTGAGGATCAGCCCGACTGGAGAGGGACTCCCCTAAAGAATCGTATTCAGGTGGAAGTCCGCTCAGGATATAACTAATTAGTTCCTCTTTTTTAACAGGTATGAGTTTAGCTTTTTGAATCATAGTTGCAATGAAACAACCTAACCTTGAGTCTCCCGTTTCAATCGTACTAAGTACTAGTAAGAAACTAGTTTAAAAAATGGCCATTTCTCATCCCATGACCAGAAGAAACGAGTTTCCATTGTATAAGAAACTCATTTCTAAGTATGCAAGAAACATGTCTCTTATACAGGTGAAAACTTGTACCAAACGCAGTTTCCTTGTGTGGTGTGGCAGCCACTGTAATATTTCTGATATGGATTGCCCCTCTCAACTTAACAAAAATATTGAAATTCTCAATATAGTAATACTTATCTTATAGAAGTATACTAAACAAAAAGAGTGGCTTCCTTTCTTCCTCATCTGAGATTCTAATATCTAAAACTTGTAAACACAACATGAGGTGTTGAAGCTGGGTTCATTCTTATGGTGAGTCAAATTGAGCTTCATGAATTTGAGCATACTTGATTACAAAAACATATATATATATATATATATATATATATATATAGTTTTTTGAAAGGCAAGCTGGGGTTAGGCAAACCCCTACCAAATATCTCTTAAGCCCCGTGTGGCAGAGGGATTTGAACCTCGGTCTTCAGCTTGGCAGAGGACATCGCTTGCCACATGGGATACCACCTCGGTGGTCTCAACCCTAATTCCAGTTCAAGAACTTGGTGAAACCTCAAGTGACTTAGGCCCAAAAATTAGCTTTTATGAAATCAACAAATATGACCAACTAAGAGGGGAAAATGCAGGCTGGCCGATGCATGGTAAATGATCCATAGTTTCGCTTTGATTAAGTCATGATAAAACTTTAAATATTTTATCATTAAATTTTAGAGCAACAAGTCCTAGTAGTGATCTAGCGAACCCACAAGGGCTCTGCTAATCTGGTCATTCCTACCTATGAACGTTACCAAGTTGATAGTATGTCACAAGTTCGAAACTCGTGAGTGTGTGCATCCTTTGCTGCAAGGTCGAAACTGGATGTACTCCCTCACAAACAAGTGGACGTATTTTATGCCAATGAACTTGGTTAGATAGGCAGTTTTCCCCGGTTATATGAAGAAAAAAAATGACCTACCGGAAAAGAGGAGAGGATGATCCTACCTCCCTATGTACACATCTATAAAGTGAGCTATCCAGATTGTTCAAGGTCCATACCCGAAGACCCGCACCCAAGTCCATCTGGTTTCCATTTTCAGCACAGTTCAATGAATCCACCGTAAGATTTTCTTTCCATTTTCAGCCTTTGACCAATCCAATAACGATTCAGAAACATCTCATGCAGGCAAGTGTTCACTGACACGTGTCCGTATGGTGACGCTACCCAACGTCATGATACGCCCCTTGGAAGTATGACGTCAACATCTATCAGACGGTACAGAGAGAGAGAGAGAGAGAGAGAGAGATGGTGGTGATAATGATGATGATAATCATATCGTCGTATCATCATGAGTCATTTTCACAATTTCCACTTTCCAGCCTTCAATGTCCAGCTATTAAATACTATATGGACCCTCCTGTTGGCTTCCAGACCCGCCTATCAAAGCATTGAACCTGTACTTGGTCCGGACCCTGATGGGTCACTTCTGAATGGATCCCTACCCATGTTTTCTTTCTAATTGCCTTGCTAGTATTAGTGTACATTCTCCCCTCGTCCATGGATGCACGTGCACAACTCTTATCATGGGGTACCCTTGGATCTAACCAAGGAGATCCAAGCCCTCATGTATTTGGGTTGGATACCAACATGATCTGATTCACTGACAGCCCTCTCACATTATCATTAATACCAATCTGTCAAAAACGTTTACTCCAGCTTCTCTTTTTTAATTCTTTTTTAAATATCTCGTTTTATTTTCATTTATTGGTTAATAATTTTCTATTTTTTGTTGAATATCGTGATGGGATAGCTTGTTGGTTTGCCCTCCGGGCGTGAATTTGAGCTCGCTTCCCTATGATATATCTTTTTCCCTCTCCAAGAGGATCTCTCATACGCAATCAATCGCTGCTATTTGTTTATACTATATACCCTTCTTTTCTTGAAAAATTTAAACTTTTGCACTCAACCTAGAAAACAGGGCTTTACTTTTTTAAAACAAAAAATTCATATAGGGGCAACGTTTTATCCTTATTTTTAAATATAGGCTACATGTTTCTGAAATTCTAAATACGGGTCAAACATATCCTGCAAACTGTCCCATAAGGACCTGAGGTCAACACCCATGGTACTGAAAAGCGTGAGTCCTTTGTTTCTTGAAAACTGAAAAAGTACTTACTCTTATAAAAAAAATAAAAACGTTTAATGATACAATTACTGTTGTAATTTGACTTATGATTTAACATGAATCAAAGGACAATAATAAATGTAGGCCCATGTTTGACAGTTTTCGAGGATAAGTTTGGTTGATGTTGAAAATTTAAAAAAGGTGTAGCTCATATTTAAAATTATAGGCAAAAGGTTGGCTCATAAATAAATAAAATTCTTTTTAAAATGAGGCATAGTTTTCCTCCTGTCCACTTAGATAACTTCGGTTGCCATTTATCTTTTTCAATGCTAGAACGAAAAATATATTTTTTCTTGATTCTTTTATTGTCATTTTTTCTGGAAAAATATTTAAATACACACAACCTTTCGGCCTAATTATTGCTTACATCAAACTTTTCAGAGTTTGCAAATATCCCACCAAGTTTTTACTTAGATTAATCAAGTAATCACAAACTAACTTAGCATTGATCTTGGGTTAAACTCAATCATATTCTTAAGTTACTGTTTTACCCCTATAACTGGTAAAATAAAATTACTAGTTTACCCTTTATTAAAACTATAAACAACATAAATTTGATCGTTTGTAGGACTATCAACCGAATGTTTTGAGTAAAAAACAAAAACAATGCACTAACCACTACACCATAAAACTTATTGTTGATTATTTAATATATATATATATATATATATATATATATATATATATATATATAAAATTCAATCCGACTATAGTTGACAAAAGTTTTACTATTTCAAAAATCAAAATCAATTAGTTATTGACGTGATTGTGACTATGCTCTTAGCACAACTAAGTTTGTTTGATTCCTCAATAGCTGACTCGATAAATATCCAAACCCAAACTAAATACATTTTCATTTGACCCAAAAGAATATCCGGTTATAGTTGACAAAAGTTTTACTATTTCAAGATCAATTAGCTATTATTGTGATGATGACTATGTAAGCTCTAAACTCTAAGCGTAACTGGATCTATTTGATTTAGAGAGAGAGTGTCAACATTTTTAGGTGAGAGAGAGAGACTCACAACTTGTGATAAGTGAAAAAAAGAAAGTTTCTTAAAAAAACTAAGCTTTCTCATGTGGCAAGATGTAAGGGTAGTATGGTCATTTAAAAAAATACAACCAAATTAATTAGAGGTAATTAAATTTGGGGTCATTTGATTAACCTAGGCTAAAACTTTAGTAGGCATTTGCAAACTCTGAAAAGTTTGGTGTGCACATGAATTAGGCCCAAACATTGGGGGATATTTGAAAGTTTTCCTTTTTTGTTTACTAAATAAAAAAATCTCTAATCATCGACTATACATTTGCAAACACTAGTTTCTAAATAGGTGTATTTGATTACCTTGGATCTAAGATTCGATGTTTGGGGGTCAACTCCAATATTATTGGGATCATGTCCATAGCCAAAAAATCAAGCTAAAAATTAGGATCAAGTTAGGTTGGGAACCTAATATAACCTGACTCGTTGCCAACCCTACCGTATACATTTGTAGTGTCTGTCCCTGTCTCCCACCTGCAAGTTTCCCCTGTTAGCAAGCATGGCATACTGGCTAATGGCATTGCTTTAAGGTTACCATTACTCTCTCTCTCTCTCTCTCTCTCTCTCTCTCTCTCTCTCTCTCTCTATATATATATATATATATATATATATATATATATAGAGAGAGAGAGAGAGAGAGTAATGGGTCCGCGCTTAACCCATTTGGTGTTAAACAACGTGTGAAATAGATTTTTCAACTTCTTTGTTGCTTTTTATGCAGTTTCGGCCCTATACATGTGTTAGGCATAGCCGATTTGTTGGATTATAAATTCATCGAAAACTAAAACAGGATCGACAACATGCTCTCATTGAATCACTGAAATCATAAACAGAACAAAACCAAAAGCGAAAGTTATAACTGAATCCATAGTCCTTCGGTTGATCATTGACAAGTATGATCTTTCAGAACCTGTATATTTGGCCCTTTCTTTTCTCTGAACCTAATGAGAGAGAATGAATCTCATTCTGACAATGGGGAGTCTAAAGTGGGAGGGCTTTAATATAAGGTTTGGGGACCACAACCTAATGTATTTAGGACTTTGTCTCAACTCAACCCATTATAGCGTTTTAGACAAGGCAGGTCACTCCGCATAGTATTTCATATCATTTGAGATACCACAGGGCTCATCCGAATTAGACCACATGAATCGGATCTGAACCTAAGACAGACTTAAAATGTGGGACTCAGCGTATGTAAGTCCACACGATTTTTCTAGTAATCTCTCACTTGGGCTACATACGCAACCTTATAATCACACATTGTAACCTTATGAACTCAAAATTATTGTCTTATCAATTGATATCTCTACCAATCTGGTTCATTGATCATGTCAACACAGAACCAAAGTGGTCTTCATTACAAATAACGTAATTAGACTCATCAATGATCACGTATATTGACATAACCAAATGACATGGATCAAGTATAGATGTGAAGTATAAAAATTACATGCAATGTGATCAAACATGCTTATTTCTAAATGGTCATACTGAAAACTTTAGTGAGATCACAATATAATTAGTACAGAATGCAACTGAAACTTTAACTTTATACTAAAGTGGTAAAAGCAACTTTATTATATCATAGAACGACCAAATACAAACTCCCACTAAACTAGCATATCATAAAATGATAAAACACCCATGTAAGCAGTATGCTCGTGAAAGACCTTGGATGGCAAACCATTAGTAAGCGGATCCGCAATCATGGAGTTTGTGCCAATATGTTCTATCGATATCTAACCATTCTACACTCTTTCTTTAACAACAAGGAACTTAATGTCAATATACTTTGACTTGGATGAGCTCCTATTGTTATTGAAATATAGCATTGTTGTATTATTATCACAAAATAACTTTAGCAGTCTTTCAACATTATCCAAAATCTGCAGCCCAGTGACAAAATTATGTAGCCATATCCTATGATTGGATGCCTCATAACAAGCCATGAATTTTGCTACTATAGTGGAAGAAACAATGAGTGTCTGCTTGGCACACTTCCAGGAAATAGCTCCTCTGGCCAACAAAAAAATATAGTCTGATGTGAATTTGCGACTGTCTTGGCATCTTACAAAATCAGAATCAGAGTACTCACTGATATGTAGTTGATCTAACTTCCTGTATGTGAGCATGTAACATTTTGTTCTTTGCAAATACCACATAACCCGTTTGGCTGCTTTACAATGATCTATACCTGGGTTACTATGATATCTGTCTAACATCCCAACAATGTACGCTAAATCTAGACGCATACACACCTAAGCATACATGAGACTCCCCATAGTGGATGCATAGAGAATCTGTTTCATAGCCTTAATTTTAGACTGGTGTTTGGGGCACTGATCGAGACTAAACTTGTCTCCTTTAGCAACAGGAGTATGCCCTAGTTTGCAATCCTTCATTCCATACCTTTCCAGAATCCTTTCAATATAGCTATTTTGTGATAATCCAATAATACCCCGAGAACGGTCTCGATGTATCTGGATCTCTAATACAAAAGAGTCGTCTCTAAGATCTTCCATTTCAAATTTCTTTGTCAGAAATCTCTTGGTTTCGTACAGTATGCCAATATCATTACTGTCAAGCAATATTCATCCACATACAAAACCAGAAAAATAAATTTACTCCAATTGAACTTGTGGTATATGCATTCATCAATCATATTCATCTCAAAACCAAACGATAAGACAACTTGATAAAATTTATGATATCACTGACGGAAGGCTTGCTTAAGTCCATAGATGGATTTCTTTAGTTTACAAACCATCTTCTTGGCAACACCTGAGATAAAATATTTTGATTGGACCATGTATATTGTTTCATCGATGTCCTCATTAAGGAATGTGGTTTTAACATACATCTGATGTAGCTCTAAGTCATAATGAATCACAAGTGTCCTCATAATCCTAAAAGAGTCTTTCGTAGAAACCGAAGAGAAAATCTATGTATAGTAAATGTCTTCCCTTGAGTAAACCCTTTTGCAATAAGACGGACCTTATATTTTTCCACATTACCCTTTGAATCTCTTTTGGTCTTAAATATCCATTTGCAACCAATGGGTTTCACACCTTTAGGGAATGAGACAAGATACCACACGTCATTGTCATTCATGAATTTAATCTCTTCATGCATTGCTTCAATCCACTTTTGAGAGTTAGAACTTTGTGTGGCTTGATGGAGGTTGATTAGATCATCTTCCATTAGGCCAATATCACCCTCATGTTCTTGTAAGAAGACAATATAATCATCTAAAATTGTTCTTCTTCTCTTTCTAGTAGATTTTCTTAATGGCACTAGTTCTTAAGGTATTTCTTGAGGTTGTTGAGTTTGAACTTAAGAAGTAAAAGCTTGATTTTGGGTAGGGAGATCTGAAACATTACCTTGATCCGAATTTGTGGGAACAATGTCAAAAATGAGAATTTGATCATTGTCATCCACAACTATAGAAATAGAAAGAGAATCTTTTTCAAAGGCAATGTCTTTTACATTATCACTATTCCCAAACTCAGTACCCTCAAATAAACAAGTGTTTCCCATTTCAAAAAAGGACTTATTCGCAGGGTCATAAAACTTATAGCCTCTGAACCTTTCAGAATACCCAACAAAATAACAGCTAACCGTTCTAGAATCCCGTTTCTTTTCATATGGCATGTACGGCCTATCCTCAGCTAGACATCTCCAAATATATAAATGTTTTAAACTAGGCTTTCGGCATGTCCACAATTCATATGGGGTCTTGGTTACTGCTTTAGAGGGTACTCTGTTCAAAACATAGGTTGCAGTCTTTAATGCTTCTCCCCAGAGGGACTCTGGTAAGGTAGAATGAGAAATCATACTCCTTACCATATTTTTAAGAGTCATATTTCGTCTCTCAGCAACACCATTCATGCTAGGGGTGCCTGACATGGTATATTGAGGGATGATCCTACATTCCTTTAATAATTTAGCAAAAGGCCTTGGACGTTGTTCACCTAATCCATCATATCTGCCATAATACTCACCACCACGGTCATATTTGACAGCCTTAATTGTTTTGCCAAGTTAGTTTTCAACTTCGGCCATATATGATTTGAACGCATCCAGGGACTGAGACTTTTCATGAATTAAATATAGGTACCCGTAACGAGAACATTCGTCTATGAACGTAATAAAATATTATTGACCATTCCAAAAAGGCATAGGAAAAGGTCTACAAATATCGGTATGAATTGGTTCTAAGATGTATGTTCTCCTTTTGATACCTAATTTTCTTATGTTTGTTCGTTTTCCTTTTATACACTCAACACAAACCTGAAAGTCAATGAAATCAAGGAAACCAAGAATCTCATGTGATACAAGCCTTTCAATTCTTTGTTTAAAAATATGACCTAAACGCTTATGCCATAACAAAGCAGAATTCTCATTTGTTAATTTTCATTTTGTATCATGAGAACTTATTTGCACGGTTTCGTTAAATGAGGCAATAGTATCACGCATATAGAGGTTATCAACTATAAATAAAGAATTGGTCCCAATAAGATTTGAATCAAGAAACAATTTAACTTCATTATTTCTAAATAAGCAAGAATAACTGTATTTGTCAAAATTGAAAATAGAAACCAAATTTTGCCTAAAAAATGGCATAATAAATGTTTCTTTTAAATCTAAAAAATTTACAGTCTTTAATGACAACCTAAATGTCCCTATTGTCTCGACTTCAACTGCCTTGCCATCGCCCATATAGATGAATCTTTCAGCATCAATTGACGGCCAACAACTTAGACAACCCTGCAAAGACACACTTATGTGAGTGGTAGCACCAGAATTCATCCACCAAGTGTGTTCGGGCATAGAAGTCAAATTAACTTCAGAACAAACCAAAGTGAAGAGCGTACCTTTCTTCTCACGCCAAGCATGATATTTTGTATAGTCCTTCTTTATATGACCCTCCCATTTCCAAAAGAAACAACTAGACTTTAGGCTCTGATATCTTTTCTGTTTCTTTTGCGATTGAGGGTCAACTTCAGCTTCCTTAGTCTTTTTTTTTCTTAAAATTGTCCTTAGAGGTTACTGCTAGATGAGCACTTTCAGTCTTTTTTTGTTTTATTCTATCTTGTTCTTGCACACAGTGTGAAATGAGCTCATTAAGAGTTCATTTTTTTTTGCAGTTACAACTGACCTTAAACTGTTTGTACTGTGCAGGAAGGGATATCAAGTGCACGAGTAAGTCCTCAGACAACTCTAACTTTAGTGCCATGAGTTTTGAAGCAAAATGAGACATTTTCATGATGTACTATTGAATGTTTCCTTTGCCCTTATACCTCATTGAGACAATACTCGAAAAAAGAGTACTAGTCTCAGCCTTTTCATTTTTCACAAAATGTTTTTCAATTTCTTCAAGGAAACGTTTGGCATTGGCATCTTCGGACATAGTGTCCCTGAAGGATTCTGGAATCGCATGTTTTATGATCATGAGACTCATACAATTAGATTGATCCCACCACTCATCGTTCTTTTTATCCACAGTAGAACTTTTATCCGTAAGAGCAGGTGGTTAATCTTCTCGTAGAGTAATATCAAGATCCATACAACCAAGCACAATCATTACATTTTCTTTTAAGTTCTTGAAATTTAAATCGCTCAAAACAGTGATGAAATTAATGTTGACAGATATCATAGAAGCAGAGGTATTAACTGAATAAAGAACAAACAAACTCACGATTAACATTCATATTCATATGCAATAACATAAAATATACACATTCAAAAATTGGTGAACCCCAGCATAACATTGACACTTACTCTTTGGATAGAAGTGTCAACTTATAAGTGGTACTCTTAATACAGTAATCAAAATATGGACAGTCAGTCATGTCAAACAATGAGTCTTTCTTTGGACCAACTCGTTATTCACATAAAAAACTGAATGATTGTTCCACTTTCATTACTGAAAGTATACATTTGAGCTTGGCCAAATTGTAATCTTCCTTTAGGCCGATCACTATTTGCATGAACCGCAAACATATAGTCATCACAATATTCTAAAATAAACTAACGTATACAACAAAGGTTACTTTGGCAATATATTGATTCAATTAATTTAATTAATTCAATTTAAAATATCGGACCCAGAATCAGAGACTACCAATTTTCAAATATATCAACACAAGCACATGCATATGAATAAAATAAGCAAGCATAATAGCATATGTGGGCTGAATAGTAAAACAATATCGACCCACTAGAGTGACCCAAAATGCATGCCAAATAGCCATATAAAACCTCAAACATTTTATTTATTTATTTATTTATAAGGCTTAGTCTGTGGGTCCAAAATCGGTCTGACCCAGATCGGGTCAGACCCCACACACAACATTCGGGTAGGAAATGAATTCACAGGGTTCAGTTTGAATAGGTATGACCCGCATATGACTCGGTTCAGTCCCAGCGCCCACATGGAAACTGAACCGTGTTAGCAGTGCCTGAACCCAAAAATAAAGTCGGACAGTCGGTTCTGGCTCGTATGAATGCCGGTCTACCCTTGAACCGTCGGCTAAAAGCTGAATCGGCTCTTAGTTGGCCAGCTAAGCACCGAACTGGCTTGCCCTCTGTGCAACCCTGAAATGTTCGGTAACCAAGCCTAATGCCCATACGAGCCTGAGACTGATAGCTGAACCGGTTATGCAAGAAATAGTCGACCAACCGGTTGGTCCATCATCGAGCACCGAACCGACTAGTGCACACAGGACCAAACCTATCTCGAGTGCAGAGGCAAAATCATCCTAAGGTTCCTTGATGGCTACGCCAACCTGACACCATTGCCGTGAGGTTGCACTCACAACGGCATCGTCCGTAAGGTCGAGAGCGGCCTGACATACCCTGATGGTCGAGGTGGCTTGAGGCCATTATCGTGAGGCTGCTCTCACTCTGGCACCGTCTGTAAGGCCGAGAGCAGCCTAACCTTCCCTGATGGTTGAGCCAGCCTGAGGCCATTGCCATGAGTCTGCTCTCACTCTGGCACCGTTTGTAAGGCCGAGAGTGGCCTGACGTTCCTTGGTGGTTGAGCTGGCCTGACACCATTATCATGAGGACCAATCTCACTCTGGTAGCATCCGTAAGGCTGAGAGCGGCCTGGCGTCAATCTGATGACCGATTAAGCGTCGATTGTCACCTGCCCTGAACCCTCAGTCACTTGACTATGGTGGTTGGCGTGACCTGAATCCCTCATCGTCGTCATCGGACATTGCAGGCTCTGGACACCAGACGACGACTGGGCCAAACATAGTGCCCCAACCGTCGACACCTACAACCGATCACCTACCTATGGCTCGGGCAAACCGAAAGCCCAGCCACTATTGTCGGATACCTTCTGACCTGAGTGTGTCGTCGGAAACCTGCCGATGGTCTCGCTATGGTCGTCTGATGAGATAGAAGGATCGAACAGTCTTTCCTGAATCCAAAAAGAAAATAGGGTTCGTTGGGTGATCATAATGCCTGGGCTATCATCGTCGGGCATCGCCCGTCATTCGACGATGGTGATCAGGCGGTGGCCAAGTCGGCACCCACCCTGGTCTCCTGAATCATGGAAGGGCCATTCACTGCTGGCAGAGATCGTGCAGGACCAAAAAAATTTATGCAAGAAGAGGGTCGAACGATCGTCTCTCGACCATGCCCTGAATCCGATCAAAAGATCGATGCTGAAAGAAAATGAAACATAAAAAAAAATGTTTCAACGATTAAAGAAGAATATGTGCTCTGATACCAATTGTTGGATTATAAATTCATCAAAAACTAAAATAGGATTGATAACTTGCTCTTGTTGAATCATTGAAATCATAAACAGAACAAAACCAAAAGCGTAAGCTATACCTGAATCTATAGTGCTTCGGTTGATCATTGACGGGTATAATCTTTCAGAACCTGTATATTTGGTTATTTCCTTTCTCTGAACCTAATGAGAGGAACTGAATCTCTTTTTTATAATAGAGAGTCTAAAGAGGGAGGGCTTTAATATAAAGTTTGGGGACTACAACCTAATGTATTTAGGACTCTATCTCAATTCAACCCATTATAGAGTTTTAGACAGGGCAGGTCTCTCCACATAGTGTTTCATACCATTTGAGATACCACAGGGCCCAACCGAATTAAACCATATGAACTGGGCTTGAACCTAAGACAAACTTACAATGTGTGGCTCACCGTATGTAGATCTACACGATTTACTAAGAATTCATGCCTGGATCGTGTGTTTTTGATGAAAAAAATGATGTTTGGAGCCTAAAAAATTTACAAAGATTTTGAACAGTGATTTTTTGAATTTTATAAAACTCCACCCATGTATTGAAACCAAATGCTTCAAAAGTTGATCCCTATAAAATTAAGTACATAGATCACATCTGTACAGTCATAATTTCAAAATAAACTGAAAAAGCCCAATAAACCTATTTAGCATGCTGTTTAGCACATACACATCTCTCTCTCTCTCTCTCTCTCTCTCTCTCTATATATATATATATATATATATATATATATATATATATATATATATATATATATATATATATATATATATATATATATAGCTAAGGTAGTACATAGGTACATGACCACTTTCAAACATGACCAAAACGAACTTTCGTGGGATGGACACTCAACAGAACTGTTTCTGCGCTGGAACCTTTAGCAGCAACTTTTGTCGCTATATTATGATAGTGTAACATAACCGTCTAGATACCACATTTGAACCCTAGAGTGGTCATGTCTGTAATATGGCTAATTTATCATGGAAATGATCCAAGTTGGGCTAGAATGCATTTTATTCTCTATCATTGTCTACCTCACTGAATGTGGTAAATTTATCTAGGAAATGGACCAAGTTGGGATTCAATACATTTTATTTTGTCATTGGCTATGTTCAAAATTGTAGGGGTATGTGTTGAGTAGTGGGGATGAGGAATCTTAGATTTTTTGGAGATCTCCTTGTCTTTTTTTTTTTTTTTATAATCAAAGGGAAAAAGCCTCTCATTACCGACAGCACATTGGCTGCCTTTTGGTTGGTAAAACTTTTGGGCCCCTCTACCTATTGGGGAATATACCTAGCTTCGACTTTGCGGCAAGAGACACCACCATAGATTTCAAACTTGTGACATATGGGTGACCTGGTAACATTCACAAGTTGCCCCTATAAGATGACCAGAGCTTTTGTGGCTCAATCTCCTTGCCATTACTATAACTCATTTGGGCAAGTTGGATCTTAGGCTGGGAACCGCATACCCCAGCACTTATGTGAACCAAAAAAGTTGGATCTTAAATAATGTTGGAAAAGGAAAAGTAGATTTATTGATGGTATCCTTCTTCCTTTATTTTCCAGTCTAGCCTCAGCTATAGAGAAAAGAATAAAGAGAAGGAAAATGTTATCAATATCATGTAACATCATCATCTTTCCTCAAAAAAAAAAAAATGTAACATCAATTATCTAAACTTAGCAAGTGTTTGCATTTCAATTTGAAAGAATATGATGGTATATGGCTTAAGAGGTTGGCGGCACTAAAAAGTGTATGTCCAGGATCCCCTGAAGCAAGTGGATCGAGGTCCATAAATTTATACAGACTATGGTTAGACATAAGACAGGAGTAAGGCATGAACCTATTTAGAAAGTCATTATTGGATCAGGTCCAATCAGAATTCTATTTCCACATTTACTGAAGTTCGCTCCGCCCATTGACACCGAACTTTTTGCTTCAAGTTAGATACTGGGCTACGCATAGGGTCCATCTGGGGCTGACACAGACCCGACCGTCCCCACCTCTCCGACATCTAAACAATTTTGCATGTGACCTACGTAAAATGCGATCATATCTTGGCGAGCTCCATCCTGTGGCCTAACATGACCAAGTGAATCCAATCGTACAATTGGTGGGCTCCATAAGAGCTTGGGTGCTGGTGACCCCACCCAGGGTTTACATCGCAGGGAGACTGACCCATTAAATGACCCGATCCAATCATCCAATTGCATAATAAAAAACATTGGAATGAGAAAAATCAAGCGCGTCCCATTGTCTATAGTAAGATTCTTTTCCTCTTTTTTGGTGGGACCCCAACACAACACACTGTCTGATCCGCATAGGATATGGGTCCAATCCAAACATACACTCTGCACAAGTCTAGGATCATTTGTGCATAGCATCACGCTATCCTGTTCCTATGCCAACTCTTATTCCACAGCCTTATGATTGTCTTTTATTCAAACCCTAACAAAACCAACTAGTTCATTGATTGTTTCAGTATTAAAGTTGGTTGAAATGCATGGAACGAAAATCATTCCTGTAATAATTCATAGCATACTTAGAACTCAACCTGCCAGCACCAATGTCAAGATGAACCCCGGTGAAATCCATCATCCCCATTTTTTCATTCATTTTTGCACTCATGTTCATAGTCCCGAGCAATTTTGTCAAAATCGGACGGAATAGACCAATTCCAATTGAATTTTCTTTTCTTCCCTTTTAATAATTATAATATTTGCTATTGTATTTTTTAAGTATTAAATGCATAATTTAGAATTTAATTGAACCTTTGAGCTATTATTTTTACTTCATATTTGCATTTTCCTATTTTAGATATTTTTTTTTGGTTTTTTATTTTCAGAATTTTATGATTTTTTTAATGTAACCAATCAATTTTTTTTAAGTAACCCAATGAAAATGTTGATTTTATTTTATTTGATTTGTGTCAATTTTTTGGATCATTTTAAATTACTATTCAATTTATAGATCGATTGTGACAATATTTGAGTTGGAAACCTATTATAATCATTTTTTAAAGGTCTGATAATGGTCGTAGCACTAAAGAAATAGAGGAGAGATGTCAGAGAAATGATCAGCTAGTGTAGAGAAGAACTAAGGAGATAGTGAGTATAAGGGGTGATTTTTGAGAGGGAGTGTGTTTCACGCCCCAAAATTTTAACCCCAAAATACAAGATTTTGTTTTTAGGCAGGGCCTTATCTATGTCATAGATCCAACCGAATTAAGTACTAGAAAACCATTTTTGTGCAAACACTAGTATATATTACCTCTCTAGACCTAAATTCAAGAAATAGACAACCAAGGACAAGAACCCTATATCAAAGAAAAACATAAAATACAATGAAAAACTTTTATTTTAGTTTTGCTTAGAATTCTAGGCGGGTTACAGGTATTTCTACTCAGCATGAGACTGGTTCCAATTCTCGTATTGGACTTGAGTCTAGGTCCAAACCATGAATCGGTTCTAACATAGGAATCGAAATTTGAAATATAAAAATAATATTAAAATTCATTAACCAATTTAAAATCATTCATCAATTAACTGAATTATTTATAAATAATTGTTAAAACAATTTATCAAGTCTGTCATTTTGAGACTAATCTTGAGTCCAAATAATTGGTTCTTTGGCACCACCTATAACTCAGGGTGGCAAAATCGGACCTGACCCGCCAACCCGTTTCTTAGCTGGGTTAGGGTTTGGCTTAAACGGGTTCGTGTCGTAAACGGGTCGACCCGCCTAACCCATTTACTAAATGGGTCGTGTTAGTGTTAGGGATATGCCAACCTGCCAACCCGTTTAATAAACGGGTTAGGCGAGCGGGTCAACCCGTTTAATTATTTATGTTTATCTTGATGATTGTAAGACAACTTGGTGGATATGTTTGTAGTATGGTTGTAACTTGTAAGACAATTATGTTGATGTTGTCTTTATGTTTATGACTTTATGTTGAAGTTTTATGTTGATGTTTTATGTTAATGTTGGTAGTACAATTCCATATTGAGATTTGCAGAAAAAAATATAATATGTATTTATTTTTTTTGTTTCTAATTGTGTTATTCGGGTTAGACAGGTTATTCAGGTTACTCGGGTCGGTTATTGTGTCTATGTTATCGGGTCAACCCGTTTAATAAACGGGTCGCTATGTCGTGTCGACCAGACCCGTTTATTAAACGGGTTAACCGTGTTGTGTCGGGTTACCCATTTAATAAATGGGTCATGTTCATGTTTGCCACATCCGAACCATTTAATAAACGGGTCGTGTTCATGTTGAGGTAGTCTGACCTACCAACCCGCCGACCCGACCCGATTGCCACCCCTACCTGTAACATTTTATCATTGCTCCAACCAATTCATTCATTACTTCAGTAATTGTAATTTATGGTCAGACTCATCAAGTCTCAATAGGAACACGATAATATTGCATGTATATATAAAAGTAAGCATACATGAAACATACATCTTTCATAATATAAGCAATGCAACGTCATGTCATAATTCATCTCAGTGGGCAAGTATAATAATACATTCAACTAAGCAATCATAACAAATTCATTCAACATGTTACAAAATTTAAACATGTTCATATTAAGCATTTTAATGATTAAGATATAAATCGAATAAACCTCAACCTTAGGGAATATTAAGGTACATAAACCAATTTAAATATGTTTGCAATCACATATGATATATGAAACAATGCATAATGTATGAGGTAGCTTTTATCTTTTTATATCAGCACTTACTTTTGAATGCATGAACATATTACTTGTAATCAATTTTAAGTTTCTTCATAAATCCGCTTGTGGGTACTATCAAAGGTAAAGATTGAAGTATAAGGCAATACAATATGTATTTTTACTTAGACATAATTTTGTATTTTATTAATTTGGTCTGTATATATTCCTCGAAGCAACATCGGGCATCCTCACCCTAGTCAGCCACTGCGTGGTGCCATCGAACATCCTCACCATGGCCACTACTTGGCATCATCGGGCATTCATAGCTTAGCCAATTTCTTTAGTCATTGAGCATCCTCACCGTAGTCAATTCTTGGTACCATCTAGCATCCTTACACTAACCAATTCTTTCTATAATCGGGCATCTTCACCCTAGACAATTCTTTATATCGAGTATTATCACCCTAACCAAGTCTTGATATACTAATATGCTATCAGTTGAAGCAACAATACTATCTTCGGGTTTCAATGATAGAAAAGTCATCTACTACCATGCTGAGGACACAAACCATAACATCAAACTTTTAAGAAAAACAATACTACGAAGTTTCATGCCAGACTATCCCCCACAACAACTATCAAAAGATCCCAACATCATCAGAGGGCAACCAAGGAAAAAGTTATTAGCACACTAATTGGATAGCTTTTTGCATCTTTAATTTTTTTATATTCTTTTTGTAGAACATTTTTTTGTTTCAAAATATCAATAGCTTGCACTCATGCCACATGAACTCTCATCAGTTCAAGTATACACATCATCATGTACATTATCCAATTCAAACATGTACACCACCATGTATCATTATCCAATTTAAAATATGCACATCACTGCGTATCACATGCATATTACCATGCATCATCCAATTTGGCAATCACCCCCACTTGGAGACAACAACGTATGCACATATGGATGTTTATAAATGAGTAAGTGGTTTAAAATAACCAGTTTGGTGTCATAAGTGTACGAATATGCTATGTGGCATATTGGTAAACAATATGTGAGTCTATTAAGGTTGTGTGCTAGTGTATTATTTTTATGAAAATTATGTGATTGCAGTATTTAAATTAGTGTTATGTTGCATATGATTAATTATATATATTATGTCTTATAGCACATTATATCATCACATAATATCATGTTGGATAACAAAACATCATGATGCATAATGGTCATATCATATTGTATATTAACACATCATGCAGCCCATTATAACTTTATGATAGAAATTTTTAGCATAGCATTTAAAAGATATTTATGAGTAATGGCACAACCATACAACCTCATTAGTCCCACATCCAGTACACCAATAGGTTGTGTATTCATCTCTGAAACCTAGCCATGTTTCTCTAGTTTTCCTTTTGGAACCATGACAAACTTTCAAGCATAAGTTACCAATTCAAAACTATTATGACAAAATTTATGAGTTATTAAAAATTCTATCATAAATCATACAAAATAATTTTGGTTCAGAGATTTTTTATAAAGATTTATATGCATATTATCTATAGGAAAACATCTCTGATCTAAACTCGTTCTAGATAAGGAAATAAATTTTTTGAGGATACTAACTCTTTTTTGTTCATAGAATAGTCTTGTCTGGTTCATATAATACAAAATAAAATATTCTGAGATTTTTATTATGAGTCACTTGATATGTTTGACATAATTATACCAAAAATTTTAAACTTAAACTTATTTCTCATACATGTTATTTATGTTATTTAAGAGACTCTTTTATAGAAATTATAGGTTATAGACCAAACTTCAGCAATTTTTAATTTCAAAACTGTAAAAAATTAACTTACAAGATCTTTATCAAGTGTTCTTCCATATACAAACTAAGAGTCATTAAAATCTCAGTTATAAATCTTGAAAATTTTAGGAGCTATAATTTTTACAAAAATATGTGGCCTACACAAATTTCTTGTCATGACAAAAAATTTGTATTGAATTATAAAATTCATATCTCCCAAACCATAACTCATTTGAGTCCAAGATTTTTTTTAAAATTGCTACCACATGTCTGAAATATTTTCATAATTTTACAGGACTTATAAGTTCACCATTTTGGAGAATTAGATTTATTTTTAAATTTGGTCAGAATAAATAAATAGAATATCATGCAGTTTTCAAGTATCATATCAAGAATTTTAGATTTTTTTATAAAAAACACAAAGAACACACATCCAATAATTTTGGTTCCTCAAAAATATATTATATTCAAGCATATAAATATTTAAGCATGAAGTAAATAAAAAAATATAACACCTATCATGAATCAAATATCCAAAATCAAATGTTTTACGAACACATTTTTCATAAAAATGAATTTTGAAAAAAGGATTTTTGTTTATTAAAATCTTTATACTCAAAATCATATTAATTTCTAAGTGGATCTAGGCTTATATATATATATATATATATATATATATATATATATATATATATATATATATATATATATATATATATATATATATATATATATACTGATACACATTTGAGAATCATCCACAATAAGTTCATGTATCTAGCTCCATACGCATACAATGTAAGACCCACAATTTTTTTGGTATTTTATTACAATATAGAGGAAATTTAAATATAAAAAATATTGATTCTATATGTTGCTTATATTTCTAAAATATAGAGTTTTTATATTAATTAACCAAAAATATTAAATTAGTAGTTATTTGTTAAATTTGATTTAAAAAGCAGAGGTCTAATTAATTTAGAATAGCTAGTTATTTTTGAAGTATGCCTTAAGCCATGATTTCATTTAATGAAAAATAAATTTATAATATTTATGTAAAAATTTTGACCTAGTGGACTAGATCAAGATAGAAGGTTCAAACTAGAAAGAAAATAGTAAAATGGAATTTAAGAAAAATAAAGACTTAAAATGGAATTTTAGAAAAATAAAGACTCAAAATAGAATTTATGAAAAATAAAGACACAAAATAGAATTTCTGAAAAATAAAGACTCAATATAGGATTTTGAAACAAATAAGATCTAATATGAAATTATCCTGAATTGAGGTTGTTAAATGGAATATCAATAAATAAATAAATAAAATAAAGAAAAAAGGTAGCTATGTAGTTAGGATAGTTTGATTTGAACTAAATGGAAGTACAAGGAGGTGGCAATTTTTGATAATGATGATTTTTAGATTTTAAATCCAAGTGAGATATGCCCAATCTCAAAGTGAATCTCTCAAATATCATAGGTAAAATAAATAAAGTAGAGAAGCTAGAATCTCTAGCTTGGAATAGGTTTTCATATTAGGAAAAGTCTACATGTGATATAAAGGTCAAGGGTTATGCTTGGAAGAAATTTTTTGAGAATTAAGTTGATTAGATCTCAACCTTTTATTCCTTATAATAGATTCAAGCCACACATCTTGGATGGAATCATTATCTTAACCCTATACCTCATCAATTTGTGAAGGAGAGACATCCAAGAGTTCACATTAAACTCTTTCTCTCTCTTGTTTTCTTCTTCATTCACGATTTTTGCAATTCTTCTCTTTCTCCGCTTTAGTGTAGTGAAGGGTGCCATTTAAGAAATTCTTCTTTACACCTATAGTGAGTTGAAAGATCCACGGTGAAGAAGAAACACAAAGCCTAGTTGCATTTCACAAGTCAAGGTAAGTGGATTTATTATTTATGCATATTGATAATTTATTCAAACCCCCATCTCTCTTCTATCATCTTTCTCTCCACAAACCATATAAACATGTGTTTTATAATATATGTGGATATGACAAAGGAATTTGCATACTATTATCTCTTTTTGGCAATATTCATGTTTGAAATGGAAAAGCACCAATTTCAATGGTGTTTTCTCATTTCAAGACCTATGATCAACCATGAAAATTAATTATTTTTTTTATGAAATCTTCATTCTTAAGAATTCAAGCATCTCACAATTTTTTTTTTATTTCTACCTAAGGCTATTTAAGAAATCATGATACTCCCTAAATTGAAGTGATTCTTGGAAATCCATGTGAATGTGGTAATTAAAACTTGATTTCATAAAAAATCATGTGAAGATGATGATATTCACATGTAAGAAATGCTTTCTTGAAAATAATTTGTGTGAATGTGAAAATTAGATTTTGGATTCTCAAAATTTATATAAACGTGGTGAAATTCACAAGGGAAAAATGAATTATTGAAAAATATGAATGAATTTATAATTTGAAACTTAATGCTTTGAGTAATTCGTGTGAACGAGATAGGTTTCATTAAATTAGTATTGGTTTCTCAAAATATCTATGTGAATGTGATATGAGAAATTATTTCTTGAAGATTAATGTGAATATGATAAGATTCATAATTTAGAATGCCTTCTTGAAAATTTTAGAAAAGAGAAATGCTTCTTGAAGATTTTTTATGATCTCTTGAAAAATCCGTGTGATTGGGATATGATTCACTCAATGGGAAATGGATTTGAAAGTTTGTATGAATATAATTTTCCAAAGTAAGAAGTGCTTTCTTGGAAAAGTAACTATTCAAATTCCCAGCTTTTTGATGAAAAGCTAAATTGAAAATGAAGGGTTTCAAGGGATGAAATACATATTCAATATACAGTTCACAAACATGTTTAAAATTCTGTCTTCAAAATTGTAAAACTGTAAAATAGGTTTGCTCAAAATGATTATACGATTTTTTTGATACACTCAAAAAGCTCACATGTGCAGGGAATAATAGCTGGGCAGACCCAGTTTGAACCAACCTGGCCTAGACCAGGTCAGCCCCAAACAGTCCATATAGGTCTAAACCGAATTCGGTTCAGACCTGGGTCATATGGATCGGCACAGCCAACCAAACCAGGTTCGGATGGTCTGCGTCAAGCTGGCCTGAACCAGCTAGACCAAGTGATTTGGTCCATCCATGGTTCAAAGTGTGTTGTCTGGACAGACGATTGGCTTTTTCTTGAGGAAAATTAGAATAAATAAAGAAACCAAAATTCAATTTTTAGAAAAATATCAACAGTCTTATACAAAATATTACTTTGCAAAAATTGAGTCTCAGAAGACTTTAGGATTAGCATCAATAGATGCTAACACACTTTTGAAACAAAGTGTTCAAAAAGTGATACCACTACAAAGAAAAGAGAATTCATATTCAATACACGATTAGGCATGAGTAAATCAATAGAGCATGATTCAAAAATCAAATGCTTATGTGATTCCAACAAATGCACAATATTATTGCCCACGAAGAGGCTAGACACGTCTATACTTAGACTTGAATCAATGCAATGTGAAAGAATTTACGAGTCTATGCATGTGCAAGAGGCATGACCAATACTCTACAAAGTTTATGAAAAAAGCTAGGCAACGATGCAATAAAAATGATTATAAGATTCACCAAATACTCATAGGAATCATATATATACATATGAATATGATAAATGCACATAGAATAATATATGTATGCTTGACCCTGATACTTTGAGTCATAATGTCTATGTATAGGCCGAGTGTCAAATAATAACACTTGTGTGATAGTATGCTAAATTGCCTATGAAATAAAAAAGGATAGGCGAAAAATAAAATGCATATGACATGTACATGTATAAATAGCATATGTTGCATAAAAGCCAGTGATTTCGATGTTCATGCTTTCATATAAATTACCTTTAATTGTCTATTATGCCTTCATGAAATGTTATACATAGTACTTGGAAGTAGTACATCTATTTGTATCCAAACTACAATGCTATGACTTGATGCATTGAGGCATGAATAAACATCTTTTAACTTATGTGTGGAATGAACTAACCATGAAAGACATTAGTGTTCTAATGAGAACTTGGGTGGGTTGCGACCCCACACTGTGAGAAGAAGTCTCACTACATGTATTAACAACTACACATTAAAATCATGGATATACACCTTCACTAGCACGGTGCTTATTTGAGAAGCACGTGATTTGGGTTGGGCATAGACCTTGTCATGACATATGGCCCTGTAGAGAGCATGTAACTATTAAGCTTTATCACATCATATGGTGCGTGATCATGATTACTAAATTACTCATAATAAAGATTTGCCCGCATCACCCATTCACACATTGGTTCACCTAAGAGAGGCTAGATAATATATCCTTGAGTGATAAATGTCACAAGTAGGTTTAAACTACATGTCATATCGACTTAAAAAATGAGGAATGAGGCATCCTCAGACCTCCGTCACTCAAAGTCAAGAAGTCCAGGTCATCAGACAGCATGGTAGGCCTTAGTTGTTGCAGCAATAGGGATTGCAATCCGGATGTACCCATGCACCAATCATCTCTCGATCATTTGGAGGCCACAACTTGGGTTGGGATCCAGTCAATAGGTACTATGACAAATATACAATTTGCATAATGAACATCATAGTATACTTTAGCTGCACGATGACAAATACCTCTGTGTACCTAGAAGAGTAAGACTATCAAAACATAATACTAACCTTGCTAACTTAATAACATAGTTAGTTATGATTTATTGAGATTATGATCATGTTATTCATATTGTTATTTCAGTACTATGATCATGCTATTCATGTTGTTATTGAGATTGTGAACATGTCATTACATATCTGAGAATGTTTATCTAATTGATATTGCATAACTGAAATTATGATAGATGTTTTTTATTACTTATCATAATGCATAATGCTTAAGTTTGCTTACTGGCTCACAAGATTTTTGACCTTGTTTCATGGGGTGCAGGTGATGAACAATGATGCGGTCTGAGAGCTCATTGCGCGATGAGGCCCTAATCCAACCTTCCTTAACTACGTTGTTGATCTTGGAATCAACTGTCAAGTGTCTCATTTTAATGGGATGTTTTATTAAACCTTTGAAGATGTATAACCTTTAATCTATCTACAATGCATGGAATGAAATTTACCTCTTTTGGTTATGTGATGGATCTCTATTTCAAATTCATAATTCATTTTTGTAGCCCGTTGAAATTGTCTAACTTTTAAAACTCAAAATATTTTTTTTGTGCTATTTCAAAAAAAAATATTTTTTGTTTAAAATTCTATATTTTCAAGTTAAAAATTTTGGGGCGTTACACACAAGGTTACGGTATACCTACTTCAAAATTAAAAAATCTACCAAAAAAGCTCTTTGAATTTGTGTTCACCAACCAAATTCTTATACATATGCACCACCAAGATGCAACCACACTAGCCTCCATAGTGGAACATGTAGTAGGAAGAAGAAAGAGAAAATGAGAGAGACATAGAGATAGGGAGTAGGGAAACTAGAGAGAATAAGGACTTAGGAGGCATGTGGGAGGAGGGAGGTTAAGGCCTCATTTTATTGCAACTTGTGGGGTTTCTTAATTTTATAAGAAAACTTTCTCAAACCCTTATCTGATTTAATTTTCATTGAATTTAATTTCAATTTCATGAATCTTAGCTATTTAGGATTTCAATATGAAATAAAAAACTATGAAATACATTAACTAACTAGGCCTCTTAATAAAATTAAAAAACTAACTAATTAGTTTGACTTTAGATTAAGTGGAAAGAGTTGAGAATCTAGAAAGGGCACACATAGGGGATATCCTACCTTATGGGTCCAATCTCCTTATTTTCAATTGACATTTTTAAATCTAAATTAACTCTCAATTTAAATTCAAATCTAATTTAAATCTAAATTGTAATTAATTTTAAATTTAAATTCAAATTAAATCTCAAAATAAAATTCTACTCTAAATTGAAATTAAATTTCAAAATAAAATTCAATTCAAATTGATATTCAAATTGATATTCAAATTAACTTGAGAATCAAACTCAAATCAAAATTCAAATAAAAATAAAAATTCAAACTAAAATTAAGATATAAAGTTCATCTTTATTTATCAAATTTAAGATATACAGTTCTCTCATATGTTACAAAGAGAGAGAAGGGAGGTAGAGATATTGTGAAAGAGTGAGGCTGGTGAGAATCTTTTACCAAAAGAAGTTAGAGTTATCTTTTCTAACCAATGAAGCTTAGAACTTAATCTCATTAAGAGCCAAAGATAATACAAAACTATGGATTGTTAATTCCGTGCCCAAATCCTCATGGATCCACCTAGGTTCATTCCCTCTTAGCCGATCTCTCAACTAGGCTTGCCGACTATGTAGTTGACTTGTCTTGAGTCTTGGTTTGTATCAAACCCTATAAATACCTTAGAAGCACACTTTCAAATCGTGAAACCATATGCTCCTATCATACTTCTAAATCATTATGAGAATCTTTGAAAAATAAAAAAGTGCTATTTTATATGAAATTAAACTTTGTTTACATTGAAAATACACTTTAATTTTAGAAGATTGTGTTTTTTATTATATTTTTGTTATAAAACCTATATATAGGATGGATATGTTTTCCAAAAAGATTAAAAGATGCATTAAAATAAAATTACAAACCTGACTTTTTTAATTCTTCTTGACTCGTTTTTTCTTATGCTTTTTACATGCTTAACACTTCACAAAGTTTTTCAACATCATGCTTCGGTTCTTGCACTGATGTCAATCCAAGACTAAACACCGAGGCATGTTTGCAATGTCTTGTGATTCTAGGACTTTCTCAGAACATGCGATTGAAAATCACAACACTTTCTTAAGGTTAGTGAGCATAAGAAAAGTACAAGTTGCAATTGTAACCGTCGGTTATAATTGCTTTTTGCCTAATCATGTGAAAGTGAAAGTTGATTGTGACCAACAATCACAACTATTACTTTTTCAACTATGATTGCTTATTCCCATTATGACTAGAGGTGTCAATGAGTCGGGTTTGGTTCTTTCTCATGTGAAACTAGACTCAAACTAGATTTGAGATTGTGGTACGGGTCCGGACCTGGGTCTAATCAGACCCACCATAAGAAAAACCATACCTGATCCTATAAGGACTACATAAACCAAATTCGGACCATACCCAGTAAAATAATATTTTTTATATAAAAAGATTATGGAAAAACTCGGGTCAGGCGCGAGTCTGGTCTAAAATTTCACAAACAATACCTGGATCAATGTAATAATCGGACCCTTCAGGTCCAACCCAGATTCTAATCGGGTCTTCTTATTTATCATGACCCTAATAGGGCTTGGTACGGGTCGGGTCTGGGTCAAATCCAACCCATTGACACCCCTAATTGTGACCCCTTATAAATGTCTTCATATCTTATTTTATGTCTTAAAATTTATCATCATGTTATTCTTATCTCTACCTTCACCTAGTTCCCTCCAATTCGTATGCTGGTACAAAGGCATGTTGCCAACCACTCAATGAGTTGCATGCAACTGATCTGATACCGAGTCCCAAGAATGCCAATTATGGTTGCTTTATTATTACACTGAACTGTTATGTTTTCCACGTTTGATTGCTTTACATAACTTAGCATGTGCGCTTCAGCCGCATGCATTGTATTTCTCAAACATTAGGACACAATCAAATTACGGAAAGCTCATTCACTGCGAAACCATTGGAGTATTATTAAGTCATTGTTGGTTAGTGGTTTTCACTGTTTTCAAGAAATAATGAAGCAGCAACCCTTTTCAAGCGACCCAGCACTCCCCAACAGTATGTCACACAGGTATGTCGAACACTGATCTGTTGCTTTCATCAATCCTGTTTGATGATGACAGGCCACTCGATTTAAATGGATGCCATCCCCATTAATTAGAGAGATGCCTTTGGTTTTTTTATAGTGATGGCTGCAACCCTAGGAAATTTGTGATAAATTGTCACATATCTGGTTATCAGGATTTTCACAGCAAATGAAAATTTTGTAAAACATTAAAAAAAATGTTTTTTCTCAAAATCAAGAGAACATATCAGTATCTTTGGATTTTACAAATACTTAATAAAATGTATATAAATATAAAAACAAAATTTTAACAAATATAAAAATTATAAATATCATGTTTTCCAGATTGTATTTAACATAGTTTTGTTATTTTGTGTTCTTGTACTGAAGTGAGAAAATATGAAAATCACTTACCTTTGGTTCATGTCCTTATCATGTTTTTTATTAATGAATAAATCTGTCCGAGGCGGTATCCCCAGTATTTCATATAAAAAAAATATCAGGTTTTAAAAACCTCGCGATTCCAAAAAATAGCCAATGTTTGTGATTATTATCGCATGCCACCACTCTGGAGGCAAAGTGTAGATTAAAGAGTTGATCGCCACTTCCTTTTTGCTCTTCATGAGAACACTGATGCTTCACATAAAAACACAGCAACCACAAAACATGCATTCACTTTTGGTACCTTTGTGAAATGATAGAGCACCATATATATGCTTTCTTCTTAGCATTAGGGTGGCCAACCTTGTTGGATACAAACGGTCTTATGTTGGATCCAACTTGTTATGAATGCAAGTTAATTAAGATAATTGGGTATGCTGACCCAGAGCTGGGTCAATCATCCATCCTGACTCACTTGCAGTATTTTTTTAGGGATGGTTATCACCTACACCATCAAACGTGTGGAGAAAACTGCCAAGAAACGCTCGAATGGGAGATATGAAGATTTGAGATCCAAGGATTTGAGATCAGACTCCACCCAACTACTCCCTTTATATGAGGGATCTTTTTTTTTTTTTAAATGAGTAACCCTCACCGATAACTGGGTCACTTAATGGGCCTGCCCCTTTGAAAGGTAAACCCTGGGTGGGGTTGCCGACACCCAAGGGAGCTCACCAGTTAAATTTGAAACTAATGAAGTCTTGGGTATTTAAACAGTTGCAACATACCACACCTCATGCCACCTTTTTCTTTTTTGGATTTATAACCCGAAAAAACCGCACCTGGCAGCATAAAACTATGCTATGAGGCTGTGACCCCTGCCTCTGGAGTCTATGCTACGCGTTGGCTTGCACAGAGGGGCGACGCCCATGAGAATCAAACTTTGACTGCCCGTCTAGCAGACAAGGCCCCACCCCACTACGCCAAACCCCCTTGGGGCACACCCCCATGCCACCTTAGATCCTTGAAATCTGATATCTGAAGCTCTTAAATGCCTCCTTAGTGTATGGCACCCACATTGCAATCAGAAATATAGCTTGATTGTTGCCCTAGCCAACCACAACCTTGACATGCAGAAAGGCCGACCCAGCTTTTCTCAGGTTTGGACTCGGCCTAGATCTTATTGGGCTCATGTGATGCCAGACCATCTTAACCCAATTGCTCTTGAGTTTGGGCTGGGTTGGCCTCCATTGAGATACTCAAACCCGGCCTGGTTTACTACACGGGCTGGGTTAGTCCCATGCAGCCCAAACATGGCTCATTTTGGATTAGGTACCCATCGGGTACTGGACCCGATGCCGACACCCTTTTAGTGATACTCGGGCCAGCTACTTGCATCACGGGCTTATCCAAGTTAGGTAAGTACCCAGTTAATCTACACTCATAAGATTTCTTAGGATTTACCGATTTGGTTATACTTTGGAATTGGGCATGCTAGATCGAACCGTATGTACAGGACCTGATCCCAGGATCCTGCTTTGGATATTGAAAGATAACGGAAATCTGTCTTGGACCTTGACCCAGGCTTGCTGATTTCATGAGCCAGCCACCGAACCAGTTCCAAGCGGAGATGACCCCGGTAATGTACGTCCTTGATTTACCTAGCAGGACCTACTTTCTTATGCACCTGTCCGGTTGTCGTTGGGTCTGATGCCTATTCGGACCCTACACTTTTGTCCAGTAATTAACCACCCATTTTATATTGTTATTTTAGAAGAATGATATATATATTATCCCAATTGGGTAGCTTCAAACCATGCCGCAAATCTCATTATTGGAATTTTTTGCAAAAGAAAAATCTCGTGATAAATTGAAAATTTTGTTGTTCCAAAAAAGATCTCAGGAAAGTGTAGGTATAACTTGCAATTTGAAAAGTATACTAATTATAAAATTTATAAAACTACAAATATCATGTTAATATTGTGATATTATTGCCATAAAAAGCAATATTTTCAGAATAGGTGATATTTTAAAAATATTACGTTCTTTTTCTGGATTATATTGGTTTATTGAAAATCTTTGTATAAAAATTGTTTTAAAGAATGGTTGCTATTTGCGACTATGGTTTATACTTGCCCATGTTAGCAAGATCCAGATCCAGCAAAGAATGCCCCCATTTAAATCCCGGATCCTGACCTGACTATGAATGAGATCAGGATTAGGGTCCCAACCCAAGTGGGTCGTTGTCGTAATTGCGACAAGAACCAAGGGCTATTTTGGGCAGTTGTGCCCCTATCAAAATCCTCTCTCTACTGTAGCAGATCAAGCCTCGATTGAGAAACCCATCATTTCCTTCACTATCACGCCACAAACACACACACACACTCTCTCTCTCTCTCCTATTTAAACCCCCCATCCCTCTCCCTTCCTCACTCACCAGCTCTATCTCTCGAAACTTATTTTCTTCCTACCACTGAGCTTTCTCATTTTCTCTCTCTAGCAACTCTCTGAGTCACACTAGAGCTTAAAGAAGAGAAAGGGTTTGTTGGGGGTAGCCATGGACTCATCAGACCCTGAGCTGAGGTGTGTGTGGGTGAACGGACCCATCATAGTGGGTGCAGGCCCGTCAGGGCTCGCCACTGCCGCGTCCCTCGACCAGCTAGGCGTGCCCTGCGTGGTTCTGGACCGGTCCGACTGCCTCGCCTCTCTCTGGCACTACCGCACCTACGACCGCCTCAAGCTCCACCTCCCCAAGCAATTCTGCCAGCTACCTTTCTTTCCCTTCCCCTCCCACTTCCCCGACTACCCCACCAAGCACCAGTTCCTCTCCTACATTCACTCCTACGCTGTCAAGTTCAACATCAAACCCAGGTTCAACCAGTGGGTTCACTCGGCTGGGTTCGACCCCAAGTGTGGGCTCTGGAGGGTTCGAACCCTCGACCTCTCTGCCGACTCCAAGAGGTCTGTGGAGTACATCTCTAGGTGGTTGATTGTTGCCTCTGGTGAGAATGCTGAGCCTGTTCTTCCTGACAACATCCCGGGTCTGGATAAGTTCATGCGACCCGTTTTCCACACCTGTGCTTACAAATCTGGTGAGGACTTTCGTGGGCAAAGGGTTCTTGTTGTGGGGTGTGGCAATTCTGGCATGGAGGTCAGTTTGGACCTTTGCAACCAAGGTGCTAAGCCTTACATGGTCGTCAGGAACGCTGTACGTCATTATAATTATAATTATAATTATAATAATAATAATTATTATTATTATTATCATTATTAACTGCTACTGTTGTTAGGCTTGACTTGGAGGGTTTTCATTGATGCTGGTAGTTGAGATTTTTGGTGTGCATGGTTTTGTAGGTGCATGTTTTACCAAGAGAGATATTGGGATTCTCAACATTTGGTGTATCAATGGCCCTTCTCAAATGGCTCCCACTACGGCTTGTTGATAGATTCTTGTTGTTGTGTGCCTTTGTTACATTTGGGAACACCAAGAAATACGGGATCCCTAGGCCCAAGATTGGTCCCCTTGAGCTGAAGAATGTTGCCGGGAAAACCCCTGTGTTGGATGTTGGTGCACTTTCTAAGATCAGAGAAGGGAAGATTAAGGTCAGTTTTATTGTTGGTTTCTTTCTTTGAGCATGTTTTTGTGACTTTTGTGTGAGAAATAGTAGGGGTGGATGAAGGTATGGGGGAAGTTTTTTTTTTGTCTGAATCTTTGATTCTAGCATATTGGTGTCACGTGGCATACTGACATTTGTTTTTTGCTTGTGGGTTTTTGATGTTTACAGGTGATGCCTGGAGTGAAGGAGGTCGAGTGTCGTGGGGCTAAATTCGTAGATGGGCAGGAGGTAGAGTTTGATTCAGTCATCTTGGCTACAGGGTACAAGAGCAACGTACCCTCTTGGCTTAAGGTGAGCTATATATGGTGCTCGACTTTGTAAGCTTCTTATTACTCCTTTGTCTCACAACAACCAGCATGTTAGTTCTTTTCAATCTTCTTATGCATTTTGCCTCAAAAGGATAATAATGATAAGCCTTGTACTCTCATTTCTTTTTCTTTTAACCCTTGTAAACCCTAACTTCTTTGGAAAACAAAAGATTGGCGGTTTGTTGAGGAAAATACAAGAGGTGGTTTTTGTTTGTTGTGTTGGTATGTCTTTTTCTCTATTAAGCACGAAAGAGAGAGAGAGAGAGAGAGAGAGAGAGAGAGAGAGCATTTATGCTTTTCAAAGTTCTTGTGTTTCGTGGTGGTTGCGTAAAGCAATGACCAGCTACATATGCATTTGTCGCATGAAACAAATGTGATCATTTCCTTTCTTGCTGAGATTGTCTTTGAGGTGAGGTTGGTTTTTGTTGGTCTTAGTAATGTGATGTCAAGAAATGGGTCTTGTTTCTTGCTTTGTTTCCTTTCTCAAATTTTAATGCTTGTCCAAGGAATGTGGGTATTCTGATTTCTTATTTTGCTGTACTTCCAGTAATAAATTAATACTTCTTTAGTTTAGTAGCTCAAAAGATATATTTTTGTACCATATGCTCTAAATATATGGTACCATCTTCATTCTCTATACTGATTTCTTTTATGGTTATTTTCATGCTTTTTGTAGGGTACAGATCATTTCTCAGAAGATGGGATGCCAAAAATGCCATTCCCCAATGGTTGGAAGGGTGAGCATAGTCTCTACAGCGTGGGTTTCACACGCCGTGGGATCTTGGGTGCTTCTGTAGATGCCACAAAAATAGCACAAGACATAGCCCATCAGTGGAGGACTCCTGCTACTGAGAACACTCGTTTCATAGTCTGCAAAAGATCACTCTAGAGAACCTAAAACCCTTCTTCCTTCTCTACCTCTCACATGCACAAGAGATACTGTTTAAGTTTTCCTTTTCTAGTTCCTTTGGGGCACAAAGAAAAACTACCAATGTGAAGATCTTATGCTCACTGTAGATAAGTCAATTTTGCATGGGATCTTTTCTTTGTTCATGTACTTTTTTTTTGTTTTCTCTTTCCCTCATTGTTAAATTTCTTTTTGTAAAGGTTTTTAGTATAATATTAAATATGTATTGCTAATAATATTATATTGAAAATATAAGGGGTTTGCTGGCAGAGTAAAATCCCATCTTGGCATGACTGCTGCTTTTCTTTTCCGCATCAAAACAGATGGCAGGTGTGCTCTCGGAACGAGATGCCCTGCAATGGTCAAACTCACAGATGAGGCATTCATTACCATTAATTCCCACCCACTGCAGAATCAGGATCTTGACATTATTTGGATCTTGGGGGTTTCAAAAATTCCCTTGGAGCTTATGCTCTGCCATTTGTTGCTTTCCCTGATTCAGTAACGACTGCCTTACTACCCCATATCATGTTATTGCCAAAAGAGGAGGGTGGGTGGACTGTTATTAATGGCATATTAAATGCGGGGAAATATTGGCTCTACCCTAGAGTACCGTACTCTCTAGTTCAAACTCACAATCTCTAGTATTATTTTGGTGGTTTTGACTTTACAGATGCATCCAGCATGGTTTATTTATAGTGGAATGTTGATTTGATTCCTCAATCATGAAATTTTTTAAACATTGTGAACTGATGAATTTTGAAGCCTTTAAAAATCTATTTCTACAATGTCTTGATTTTGAATCTTTTAGAAAAAATTGTTTGTACAATGACATCTGACAATCTAAAACATGTTTTTGATTAAACAAATTTGATTAAAAAAGTTGAAAAGTAAAAATTGAAAATAAAGCCAAAAAAGATTAGGTGGTTCTACTAAAAAGGTACGGTACAGTCCAGAGTAGACAAGATTTATTTTTCCTTATTATTAAGTGCAATGAATATTTAAACGTACGAAGTTGAAAGGCCATTGAATAGCCAAAGATGGATGAATGCCAGTGATGGTAAAGTGACCTCTTTGTCTTTTTCTTATGATATGTACAATCAAAATGACGACATGCATGGAAAAGGTGAACAGTCTGGTGCTTGATCGTACAATGACCTGCTGTGGAAATTTTTAAAGTTCCATTCTAAGGGAGCGTTTGCTTGGCGCTGCTTTCTGCGGAAAGGCACGTAAATCATTGCTTTTCAGTGGGTCCCACTGCACGACGCAAACGGGAAAAACTGCTTTCTCTTGAAAACGTCCTCCAAAAACAACGGAAGTTACTTAGGGGTGTCAACGGGCCTGGTTTACCCGGACCAAACCCTATAGGGTTCGGGTATGGTGATAAATAAGAAAACCCGATTAAAACTTGGGCCCCGATCTGAAGGTCTGATTAATACATGGACCCGTCTATAGTTTACAAAATTTTAATCCACACCCAGGACCGACCTGAGTTTCTATTAACACCCGCAATTTTTCAATGTAAAAATGATAAAAAAAATATTATTTTATTAGGTATAGTCCGGGTCTGGTTCATGTAGTTTTTATTGGGTCTGGATATGGTTTCTCTTATAGTAGACCCAATTATACCTTTGTTCAGACCCGATATCATACTCAAAAATTTGAACCAAACCCAAACCCAAACCCAAACCCGTTGAACTTCCCTCTTATTTTCGGCAATAATTTTCTGCTTTTGCGCGGTCCGCCATGCAGTCATGACATCTTGGTATGTTGTGAGGCTACTCTAAGGAACCCACTTCATAATTACATGATCAAAGCTCATATTCGGCTAAACAATTTGTGGCCATTGTTACTGGGTTTGATGGACGAAAGAAATCAAACCAATAAATAATTATGGTATGCACCTTTTCCAATAAGAAGTAGGACCTTTTATCCGTTGTTTCCAAATCATCTTGGAAAGAATGGTTTGCTATGGAGGTACGAAAATGTTAAGTGTAATTCGCCTTTCTTTTTAGGCTCCGTTTGGAAACTGGTAGACGGATGAAAATTATGCATTTGAAAAGGTGGCTGACAGCGACCTACGGCGTCTAGGAGGTGGTAGCTAGCAACTCCATTCTATTCTTTATACAAATACAAAGGAGAGAACCTCACTTCTCATCCCAAATCCATAATTCCGTTCTTTAGTGTAAATACGACGGAGAGAACCTCACTTTCCTTCTCAAATCCATAAAATTTGACCAAGGTTTTACCAATTACATTAAGGCTCTGTTTGGGAGCCTACCATCAGAGTGGAAGTATGGAATCCATAGCTTCAAATTATATTTGGAAGCATAGACAAATGAGCTCTGTTTGGAAACTAGTAGCTGGGATAGGAGAGAAAGTGAGAACTGCCAAATCCTGGATTTGGCAGCTACCAATTCCATTCTTTAGTGTAAGTACAAAGGTGAGGAGACCTCACTTCCCATCTCAGCTACCAGTTTTCAAACGACCACCGCAAGGTAGTTTAACAAAGTTTTTGCCAAATGCCTTAACTCCCATCCCAGCTCCTAGTTTCCAAACAAGGGGGGTGTTGGCACAGGAAATGCCACTTCGAGATCCTTAAATCAACTACCACCATGGAGAGGTGGTAATTTGCAAATGCCTCAGGTGGTAACCTGCATCGCTATAACACACACACACACCGGTGTTGAGGATGGCTGGAACGCGAGAAATCTGGCTGACCAACACCAAGTTCCATTTCTTTTCACACGAGAAATCTGGCTGGCTACCCGTGAAGCAGGCTTTGTATCCAAGTCTGAAGGTAGCTTGTCCTAAGCGCACTTATGAAATCTTGTTCTTACAAACGTGTTTGATCGATCGACTTTTTTTGAAATATCATGGTACTAATATGTTAAAAAGACGTTAAAAAGCCTTGTCTTGGACCTCTGTTTGAATGGATTTCAGCTTCCTCATATTTTGTAGGATTTTCAATTTTATATGTGCTACTGTTAGCTCTGTGACAGATATCACGAGATATATAAAAAATCATGCAATAATATCACGAGAAATTGCCTGAAAGTTTAAAACGGTAATTTCTTGCGAGATTTTCAAACCATGACAAATTTCACGATATTTACTTTTTTAGCAGATATTTATCGTGAAAACCCTTGATATTCTTATTTTTAAATGTGTTTTATTTATATTTTCTTATAAATTTAGTTTTTTATTTTTTATTGCCAAGATTTTACCAAAAAATATGAGACTTATGAAAAATTTCAAAATCTCCCTAGTTTTGAAATGCTGATATATATTTTGCCGTTTTAAACTTTTGTCACTATGATTGTTAGCTAGGAATGAAAACCAATAGTGGATGCTCGTGAGGGCTCCACTTATCTGGTAGGAGTGACTTGTGAACTGAAGAGACGTCAGCTTATTTGAGGGACAATATTTGGCACACTCATGGGTATGGAACCCCTCTAGTTGGAACTCATAGTGAGAGAGATTGTTTTGACCAAATCTATCCCGGTAGATGTGTTGAGAGTGGTCAAAATAGTAGGAATCAAAATAATAGGAACTGACTCTGAATTGTATATTTTCAAAGTAAAAATATAATTTTAAAAGAGTTACTAATTTGATATATTGTAGGCTATTAATTTTTCAGTTACTGCAAAATCTCACTTACATATTGGAACAACACGATTCAAGCACCAAATGCTACTAACCCAAATAAATAGATCACATCTGGAAGGTCAGATGTGCCAAAAATATTGAAAAACTAAAAATATTAGAGTTTTTTTACTAAGGGGTTCCTTTCCCAATGTAAAAATGGTATAAACCTACACAATAGATAAACTCAAGCGCACACTCACACGGCTGGACGACTGTTTTTACGCGGTTCAGCCTAGGTGGCCTACGTCCACGGTACCAGGCTCCTCTCTTTTCTCTCACTTTTTAAATGAGAGAGAGAGAGAGCTTTTACTCCCTACGTAACATGAAAGTTAGTCACACCCCATGGGTTGCCTATATTGGATTCCTTCACAAACTCTTCTTTCCATTGGAATAAGTTGGGAGAATTCTTTCCTTCATATTTCTTCATCATGAAGACTTGCCTTTGAAGCTCACTTGGCATATGAGAGGTGTAAGTGCGCTCAATCTTTCTAAATTGATCTATACATGTTTCTCCTTCGTTTCTTATAGTGGAAGGTGCAATTATTGACTCTACTTCCTTAACATGCCCTTCAAGCCAATCGTCTTCATGTCAATGACATTGAACTAGCTTCTAAGTAAACAAAAACTTAGACATGAATGAACCTTAGTAAGAATATATCCCAGTTGTGTAATTTTGAAAACCAAATCAAACCTTAGTAAGAAGAGGAAGAACTACTCCAACACTATTGAATCTATGGAAACAAATCAAATCATCAAGCTCTTCCAAATCAAAACTCTCACGTGCTCTAAAACCTTCCAACAAGCGATCTTCATCGATTTCTTTGCTTAGTATTGGGATTATTTAGGGATTTTATGTATTGGGTTTCACTCATCCTTGCACATGACTACGTCCACATTTGTATAGTATAAAAGAGTGATTGAATTCAACCATTTACATTCATAACTCTTGGGTTGAGTTATGTTGAGTCGGTAGAGCTTACGGTTGGGTTTAACAAGCGGTGTGAAACCGTTGTTATTGGTTCCTAGCATCGTGAAGCTAGGGGTTTAGTGGATTGAGTAAGAGTGACAAGAGAATGTAGGCCAGGTTTGAGCGAACCTCTATAAACCTTTTGTTGTGGTTTGCTTATCTATTTTGCTTCTCCATCACTTTCTTTGATTTACTTATATTCGTATGTGTAAAAAGCAAAATAATTTTAAAAACCAATTCAACCCCTTCTTGTATGTTTCATCATATTAGGATTCAACAATTGGTATTCCGACCTCATAAATTTGATGGAATGAATTATAAGTATTACAAAATTAGAATGAGTATTTTCATTCAATCCATTGACTATGAAGCATAAAAAGTGGTTGTGAAAAGTCACTTCAAATAGGAAAAAGTTGATGAAAACAAGTGGATAGAATCCAACCACAAAAAATTGACCTTAAATGCAAAAGCTATGAATTTACTATTTGGTGCACTCGATGCTAATGAATTCAACCATGTTTCAATTTGTAGGAACGCAAAAGAGATTTGGGATAAGCTCGAAGTTACTCATGAGGGAACAACTCAAGTGAAGCAATCTAAAATAAACATGTTGGTACATGACTATGAGCTCTTTAAAATAAAGACCGAAGAGTCCATCTCTGATATGTTCACGAGATTTATCAACATTATCAATGGGTTGAAAGCTCTCAATAGAGAATACCCAAGCCCAGAGCTAGTGGGTAAGATTCTTCAGTCTGTTCCAAAGTCTTGGAATTCGAAAGTAACTGTCATCTTGGAAGCTAAAGATCTCAACAAGCTATCCTTAGACGAATTGATGGGTTCACTTATTACTCATGAAATATCTTTGAAAAGAGAAAATAATGATATAGAAGTAAAAAAGAAAACAACTTTTGCTTTAAAAGCAAAGTCATCAAATATGGATTCAAGTTTTGATGAAGAAAGAGCACCTTACCATGATAACAATGAATTTCAGAAAATTTCTTAGATATCAAAAGAGAAGTCCATCAAGTGGTGAGAGATTATCAAAAAAATCATCTCCTCTGAAGGATTAACCAAAAGATGAAATCATTTATTTTGAATGCAAGAAAATGAGACACATTAAAATTGATTATCCCTCACTGAAAAAGAATCTTCACAACAAAGAGAAAAAGAAAAACAAAAATATTATGATGGCAATTTGGAGTGATGAAGATGACTCCATCCAATAAAAGCGAACATGAAGTTGCAAGTGTTTGTTACATAGCCAATCAAGATGACCATGATGAGGTAATTGATGATGAACACTCATATTGTTCTTATGATGAACTTCTAGAGGCATTTAAAAATTTGTTAGATAATTTTGACAAAGTTCAAATTGAAAACAAAGGACTTAAGAAAAATGTTAAGTATTTAACCAAAAGCATTGAAAGTTTGCAAAGTGAAAAAAATGTTTTACTAAATGGAAAAATATATTAAAATTAAATGCTTGTAAAATAAAATAAATGTCTTGATAAGTGAGAAAAATGATGTTTATAGCAAGAATCATGTGCTTGAGAAAAAAAAATGTTGATTTAAATAATTCTCTTATGAAATTTGTTGGTGATAACAAAATGCTAAATGTTATGCTTGGCTCACAAATAGGAGTTTTTTGAAAAGAAGAAATAGGATATGTTCCAACGAACACTCCTTTCAAGAGGCCTCTTGTCAAAACTAAATTGTCAAGTACTTCATTTGTCACTTGCAATTTGTGTGGCAAGAAGGGTCATGTATGCAATGTTTATTGGTTTCAAAAGAATGGACACAAGGTAAAATTCAAGTGGATTCTCAAGTATCAACTAAGATTATGGATAAACTCAAATGGACCCAAATAATTTGGGTACCAAAAGCTTCTACATGAACTTGTTTTTTTATAGGTACATCTTGAAGCCAAGATTGATGATGATGTGTGGATCTTAGATAGTGGATGTTCAAGACATATAACAGGGGATACAATATACTTTTATTCTCTCATTATGCAAGATCGTGGATCGGTTGTCTATGGAGACAATAGGAGAAGAAAAATCATTGGTATAAATACCATTGGTAATGAAAGATCTAAACCCATTGAAAATGTGTTTTATGTAAAAGGGTACAACACAATCTTCTTAGCATTTACCAACTATGTGATAAAGATCATAGTGTTAGTTTTGATGAATCTCTTTGTCAACTAATTAATATTAAAACTAATATTAAAATTCTTGAAAATCGTACTGAAAATGTTTATGTTGTTAAATTAGACAAGTTGCATTATTCTAATGTGTGTTTCATATCTAATGGCAAAGATGATTTTGGGCTTTGGCATAAGAGACATGGTCATACGAGCTCTAATGGTATTTCTAAAATTGTCAAGCATGATCTTGTCAAAGGTTTGCCAAAATTATGTTTTGCTTTGGATAAGGTATGTGATGCTTGTACAAGAGAAAATCATACAAGATCATCGTTTAAATCAAAAAAATGTTGTTTTCACTTCAAGACCTTTGAAACTTTTACATTTAGATATTTTTGGTCCTTTTAGGACAAATAGTCTTGGTGAAAAAATGCCTGGTTTTGTTATTATAGATGATTTTTTATGTTTTACTTGGGTCATTCTTCTTGCAAACAAAAGCAACACATTGCATGAATTTATCAAACTTTGCAAGCATATCCAATTAGAAAAAGGTTTTTCAATTGTTTATATTAGAAGTGATCATAGTGGAGAATTTGTGATGAAAATGGATTCTCCCATAATTTTTCACCTCCGAGAACTCATCAACAAAATGTAGTTGTTGAGAGAAAGAATAGGACATCAAAAGAAATGACTAGAACCATGCTTTATGAAATTAATCTTCCAAAATATTTTTGGGGTGAAGCCATGAATATGGCTTGCTGTATCATTAATAGGGTCATGATTAGACCTATTCTCAAAAAAAACCTTTATAAGCTTTACAAACGTAGAAAACACAATATTTCATATTTTAAAGCTTTTGATTGTAAATGTTTTATTTTGAACTATAAAAAAGATAATTTAGACAAATTTGATGTCAAAAGTAATGAAAGTATTTTTCTTCATTATTCATTGAGTTCAAAAGCATATAAGGTGTTTAATAAAAGAACTCTTATTGTTGAAGAACAAATTCATGTACTATTTGATGAATGTAACTTCCCTCCTAGTGATAAAATGGTCAATGATGAACTAGGCATTTTTTAAAAAGAAAACAAAAGTGATACTAAGGATCAAAATGAGGATATACATGATGAATTAAACCCTCCTTCGAAAGATTTGCAAGAAAAGAATATTCAACATGATGACCTTCCTAAAGAATGGAGATATGCTAAGGATCATCTAATTGAAAATATTCTTGGTAATCCAAGTGAAGGTTTGAGAACGAGGCATTACTTGAACAATGTTTGCAAGTTCGTAGGCTTTGTGTCTCAAATTAAACCAAAGTCAATTGGTGTTGCTCTCAATGATGAATCATAAATATTAGCTATGCAAGAAGCGCTAAATCAATTTGAGAGAAACGTTGTGTGAGAACTAGTTCCAAGACCTAAATTTCAAAATATTATTGAAACAAAGTAGGTCTTTAGAAATAATCTTGATCAATCTGATGAAATCATTAGAAATAAGGTTATTCTAGTAGCTCAATGATATAGTCAAGAATAAGGCATTGATTTTGATGAAACATATGCTCTTATAGCTAGATTTGATGCTATTATAATGTTTTTAGCATTTGCATGCATTTTTTATTTCAAGCTATATCAAATGGATGCCAAAAGTGAATTTCTGAATGGTTTTATCTAAGAAGTTTTTGTGAAACAATCTCAGGGCTATGAAGATCCTCATTTTCCAAACCATGTTTTTAAGCTAAAGAAAACTATTTATAGTTTAAAGTAAGCCCCTCGTGCTTTGTACGAAAGGTTTAACACATTATTGACTAATTAAGGTTTTTTCAAAGGCCAAGAGGATACAACTCTTTTTTTTTTAAAGAATGAACTTGGAATGCTAATAATTCAAATTTATATTGATGATATCATATTTGGTGCTACTAATGAGTCTATGAGCAAAGAATTTTCTAAACTTATGCAAGGAGAGTTTGAGATGAGCTTGACAAAAGAATTTGGCTTCTTTCTTAGTCTTTATGTAAAACAAAGTAAAGCAAGTATGATCATTGGTCAAACCAAATATACCAAAGAACTATTGAAGAAATATAGATTGCACAACTCAAAAGGTTATTCAACTCCTATGTCTACCTCAATCAAGCTTGAAAGTGATGAAAAAGGAAAATGTGTTGACACTAAACTATATAGACGGATGATAGGATCTTTATTATATTTAATTGTAAGTAGGTCTGATATTTTGTTTAGTGTGTGCTTGTATGCAACACTCCAGAGCAATTCTAAGGAATCACTTCTAATTGATGTTAAAATTATATTTAGATACCTATTGAACACTTTAGACCTTGGTCTATGGTATCCAAAGGGATTCTCATATGATCTTACATACTATTCAGATGACAACTATGCAGGTTGCAAGATTGATAGGAAGATCATAAGTGGTACTTGTTAGTTCCTTGGTGGATGCCTGATTTATTGGTCTTCTAAGAAACAACATTATGTGACATAATCCATTGTTGAGGCTGAATATGTGACTGCAAGTAGTTGTTATCAAATCTTATAGCTTAAGCATCAATTACATTATTTTGATATTAATTTAGATTGCATACCTCTATTTTGTGACAATACAAGTGTTATAAAGTTATCTAAGAAGCTTATTCAACACTCTAGATCTAACTACATTGAAATAAGACATCATTTTATTAGAGATCATGTTAGCAAATGTGATGTACAACTAAAATTTGTTGAAACAAATAAGCAACTAGCTAATGTATTTATAAAACCTTTGAGTGAAGAAAGATTTTCTAATATTGGAAGTGAGCTTGACACATGTATTTGCAGTTAATTATTTATGAAAGTGTTTGCTCTTCAGTATATGAAATTGTGTGCTTTAATTATGTATTTCTTGAATAGAAAGTAAGCCTGAAATGAAATCTTGTTAGAATTTTAGAAGTATCTTAGATCATCCTCTTAATTCTTCAAATTTCATCTTAAATCCTTTAAGATTGCAACTTAAGCATGGTTGAATCGAACTATTTCAAAGAAAAGTTGAATCCCCTTCAGAATCCACACTGATTCTATTTGAAAAACTAATTTTAAACATTATATGTCGATCCCTTGTTTTTTGTTGTCGACCCATCACTTGTTCATTAAAGTCACACACACACACACACACACACACACACACACACACACACACACATATATATATATATATATATATATATATATATATATATACTTGCATTTTGATCCCTTATATTTAGATGTCAACCCATCTATCATTTATTAAAGAATCATATATATACTGAGATGTTGACCTGTAATGCCCCAAAATTTCAAACTTGCAAACCTTTCAGAAAAACAGACAATAGACTAAAAGGAATCTCTTCATCTCAAAGATGGCTTACGAAATCAGCGGAAGACTATACTTTCGTTAATTTCAGAAAGGCAAGCTGACAACTTTGGGCGCGTTAGCTAAAAGAACCAAAACACACAACCCATGCTACTTGCAAACACTTGGAAAAACCCACTTTCATTTAAGAAGTTCTCCAAATAGTACAAAATTCGGATATCCCAAGGAAAATCTGTTACAAAACTCCAAACAACAGGACGCGAGCTAAGAGCAGGAAGAAGAACGTCTTGGAGCCATCTTGTCATCGCGCCATCGCTTGTGGTGTACCTAATCATCACCTGTACCCATAAAATGGGTTAGTTTCGCGAAAAACTAGTAGGTGCACAAGAGAGACTACAAGGAATTGAATTATGTAAATTTAATTCAGTAGGTTACGCAGTTTAAAGCAGATATGCAGTTAAACAGGTAAGCAATACATGCAGATAACTAGTGCAAACGCGTAAGTAGTGTAATCGAACATGTAGTGCAAGCAAACAAGTAGTGCAAGTGAATCAGTAGTGCAAGCGAATCAGTAGTGCAAGCGAAGCAGTAGTGCAAGCGAATCGATAGTGCAAGCGAATCAGTAGTACAAGCAAATCAGTAGTGCAAGCAAATCAGTAGTGCAAGTGAATCGATAGTGTAAGCGAACTAGTAGTGCAAGCGAATCTCACTACCCAACAACCAATGTGAACAGACTTTATGTTCCGATATTACTGGCATGCGGGTACGCACAGGCAAAACATAGAAACAACTGAGACTAGTTCGGGCGTCTATTATTCTATGTATTTTCAATATCCCGAATAGCTAGTTGAGTCTGCTTCAAAGGGGACGACTTTAGCCGAGAGAGAATTCCCTAGAGGCTGAAAAGCAGTGTCACGGATGCATCCAACTTCTGCAGAAGTATTGAGTTAACTATTGTAGCCCCTTTCCCCTAACTCCAATGACTGAGGAAGCCAGATCATTGCCCGTAGGATGGTTGTTAACAACCTATCCATTGGAGTTTTTGTACCGCTCTGTCCTCTCTCTTGATTTAACAACCAGAAGCGAATGGGTGCGTTAGGGGTTGCTTAACTAACGACCTATCCTATGTTGTGGTCTTCAAACCACTCGAGCATCTTGCCTGTAAAGGCGAATGTGAGGCCATTTATGTGATTACAGCATTGTGCCTTTAGTATTGTTCGAGGTCGCACGACCGTCTCATTCGATCATCGCAGTACTAGACGTGTCGTGCACGACTACAAGTACTCTAGGATGAAGGGGGTATAGCTCCTTAATAGAAGCCTCAATAGGAGTGTTTCACAAAGATGTAAAGTTTATCTACTTTACTTTATCAGCAGTACCTTATGCCAACATTATGCATGTAATTATCTTGAATCACATCCGCTATCAGGGTATCTACATGTCTCGCATGACTCGATACCGGCCTCGACAGACAGGATACAGGTTTCTCAACAGAACACCCGCTAAGAAGTTCGCTCGCTCCCGACTAAACTCTTGTCGCACGAGAGAGAGTGGTAAATGCTTCTTGCATCCTCCACGAGGATGCCTTTAAGGGATACGCAAAGAGCAAGAACTTGCGCGTCATCTGCAATAGCAAGGCAATACCAACACATATGCAAAAGCAAGAGCCTAGGCGCCGAGCACGACGGCAAGGTAAAGGCAGTAAGCAGAAGTGCAACGCTAAATCTCGACGCAATGCGTGACGGCAAGTAAAAACTAATAGAAGGTAAAGAGCAAGGATTGTGAAACCGCATCCTTGAGTGAAGTGCATACTCGTATATAAATATATATATTTGTATATATATATATATACATATATTCATTTAATGGTCGTTTTTAGTTTAATTGAACTTAATTCAATTATCCAAGTCTTCCATGCAATCTTCCTCTACCATGGAGGGTTACGAGCTTGCTGACGTCTGCGGACATACACGATTGACGGCTCGGGTCGCAGAGCGCGAGTGAGATCCGTCGTAGCTGCAAATATGCGATAATAACATGCAAACTCAGACAAAAAGCAAAAGCAAGGCAAAGACTCAACTTCTCTGATACATAGCACTGGGGCCAACAATTCCAATTAACTCGAAAAAAAAAAGGATGGGGCAGGGCCAAATGACTCTGCTGTCAAAAGAGGAATGTAGTCAACGCGAGCAGATGACTCACGTTTACTAGGAATTTCTCTTTGGAGACCAACAATTGTAATGATATGTCCCCATCACGACGTAGCTTCCAAAGATTTTCCGGGCCTGTCGGTCAAGGGTATAGGCTCGCGCATAAAGGGCAGGGGGCCATCGGCCCCTACTGGCAACAAAAAGAAAGGCAAGAGTCGATGGCCTCCTACTGGCAAAAAGAAAGACAGGGGTCGATGGCCCCTGCTGACAAACAGAAAGGCAGGGGCCATAGACCCCTGCTGGCAAACAGAAAAGGCAAGGGCCATAGGCCCCTGCTGGCTGGCAAAAAGGAAGGCAGGGGCCTATGGCACCTACTGGCAAACAGAAATGCAGGGGCCATAGGCCCCTGCTGGCTCACAGAAAGGCAGGGGTTGATGCCCCCTGTTGGCGCAAGTAAAAGGGGCAGGGAGGAGGGGCTTGGCCCCTCCCCTACCGTAACGGAAGCAAGAAGGGGGCTCAGCCCCTCCCCTGCCGTAACAGAAGAAGGGAGGAGGCTCAGCCCCCTCCCCTACCATAACAGAGAGCAGGGAGGGGTGTCGTGCCCCTCCCTTGCTAAAAAAGGGGCACAAGGGGGGGGGGGGGGGGGGTTGACCCCTCCCGTGGCCACACAGAGAGGTGAGGGAGAGAAAGAGAAGAGACTGAGGGGAAAAGCGGGGAAGAAAAGAAGCGGTGGCGTACCAGGGGGTTTTCGAAGGAAGCTCGTCGGAAAGAAAGGGGAGGTCACCGATATCAGTGGCGGCGGGCTGTCGAGAGTCGCCGGCGTCGGTGACGATGGATGAGAGAGAGAGAAAGAGAGAGAGTCAGGAAGAGACGAGAGGGCAAGAGGCGGTGAGGGGGTTTCGTAACCCTCCTCCCGCCTGCCTCGCTGTCTTAAAAGACAGCGAGAGGCGGTGGTCTGGGTCGGATCCGAACCCGGCCCGAACCAAGACAGAATTTTTTTTTGTTACATGACCTCCCATATTTCACTCATATGTATTCCATCTTGCTTGAGTGTTAACCCCTTATTCTAAGTGTTGACCTCTTTATGACCTATTTAAGAAAAAGGTGACCCAAACCCTCATTCGTTATTTTTGTTTTCTTTCTCCTTTAATCTGAAGCTTAGGGCAGTCAACTCAAGCGTCTCTACTCTTCACATTCTTTCATTGAGTATTGATAAACTCTCATCCGTTAAGAACTTTTGCCTTTTCAACTCCATATCTTTGAAGAAGTCAGATACTTTTTATGAGAGCACTCTTTATAGAATGAGTTGGAACTTAGTGTATATTAAAAAAATGAACCAAAAAACAACTAAGGGGAAGAACATACCCACTTTAAGAGCTTCACACGTATCATCTTACAGATCAACACATATTGAGGGAGAGTAAAGTCAATTGTTGGTTGAGCAGTAGGGTTAGACATAATGCTATAGGATATAAAAGATTAGAGTATCCATCCTCATCAAATCATCATCATATCAATCACCTGTCTCTGGATCTTCAATTATGTGTCTCATCCGTGACCAGTTCAGGAATTATGATTTTGCTTTTTCGATATTTTGTAGTATATGATAAAGTCACTCATTTTAGCTAATGATCCCTAAGACAATGCAATTCACTGCTTTTGTTTTGTGTTAATATTTTGGATATCATCAACACAAACTTTATAATGAATGAAATACTCTTTTAAATTTAAAATGTCTTGATCATATTTGCTTATCTTGATAAATGTCATTCTCCTTGAATGATTCTAAATATATATATCTTGTTTATTAACAGTGATTTATATGAGTTTTCAATATTGAATGAATTACCTCTTTGAAAATAATGAAAAAAATGATATTTATACGAGAAGTTGTGAATTTCGCAACTTATAATGCATCTTCTATAAATCCTATTTTTAAAACAACCAATATTGATTGATATTTTTCAATGTTATGATACTCTGTTTTCCATAAATGAATATTCGCATTTTTTATGTTGTCAAAAAGTGGGAGAAAATTGATAAAAATGAATAGAATGTGAGTGGAAATACATTGAGAATGTGACTTATTTTGCAAAAAAATGAATTGAGTGATATTGTTAACATAGAGCAATGTGAGTAAAAAGTATAGATTTGAATCAAATGTGAACTTTGGTTCAAACATGAACTCAACAAAGTTTAAATGTTTACATGTTTGATCAATGAGTCTACTATGCTAAATGAATGTTTTTCTTTCCATCTTATGCTTAAACATTTCATATAAACTATATGATGGAATGTTATTGATGTTAGTATATCTTTTTCTTCCAAAAGATCATTTTTTATATGCTTACATTATTTTAAATGATTTGATGAAATCCTTTTTAATGTTGTAAAACATGAGGAGAAAATATATGTTTATGGGGATAAAATGATTGCATGTATATGTAAAGTATAATGCAAAAATGCATGTATGGTGTATGCAAAAATATGCATTACAATGAATGAAAGGAACATAAATACTTATTTTGATTTGAGAAAGTTTCATTAAAAATATGGGTGCTATATGCATTGTTATGTACATGAATGAAATCTTGTTGACATTGTACTATATTTGAAATGGAGTGATGCAATATGAGCATAAGTATGAAAGTTTGAATTTGAAATGTCATTTTTGAATCAAATTTGAACTCCAAAATGTTTGAACCATACAAATTGGGTTGTGCATACTTTGTTTTTGCATTGATTTGAGATAGTTTTGTTATCATAAAAACAGAGGAGATTGTTGAATTCTCAAACTGATTTCTATGATAACAAGACCCTATAAAGGATTAATGGTTAAACCTTAAGTGCACAGGGATTTTAACTAACATTAAGTGCGGGAAACATTCACATTTTAGTGACAAAAACCCATTCATAAAGTGCCAAAAAGATCACACTTTGAAATAAGGTGTTTAAATAAAAATGCAAAGAGTTTACCAATTAAGTGTTGACCCATGGAAAGAACATGTCAATCTATGAAGATCCCAAAAACAAAAGTTCTAAAGAATATAAAGTTCAAAATCAATATATGTCAACCTGCATGAAAGACATGTTGACCCATGACAAACCAAATGCATGCCTATTTTGAACTGAGCTCAAAGTGTTGACCCTCAGAGATGAAGTGTCGACTCGTGAAGAAAACAAGAAGTGACATACTTGAATGACTTATTGACCTCTAGCAACCCAATGCTTGAATATCCACTAAACACAGAAATGTCAACATCCGTGAAGCAAGTGTCGACCCCTCCAGCAATCAAAATTGAAATGTCGACCCCTGGATCTGAATCTTGACATATGCTAAAGAAAGGAGCTTTGAACGAACTTGAAAATATGAATGAAGTGTTGACCTGAATGATGACATGTTGACACTCAAGGAATATATGTCAACAAATGAAATTAAATGTTGACATGTAAGAGCATCAGGTGATTCTAATGGTCATAAATTTGTTTAAAATTCTTGGTTTTCATGCCCAACGGCTCTTCCAATGGATCAAGGTCATTCCCAAGAATATATAGAGGAAGAACTATTCCAACATTGTTGAATATGTGGAAACAAATCAAATCATCAACCTTTTCAAGATTAAAGCTCTCAAGTGTTCTAAAGACTTCCAACAAGCGATCTTCATTGATTTCTTTGCTTTGTGCTAGGATTATATGGGAATTTTTTATATAGGGTTTCACTCACCCTTGTGCATAATTGTATTGGCATTTGTATGGTGTAAAAGAGTGATTGTATTCAACTATTTATATTTATAACTCTTGGGTTGAGTTACAGTGAGTTGATAGAGCTCAGGGTTGGGTTTCACAAGTGGTGTGAAACCGTTGGGGGATTTGGTTCCTAGCATCGTGAAGCTAGGGGATTTAGTGGATTGGGCAAGACTTCCACATTGCTTTTTTTTATTTAATTATATCTGTCTGTGTGAAAAGCAAAATAATTTTAAAACCTAATTCATACCCCCCCCCCCCCCGTGTTGTGTGTTTTGCCATATCAGGACTCAACAAAAATGCCATTCCTAATCATATGCAAATATCTACGATCTTGAATAGTTTGCGCCCATCTTTCAAAATAGTCACAACCGCCATAAAGATTAACACCAAAAACTTGAATCTGACTGAACTTTAACCCAAATTAGCAATTGAACAAGCTCATTTGAAAAAATATCAAAAGAGTGAACTACTGGTAGTGCAGGATGTTGGTGAGAATAATTGTAGTCCATTTAAGCCCCACCAACTCAAGAGAGGACTATGTCAGACTTTTGAAAAATATAATAAGAAAAAAGATCCAATGTTCTGAAAATCACATGGAAAAGCTTCTAAGTTCAAGTGCTTTAAATGCAAGAGACCTGGGCACATTAACAAATATTGTCGATTTGATAGCTATATCAACAAAAAAACATGCAACAAAAGGAATGGTGATAGTTATAAAGAGCTTGACATTGTCTGCGTAGTATCGAAATGTTTGTTCACTAATCAATATATCCCAAGATGGTGGGTGGACTCAGAAGCTACTTGTCACATTGCAAGGACCAAGGATGGAGTAGTGGACCATAAATTTTTTTGTCCTAGAGAACATCATGTATGTATGGAAAATATATATTGCAATGTTATGGGGGTTGAGTCATATAGATTGAATGTGTAAGGCACTAATGTTCTTCTGACTGATGTATTATATATGCCATCCATGAGGAGAAATCTTGTGTTTGTTCCGACCGTAGCTAAGAAGGGCTCTGACATCAGGTTTGTTCATGATAAGATCATTGTGGGTGAACTTTGTCAAATTGAGTTTAAGGGTATATTCGATAAAGATCGTGGTTTGTTTAAGCTGAATATTTCTTATATGCATAAAGAATATGTTTCTTCTGCTTACATGAATAGTGCATTGTCCATAGATGTGAATGCCTAGCATGCAATATTGGGTCATGTTATTTTAAATAAAATGAAGAAAATGGTTAAACTAGGATTATTGCCAAATTTTGATAAAAAAAATCTATTAGTAAATGTGAAGCCTGCATTTATAAAAGAATGGCAAGAAAGACTTTTATAAAAGAAGTGATTAGAGCATCTAAATTATTAAAGATATTTTACATTGACATATGTAGTCATTTTCAAGGTTCAAACCCACAGAGGCATGCTTTACTTCATCACCTTTATTGATGATTTTTCTAGATATGAATACATTTACCTAATATCACATAAGTCAGAGGCATTTATGAAATTTAAGAAATATCATTCAGAAGTTGAAAATCAACTTGGACACAAGATCAATATATTAAGATCTAATAAAGGTGGTGAATATACTTCAAAAGAATTTTATGAGTATTATCGACAAACAATAATGCCTGGAACACCACAAAAAATGGTGTATCTCAGTGATACAATAGAACTCTCTTAAATATGGTTTGCTCCATGTTATCACATGCATCGTTACCTAAGGTGTTTTGGGGAGCATCTATTTACACAACTTTGTAGATCCTAAATCAAGTTTCCTGCAAAGCAGTCACTTATACTCCTTATGAGTTATAGACTGGTACAAAGCCAAATCTAAGTCTTCTTCGAAGATGTGGAACTATAGCCCATGTAAAGATTGTGAATCCATTAATAGATCAATTGGATAATAGATTTATTAGATGTATTTTTATTGGATATCCAAAAGTGTTCAAAGGATACATATTTTATGATCCCAATAAGTGTTTGATTGAAAGCAGACATGTTTAATACTTAGATGGTCAAAATCTTAACATTGATGCTCTTGACGATGATGATCATGATCCATATGATCTCATTTATGATAATTCAATCAAACTGATTGATGTTCAGTCAGGTAATGAACCAACTATGTGTGATCCTTCCATTCAAACTCTTAGTAGTCATAAGATATCATGAGCTCCTCCTTCGTATTTAGATGATTATTATGTATACTTGGCTGAAGAGTTGTGTTACTTAGTAGATTTGGATGAAAGAACTGATAATCTAACTTATAGTGAGGTAATAAACTCATGTGAATCATTAAACTGGGCAAAAGCCATGGATGAAGAAATTGAGTCCATTGAGAAAACCAAGTTTGAGAACTAATAGATCTACCCGAGGAAAGATAACCCATTAACTATAAATAAGTTCTAAGAAAAAAGTATAAATCAAATAAAACTATTGATAAGTTTAAAGTCAGGTTAGTTGCAAAAGGATTTTCACAAAGAGAATAATTGGACTATGTTGATACATATTCGCCTATTGTAAAATTTGCAGCAATAAGGATAATTTTAGCCATTATGGTGCATTATGATTTGAATATTTATCAAATGGATGTTAAGACTCTATTTTTGAATGAATATCTTAAAGAAATCATTTTTATAGAACAACATAAAGGTTATATAGTTAAATATCAAGAAGATAAAGTGTATAGGTTGACAAAATCCCTATACAGACTTAAGCAATCACCACGATAATGATATCTAACATTTTATAAAGCCATAACTGGGATTGGATATATACCTAATGTACTTCATCACTGTGTTTATGTTTGGAAAGATGAAAGCAAGTTTGCAATTCTGTCTAAGAAGATGATATATTGTTGACTGTAAATGATAATGGTATAATTGTCAAAACCAAGACATGAATGAATTCACTGTTTAAAATGAAAGACATGGGAGATGCATTTTATGTTCTTGGGATAAAAATCATTTGAGATATAAAATCTAGACTTTTGTGTCTCATTCAAGAAAAGTATATCGATAATATACTCCAAAAATTTAGAATGTATGACTGCAAGTCAATGAATACTCCTATTGAAAAGCTCATGATAGGAATGGATCATCATTAGACAAGTTTTATAATTTAAGGAAAAATAATCATATGACACAAAATTTTGAGATCTACTATTCCTAGAAGATCACCTAGGTAGGGATTCTTCAACTTGGCCTTCTAAAGAAATGTCTTGAGAATATATGTCAAAAGCATTTTGATGTTCATTTCTCTCTCGCCGAGTATACACATGTATATCATTGGGATTCTCATTGTGAGAATCATCATTTTGATGAAACAAAACATCATTTTGATGAGAATTGTCATCACAAATATTATCACAAATAGTATCATTAAAATCTTTAGACTTATTTCTAGGTAATAAGTCAAAGAGAAAAGAATAATCAACCTCTTCCTTAGATTCTTGAAATTCAAATCCATTTTGTTCTTCAAGAAAAGTCACATTTTTTGAAATATAGAGTTTGTTATTTTTAATATCATAACACCTATACCCATTTTGATTTTCACCATAGCCAATAAAAGCACATTCAAGAGCTTTTGGTGAAAGTTTATCTTGTCCTTGAAAAAGAACAAAACATTTACAACAAAAAATTCTTAATATTTTAAAATCTAGAGACATTTTGAACAATTTTTCAAAAGGAGAAACATTTTTTAAAGATGCGGAAGGCATCCGATTTATAAGATAAATTGTGAAAGGAGCAACTTCTGCCCAAAAGTTCTTTGAAACATTTTTAGAGTCAAGAAGAGTTCTTGTTGTTTTAATAAGATGCTTATGAGTTTTAGGACAAGATCTTTGATGAATAATGCAGTTTTGTTTACGATAGTTTTGAAATTCATTTCACATGTATTCACCTCTAGAATCAGATCTAAAATTGGCTATATTGTTTTGAAATTGATTTTCAATAAGGATATGAAATTCTTTAAAAATAGAAAAAACATCAAATTTGTTTTTAATAAAATAAACCCAAGTTTATATAGTAAAATCATCAATAAAAACAACATAATATGAATATCCTCCTTTAGACATAACAGGTGTTGATCCCATATATCCAATGCACTAATTCAAATGGTCTTTTGGAAATAAAGTTGTTACGTGGATAAGGACGAGAATGCATTTTTTCCAAGGATACAATCATTGCATGCTATGTCACATGGATGCGGGTGCGGGTGCGGGTGCGGGGATTCAGCACTTCCAAAAAACCCAGGTGCGGAGGTGCGACATGGGCAAAAATGTAATATATATAAGGGGGTTCGGGGTTCCCCCGACGCGGGTTTTTTCAAATTTCATTTTATATACAGTTGCATAGCGCACCCATCTCGTCAGGAGAACAGTGAATACTAATAGTCAGTAAGACTACCACCATCATTATCATTTATTACGGAGAGAGAAAATCCTTTACGAAAAAGAATGATCAGCAAGGCTACCACCATCATTATCATTTATTATGGAGAGAGAAAATCCTTTACGAAAAAGAAGGATCAGCAAGGCTACCACCATCATTATCATTTATTATAGAGAGAGAAAATCCTTTACGAAAAAGAAGGATCAGGATTGAAAAGGCAGGAGGAGCAGCAGCTGTCAGCAATTTTTTAAAAAAAAATTCTACAACCCATTTCATAGGGCAATTTTTAAAAAAAAAAAAATCCAAAAAAATGGACCTAAATGATCCTGAGTGTGGTCAACGCACCCAGGATCGGGTTGATCGCACCCGGTGCCGCACCCGCGTCTAGTCGCATCGACGCGGGTGCGGCACCCTGCTAGCCGAATCTCTGTGACATAGATTGCATGTAAATTCTTTTTCATTATAAAATTTTTTCAAAAAAAAGAAAAGGATACAACTTAGAAATACTAGGGTGATCGAGTCTTTTGTGCCAAGCAACAATATCTTTAGATTGAACATGATTACAAAATAATTTGGATGGCAAAGACAAAAAATCCATGTAATATAGGTCTCTTTTTCTATGGCCTTGCCCAATCCGCTTCCCGAACTAGAGATCCTGCATATAGTAATTAGTTGGTGAAAAAGAGACACTATATCTAAATTGGGGCAAGAATAACTATTTAGGTGATGGACATGAAAGATTGGATGTCCCTTATGCTCAAGTTGTTGTAAGCTTGATGTGTCTAATGTTATGTACTAGACCAGATATTAGTTTTGTTGTGAGTCTTGTTAGTCAATATCAAAGTAATATTGCTTGGCCACATTGGCAAGTTGTTAAGAGACTATTCAGATATTTAAAAGCGACTAAAAATTTTAAACTTATGTTATCATGCAAATAGACAATAAATAATTGGCTATTCCGATGTCTATTTCATTGGTAGTAGAGTTGATAGTAAATCCACCTCCGATTATGTTTTTCTTTTTGGTGGAGGTGTTATTTCTTGGTCATGCAAGAAACATAGTAGTGTAGCTCAACATACACAAAAAGCATAATGCATTGCTTGTAATGTTGCTACCACATTTGTCTTATGGATAAACCGCTTCATTAAAGATTTGAAGGTAGACATAGTTGATAGTTCACTACAAACATATTGCGACAAGCAAGCAGCTATTGGTTTGGTGAAAAGTGGAGCCGGTTCTTTTAAAAGTAAGTATATAATGGTAAAATGTCATTATATTCATGATACGATTGAAAAGAATCAAATCAAAGTTAGTTATTTGCCTACTTCAAACATAATTGCAAACCCTTTGGCTAAAGACATATCTAAATAATCTTTTTTGAGACATGTTTCTTACATGATTTTAAGATATATCTAATTTGTTTGACGTATAGAGCCTTGATATAATGAAAATCTGTCAATGCAAGATTTTTAATGCAAGTGAAAGACCTTATATACTGGGAGAAAAAACATTGCATAATGATTTAACTCTCATCGCCAAGTGGAATATGTTGGTTTGTAACAGCTACTATGACCGTGGGGCCTTAACCGTTGGAATCCATGCATTAAAGAGTTAGTGGGTCCACTCACTTTGATGCATGGGTTGCCAGGATCGCTAAGCTTCTTTAGGCTGAAACGACATAGAATATGGTTAGGTTCGTGTTGGACTCAATTGGACAGGTCTTAAGACATTACCTTTTAGGAAGATCAGTCACTTCTTGGAATATGAGTGAGGTAAAACATGGTTCTTGTATATAGATTTCCCTCAAAGAGTTCACAATTAACTTATTAATCAATTTGAGGATTCGATTGAAATTTTTTATGTCAACCGAGTCATGAGTTGCTAAGTGGTGTTTCACTTGGCAACTAGTACTGGTGGCTCAACAATAAGGGTTTGTTTGAACCCCTGCCCCCTTAGAATTTCAGTCTGAAATCCGGCTGAGAACAAGGTTTGAATCAAACATTGACGCGACAAACGTGCATAATAAGTCCTCTGTGTCTATATTGGGGAGTAATTTTCATAACACCCCACTGTTACATTTAGAACGTGAATGCAAGTACAATGTGTTTGAAAAAAAAAAGTCGGGGAAAGGGATCCCTTCTCTCTCTCTCTCTCTCTCTCTCTCTTGACTGCAACGAGCAGCGGGGGTGTGGCCAACGACGAGGGACAAGGTCGGCAAGATTGAGGCAGTGCCAGGGGTGATTAGCATCAATGATGATGTCGCTGGCAAGACCGACGATGTCCCCCTTTTCTTCTCCCCTTCCTCTTTGTTCTTCCTCCTTCTTCTTCTATGTTCATCACCCATTTTTAGTGTTTTTCATAAGTTGGTTTTTTTTTTCTTTGATTTCTATTTATTAGTTTTATTTGATTTTCATTAAATGCGGGTTTTTATTTTGATTTCCATTGATTAGGCATTTGAATCAAATTTCTTAAATTTAGTTTTTTGTAGTTAATTTGATTAAAGTTTTTTTTATTTGATTATCTTTGATTAGGGCTTTGAATCAAAAAATTTAAATTAGGACTTTTTATAGTTAATTTGATTACGGGTTTCCTTGATTTGATTAGAGTTGTTATTTTTATTTTCTAAGATCAGGGCTTTGCATCAATTTTTTTAATTAAGCCTTTTTATAGTATTTTTTGATTAGGGCCTTTCTTGTATTTGATTAGTTTTTTTTTTATTTTCTTTGATTAAGGTTTAAATAAGGGCTTTTTTGTTTAATTTTATGGTTTAGTTTTCTTATAGTTTATGATTTTTTGGTTTATTTATTATTTATTTATTTTATATTTTAAGGTTTTAGGATTTAATAGGGTTTGATAATTTATTTTTATAGTTAATTTGACTTAATAGGATTTGATATTTGTATGACAAACTTTCATAATTAGATGTAATATGATATTGATTACATAATTTATATATCAAAAAAATATGAATTCTTATTTTTTTTCCAAAATACTCAAATTTTAAACATTTTTTAGTTTTTAGATACAATCCAAGATTTTAGATTTTAAACAAATTTTTTTAAGTTATGGTATTTGGATCCAATTCAAGATCCATATTTGGGGCAAAAATTCAAGATTTTAGGCAAACATTCGTAATTGGAACCATATCTAATACCAATTATAATGTTATGATACCGAAAAATTATTGTGTTTGTTTTACATATATTTTTTATGTTATTATATTTGGAACAATTAAAGATCTAAATTTAAGAAAAAAATTCATGAATATAGACATAGGTTCATAATTGGATCCATATCCAAGGCAAAAATCTATTATAAACTTGTTAAAACATGTATAATGGTGGGAGATAAGGTCATACATTCGAAGTAATCTGACTCATTATCCATGTATGTCCAAGTTGTCTCCGCATCATCAACAAATAAGGAATATTTAGAACACAACATCTGTGTATGATCGAAACAAACATTGGACTTGATATAGTTTTTACAAAATGAGTGTTCTGTTCATTTTGTTTGTTCATTTCGTGTACAATCATGAATAAACCATCAAACAAGCCCTAAAGGGACAAGTTGTGGGTTTTGAATAGGGGTGTCAATGGGCCTAGTTTACCCGGCCTGGACCCGAACCAAACCCTATATAGTTTGGGTATGGTGATAAATAAGAAGACCCGATTAAGACCCGGGTTCGAACCTGAAGGTCCTATTAATATATTGGCCCATGTATAGTTTGTGAAATTTTATACCAGACCTGGACCCGACCTGAGTTCTGATTAAGACCCACAAATTTTTAATGTAAAAATGATAAAAAATATGGTTTTGTCGGGTATGATCCGGGTCTAGTTCATGTAGTTCTTATCGAGTTCAGGTATATTTTTTTTATAGTGGACCCTATTAGACCCTGGTCCAGATCGGATACCATATCAGAAAGTATAGTCCAAGTTTGTTTCCACCTATGTTTGAAGCAAACCTAATGTAATGCCCCAAAATTTCAACTTGTAATTTTGAAATCATTTAGAGAAAATCTTTCAAAGTTCAGGATTTTAATCTTTAAAATCAACAGCGGAAGACATTTTTTTTAGAGAGAAAAAAAAACAAGTTGATAATTATGGGCACGTTAGCTTACAAACCAATCTTACTTACAAAGAATAGCAAAGATGCCAGCAGAAAAAAGGTGATCTTGAGCCATGTTGTATTATGTCATCGGTTGTCTGTAAAATTCTACTCGTAGACAATGTATAATAAATAAAGTAGAATATCACAAGATAAATAATTTATTTCATTGAAAGCATTGATAGCATTTATAATTGTGAGAAATTAAATCTGAGCAACATATGCAAAAAACATCTAAACTGAAGGAAAGAGACAACACAAGATGTAAACAACATTGTGTGTAGTTAACTAGCATAGTCAGCTAATTAATACAAGTAAAGAACAAACCATCATCAATCATATTCATCTACATGTACACACGCATGAAAATATCAGTTGTTCTTATCTCAAGATTTAACTACTTTATTTAATTTATCCGGAGTCCTCATGCGACTTTCCTCTACCTCAGGATGTTACTTCGCTGCGTGCATCTATGCATATAGGTGTTATAGGCCTCAGGCTGCGGGACACGAGCGAGATCCTTCGTGTGAACAACACAAGGTAAGAATACCTAAAATGTCATAGCCAAAATAATGATCGGAAAGGGGCAAGTGTACAACCCCTGCACTCCTATCCGCATGGCGAAGTGGCAGGGACACAACCCCAATTCGCCACTCTGATGGTAACCCAAAAGGAAAGGGTGCAAGGGCACTGCCCCTGCTTGTTGTCCTATCAGTAGCAGAAGTAGGGGCAAGGTAAGTGTGCCCTTGCCGACCTACAATCATCAAAAGGGGAGGGGGCAACGATCCTGCCCCACCAGCTAAAAAGGAAGGCAACAGGGGGTTGAAATTCTGCCCGTCATCAAGTCAAACAGAGGCAAGGCATAGGCCAAGCCCTTGCCAGAATCTCAAAGGGAGGGAGGGTACGACAGAGAGTCAACGCCCCCCTATCGGTCCTCTGGCAGGTAACCGAGAGAGAGAGGGCGCAGGGAGAGGGCTCGGGCCCTCCTTTGCCAACAGGGGGTGCAAGGAAGGGCTCGACCCCTCCCCTGCCGAAAGGGAGTGTAGGGAGGGGGCTCGGTTCCTTCTCTACACGAAGAGCACCAAGAGAGAGAGAGGGAGGAAGGGCTTCGCCGTGCCTGTCGGAAGGCTCATGTGGCAGCCAGACAGAGGCAAAGCCGCGTTCTGCCTGCAGTGAATCCGAGCGGCAAGGGCGAGACCCCCTGCCACACGAGAATCTCAACCGGCAGGAATCTAGGTCCCTGTCGAATGGGAGGAATCGAAGAAAACAAAGAAGATAGAGGGAGGAAGAGCATGGCAGGGGGCGCCAACCTCCTGCTAGCCTTCCGACAACGCAGAGAAAAAGAGGGTGGGGGGTGGGGGTCTGTTTTTTCTTTTTAAATTTCATGGGTTTTACACCTAACCCGTTGACACCTGAGTTTTGAAGCGACGGTGTCCCGGCGTAGTAGCCCTGGTATGGCACAGTCAATGGCAGGCTATACCAATGGCATTAACGATTGGGTCAATCCCAATTTAGTGTAGCTTAGTGTAGTTCAGGGCATAGTTACCATGAAACAAAACGGAATATATTTTATATATTATATTAAAAATATATATATTTTATATATTATACTTAATAGTCCATATTTTTTATATATTTTCCCATACACCCTTTTTTTTATAGATATTCTATTCATTCTTTTCTTTATATATTATACTTAAAATAATAATATACATAAAAATACATTTAATTTTTCTATACGGGCTCCGAGCCGAGGACTCTTTTAATCTGTACGAGCTACTCGTGGCGCGGCTCACCAGCTATACGAACCGATCACGAACGAGTTCATGATGAGCCGAGTGACGAGCTGCTCGGTTGGGGCCCTACCCATTGACCAACACACCCCTCACGATCAAGGTATTTGAATATAACTCAAGGTAATTTTTTTAGATATTTTCAAAATTTCGTTGATCTTTCTTTCTTACTATGGCGCCAAATCCCTGTGATTTCCGGATTTGAGCTACAAACTCTAGACGAGGTTGTAGGCGCCATTCTCGACGCAAAACCTACTCACCAACCTGAAGTTTCCCAACGGCGCTTTTCTCTCCAATTTTCTACTCTTCTTCGTTTCTAACCAACCCCACTGGTGGGTTGTCTTGCAAGGCAGAGGAGCGCAGAAAGGGGGGCGAAACCAGACATATTTAACTCCATCCTTCATCTTTCTGTGCCAAGGTACGTTTATTCCCAACTATATCCTTGATTTCTTCTTTCTCCCCATCATTCTCTTGAAGAAAAGATCTCCAGAAAAGCCCACAAGGGCCCCACTCATAACAAGTTGGAAACCCACGGGTGGCATCCCTTGCCGCAAGGTCGAAGTTGGGCGTACTCCCTGGTGGGAAGGGAGGGACCTCAACGACGTCAATCAATGTGCAGTCGGTAATGTGTTTTTTCCCCTTGGATTATCCAAAAAAAAAAAAAAAGATTGCCAGAAACCCTCATGGTTTGTGTCTCTGGGATGTATGGTTTGCAGACGACCGCCTTTCTTTTCAGCCTAACATTCTTCACTTCTAGTTTGTTCGGGGACCTGCTGTAATATTTCCCTGTTTCTCTTGTTTTTAGAAGTTCATATCTCCTCTTAGCGCGGTCCTTTCTGTATCTGCACTTCCTGTTTTTAGAAGTTGATATCTCCTCTTTCGCAGGTTCCCCAGTCGACTCGCCGGATTCACCAACTACGTTTGAGCTATAGGCCTCCGAGGTTTGATTGATTGTAGTTTCTGTCGTGCGGAATTGACGTGAAAATCGGCACACTTTTAGTTTCAGTTGTGTGAAAATCGACCTACTTTGGGTGGTTATGAACTTGTGATTTGAGTCATCTTTTTTTTATTGTGATTTGAGAGTTATCACCTTTGCATTATGTGCTTTTTCCTTTTTACATTTTTGTAACTAGGTGTATTCATTGTGGATTTGTTAATGCATATCGTATTAACCTTTTTTTTTTTTCCAGATATTGGTCATTTTCGAGGTCCTCTTTCTGTTCACTAATCTCATGGATTCCGCGAAGCAACAGACTTCAAGTTTGAGGCTTTTGAATCTTAGGAAGTCGTTCAAACTTGCGATCCATCCTCTTTTGACTGCATGTTCAAAGGAGGTATCGTCTCTCTTTCCCTTCCCTTTTCTTCCTTCAACTATGCTTCTTGACATTTGTTTCTGACCAAGGGGATAGGGTCCTTTCAGAATGTTGAATTTTCACAATATCATGGGCCTAATTTTGCTTTAAGACTAGGCAGTTTGTAAGGAACCTTTGTGCCATATATCAATTGAATAAAATTTCTATGGAGGTTTGAATTGTAACAGTACTGGACATAACCTTCCACTAGTTTCCTTGTATATACTTGATGAACCATAAATTTTTGTTTGTGGTCCTTGTTTAGCATGACTACACTGACTCCTATTTCGTCAAATTACAGTTACGAGGTCATTGGCATTCTTGGAACAAGGCTAATATTATACTGTGGTACATAAAATGTTCTGCACATTTGCTTCTAACAAAGAAAGACAACTCTGCCGTTTTCTATATAACTGAAAAGAAAAGAGAAAGGAGTAGACAGTGCCTTTAAAACACTCCCTTCATGCTGGTGCTTGGATGTTTATTATGTGAAATTATCAATGATGCCCCTACCTTGCACTCTTTATTAAGGGATCTCATACGGATTTAACCACATACTTATGATTGAATTTACAGATTCTTTTATAAGCTTCTTGCTCCAATAATAGCTGATGCTAATATGTTCAATTAATTCATGAAATGCATAATTGCATGCTCAAGTGCTATGGATAGAACTGAATAAGATTAGGTGCTTAGTGTAGATGTTTGTTCTGTCTCAATGCAGTTACATCTACTGGTATAGAAGGCGGTCAAATGGGATACCTTGATGGTAAAGTTTTACTATAGTAACCAAGTGGTCTTGGGTTGAATATCATAGTGGCTATCCTCAAGCTTGCATATCTAAAAAACCAAACTCTATTAATGTATCGGGATATTTTCCTTCCTCCCTGACTCCTCCACTCCTCCTCTTTCGACGGCGGCAACAGTGATGACCTCCTCCTCTTTCGATGTGGGCAACGTCTTCCTCCTCTTCTGACGATGATGAAGGTACTGTTAAATTATGTATCTCAATCTTGTAATACAATACATTTTTTATATATATAGTAAGTACTACATATACATATACTATATCTATGTATATATATATATAGTACTTATATATATATATATATAAAATGTGTATTTTTCTCAATATTAGCCATAGGGGTAGTTTAGGTATTTCCTTTTATTTTTATGCATATTCACATTTCGAATATGCATGTAATTTCTTTTTTCTTCTTTTCTTTTGTTCTTGTCCTTTTTTCTTTTTGACTTTGACTTGCCTTGGGGGGCCCAACCATGTAGACGTTGGACCCCTCCAACGTCTACATGTTGGCCCCTCCAAGGCCTCTTGCATTCTATAAATAAGGGGCTCTCCCCTTTGTATTTCTCAAGCTTGTGGGATTATAGCCCAAGCTCTTTTAGTGGATCTTATGACTTTTGGGTTCGCATTTGCGCATTTGTGACTTTGTATTGTGCTCTTTGTGCACAGGTGTTCTTGTCGTGCGTGTGTTTTCATATTTGTTTCCAAGAATATTGTAATATTGTTCTTGGTATCTTGTCGAAGATACTTTTACATGGTATCAGAGCCAGGTTAGTGATAAAGGATCGTGAATTTGTTTGATTTTTGAGTGCCTCGAAAAGCGTGCCTTCGGATATTTGAAGATTGAAGTGGTGGAACTTGCTTCTCAAATATTTTGGAAGAATCTTGTGCAAGAAAGAGCTTTAAATTTTGTGTTGGTGCGTATTTCTCCCTCTCTCTTTACTCCTTAATGGGTGAAAAAAAGTCTCATTTTGCTCTCGACTTTAAGCTAAATGGATCCAATTATCATGTTTGGGCCGGGAACATGGAAGCTCACATAAAGGAGAATGGTCTATGGGGCTATGTGCAAGGCACAATCCCCGAACTGGAACAAAAAATTACCATTGTTAATGAGGGTGAAATCAAAATTCTCGATGGAGAAGAAAGAATCAAAGCTCTTGAAGAATATTCAGAAAAACATGAGGAATGGGAAATGAGGAATTTTAAGATCCTCTCTTGGATTTTTTCCTCCGTAGAAACAAGAATCAATGCAAATATCATCAAATTCAAGAATGCCTCTCAAGCTTGGGAATATCTTGAGAAGATGTACACGTCTAGAGATTTATCCCATAAATATTATATTCAAAAGAAGGCGCTAATGCTTCAACAAGGAGAGATGTCTATAAGAAAGTACTTTGCCGAGCTCTCTTCTGTTTGGGACAAGCTTGTTATGCTCGAACCAAAATAGAGTGAAGCAATAGTGTTTCGCCACAAACAATTGGAAGAAGATAAATTCTTCAATTTTTTGAATGGGCTTAGGCCCGAATTTGAACAAATCCGGTCTTCCCTTCTATCCGCTTTCACTTCCCCCTCTCTTGAAGATGTAATTACTAAACTTAGTGAGGAAGAGACTCGCATGGGGATTAGCAAGTATTAGAATATGGATCAGATATGGATCTAGTAGGAGATCCATATGGATCGTGTATACTCTAATGTAATTTGTTTTACTAACACAGGACAATTTTGTCCATGTAAAAATACTCTAACCCTATTTATCTTAATGAAGTATTAGTGCAGCTGTACAGAAAAGTAAAGGCTGCCGATTTTACCAAAGAAGTCTCTCTCTCTCTCTCTTCTCGGTTTCTACATCAAAACACGCCAGTTTTGACATGGTATCAGAGCAGCGACAATACTGGGAGTAAAACGAGTTTCATCAGAGACGTGAAAAGCTGCATCCTCATTCTCGTCAGGTCACACTTCATTTCCAAAAAGGTGAGTTCTCCTCCTCGACAGGTCATGATCTGTTTCTCCTTTTCCTTTAGGTTTCTCTCCTCGTTATTCTTGTTTTCCTCTCGTTATTTCTGGAAAAGCTGATTCCACGTATTCTTTCACGTGAATCTAGCCTGGTCTCTCTCCTCACGTGAATCTGATCTGGACTGATCATTCACCCCAGCTGAGTTCTTCTATTTACGAGTTTCCCCTGTTTCACGTGTCCTCTCACGTAAATCTGGTCTGTTCTGGACTGGTCACCCCAGTCGAGTTCCTCTGTTTCGAGTTTTTTTTTTTCTGTCTAGACTGGTCAATCCAGCCAAGCTCTCCCCTTTCTTTTGTGTGTGCTGTCCTTGTTTCACGGTCTGGTTACACTCTTTTTTTTTTTAACACACCCCTACAACTCCATTCAAGGCTCGTTATTCCATTCACAGATCTGAATATATTCAGATCTGCTCATGGTTCCTTATTTGTCTCACAAATACTGAGACAATACCCAGATCAACTGTCCAATACCCTGTTGTGACATTCTTTAAAATCCTGTCGTGACCTTCTTTGGTTCTTTTATCATAAAGCCGATTTCTGAGTCCTTTATGATATCAGTCTCATTTCAGCCAACCTTGATCTTTCTGTCATAAAGTCTATCTCTGCCATAAATTTCTGCAAATGGATAGTTCAACAAACTCTGTTCTTTCTTCCAATTTCTTGGGGCAACTAGTTTCCGAAAAGTTAAACACAAACAACTACCTGACCTGGAAAAGGCAGATTACTCCCTTCATTCGAAGTCAAGACCTTTCAGGTCACTTGGATGACTCCATTCCAACGCCTCCAGAATCTATCACACAACCAGCCAAAGAGGACGAAGGATTGCCAAACATCATTCGCAACCCTGCATTTGTTGCTTGGATGAAGCGAGATCAGGCTCTCGTTGCATACATCACTTCCACATTGTCGCAAGAAGTATTAGTTTCTATTCCTGATGATTGCACAACTAAAGTATTATGGGAGACTCTAGCTCAGACCTACTCTCAGATATCAGAGGCTAAGGTGTAATTTCTCAAACGTGAATTCCAACTTTTGAAAAAGGGGGCAATGACCATTATTGAATTTTTAAATCAAGTCAAAAGTATCACAGATCAATTGGCCATTGTTGGATATCCAGTGTCAGACAAAGAAAAAATGCAGCAGACATTGAATGCCCTAGGATCAGAGTATCATGTTCTTGTCACTTCTTTATTGTGCTTGCCGATGTTGCCCAGTTTTGAAGATTTACGTGCTAAGCTATTCCAGTACGAGATGTCTTTAAAAGGCATGTCAGATGCTTCGGCCGGACAACCATCTACACATGATGTTCTTGCCACGGGGATGATTGCTGATCGTGCACGAGGAGGGCGCGGTAGAGGCAGGGGAGCACAACTCCAGGGTGGACGTGGGCTGTTACCTACACCAAATTTCACTGCCAGCTTTTCAAAAACCGTTCCCACATGCTACCAGTGCAACAAACGTGGTCACATTAAAGCCAACTGTTGGTACAACCCCCAAAATCATAATAGAATACAAATCAATAGAAATGTTGGCACATCAGGAACTGCAGGTACCTTTCGGGTCAGTGATGATGCTAAGGATCTCCTTTTGTCTGCTATGGCCAACTTGAACCTGAAACAGAGTGATGATGGGATATGGTATGTGGACTCTGGGGCAGCAGCTCATGTCACTGGCAATGCAGGTAAGTTCTCTATTTTAATTCCCTATTTTGGTAAATCTAATATTGTAACTGGAGATGGGACTCACCACCTTATTTCAAACGTAGGCAATGTTCTTATCTCTTTGTCTGAGTCTTCTTCCATTCCTTTATCTAATGTTGTTCATGCACCAAATATAAAGAAAAACATTATCTCTGTTTCTAAGCTTGTTGATTCTACCAATTCATCTGTGGAATTTACTCCTACTTCTGTCTTTGTCAAGGATTTTCAAACAAAGGAGATGTTCGCTAAAGGAGAGCGACGTGGAAACATGTATGTCTTCAATGAAGATCCAACCTCCAATGTCCTGAAGCCCAAGTTTGATCATGTCTCTAAAAGTGTCCTAAGTTTATCCAAATGTAATAAGCCAGATCTCTGACATTCTCGTCTTGGTCATTGTAGTCAAGTCTTTATTGAAAAGTTAGTGTCCAATGGTTTTCTTTCAGAGTCTGTTTCACCTTCATTAAAGGATAAAGTGTGTCCTAGTTGTCAGATTTGCAAAAGTCATGTACTTCCTTTTCATTAAATAAATAAAAGAGCTTCCATGCCTTTTGAGATAATATGTTCTGATGTTTGGGGCCCATCCCCTAATCCTTCCTCTTCTGGAAGTAAATATTATGTATCCTTTATTGACAATTTCTCTCGCTTTACCTGGATATTCTTTATGAAACACAAATGAGAGGTTTTTCTCATTTTCCGTTACTTTCATGCCTACGTTAAAACTCAATTCTCCAAAAATATTCAAATTCTCCAATGTGATGGAGGTGGCGAGTATTTCTCCAAAGAAATTTTAGATTTTCTCCAAGAAAATGGGATACATCGTAGAGTTTCTTGCCCGTACACTCCACAACAAAATGGGATTGCTGAACGTAAACACAGACATATTGTGGAAAGTGCAATGAGTATGATGCATGGTTGTAACTTGCCTATTAGTCTTTGGACAAAAGCTTTTCACACTGCCACTCATGTGGTAAATCGTCTTCCTATGCCTATCCTTGAAGATCAGTCTCCCTATTATGTTCTTTTTGGTGTACAACCTGACTATGATGAGTTACGAGTTTTTGGATGCAAATGTTATGTACATATTGATAAATCGATGAGAACTAAATTTCAGGACAAAGCCTCTACCTGCCAATTTGTAGGTTATGCAAATGAACACAAGGGTTACAGGTGCTATGACCCCGCCAATAAGAAGATCAGAATTTCCAGAAATGTTGTCTTTGATGAAAATAATTTTCTAGAAAATAAAGCAGACCACAATCGTGAACATATTGACGAAACTGCTAATTGGTATGATCCATGGCTCAGTGCTGAACTTATTTCACATATTACAGAACATACCACTTTGGTTCCTGAAAGCGTACATGATGAGACAACTTCAGATAAGGCATCAGAAACAGAATGTCCGAGATACAAAGGAAATGTCTGTACCAGGAGACCCAGAGAGCAAATAGATGTACCTATTGGAGAACAAGAGGCATTGTCCAGTAATAAAGAGGCACCAAGAAGATCAGGCAGGATAAGACATCCTATTGAAAAATGGGTGAGTTATGATAACTTCTCTATGGATTTTCAGATCTTTCTATCCCAGATTGAAAAACACGAAGAACCACTTGGGTTTTGTCAAGCTGTTCAATCTAACAAATGGATTGAAGCAATGAATGAAGAGATCGAGGCGCTTCATGAGTGTCAAACATGGGAGATAGTTGGTCGTCTCCCCGATAAAAATGTTGTTGGCTTAAAATGGGTGTATAAGATTAAGTACAAACCAGATGGTAGCATTGAACGATACAAGGCACGTCTTGTTGCCAAAGGTTTTACTCAAGAATACAGTCAAGATTATGATGAGACGTTCAACCCAGTAGTGAAAATGGGAACTATTCGTATGATTCTTGGCTTGGCAATTGAACATGGGTGGCCCCTTAGTCAACTTGATGTTAAAAATGCATTCCTTCATGGGGATTTTAAAGAAGAAGTTTACATGGAGCAGCCTCAAGGCTATGCAGAGGGAGACCCAAAAGAATATGTAAGCAAATTAACCAGAGCATTGTATGGTTTAAAGCAAGCCTCTAGGTCATGGTTTGAGAGCTTCTCCTTAGAGATTCAAAACCACAGTTTCATTCGTTCCTAGCTAGATCATTCTCTATTCATATACGTGGATGAAACCACTATGGTTTTCTTACTCATATATGTTGATGATATAGTGATCACTGGTAATGCTCCAGATCATATTCAACGAGTTAAAACTTTACTAAGCATGCAATTCAAAATGAAAGACCTTGGAGAACTGAGATATTTTCTTGGTGTAGAGGTGGACAGACAGGATGGAAAAATGTCATTAACTCAACACAAATATACTCTTGATCTTCTGGCCAAAGCAGGAATGCCGGATTGCAAACCTGTGCCTACACCCAATGTTGTCAATCAAAAGCTCAGTATTTGTGATGGTGAGTTATATCCTGATGCAAGTATCGCAACTTAGTGGGCATGTTACAGTACCTTACTTTTACTAGATCAGACATTGTATATTCTGTAAATCAAGTATCTCAGTTCATGCATGAACCGAAGACTGGTTACATGGATGCTGTCAAACGTATCCTTCATTATCTAAAAGGCACGGTGGGTGATGGACTCACATATGCTCAATCTCCTTTGGGGACACCAAAACATGACATATTGGCCTATACAGATGCAGACTGGGCAGGAGATCCAGATGAAAAAAGGTCTGTTTTAGGATACTGTGTTTTCATTTGAAGGAATCTTATTTCATGGAGTAGCAGAAAACAAAAGGCTGTGGCAAGATCTAGCACAGAGTATAGATCTATGACATCTACCACAACAGAAGTGACCTGGATTAGGCATCTACTTACAGAGATGCGAGAGGATATCTCAAGATCGACTCTTATGTGTGATAATAGAAGCGCTATACAAATTGCGTTAAATCCGGTTCATCACAGTCAGACTAAGCATATTGAGGTTGACCAACATTTCATCAGACAAAAGATAGCAGACAAAGAGATTGAGCCGGTTTATGTGCCTTCAGAAGACCAAGTCACTGATATGTTCACTAAAGGTCTCACAAGTAACCGTTTTTGGTACTTGAAGAACAAGTTGCACATGGTTCACTCCCATGCACAACTTGAGGGAGGGTATTAGAATATGGATCAGATATGGATCCAGTAGGAGATCCATATGGATCGTGTATACTCTAATGTAATTTGTTTTACTAACACAGGACAATTTTGTCCATGTAAAAATACTCTAACCCTATTTATCTTAATGAAGTATTAGTGCAGCTGTACAGAAAAGTAAAGGCTGCCGATTTCACCAAAGAAGTCTCTCTCTCTCTCTCTCTCTTCTCGGTTTCTACATCAAAACACGCCAGTTTTGACAGCAAGAACCATCTAAGTGTTCTTGCTACTTCTCACGTTGAAGAGAATGAAGGTGCTAATGTTGTATTAAGACCGGGGAGTAATTTAAAGTCCTACAAGCCTTCTCATTTCAAGAATCAAAACTCAAGTGGTTAAGGAGTAAAGAAAGACTATAACAAGCTTACATGTCATTTTTGTAAAGAACCGGGGCACATTAAACCTATATGCCCTAAATGGAATAAAATTCTTGCTATGGCCATGACATCTCAACCGAAGGAACTACCATCAATATCAAATGGGTCTCTTTCTCTTCATCAAATTGTAGAAGTTTCGCAACCTTTCCTCAAAGAAGGAACTTCCGGAGCCGCTATGTCTACCTCCTCGCCTTCTAGTAAGATATCTTGGCTTTTAGATTCCGGCGCATCTTTTCATATGACCCCAAGTGTTTGTTCCCTTTCCGAATTTTCTAAAAATTCTATTCCATCCTTTGTCTCAACGGCGGATGGAACACCTCTTGAAATTAAAGGAATAGAAAATTTTGAAAAACAAGATTTTTTTATTTCCAAAATCCGTCTTATACCTAAACTAAATTTAAATTTACTTTCGGTCTCTCAACTCTCGGATCATGGTTGCGATGTAAAATTCACTTCTGATAAATGTTGGATTCAGGATCGCCAGTTCGAGAGATTGATTGGGGAAGGCTCTAGGAGAGACGACCTCTACTACATTGACTTTCTTCAAGTCCCCAAGAATCAATTTTGTAATGTTGTTCAAAATAAAGATATTCATGTTTGGCATAAGAGACTGGGTCATCCCAACATTGTTAAAATCTCTTATTTTCCTTTTGTTAAACATCTTTGTAAAGAAGATTTTGTTTGTAATGATTGTATTCTTGGGAAAATGAAAAGTCTACCTTTTTCTCAAAGATCCATGTTTTCGACAAAACCCTTTGAAATTGTTCATTCTGATGTATGGAGTCCCGCTTCTGTAATATCTAAGGGCGGATTCTCGTATTATGTTATTTTCGTAGATGATTTCACTAGGTTTTGTTGGGTATACTTTCTTAAACATAAATATGAAGTTTTTTTCAACTTTTAAAACATTGCATATGATGATTTTTAAATCAATTTAATGAAAGTTTAAAAATTCTTAGGTCTGACTCTGGGGGTGAATATCTTTCAAATGAATTTAAGAGTTATCTTGAAAGTTATGGTATTCTTCATCAAAAATCCTATCAAAAAACCCCACAACAAAATGGGTTAGCCGAACGGAAGCATAGGCATATTATAGAAACTACTAGAACCTTGCTTATTTCGCAAAACATTTCAACTCATAAATAGACTTCCATCGAAAAATTTAAGCAAAATTTCTCCTTTTGAAAAGTTATATGGAAAAGAACCTGATTATAACAGGTTAATGGTGTTTGGATGTAAGTGCTTTGTCCTTACAGATAGAAATGATAAGCTTTCGCCAAAGGCCATCCCTTGTGCCTTTCTTGGGTATTCAGAAACCCATAAGGGTTTTCAGTGTTATGACACAAAAAATGACAAACTATATGTTTCCAGAAATGTGAGTTTTTGAAAAATCTGAGTGGTTTTGAAAGTTCCGAATCACATAATGAAAATGTTGACTATTCCTTTTTATTTGAACTATTAGCCAAAGATGATGATTCTAGTGATGATGAGTCAAATCAGAATGACTCAAGTGATATTGATATTGAGGAAATCTCCTCACAACAACCTATTAATGAAGGACCATCTAGAGATCCCATCACCTATGTTCATAGAGATAGAAGCACCTTTAGAAGTGCTCTTGAAAGATATGATAGCCAGATTGTTCCTCATGAAGAGGAAAATCTTTGTAGAACCGAAAGACACAAAAAGGCTTCATCTAGGTTCATATCGTATGACTCATTTTCACCCAGATATAGAGTCTGTCTCAGTGCTATTCATTCTTATGTAGAAACTTTGCGGAAGCTAGTAAAAGTCTTGAATGGATAGTTGCGATGGAAAATGAACTCAAAGCTGTAAAAAAGGCTAAGACATGGGAATTTCAAGATCTTCCTAAGAGTAAAAAAATAATTCGGTGTAGATGAGTCTTTAAGGTTAAAACTAAGAGCGATAGATCTCTTGAGAGATATAAGGCTTGATTAATTGCCAAGGGTTATAGTCAAGAGTATGGAATTGACTATGAAGAAACTTTCGCACCTGTGGCCCGAATTGTCACTGTTCGATGGCTCATCACTGTTGCATCCATTAACAATTGGAACATCTATCAAATGAATGTTAAGAATGCCTTCCTGAATGGTGATTTGAACGAAGAAGTTTATATGAATGCTCCACCTGGAATGAAGACTCCCAAAGGGAAAGTACTCCGTCTTAAGAAAGCACTGTATGGCCTAAAGCAAGCCCCTAAGGCTTGGTATGATAGGTTTAATTCTGTGATGTTGGAAAATGGTTTTTCTTCTTGCTTTACTGACACTGCTTTGTTTGTTAGAAAATCCAATGCAGGGATTGTGATTTTGCTGTTGTATGTGGATGATATGCTCATTACAGGAAGTGATACTAATGGGGTTAAAAATATAAATTCAGTTTTAAAAGATAAATTTGAAATGTTTGATTTGGGTTTTCTAACTTATTTTTTGGGTATTGAAGTGGCTTACTCTCATAGAGGGTACTTTTTATCTCAAACTAAGCTTGCTTCTGAGATCATTGACAGGTCAGACATTACAGATGAAAAGGTTTGTGAAACTCCTGCTATAGTAGGAGGAAAAATGAAAATTGATAATGAGATTCCTCTTTCAGATCCTACCCCCAATAGACAACTTGTAGGGTCTTTGATGTATCTGAGTATTACCAGACCAAATATCTCTCATGCGGTCCATACTGCAAGCCAGTTTCAGCATGTACCAACTTCAGTCCACATGAGTGCCATCTTGCGAGTCATAAGATATATAAAGGGTACTCTAAATAAGGGAGTTTTTCTGTCTTTATATTTTCTCAATTCAGGTATTCTAACATGGTATTAGAGCGAAGATCCATCTGAGGGCCGAAGAAGGTTTCCGACAGGTGCGACGATCGGAGATTTGAGGTTTTTTGTTCATTCTCTTCTACTTTTTCTTCATTTCCTTTCTCCTTCGTTCTACTCTTCATTTCTGTCCTCTTTCTAAATTTTCTGTGCACCCGACCCACATCTCACGTGGGCTTGACATTCACGTGGCTCGTTTCTTCCCTTTTCTGAAATCTTCTGTGCACCCGACCCACATCTCACGTGGGCTTGACCCTTTTCGCAGTGATCTGAGATTCACGTAAACCCTGTTCACGTGAATCCAGACTGTGCAAAAAGTTTACTCTATTTCACGTGAATCGCTGAAATCGATTGACGTGAGACACCAAATCGATTCCTATTTCATATATGCTTTTGTTTGGTATTATTTGATTTGTTCCCTTTGTCCAATCTTCCCCTTTGAATTTGTTTTACATATTCCGATATCCCAATTTTTTGCTGTTTTTTCTTTCTCCCTGATTCCCCTTTTGAATATGTTGTTCTCAGTTTCTTGCTGTGTGTTTTCCTTCCCTGAAAACGTATCTAACGTGTGAAAGTGTCTTTCATCACGTCAATCTCAATTTTTTAAGAGTGTAAAGAAAAGTTCACTGTTCAGTCTCACTATCTTCTGAATTTGACAGAGACAAAAAAACGGAGGTTGAGCACTTCGTGAACACTCTTATTGAATTTTATTTCTCTTGTTGAATTTTATTTCTCAGTGGATCCTTATTCTTCTCAATCGACTCTTTCTTCAAGCTTTCTCAATCAACTCGTTTATGAAAAGTTAAATACCTCAAATTTCTTGATTTGGAAGAGACAAATTATTCCTTTTATAAGGAGTCAAGGTCTCTTAGGTCACCTGAATGGAACCACTCCAGTCCCACCAGAATTTGACCCGAGAGAAGAGACAGATGATAAAGGGGGAAGTTCAATTCTGAATGTCAAAAATGCAGAATATCTCAATTGGGAAAGAAAAGATCAATCAATAGTTGCATATATCACTTCTACCTTGTCTCAAGAGGTCCTTGTTGCCATCCTTGACAATTGTACAACTCTGTAACTCTGGGAGCGACTCGTTCAGATGTATTAAGAGGTTTCCCAAGCGAGACTGTTTTTTCTCAAGAGACAATTTCAGTTGCTAAGAAAAGAATCCATGACCATCATAGAATATTTGAACAAGATAAAGATTATCACGGATCAACTTGCAGTTATAGGATGTGCGGTAAGTGACAGTGACATGGTGCAACAAACTCTGAGTGGATTGGGATCTCACTACAATATGATAGTTACTTCACTATTGCGTCTCCCTGTCCTTCCTACCTTTGATGAGTTACGAGGTAAATTGATCCAGTATGAAATGACTCTGAAGGGTTTTTTCTGAAGAAAATCATGTTCACATAAATTTTCAAGAAGTTTTTGCCATAGGAGTGACTTATGGTAGAGGGCGAGGACGAGGGGGGCAAGGGCGAAGTGGACACGGAGGACGTGGTTTGCTTCCCACTCCCAACGTGTCGACTCATGCGCAGGAACAAAGACCCATCCCCACTTGCTTCTTTTGTAACAAAAGGGGGCATATCAAGGCGAATTGTTGGGATAATCGAGAAAATAAGGGAAAGGCTCCACAGACAGAAACTAAAGGAAAGTTCACAAATATCAGAGACAGTGGAGAGATTAAAGATTTGCTGATATCCGCCTTGTCAGAGTTGAAATTGAAGCAGAGTGATAAATGCACTTGGTTTGTTGACTCAGGGGCAACCACTCATGTGACAGGCAATGCAGGTAAACTTTCTAACCCTATTCCTTATTTTGGAATAAGTAAGATTGTTATTGGTGATGAATCCCACCATTCTGTTTCTCATATTGGAAAAACTATCATCCCCATGTCACATTCCACTCTTAAACTTTCTGATGTTCTTTATGCTCCCGACATCAAGAAAAATATTGTCTCCGTTTCCAAACTTATTGATGATAATCGTGCTTCAGTTGAATTTACTCCCTTCTCTGTGCAGGTCAAGGACCTACGCACGAGGGAAACATTCGCTGAAGGAAAAAGGCGATGCAATATGTATGTCTTTGAAGAAGCTCCATGTCATTCTGTCTGCCCTGTTCATCAGGATTCGAAGTCTTCATTTGAGTTGTGTTCACTCTCTTCTGCAAATGTTTTTAGTATTTCTGAATGTGAAAGCCTTTCTTATGACATATTCGATTAGGACATTGCGAGAGTCATTTTATTGAGAAACTTGTCTCTAATAACCTCATTCCAAAAAAAAGTCTCAATGGGGATGAGAGCAGTCAGAAGTGTCCTAGTTGTCTTTCATGCAAAAGTCATGTATTGCCTTTTCATTCCATTAATAAGAGAGCTTCAAAACTTTTTGAGATAATTTGTTCTGATATTTGGGGACCCGCCCCAATTGCCTCTGGATCTGGGAGCAGATACTACCTAATCTTTGTTGATAACTATTCCCGATACACTTGGATATATTTCATAAAAAATAAGTCGAAAGTCTTCTCTTTGTTTCAAAATTTTCTTTCCTTGGTCAAAAATCAATTTTCTGAGTCCATTCAATTTTTTCAATGTGATGGAGGTGGGAAATTTTAATCTCGTGATTTTATTTCTTTTCTTCAAAATAACGGAATAGGAAGAAGGGTGTTCTGTCCACACACCCTTCAACAAAATGAGATTGCTGAGCGAAAACATAGGCATATCGTTGAAAGTGCCACAAGTATCCTTCATGATAGTAACCTTCCCATCAACTTATGGACAGAAGCTTTCCATTCTGCTGTACATGTGATAAATAGACTGCCTATGGTTGTTCTGAAAAATAAGTCTCCTCATCACTGTCTTTTTGGAGCTAACCCTAGTTATCATGATCTGCATGTCTTCAGATGTGTTTGTTATGTGCATATTGATCAGTCCCTGAGAAACAAGTTTCAGGACAAGGCCCAAAAGTGTAGATTTGTGGGATATGCAGATGACTACAAAGGATATAGATGTTATGATCCCACCAACAAAGGCATCAGAATCTCAAGAAATGTTGTCTTTGATGAGCAAAATTTTGATGTTGTCCTGTGCATGGGGGTAACATAGCTTTGGCTTGGTAATTATGTTATGTATCCCGAGTATGCCCGAATTCGCAAAAGTGTTTATTGGTTGTGTATGCTCTTGCAAATAAATATCATGTTGGCATAGATGTGTATATCATGAACACGAAACTTTGAAGTCATTTTGATGTTGCATTAACATGATCATGTGCATGTTTGGATGTTATGCATGAGATGAATCATGAAAGAAAAATGCATGTTGCAAGCAAGTGTTGCAAGCAACCGATTCTCCTCTCCTTTTCTCCTTTCTCTCTTCCCTCGTCTTTCATTAATAAGTTTGGGCTGGACTTTTTGGGTATTACCTATTACAAAACATAACATTATATATGTAAATATATAAATATTTAAAAAAAATAATATATATATATATATATATATATATATATATATATATATATATATATATAAACACCTCCTCAAACTTACAGTGAATACCAAAAGTTTGTTACGGAAAAAAATAAACCGAGGTGTAGGAAGAGCTTTAGTGAAGAAATCTGAAAGCGGATACTCCAATGTAACATTCGACAACTCAATAGTTTATATCAGATATTCATCGCGTATATAATGACAATCCATCTGAACGTGTTTGGTTCGCTAATGGAAGGTGTGATTGCTCGCAATGTTGATTACACTCTTATTATCATAACACATCTTCGAAGGTTTTGAGATGATTACTCTCATGTATCTCAGAAGACTTCTTCGCTACACAAGCTTCATTGTTGTCGTATCCATTGCATGATATTCAGCTTTAGTTGATGACACCGATACTTTTTGCTGCTGCTTACATCTTCACAAAATTAGAGAATCTTCTAAAAAAACATAAAAACCCGTAGTTGAGATTCTATTATTAGGATTCCTCCCCAATCAACATCAGTATAAGCAAGCAAATCTAAAGAAGATGATGAAGATAAGAAAGTCCCTTTGCTTATTGAGTTCTTAACGTTATCTAATAATCCTTAACACTGCACTCATGTACACACTCGTTGGGGCATGCTAGAAATGGATGACTGCATGAACTGCATGCGCTATGTCGGGTCTGGTAGGTAGGTGAGGGATCCTATCAGCTGTCTATATGGTGTAGGATCTTCAAGTAGTGTCCCATCTTCAAGTCTTAATTTTGCATTGACAACCTCTGAGTCTCTGTCTTTTTGTCATTAGAAATACCTGACTTAGCATAAATGTCAGTTAGCTTTCATATGTGATAAAATATATCATCTGGGAGAATAAGATACCTCAATACCTAAAAAATATCTCAAGAAACCGAGATCATACATATCAAAATTTTCTTTTAAAACGATTTTAAATATAACTAATTCCCATTTTATCATTTCCTGTAATTATCATATCATCTGCATACAACAACAATATCACAATATCTATACTAGTATTCTTAACAAAGAGAGCAATGTCAGTGTAACAAGATCGAAAGCCCAAACTTATCATAACACTAAATCTGTCATACCAATCTTTACGGGCTTGTTTAAAATCATATAAAGCATTTCTTAATTTTAAAGTTTTTCCTTTTTCAATATTAAGTCCCGGCCGAGGATCCACATATACTTCTTCACTAATATCACCATTGAAAAAAATATTTTTCACATCTAGTTGGTTAATAGGCCATTTTTGAGTGGATGCAATGACTATTAGGGTTTTAACACTAGTCATTCTAGCTACAGATGCAAAGGTTTCTTTATAATCAATTTCATATTCTTCGATGTAACCTTTGGCAACTAGCGTAGTTTTGTATCTCTTTAGAGTTCCATCACTTTTAGTTTTAACCTTAAATACCCATATGCATTCTATAGATTTCTTTTCTAAAGGTAAATTCACTATCTTTCTCAAGTATGGGCCTTACTAAAGGCTTTTAGCTCTATGTTCATAGCAGCAATCCAATGGGGACAATCTTTGGCTTTATTATAATGAGAGGGCTCATGATATAAGTGAGTGGTTAGAAGACATGTTTTATAGTTTGGTGAGAAAGATTCGTAGGACACAAACCTATTTGGTGGAATGGAGGCTCTATCCGATTTTCTAAGTGGTGTTTTTAGAGACAAATCTTGACTAGGTGTTTCATCTAATGGGAGATTTAAATTTTTTTTTTATAAGCACTTGTTTGGTTTTCTTGATTACTCTGGGTATAAAGTTGAATATTTTGAGAGGAGTTCTCAACTAAATTGGTATTATTATTATGAAACAATTCCAAAATATCACTATCGTGATTATTTTCCAAAGATATATCATTAGCATGATTTAATTCACAATCATTTGATTCCTGAGAATCAACTTTTTGCTTTGGCAAGAGATCAAACAGGAACACATAGTCTACTTCTTCTTTGTTACTTTCTTTATCAAAATCATATTCTTTTTCCAAGAAAGTCACATCCTTGAGCACATAAAGTTTGCTCTTCTTATAATAAAAACAACGACAACCTTTTTGTTTTTTACCATACCCTATAAAGACACACTCAATTGCCTTTGGAGATAGTTTATCATTTTTGTGAGAAAGTACGAAACATTTACAACAAAAAATACTTAATCTTTTGAAATCAGGTTACATTTTGAATAATTTTTCAAATGGAGAAATATTTTGCAAAGAAGAAGAAGATATTCTATTTATTAAATATATTGAAGTCAAAACGACTTCGGTCCAAAACTTAGTAACATTTTTACAAATAAGGTTCTAGCAGTTTCCATGATACATCTATGTTTTCTTTCCGCCCACCCATTTTGTTGAGGAGTTGTATAACAAGATTTTTGATGACAAATATCATTTTTCTTCAAATAATTTTGAAATTCATTTGACATATATTCTCCAACCGAGTCAGATCTAAGAATAAAAATATCACTTTGAAATTGATTTTTGACCATCATGTGAAATTCTTTAAAGAAAGAAAAAACATCAAATTTTAAATTAAAGAAGTAGACCCATGCATATCTTGTGAAGTCATCAATGAAAACAACATAATAAGAATAACCACTCTTTGATATGACCGAAGAGGGACCCCATATATCGGAATTCACCAACTTAAATGGTCTTTTGAAAACAAAAGTTCTAAAAGGAAAATGTATAGATTTCATTTTCCCAAAGATACAATCTTTACAAATAATATCTTTTTCATTCCAACAAATCTCTGCAAATGGGAAAATATACATCTTGGAAAAACTAGGATGTCCAAGTCTCTTATGCCATATTTCAATATCTTTTTCTTTGAGATAATTACAAAATAACTTAAAAGGAATAGACAAAAAATCTCTATAGTAAAGATCTCTTCTATGGCCTTGCCCAATCTGTTTTGCGGACTGGTTTCTGTTATTGCTTGACAAGTCAGAACTGGATATGCAGATAGCTGAACAATTGATAATTAACAAGATGAGATACTAATTCAAGTTTTTTTCTTGCAACACAAAGTGATCATCAAATTAAGTCAGTTGTTAAGGAACTGGTACATTTGGGCTGAATTGTATTGGACTATTGGTGGTTAAGTTAGTAGGTGTACATGAGTGTTTGATTGGAAGCAGTGTTACAAATCTCATTCTTGAGTTTTCCTTGACAAGGACTAATGTTTATGGGAAAATATCAGTAAAGCCTTGGGGTGTGTGTGCATGTGCCGTGTTTTGCACACACACACACACATTGAAAAACCAGTAATTTGGATTTATCAAAATTTTATTCAGAAATTCTATTTCATGAATCTCATGATCAAATCATGAAAAAATTCTAAATGACAGTGATATTCGTGACATAGATTAGAAGCTTACAAGAAATAACTGCAACTTAGGAAATTGATAAAAAATTTATGTAGTCACTAATCAATTGATTTGAAAATGTATTCAAAGTTATTTCCCATAATATCATTGACTTAAGTTTTGTAGCATTTAGTACAGGGTATGCATTTATTTCACATTTTCAGTTTAATTGCACATGGATTTCAGTCATTTCTTATTTTCAGTTTCTTACATCACAAAGATAACAAAACAAACTCAACATTTTACCCAATTTTGTAGGATTTTGACAATGCATTTTCAATTCTTGATCATGGCGAGCGTCAAGCATTGCACAAGCTATTAATGCAGGTGGGGTTTTTTGAATGAGTTATCATTCTGATTCAGTTGATTCTGTGGATTATAAAACCTATGACCCTTTGGGGAGCAAAATATTACTAAACCTTGTTATTGAAATAGAATGTTTGCTCTATGATTGTGTCATATTGCTTTGTAGCTTGGACTGATTTTTAATGGATAAACTCAGCACCTTTAACTATCTTATCCTTAGGACATTTGAGTGAAAATTATGTTAAGATGGGAACAGAAACGATGAAATATGAAGAGAATCTATAGAAAAGCATGGTTTTAAAACTCGTTGACTTGTCAGTCGGCTCGTCCTTGTGTGACTCGTGACTCTTCGGGTCAACTCGGTGACTCGGCCGGGTCATGTTAACTTTATATTTTATATAAAATATATAAATATATGTATATACTATGTATATTTTATAGTAATTTATCAATATATTATATATAATATGCATTATATGATATTTTTTATAATATATTTGATGTATAAATTTATTAATATATGTATAACCATATTTATATATATATATATACTATACATAATATTTGTATTATATTTCATATAATATATGTAATTATATATAAAATATATTATACATGTATATATATGCATGACTCGGCTGACTCGTCCATGACTCGGCTGGGTCAACTCGGTGACTCGGAGGTTTGTACAAAATGAATTTGTACTCTTTTTTGACCCAATGACTGGGTGATCCGGGCCGAGTCAACCGAGTCACTGGGTTGACCCGACATGTTTTTAAATTATGTAGAATAGTACAAAGAGGGATTTGCAATGTATATTTAAGAGATGAAATCCAGTATGGGAATAGTTGATATCAGCCCTCGGTATGCATAACTAATAGAAAAGAAACCAGACTGCTTGGATTAAACTTTGCCAACCTTAGAAAAGGTAAAAATAGGCAAAATGAGTCGTGAGCTAGATAATCAAGAAGGAAGTGGAAAAAAAATTGATAAAGAGTAAAGGAAAAGATTGTGATACAATTTAATTGTAGCTTACCTCTAGATTATCATGTCAGAGGCTATGCCACATGGATATGGATGAGGGAGCGGAACACAATGCAGATACGCTTAGTACAATACGAAAATGTTCAAAAACTAGGACATGAGGGCACAGTCGTACACATATGTAGATGTGTATGTGTGTATAAAAAAACACTTGAATCACTACATTTAGGAACATAAAAAATGAAACTAAGTTGAAATTGAAATGTAATGTAATTGTTGGCAAATTTTAACAGAAAAATAACAAGTGAATATGAAATAAGTAAATACGATCATAAAAGAAAATAGATAAAGTTAATGACAGAATGTTGACTGTGTGAAACTGATTTGTCCATGTCAATGAAGTGTCAATACGTGTCCGTGAAGTGTCCGAGCACCGTGTCATGTCGGTGCAGGATACACATGCCAAGTGAAGTGTGCACGTGACATCAGTCAAAGGTTCATGTGAAACCAAAGGAGAAGAAAAATATTCCAAGGCACAAATCATCCCGACCCTATGATTAAATTGAGTGGTGGTCACTTCATTAGGCTGTACATGTTACATTATTTTTTTGACTCGTTGAAGGCACCTCTATTTGATATAATTATATGACTCGCTGAAGGCACCTCTATTTGATATAATTATATTTCATCACCAGGCTCCATACAGTATCTTTGAATTGAACACATGGTATACCACACATATATTGCTAACTTTAGAAAAGTTCAAAGAGGCACAATGAGAAGCGAATTAAAAAAACAAGAACAAAGATGGAAAGAAATTAACCATAAAGTAAAGGAATAAGAAAGATCATGGTACAGTAAAAAGATGAAAGAACTTATGACTTGACTTTGGCATACCTCTCGGTTCATTATCTTCTTTCATTATCGTGTCAAAGGTTCTCATGAATCCAAAGAAGGGGAAGAAAAAGTATCCTTAGGTACAACTCATCCTGGCCCTATGATCGAATTTGGTGGTCACTGTCAGGAAGTGAGTTCCTCCTATGATGTTCACTAAATCATTAAAGTGGACACTCAAAAGAGTTCCACCAAAATACAAAAATGAACACACAAAAGCCACAAATGGGCCGACACACAAAATCCACCAGAGGTGGCCAACACAAGAATAAAAATAATATTTTGTTAAAGTTAAACCATGCAAGCAGCATACATTTGAGAGGGGAGTTTCACCTCTTATATACACAAACAAGGAGGTTGTACGTCCCTTTGAGTTGATTAGTCAACCTTTGTTGACTAGTTTACTTTAAACTAAAAATTAAAAAACTAACTAACCTAGTTACTAATCCTAGTTACATATATATATATATGTATGTATATATACATATATATATATATATATACACATATGTATGTACACAGTATATACACTGTATATATATACATTTTTAACACTCACGATAAGTTGTTTGTGTGAATTGCATGCGCGCTATATCTGGTCTTGTAATTGAGAGATGAGACAATGCTTCGATAAGTTGTCTGTAGAGTGTTGGATTTTCAAGTGGTTGTCCATCATCAATTCTCATTTTGGTATTGACAACTTCAGGAGTATGAACCTTTTTTTCATCTGAGATTCCAGATTTAACAACAATATCCAGAGCAAATTTAGATTGAGTTAACAAATAACCTCTAGAAGAATAAGCAACTTCAATACCAAGAAAATATTTTAAAAAACCCAAATCAATCATTTCAAAATATGCTTTGAGAAGTTTCTTAATGTGTTCAACTCCTTGTTTGTTCTCTTTGGTGATAATCATGTCAGCCACGTAAAGGAGAAAAATAATAATACCTGCATCAGAAATCTTAACAAACAAAGTTGTGTCAGTTAGGCAAGAGTAAAATCCAACATCAAGTATAACTTGACTAAATCGGTCATACTAAGCCTTTGGTGCTTGTTTCGGACCATACAAAGCTTTGTCTAAACAAAAAACCTTTTCTTTAGGAACATTTATCCTAGGTGGTGCTTCTTTATAAATTTGTTCAACCAAATTCTCATTAAGAAATGCATTCTTAACATCTATCTGATATATTTGGCCACCTCCTCATAGAAGCCAGGGCTACTAATGGTCTTCCTTGCAACTGAGGAAAAAGTTTCTTTATAATCGATTCCATACTCTTAGGTTTGTATCCTTCAAGAGTCCCATCACTCTTAGTTTTTACCTTATACACCCATCTTCAACCTATATGTTTCTTTCTTAGGTTATGTCTTAAATAGTCCAAGTATTTGCTTTCTCTAAAGCATCTAGCTCTACCCTCATGACTTCTATCCATTCAAAGTGTTTTTTTTTGCTTGAGTATAGGTCGAGGGTTTTACATATGAATCTATTAATGCAATATAGTCTTGGTACTTGGGTGAAAATGAATCATAAAACACAAATTTCTCATGAGGTTTTGATACACTAGATGATTTTCTAATTTGTGTTTCTATTTGATTTTCGTTATCAGTATATCTTTTTAGTGCACATAGGGGTTTAGGATCACTAATCTCATTATCGCTAGATTGTTCTTCACTTACTGTATCATCTTTAGGTTCTTGATCAAGATCATCATTACATTCATTATACTTTGGAATTAGAGCCAACAAAAAAGAATACTCAGTTATTTTTTTAGACTTCATTTTCAAAAAAACTTTCTTTTTCTAAGAAAGACACATTCCTTAAGGCATATAGTTTTTTATTTTTAAAATCAAAACATCTATAGCCTTTCTGATTATTTGCATACTCTAAAAAAATACAAGGAATAGCACGAGTAGATAGTTTATCATTTTTATCGGTAAGAACAAAACATTTACACTCAAAGACTCTCAATCTAGAGTAATCTTGGATTAGTTTGAAAAGTTTTTCAATAGGTGACACATTTTTCAAAGAAAAGGATCACATTATGTTAATGTGGCTTCAACCCAAAATTCTTAGGTACTTGGTTTGTAATAAAAAAGTTTTTGTTGTTTCTATAACATGCCTATGCTTTCTTTCAACTAAACCATTTTGTTATGAAGTGTAAGAACAAGATTTTTGATGTGTAATACCATTTAAATCTAGTTAGTCTTTAAATTCCTTTGACAAAAACTCTCTCCTTGAATACCAAATTCTAGCATAACTTGACTAAACTTGTCATACCAAGCCTTTGGTGCTTGTTTAAGACCATACAAGGCCTTATCTAAACGAAGAGCATTTCCTTTAGGAATAACTATGCCAGGTGGCAATTCTATATAAACTTCTTATGCCAAGCTTTTATTGAGAAACACATTTTTAACATTCATTTGATATATAAGCCATTTCTTTATAGATGCAAGAGCTACTAAGGTCCTAACTGTGATCATTTAGCAACTGGAGCAAAGGTTTCCTTGTAGTCTATTCCATACTCTTTGGAATATCCCTTGGTAACTAATTTGACTTTATACCTTTCAAGAGTTCTGTCACTCTTGCTTTTAACTTTATACACCCATCAACAACTTATAAGCTTCTTTCTTGGTGGAATGTCTTGAATAATCAAAGTATTCGCCTTTTCTAAGGCATTCAATTCCACATTCATAGCTTCTACCTACTCAGGATGTTCTTTTGCTTAAGGATAGTTGGAAGGTTCTATATAGGAATGCATTAATGCAATGTAGGCTTGATACTTAGGTTAAAAGACTCATAGGACACAATTTTTTTAGGGATTTTTGACACTCTAGAAGACCTTGTTTGTATCTATTCCTGTTTTTCATTACTGGTATATTTTTCGAGAGCACATGGATGTTCTAAATTACCACACCTAGAATATTGAATACAATCTTGATCTTTATGAGATGATTCTTCACTTATCACATCATTTTTAGCTTCTTGATCTTCATCAATATCACACTAACCAATCTTTGAAATTAAGTCCAACAACAAAGAACTCATTTATTTCCTTAGTTTTCTCAGTTTCACAAAAACTTTCATTTTCGAAAAAAGTTATATTTCTTGACATATATAACCTTTTAGTTTTAAAGTCAAAACATTTGTAACCTATTATTCGCATATCCTAGAAAAACACAAGGAGAGAGTTTGTTATTTTTGTCAGTAAAAATAAAACACTTCCATCTAAAAACCCTTAACCTAGAATAATTTGGGATTAGTTTGAAAAGTTTTTCACTAGGAGATGCATTTTTTAAGGAAGAGGATGTCATTATGTTAATAATCTAACTGCAGTTAGAGTGGCTTCAGCCAAAAAAACTTAAGATACTTGATTTGTAATAAGTAAAGTCCTTGTAGTTTCTATAATATGCCCATGCTTCGTTTTAGCTAAACCATTTTGTTGAGTATAAGGACATGATTTTTGATGTGTGATACCGTATAAGTTTATGTACTCTTTAAATTCTTTTGATAAAAACTCTCCCCCTGAATCAATGCGAAAGATGAAAATATCATTCTTAAATTGATTTTTGACTAGATTATGAAATATCTGAAAGTGTGAGAAAACTTCAGACTTATGTTTAAAAAAATAAAAGCAAGTGTGTCTCGTAAAATCATCCATAAAAATTATATAATATATAAAACCACCCTTTGATATAATATAATAGGTGCAAGTCCCCACACATCCGAATGATTAACTCAAGTGGTCGAGAAGAAACAAAGGTTCTTTCTAGAAAAGCTAATCTCTTTATTTTACCAAGAATACAATTTTCACATGTAAAATTTTCAAAATTACAAAAACTTTTCATCTTTGGAAAAAATTGGATCTTGTATATACTAGGATGACCAAGTCTTTTATGCCATAGATCTAAATCCACTTTCTGAACATTACAACAAAATGTATTCTTGAGTATTTTCAAAAAATCCATGTATTATAAGCCTCTTTCTCTATGGACTTTCCCAATCAACTTCTCTAACTGGCGATCCTGCACTCGATAACCACGAGCGGAAAAAAAATCATTACATCCATGGTCAGATAATTGAGAAACTGTTAAAAGATTTAAGTTAAGTTTAAGAATATATCTAATTTGTGGAATACAAAATCTTTTTGAGTTTTGAGAGATATTTTCAAAATTTTCTATTCCTTTTATCTCAAGAGATGTTCCATCGGCGGTGAAAACATTTGACCCACTTGAATTATGACATTCGGATAACATATCACTATTAGGTATCATATGAAAATAAGCACCTAAGTCAAGAAGCTAAAGAGATTTACTGGGATCAGAGATGCCGAAGGAAGAGACCGCCGCTCCAGTGGATGAAGATGCTCATTTGAGTAGAGGTTGAAGTGCCTCCATTAATTGTGTTAAGGACATGTTTCTAATGAATGGTTCACTTGACTCCTGTGGAGGTCCAACAAAGACAACCTTCTTCTCATAGGGTTTCTTCAATTTAGAACAATATTTTTACATGTCCCGGTTCACGATAATAGTAACAAATAACTTTATTTCTTTCATACTCATTGCCTTGCTTCTCATCATTTGGCCTTCCATAGTGTGGGGGTTTCTAGGTAAGAATATAGTTTTCTGGTCTAGATACGGCTAGCACCAAGTCATCTTCTAGGCAATGCCACTTTGGTTCAAGAAGAGCCAACTCTTCCCATGATTCAAACAAACTATTATTATATTCTCTAATGCTTTTGTCCCCTTGCACCATATTCCGTACCTTATCTTGTAAGTTGCACACATGTGCAAAATCTTTAAGAGAGTACATTCTCTTAAGATAATCCCATGCATTATTTGCATGTTCAAATTTAGTAAGACTTGAATACTTCTTCATGTCGACGCTATTAATGAGCCAAGACATAATCTTGGCATGTCCCATTCTTCATTCCTTCCAACTTTTCTCATAAGTGGTTATCGCCTTTTTTTTTCTCAACCTTCATAAGAGGTACCTCTTTCTCACATTCTACTTTGGTAAGGATTAGTTTAGGTTCCGGATCGGTCCCATCAACTAATCCTCACAACTCTTTTCCTCATATAAGATGCTTTATAATTAAAGCCCATTTTACATAGTTTGAGTCGTTGAACTTAATGGGTTTTATGGTGACATTATCATTGTCATCCATTTTTACAAGGTTGAAAAAGAAGAGAAGAATTGAGAAAAAGAAGAGAAAATAATAAGAATATCGGTGAAAGTCACGAGCATTTTACCACCACGCAAATGCTACCAATCATGAACACTTCGAATATAAAATATAAGAGAGCTCCAACACTTTCAAATTTGGAGTGGCATGCTTCCCAATGTTCCAAGCACAATTTTAGCTTGATCACCACACTCTAATACTATGTAAGAATACGAGCTCCTTCAAAGATGTTCACTAAATCACCAACAATGGACACTCCAAGAGTCCCACTAAAAATACCGAAATGAACACTCAAAAGAACCACAAAAGGGTTCACACACAAATACCCACTAAATGGGTTTAAGAATAAGAGAAAAATAATAAGTTTATTGATTGTAATCGACACTAGAATCATACATTGAGTGGGGGCAATCCCCCATATTTATACAAAAAAAAAGGGGCATATAGAGAGTTGTTGGGCCGTTGGGAGTCCAACGACTCTCTTTGTATTGACTAGTTCAATATAAACCAAACAAACTAAAAAAGCTAAAAATAAAAAGACCTAGTTACTATACATGTTATATATTTTCATTTTTAACAATCATCGTTTGACCCAAAGTTGCCAGTCGAGGAAGCGGGAGCGGGAAGCGATACGGGAAGCGGAAGCGGGAAGCGAGGCACTTCTAAAATTTTAGGAAGCGGGAAGCGCGGGACGACTTAGGAGCGAGCCAGGAAGCGTCTCGGAAGCGACCTAGGGAGCGAACCGGAAGTGACCTAAGAAGCGAAGAAGGAAGCGACATAGGATTCGAGTGAGAAGCGAAAGGGAAGCGAATAAGAATCGAAAGGGAAGCGAAAATGTAATTATATATTTTTATTTTATCAAAAACTAAGATTTATGTCATCATTGACAAAATAAAACATGTATATAGACAATAAATAATATAAGTTGTAATTATCTAACAAATGCATCATATTGCAACTGTCAAAAATTTAAAAAATTATACATCAAAAGAAGATCATAATTCACATTCTTGTTGTATATAAAAGTTTTTAAGTTGGAGTACTCCAACTACATCATAAAAAAAAATAATAATTCAAGAGTTCATTAATCTGTCATCTTTCTCTTCCCCTTCAAGTCAGCAATAGATCGCGAACTTTCTGCATCATCACGTGCTTCTTGTCCTCCACGACCATGTCTTTTACTCCTTCCTTCATTTCCTATAATGAATACGTTAAAAAATTAAAATGTTCAAAAACCATAATTTAAAATATAAAAAATACAATATCAACATACCTTGCCTAGGTCTCCGGCTAAAGAAACGATCAATCCGACCGTGAGGAACTGATGGTCGCTCTTGTATATCTGCAGTTCTACTAGCTCTGATGGATTGATTTATATCCTCTTCAACTTCATTTGTACGTATAATTATTGGAGGTAATGGAGCTCTTGGTTGTGCATCTTTATGTTTGGATTTGGAAATAGTGCTTGATTGTTGTGCACTATCATCCAAATCTCTCCATCGCATATCCTCTAATCTCAACGTATTTTCTTCTACAATAGAAAGTTCTGGATTGATATCCCATTTTCGACTAGGCCCTTCTTTATAGCGATTGTTGCACTTTTTATAACAAGAATATAAAATATGAATGCTAATAAACAATCAATGATAAAAAAAGAGAAAAAAATACCAAAACAAAAGTACAACACAGTTTAATTATACCTGTCAATCAATCGAAGATTGGAATGAATATACACTAAGGTATCAGTACGATCTTCATTGAACCTATTTCTTTTAACATTGTGAATGTAACTATAGGTGCTTCACACTCTTTCTGCAGAAGATGTGCTAATAGGTTGAGATAAAACCTTAATGGCTAATGCTCTCAACTTCGGTATATCATCACCATAAAAACGCCACCAATTAAGCATTGACATTGTAGGATTCAATGCATCTATTCGTGCTGCATTTCGGCTAAATCTTCCACTTCTTGATGCAAAAGCCATAAGTTGTGACCTATAAAGTGTAGATAACTCTTCATTTCCATAAGATATGACTTCAAGCGCGAGCATTGCACCATCTAAGATATCATTATCTTTTTCTGCAAAAAAAATGTTTAGTAACTATAACAAGAAAATGCAAATGACATAATAAAATAATTAAATCATTTAACTTTAAACTTTATTAAATAGATAAAATTAAATTTTTACCAGGAGAAACTCGTTTGAACCCTCCTGCTGCTGGGATTTTGAGATACTCCGACTCGTAATATTTTGGAGTAAGCATGTGGGCTAGACTATGGAGAGGCACATTCATTCTATCCCATCTATTTGAGACAATCTTATGAATCTTTTCATATAAATCTGGTTGTCCTTTTAGATTGTCTTTGATTTCTCCCAACATGTTGTCCATGCCTTCATACACTTCACCAATTATAGGGCCTTTCTGATCACAACATTTAATCATCTTATAGATGGATTTTGTAATCAATAATGCTAAACGTACAGAATCCCAATATTCTTCATCAAGAACAGTTGTTTCTGTTGTAACAACCTTTTTTTTCATAATTTCATCCGTGTATGATTGCTTCCAATCGCTCCATCTATTTTAAATTACTGTGAGCCTTAAGCTCTCCCTCACATCAAGCAAGCGTTTCAAAGTAGTATAATGTGAAGCAAACCTTGTTTTTGCAATCTTTATTAATTCTAATTTTTCATTGCTTCTAAAGATTGCTAGTGCTTTTGAATGATTTGTGATATACTTCACAATTTCTTTACTCTGCAAATATGTTTCTCCCAACCAATGAAACTCATGTGCCAAATCCTTGAAGATCAAATTAAGTGTGTGCACAACACAAGGTGACAAAAAAATATACTTGTACGTTTGTTTTAATTCTTCACCTGCTAACTTGCAATTTGCTGTATTGTCTGTAATCACTTGCACTACATTAGAAGGCCCCACAAGTTTAAATCCCGTCTTCAAAAACTTGGCAATGTTTGCAGCTGACTGTTGCACATTAGAGAAATCGCTTGCATATAAGAACATCGAGCCAAAACAGTTTGAGGCAAGTATATTTATCAAGTGTTTGTTCTTGATATTTGTCCAACCGTCTGAGACAATGGAAACTCCAAACTCCTCAAACTTTTCTTGAAATTCATTTAACTCCCTGTGAACACACTCTTTCTCACTGTCAAACAACGTTGTTCGCGCTTTTTCATATGATGGGGGTTTATATCCGAGCACTTTACTAACTGCAGATATCATCTCTTCCCAATATGGTGATCGAAGCACATTGAAAGGTATGCCATTTGCACACAAAAATCTGATAATTTTGTGAACTACATCATCTCTTTCTACCTTTTTAAAGGTATCACGAATATCAACTGTTTTTCGGCTTCCACTAGATGATGTAGTCATACTAATAGGCTTCTTCGGAGTATCAATTCTTGATCTCCTCAACTCAAATGCACTTGATGAAACCTCCACTCGACGAACTTGCCTCTTAATTTTTTTTGCCAATTCTGCATTTTTTGCAACTACAGGGCAAAGGGCAATCCCAACACTTTGTTCTTTTGGAGATGTAACGACCCCAACTCATCCCCTTTGAAAATGCGGATTTTTTTTTAAAACAGTGCGGAAAACTTCCCAAAGACCCGGGGTCCTCACAGTTCCAATTTCAACTGGATAGCCATAAACCACAAAAGAACTTGCAATTAACATCCATAAAACTAACCAATACCTTTATTCATGAGTTAAGAACTAATATAAAAAACAGTGTTTTACTCAACAAAAAGTAACGTAACCACTGATAAAAATAAGTAGGTGACAAGAACACTAGACTGAAGAACCAAAATAAAGAGCCACTTTGTTCACAAAGGAAATTGTCAAAACTCATTGTGACTCCCGCGCCCTCACAGTAACCGTCGACTTCACTGATCACCTATTCCTGTGAAAAACCAATGAAGTAGGGTGTCAGAATCGAAATCCTGAGCACAGCTACTTCTTAATGAAACAAGTGAGATAAAGGGGTAAGATAATATATCATGCAACAATCGAGGGAAATACATGCCAGACAATTTATAACATTTGGTGAATTTATTCATGCAACAATCATAATTGCTAAGCATGCAAAGATAGTAAAGCAGTAGCATGTAATAAAACTTCAGCATGCAACAAGAAATAAACATTCAACACTTACCATCATGTATTGATTAAAGGAACCATTAAAGTATACATGATCTAATGCATAGAAGGAAAATGCATGACTTTTGTGAAATCATGAATCATCTTATTATCTTTCATTTAAGTCTTTTGTTTCTTTATGTATGCCCTATTAAATGCATACAACTTTAAGTTTCTCTTTTTAATTACCGTTGCCCGCGGATACACCAAACAGGTACAAACCCCGAGGTCAAGTTAGATTCCCAGGGTAGCTTAGCACACAATTGTATTTTATTACTGGGTCTCAACTTAGCCCTCGACCGAATCACCTTCGGAACATTAGACCTCCACATCTAATGTCGGGGACACAAGGGACACCCCACGCCCACAAGTGCCACTTCCTTGGTACAAAAAACAAAAGCTGTGTCAAAACACACCATCCCCAGGTAAAGTGGCGGACTCTCCCTAAAACCGTGGTCAGAAGAAGGAACCTCAATATCGGGTTCAGGGGGCCAAATTAAGCACACGGAGTTTTGTATCCTCACAGTCTGCCCAAGACCGGATTTCTAAGATCCCCATTCTCCAGATGGGTGATCCCAGAAGGTATATTACACTGTGCTTTATTATTATTTTTTATTAAAAATTAATTCCTTAAGTTTTGCAACATCATATGCAAAAAGAAAGATAAAAGCTCGCATCTATCTCGCGAGAGCCATCACAGGACTCCGGCCTGTGGAAACATATAGAACAATGCAATAAAACTGAAATATTAATAAAACATGATTTTTGCGATGCATTGAAATGAGTAAGGGAAAACAATTCCACAGCTCGGGCTTACCAAACCCTCGATGATTCATTTTGATCACCGAAGCACTAATGCAAGAATCATAACCATATGTAATGTATGCAGTGGTATCAACATGCCTCCAAAGTACAGTCATATATGTACCAATTTAATCCATTGACAATGAACATGAAATATGACATTCCCATATGCAAATTGAACTGCCCACGTTATACCCCTTTTCCTGTGCATATGCATGGTATGCGCATGCATGCATCTTTATGCAATCATTGCCACATATGCTTCTAACCATGAATCGTATTGAGATGAACAAAATAGCATTCATGTATTTATGTATATGCAACAACACACGTCAATTCCATCAATGTGTAAGCACTCAAAACAACCCTTATCATGGAATAATGTGTAAGCATGTTCCAACAGACATATAAACCACTTCAACTCCTAGCATATATGAAAATCAAAATTTCAGGTACATAACTCATTCTCAAAATTTATCATGCTTCAAGAAATTAAAATTCCAAACTTTATTAATCACACAACCAGGCCCTGCTTTCATAAACTAACAACATTAGGTTTCTAACATGATACGATTTCCAACATGAGAAAATTTTGTAATTGGAATAATACAAGGGCGGGTATGCTGTCACTGGGTTTATCAAAATAAATAAGGGGATTGAACATAGAAATAAAAATTCCCCCTAATTTTTTTTTTCTTTTTAACAGCCCAACCCAGTCGACCCTGTCGGCTGGGTCTGACAGTATTTACACAGGCCCATAACAGGGACTGTGTATGCTGTCCGGAAGCATACCACGAACGGGGAGCCATGTGCTTTTCTTATATATAATTTTTTTTTGTAAAACATCACCTGCCACGCATGTCGGTACCCAGCCGATTTGATCCGCTGGGCCTGCCACGACCCTGCCATTGGCTCACCTAACTCCCAGCCAACTGGGGCTGAGCCTGGCGCACCCTGCCAGCATGCTGGCAGCCAGTGCTACTCGACTGGGTGCCAGTCTGCCAACAGTAACAAAAAAAAAACTGTTGGTTATATATATATATATATATATATATATATATATGAAAAGATCAAACCCAGCCCAGCCGACCTTGTTGGCTGGGTCTGACAGCATATTCACAGGCCCAGTTTGGGCCTGTGTATGCTGTCAGGAAAACCCCCACCTATACAGAAAAATATATTTTTTTTTCAAAGCCACCTAGCCCAGCCGACCCTGCCGGCTGGGTCTGACAGCATATCCACAGGCCCAGTTTGGGCCTGTGTATGCTGTCAGGAAACCACCACATCATTTTTTTTTTTGATAACAACTAGGCACAACCCCTATTAGTCTCAGGTTTAATTAAATGCCCAAACTGATTAAGCTTTAACAGTTTCTAAACAAAAATCAAAATTTCAACACATTATTTAGTTACTAAGACATCTCAATTCATTCTAACAATTCAAGTTCAAATAACTGATTCATATCAACATAATAAATCTGATGTAAACTTCATTAAACCCCCCCAAAACTCCACATCGGTATATATATATAGCCTTAACCAGAAATTCAAAACCAATTTAATTGCACGCTTAGGAATACACCCAGTTAATGAAATCTGAAAATTTAGGGAACACATGTATCAAAGAGAAGATTTCGAACAAAAGGCCCAGCTAAAACTGGGTCTAGCACACAGCCAGACCCACCCAGCCGACCAAGTTGGCTGGGTCTGGTACACAGCCCAGCTGACTGCATGCCTGGGCCCAAATCATGAAGGTAAAAGCTTATTAGTTCTGTTTTTTTTTTTCAAAACCATAAGAACACATAAGGTGTAAGTGAGTAACAGTGGAAACCGTGGGTCCACTGTTCTCCATGAGATTCCATCGAGTGTTGCATGGAGATCCAATCTCCACCGATGCCCCATTAGAATAAAAAAGAGGTACCCGTACCTCGTTTCGCAAATCCTGGTGATCGGAGACAATTTTTACGAGAGAGAGATAGGCTGAGGTCGAACCCACCCCCACTGTCGAACTCCGGTTGAAGGGAAACAACGAGGAGGAAGGACTGCCGCTTGACAAGGGTGGTGCGTATGCCTGCCGCTGTTGGGAAGTTGCCGACGATGGGGCTCCGGCAACATGCACGAAAACGAGAGAGAGAGAGAGAGAGAGAGATTTGGGGTAAAACAGAGAGAGGAAGGGGAAGGGGATACCAACCTGCCATTTTAAAGGAGGAAGCCCTCCGAATTTGGCGGAGATCGTTCCCCTTTCGCCGGAGGCTGCCGCCCACCTTTCCCCCCTTTTCCCCTCACACGATAGGGGTTAGGGTTTTCTCTCAGCAGCCTAACCCTCCCCCTTCTTACTTTCCCTTTTCCAGCAATATCGGGCAACCCTTATCGGGTTGCCCCCCTTTTTTTTTACTCGTTACACAGGGGCGACTCGGGTCCGAACCCGGGACCCGGTAACCGACCCCGAGTTGGGTCCACGCTTGTTTCCCATAAAAAATGGATCCGCAAGTTGGATCCAAATGGATCCAACTGTGGATCCTCGAGTTCGCTTTATATATATATATATTTCTCGTTTTTTTACTAATGTTAATATTTTTTTTTGTATAACGCAATTAGCTATGCATAAATACCCATTTATGGGTCCGAGATCCGAAATATGGATCTTAGGTCCAAATTGCATGGTTCCAGACAAAACAAATAAATGGCAAAACTTACGGTTTTTACATGAGATCCCATGAGATGTGCAAAAACTCGAGTATATGACCCATGATAAATATTTTTGCAGTGCCTGCACATAAAAACTTGGGTTCCACCTTGCTTTCCTTGCCCACTCTTCTTTTGTTTCAATACATGGTGCCAGAGCACTGTTGTTTTATGCATGCTAGGTGGTTCATCATCTTGGTCATCTTCAGAATAGTAGTCATCCAAGTCATATTCTTCTTCATCTTCCTTATCAAAACAATTTTCGTTTCTGTCCTCAAACTGATATGGACAAACAAAAGACCTCTTCTTGCCCTTCCCAACACCAGTAGATGATTCATGCTCCAAATTGTACAAAGAATCGTCATCGTCATCAGAATTATCGTGATCATAGCTTCAGATGGTCATTAATGAAGCAAAGAACATGCAAATATATCTGCATCATAAAAGTATAAGAATCATCCTAAAACACTTTATAAAAGCTATTATTAACAGTAAATGATGGAGAGTGAAGAACACAAATCATTACTCATAATTTACCAATTACTAAAACAAATAAATAAACATCATTTAAGGAGGTGAATGATCTATGATTCTATAATATACTATGATAAAGCAAACAAATTTTTTTAAAAAAAAAGTTCTTTCAAAAGTTTGCATTTATGAAAAAATGCCAAAATAAGATAACATAACAACGAAGAAAAACAAAATTCATATTGGCCGACTGTTACTAGCAATAATGATATTTATTTAAAATTTTAAACAACTAGCTGCAACATACTAGTTGCCCCACTCTTCTGATAGAGTAAATGAGCAGAGCCTGGGCGTGCCCACGCTCGGTATATCAAAGAATTCATACTTAATAGGGATGATAAGCTCAATCATGCTTGGTATACATTTTGTATAATATGTTTTTATAATATGAATTCAAGAATTTTCCTATAATATATTTTTTATATATTATAGGATACTTATAAGTATCTCTTTTGTTTTGTTTCTTTTATCATGCTTGGTTCACTTGATCAACATGTAAGTTCAGAATTCACATAAAGCAAAATCACTTCAAGAGATCAAGGAGAGAATAGATTCTAGAAGTCTGCAAGATCAAACACCATAATGAAACCATAAGACAACTTGTGGAGGCAGAACATGTTTTTCATTGACTTTGAAATTGAAAACAATAAATCAATAATCCATATATATCCAACAGTAAAAGAATAATAAAAGTGATCCAGTCAATCTGATCAGGAATCAGGATTCAAGCAATCGTCAAAATGACTTAAAAGTTAAAACCTACAAGAATGATAAAAAAATACTGCATTAACCCTTATTTCTAAAAAAGACGGCCAAATAAACTCAGTTAAATCACAAAATGTGAAATGTTTCTCAACCAATATACTGTTCATTCATGGGACTCAAATAAGAATATAAATGATCATCATATTGATAACACAAAAGAAAAAGACCATCATGTTATTGCAACGGGAAAATGAAACAAATAGTCTCTAACAATCCCCTGTTCCCTAAATGTACTTTCTAGAGAGAATGAAGGAATCAAACCTCTACTCACGAGCTGAACCTCACACCACATAAGTCAGACACCAGCCCTATATCACTCGAAAACTCTTCATCAAAGCAAAATATGGGCCTCCCAGTCCAGTTAAAAAAATAATTTAAAAGCTCATTCCTAGCCCAGCTCCGATTCCATATGAAATAGATTTTTATCCATTTTTGTAGCCCAACCCTGACTGCAGCAAATAGTTTGATTTGTCCATATGAAATAGATTTTTATTAATAATTGTAGCCATTTTTATTTTATCTCAAAAAAAAAAACGACGCTGGGTACTGGGCTGGGCTAAAAAATGGATAAAAATCTATTTCATATGGAATCAGTGCTGGGCTAGGACTGGGCTTTTAAAAAATAAAAAATAAAAAACTGTTTCGGGAGGCTACCGTAACAGTTATTTTTTTTAAAGCCCAGTCCTAGCCGGCTAGCCCAGCCCTGATTCCATATGAAATAGATTTTTATCCATTTTTGTAGCCCAGCCTAGTCCTACCCAGCCCTGACTGCAACAAATAGTTCGATTTGTCCATATGAAATAGATTTTTATTAATAATTGTAGCCATTTTTTATTTTATGTCAAAAAAAAAAATCGGGGACGCTGCTGTAATGAAAAGAGGCGGAAGCACCAATAGGGCAAAAGTCACTCTTTAAGAGTGACTACAAGAGCCAAGAACACAAACACCAAATGTGCACACACAAAAACTCAAAAATATAGAAAATGGCTTAAAGTCATAAGTTGGATTTATTGAAGAAAGAAAGAGAAGGGTGTAAAAACCCATACAATTACAAGGGGGAACCTCCTCTTTATATAGAGGAGGAGAGCACTTTAGAAGGACCATAAAGGGGGCTCCCTTCTAGTCGTTGGGAGCCCCAACGGTCATAAATATGACTGTTGGGGCCCCAACGACTAGATGGGTGGGGCCCCTTTATGGTTCTAAAAAGCAAAAACAGAAAATAAAAAAGGAAAAAGAAAAAGGGAAAAAAGAAAGAAAAGTAAAAAACAAAAAAGTACATATGGAATTACCAAAACACCCCTATCGGGTTTTTGGTTTATACAAAACAGGAAAAAGCTATATAATTATGTATATATGCATATATACGTATATATACTTATATATATACTAATGTATATATATATATAAGTATATGTATATATATATTTATATATACATAATTTAACATGCCCCCTCAAACTTTACGGGGAAAAGACCAAAAGTTTGCCAAGAAGAAACATGAATCGTGGAGTTGGGAGCGCCTTGGTAAAGAAGTCAGCTAGTTGATACTCTGAAGTGACATATGGCAATGTGATGGTCCCTTTGAGATATTCGTCTCGAACATAAAGCAATCCATTTCGATATGCTTGGTCCGCTCATGAAAGGTGTGATTGCTGGCAATGTATATCGCACTCTTGTTATCACAACAGAGCTTGGTGGGAGTGGAAATGGGAACGCCCATGTCACCAAGAAGACTTCTGAGCCACACAATCTCCATAGTTGTCATCGCCATAGCCCGATATTCAGCTTCAGTAGATGATAAGGAGACCTTCTGTTGCTTCTTGCATCTCCACGAGATGAGAGATTCACCTAAAAAAATGCAAAGACCCGTAATTGAGATCCGATCATTGGGATTTCCTCTCCAGTTAGCATCAGTAAAAGCAGTTAATTCAAGAGATGAGGAAGAGGATAAGAAGAGTCCCTTGGAGATGGTATTTTTGATATATTGCACAATTCTCATTACGGCCGCCATATGAACCGTAGTAGGAGCGTGCTGAAATTGGCTCACTGCATGAACCGCATGAGCTATGTCAGGACGTGTGATGGATAGATAGGTGAGGGATCCAATTAATTGACGGTAGGGGGTTGGATCTTCAAGAAGAACACCATCTTCAAGTCTTAGTTTCGCATTGATAACTTCAGTAGTCTCCACTTTCTTTTCATCAGATATTCCTGATTTGGTACAAATTTCTGCAGCTAACTTCATTTGAGATAAGATGTACCCACGCGCTGAATAAGCCACTTCAATTCCTAAAAAATATCTCAAATAACCAAGGTCAGACATATCAAAAGTATCTTTTAACATAGACTTAACATCATTTACTCCCTTTTTGTCATTCCCAGTGATGATCATATCATCAACATACAACAGAAGCATAATAATGGAGTCACCTGTCCTTTTGACAAAAAGAGCAGTGTCAGTATAACAAGAAGAAAAACCTAAATTGATTAATACATTACTAAACCTGTCATACCAAGCTTTAGGAGCTTGCTTAAGTCCATATAAAGCCTTTTTTAATTTTAAAACTTTTCCATTTAAATTCATACCGGGAGGTGGTTCCATATAAACTTCTTCATTTAAATTACCATTCAAGAAGGCATTTTTAACATCAAGTTGAAAGATGGGCTATTTTTTAACAGAAGCTATAGCAATAAGGGCTCGAACACTAGTCATTCGAGCAACTGGGCAAAAGTTTCATTATAGTCTACCCCATACTCTTGGGCATAACCTTTGGCTACCAACCTAGCCTTATATCTTTCTAATGAACCATCACTCTTGGTTTTTACTTTAAACACCCATCTAGATCCAATGGGTTTCTTGCCATTGAGAGTATCAATGATTTCCCAAGTTTGCGCCTTTTTAAGGGCATTAAGTTCAAGCTCCATAGCTTCATTCCAATGAGCATATTGTTTAGCATCATTGTAATGAGATGGTTCATGAAAGGAGTGAAGAGCAAGAAGACATGCTCGATAATTAGGGGAAAAAGAGTCATAAGAAACAAATCTATTTGGAATCTTAGGAATGCGATTTGATCTTCTTTGAGAGGTTTCTTCTATCGACTCACTTTGAGAAAATCTTTCAAGGGCACAAGGAGGATTTCTTTCATTCCTTCTAGAATAGACTTGTATTTGTCTTGAAGCATTTTCTTCTAAGTTTTGATCATTATTTGGATGTTCAACAAGATCTTCATTAAGAGGTTCATTAAGATCAATATGATCATCTATGATGTTTTCTTGAGGTAACAAGTCAAATAAAAAGGAATAGTCAATATTTTCATTTGGTTGATGCGAAAAACCATTTTCTTCTTCGAGGAATGTGACATCTTTTGAGATATAAAGTTTATTCTTAATTATGTCAAAACATCGATATCCTTTTTGTTTTTCGCCATATCCCAAAAAAATACATTCAATAGCCCTAGAAGAAAGTTTATCATTTTTGCGAGTTAAAACAAAACATTTACATCCAAAAATTCTTAATCTTTTATAATCGGGAGACATATTGTAAAGTTTTTCAAATGGAGAAAGATTTTTCAAAGAGGATGAAGGGATTCTATTGATGAGATATGTTGAAGTTAGAACCGCTTCGGCCCAAAAGGATTTTGGGATATTTTTTGAAATTAATAATGTTCTTGTAGTTTCTATTATGTGCCTATGCTTTCTTTCCGCAAGACCATTTTGTTGCGGAGTGTTGGGACAAGAACGTTGATGACAAATTCCATTTTCTTTTAAGTAATTTTGAAAATCATTAGACATATATTCACCTTCCGAATCGGATCTAAGAATAGATAGATTTCCCAAAAATTGATTTTTAACCATTGCATGAAATTCTTTAAAGAAAGAGAAGACTTCAGACTTGCGACTTAGGAAGTATATCCACGTAAATCTAGTGAAGTCATCAATAAAGACCACATAATACGAAAAACCTCCTTTAGATAAAATTGGGGAAGGTCCCCACACATTGGAATGAACAAGTTCAAATGGCCGAGTGGTAAAATAACTTCTTTGAGGAAACAGAGTAGCTTTAGATTTCCCAAAAATGCAATCTTTACAAGTCATGTGATTGTCTTTACAAGTATTGTTTTAAAAAGGGAAGAGAGACATTTTTACAAAATTTAGATGACCAAGTCTCTCATGCCAAATTCCAATACTTTTGTCTTTAACAAGATTGCAAGATGACTTAGATGGAAGCGTCAAAAAGTCCATAAAATAGAGATCACCCCTTCTATGGCCTTGCCCAATCAACTTCCCTGACTGGAGATCCTGCACGATGCAATCTTTAGGTGAGAAAGAGACTTGGCATCCATGGTCGGTGATTTGGGAAACAGAAAAGATATTTAAATTAATTTTTGGAACAACTCTTACTTTAGGAACAAAAAATTTTTGAGAATTTTTGAAGTCAAGTGTTCCAATACTTTCAATTTTTAATGACGTTTCATCGGCCGTTGAAACATAGGAGGACATGGGTTCGGAAAAAACATTTGAAAGAGAGTTTTTATGAGATGTCATATGAAAAGAAGCACCAGAGTCTAGTATCCACATACCTGGAGGTGATGAAGAGTAGGCGATGGCGGCTCCGGATGTTGAAGGAGAAGACTTGAGAAGGTGTTGAAGAACTTCGGAGATATGATTAAGAGTTTCTTTGATCTCTCCTTCTTTGGTACTTTCTTCCTTCTTTGGAGAATTTTCTCCAACCGCGACAACCTTCCTTTAAGCTTTGGACAAACCGGTCTAATGTGCCCCGATTCATTACAATAGTGGCATATGATTCCCTTTCTAGGCCCATTGATATTTTTGTTAAAGTGGGGAGGTCTATATGCTTTAACATTTGATCCGGGCTTATTAACGGCCAAAACCTCATCATTCCTAATGCTCAAGCCAAGTCGAGTTTCTTCTTGACATACCTCGGCAAGAGCATCTTCAATAGGTAGGGCTTTGCTTCTATGGAGAAGAGATGCCCTCACTTGTTCAAATTCCGGGCGAAGTCCATGAAGGAATTGAAAAAAATGCTCCTTTTCAATTTGTTCCCTTCTTAGTTCAATATCTTGTGGAGCAACCCATTTGGGCTCAAGAAGGGCAAGCTCATCCCAAAGAGGGGTTAGAGAGCTAAAATAGTCCCGGACACTCATATCCATTTGTTTGGTGGAACGAATTTTTTCTTGACAAAAGAATTGCCGAGCAAGATCCTTTTGGGTATACATACCCTTAAGGAAAAACCAAGCCTCATTGGCCCTTCTAAACTTGGCAATATTAGCACAATTTTTAAGATCTACATTGTTCATAAACCATGCCAAAATTTTGGCATGGTTACTTTCCCAATCTTCGATTTTGGATTGATGTTCATTAATGGCTTTGATGTGCTCATCGCCATCTAAAGCCTTTTCAACTTCATTTTCAATTTTGGTAAGAACAAGAGAGGGTTCGGGAGTAGTTCCCATAACAAAGCCCCAAAGTTTCTTACCTCTTAGATGATTTTCCATAGCGGAGGCCCACATGAGATAGTTGTACCCATTTAGCTTGAAAGAGAGCTCCACTTTAGAGTCACGTTCCATCGGCACCAAATATACTTCTTTTCTTCAAAACTTTGAGATGCACGCTTTCCAAGATGATAAAAGAAAAGCCCAATCACCAACCGAGCTCTGATACCTTGTAATGAAAAGAGGCGGAAGCACCAATAGTGCAAAAGTCACTCTTTAAGAGTGACTACAAGAGCCAAGAACACAAACACCAAATGTGCACACACAAAAACTCAAAAATATAGAAAATGACTTAGTCATAAGTTGGATTTATTGAAGAAAGGAAGAGAAGGGTGTAAAAACCCATACAATTACAAAGGGGAACCTCCTCTTTATATAGAGGAGGAGAGCACTTTAGAAGGACCATAAAGGGGGCTCCCTTCTAGTCGTTGGGAGCCCCAACGGTCATAAATATGACTGTTGGGGCCCCAACGACTAGATGGGTGGGGCCCCTTTATGGTTCCAAAAAGCAAAAACAGAAAATAAAAAAGGAAAAAGAAAAAGGGGAAAAAAGAAAGAAAAGTAAAAAACAAAAAAGTACATATAGAATTACCAAAACACCCCTATCGGGTTTTTGGTTTATACAAAACAGGAAAAAGCTATATAATTATGTATATATACATATATACGTATATATACTTATATATATATACTAATGTATATATATATAAGTATATGCATATATATATATTTATATATACATAATTTAACAGTTGCCCCATAGTAACTGATGGGGTCTGCCTAACCAGTGTTGTGAACTTGTGAGAGGCGTACGCCTCAGTACCTGAGGCGTACGCCTCAGATGCGAAGCGCAGGCTCAACGCCTCGCTTCGCCTCATCGCAATTGTTGTGAGAGGCGTACGCCTCAGTACCTGAGGCGTACGCTTCAGTTCCTCTCACAACAAATTTTGGATGACTCGAGCGAATCGAGAGGTCGCTCGACGTCAGTGGAAGAGAGAGGAACATACCTGAACAAAGACATTGCCAACGTCGATCGAGGTCTTCAGAGGTCAACAAAGGAGGAGGTCGCTGATCGTCGGAGGTAGCAGATCGGCGGAGGTAGCAGATCGTCGGAGGTCGCCGATCGTCGGAGGTCGCAGATCGTCGGAGGTCGACGGTCTTCGGAGGTCGCCGGTGGCCGAGAGAGAGAGAGAGAGAGAGAGAGAGAGAGAGAGAGAGAGAGAGAGAGAGAGAGAGAGAGAGAGAGAGAGAGTCGGGTGAAAAAGCAAAACCCTGAGCCTTCGTTCTTAAGTTTTCACGATTTTTTTAAAATGTCTATTTTGCTCTTTTTCATAAATTTTTTTAGTTTCTTGTTTTTCACGTGTCAATTTCGTTTTGAAAAAAGGTAAAATTGGTATTTCGTAAATGCGTCCCCCTTTAAAGTGGGACGCGATTCCCTTTAAAGGGGGACACGTTTTCCTTTAAAGGGAAACGCATCCCTTTAAAAGAGGGACGCGTCTCCCTTTAAAGGGGGACACACTTCTTCTTTTTTACGTGCGCTTCCCTGTGCGTTTCGGAAGCGCCGCTTTTCGCGCTTCCGAAACGCGTCTCGGGGAAGCGCGCTTCCCCTTATGCATATGCGTTTCCGGTAACTCTGGTTTGACCTTTCATGGTGTGGTGGTTTGTAGGTACGAACATAGTTTTTCGGTCTAGATACAGCTAGAACCGAGTCATTATCATTCTTAGAAACTCTCTTTTTAAGCTTATTTTCTTTCATACTTAATTATTCTATAGTGTCTTCTATTGAAAGAACTTTCCCTCGATGAAAAAGAATGGATTTGGTGGATTCAAAATCCGATCTCAATCTATTAATGAATTGGTAAAAATGCTCCACATCTATTTGATTTTGGTAGATTTCTATATCTTCGGTACAATGCCATTTTGGTTTAAGAAGATCAATTCTTCTCATAGTTCGGACAATCCATTATAGTATTATCTAACACTCTTGTCCCTTTTAGTCATATTTTATATCTTGTCTTGCAAATTGCATACATGTGACATATCTTTAAGAAAATACATTCTTTTGATATAATCTCATGCATTGTTTTCATGTTCAAATTTAGCAAGACTAGAACACTTCTTATTATCAACCTTACTAATAAGCTAAGACATAATCTTGGCATGCCCCATTCTCCATTCCTCCGTAAGAGGTACTTCTTTCTCTCTTACTTTGATAAGGTTTAACTTGGGTTTCGGATTGGTCCCATCTACTTGTCCCCACAACCCTTTTCCCCATATGAGGTACTTCATAATTGAAGCCTATGTTATATAATTTGAGTCATTGAGCTTAATGGGTTTTATGGTGACATTTTCATTGTCATCCATTTTTTATAAAGGCAAAAAGCAAGAAAATAAGAAGAATAGAGAGAAAGAAGAAAAGAAAGAAGAAAAGCAAAAGAGAAGATCACGAGCACTCCATCACCAAGCAAACACCACCGATAAAGAGCACAAACACTTTTTCACCAAGCAAGCACCACCAATCTATCACTTGAGACACAATCACGGTCTTACTAGCACTTGAATAAGGATTGCAAAAGGGTTTCAACACTTTCAAATTTAGAGTGACACACTTCCCAATGCACTGAAAACAATTTCAGCTTGATCACCAAGCTTTGATACTATGTAAGGAAATGAGTTCCTCCGAAGATGTTCACCAAATCACCAAAGTGAACACTCAAAGGAGTTCTACCAAAATACAAAAATGAACACACAAAAGCCATAAATAGGCTGACACACAAAATTCACCAAAGGTGGCCAACACAAGATTAAAAGTAATATTTTATTGAAGTTAAACCATGCAATAAACATACATTTGAGAGGGGGTTTCACCCCTTTATATACACAAACAAGGAGGTCTCAAAAGAGACATTGAGAGAGGCCCAACAGCTCAAAATGGAGCCGTTGGACCTTCCCAACATCCCTTTGAGTTGACTAGTCAACCTTTGTTGACTAGTCAACCTTTGTTGACTAGTTTAATTTAAACTAAAAAGTAAAAAACTAACTAACCTAGTTACTAATCTTAGTTACATATATCTATATCTATATCTATATATATATCTATATATCTATATATATCTATCTATATATATATTGTCACTTCATTAAGTTGTACATGTTGCATTTTTTTTAATTTACTGAAGCCACCGTATTTGAAATAATTTAAAACATATTTTTTGAATTTCACAATATTTTGAGTGTGTATGGAACAATATACTTATAGTGAATGAATTTTAGATGTACATCTATTATAAGAGTTATATGTTCTACTGCTCTTGATGGTGCATAAAATCATCTCTGGAGACTATTAAATTTCACAATATATATATATATATATATATATATATATATATATATATATATATATATATATATATATATATATATATATATGGCACTGCTGCTCAGAAAGTATTGCTCGAGGCTTTTTAAGTTGCATATTGCACCATATGTGGTGAATGAATCTTTACGTCCTAGATGTAGTAATGAGCCTTGTCTACCATTTTCCCTGAGAGTTCCTGAACAAGCGTATCTCATCAAAAGGGCTGTGCACCTGTAAGTGCTCAATTGATTCACCAAAGTTGCTGCTATGCCCCACTTGAATTGTTGAAATTCCTTCCAGCTCATGTTGTCTGGAGCCTCTTGACAGTCATGCTTGACATTTGGTTTTCCAGATGAATTCATCAAGAAGTTGTATTCAACATGTTATAAGGTTTTTGATATCTTATTCTGTTTAATGTTCTTTGTTTTGGGCTCGTTCTGTTCCTTGTGCATTGTGCACGTTACCAATATGGAAGATGTATCTGAGGACATGGTTTACACAAACTATACCCATAGTTTACGTGCCTTGGTTCTTGAGCTTGACATTTAAATGCTCCTGTTTGCTTATGGTATCATAATATTTACATCTGATTTATGTTACATGCCTAAAATTAGTGTTTGAATATGGTTTTGATACATAATGAAGAGCATTTCTTCTGCATGATGTGATTAAACAATAGAACATTGGTCGGACGTCCTCCTTGTGGCTTTTCTAAAGTTTGGATCGCCAAGATATATGTTTTTAGTTTTAAGCTTGAAATAGACATAAGAAATTGATTTATGTTCTAAGATATCTGTCTTTTAATGTGTAAAAATAGAAGATTTATGATGTCATATAGCTTTTGATTCTCTCCAACATTCACTATTTGCTTTCTGAGTAACGGCTATTTTCCTCCTATTATTTAGGTTATTGCTTCACTTCATGAAAGTATGGAGGTAATATCCCCATGAACATCAACATCTTTATGTTATCTATTTGTCTTGTTTGAGCATGCCTATGCAGCTCTATTTTTTGAATGTTCAATCCTTTTATTTTCATGCAATTTTCAAAAGTACTGCCACATAAATGCAACCTACTTGGTTTTATACGTTCTACATGTGTATGACTAGGTTTTCTCAATTGGGATAGATGCTAAAGAAAAGGTTGCTCAGACCATGCATCTTGTTCTTCATTTGAGATTAGCATAGGTAGATCTACCTCATTCTTCATGTAGTAAGGGTTGTTGTTTAATGTTCAATTATTTAATTTATAACTTCTAATGGGGAAGAAGATGACAAAAACAAATCCTGATTAATAATATTTCTAACTATCCTCATTACAACACTCATGTGTACTGTAGCGGGGGAATGCTGAAATTGACTAACAGGACAAGTAATAGAAAGATAAGTTAGAACTCCAATCATTTGTCTGGATGGAATTGGATTCTTCAGAGGTTCTCTATCGTTTTTCTTCATTTTTGCATTGATGATCTTTGGCTCATCAGTAAGTGATCTTTCTATCATCTTAGCTGCATATTTAGTATGTGATAAAAAGTACCCACGGCTGGAATATGCAACTTCAATTCTAAGAAAATAACGAAGGAAACCAAGATCTGTTATATCAAAATTTTGCCTTGAGGACATCTATGATATTACTAATTTCTTGTTTATTAACTCTTATGATAATTATGCCATGCACATAGAGAAGTAGAATGACTATATCTGCATAAGAAGACTTGACAAACAATATAATGCCATTATAACAAGATTTAAAACCTAGTTGAATTATCACACCATTAAAATGGTCATACCAAGCCTTCAGGGCTTGTTTCAGGCCATACAGGGCTATACATAGACGAATGACCTTTCTATGTGCCAATCCTAGTCCAAGAGGAGGTTTTATATAAACTTACGCATTAAGATTGCCATTAAGAAAAACATTTTTAACATCCATTTGAAAAATAAATCATTTCCTAATAGAGGCTATAGCAATAAGAGTCTTCACCGTAGTTATTCTAGCTACAGGGCAAATGTTTCTTCGTAATCTATTTCATATTCTTGATTATAACCCTTAACCACTAACTTAGCTTTGTATCTTTCTAAAGTACCATCACTTTTAGTCTTAATTTTGTAGACCAATCTACATCCTATTATTCTCTTTTCTATACACAAAGATTAAATTTATCATATTTTTGATTTTTCTAGGGATTCTAATTCATTATTCATGGCTTGAATCCATTCTTGATGAATCTTAGCCTCATTATAGGAGGATGGTTCTACATATGAATAAATAACCATAAGACATTCTCTATACTTGAGTTCAAATGATTCATAGGATACAAATCTACTAGGTTCTTTAGAGATCCTTATGGATCTTCTAACACTAGATTGATCCATGACTTAATCTTCAGAGTATTTTTCTAAGGCGCATAGGGGATAGTCTTCAACACAACAAATATAAACTTGAATTTTATTGTGTGGTTCAATTACATCATTTTGACTATCATTGTCATTCTCATGTGCGTCATAAGTGTCATCATTGTCACTTTCATGCGCATCATGAGTATCAATGTCAATACTCTCATGCATATCAATATTAACATTATCATTAACATTGCCATGCTTACTAATTAGATAACAAAGAAAAGAATAATCATGATGTTTCTTAGACTCCATTTTTTCAAAACCATTTTCTTTTTTAAAAAAGCTAACATTTCTTGAAACATAAAGTTTGTTCTTTTCAATCTCATAACATTTATATCATTTTTTATTTTTGGCATATCCAAAAAATACACAATGAATGATTTTTATGAAAAGTTTATCATTTTTGTTAGTAAGGACAAGATATTTACAACAAAAAATCTCAATCTTTTGTAATAAGGAGTTTTAAACAATTTTTCTATATGAGACAAATTTTCAAGAATGGTTGAAGACATCCTATTAATCAAGTAAACCCCGCAAGAGCAGCTTCAACCCAAAACGTCTTTGGAACATTTTTAGATACAAGAAGAGTCTTAATAGTTTCAATAATATGTCGATGTTTTCTTTCGGCTAAACCATTTTGTTGGGGAGTATATGGACAAGATCTTTGATGAATAATTACATGATGATCAAGGTAATTTTCGAAATCATTTTATACAAATTATCCTTCAGAACCGATTCTAAAAATTTTAATGTTTGCTTTAAATTGATTTCTAACATAGTTGTAAAATTTTTGCAAACATTCAAACACTTCAAATTTGAGTCTAAGAAAAATATATCCATGTATGTCTACTATAATCATCCATAAAAATAATATAGTATGATCTCCTTTATACATAACCGGTGTCGGTCCCAATGTATTAACTCAAATGGTTCTTTAGAGACAAAGTGACTAGGCCCAAAATGCAAAGATTTCTTTTTTCCAAGGATGCAATCTTGACAAACAAATTTTTTTCATTACAAATTTCAACAAATGTAAACAAGTATAGTTTTGACATGATTGAATGTCCTATTCTCCTATACCGATTTTATATCTTTTCAACAAAATTACAAAAAACTTTGCTTGATAGCTCAAGATTATCCATGAGGTAGAGATCCCCACTTCAATAGCCTCACCCAATCAACTTCTCGGACTAGAGATCCTGCACCAAGCAACCATTAGATGAAAATGAATTCTTACACCTATGGTCGGCGATTTGAGAAATGGATAGGAGATTAAAATTTAATTTTGAAACTACTCTAATATTTGTGACATAAAATTTTTGACTATTTTTGGAAGAATTTTGAACTTTTGATTTTTAGAGAGGTTCCATCGATAATTGAAACATAAGAATCATTTGGGTTAGCACGACATTCATATAGACTCATTTAGAGTCATATGTAAAGATGCACTAGAATCAAGAATCAAGAATCCAAGAGTTCTTATCGAGGTCCACACAAGTAGATACAACCGCATTTGAGAGGGAGGAAGATTGATTCTTGAATAGTGGTTGTGGTTAAGGTTGTTGTATCGTACCGTATTGTATGATATATATCGTTACTATGAGGTGTTTCGATACAATACGCCCTTGTACTTACGATACACTACGATATGGGCCGTATTTTAAGATACACTATAAATGTAGTTTAAATGCACTTATTTCAATTTTTTTTCTAAAACATATAAGACCCCTTGTGGCTAGTTCATATTTGTCCCTAAATAGCTTAAGAGTGATTTAGAGAGATTTTTTTCCAAAAAAAAGATAATGTTGAAGATACTCAATGATTGACATTATCTAATTCATTTTTGTTTGAAATTTTTAAAAAATTAGTTATGTAAACATTTTAAGCATTAAAAAAACAATGTTTTTTTTGTTTATGTAAACACACATTATTATGAAACTTGTAACTTATTAGCTTAGATTTGTTATTTAATATGCATATTATTTCATAGTTTGCATTTTTCTTGTGAGATTGTCATTTATGGCATATTACCTTGATTATTTAATGTTCAATGTTTTATTCATGTCATTCATACCAAGACTTAAATGTTTCACATGTGATTTTATGGTTGTATTTTGTAAAATTCATCATTGTTTCATGTGTTATGACTTTTTTAGAATTTTTGCTTATTTTTTCTAATTTTGCTTATTTTTTTGGATTTTTGGAAACTTTTTATTAAAAATTTACGATACGATACAGTGTAACTATGGGCCCGACCGATACGGGTTACAAATGAGATATTTTCAAAATGCACATTGCACAACTGTAATATACTTACAAAATGCTTTATGAACTGCACATGGAGTTGTAAAGCCCATAAAAAAAACATTCGGACCTGGGTCGGGGCCGGACCCAACCCGGGCCTGTTAGGTTAAAACACGGGGGGGCGAGGGTTCTTTTAAACCCTCTTCCCCCCGTGCGCCGCACTCCCCCCTTACGAAAAGGGAAACCCTCTGAGGGTTTCCTGAATCGCACCCCCCTTGTTTTAAAGGGGGAGCCCTCACCGTGCAACCTCTCCTCTTCCCTCCCTGCGCTCTCCCCTTTCTTCTTTCCTCGTCTCTCGCTCCCTGCATGCGACCGCAACCCAACACCGCCTCCTCTTGTTCCGATCAACACCACCGCCGTCGCCATCGTCGGCGACCTCAAAGGTACGCTCCCTCCCTCTGTCTTCTCCCTCGCTTTGTGCCATCGGAGGGCCGACATCCCCCTGCCGTGCCCTCCCTCACGCTCTGTCTGCCAAAGGATCGACAGGAGGTAAGGGTGGCAATCGGGTCGGGTCGGCGGGTCAGAATACCTCAACACGAACACGACCCGTTTATTAAACGGGTTGGATGTGGCAAACACGAACACGACCCATTTATTAAACGGGTAACCCGACCCGACACGGTTAACCCGTTTAATAAACGGGTCGGGTCAACATGACACGATTATATCTCTCGTTAAAAGATGTTGCAAGCAGGAAATAAGAGGGGGGGGGGGGTATTTTAAGTAAGAAGAAATTAAAAAGCGTTATACTTTTAGCTTGATTTGATGTTAAAAAAATTAACGCTTTTTTCAGATGAAAACATTTAATGCTATTGCTCTCAAGTCTTGTCACCTCTGCAGTGGGACTCCACTGATTAATTTTCCACATATTTCTCTCTCTCACATTTAATGCTATTGCTTTCAAGTCTTGTCACCTCTGTAGGGCGGGTTTTAAATATTTAAAAGTGTCGTGTATATTTAAAACGGGTCGACACGATTACCAGTTTGGATTACAAACGAGTTGCGGATTTAATCACCCCCGCCTAACCAATTTATTAAACGAGTCAAACGGGTTGGCGGGTTGGCATACCCCTAACACGAACACAACCCATTTAATAAACGGGTTACGCGGGTCGACCCGTTTACGACACAGACTCGTTTAAGCCAAACCCTAACCCGACTAAGAAGCGGGTTGGTGGGTCGGGTCAGATTTTGCCACCCCTAGCAGGAGGCCGACGACCCCTGCCGTGCCCTCCCTGTGCGTCGGAAGGTTGGCAGGGAGTCGATGGCCTCCTGCCTCGCCCTTCCCTCTTCCCTGCAGGGAGCCAACTCCCTGCCATGCCTCCCCCTCACTCTTTGTGCTGTCGGAGGGCCGATAGGAGGCCGGTAGCCCCCTGCCGTGCCCTCCCTCTCTCGCTGTGTTCGCCGGAGGGTAGGTAGGAGGCTGACAGCTCCGTGTCGCGCCCTCTCGCTCCCACTACGTTTGCCTGCGGGCCGGCACGAGGCCGACGGCCCCCTTCTGCATCCTCTCTCCCTCTTTGTTTGGGCAGGGGTATGGGCCCTGCCTTGCCTTTCTTTAAAATTTCAAGGCCCTTGCCTCTTTGAGTTTGCTGGCAGGGGCAAGGCCCCTGCCATTGAGTTCCTCTGGTAGACAGGGGCTTCGCCCCCTGCCACCGTACCTTTCCTCCAAGTAGGGGCGAAGCCTCTGCCTCACTGTGATCCAGCGGGCAGGGGTGAAGCCCCCTGTCACTGTCTCTTCTTTTCGCCAGTCAGGGGCTTTGCCCCTGCTGATGTCTTCGGTTTGGCAGGGAGCCCTGCTGCTTTTTCTTTTCAGGTAGGTCGGCATCCAACCACCTGAGCCTGTCCTTATCAGTCGGTAGGGGTGATGCCCCTATCGCCAACATCTGCTCGTTTAGGCAGGGGTTCGACCCCTTACTCTTGCGTACTGGTAAGCCAGGGGAGGGTACGCCACCCTCCCATCGATCCCGTTTTGGCGGAAGGGTGCTATAACACTCTCTCTTGTTCGGTCGGGCCGACGATCGGCAAGCAGGGAAGCACCTCTGCTCCCTGCCTCTTCTTTCATCGGTTTTAAACTAACTTGTGTTTCCTGGCAGTCTACGCAATGGAGCCCGCACGTGCCTTGCGACCTAAGCCCTACATCACCTTATAAGAAAACAAATGGTTCGATAATGAACCCATAAATGCACACTTAAGGTGAAAATACACAAACCCACTAAGGGGCAACCAAAAGCACATAAAGTGCTAAACCCATAAACCCACAAAGGGGTTAAGCCAAAAGGCTAAAAAGAATATTTCTTTATTATGAAAAATAGGATAAAAACCTTTTTACAATGGAGCTAAAGCTCCCTCAAGTATATACTAAATACAAGGGGAAAATGCGCTACACAGCTTCCATATGACCTTCCGTTGGAGCATGCATAAACTGGGATACCTGATTGACAACATATACTATATCAGGTCTGGTAAAAGTCAAGTACTGCAGCATCCCCACAAGGCTTCTATACGTTGTTGGGTTGACACAAAGATGGCCATCTTCAAAGCTCAACCTTTGATGTAATACACTCGGAGTGCTGACTGGTTTGCAATTCGTCATTCCGGCTCTTTCTAGAAGATCAAAAGTGTATTTTTGTTGCATGAGTGTCAATGTGTCTTGTTGCCTGTCAACTTCCACACCAAGGAAGTATCTCAACTCCCCTAAATCTTTCATCTTGAAAGTTTTCATTAAAAACTGCTTCACGTCTTGCACATGATTATCTGAGCTCCCAGTGATCACAATGTCATCTACATATATAAGAAGAAGTATAACGGTGCCTGTCTTTTGGTAAATAAAGAGCGAGTGGTCCAGAGAGTATCTTCTAAAACCATAGCTTTGAATTTGCATAGAGAAACTTTCAAACCAAGAACGAGACACCTGTTTCAACCCATACAAAGATTTCCTTAGTTTGCACACCCATGCGGTAGGATCCTTTTCGGCATAACCAGGAGGTTGCTCCATATACACTTCTGTCCAGAGAAGCGTTCTACTGGGGTTGGTTCAACACGCATCTGTGAGTCATCCAACCCCCGGCTCAAGCCAAAGGAAGTACAATTCGCTTGACATGTTTATTCTGTGTTAGCAAAAAGATCTGCGCTCATCCATGGATCATATACCTCTACTTCTCGAGATGGCAACACTTCAGAGTCATTTACCTGAATATTTTGTTCATCAAAAACAACATTTCTAGAGGTGCTAATACGTTTTGTAGTAGGATCATAGCATCGATAGCCTTTTTATAGTTATGCCATTAATATATTTCCTGCATAGTTTTCATACATGAGAAAATTGCTTATTTATGTTGATATTGGGCATTCTGTAAACTTTCAATATGCACATATATCCCTATTTTACATTTATGGATTTGTTAGAGAGGGAATTAAAACCTTTAAAAGAAGCTAACATATATGATTGGCCATTTTAGGAACCTTAGGTAGTAGCAGACTGAATTCATGGTGACCACATCCTCTAATTCAAGTCATGAATTAGTCAAAGTGCTCGTATAGATATCAAATTCAATTATTCAAGCAAACCTCTATAGCTCTTTGCAGTTGTTTTTATATTCTTACAGACATTTGGAGACTGTGTTTACTCAAAAACATGGTTTCAGACAAATTATATATTGTTTTTCTTTTAAAATCAAAAGTTAACAAAACTCGGTCCGAGTCACCGAGTTCACCCGCCGAGTCACGAGTCAATAAAGAACGAGTCGAGTTCCGAGTCACGGGTTTTAAAACCTTGTAAGTGAGGAAGGCATGACAAAGCTGTGGTAAACATGTCAAAATCAGGGCCCAATCCATTGAGGAGTTGTTGAACTTTATCTTTATCTGAAATAGCACTTCCAATAACCGCCAATTGGTCAGTAATACTCTTCAAGCGGCCTATGTATTCTATGGCTGGCATGGAGCCTTTCTTTAAACTTTGAAACTCATTTTTTAAGTACATAACTCGAGCTTCTGATATCTGAGAGTATGTCTGAGACAACTTACTCCACAGATCCGCCGCAGTGCAATCATCTGAAAGAGTAACCTACACTTCTTGAGATAGTGTTGACGTAATATAAGCAACCAAAGACTGATCCCGCTTTCTCCAGGCTGTATACTCTGGATTCTTAAAGGAAATAGTAATTGTGTCACTCTTCTCATTGGTGGTTTCTTGCAAAATAAACCATGGTGGTATAGGAACCAAACCATCCAGATGTTCATCGAGATCCTCACTCCGTATAAAAGGAAGTATTTGTCTCTTCCAGGTAAAAAAATTAGAGTAAGTTTTTCTGTAACAAGCTGACTCAAGAAATTTGCAGAGGGACCGGAGGACAAGGTAGATGACGAAGAGTAATCTATATCAATGGGACAACGAATAAACGAACAAGACGAATGAAGAGAAAGAGAAGAAAATTGAAGATCACTTAATCAATCAATAAAACTTTAATAAGGGATGCACCCGTGATATTAATAGACGTAAACCTTTTTTTTTTTTTTAGGGTCGAGATTATAGACTGTTATAACCTGCCTATAGGCGTTGCATAGAAATCATTAAACAGTAATAGAAAAGGAAACTTCTGTAATCAAAGAGGAAATAAATCAAAAAATACTCAATAACTGCAGTAGATTTGATTGCAATCAAAAGGAGACTGCAATCAAAGAGGAAAAACACGAATCAAAGGGATTGCAATCAAAGAGAGGAAACTGCAGTTAAAGAGGGAAAACTGCAGTCATTGATGTGAAAACTGCAGGCGTTGATGCTGAAGAAGAGAGACATATGGTGATGATTGAAGTACGTGAAGGAGGAAGAATTGAAGGAGGAATGGACGAAGAGGTGTATCAAAAACTGTTCCTTCAGAAGTTACCAGGACTCGCTGAACACACGTCTGGTAGGGTTCCGCAACCGTGCTCTGATACCATAAAAGATTATGTGTGGGGCTCAACCTTCACTGTAGAAACTAAGAAAAGAGAGAGAGAGAAGAGGGAGATTCACAATGGCTGGGGGCGCCGCACGTTAACACAACCTCTTAGCCCTAAACATTATAAATAGGTAAAAATACAATAGCTAGAAAAATTACAGACATGCCATTAATGAAATGGCATTGAGCATGTGTTAAAAGTTAAAACATAAAGTGCGTATGGATCTGGATCCAGATCTATATGCATACCATATTTTAACAGTGGCAAGTAGGACTTTACAGACAACCGATGGCGCGATGCAACATGGCTCAAGATCACCCTTTTTCTGCTAGCGTCCTGGCTATTTTTGTGGATAAGGTTGGTTTGTACCCAGAATTATCAACATGTTTTCCTTTCTAAAAAGAAATTATTTTCACTGAAGTCTTTAAAAGCAAACCCTGAAATCTGAAAGGTTTTCTCTAAATGTTTTCAACATTTACAAGTTGAAATTTTGGGCGTTACAGTTGTAGACTGTGAATACGATCTAAAGGTCCATAACATGTTAACACATAGTCACAAAGGAGATATTTTCAAAATATCACGATATTATAGATGTATTTTCAACAAACGATATTATAAGTAAAATGTCGCCAATTTGATAATATCATGATATTATCAATTATTGTTACTGTTTTTATTTATTTTCTATATCTTAAATGTATTTTCTTCTTTATTTTGTATTTTTTACTTATTTCTTTTATTATATATATATTTTCTTACTTGTTTTTGTTGTATATATATATATTTGTTTTTATTACCCGAAATTTTTCCGAGATTTATCACCAAATCTATAATATAATGAGAAATAGCCTCTCCAAGATATATAGCTGATACCAATATTTGTGACTGTGTTACAAATTTATAATTAACTAACAATTAATAATAAAAAAGTATATACTCAACATTGGACTCTTTTGATCACGTGTGTTACCTACATGTTGAATTGGATAAAATGGGTCAAGTCAAGTCCAAAACTCAATTAACCCATACTCAAAGTACCCAAGTTCCAATGTGGGTATTGTAATGAAATACATGGAAGCACAAATACTGGCCACCAAGGGCTTACAAGATCACACTTATGTCTTAAATTGAAGGATATGCCGTGCCACTTATGGGCAAGAGAACACTTTGCAAATATGACCTCTTATGGGTCAACACATGAAAACACAAGAATGAGCCACAATGGGCTGAGAACACACATAAAATAAATAATGTTATTGGGGAATAATCCCTTAGAGAGTGTTACAAATGAGAGAGGAGGTAGACCCCTTTTTATATACAAGAGGCTCCTAGAGAGCCGTTTGGGTAGAGTCCCAAAGACTCTATCGACATTCCCAAAAGCCCATGAGGATGGGAATAATTAAAATAAAAAGAATAAAAATAAAAACAGAAAAAATAGAAAAATACTTATTTCTGTTGTAATATGAAAAGATCGAAATACCCCTGAACTTCGAATATACAGAAATGTACAAAACTGTATATGTAAACATATATGTTATATATATGTTTACATTTAACAACTTACACATGCACATGCACAATTTCACTATGGAACTAAACAAAAGCCAATAACAAGAGTGTAAAAAACATAGGATATTATTCACCAATGCTTAACACAAGCATTAAAGAATAAGGGGATTTTAACCCCTATTTATACATAAAGAAACCCATGTAGGAGGGGCTGTTGGGAGCTCCAAATAGTCATTGGGAGCCCCCAACGACTCTTTGAGCCAATGCCCAAAGAGCCCCTAGTCTTTTGATAAAAGACAAACAATAAAAAAATAAAAAAATAAAAAAAATAAAAAAATAAAAAAATAAAAAAATAAAAAAATAAAAAAATAAAAAAATAAAAAAATAAAAAAATAAAAAAATAAAAAAATAAAAAAATAAAAAAATAAAAAAATAAAAAAATAAAAATAAAAAATTAAAAACTATTATCCCTAGTGGATATTTTCTTACAAGGGAAAATGCCAAAATACCCCTGACTCGAAACAAAAATTACATACATTTGTTAAAATTCTTAATTCTTCTCTTATAATTTGTTCTTCCCCTTTTTTTTCAGTTATCAATCTTTCAATGTTTTTCATGCTTTGGAATTTTGATAATTGCTGCATTTTCTGAAATTCTTCTTCAATTAAAAAATTTCTGTAACAACAATTGAATTGTCAACCATTATTGCAGGAGGAGTTTGAGTCAATCGGTCATGAAACACAGGTGTGCTTGCTATTCTATGTTTTAAGCATCTAAATTACAGATAAAAAAAGAAAAGTTCGCTCTTTATTCCTGAGAGCTGTCATCTTGCATGTAACCATCAAGTTCTTTGAAGGTTTATTAACTGAATACGGCAATGCATCAATACGATAGCCATTACACATTGAGAAACTTGTAGAGGAGAAGAGGTGACGAAGAAGCTATGGTCATGAAACCTGTTATTTTTACTTATAAGAGGGGCACTATAATTAGCTTCCTTTGTTGATGTTGATAAAAGTCCTATTAAGGTTAAATTGCAAAGGATACACACAAAGAGATTAACTGCCACTTATTAAGAATGTGAAAAATATGCATAATGATGAGCATCACACAAGTAACGGAAAACAATTTAACATATCTCTGAAGTTGTATATTGTGTTTTGAAATTCTAAAATTTAAACATGTGGAATTTGTCCTTCAAAAAACTCTGTTAAGCCTTTAGTAATTCCTCTTCCAAAATATCAGTAGACTTGGTATTTGATTTCAGGTAACATGTTGTATATCTCTTTGGTGTCAATCTTTTTATGTGGAATATGTTTGAGTATTTTGCATATGTTCAAGTTCAACGGGAAGATGTTCATCCAGTTCCCTATGTAAGAAATTTCTGATACAATTCTATCACTGCTCTACATCATGCTCCATCTTTATGTTCTTCTGTTTCCTTACACCCACATTCCTATGATATTTCATATACAATTCAAGCAACTGCATGACAATTCTCTAATCTCTACTTGTTATGCTACTTTTCTTATGTCTCTTCTGAGAAGCTGTGTTCCTTCCCAGTTATTCTTCTGGAGCTGATGTCATTCTCATGAGATGAACAAAGGAGAAAGTATTAATGACATGAATTTGCATTATCATTCGACCATGAAACAATTCTGAAATTTATAATTTCTTGGAGGACAAGAAGGAATGTGATGGACACAGTTTGATGGTGATGAGAAAAGTGTTCCCTATGTGTGAATTTGAGTGATCTCTTTCATCTCTAATCACAATATTGTTTCTGCTGCTATCTAGAGTTAACACATGGAGCTTGCTAATTCCCTGATCCTGGGTCAAGATGCTAGTCACGATTATTCAAGTTCCAGTTGGCAAGAGCAGCCACTGGTAGTTGCTAACCTATGGTTTATATATTGCTTGTTTGAACTTTGTTTTGGAATTCTAAGCACTGTACTGTTTTTTTTGTCCATACTGTCCAACACTAAACTCGGAATAAAAGTTCTGATGATCTTTATACAAATACTTTTGGCGAATACCTCACAGTAATCTTTCTTTTCCAATCAATTGCAATTCTCATTCTAAATCTGGCTGCTCAAAAGAAGTTAATATGTTACTATATCTAATTCTGACCATGTTTGTTCTCAATACGAGGACTGATGTAGACTAGTGACATAGTATTTATGAAGTTGATTTTTATTTTTAATCACATCAGCAAGGATAGGCAGGTTGTAGTCAGGTAGAACTCACATAGACATGGAAATGGGTATGGAACTTGAAAGAGATCTGGGTACAACACAAAAGGTTGCGTAAATCTAGGACACAGGTACATGACCACACATTATGTGTGTGTGTGTGTGTGTGTGTGTGTGTGTGTGTGTGAATATACATACATACAAACACACAAGGACATACATTCAAAACTCTTAAAGCACTAAATCATGAATACCATCTCAAGTGTAAATTCTTAAACAACAATTTCAAATCATTATAGTTATAAGCATTAACAGTAGATTCAAGTTGAAAATTGTTATGTAATGTAATCAGTGAAATTTTTTAAAGAAAGATCACACAAGTACAAATGAACAATCAAGATCATAAAAGGAAATAGAGGAAGTTAGGGACATGATCATGTTTTTGTTTGTGTCCTATCAACATAGGACATGAATGCTATGTGAAATGCCTGCAGATAGTAAGGTTTCTTCTGTTGGTACTAGAAAGAGAGAAGAAGAATGATTAATGTTCATGGAAGGATTGACCGTAAATAAAGAAAATAGTAAATCAATGACTAGTTACTGTTAAAAAAAATATATGTATATATATATCCATGTGTATATATATATATATATATATATATATATATTGTATGTTATGTAATAGGTAATGCTCTCTAGGGGGCATTTTGGTCTTGTCATTGTTCATGTAAATAGTGACTGTCCACTAGGGACAATATTGTATTTTTGTATTTATTGTATAGTGTAGGGGGCCTATATGTCTGTTGGAATAGTCCAACTAGCTGTTGGATGGACTGTTAGGACTGTTCGGTGGAAGAGGGAGCAAAAGTTTCCTCATAATCAATTCCATATTCTTGTGCATACCCCTTAACAACTAACCTAGTTTTATATCTTTCTAATGACCCATCACTTTTAGTTTTGACTTTATAACCCGATCTACACCAAATAGCCTTTTTTCACAAAGGGAGGCTTACAAATTTCCAAGTGTTAGCTTTGTTGAGTGCTTCTAATTCTAAATTCATTGCATCTATCCAATGTGAATGTTGCTTAGCTTCTTTAAAGTTGGAAGGCTCATTAGCCAAGGAAGATGTTGATTATTCTTTCCTTTTGACTTATTACCTAGAAATGAGTCTAAAAATTCTAATGATACTATTTGTGATAATGAAAATGTTTATGATAACAATTTTCATCAAAATGATGATTCTCCCGATGAGAATCCTAATGATATATATGTGTACACTCAGCGTGAGAGAAATGAGCATTAAAATACTTTTGACATGTATTCACAAAATCTTTCCTTAGAGGACCAAGTAGAAGAATCCCTACCTAGACGGTCCTCTAGCAGTAGTAGACCTCCTAAAAAATTTGTGTCATATGATTCCTTTTCCCCAAATTATAGAACTTGTCTAATGAAAACAATCTTGTCGAGTAACTTGTCTAGTTGGGTGGCTTGTCTTTCCAGTTGTAGTTTTCCCTCAATAGACCCATCTTATCGAGTAACCTAGTTGAGACATTTTTGTCTTTGTCAATGATCAAATTTGAATATCTCGCAACAACCTTTCATCTGTATGCTCGGGTCTGTTAAAATGTATATCCAAAATCCTTTGTTGTAAGTATAAATATATATACTTATATACATAGAGATACATATACATATATATATTATATGTATATGTATCTCTATATATATAAATATATATATATTTATATACATTTTTTATTTTCTTTTCTTTTCTTTTCTTACCCGAAAAGGGTATTATTGTAATTTCCTATCTTGCGCATATTCCATTTGGAATATGTTGTAATTTTCATCTTTATTTTTTTTGTAATTCTTTTTTATTTTTTCTTTTTTGTTTTTTCATAAAAGGTGCATTGGGGGTCCCCCAATAGAGTCGTTGGAGGCTCCCCAACGACTCCTTTGGGAGCCCCCCTTTGCACCTCTTTAGTCTTGTATAAATAGGGGTGTTTCCCCCTTGTTTTTCTTAAGCTTGAGAGTCTCAAGCATTTGCTCCTTTTATGAAATACATGCATTATTGCATGTTTGCTATTTTTACGCTTTTTGCGTATTTTGTTCAAGTGTTGTGAGAGTGTCTTCGTGCACTTCTTTTATAAAGTTTTTATGCTTGTATGCGTATTGTCTATTCATAGACATTTTCACATGGTATCAGAGCAAGGTTGGTGATAGAGGATCGTGAGATTCTTTTATTTTCAAGTGCTTCGAAAAGCGTGCCTTCGGGATTTTTGGAGGTTGAAGTGGTGGATCTTGCTTCTCAAATATTTTAGAAGAATCTTGCGCAAGCTAGAATTTGAAATATTGTGTTGGTACGCCCTTTCTCGCTTCCTCTTTACTTAATAATGGGCGAAAAAGAGTCTCATTTTACTCTTGGCTTCAAATTAAATGGGTCCAACTCTCATGTTTGGGCCGGAAACATGGAGGCTCACATAAAAGGAAAGGGGCTATGGGGTTATGTGCAAGGCACAATTCCGGAACCAGAACCCAAAATAACTGTGGTAAACGGAAGTGAAATCAAGATTCTTGAAGGAGAAGAAAGGGTCAAAGCTCTTGAAGAGTATTCTAAGAAGCACGATGAATGGGAAATGAAGAACTTCAAGATTCTTTCTTGGTTCTTTTCATCCGTTGAAACTAAGATTAATGCCAACATTATTAAGTTCAAAAAGGCATCGGAAGCTTGGCACTATCTTGAGAAAATGTATACATCGAGGGATCTATCTCATAAGTATTATCTTCAAAAGAAGGCTCTCTCTCTTACTCAAGGTGAAATGACTATTAAGGAATATTTTGCCGATCTTTCCTCCATATGGGATGAGCTTGCCATGCTTGAACCAAAATGGAGTGGAGAAGCAATTGAACTTCGCCACAAGCAACTTGAAGAAGATCGGTTCTTCAATTTTTTGAATGGGCTAAGGCTCGAATTTGAGCAAATAAGGTCTTTTCTTCTATCCTCATTTACTCCTCCCTCTCTTGAAGATGTACTCACCAAATTGAGTGGTGAGGAGACTCGTATGAGTTTATGTAAACAAGGAGCAAGTGTTCTTGTGGTTCTTTGTAATTATGAAGAAAATAATGAGGTCAATGCCGTATCAAGACCCGGGAACCATGTAAAAACCTATCGCCCCCCTTATTTTAAACCACAAAATCAAGGTGAAAATGGTGGGCAAAGAGAAAAAAGTGAATATAGTAAAATTATTTGTCATTTTTGTAAAGAACCCGGACATATCAAACCCATATGTCCCAAATGGAAAAAGCTTCTCGCAATGGCTACCACTGGTGTACCACAAAAGGAGGAGGCATCATCAAGTGGGTCACTCTCTATAAATCAAATAGTGGAAGCCCTTCAACCTCTCCTCAAGGGAGCTACCTACGGTGCCGCCGTGTCTACTTCATCCTTTCCAGGTAAAGTCTCTTGGCTTTTGGACTCCGGTGCATCTTTTCATATGTCCCCAAACATGTTTTCGCTTTCTGATTACTCAAAAAATGTCTCTCCTTCTTTTGTTTCCACTGCGGATGGAACCTCTCTTGAAATTAAAAGAATAGGTAATTTTGAAACTCAAGAGTTTTTTATTCCAAAAATTAGATTTATACCTAAACTAAACTTAACTCTTCTCTCTGTTTCTCAACTCTCGGACCATGGTTGCGATATTAAATTTTCTTGTGATAAATGTTTAATACAGGATCGCCGGTCTGGGAAATTGATTGGGGAAAGCTTTAAAAAAGGAGACTTATACTATATGGAATCTCTTCAAGTTCCAAAATCTTTTTGTAATGTTGCCCAAAACAAAGATATAAATGTGTGGCACAAAAGACTTGGTCATCCTAATATCACCAAGTTGTCTTACTTACATTTTGCAAAAGATCTATGTAAAAGTTCATTTTCTTGTAATGATTGTATTCTCGGAAAAATGCAAAGTTTACCTTTTGAGCAAAGAACCATGTTCTCTTCTAAAATTTTCGAAATTGTTCATTCGGATGTTTGGGGACCCGCACCTGTTGCTTCAAAAGGAGGCTTTTCTTATTATGTCATTTTTGTGGATGATTTTTCTAGATATTCGTGGATATATTTTCTTCAGTTCAAACATGAAGTTTTTTCGTGTTTTAAAACCTTCCATTCAATGATCAAGAATCAATTCAAAAGTAACATAAAAATATTTAGAAGTGATTCTGGAGGAGAGTATCTCTCCAATCAATTTAAAGTATATCTTGAGGACCGCATAATTATCCACCAAAGGTCTTGTCATAAAACTCCTCAACAAAATGGGTTGGCCAAAAGAAAACATGGGCACATCATTGAGACCACTAGGACTCTTCTTATTTCTCAAAACATTCCTAAAAACTTTTGGGCAGAAGCAACTCTTGCTTCTGTTTATCTGATAAATTGCTTACCATCTAGGATATTAGGGAAAATATCCCCTTTTGAGATATTATATAAGATTGAACCTGACTATAATAGGTTACGAGTTTTTGGGTGTAAGTATTTTATACTTACGAATAAGAATGACAAACTCTCTCCCAAGGCTATCTCTTGCGCCTTTCTTGGATATTCCGAAACTCAATAAGGGTTTCGTTGTTATGATCTTCGAGATGATAAGTTATATGTCTCTAGAAATGTAACATTTTTAGAAAATGAAAGTGGCTTTGAAAACAATGTTTCTCAACAAGAAAATTTTGATTATTCCTTCTTATTTGACTTTTTGTCTAGTAATGATGATGTATCTAGTGATGATGATGTGTCATCAAACCTTGATGAGGAAAATGATGGTGATGTTGGTGAACATAACTCACTCAATGAACAAGAAAGTAGAATTTCAAGTGATCCCATAACCTACTCTCGTAGAAACCAATGCACCTTTAGAAGTACTATTGATCAATATAGTGAGCTTGTTCCTACTCTCGATCATCGAAGATCTGAAAGGAATAGGAGACCTCAAACTCGTTTTGTTTCTTTTGATTCTTTCTCACCCCGATATAGGGCTTGTCTCAGTGCCATCCACTCTTATATTTTGAACCAAGGAATTTTGAAGAAGCTAAAAAATGTATAGAATGACAAGAAGCTATGCAAAATGAACTTAATGCCCTTAAAAAGGCTGAAACTTGGGATTTCCAAACTCTACCCATAGGAAAGAAAACTATAGGTTGTCGATGGGTTTTTAAGGTTAAAACTAAGAGCGACGGATCTGTAGAAAGGTATAAAGCCCGCTTAGTTGCAAAAGGGTATGGGCAAGAATATGGAATTGATTATGAAGAAACCTTTGCTCCTGTAGCCCGAATGGTTACAGTTAGATGTCTTATTACCATTGCATTTATTAAAAATTGGAACATTTTTCAAATGGATGTGAAAAATGCTTTTTAAAATGGTGATCTTAACGAAGAAGTGTATATGGATGCCCCACCAGGCATGAAGATTCTTAAAGATAAAGTTCTTCGTCTTCGAAAGACCCTCTATGGTTTGAAACAGGCCCCCAAAGCCTGATATGACAGGTTTACCAGTGTAATGCTGGAAAATGTTTTTTCCTCATGTTATACTGACACTGCTTTATTTACTAGAAAATCTAATGCATGGATTATGATACTTTTACTCTATGTTGATGACATGCTAATCACAAGTGATGATGTTCAAGGAGTCAAGGGTATTAAGTCCTTCTTGACTTCAAAATTTGAGATGTCAGACTTGGGTTTTCTGACATATTTTCTTGGAATTGAGGTTGCTTATTCGCAACGTGGTTATTTCCTATCTCAGTCTAAACTTGTGAGATTATTGACAGATCAAGAATTTTTGATGACAAAGTATGCGAAACTCCTGAAGTCGTGGGATAAAAAATGAAGATTGACGACGGTGTTCCTCTAACCGATCCTACTCCTTACATGCAGTTGGTAGGTTCTTTAATGTACCTTAGCATTACTCGACCTGATTTGTCACATGCTATACATGTTAAAATATGTGTACTCGTACACATATATGTTGAAATATAATCCTCAAATGTACATGTATATATTTATATATATATATATAAAGATACGTATACATATATATATATATACATATATATATATGTATACATATCTCTATTTATATATATATATATAAATATATATATTTTATCTTCCTAAAATACCCTCAAGGGTATTCTTGTAATTTGTTATTTTACGCATATTCCAATTGGAATATGCATTGTAATATTTCCTTTAATTTTATGTTTTTTTCCATTCCACATTGGGGGCCTCCCAATAGAGACATTGGGAGCCCCCAACGGTCACAAATGTGACCGTTGGGGGCTCTCCAACGTCTCCTTTGGGAGCCCCCAAGGTGGTCCCTTTTGTACTTATAAATAGGGGCTTGCCCCCTTTGTATTCTTCACTCCTTGGAGGAGCTTATGCTCCATTGTATAGGGTTTTTACCCTCTTCTACTTATTTCTTCCATAATATTCAACTTATGACTTTAAGTCATATTTACCCCTTTTATGGGTTTATGTATTAGCACATGATGTGCTTGTGTTGTTCCCTTGAGTGGGTATATTCGCACTTAATGTGCATGTGTATGGGTTCATTATCAAACCTAAAGTATTCAAAGTCACTTTCTAACATGGTATCAGAGCCCAGTTACGATGGGGTTGTCTCTTGGCGCAACGGAAAGCATGGTGCTCAAGAAATGGTGAAGTATTCATTGTTCCTCTTTTTTTTTAGAAGTTTTCGGTATGTATCTCTTTTCTTAACATATTTTGCATTATGAAACTATTTTTCTTGCACATTTAGTGTTTTTGATAAGTTGAATCATTTCCTTTCTCATTTCGCGTGTTCGTATATTTTAAAATATTTACTTTTAAATTTGGTAAACTTGTTTATTGTTCAAATATATAATTCTTGGCTATATATTTATCGATTCCTCATCACATATAATAGTAATTTATGATGTTAAATATGTTTTCAATTATATGGGATTTATGATGTTTACATAAGTATTTCATGATTAACCTATAAATTAACTTTTAAATTATATATGATGTCTTGATCAATGATCTTTGTTTAAAACTCTTTTCTCTCATATAAAGCCTAATTTGTTTTAAGTTCCTCTCTTGTTTATGGATTTTAGTGCATGTTTTTTTGAAAATCTTGATATAATTCTTGTATAAGAATCTCTCACATCTAAATCTTTGTTATGAATCCTAAGTAGTTCTTGTTAATGATAACTATTTATGAGAACTCCTAAAAGATATTTCAATGTTTTTGGTTTATTTAAAGGATTTTTGATAAATAGGTTGTTTGAACCATTGTAAAAGATTTTTTAAAAAGAATTTCCCACACTATATAGAATGCATAGTGTATCTATTGCATCCTTTGGTATAAAAGATTTCATTTATTTTTTGATTTTTCTTCTAATAATGCAACTTTATAAACGGATTTTGTATTTTTCACATAAGGTTTCAAAAACCTCTTGATTGTATCTCTAAGGATGCTTACATTGACCATAATATGGTCTTCTTTGCCTTAAATTACATTAAAGCTTGAGAGACTCAAGCATTTGCATCTTTTATGAAATACATGCATTATTGCATGTTTGATATTATTACGCTTTTTTTCGTATTTTGTTCAAGTGTTGTGAGAGTGTCTTCGTACACTTCTTTTATAAAGTATTCATGCTTGTATGCGTATTGTCTATTCATAGACATTTTCTCATGGTACTATCTTTTCAATAAAGAGATGTTTTTATTGCCTTCTTTAGGGCTTGTGTTTGTCTTTTTAATGGACTTGTAAGATTGTTTCTTTTATCATTCCACAATATCTTGGTACATGTCATAAATTTGCACTTTTAAGATTATTACCATTTTACATCTTGGTATACGTATAATTGCAAATTATAAAGGGTTGATTTGTTTCTTGGATTATTCCAATTCCTTTCTCACACATGACATAGCTTAAATATTTCATGTTGTGTTTATTAAAGTCCTTTTTTGTATAATGATCATGATTGAACATAATTTCGTATATATGCAACATTATTGTTATATGGCAATAGAAATCACAAGAACCTTATTAATCTCAAAAAATGTTCCAAAATCTTTTTGGGCCGAAGCGGTTCTAACCTCAACGTATCTTATCAATAGAACTCCTTCATCTTCTTTAAAAATTCTTTCTCCATTTGAGAAACTTTACAATATGTTTCCCGATTATAAAAGACTAAGAATTTTCGGATGTAATGCTTTGTCTTAACTCACAAAAATGATAAACTTTCTTCTTGAGCTATTGAATGCATTTTCTTAGGATATGGCGAAAAACAAAAAGGTTATCGATGCTTTGACATATCAAATAATAAACTTTATATCTCAAAAGATGTCACATTCTTAGAAGAAGAAAATGGTTTTTCACATAAACCAAATGAAGATGTTGATTATTCCTTTTTATTTGACTTATTGCCTCAAGAAAAGGTCATTGATGATAATGTTGAATCTAGTGAATCGCTCATAGACGAGTTTGAACCTTCAAATGATGACCAAAATTTACAAGAAAATGTACAAAGGCAAATACAAGTGTACTCTAGAAGAAATGAAAGTAATCCTCCTTGTGCCCTTGAAAAATTCTCTCAAAATGAGTCAACCGAAGAAATCTCTCAGAGAAGATCAAATCGTATTTCAAAAATACCAAATAGATTTGTATCTTATGATTTTTTTTCTCCAAATTTTTGGGCATGTCTGCTTGCTCTTCACTCAATTCATGAACCAACTCATTATAATGAGGCCAGACAATATGCTCATTGGAATGAAGCAATGGAACTGGAACTTAATGCACTTAAGAGAGCTCAAACTTGGGAAATCGTTGATCCACCCAATGGTAAGAAACCCATTGGATGTCGATGGGTTTTTAAAGTTAAAACTAAGTGCGATGGATCTTTAGAAAGATATAAGGCTAGGTTAGTGGCCAAGAGATATGCCCAAGAGTATGGGGTAGATTATGATGAAACCTTTGCCCCTGTTACTCGAATGACTAGTGTTCGAGCTCTTATTGCAATAGCTTCTGCTAAAAAATGGCCAATTTTTCAACTAGATGTCAAAAATGCCTTTTTAAATGGAAATTTAAATGAAGAAGTTTACATGGAACCATCTCCTGGTATGAATTTAAATGGTAAAATTTTGAAATTAAAAAAGGCCTTATATGGACTTAAGCAAGCTCCTAAAGCTTGGTATGATAAGTTTAGTAATGTATTAATCAATTTAGGATTTACTTCTTGCTATATTGACACTGCTCTTTTTGTTAAGAAAACATGTGATTTCATTGCTATTCTTCTGTTATATGTTGATGATATGATCATCATTGGGGATGACAAAAAGGGGGTAAATGATGTGAAGTCTATGTTAAAAGAAACTTATGATATGTCTGACCTTGGATTCTTGAGATATTTTTTAGGAATCGAAGTGACTTACTCCCCGCGAGGATACATTTTATCTCGGATGAAATTGGCCGCAGACATTTGTACCAAATCTGGAATATCTGATGAAAAGAAAGTTGAGACTCCCGAAGTTATCAATGCAAAACTCAGACTTGAGGATGGTGTTCTTCTTGAGGATCCAACTCCCTATCGTCAATTAATTGGATCTCTCACCTACTTATCCATCACCCGTCCAGACATAGCTCATGCGGTTCATGCTGTAAGCCAGTTTCAGCATGCACCTATTACAGTTCATATGGCGACTGTAATGAGAATCGTGCGATACATCAAAAATATCATCTCCAAGGGACTCTTCTTATCCTCTTCCTCATCTCTTGAATTAACTGCTTTTACTGATGCTGACTGGGAGGAAATCCCAATGATCGTATCTCAACTACTGGTCTTTGTATTTTTTTAGGTGAATCTCTCATCTCGTGGAGGTGCAAAAAGCAGCAAAAGGTCTCTCTATCATCCACTGAAGCTGAGTATCAGGATATGGCAATGACAACAATGAAAATCGTGTGGCTCAGAGGGCTCCTTGGTGACATGGGTGTCCTCATTTTCTCACCCACCAAGCTCTGCTGTGATAACAAAAGTGCGATCTACATTGCAAGCAACCATACGTTTCACGAACGGACCAAGCATATCGAGATGAATTGCCACTATGTTCGAGATGAATACCTCAGAGGAACCATCACATTACCATACGTCACTTCAGAATATCAACTGGCTGACTTCTTCACCAAGGCGCTCCCAACTCCACGATTTATGTTTCTTCTTGGCAAACTTTCAGTCTTCTCCCCGTAAAGTTTGAGGGGGCGTGTTAAATTATGTATATATAAATATATATACATATACTTATATATATACATACGTATATATATACATATATGTATATATATACAGTTTTTTTCTTTTTGATTATCAAAATACCCGATAGGGGTATTTTGGTAGAACCCCATGTAACCCCTTTTTCCCTTTTTCTATTTTCCCTTTCTTCTTTTTTCCTTTTTTCTTTTTTTATCTTTTTGTAAGACCACAAGGGCTTTGTGAGATTGCTCCCTTTCATCATTATGTGCATTAAATATGCTTTAATTGCATATTGGATATATATGTGTTTCATATTGATTATCTTGTTCACATTGTTGTATGCATGAATTTAATTATCTTCGATTTTCTTGAGGGCTTTTCTGAATTATTATATTTTATATATGCATGATGTTGTTGATGATTTGTTATTTCATTTAAAATGGTTTTCTAAAAACTGTTTGGGATATTATTTATGCATAATTGTTTCTCTTCTTGATGATTTATGTCCTTTAGTAATCAAATTCTTTTATTTATTGATATTTATGGTTTCTTGAAAAATATGTTGATTTTGAGTTTATGATTTGATTTCATAAAAATTTATCCTTGAGGTATGCTCTTCTTATCTTAATGATTATCTAATGTTTCTCTTTTTCAAAAACATATTTAGTTTAAAACTATTGGGGTATGATATTTTTCTTTGTGTAGTTGGATCCTTTGTTTTGTTCTCTTTACATATTCTTAAAGATGTGATGGATTGAGAAATGAATATCTTTGATGCATCATATCATGAAGATGGACATAGCTATGAAGATGGACATAGCTGATGAAGGCGTTTGGGGACGATTACCAATGAATACATTCCGAGACTTGTATTTGCAAAATTCTCTAATGTGTCATAAAGATGGAGACTACCAATGAAGATATTTTGAAGACTTGTATTTAATGAAGACTTTCGAAGACTTGTATTTAATTAAGACCTTCGATGACTTGTAGTTTGAAACTTTCAATTATCACACCGTAGTTTGAGGGGGGTTGTTAAAATATATATATATATATATATATATATATATATATATATATATATATTGTATGTTATGTAATAGGTAATGCTCTCTAGGGGCGTTTTGGTCTTGTTATTCTTATGTAAATAGTGACTGTCCACTAGGGACAATATTATATTTTTGTTCTTTATTTTATTTTTCTCTTTATTGTATAGTGTAGGGGGTCTATATGACTGTTGGACTGTTCAAACAGTTGACTGTTGGAACAGTGACTACCTATGGGACTGTTCCAACAGTCATAAATACGACTTTTGAAACAGTGAATGCCTCTCTTAAATGCCCATCTTGGCTCTATATATAGAGTCTTTGTCCTCTTTGTAAGATACTGCTTTTCTTAAGCGTTCATGCTTAACATGAATATTTTTTATTTTTGTGTTCATCCCTTTAGTTCTTTGATGTCTTAGAATATACTTAGTGCTTGTGTAGTGCCTTTGTACTCTTGTATTGTCCCTTAGTTGGGCTTGTGTATGTGCATATGCACTTTGTGTCTATGATCTTATAAGCCCTTAGAGGCCCTCCTTTTGTACTTTCGCATATTTCATTGCAGTTAGGACTAAAGACAAAATTAATTGCTTAGGTATCTTTTATGATATATCTGATGATAAAGCAATATGAAGTATTGAAGTTATATACTTGCCCTTTATGATAGGCAAGCTGGCAAGTAGCCTCTAATAGGATGATAACTTGTGATCTCATGCTTTACATAGTGCGATTTTATCAATCGACCTATTTGATATAGAGAATTATGACTGATTTATATGAACTAATATTACATAAAATAGAGAATTATGTATGTTGGCTCCTTATATAACCTAGTAGGTATTTCTTATAACTGCATTGACAAATAAAAAGTAAATAATTCTAAGTGTAAAATCTCTGGAAGTCTCAGATAGGTGGCAACAATGGCGCTGAACTATTCTTTTCATGTACTCTCCTCTGAATTGCATTATCTGATGCTGTAATACTTGTGACAGGTTATTACTGCTCTTGAATTGGTTGAACAGCTTGTTGAAGAGCAGAGTCTGGACATTCTTCACACTGAGAAGTATTCTTTTTTGAAATCTCATCATTAGTTTCACTTGTGTCCTTGTAGTGTTAAATCCATTCAGTCACTTGCAATATGTGTCCACTCTATATTACTATCTATCTGTTTCTGGACAAATGAACTGGAATTTTGCCCTTTCCTTATGGTCAGAATTATTTCCCAGCCTTGTATTTGCCACTTGGTCTCGAAACTCATGCAGGGGCTAACATTGTGATGCATTTGTAGGAAAAAAGGAAAATGAAAGCTTACTGTAGTCCTAGTTGATAGTTGTACATGCTCCAATCTCATGTCAGCATTTCATTGAATTTTAAATGCAGGACCAGGTTAGGCCAGGTGAGAGAAGAGCTTACAAAGACAAAGTTGGATGAGATCCTCTGCCTGAGGACCATGTTGGCCAAGGTAACCAAATAATTATGATTATTTTTTAAATGATGTGAGATTGCCCAGGGTGTTGGGCAGATAGATGCTCTTCCTTTTTGAAGTGCTTCTATGTACTTCTAGTGGAAACCAAGTGCATTTTTTTTCAAATGTTCTTTATGTTGAAATATGCATTTTATGATGTAATAATGTTCTATGGTAACTTTGAATTCTTTGATAATTAAAACATGGTTACAGTTGAGGAAATCCTGTAACATTGTGTTCATGTCTCTCTCTCTCTTAAAAAAAAGTCCTGTCACAGATGTACAAGCATGCATTGATGCAGAAATGCACACATGAACACTCGTGCTGTCAATCAAGCTATCAAAGAAAAAGTGAACTGCCAAATTTGATGTAGAGGGAGATTATTAAACTGGATTTCTTGGAAAAGGGATGATCATGGTTGCTACTTTATCTATAATCATATGTTTCGGTTCTTTGGCTCTCAGGTTTGTCTTGTCTATGCTTTTCCCTTTTTGCTGTTTCCGAAAAGCATGGCGAAATTTGATAATTCTAGGAGGATTAGTGTGCCATAGAGACCTTGATGTTTAAATAGGATCGTGTGACTTGAGGATTACACCTGGGAAATGAAAAGTGAAAACATGTAATCATTTTTTTTTGTCTAGAGAACTAACATAGGAGTTAGTATGACATCTTACATCAAATTTATCACTTAAGGTAGCATAAAAAATGAATAACTGGAAGAGAGTCAAGCTAGTCTTTACTCTTGATACTCTTTATATATAGTCTTTAAGCAAATCATGTGTAAGATTAACCTAAGAAAGTGAGTAGAAGTTGATTTATACTATGGATGATAACTCAATCTCATCTTTTGTTCAGATCTCCATTGAATGACCATCTTAAGATGTTATATGCTCTTCAGTTGCTACATGTACAAAAGTTCACTGTAGAGAAATCTCCTTAAGACTGTTTTTATTGCGTACTTCTCTAAGTTGAAAACCTCTTAAATTCTTTGTGAGGATGATATCTTGGTTTTACTGGGTTGGAGACTGTTAGGTCAGCCTATGAACTTTTCCTGCATTTTCTACAAGTTTTTGCAAGGAATGGAGCAGATAGTGCTTCAAGCTGTCGCAGGAACCAACCTGTTCCTCTTCTCCTAGAGCCCAGTCAAGCAAGATGCATATGACCTGTAGAACATTTGTTTCTTTCATTAATGCCTCTCCGTGTTGATTACTATGTCTATTTCGTACTAATTAGAAAAGGTGACCCACCACTCTGTTTTGGAGCAAGATCATGATGTCTACTTTTGCAATGCAATTCTGCCAAAACCTGGTAATTGTTTCCTTTTTGTAATCATAGTATTGATTCCATCCATAATAAAAAAATCTCATGATGTTATCACGATAATTTGCAACACGCAATAATGTCACGAGATTTTCAAAATCATGTCTATTCTGAAAATACCATGATATATCACAGTATTTTCAATATTGTCATGCTATTTATAAGAAACACCATGGTATGAAAGAGGGCCACATTTGTAAATTGCTGACTTTCAAACCAAATTCTAACATTCAGAACATTTAAAACATTTAAAGATGTGGTTGCCTAGGCATCTGAGCAGCCCAATGTAGCCACCTACCAGTGTTATAAATAGAGGGGTGCATTGCCTCTTAAATAGAAAGAGGAAAGACCCTCCCTCTTCTTGGTGAATGATATAGGACTATCTTTCTATGGGTTCATTAGTGCAATATGTTACCCATAGTTTGATTGGTACCAATAACCCCATATCACTTATTATATATTGCCACATTATGAGCCTTATCAATATTATATCTCATATTACTGTTATCTTCTTTTATGTTATATATCTTTTCAATCTTTTTATTATATATTTATTATATAAGTTTTTAATAGACCAATATTTTCCTGAAAAAAAAACTAAAACTCCTGTTCCATTATCGAGAAATTGCTGAGATGACATTTGTGACTATGGTTTCATCATAAACAAAATATAGAAAAAATCAAAAGTTTCATTTCTCGTTAATATTATTTGATCTTGCAGTGATTGAAAAATCAGTACAGGGAGTATGAACCTCTAAGAGCATGCACCTCAACCTTACTCTCAGTAAGGTTAATAGGATTTTTGGTTATTTTTTCTTCTTAGATTGAGAGTAATCAAAATATGAAACATGAATAAGTCATAGGCCTTCTAATAGAAGGGACACTTAGATTCCTTGCTAGTCTCTACTGTAGCTACTCTGTTTTTCCTTTTTTATTTTCTAAATAAAAACATTAATATAGATGCTCTGTGGGAGTGTGAACCTCTAACTATGAGCTTGTACTTGAACCTTACTCTCACTAAGGATAAATAAAATTTCTTGATTTTTCTTTTTCTTCTTAAATTGAGAGTAATCATAAAAATCCATAGGACTTCTAAGTAGTACACTTAGATTCATTGCTTGTCTCTACTGTAGCTACTCTGTTTTTTTGTTCTCTTTTAAATTTTTTTTGTTTCTTGAACAAAGACGTTAGTGTAGATTAGGGTTGTCAAAAGGTCGGGTTTGGTTTGGACCCAGGTGGAACCAGACTTGGACCTGGTTTTTGGGTATGATATCGGGTTCGGACCTGGGTCTAATGGGTCCACTATAAGAAAAACCATACCCGGACCCAATAAGAACTACATGAACCAGACCGAGACCATACCCGGTAAAACCATATTTTTTATCATTTTTACATTGAAAATTTGTGGGTCTTAATCAGAACTCGGGTCGTGTCCGGGTTTGATATAAAATTTCACAAGCTATACCTGGGTCCATGTATTAATCAGACCTTTAGGTCCGGTCCGGACCTGGATCTTAATCAGGTCTTATTATTTATCACCATACCCATACCCTATAGGGTTTGGTTTGGGTCGGGTCTGGGTAAACCCGACCCATTGACACCCCTAGTGTAGATACTCTGTTTTCCAACATGTGAAGCCTGAAAAAATGATCTGAATACTTTTGGCTTAATAGCTCAATACTTATTTTGAAATTGCTATTAGCTCTGCATTGGTTTCAGGGTACATACATTGCTTGCTACTTTTGCTGTGCATTTATATGAATGAGTTTGATAAATTAGCTGTTTTCTGCAGCCTTTTCTATGTAGTACTGTAAAAAACCTACCATGGTCTCATAGGTTTATTGAAACCAGAGTTACCAGAAGCTTCTTTGATAGGTGGGAAGCCTGCTTCCCGAAAACTCGCTTTGAAAGCGTGAAACTCCTCACTTCCGAAACTTGATGGGAATCTCGATTCTCCCACGCTTCTCCTATGCTTTCCACACGCTTCATCTATTCTTCTTATATGTTTTCTCACTCTACTTTTCATTTTCTTATGTGTTTCCTTTCGTGCTTCTCACTGACTTCCATGTGCTTTCTCTAAGTTGACAATCATCATTTTTAGATTTTATTAATTTTTTTTTCTTACACTAAAAAATCATGGAATTTAAAAATAATAATTGTTATTTTAGTTTTTATTTGCATTCATTTGGATTCCCATTTAATTCTTATACTGTTTTTTTATTCCTCGCTTCCCGCTTCCTATACATTTTCAAATGCATTGCTTCCGCTTCCCGTATCATTTCCTGCTTCCAGTTTCTAGTTTGGCAACCTTGGTCGAAACCCTTTCTAGTTAATCTTCATGGAGCTTTATTTTAAAGCTTATTCAAATATTATTTTGGTTGCATAGAGTTTGTCAAGACTTTTATGCCTAAACTGTGGTCAATAAGGCATGTGTGTGTGTGCATGTGTGTAATTCACTAAATATTAAAATAGAGGCATACACATAACTACATGTAGAGGCTCTGTTTATGAGTAAAAAAGACTTGGGAGTTTCAACTGGGTTACTCTAAGGTAATACAAGTGCCAAAAAAAATGTTACAAAGTGACTACAAGAAGACACAATTACATAAGCACAATGTCTCTAATGGACAAGATACAATATGCCACAAAGGGCAAAGAAAAACATACGCGAGAGAAGAGAACTTGAAATAATATTGGAGCCTTCATTGAAATGCTTGAAAAATCATTGAGAATAATAGGGGAGAAGTCCCTTTTATATACACCACAAGAGGGGCCAAGGGGAGCTCCCCAACGGTCACAATAGTCACATTTGTGACCGTTGGGGAGGGTCCCAACGACTCTTAAGGGATCCCCTTTTTACCTCTTTAAAAAACCAAAAAGAAAAGAAAAAAAATACAAAAATACAAAAATGTCCCTAATAGACATGAATATTTACAAAATGATGAAAAGACCAAATTGCCCCTAGTGGGTGTTATAATGTATATATATATATCTAATTTTTTTAACACCCTCCCTCAAACTGATTGTGAGATCACCGAGAGTTTCCTTAGGAGAAAGTAGAAACAGGGTGATGGCAAGGCTTTGGTGAAAAAATCTACTAACTGATACCTTGAAGTGACATATGATAGTTGAATGGTGCCTCGTAAAAATTCATCTCGAACATAATGACAGTCTATCTCGACGTGCTTTGTTCGTTCTTAGAAAGTGTGATTGCTAGCAATTTAGATAACACTGTTATTGTCGCAACACAACTTCGAAGGAATAGAGATAATGACTCCCATATCTTTGAGCAAACTTCTCAACCAAACAAGTTCAATGGTAGTTGTTGCCATGGCCCTATACTCAGCTTCCGTGGAAGATAGAGACACCTTTTGTTGTTTTTTACATCTTCAAGAGATTAATGATTCTCCAAGAAAAATGCAATAACCTGTTATAAAAATACGATCATTGGGGTTACCACCTATAAGCAATTAAATTAGAAGATGAAGAAGAAGATAAGAATGGTCCTTTGGTTATGGATTCATTCAAATATCTGATAATTCGCATGATGGAAGCCATGTGAATAGTAGTAGGAGCATTTTGAAATTGACTTATACTATGAACACCATGAGCAATATTTGGCCTGGTAATAGACAAATATGTTAGTGATCCAATCAATTGACGATAAGGAGTGGGATCTTCTAAAGGAGTTCCATCATCGACTCTCATCTTAACGTTGATTACTTCTAGAGTCTCCACTTTCTTTACGTCAGTTAAGCCAGACTTGCAATAATATCTGATGTAAGCTTCATTTGAGACAAAATATATCCTTGAGGAGTATGCAACTTCGATCTCTAAAAAAGACCTTAGATATCCAAGGTGAGACATATCAAAATTGCTTTTAAGAATATTTTTAATAAACTCAATGCCCTTTTTATCATTCCCAGTGATGATCATGTCATCAACATATAACAATAAAATAGTTATGTGATCAACTGCGTACTTAATAAAATGAGCAGTATCCGTATAACAAGAGGTAAAACTATTATCAAGAACAACTTTACTAAAGCGATCATACAAAGATTTTTTTAGCTTGTTTAAGACTATAAACAACTTTATTGAGTTTAAGAATTTGTCCTTTCTCAATCTCAAGACCCTGCGGAGGATCCATGCAGACTTTTTCACAAAGGTTCCTATTTAAAAAGGTATTTTTGACGTCTAATTAATAGATAGGCCATTGTTTAATAGATGCTAAGGCTATTAAGGTTCTTACACTAGTCATCCTAGCAACTGGAGCAAAGGTTTCCTTATAATCAATTTCATATTCTTGTGCATACTCTTTAACAACTAACCTAGCTTTGTATCTTTTTAATGTCCCATCACTCTTAATTTTAACTTTATAAACCCATCTACATACAATAACCTTTTTTCCTAAAGGGAGACCTACAATCGTCCAAATGTTAGCTTTGTTGAGTGCTTCTAATTCAAGTCTCGTAGCATCAATTTAATGCGGATGTTGCTCGGCTTATGTAAAGTTGAAAGACTCATGATAGGAATGGATCATCATTAGACAAGTTCTATAATTTAGGGAAAAAGAATCATATGACACAAAATTTTGAGATCTACTATTCCTAGAAGATCGCCTAGGTAGGGATTCTTCAACTTGGCCTTCTAAAGAAATGTCTTGAGAATATATGTCAAAAGCATTTTGATGTTCATTTCTCTCTCGCCGAGTATACACATGTATATCATTGGGATTCTCATTGTGAGAATCATCATTTTGATGAAACAAAGCATCATTTTGATGAGAATTGTCATCACAAATATTATCACAAATAGTATCATTAAAATCTTTAGACTTATTTCTAGGTAATAAGTCAAAGAGAAAAGAATAATCAACCTCTTCCTTAGATTTTTGAAATTCAAATCCATTTTGTTCTTCAAGAAAAGTCACATTTCTTGAAATATAGAGTTTGTTATTTTTAATATCATAACACCTATACCCATTTTGATTTTCACCATAGCCAATAAAAGCACATTCAAGAGCTTTTGGTGAAAGTTTATCTTGTCCTTGAAAAAGAACAAAACATTTACAACAAAAAATTCTTAATATTTTAAAATCTAGAGACATTTTGAACAATTTTTCAAAAGGAGAAACATTTTTTAAAGATGCGGAAGACATCCAATTTATAAGATAAATTGTGAAAGGAGCATCTTCTGCCCAAAAGTTCTTTGAAACATTTTTAGAGACAAGAAGAGTTCTTGTTGTTTTAATAAGATGCCTATGAGTTTTAGGACAAGATCTTTGATGAATAATGCAGTTTTGTTTACGATAGTTTTGAAATTCATTTCACATGTATTCACCTCTAGAATCAGATCTAAAATTGGCTATATTGTTTTGAAATTGATTTTGAATAAGGATATGAAATTCTTTAAAAATAGAATAAACATCAAATTTGTTTTTAATAAAGTAAACCCAAGTTTATCTAATAAAATCATCAATAAAAACAACATAATATGAATATCCTCCTTTAGACATAACATGTGCTGATCCCATATATCCAATGCACTAATTCAAATGGTCTTTTGAAAATAAAGTTGCTACGTGGATAAGGACGAGAATGCATTTTTTCCAAGGATACAATCATTGCATGGTATGTCACATGGGTGCGGGTGCGGGGATTTGGCACTTCCAAAAAACCCGGGTGCGGGGGTGCGGCAGGGGCAAAAATGTAATATATATATATATATATATATATATATATATATATATATAAGGGGGTCCGGGGTTCCTCCGACGCAGGTTTTTTCAAATTTCATTTTATATACAGCTGCATAGCGCACCCATCTCATCAGGAGAACAGTGAATACTAATAGCCAGCAAGGCTACCACCATCATTATCATTTATTATGGAGAGAGAAAATCCTTTACGAAAAAGAAGGATCAGCAAGGCTACCACCATCATTATCATTTATTATGGAGAGAGAAAATCCTTTACGAAAAAGAAGGATCAGGATTGAAAAGGCAGGAGCAGCAGCAGCAACAACTGTCAACAAATTTTTTTTTTTAAATTTTGCAGCCCATTTCATAGGGCAAATTTTTTTTAAAAAAAAATCCAAAAAAAAATGGACCTAAATGATCATGGGTGCAGTCAACGCACCCAGGATCGGGTTGACCGCACCCGCACCCGCACCCGAGTCGAGTCGCGTCGACGCGGGTGCGACACCCTGCTAGCCGAATCCCTGTGACATAGATTGCATGTAAATTCTTTTTCATTACAAAATTTTTTCACAAAAAAGAAAAGGATACAACTTAGAATTATTGGGGTGATCGAGTCTTTTGTGCCAAGTAACAATATCTTTAGATTGAACATGATTACAAAATAATTTGGATGGCAAAGACAAAAAATCCATGTAATATAGGTCTCTTTTTCTATGGCCTTGCCCAATCCGCTTCCCGAACTGGGGATCCTGCATATAGTAATTAGTTGGTGAAAAAGAGACACTATATCCAAAAATCGGTTATTTGAGAAACGGAAAAAAGATTTAAGTTAAGTTTTGAAATAATCCTAACTTTTCGAACATAAAATTCTTTGCCTTGACTAAATTTTTTTCAAGGTTTTCCATCCCTTTAACATATAATAATGTTCTATCAGTCGTGGAAACGAATGATTTAAAAAGACGTGGTTTGAATAAAAAAGATGCATTTGGACTCATATGAAAGGAGACACCCGAATCAAGGATCCAAGATGACATACCGAGAGTTGATGAGACCGCGACACCAAAGGTGGAAGGTGTGGAAGAGTTGATTCTCATGAATTGTTGGAGAGTTTTCGTAAGTTGAGCAATGGAGTCCCTTATGTCTATCTCTTTATTATTATTCACTTGAATTGCTTGGACTATCTCCAATGGAAGCCACCTTCTTTTTAAACTTGGGACAATTGGGTCTAAGATGACCCTATTCATTACAATGGTGACAAACAATTTTTCTTCCTCCACCATTATTATTTTTTCAAAACTGAGGAGGTTTATATGTCTTCATGTTATTTTCTGGTTTAGATACCGCATGAACCTCATCAAAGTCTTTTTTAAGAGCCAAACAAATTTATTCTTAGCATAAATTGGCAAGGATTCCACTAAGAGGAGTATAAACCTTATGAAGAATGGATCCTTTTAGTTGTTTAAATTTGGGATGAAGCCCATGAATAAATTGAAAAAATCATTCTCTCTCCATTTGCTCTTGCCTCATGGTAATAGTGCTTCTTTCCCATTGTGGTTCAAGGAGAGCAAGTTCATCCCATAGAAGGGATAGAGTACTATAATAGTCTCTAATAATCATATCTCTTTGCTTGGTTCCTCTTATTTTTTCTTATAAAAAGAAATGTCTAGCAAGGTCCTTTTGAGTATACATACCTTTCATGAAGAACCATGCTTCATTTTTTTTTTTTTAATTTGGCTAGATTAACACAAATCTTGAGCTCCACATTATTCATAAACCATGCCAATATTTTGACATGCTTATTTTCCCAATCTTCAACTTTGGATTGATATTCTTTAATACCTTTGGCCTTTTCTTCATCACCCAAAGCTTTTTCTTCATTCCCTTCCTTCTTGGGGAGCTTCAATTGTAGTACAAGAGTTCCACATACATATCCTCAAAGTTTCTTACCTTTGAGGTTGTTTTCCATAGCGGCCATCCACATTCTATAGTTGGTCCTATTTAATTTGAAGGGAAGGTCGATCTTTGCATCTTTGTTGGCTATTGCGGAAGAGTTGAAGAAGAACAAGAGTATGAAGGTTAATAACACTCAAATATAAGAGTGAAAAATCCCAAGAGTGCTTCCAACACCTAGTGGCTCTGATACCATGTAAGAAAATTCAAGTGCCAAAAGAACAATGTCACAAAGTGACTACAAGAAGCTACAATCACATAAGCACAATGTCTCTATTGGACAAGATACAAGATACAATATTCCACAAAGGGCAAACAAAAACATACACAAGAGAGAAGAGAACTTGGAGCCTTTATTGAAATGCTTGAAAAAGTGTTAAGAATAATAGGGGAGAAGTTCCCTTTATATACACCACAAGAGGGGACAAGAGGAGGTCTCAGAAGAGTCGTTGGGAGATCCTCATAGGTCACATTTGTGACCGTTAGGGAGGGTCCCAACGACTCTTAAGGGATCCCCTTTTTACGCCTTTAAAAAACCAAAAAGAAAAGAATAAATACAAAATATAAAAATACAAAAATGTCCTTAATGGGCGTGAATATTTACAAAAATGATGAAAAGATCAAATTGCCCCTAGTGGGCATTACAATATATATATATATATATATATATATATATATATATATATATATATATATATATATATATATATATATATATATAACATCCATATATTTTAACAGTTACTTGATTCAAATCAATAAAAAAAAATGTATAAAGCCGATGCCTTCTTGTGCTTGACCGTTTTCAATTTGTTTTCATTATTTCTTTTGTGGCAATTTCTTTCTTATTTTCTTTTTTTTTCCAGAATCAAACTGATTGGTAGAAGCAGTTGCAACAATTTGGCATGATTAGTTCTGGATGAAGCCATTGATTAAGAATTTATATCTGCTGATTCTATCCTATAGTCTTAGGTCAAGATGTAATTGGAAACATGTTCTGATACTTAAAATTTTTGTTTTCCTGGTGGTTCAATGCAAATTCTGGATTTGCATATTTGTTCTCTTTATGGTTAACTTGTTTAGTTTATATTTAAGAAATTAAACTACAAATTCCTGAAGTTGATTCAAAGTTTCATGGAAAATAGTCTTCCATTATGGGTTTTACTGAATGTTAACATTGGTTTTAGGGAGAATAAAATGCTCTAATTATAATTCTCACTAATATAAATAAACAAAACCCTTTAGTACTTTTTGTTTAATAGATATTTTGTTGGAGGTTCCATGTCCTAGCGTTAGGCTCTAGAACAGGTCAAGTCTTTGTTGATTGTCATCATGGAATGATGAACATTACCAGAAGGAAAACTATAAAATAACTGTCTTTGTGATTGATAACAGCCCTCATCGAGAAACACTCATCTTCATGATGATCATCATCAAGAAGCCTTATCCCAATTAAGTTGAGACAGCTTTGCAAGTCCTATATTTCTGTTCCTTTATATCTAAAGCTAAAATCTGTCAACACATGCTCTTTCATATTCTCACAGCTTGTTTCCAAATTTTCTTTAGTTTCCTGTTTTTAGTAACTCTTGCATCTTATCACTGTTTTTTTTGTACATCTTCACTGCATGGACTCTGACTTCTCATTGATCCTTAGCTGCCCAAGAGTAATCTCTGCACACGTATGATCATCTTATTATGGTCCCTTTGTTGGTACTAGAAATAGTACCTCTAGCAGATGTATGACAACCCTACACAGGTAGATCAAGGTATATGAATCTGTCAAAATCCAAGTTACCAAAGCAAATCCATCCTCAACCTAGTCAAGGAAGTTCCAATTATGTAGTTTTGAATTTTGAAACTGCCTTTTTGTTCATTGCTTTTGTTTGTTTAATGGAAGTCAATTTTCTCATATTCATTTGCAAAGAGTTTTTGGGGCATTATTAGTCAAGTTGTTGATGTCTCAGGCAGAAGAGAACAATCATATGGTTCGTGCACGCTTGGAGTCCCTAAAGAAAGGAAGAGCAGATGTGTCCATTGCAGCAACTGCTGTTGAAAAGGTATTCTACCGTTATTTGACAATTTGTTGTAAGTGTAGGGCCAAAATCATTCTCTGAGGCCGTAATAATTTTGCACTGATCTTAACTTGCTTCTTCACTAAGTTGATTAGAGGCACACCTTAATATGGATCTTCAGCCCAACTTAGTTTGACCTATGGTTGAGTGGCTGGAAATTCTCATGACAGGGCAAAATTGCATCAAGTTGATGCACAGCTTGCTCAGTTGTCACCAATTCTATTTCGTTCAAATCCCCACCAAATTGCTTAGGATCTATGCGTTGCATATGCAAACTCTGGTGTTTTGTGATTTCATGTTCTTACCATTTCCCTCTTTTTTCATGTCTGGATGTCACTGCATAATGTGGTTTCTGTTGTACAAATTCTACAGTTGAAAAGCTCTAATCAGCAGTATGGGCAGATAGCATTGCCCTAACATCATGTTTTTGCTGCACCTACAAGTTCATGTTGGTAATCTTTCTGAACTGTTTATTTGATATCAATGTCTTGGGTTTGAGAATAAAACCAAAAGCACCTAACTCATTGCCAGAAATATCTTGAAGAGACTTGTGGGGAAGATTTTCTGAGCATCCATATACCTTTATGTACTATGTTGTGTTGTGTAAAAGCGATGTCATCTTCCTGCCTTTGAAGCAAGGCCCAATCCTTTGCATTGCAAACTGATTGTCCATCTGCCTCTTTACAATGTTGCGCTGTATAAAAGTGACAATCTTGCTGCCTTTGAAGCTGGACCCAATCCTTTGCATTGTGAACTGATTGTCCATCTACATTTGGCATGGCTGCTTGACAAAAAAATTATAAAGTTGCCCATGTCATACCAGGAGTGTACTTCTGCGTGTTTGATTTCAAAACAATGTGGATTTCTATACAAGAACCATGCAGCGTTGATTCTTGATCTTCAAGATCTACCCTGTTTGAACAAAAACATGGTTTCTCATTTTGGGCTGCATCCAGGCTAACAAACTGTGTGTTAGCATTGTTGATTGAAGGTGTTTAATTATGTCATTTGCAATATTTGCTTATCTATGTCAAATAAGGTAGTTGGACTATTGGAATTGCAATATTAACCAACGGATCTTGAGTTTGAATCTATGTCACATGGGTGCGGGTGCGGGTGCGACACGGGTGCGACACGGGTGCGGCGCAATTTTAAAAATTTTGGACACGGGGACTCGGCTATATATATATATATATATATATATATATATATATATATATCCAGTGTGTGCATATGTCTATATAAATTTTGGACTCGGCTCGTGACTCTTCCAAGTTGTCTCAGATCCTCAACTAACTGAGTTAAAATAGTAGTATAACTGGGTTAGAACCAAACTAGGCTGAGTTTATCATTGACTCAGCTGAGTCTTAGCTACCATGGGAATAAAACATCATCAAGGTATTAATTAAAAGCATTAACTAAAAGCATGTTCTGGTAAATGCATTAAATATCTTTTGCTAAAATTCATAACATTAATTAAAAGCATTAAAAGCTTTTAATTTTTCAAAGCTAGATTTGAAAAAGAGAGAGAGAGAGAGAGATCTCGGTGGATGAGAAAGTGTTGCTACTCGTGGATGAGAATTTATTAGCTTTTATAAGAGAGAGAACTTGGTGGATGAAAAGTGTTGGTACTCGTGGATGAGAATTTATTAGCTTTTAAGATTGAGAGAGAGAATTAAATGATAATATTTAAGAATAATTTTTTTTTCTGGGCCTAATGTTTAAGACTCATGCTATATATATATTTTTAAAAAATATATAAAAAGATCTTTTTTTTTATACTAAAAATGGACATTTTTGGACTCGGTCAACGTTGACCGAGTCCAAAATTAAGACGGACTCGGCCTGGACTCGTTGACCGAGTCCGACTCGGCGTTGACCGAGTCCAGGTCGTGTCCGAGGCCGCACCCGTGTCCGCACCCGTGTCGGGGCGTGTCGACTCGGGTGCGGCACCTCCCTAGCCGAGTCAGTGTGACATAGGTTTGAATCCATATGGGCAACCCCCATTCTGACTTTGAAAAAAAAATACGTGTAAACTCTTAAAGATAGTTTGTTGTTTCAGAATAGTCATGGACTCCCTAATTTGAGTATGGACTCGGTACGGACCATTTCTAAAGTCATAGGTAGGTGTTTTTTGATTAATTTGAGCCTGCAGATGTGTATCATTGTTTATTCACTAGAAAACATTCTTTAGATTGATCTTTTTTATGAAAAAGCTATATTTTTTCATTGCAATTGATTTATAGATTTTTCTTGTTTAAATCCTTGCTTTTGCATAAGAAAACTTCCATCTATTAGATGTTCTTCTCTAAATAAACCTTAGAGATCATATTGGTTCCGTGTGATTTACAAAGCATGCAATAAAACATTAAAAAAAGAGGTTCCTATCGAGTTCATACTCAAATTTAAGGAATTCAGATCAATTTGCAAAACATAAGAAAACATTAAAAATCATTTCTATCCTTACCGTACCATTTGTACTGTAGGAGCAAACCAATTCTCCTCTCTCCCTTCTCTTGCTATATATATATATATACATGTACTGTCTTTGCAAAATAGCATGTTCCTCAAAATGCCTACCAAAATGCTGAAATCCTGCTCAGATCCAAAGTTTTGATTTTTTATTTTTTTAAGACAATTTTGCCATAATTTTCACAACTCATGGTTGCAAATGTTCTCAAAATATGTGAACCCCCTTTTATTAAAAAAATGTATACGTGGCACATGCAGGACATAGAAGAACATTCATACATTTCCACCTTCACAACTTATAATTGCTAATGTCTCCAAAATATGTGAACCACTTTTTACTAAAATCATATAAGGGGCATAAACATGATGACATTCACATGTGAAGGCTAGGATATTGGCAAATGTGAGTGTTTAGTTAAAGGAGGTTTGCACGTTTTACATTTGCAAATATGAGTTGCGGAAGTTATGTATTTGCACGTTTTTTTACTTATGCTCCTTACACATTTTTTTTTATACTAAAAAGAGGTTCACACATTTTGAGGACATTCACATCCATGAGTTGCGAGCGTTGTGCTATATTTTGAGAAGGGAAAAATATTTTAAACAAATTGAGAATCAAAATTTTGAATATGGTGGGGATTTTAGCAAATCTAGGCATTTCGAAAAACATGCCATTTTGCAAAATCATGTCTTTAAAATGTGGGGTCACTTTAGGATCCTTAAAAATCATAGTTTTTTGGCAAGGTTGTCAATGGGTCTAGTTTGACCCATACCAAAACCCATAGCGTCAAAACTTGTAGGGTCAGGATTTGGTGATAAAAAAAGGAGGTCCAATTAGAAACCAGATCAGACCCAAAGGGTTCAATTAGTATATGGAGCCAGGTATGGTTTGTGAAATTTCATACCAAACCCGAGTTTGACCCATTAAGACCTGTGAATTTTCTATATAAAATGATAAAAAAGTGTTATTTTATCGGGTATGGACAAGGTCTGGTTCATTTAATCCTTTTATGGTATGAGTTTGGTTTTTCTTATAAGAGACCCGATAGGATCTGGGTCGGGACCCATATCTGCACCTCAAATCTGGGTTTGCACTCACTTGTGTCCGAATCACATCCGACCTGTTGACACCCTTAGTTGAAGGTATTTAGTTGATTTGAATATATATAAAATTAGTGCTACTTACCGGTGACCATCTTGATCCGATTTGTGTTCAAGCCTAACCAACATCCAACCTGATTATGCATAAACTACCAAATACAAACAGCTGATCTGTTTATATCAAAGCTTTTATTTGATCTTACCCAGGTAAATGATTGTATTGAATGATTAATTTGCCACATTTTCTTAAAAACCTATAATTTTTGCTATTCTCTCGATGTCTAAAATTATAAACATCCAACTTTGTTATAACCTTTTTACCCTTTGTAATTGTGAATTGACCGGTTATTGTGATAAAATTGTATCGCTCATCGTCTAATGCAAACTTTCATTTAAATTCAGAATTGCACGTTTTCTTATACGGACATTACAAATTCGCTTAAATTAATTTGTGAACATTCATTGAAACTAAACCCACTAAAATTATAAATATCTTACTTATTTGCATATACAATACGAACCTTGTATAAATTTATTTGTACACATCTGGTTAGATTGAAACCAATAAAATCACAAATATCTTACTTATTTGCATATACTTTACGAATTTGCATAAATATATTTGCGAAAATTCGGTTAAATTGAAACTTAGAATATTCTTAACATTTTACTTATTCACATATACTTCATGAATTTGCATAAACATGTGTGAACCTTCATTTGAGCTGAACATCGTAATATTACAAATATCCTATTTAAATATTTATGAATTTATTACATACATGTGAGTTTTCTTATTATTTGCGAAGTTTGCGAATTATATATAAACTCATTTTTGTACCTAGGGTTTCTTCTTTTTGTTTATGTTTGCAAAGCACTTCCTTGTAGAACCTTCTGCATTGTTTCTCTCCCCTTGCAACGATTCTCGTGTAATTTTGTGCTGCATTTGGTGTAAAACCCAAAAAAAAAATAATAACTTAGATTCGGGTCAGATCCGGACCTGGATCCAACCCAGACCCAATGGAGGCACCGCCTCTCTCGTGCCTTTTAAAGACAGCGAGGCAAAGGGGGGAGGTTTCTCGAAACCTCCTTCCCCTCTGCTCTCCCATTCTTTCTCTCTCGTCTCTCTGTACTCCCTCTCCCCTTTTACTTGGCGTCGGAAACCTCACCACCACCGGTGACCCCCTACGGCAAGCTCCTCTCCGGCGAGCTCCCTCCGGTGACCTCCAGGTATGCACCCTCATCCTTCTTCTCCTTTTATTTTCGTCTCTCTCTTCCTCACTCTTCGTTTGCGTAGGGAGGGGTTGAGCCACCTCCTTGCCTCCCTCGATCGCAAGGGAGGGGCATAGCCCCATCCCTATGATGTGTTTTACGAGGGAGGGGCCCAACCCCCTCCCGATGTCTCTGTTTGCAGGGGAGGGGTCAAGCCCCTCCCTGCGTGTCATATTTGGCGGGGGAGGGGTCGGTCCTCCTCCAAGCGTCTCCGTTTGGCAGAGGAGGGGCCGAGCCCTCCCTGTGCTCCCTGCGGCCAAGGGAGGGGTCATACCCCCTCCCTGCACCATCTTTAGCAGGGGAGGGGCCCAACCTCCTCCCTGCTCCCTTTTACAGTAGGGGAGGGGTCGAGCCCCTCCCTGCTCCCTATTACGGTAGGGGAGGGGGTCAAGCCCCTCCCTACTCCCTTTGATGGTAGGGGAGGGGGTCGAGCCCCTCCCTGCTCCCCTTTTTCTGGCAAGGGAGGGGTTAAGCCCCCTCCCTGCTCCCTCTTCTCTGGCGTCAGGCAGGGGCTTCGCCCCCTGCCTATTCATGTGTTCGTCAGGCAGGGCCTCTTTGCATATTTGGTAGGCAGGGGCGAAGCCCCTTGCCTCCCCCTTTGTGGCCCCTACCTCTTTGCTTTTCGGCTGGCAGGGGCAGAGCTGCCTTCCTCTTCCCCAACATTAGGCAGGGGCTTCACCCCCTGCCTATTCGCATAATCGCTAGGATGGGGACAAGTCCCTACCTCCTTGCATGCTCGACAGACATGGGCGAAGCCCTTTGCCTCCCTTTCGTTGTTGACAGGCAGGGGCTTCTCTTCTACTTTGTTAGGCAGGGGCACAACCCTGCCTGCCCTTGCTTTCTGAGGGCAGGGGTGTAACCCCCTGCCTCCTCGTAGTTTGTTGACAGCAGGTCAGCAGGGGCTCGCAACCTCTGCTTCTTGTGCTTATAGCAGGTGTGCAATGGCACAATGCCCTTGCCTCTGCTTCCTTCACGTCAGGACAACGACAATGCTCCCGACCTTCTATTTTTGGTATTAGCTTGCTAAGACTATCACTTTTATAGCTCGTACGATGGATCCCGCTTGCGTTCCGTGGTCCGAGCCGTCAATCGCCTACACCCATAGACACCAACAAGCTCGCAACTCTCTAAGGTAGGGGAAGATTGCATGGAGGACTTGGACAATTGAATTGAGTTTAATTAACTAAAAAGAACAATTAAATATATATATATATATATATATATATATATATATATATATATATATATATATATATATATATATATATATATATATATATATATATATATATATATATATATATATATATATATGCATTTAACTCAAGGACGCGGTTTCGCGATCTTTGTCATTTACTTTCTGTCATGTCTTTACTTTGCTGTCGTGCTTTGTGCCCAGGTTCTTTGATACAATAGTACGGTGTGGACTCGGTACACACCGATCCATGATCCAAACACACACGAAAGTTTAAACGATAGAGAATCTGGACAGAACTCTGAGAAACGGGTTTTTGGGACCCGGGCACTGTACTTCGGTAGAAATGATCCAAATGAAAGTTGTGCGCGACTCACACAACTTTTCAACGAATCCAGAAACATCAGATTCGGAGGAGGAATGTTCGTTCCACGGACGCGAAATCGAGACTGCTAAATAAGTCCAACGCAGACTATCAAATTCCACACTGTTCGAAGGGGTTTTCAACCCCTTAAGCGATGGAGTTTGTTGAAACTCACAACTGAGCAATCGAAGGTCAAGTCCAAACCTTTCTAAAGCACTAGGAGTCAGAATTTTCTGTTTTTTCTACCATCCTCTACGAATTTTTGGAATGGTGACGATGATATTGTTGCCCTTTTCAGGGATGACACCGGCGACCCCTAACAAAGGGGCTCTTCCCTTCAGCCATTGGCTTCAGAGGCCGACCGAATCACCACTGGTGACGGTGGTTCTCCAGCGATCGTCCACCTCTGCCAGTTACACCGGTTTCTCAGAAACTGAACCTTTCACCCTCCCTAAAGACGAGGATGGAAGAGCCGATCGATTATTGCCCTCCCGTTACTGTAGACAACACCAACGAGGTCATCGACGCCGGCGATCATCTGCCCCCTCACCTCCCTGGCGAATGCCGATTATGTGAAGGGCATCCGACAACGATTGGATGACAACTGTGCCCCCCCCCCGCGACAACAACCGGATGTCCACATGTAGTGGTTTGTAATATTTTTTTTATACTCATATGCCGTCGGGGCTGCAACCTCCACTGGTGGCTGGCCGTCGCCTGCACGGCTGACAAGGGCAGGCGGTGGCACTGGTGAGTCCCATTGTCCACCACCGTACTACGTTGGAGGAGGGATAATATCGAAAAACCTGTAGAGGTGTCGACATTTCGTCAACTTGCGATCGCTGGCACCGACGGCAGACCGAGATGCTGACGGCGATGATGACCCCCACCCTGGCCGACAGACGTGATCCACTGAGTCAGGTACCATCCTGCAGGTGGCTCGAAAGTCTCCCTTGAGAGATGAGAGCGGGTAGATATGGGCTGCTACGAAATTTTCGGGAGGTTATGTCCCTGAATACCCTGATAAAATTGAACCTACAACCTGAAAACTCGCCCCCAGTCACGCTGGACTTCAGGCGGCCACCGACACCGGTGGTTCCGCGGGTGACAATGTCTGCAGTAAGGTGGGTTCTGATGGGGTTGACCCCCTCTCACCTAAAACCAAAACAATGGCAACAGAGGTACCAGTTAGTGCCGCATGAATGTCGGCACACCCACACGTGCAATGGATGCGTGGTGCGGGTCCATAACCCAATGTTGGCATTATTTAAAATGCCGTAAAAATAAATAGTACATACTAGTATTCTTTCTATGGAAGAAGTGATGTGTGGGTGCTTTGTGTTCTCGTCAGCCTAGAAGTCTTCAAGTCGATGGTGAGCAAGACCCCGAACCCAATGAAAAATGATGATACCCTTGGTTGCACTCGTTAAGCAGCCATGCTTCAATTCATAGTGAGAGGGTTACATCCATGGCATTCATCTATGTGATCCCTTCACATGCCATATTTAATGTAAACCTTTTCACATTCACCTAACCCCTTTCTCACTAATTCTCATTAATACCTTTCCCCCAATTACCGAGGAGTAATTTTCATGGCAAGAGTGGTTCAGTTGGGAGGTCCTGCGACACCAAGCCCAAAGTGGTGACTATTACAAAGTCTCAACATGACGAGAAAAGGTCCAAAGTGATATTCTTCCATTGTGATGAGAAATGGTTTCTCAATCATAAGCGCAAAAAGTTAATTTTCATGGTTGTGGATAATCAAGAAGAATATAGTGGGGAGGATCATGAGTCCCTTGATTCAAGTGTGAGAAGATTGTGACCACATCAGATGTGATATATCATGTTCTTTCTGGCAATAAATGGCTCTGATCTATGCGCATTGAATGGGTTTTTACTCGGCAACAAAGTTGGAGTCTTGGTTGACACCGGTTCAACTTACAACTTCATACTTAGTGATCTTGCTCACTTGGCAATCAAAGAGCACCCTTTGTTTGAGGTTATCGTGGGTGATGGAAGGACATTTCAATGTGTGAAAGTGTGCCAAAATGCACTTCTCAAGCGGAGTGAAGAAGAAGGGGGTTGATATTGTAGTCAGCATCCCATGGCTTCACAAATTGTGGAAGTGACTTGGGATTTCAAATCGATGATTATGAGCTTCAGAATTTTCTCAAATTACATTCATTCAAGGGCCCAATTCCCTGGAACAAACATCCCTAAGGGGACAAAAGATGTCCTTAAAGAGATTTCAAGAAATGCACCTGAACATGGGGGAAATGAGGTAGTTGGCCAAGGGCAATTGCATGTGTTTTCTTCCGTCGCTTCTCAAAAAGACGATGAGGAAACTCAGAGGATTGTAGCAAAACCTTAGGAAGACCCTAGTAGCCACACCCATTACAAACTCAAGGGGGAAGTGCTCTACTACCGGGGCCGCTTGTGGATCGACAATAGTGAGTTTGTGGGAGAACTCCTTAACCAATTCCTTGACACGCCAAGTGCTAGACATACCAAGACTTCACAAAGGATGAAAAAATATTTTTATTGGTGGGGGGGGGTGTGAAGCACATGATAAGAGAATACGTGCATGCAAAAAATGCCAAGAGAACAAATGTGATACAAGGAAGGCTCCTAACACCTTTGCCTATACCCAAGGGGGGGCATGACAAGATATTTTCATGGACTTTATATAGTCATTAAAACATTCCCACGACAAAGACGTGATTTATGTGGTGGTGGATCGTCTCATGAAGTCATGTACACTTTTTTGCACTCTTGGCTAGCTATACGATTAAATCGGTTGTTGAAGGCTTCCATGATATTGTGAGCAAATTGCATGACAACAAATTTTGGAGGGAGTACTTCCTAATTAATGGCACATTGATGGCCTACAGTACCTCCAACAACCCCTTAAAAAGACGGCCAAATGAAGGTGGTCAACCAGACACTTGAAACATATTTACGATATTATGCCTCATAGAAACTGCACACATAGGCCAAATTTCTGTCATGGGCTGAGTATGCACACAATACCATCCTCCATAAAGCCATTGACATGACCCTGTTTGAATCACTATATGGGTACCCTCTTCCGAATTGGGTTATATACGAGCATGAAAGCTCCAAACTCGGCCCTAGCTAGCCTTGAGACCCTAAGCTTGATTTCAATACTTTTCATGAAATTTCTGGTTGTTAGCATTTCATTTCATTGCATTTGAGTTCCATTTCATGAGCATATAGTCTAATAAGGGTGTAAGTGGGATCTCGGGCTAGGAGCATGCATACAATTGACCCGAATCCACTAGATCCACTTGTGGAAAAGAGAGTAGAGCTAGAGAAAAGACTTAATTCTTCAATTCATTCATAATGGTTTTGGTACAAACTTTTGGTTTTTATAGACCCATATATGGATCTAAGTGGATCTGAGTCTTATGAATGCAAATCCTAACCCAACTGTTCCCATTACACCCTTATTATCAAATACATATGAAATGAAGTGAAATACATTCAAATTGAAATAAAATACACAAATCAAAAGTCAAGCACGTATGCCAAGCCAAGGGGCTCAAGGCTATGACTAGTAGAGCACACCCCTGGGTGCACCATAGGCTGTCTTGCATAGGCAGAGTCTATCAATAGTTGATAGACCCTCACTAGGATCTTCCAAAATCATCCCAATGTGACCCTAACAAGAGTGTGCAACTCACCGGCTATCCAAGTAGGTGTCTTACAAACCAAATTGCCTCACAGGCAAGGGCGTAGCTAGGATTCATGTGAGGGGGGGGGGCAAACAGGAGTGTAGCAAAAAAAAAAAATTTGGTGTGATAGTTGGGGGTTTGGGGGCAGCGCCCCCCAAATTTTTTTTTTTGAGATAAAATAAAAAATGGCTACAATTATTAATAAAAATCTATTTCATATGGACAAATCAAAATATTTGCTGCAGTCAGGGCTGGGCTAAAAAAATGGATACAAATCTATTTCATATGGAATCAGGGCATTGGGCTTTAAAAAAAAAAAAAATTTAACTGTTTCGGGAGGCAGGACTGGGCTGTACAAAATCCATAATCCCCCCCTCCCCCGACACACACACATTCATATACGATGTTTACAACTTGATTGAGCTGCATTTAGCTCATTACAACACAAAAGTCAAGAAAATACAAATAATCCAACACTTAGGAAACTACGTGTTCACTCTACACAGTTCCTGTATTTTGAACCAAAGTTTATACAACCACAAAATACATAATAATAGGGACTATGGAGCTGAAATTGGTATATATACACTCTTTGATATACACTAAAAACACACACCAAAATTCAGACAAAATGCACAAGCGGCTTTGGAGACATACTTGCACAAAGTCAGCCAAAAATAAATGGAACAGTTTTTGCAGAATACATGCTACACCTATGCAATGGCAGAAAATGATGCAATTGCGTCCAATCTGTCTACAATTCATTGCTGTTAATGCTCAGGTAGAATCTCTGTGATGGAGTTCCAAAGTAGCGCAACCACTCTGCGCACAAGAACAAGGTTTGTACTATGACATATCACCAGAAAAACGTTGACACCGCAGGACGCTAGTGTAATTGCCCATGTGCCTTAAGGACATGACACCCATGGTTTGGGAAAGACAAGACATTCACACTTTGAACACAGCCTCTCCAATAAGTTTACATGGAACTAATCATAAGGAGGCCTAGCAAGGGCGTAGCTAGGATTCATGTGAGGGGGGGGGGGGGGGGGGGGGTGGCAAACAGGAGTGTAGCAAAAAAAAAAAAATTGGTGTGATAGTCGGGGGTTCGGGAGCAGCGCCCCCGATTTTTTTTTTTGAGATAAAATAAAAAATGGCTACAATTATTAATAAAAATCTATTTCATATGGACAAATCAAAATATTTGCTGCAGTCAGGGCTGGGCTAAAAAACTGGATAAAAATCTATTTCATATGGAATCAGGGCTGGAATAGGATTGGGCTTTAAAAAAAAATTTTTTTAACTGTTCCGGGAGGCAGGACCCCCCCCCCCCCCCCCCCTCCGCCTCTGAGGCCTAGGAATCAGAAACTGGCCTAAGTGAGAAAGTTATAGGGAGTTTGCATGGCTATGACATAAGGGGAACACCCAATCAGTTTGAGGCACCTGGTGCATTTCTAGGGTGCAAAAAAGATGGAAACAAAGGTGAACTTTTAAGTATGATATACTCCAACCCAAATCAGTTTGAGGCACTTCTACCCCTTGACATGGACAACATAAAGCTTGTGGACAAGCTAACAGAAGCATGGTTTATTGATAGACTCCACCTATGCAAGACGCCTATGGTGGGCCCAAGGGTTCACTTGGCTGGGCATAGCCTTAAGCCCCTTGGCTTAGCACAAGTGCTTGACTTTTGACTCGTGCATTTTATTTCAATTTGAATGCATTTCCCTTTATTTCATATGCATTAAGTAATAAGGGTGTAATAGAGATAATTGGGTTAGGATTTGCATTCATAGGACCCGGATACATTCTAGATCCACAATAGGTCTATAAATAACCCATCTTGGCACCAAAAGCAAATTTGAATTAAAGAATCAAGTTTCTCTCTAACTTTACTCTCTCTTTTCCTCAACGAGATATGAATTTCATATCTAGGTTGGTGTAGGGACTCCCTATAGCTCACTCATCTTTCATCAAGATCGAGTAGAGCTCACCATCAGCTGTACTTGTTTCCCCTTTCGATGATCAGTTTGGCGAGGGACTGTCCATCTCCAGCGTGAATTTGAGTGCAGGATGGTTCAGATACTCTCTAGCTGCATAGGGAGTGATGTTGGAGATTGATTTGCTTGAATTCAAAGGCTGATCGTGTAGATCAAGCACAGTTCGGGTGGATCGACCTCTCGGCCGATTTCACCAATTCTATCATGATCAAGGTAGATCGCCTCAATTCCAGCTCAATTTTCGTTCATTTCTGATGTGAGTTGTTAGATCTACTCATTTACTGTTAGATCTGAGAGATAACTTAGGTAGTTCCCATGAAATTGAGTCTAGATCGAATGGAGCATTCCATTCTCTAGCTCATTCATTCGTTCTAATTGAGATCTGAGCACAATTCTGGCCAAATTCCTGTGTGTTTTAGTGATATATCACTGGGATTATGTGAAATACAAGCTTGTGTATTTTGTCTGAATTTTGGTGTGTGTTTTCATTGTATATCAAAGAGTCTACCAATTTTCAGCTCTAGAGTCCATGTAATCTGTACTGTGTGGCTGTGTAAACTTTGGTTTAGAATGTAAGTTGAGCTGTGTAGACTCAACACATTGTAGTTTTCCAAGTGTTCAATGATTTGTATTTCCTTGATTTTCATGTCGTAATGAGATGAATTCAGCTAAATCGAGTTGTTAACATCTTATATGAGTGTGTAGACTGGAGAATTGTGGATTTTGAAGAACTTGAAGAGTGAGGTACAAAGGAAGAATTGTTGAGACAATTTGGTTCACAAGACACCTACTTGGATAACCGACGAGTTGCACTCTTGTGAGGGTCACATTGGTGAGATTTTGGAATATCCGTGTGAGGGCTTATCAACTGGTAACAGAGAGACTTTGAAATCTCTCAATCTTGCCTTCAAACACTAAAGTATGCACAAAGTAAGGGATTTGCGGGTTTTATGCCCTTGCAGGAGCGTAACCAGGCGGTTGTAAGAAGGAATGGGCGGGTTGAGCATAGCCGTGACAAAGGACTTATATTCATTACTGAGTCCAATGAAGAGAGAAAAAACCTTGTGCTCATCGGTTTGTGGCTTGCCAATGGCAACAAGTTCATCGCATATATTTTTAAAAGAAGCCAAATATTCAGCCATACTTTGCGATCCTTTACGATGGGTCTGCATTTTTTGAATAAAAAAACATTCTCTTTCTTGAGAGTCAAGAGCGAAATTTTCTTCTAAGGTGGACCATACCTGTTGTGCAGTCTCTATCCCTACTACGAAGCCAAGAACTTCTTCGAATAAGGTACCTGTTAGCCATCCCCGCAATAGCCTGTCCCATCTTTTCCAAGCAGCAAAATCAGGATTGGGGACTTGCTTCTCATTGGTACCAGCAATATGTTTAGCAGGAGCTGGAGTAGACCCATCAATGAATCCTTGGAGGTCTTGTGACTCGATAAGCCTAAGAAGATGGGTTTTCCACAAGAGATAATTGGTGTAGGAAAGTTTAATTGATACGAAATTAGCGACATTAAGAGTCACTGGTTAAGAATATTTGGTTGTAACATTGGATTGGGAAGCCATGAAAGAAAAAGATAGAAGAAACCAGATACTCAAGCTGGTAATGGCTCTGATACCATGTGCAAAAAGGAACAGGTAGGTTTACGTGGTTTGGCTGTATGAGCCTACATCCACAGTAAGGTGGAGCATAAAATATATTCTTTATTAAGTTTTTGGGCTTCCCCTTTTACATTTTATAGAGCCATCATCTTTATCATCGGCTCTCTTGTCATCTTTATCATTACAATGGCTATTTGGATTACCTTTCACATTCTCCTTGATATTAGCTCCATGACACCCGCTGTTACCATCCTTGCTACTCTGATTTCCATGTTGGGGATTAACCTTATCGTTGGATTTTTCATTATCGTCTCTTGCATGATTATCGCTGGGATGACTTGGTGGAGAATGCTCACTAATAAGAACTATGTCACATAGACAGATTAAGGGTATTGGATGCAGCCCTGCGACAGCACATTCCAACTCTGCTCCGCACACATGCTTACAGCGAGCACACGGCTACAGCACAAAAGCTTCTATGGCAGGTTCCCAGATATGTGCATTTACTGTTGTGTACACCTCGCCTATGCATGTATAGAAGTTGTGTATTGTCGACAACTACTACACATGCCTTTGCAGCGTGCCTTATGAGCCATTTACACTGACAACTACCTACACTGAGCTACATATTGATGTTTGCCCAAACTGCTAGGTAGAACTGCAGGGTTATGTTGAATAATGAATACAGTAACAGCCAACACTACAACATTCAAGAGCTTCGGAACTTAGGAAACAACACTGATATTTGACCGAGGTGGAGGAGCTCAAATTCATTTTTCCCTCCATCTCAACACCCATACTAAGCAGATGCGAGCAGGTACAAGCTCAGCACTTTTCTTCAGTCAATGTTGTTTTTCATAGCAGTGTGATTAAATCTTAATCTTTTTTGCAGGTTGAAATTGCACGTTTAACATATACATATTGTACCACGTGAAGGTTAGAATATCACATACATATATAACATTATGTCCATGTTTCTTCTGTGGAATCAATGTACAATCCTCTCTCTCTCTCTCTCTCTCTCTCTATATATATATATATATATATATATATATATATATATATATATATATATATATATATATATATATATATAATCTTTGTGCAATGCATGAGCACATTACAAGTTAGTTTTAAAAGCTCAAATTCATGTGCAGTTAAGCTACCCTCCAAATGGTTGGTCATAGTGATCTTATAGAGTTAATTCTAGTCTCAAAGTATATTGTTCTGGAATAGATGATGTATATTGGGTCATGAGTGGCAAACACCCTTTGTGACTCAGCAGCATTGTCCATATGACAATCTGAAATTCTGAATGGCCTATACATTACATTGATTACAACATTCAAATATCATTCTCATTATCAAACCAACAGACAGTACTACAAATCCAAATAAAAAATAGCTCAAGGGCTCTACAACAAGCATCATGCAATCGCTAAACTGCGATCAAGTAGGAAGTCACTATACAAATCAATGTCAACAAAAAAGGGATAGAATTTACTCCTACAATTGCTGATATAACTAGATACAATCTCCTTCAGCTCACCACATATTCTTCCATTGCTGAATCAATCCATCTTACAATTATTTCAAGTTGGTTAAATATTCCGAGGGCTGTTATCTTCTCTCGAAGTTGAAAACCTTAACTGAGAAGGCAAAGACAAATGCAAACAGCAAGGAGAATCCCACAACCACTACTGACACCACACCCAAGAAGTCGTGACGGAAACCAAAGTAAGATCTTATGAAGTCCTCCACTGTTATGGTGGTTGTTGTGGAGGTGAGCATTTCTAGATTATTCTTTACATCACCAAACTGTGAAGCGACTAGCCCATACAAGGTCCAGGCAATAGGGCATGCCCAATAGTACCATCTCCACCACACTGGCATTAACTGAAAAGCATAGAACAGGTAATTTAACAAAACCATTCTGAAAAATATCTTACAGAATAAAGAGAAGTGCAGATGATCACGTACCGGACGTGGGATGAGGAAACCAGAAAAGAGGTTCCAAATTGCATAAAATGCAGAAGACACAATGGATGCGATGTGATGATTGGGAGTCATTGCAACTGTCATCATCCCATAGTAGGTGAAATACAGGAGTGTGAAGAACATGAAGAATAGGTACCAGAAAAACTTGGCAGCAGTCCATTCAAATCCTATCATTGCATATACTATAACCCCATAGACCAGAGTTTGAACGAAAATATATGGTATTTCAATAGCAGCCTGAAAATACATTACAATGTTTATTAGCTGTGGAAATGCAGAGATAATATGTACTTATTGTTAGTAAATATGACTAATATAGGGAGTCTTATGAATTAAAAGACAGGAGTTTACCTGTGCAAAAGCATATGGCAATGCTGAATACATTCCAGCAGCCCTCTCCCTATAGAAGACAGTTCTTTCAATGGCTACAACTGGTTGAACAGATGATCCATTGTTTATACCAATGAATAGAATGGCAGTATACATAGAGCCCATTGCGTTGAACAGATCCTGCTGCTTACTCCTGTGAAGAATATAAAAATCAGATATATATACTCTAGTTAGAAAACTTTATTACATGAAATACATTGAAGCAAATTCGTAATACCTTTTCATGCCAAGGTTCCAAAATATAGCCCCAAACATCAAGGCTATGATGGTTGTGAAGAAGAGCCGTATAGCTGTGTATGGGGGGTTACGCCAGTAAGACCAGTGCTGCTTCCATAGGCATGCTAAACACTGAGTGATGAAGGACTGCGAGTACTTTGTTGGGAAGTAGAGATCTTTAGAACCAGGTGGAGGTGAACTCAGTTCATTTATCACTGCTCTATTTCTCCTACAGAAATAAGAATATGAAATTGTATGGATGTTTTGTACAAGACATATGCTTAAATCATGAACATAACACCTCATGTTACTTCCAATGTGACTTGTGATTCACAACAAACTAAATCCATGTCATAGACAGACATAATACGAAGCATATAAGAGTATACTCACTGATACAGATTGGAGTTTCTGTATATCTCAGCAAAGTCTGCACAAAGAATGTGTTCTTGTGCTTCTGTTGTCACTTCCAGCATCCATGTTGCTGGATTGTACCTTTCTTTTATCTTGCTAACTCCATCAATTGCCTAGAAAAAACCACAACTTAATTTATATTTGGCACAAAGAAGAAGAAACAAATTTTGAGCACTAAATTAGTATGCCTCACCTCAAAGTATTCAATTAGGTGACATGAATGCTGGCCCAATGGACCTACATATATTTCCTCTCCACCTCTCTTCATTAGGAATAGCTGAAATTCATAAGAGAAGTTAATTCAAGTAGGGAAGAGGGTCAGTCTTCAAGAACTCACAACTAATATGCAGCTACTTGCATGTGCGCAGTTTGGCTAATTTCTTAACATAATGATTTCATTTCATTGTTAACAAGGCATGCATTGTCCATTGATAAAAGTTATGCATCTACAGAGACATCCCACTGTGTCTTACCTCATCAAATGCTTCAAATATGTCGATACTGGGTTGATGAATTGTGCACACCACAGTTCTTCCTGTATCAACTGTGTTTCTTATTGTTCTCATCACAATTGCTGCAGCTCTGGCATCAAGTCCAGAGGTTGGTTCATCCATGAATATTATGGAGGGATTAGCAACAAGCTCCACTGCAATTGTCAATCGTTTGCGTTGCTCGGTTGAGAGTCCATTTACACCAGGTAACCCCACAATGGATCCCCTCAATGATGTTAGTTCCACGAGTTCCATAACCTCCTCAACGAATAGCTGCACACATTGATCCTAGTAGTAAGATAAGAAGCACATTTTCCAGATGGATACTACAAGAAATGAAGATCATTCATGATACACTTGACAATTGCCAGTTCTAACTTCTAACCTTTCTTGTAGCAGAGTCAACTTCAGGAGGTAAACGAAGCCACGCCGAGTAAACAAGGGATTCATATACAGTAACATGGGGAGAATGGATGTCATTCTGCTCACAGTAGCCAGAAATACGAGCAAATGTTTCCTGTTTCTTTTGATAACCTGATATTTTGATGCTTCCTGTGATATATCCACCAGTTTTTCTTCCTGCTAACACATCCATTAATGTAGTCTTGCCAGCTCCACTTACACCCATCAAGGCTGTTAATACTCCAGGTCTGAAACACCCACTTACACCCTTTAAGAGCTCCAACTTGTCCTCCATAACACCTTGAGCTTTCATTTCCTACAGATTTCACATAAAAGACAATTCTGATATTAAAAATTGAAAAAAGAAAAGAATGCATCCAGATCACATAGTGTTTTCAGAAAATTTAGCTTTACCTGTGGCATGTTTACTGAGTATCTGATGTCATCAAAGGTGATGGATAGAGGTGTAAATGGAAGGACCATTCCTTTCTTTTGGCTATGAACAGATTCAGTAATATATTCTGGTTGATCTGGAGAAGACAGTTTCATATTTTATCAACTATTCATAGAAAGCACAGTGATTTGTTGCCAATTAAGAATAAAAACCTGGGATTGATCAGAGTCGGATTACCTTCAGGGATGTTCCTTACTCTTGAGGATAGTTCCAAATTTACATTTTCTCCAGTCAAATTAGCTTGTTTCTCCTTTAATGCTTCTTCAGATATAACTCCTTGTGATTTTCCAAAAGCTGCATGCACACAGCCATGGTGGGGCCAGCCTGATAAGTAACATTAAGGCCATGAATCCCATTACAGAAATTAAAACTGGAACTTACGTTTGAGATAAGCAAGAGCGATGGTAAACAGTCCATTGAAGAGTAAAGTGTATCCAAACAGTGCACCAACTCCAATCCAATACCAGTATCCTCGATGAAACATTCCACGTGCTTTCAAGACTGATACACCCAGTGACACATTTGAATTTGGTAGAACCTACAAATCAAATCGATTGAAGATGAAATGCAATTCTCAATGCAGCCATGATATGCTTCAGGATAGGATCAAAGACTTACTCGTCGCCAACTATTCCCAAGGAATTCATTCACAGAAATGGCAGTCTGCCCATACATAAGTGGTGAAATCCAGTAGCCCCAGATCCACCATCTCTTAATATCATCTGTTGCATATGAAGAAGATTCACTAAATAACTATAAAATTTAGGAAAATGCTTACATCTTAATAAAGAAGGATGTATCTACAAGAAAAGGAAAGAAAGAGAACAACCATATGGTAGCCTTACCCTTGGAGAGTATGAAACCACCAAGAACGATAATCACAAGCATTGCGAAGGATCCAAATGTATTTGAAATAATCAGGTCACGGCCCAAGGAAGCAATTAAACGGAAAAGACCAGATGCCATTTGGTTAATTGCTAGAAGCAGGAGAAATTGCCTGAACATCCTGTAGTTACAGCATGGGAGGGTGCTCATATTAGAACATTTTGTATTTGAATTGCATTAGATTCCAACTAAGGGAAGCAATAGATTAGTTTGTTTGGGTATTTATCATTTCTTATTCATACAATATTTTCTAGTTTATGCAAAAAATGTGAAAGAGGCCATGATTTAGTCAGAGACATAAATAATCTTCAAAATTAAATTGATGCATCACCTGCCAGCATTTGGATCAAAACCCACCACATAATAAGTCAAAAACACCCACACAGCAGCCTCAGCAATTGATACGGGAATGTTAGCAATCCATGCAGGGAGTGAATACGCCCATGCTGGATAGAAACGCAAGTCTCTTTGCTTATAAAAAACAGGCAGTCTTGCAATTGTCATAGAAAGCTCAGCAAAGCCATTGAACATAAGTGCGACTAGAGCAAAAAATAGAGCACCCAGATAAATTACTCCATCATTCACTGTGTTCCGGTGCATCTCAGTACGTAGAAAGAGTGTCATTGTAATAAAGCCGACGACTGTAAGCTGTATCAAAATTAAAATATATAAAATGATTGAGCAACTCATGGAAGATTGTTAAAATATTCTTCAGAATTGGAAGCAGACATCTATCACTGCTCACCTGCGACATTTTGAAAATATAGACAAAAGAATTCCTCTTCATTAGCAATACTTCCCTTGAGAAGCATGCTTTTAACAGCTCCTTCTTGCTAACACCATACTTGGAAGTTGTTAATGCAGCAAGATGGCTCTTGCTCTTGTCAAATGGTACACGAAGTTCAGCATCTAGTCTCTGTCCAATGTAAAATGAATGAAATGCCTCCGCAAATTTTTTTACAGGTATAAATCTGTAAGTTTCCTCATTGTGCATCCAGTACTGCCTCTGATCATTACGGGATGTTACCTAGTAAATTGATGGTAGATTACCTCATCAGAATGTTTCATACATATATACACATGCATATATTCAATAAAATGAGATATATTTATATTTTTCAATTACAGGAAATGGAATAGACTGTCAATCATGGAATCTTGGTAGAGCTTACTTCTTGTAGAAAATCTGCAACACCTTTCCTCTCAGGACACTTGAAGCCCACAGATTCAAAGAACTCAAGTATATGCTCACGAGGACCGTGGTATATGATGTGCCCATCAGATAGAAGAATGATGTCATCGAACAGCTCATAGGTCTCTGGTGCTGGCTGCAGCAAGGAAATAGCAGCTGTACCACCAAGAATATGAACATATTGTCTGATGGAATTCACAATTCTGTAAGTAGTGGAGCTATCTAAACCAGTTGAAATCTCATCCATGAATAGGGCTCTCGATGGTCCAACCATCATCTCTCCTGAAAAAGATCATGAATGAGCTACCATCGTAACTGACGTTGCTTGCTTGAAAAGGAAATTACTTAGATAATCATACACCTCCAATGTATCTTAAATTAGGCTTATTCTTTCTACCTGTTGTTACACGCTTCTTTTGTCCTCCAGAAATTCCTCTGAATATTTCGTTTCCAACCATGGTGTCAGAACACACATCTAGACCTAGTATCTGGTATTATAAACGATGTTACAGAAAATCGGGGAATATAGTTCATCTGGCAGATAACAAGGAAAGTCATTATTGACACCTACCTTTAGTAGATAGTCTGTCACTACATTGGCCTTCTGTCCTTCCAGTGATGAAGCCTACAACAGGTTGAAAGTTGAATCCGTGAAAATCTAAGCCTTATTACAGATTCCAGTTTTTTGTATTATCTACGTTTATCAAGTTGCACATGAATGTTTTTAGGTTTTTGGTGATTAAATTTGAGCTGATATATAGAATGATGCATGGTGCTTCTGTGAAGCAAGCATCAATCCTGTGAAACAAATATAGAAGAGCAAAGAAGCCAAAAAAAGCTTAGGGAATGAGAAATTTAAACATGATTTAGATGGGACCAATATGAAAAAGGAACGAAGAATGGAAAAGTAACATGAATGTAAATAGACATGGAGGGAAGTACATTGGATATGCATCCTACCTTCATGAAGATATCAAGATCAGGATCTGGCTTAATATTGGCCTCCTTTTCCCTTCTAGACAACTCTTCCAACATATCTGCCTCAAAGGAAATAAAATTAACACAAAAGAAATGCATAAAGCTTTATGTATTAAATCATTAACTTAAACTTTGCATACCATGACGGGAACCAACTCCTTGGCATCTAGCAGAGAAAGCTAATGTTTCCCGGACGGTCATTTCTCCGATATGGAGATCATGCTGGCTAATATATGCAGAGGTTCTCTGAGGAACAAACTCTTCAAAACCATGTCCATTATATGTTAATCTTCCGGACATCTAATGTTTCAAAAAAAATGGACAACCATCAGTTCTGAAACAAGTTTTACCATCTATTGCTATGAAATGAAGAACTGGATGGTTGCGTCAGTACCTTCAAACTTGAATCGAGCTTTCCTGCCAGAGCTAACAACAAAGTGGTCTTCCCAGAACTTGGTGGGCCTAAAACCAGCGTCATCCTGCAAATTATAAGCTAGCAAGTGAATAATTCTGACACCAAACACCTTTAGGGAAAAAGTAGATTGGTTTATTCGTTACCTTTCAGGTCTTATGATTCCACTGACATTATGAAGAATGGACAACAGTTTCTTCTTCTTTGGAAGAATATGGAGGAAGTTTAAGGAACTCTTTCCATGCAAAATTCAGAAAATTCGTAAGTCATTAAGTCGATTTTGTCCCTTCTCATCTATTATAGATTGGTGCAAATTTATAATTACCTCTAGCACATTGACAACAGAATTCACCAAAGTGGGCAGTCCTCTGCTACCAACATAAACTTCTGCATCAACATTCAAATTCTCGAACCTAACTTCGATCTTCGGCATATCAATTCCAACTCTGAAACCCCACAGCATTAAGAAGCAAAAACACTCATTAAAATCCAGGACATGAAGGACTAATTTGATATGAAAACATCCATCTTGAAATAATCTCACAAATTACCGATCGATTCGGTCTTTGAGCTTGACAAGGAACTTCTCGTTGTCTTCTTCTGCAACTCTGACGAGCCTGCTCAGCAAATTCTGCCTCTCCTGAAGCCCAATCTTGAGGATATCCACTTCTGTGAGCCCGCCACCTTGATGTTCACTGAGAATCCCCTTCCTGATCCGGTCATAGGTGGGCAGCTTCTCGAGGGCTGCCCACCTGAGCGCTTCCTCGTCATCCTCTTCTCTTGAAGACCTGGAGAAAGCACCACTACCACTGTTCCTCCACACAGTAGATGACCCCATTGCTCTAAGACTCCCAACTCTATAAATATCACTCCCTGTCTCCATTGCTCTAGACCACTAGGAGCTCCAATCTCCAACACCAACACCAACAAACTAAATCTCTATATGAAGAATGACTTGGAACACACACACAGATCCAAAGATCAACTTAGATATGATGAAATCATGGCACCCAAAGTGAAGAGGGCTGTCCTCCCCTTCTTATATTGGTGGAGAGAGAGAGAGATCCAAAGATCAACTTAGATATGATGAAATCTTGGTACCCAAGGAGAAGAAGGCTGTCCTCCCCTTCTTATATTGGTGGAGAGAGAGAGAGAGGGGTGTGTGTGTTGGGGGGAGGTTTCCCGGAAGGCAACGGCTCTTTTCTTCCGGGTATTTGGGTGCCGGGAATGACGCGCATCTTTTGAATGCTTATAGCCCTTCTAGAAACTCTCTCTCTCTCTCGCTCAAAATCTAACACCCTAAGATTGACCCACACAGTGCATTTGAACGTGGTAACTTGGACTAGGCCCATTTAAAGATTGGATCATGTTCCAATCTTGACTTGATTAGCCTAGACAACGGATCACATTTCGGGACCCAATGGTCTCATCCCCAACCTCAAGTACAGAATCTACGACGTACATTGCACTACCCTGATTGGATTCATGTTGATATGAGATAACAATACTATGGATCCGCTTATATCAAATTGGGTATTGCATAGACCCAGTAAGATCTAGATCAGCCTCATCATAGGATCTGGCATATTCAAAAGGCCACATCTGGATTAGGGATATTTCTTCATCTGGATCTGACCACGTATGCAGCTGGGCTCGGACCCTTATCCTGCAGAATTCATTCCCTTTGCAGCCCCGATCCATGACTTGAGTACACATGACCTTTACACATGGGCAATAATAGGGCTGGACGGCCCAGATAGCTTGATTTTGAACTAGGACTCAATCTGAACTGGGCTTAGGCTTAGCCAAGATTTTGGCAAGCTCTTCAAGAGCTAGGCTGCAGCCTGACTCTGTCTGGCCTAACTAGCCCAATTTTATATATATATATATATATATATATATATATATATATATATATATATATATATATATATATATATATATATATAAGGTGGTTATGTACCGTGATATCATATGGTGGTACACTCTTGTTTGTATGGATTCAGTCATATAGATCTAACCATATGAAAGTATTTAACATGGTTTATTTATTATATTAGAAAGTTTTATCATGTTATAAGATCTCATTTTTAGACAATGAACATTAATGGCTCACAATTCATGAAAATAAGGGTGGTTTAAAAATGGTATAAAATATCATATTTCAGTCAACTTTAACACATAAAATCATAAATAAAACATGTTAATCATGATCCAAAGGTTAGATTTTTCATTTGAAGCTTGGATATATATAAATCAAGTGTGGTGGTAGACACTACTCAACAAGAAGGTGTCATATCCATTGGGGGCATGCGCAGAGCCTATAGGATGAATCAAAAGATTACCATACACATCACTTGGATGGAGATGGAAAAGCAAAAAAATATGAGAAGGGGCAGCAGCAGGTTGGATTCTCCAACTTTTGTAAATGAACCTGCTCAATCCCAATTGTTCCATTTGGATTGGAGAACAAGGCATTCTAGTGAACAAGCTTTATAATAGGATCATGGTCGTCTTAATCGTCTGGACGGAAGAGATGATACTTTTAACTTTACCTCTTCGTACCCTTCTAAGGTAGTTCATGGCATCCGTGAAAAAGTCTTTAGTGAAAAAAAACCTGGTATATATATATATATATATATATATATATGTGTGTGTGTGTGTGTGTGTGTGTGTGTGTGTGAAACCGCTTTAGGCTAATTAAGCCCGACCCATGCCGGGCTTAAACCTGGCCCAGCCGGTTGATGGGCTGGATCAGCCCGTTGATGAGCTGGATCAGCCCAGTCTGGCTTGTTGTCCAGCCCTAGTTCAAAGCTTGTTCAAAGGCCAAGTAACTCAACACTGAATTCCGGAACAAGTTCAAGCTGGGTTATGCCTATTCGGACCCATCTAGCAACGTGGATAATTAAATTGGATTAAGAGTCAAAATAGGCAACTGGGGTCCAGATCCAGGTACATAAAACTGGTGACTCAGATCCAAATTTAGGATCTCAGGCTCTCATTAAGTCATCTGGATGTTTTAACTTTCAACGCGATGAATTATTGGGGGCGGCCAAGGGAATTCAGTTGACTGGGAATTATTGGGGCGGCCAAGGGAATTCAATTGACTGGAAAGCATGCCAAAAGTCATTCAACACCAAACCTTGCTTGGCCAACCAAAGTCAGCTTGTGATTACGTACAAATAACATTCAAGGCGTGCGTTGGGATTCACATGGACCATGTTTAAATTTTTTTTCATTTATTCCTTTCTCACAAAAACGGTAGAAAAGATGCCCTTTTTCGGATGAATGGGCATTTTCTCATTAAAGGTCACTTCAATTTAAGCTACGAAACTCCAAACTACCAGCATTTATAATTAGAAAATTGAATCTTGCTTCGTCCTTTTCAATGGCACCCAATATTTTCCATTGTTGGATTGTCTGCAGCGTCAGCTGGAGGCTTAGGCCTCAAATAAATAAATAAATAAATATATATATATATATATATATATATATATATATATATATATATATATATATATATATATATATATATATATATATATAACGACTTATATTTCACCTGCTGAAGGTCTCCAATGAAACGTGACACGTGCATGTGCCTTCTACTGAAGGCTCCAATGAAAACATATATATATATATATTGAAAAAAATGTGCCGCCAATAAAATATGCCTAAGTCTTCAACTTCTCTTAAGCAGTCCTTGATTGTCTGCATATGAAAGAAAATTGTAAGATTATTAGCTAAATGGTAAATCCCTTGTCAAATTATTTTTAATCACTCCTCACTTTTTAAATACTATATCATGCATGTGTTTTTTCAACATAGAAAGTTGGGGTTAGGTGTTGGATTTAAAAATTCATCAAAAACTAAAAGATGATTGAATACATGTTCTCATTACATCGTCGAATTGAAACTAAAATATAACTTAATGCGCAAGCGTACCTGAATTCATAAGCGCTCTGATAGATCGTTGACGAGTATGATCTTCCAGAACCTCTATATGTGACCATTTTTCTTTATCTAAACCTAATGAGAGAAATACTGAATTCGCTTTTTTATTATGAGGAGTCTGAAGAGAGGGTCATTATATAAGGTTTGAGGATCATAACCTAATGTATTTATGAGTCTATCTCCAATTCAGCTCATTACAGAATTATAAACAAGGCAAATCTCTTCATATAATGTACAATATCATACAAGATATCATAGGATCCAACCGAATTAGATCACATAAATCAGGCTTGAACCTAAGATAATTTTACGATGTGTAGTTCAATGTATGTACGCCCACACGATTTTCTAATAATCTCCCACTTGGGCTATATACGTAACCTTATAATCACACATTGTAACCTTATGAGCTCAAAAATATTGCTTTATCAATTAATATCTCTACCAATTTGGTCCATTGATCATGTCAACATAGAACCAAAGTGGTCTTCATTGCGAATAGTATAATTAGACCCATCAATAATCATGTATATCGACACAACCAAATGGCATGGATCAAGTATGGATGTGAAGCATGAAAATTACATGCAATGTGATCAAACATGCCTATTTCCAACTGGTCATTCCTGAAAACTTTAGTGAGATCACAACATAATGAGTACAAAATGAAATTAAAACTTTATCTTTATACCAAAGTGGCAAAATAAACTTTATTATATCATAGAACATTCAAATACAAACTCTCATTAAACCAGCATATCATAGAATGATAAAACACCCATGCGAGCAGTATACTTATGAAAGACCTTGGGTGACAAACCTTTAGTAAGCGGATCTACAATCATGGAGTTTGTGCCAATATGTTCTATCGATATTTGACAATTTTGTACTTTTTCTTTAACAACAAGGAACTTAATGTCAATATGATTAGACTTCGATGAGCTCCTATTGTTATTGGAATATAACACTGATGAATTATTGTCACAAAATAACTTTAGTGGTCTTTCAACGTTATCCAAAATCTGCAGCCTTGCGACAAAATTACGTAGCCATATCCCATGGTTGGATGCCTCGTAGCAAGCTACGAATTCTGCTGCCATGGTAGAAGAAGCAATGGGTGTCTGCTTGACACTCCTTCAAGAAATAACTCTCCCGGTCAAAAGAAAAACATAGCCCGATGTGGGTCTACGATTGTCTTGGCATCTTGCAAAGTTAGAATCAGAATACCCAATGATCTTCAACTGATCTGACTTCCTGTATGCGAGCATGTAACCTTTTGTTCTTTGCAAATACCGCATAACCCGTTTGACTGTTTTCCAATGATTCATACCTGGGTTACTAAGATATTTACCTAACATCCCAATAATGTACGTTAAATCCAGACACGTACATACCTGAGCATACATAAGACTCTCCATAGCAGATACATAGAGAATCTGTTTCATAACCTTAATTTCATACTAGTGTTTGGGGCACTGAGCGAGACTAAACTTGTCTCCTTTAGCAACAGGAGTATCACCTGGTTTGCAATCCTTCATGTCATACCTTTTAAGGATCCTTTCGATATAGCTCTTTTATGATAATCTAAGAATACACCGAGAACGGTATCGATGTATTTGAATCCATAATACAAAAGCGGCATCTTTAAGATCTTTCATTTCAAATTTCTTTGTTAAAAATCTCTTCATTTATGGTAGTATGCCTATATAATTATTGGTAAGCAATATGTCAGCCACATACAAAACTAGAAAAATAAATTTACGCCCACTGAATTTATGATACATGCATTCATCAACCACATTCATCTCAAAACCAAACAAGATGATAACTTGATGAAATTTATGATACCATTGACGTGATGCTTGCTTAAGTCTATAGATAGATTTTTTTAGTTTGCAAATCATTTTTTTGGCATCGCCTGAGACAAAATATTTTAGTTGAACCATATATATTGTCTCATGGATGTCCCCATTAAGGAATGTGGTTTTATCATCCACCTGATACAACTCTAAGGCATAATGAGTCAAAAGATTCATCATAATCTTAAAAGAGTCTTTGGTAGAAACTGGAAAGAAAGTCTCTGTGTAGTCAATGACTTTTCTTTGAGTAAACCCTTTTGCAACAAGACGTGCCTTATATCTTTCCACATTACCTTTTGAATCTCTCTTTATTTTAAATATCCATTTGCAACCAATGAGTTTCACACCTTCAGGTAATGGGACAAGATCACACACGTCGTTGTCCCTCATGGATTTAATGTCCTCATGCATTGTTTTAATCCACTTTTGAGAGTTAGAACTTTGTGTGACTTGATAGAAGTTGATTGGATCATCTTCCATTAGGCCAGTATCACCCTCATGTTCTTGTAGAAAAATAATATAATCATCTGAAATTGCCTTTCTTCTATTTCTAGTGGATTTCTTTAATGACACTGGTTCTTGAGGTATTTCTTGAGGTTGTTGAGTTTGAATTCTATGAGTAAAAACTTGATTTTGGATAGGGAGATTTAAAGTATTACCTTGATCCAAATTTGTGAGAACAATGTCAGGAATAGAAATCTGATCATTGTGATCTACAACTGTAAGAAGAGAAAGAGACTTTTCTTTAAAAGCAATATATTTTACTTTATCACTCTCCCAAACCTATCACCCTCAAAGAAACAAACATTTTTTATTTCAAAAAAGGACTTATTCATAGGGTCATAAAACTTATAGCCCCTAGACCTTTTAGAATACCTAACGAAATAATAACTAACCGTTCTGGAGTCTAGTTTCTTTTCATATGGCCTGTAAGGCTTAGCCTGAGATGGGCATCCCTAAATATGAAAATATTTCATACTAAGATTTCAGTATATTCACAATTCATATGAGATCTTGGTTACTGCTTTAGAGGGTACTCTATTCAAAGCATAAGTTGCAGTTTTTAATGTTTCTTCCCAGAGAGACTCTGGTAAGGTAGAATGAGAAATTATACTCCTTACTATATCCTTAAGAGCCCTATTTCGTCTTTCAACAAAATCATTCATGCTAGGAGTGCCTGACATAGTATATTGAGAGACAATTTCATGTTCCTCTAAGAATTTAGCAAAAAGCCCTAGACGTTGTTTACCTGATTCATCATATCTGCCATAATACTCACCATCGTGGTCATATCTAATGGCCTTAATATTTTTGATATGTTGGTTTTCAACTTCGGCCTTAAACGATTTAAAAATATCCAGGGACTAAGACTTTTATAAATTAAATATAGATACCCATAACGAGAATAGTCATCTATGAACGTAATAAAATATTGTTGACCATTCCAACAAGCTGTAGAGAATGGTCTACAAATATCTGTATGGATTAGTTCTAAGATGTTTGTTCTCCTTTCGGTACCTAATTTCTTTATATTTGTTTATTTTCCTTTTATATGCTCAACACAAACCTGAAAGTCAGTGAAATCACGAAAATCAAGAATTTCACTCGACACAAGACTTTCAATTCTTTGTTTAGAAATATAACCCAAGAGCTTATGTCATAACAGAGCAGAATTTTTTTTTATTAATTTTCATTTTGTACCACGAGAACTTAAATGCAAGGTTTCATTAAATGAGGCAACAATATTAAGCAATTAAAATTTATCAACCGTAGATAAAGAACCAATCCCAATAAGATTTAAATCAATAAACAATTTAAATTTATTATTTTTAAATAAAAAAATAACCATATTTATCTAAAATAGAAATAGAAATATAAACCAAATTCTACATAAAAGATGGCACAATAAATGTTTCTTTCAAATTTAAATAATTTGCAGTCTTAAATAGCAACCAAAATGTCTCTATTGTCTCAACTTTAACTGTTTTGTCATCGCCCACATAGATGAATCTTTCAGCATCAATTGGTGGCCATCAACTTAGGCAACCCTGCATAGACATACTTATGTGAGTGGTAGCACCAAAATCTATCCACCAAGTGTGTTTGGTACATAAGTCAAATTAACTTTAGAACAAACCAAAGTAAGGAGCGTACTTTTCTTTTCACGCCATGCATGATACTTGGTACAGTTCTTCTTCATGCGACCCTTCTCTTTCTAAAATAAATAACTAGACTTTGGGTCCTCATGTCTTTTATGTTTCTTCTGTTATTGAGGGTCAACTGTAGCTTCTTTAGTTCTTTTTTTTCTTAAACCTATCCTTAGAGGTTACTGCCAAATGAGCAATCTCAGTCTTCTCTTGCTTCATCCTATTCTCTTCTTGCACAGTGTAAAATAAGTTCATTAAGAGTTCATTTTTCCTTCTGGCAGTTATAACTGATCTTAAACTGACTGTATTGTATAAGAGGGGATATCAAAACCAAGTGCACAAGTAAGTCTTAGACAACTCTAACTTTAATGCCTTGAGTTTAGAAGCAAGATGATACATCTCCATGATATACTCCTGAATGTTTTCTTTGCCCTTATACCTCATTGAGACAAGACTCGAAAGGAGAGTACTTTTCTCAACCTTTTTATTTTTTGCAAAACGCTTTTCAATTTCTTCAAAAAAATGTTTGGCATTTACCTCTTCGGACATGGTGTCCCTGAATGATTCAGAAATTACACGTTTCATGATCATGAGACTCATGCGATTAGATCGATCCCACTGCTTGGAGTTCTTTTTATCCTCAGTAGAACTCTTATCCATAAGAGCTGATGGTTGATCTTCTCGTAGTGCAAGATCAAAATCCATACATCCAAGAACAATCATAACATTTTCTTTCTAGTTATTGAAATTGGAATCGCTCAAAATAGGGATAGAATTAATGTTTGTAGATATTGTAAAAGCAGAGGTACTAACTGAATAAAGAACAAACAAACTCACGATTAACATATATTTTCACATGCAATAACACAAAATAATATATTTAAATAGTGGTAAACCCATTACAAGATACCCAACACAACATTGATACTTAGTCTTTGGAAATAAGTGTCAACTTGTAAGTGATACTCTCAATACAGTAATCAAAACATGAACAATTAGACCTGTCAAACAACGAGTCTTTCTTTGGACCGACTCATTATTTACATGAAAATTTGAATAATTATCCCATATTTATTACTGAAAGTATATATTTGGGCTTGGCCAAATAGTAATCTTCCTTTGGACCGATTACTATTCGCATGAATCGCAAACATATAAATATCACAATATCCAAAATGAACAAATCTATACAATAGAGGTTACTTTGGCAACATATTGATTCAACTAATTCAATTTAGAATATTGGACCCAGAAAAATTTCAAATAATACCAACGTTTAAATATGCCAATAAGTACACATATAAATAAAGCAAGCACAATAATATACATGGGCCGAAAAGTAACCAAATGTCGATCGACCAAAGTGACCCGTAATGCATGCCAAATAGCTCTATAAAATTCTTCTTATTTTTTTTTATAAGGCATAGTGCACAGGTCCGACCAATGGGGTCTGGTCCAACTCACCTACGGGTCCCAAAGTAGGTCTAACCTGATCCGGATCAAATCCAACAACTATGGGTGGTCGGCTGCTGGTCAAAAATATTGGATCGGGCCTAACCAGGCCCAACTCATAAATAGGTCTAACCCGGTTCAATCCCTCAACTAAATGGGGCTGAATAAGATAATTAGACTATTACCCATCTGAATGTGACTACAAACTGGCCCGACTTCAAACTGGGTGCCGAACCAAAATTGGGTCATGCATGGGATCTAAACCCATAGGAGCATAGGACCAAACAAGTCTAGTGCAAGAAGGTCGAACTGACCAAGGGCACCTGGGCAGATTACCCAAAATGAGACAGTTGATCCGGTCCTATGCACAAAGGTTTACTCTGGTAAAGCACAAGACAGAACCAACCCTATACCCAGAGGCCGTATCAGCCAGGACCATATGGCCAGATCGGGCACTAGACAAAATCCTGACCTGACCCATATATGTTGGCTGAAGGCCAAACCAAACCAGACATAATGGCCGAATCAGCCCAGTACCAAAAATTTGACTTCGTCTGCAGAAGGGCCAAACCGACTTGTTGAAACGATACGGTGTCGAATCACTCGAGTCGCTGGTTCCGCTAAAGGCCAAACCATTTTGAGTTATATTGCATCATTTGAAGGTGGAACTAGCTTATTTGTCTGGACTCCTCACCAGAAATCCAGAATAGTCGTCAGTTCCGATATCCGACAATATATGGAACCCAAAAACAGGTTGCCATCGGTGGAGGGTCGAAGTAAATCCTGACAACACCCGAAAACCAGTCCTGATTTGTTGGTGAGCCGAAAGCATCCGCTGATGATCAAAGTCGACCCTGTATGCCGACAGATTTAGGTCTTAACAAGTGTTCACCCTCCCATCGTCCGACAATGGCCAAATCCGACCAGAGTGTCATCGACTCCAACGAGTCTAACGATGCTCGAATCTGACTTGGGTGCTGATGATTCTATATACGCCGAATGAACAAAACCTTAATAGCATCTCAATTGTCGCCAGTCCTAGAGTGTCTGACGACAATCGATATATGCTATGAGTGTCGTCAACAAGAAAAGAGAGCCTCGATTATCGCTGACCTTGGGAGCATTTGACGATGATGTCAAACAAGGCCACTGAAAAAATTTGCCTGAACAGATCATTCACTTGCCTGTGTCGTGCGATAATCGAAGTAGCCAAACGCCTATTCCAACAGATCTGAATGGGCATCAACCCTGGCTGTTCGACGATCGGATATAACGTCCGTCCATCCGGTGATTTGAATATAGGGGAAGGGTCGGGTAGCCCTTCCATCTGATTGGCAGCCTAATGAAGGTTTCAATGGCCCTTCCTGCTCAGTAATCCAAATGAGGACATAACCCCATGTCGCTCAGCAACGATCCACAATAACAATGGATCATTGCCAAAAAAATAAGGAAAATACAAAATATATGAAATTATATTTTTTTTCAACAATTCAATAAGAACATGATCGCTTTGATACCAATTGCTGGATTTAAAAATCTATCGAAAACTAAAAGAGGATCGAATACATATTCTCGTTAAACCGTCAAAATTAAAACTGAAATAGAACTTAATGCGGAAGCGTACCTGAATCCATAAGCACTCTGGTAGATTGTTGATAGGTATGATATTTTAGAACCTCTGTTTATGGTCATTTTCCTTTCTTTAAACCTAATAAGAGAGACTAAATTTTCTTTTTGATTATGGAAAGTATAAAGAGAGGGCCATTATATAAGGTTTGAAGACAATAACCTAATGTGTTTAAGAGTTTGTCTCCAATTCAGCCCATCATAAAATTGTAGATAGGACATGACTCTACATATAGTATATCATACCATATGAGATATCATAGAGCCCAACTAGATTATATCACATAAATCGAGCCTGAATCTAAGACAGTTTTACGATGTGTGGTTCAATGTATGTAGGCCCACACAATTTTCTAACATTAGGTAGACCCCTATCAATTATACAACCATACCATTTGGGGTTCTAACTTGCAATGTCCCAACATAAGGTGACATACACTGACTGCTCGTGCTAGTCGAGCTGAGCCGTTGATACCATATCATGCATGTTGCTCCTAATGGTGTTTGTTATTACATGCTGTTGGGCAGAATCAGAATTCTAACTTAGGGTGGGCACAAATACTAAGTACTTTTTTATTTTTTATAATTTATTTATTTTTTCAAAATTTTAATAAATGTTTGAATCTTGAAAACATTAAATCAACTGATTCAGCCCTATACAATTCGAGCTTGATCGGCAGATTCTCTGAATCTATTTGAAAATCGATTAGGCTCAGAATGTCGATGGCTGCCTACAAAGGCTCCTATGCTCAGCTAGTAGAGGCGACTCAACGGTTGAGTTTTAAGCCAATGAACACATGAGCAAAGCAGTTTTTCTCTAGTCATTTGAAAAGAAAGGGGCCCCAACAACCCAGGTGAATCCATGATGTATGAAACCTGAACATGTCCTATTGAATCTTTTAGCTTTCTTGACCTAACATAGATTTGCTCTGTATATGTGGTAACGCTGAATTAGTATGATGACACCATATGAGGTATGCAATAAGGTTACCATTGCATTTTTACGAAATTCCTTTTCCCATCAGTTTCATGAGGAACCGAGTCATTTTAATACGGCTGTTATAAAAAAAAAAAACCATGGGTAAATGGTAATGGGTAGGTGTCAATGGGTTGGACCTCCACCAAAATTAACACTTCATTTGGGTGAAAAGCTTTAAAACATCATTGTCTATGCCAAAAATGTCTTTGAGAAAGATCTAATAGATTTTGGATAAAAGGCATTATTGTTTCAAGAAAACAGACGTTTAGATTAAAATCCTTAGAATATGATTGGTCAAAATTGGGCTGCCTAGGGATGCCCGACTTGGTTAGCTCGATCGATAACAAAGTAGACATCAATTTTGGAAGATAAGAAACAATCTTTAAAAAAACTTGATCTTTTCAAAAGGATTTTTGACCAATGACCTGAAATAGGTCCATACCCGAATCCTATTAGGAGGGGTTGGTATGGGATCGGATCGGATCTGATCAGATCTTTTATAAGAAAAACCATACATCCATACCCAGTACAATAATATATTTTAAAGTTTTTTACGTTGAAAAATTATGGATCTTAAACAAAACTCGGGTCATATCCGGGTTTGGCATAAAAGTTCATAAACCATACCTGGCTTGTTTAATAATTGGACTTCATGGGTCCAACCCAAATAGTTAATGGGACCCCTTTCTTTGTTAACAAACACTGACCCTTATCAGATCTGGTATGGGTCAGGATGGGGTCATACCCGACCCATTGAGCCTACAAGGGCTCCACATTAAAACCGAGATCTCGTGTGAAATGTGACTGTACCAAAAACATGTGCCCCGCCATCTTCTTGGAATTATTCCTGTCTAGTCCAAACGTTGGGCCCCATAAAAAATATAGTGAGGATCTGTTCAGGGCGACCTCTGATGGTAACCCGTCAGAGGTCAGCAGATGCCATCCAAAACACTATGGTTGGGCTCAGCATCTCCTAGATTACGCCCATGGAATTTGAACCTAGACAGTCCGTCAAACGGTCCAGGCTCCATCCCACTACGCCAAGCCCCTTGGGTCATCATCCTAGGCAGCATTTTCCAACGAAGAAAACATGTCGGGCCCCACAGCTGCCCAATTGGTCGTGAGTCATGCATTTTATACTGAAAACCTTTCCCAAATAAATGGGCCCATTCATTTATATTATCAAAAAGGGGTTGGTTGTTGAATCCACAAAGATAGTGTATAGTTTCAATTAAAAGATTACCTGCAACAATGAAGTAAACTTTTTAATGCTACTGAAATCCTGCCATTTGAGAGCAAGCAGGTGAAATCCATGAGAGAAGAGGACCTGGTGAAGCAGCAAGCAGGTGTGCTGTTCTTGATTAAGACCCGGGTCCAGACCTGAAGGTCCAATTAATACATAGATCCAGGTATAGTTTGTCCAGACCCGAACCTGACCCAAGTTCCACCCACACATTTTCAATGTCAAAATGATAAAAAATATGGTTTTATCAGTTATGGTCCTGGTTTGGTTCATGTAGTTCTTATCGGGTCTGGGTATACTTTTTTTTTTATAGTAGACCCAAAAATCTGGTACAAGTCTTGTTTCACTTGGGTCTGAACCAAACCCTACCCGTTGACAACCCTAGTTTTAAAGGTATGTCCTGTATCCCCTATTATGCAATGAGAAAACCGAATTCAGATCCATTCTCTCTAAGCATCTCATGATAAGGCCAGGAGACTAACACAGAAAGGAAAGATGGCTTCTTAGAAATATAAGACATGAGATTAAATTACTGTGGGACCTAAGATTTAAAAAAATTACCAGTTGTTACCTTTATTATGGTTGGTAGCTCTTGAGTCACTATCATAACTGAGAGGGGCCTCGGGTTCGAATCTAGGAAAGTTATCCTCCTCAAGCTTGCTTATATATAGTAAAAAAATAGATAGACAGTTAGATACCGTTGTAAAGCTTATTTTGTCTCTTCTTAAAGATCACGGTGTGAGTTAGGTTTGGTCAGTGGTGTGATTTCTTGCGTGTGAAAACGTGTTCACAAGTTAGGTGTATAGAAAGACAGGTAATAATTGCTATCACCGGTTCCACTTTCGTACGTTTGTGTTGTCCTGGGAAAATACCCTAGTTGTGATTAGGACTGGACAATGGGTGGGCCCAGCTGGTTTAGTGGACGAGCTTGATAGGGCCACCCAGTTGATCAAGCCCGACCTATTGACCAACTGGGTCAGGCTCGGGTCTAATATAAAGTCCGGACCCTTTTAGTGGACGAGCTTGATAAGGCCACCCAGTTGGTCAAGCCCCACCTATTGACCAACTGGGTCTGGCTCGGTTCTATTATAAACTCCACCCCTTGCCCCTTAAGCTCATGGCCTAATTCAGATCGGGTTGGGCCAGGTTACAAGTCATAGTCAGAATATTTTTCATTTGTTTCCTTGAATTCATAAGTTCTTTTAACAAAAAATTTAAAAATGCAAAATAATAGATGGAATCTAATATGGATCCATCCCAATAGAAGAGCCAAGTAGGCTAGCCATCCAAGTTAGGTGCATGTATCACCACATGAGGAGGAATGCCCGATCTTGTAGCCAGGGGAGTTCCCCTGTTTTCTGAAATCGAAGGCTAGTTTCTCAAAGAAAAATCGTTTGCTTGTAGATTTTCGCATCTCTCACCACAAGTTGCTACTCACTGAAAGCTCTGCTCATTGACGCCTTCCCTACCCTTCAAACCCGATTCTCTCTCTCATTCCCCTCGCTCTCTCTGTTTCTTAGGGGTTCCCTGGCCCACTCGCTGAAACCTACTCACTGGCTCGTCCAAGCTAGGGATGGCAGTGGACCGGGAGAAAGTGGGCCCCCCGCCCCGCCTCGCCCCGTTTGGACCGGGGATGAAGGGTATGAAACGGGGATGGAGGCGGGGACGAAGGTTAAAATCCATCCCCGTCCGGGGGTGGAGGCGGGGATGGACGTGCACTTTTCCCCGCCCCGCCCCCGCCACGATCCCCACCTCATCCCCGCCCCAACCACTTTTCCCCGCAATATCCCCGCCCCGCCTCATCCTTGAACGGGGATGGAGGACATGAAACGGGGATGAAGGCGGGGGTGGAGGATAAAATCCATCCCCGCCAGGGAGGCGGGGCGGGGTGGAGGATAAAATCTTGAGGCGGGGCAGGGGTGGAGACCTTGTCCCCTGCCCCACCTCACCCCACCCCACCCCACCGCCATCCCTAGTCCAAGCTTCTTGGCATACCAGTCATGCTTGTAGCAAGACCCAATCGCCAGAAGCCCCCTGCTCGCCCAAACCCACTCGCCTTACCTCTATCACGCTCACCCCTACTCACCAAAGCCCCTGCACACTCACCTAAACCCACTCAGCTTGAGTTCGATGACCCATTAAGGTGCTTCATGGGAATCACACAGCTAAGCAAGTGGGCAGCCCTACTATGGGGTCCTGTTCAGGGCATTTTTCTACTTTGTATATTATTTATTCTTGTCTTTGTTGCTCAATTGTTGCAAAACATATTTTTTAGTTGTAACACATCACTGGATAATTATGTTAGATTAATATTGTGTATTTTCAAATCATTGGCCATATTGGTCATTATGTTGTAAGCATGCTTAGTTAAGTTTAGGTTTAGGTAAAAATCAAAATTGGGTACGTTCAAACTGTTTGGAAGAAATATGTCAATTTTAGAGGGATGATTTCAGACACCTTGAACTAGGTACAAACCAAATTTCAAGATCTGGTGACACAAGGACGAGTCAGTACGATTTTAAAAATGAAATGGACAGCCAAAACATATCAGAATCAGACTGTATTTTGAGAGAGTCACATCTGACTTGTAAAATTTATATCTCTATACAAGGACCTTATAAAATCAAGATTGGACGGTTCAAACTAGATATCCTAAGATAGATTGAAACCAAATTTGATACCCAAGGTGTTCACATTTTAGGTTTGGCGATATTTGAAAGTTAGACTAATATTAGGGTTTTATAGGGTTCAGGTTTTTAAGGTTCTAAGTTGGATTTGGTTCAACTTACTTGACTTAGGTTAGGTCAACTAGGGTCTGCTATATGGTTTGAGCTTCACAGAATTGGCTTGTTGAAAATGCAAAGATGTTGTAGGAGTTGATGCAATTCACCTGATGTAGGTGGGTCTTGGCTGCAACCTTGTTATATTTTCGTGAGCTAAACCACAAGGGTCATCACACTAAGTTTGGGCAGGAAAAACCCTGAAGAGAATGAAAGACGAGTCAGGATGAGCGATTGATAGGTGATAATTTTGGAGACTGCAATTTTTCTCTGAGATAAGCGATGATCTTAAAAACTATCATCTGTGATTGAAAATATTCTTTCATATTGTTATCAATTCCAACATCCCGTGACCCAGCAGCTTCTCCACCTCATAGCGACCTAGAAGGAGCTGCTTCTTCACCCCTCCCATTTTCTCCTTCGCCATTCCCCCTACCCCAACCCTATATACCGAACCACATAAAACTTATCTTGAGTACATACATGCGTGTGTTTTTTTTTCATGAGAAACCAAAAACTACCGCATGATTGGCTAAGCTTGTTGTACTTGTTTTTTCAACGGTGAGTGGTGCACTCCCTGTGCCAATGTGCTTCATCATGAGCAAGCGACATAATGCCCTTGTCCTCAATCATGTACACGACCTCTTCTTCTCATGCACGTCCTCTTCTTGCCATTTTAACATTATACTCTCTCGTGGACAAGGAGACCTGAGGTTTTTATACCAAAGAGCTCATGAGAGAGGTGGTTTTAACTGATTATCTGACCAAAAAAGTTTATTTAGAAGTGAGTAAAGAAAAGAAGTAAGAGAGAGAGGGGGTGTTGAATGTTAGTGTGTGCTTGGGTCCTTAGTCAAAGATCAAAATTGTCTTGTAATTAGATGCCTTGGCTAATTTAGTAAAAAAGTTGTGTATAGAGATTTCAGGGGCAAGGTTGGCATTGCATAATAATATATGGATAGGATGGGCACGTTAGTTTATTTAATGTGTTGTGAATGTAGTGGGCTTATGCAAGTAGTTGGTATGTAAAGGGTCCATGTGGAGGTTGCAGGTATGTAAAGAGTCCATGAGTTGCATAAGGTCTATAAAAGTGAATGCAATAGTAGGTCATTAGTGGATACTTAATGGATTTTTGTAGTTAGCATGGAGGCCAAGAGTCATTGTAATAATGTTAGAAGTGTGTAGAAAGACTCTGGACACTATATAATCCATTATGAATGTAATTTTCATGAAATAGATTGAAAGATGTGAGGAATAAAGAAGATTTTCCATTCTTCTTTCCTTATTTTTCTCTATTGAGTTGGGCATTTATCTTCTTGATTAAGGGTTGGGTTTTCTCCATAAGAGGGTCCTAAAATGTGCATGTTTCTTGGTGATATTCTTCTTCTTTGAAAGAAAATTTCACCAGTGGACATCAAGATGGAAAATCGGATTCACTGATTTCATGTTAACTCTTTGCTATATGGAACTTAGGTCCTACCATACTCAAAAACAGCCTAATTTGCCAACTAGCCAAGTTGTCATAGCCAACTAAAGATGATACGTAGGCACCTCTTAAATGAGATATTAATTAAGATTTTAGTAGACCTTTCAGGCATACGCTGATTGAATTAAAGTTATCCCTAGCCATCCAACCCTAAAGATGAGACATCAAATTTTAAAGCCCTAGGCCCATAACAAACAACCAAATACATATAATTTTTGCAAATTGCTATTTGAAGTCCGAGCATTTATAGGTGGAAAAAATCATATCTTAACTGGGGTTTGATACGGTTGGGAAACAAGACGAGCAGCTCGGTGTTTGGCTCGGCTCATGTAGGTTTGTTTTATATATATTATACATTTTCTTTGAAAGACAAGCTGGGCAGACCCTACCAATTATTAACTCTCCAAAATCCTAAACTTGTAAACTTTTTTTAAAAAAATTGAAGCTTTGCAATCAATTCTTTTTTAGAGTTTAAAATAATAGTTCTACCGAAAAACAATGTTTAAAAGAACAAGTCAATGGACCTTGGGTGCATTACTGGTGAACTTTCCTTTACACAATGAATTTGTATTTTCATAAAATCATTAAAATCACACACATTCAAAACAAGGTTTTTGATAATTAAGTTTAAACAAAATTATTATAAAAGAAACTCTTATACAAAATTATAAAATGTGTTCAAGAGCAAAACAATTAAGAGAGTGTGAGTTTTTTATATCATCATGTCATCGCCTGTCACATCAACCTAATCATCACCTGTATCCCATAAAACTGGTCAGACTTATGAAAGCTTGGTAGGTGCATAAATATCAAAAGTCAGAACAAGACTAACATATACATTATTTAACAACATGTAGTTTCAGAATAAGTAAAAATAAGCATAGTGAACTTGTTTCGATAATTACTAACCTGTGAGTACGCACATGATAAAACGTAGAAACAATTGAGATTGTCCGAGGGTTTATTATTCTATGTATTTTGATACTTCGAACCACTAATTGAGTCCGGTTTCAAGGGGACAATCAAATGACCAAGAGAGAATTCCCCAGATGCCACTTGTTACTAGGGGATGCATCTGAACTTCTGTAGAAGTCATTGAAATCTACCACCTAGGATAATATTTGGTAGCCCGGTCCCCTAACTCCTATGACCGAGGACATCGAGTCATTGCTACTCAAGGAGTATAGTTGTTAACAACTTATCTATTAGAGTTTTTGTATCATCCTATCATCTTTTTTAACAGAACCAAAGAATGAATGGGTATGTCAGGTCTTATTTTATAAGACAACTCATTTAATATACTCTGGTCTTTTAAACCAAATCAAGAATCTTGCTTGTTAAAGTGATCGTCTTCTTTTATGTGATTTTCTTTTAATTAGGGTGCATTATCATACTATAAGGTTACCATAAACCTCCAGTCCAATCATCGTCGTACTAATATATCGTGCATATCTGATAGTACCATTACGATGATAAAGATATTGGTTTTTCAGAAAGAAACCCAGACAATATTTAAAAATTCAAATATCTCGTGCCTTAAGCTGAAAAATATCAAAGCCATTCCAAATACAGAAAAGAATGACCTGACGTACGTACCACCAAAGGCAACGTAGTCAAAGCCTTTTTTTTATATTGGTTCAAAGAAAAAACTCAGTTGCGAATATGCAAATGCAAAATACTTGTTTTACTTTTCGAGACATTGAAAAATGCAAGCTTGAAATCTCGCATGTGAAATCTATCAAAAATTGATTTCGACAAGGATGTACAAATCTGTGTCTTTAAATACATACTAGCGTAATTCAAAGCAGACACGAGTACGCAAAAACTGTGTACTTTATAAAAATTATATATGTATATAAAATACATATATATTAAAGCATAAGTCTGTGCATATTATAGCGTGACGACAAGGTAAATGGCGTAAAACAAGGCTCGATGTGTGAAACCACACATTAAGCTAAATAAATTGGGTAAGCGAGACCCAATATACGAAACCATATATTGGGCTAAGTAAATTGCGTAAAGCAGGAGTCTATGTACATTATAGTGCGGTGACAAAGTAAATGACATAAAGCAGGGCTCGATGCATGAAACCACACACCGATCTAAATAAATTACAAAAAGCGGGAGCCTATGCATATTATAACACGACGATAAAGTAAATGACATAATTTAAAATGAACAAGAATACGCAAAACTGCATCCTTGAGTTAAAAGCATATATATATATATATATATATATATATATATATATATATATATATATATATATATATATATATATATATATGCTTTTAACGTAAATATAATACCTATAAGTTAGAAGTATTCTGATATTGTTCTCGTATACAACTTTCTCGTACCTCAGAGATGGTCCGAATCTTTGACAATTTCGAGCATAGATTCGTAAAGGCTCATTCCTCGATAAGCATGTCTCGTCCATTGTACCGATGTGGAATGCTAAAAAAAAAGATTTTATCATGCTACATAAAGAATGATGTTAAAACCTTATTTTAGAGGATGAGACGACGATTGCATTGCAAAGGTCGAATTCAAACCCAGTTTGAACCCTCTGGACCAAGTCGGGCTCGGTACAATAAGTCAATCGGCTTCGCTAGCAAGCTGAGTTGGGCAAAACGAGGCATAAAAAGTTGGGTTTGATTCGACAAGGAATCAAGTTGATATTTGGTGTGCACTAGTCAGCCCGGGGTATTGGACCAACCCGAGTTGTGCTTAGTGATAGCCGAGTTTCGCTCGGCTTGACCATGCTCAAGACAACAACAACATTAGGAGCTGCTATTGTTCAAACACAACTAGAAAATGGGATAGAGGGACAAAGGGCTTGACTATTGCGCTGAGCAAGGCGTGGGCCCCAAACCAAACAGAACTGAGGCTAGGCTCGGTCCTTCTATAGAGAGAACCGAGCTAGGCTCGGTTCAAACCAAGCTGGGCTCGGTTCAAACCAAGCTTAGCTTGGTAAATAGGTCTAGGCAGGAAGGTGGCGCCCTCCTGCCGGAAAATGAGATTTAGGCAGGAGGGCAATGCTCTCCAATAAAAAAAAATGAGGCAGACAGGAGGGCGGCACCCTCTTGCCGAAAGAATCGAAGCAGGCAGGAGGGCAGTGCCACACTCTTCCTCCGTCTCTCTCTCCCATGCCGGGGTCCTCCCAACCCAACTTCCTCCTGTCTCTCTTTCCCACTAAGTTCTCACTCCCTCTCTCTCTATTTCGTCGACAAGAGGGCGGTGCCCTCCTGCCTATTGCGATTTCTCCTGTAGGAGGGTGCCGCCTTCATGCCTGTTTCATTTTCTCTGGTAGGAGGGCGCCCACCCTCCTGCCTATTAAAATTTCTCCGGCAGGAGGGTGCCACCCTCCTGCCTATTACAATTTCTTCTGCAAGAGACAGCACCTACTTGACATGAATGATACGACCGGGTCTCACCCTGGCCTACAGAACCAGGCTGACCCAGTAGCCCAAAAAGATGGTCTAATCCTTGGCTCAAAAGATTTCAAAATAGAATTAAATTTTAAATTACAGGATAAAGAAAAATACGAAAGCTGCCCAATTTAGCAGCTGCTTACAGAAAGCTACCCATCTTTCTAGTTATTACATTCAACTGGATGCTTTTTATTAATGAATTCAAATTCTCACCCTGAGGAACAAATTACCTTCTTTGTGCCCAAATAACGTAACCCATCATATGATGTTTTCTTAGAAGAAACTTTCAGCAAATTTTCGTCATTTATTTGATTAAACATTGATCAACTAAGTGATATTAGGACCAATGATATCAAAAGAAGAATAAAAAACAGGGTGGTTAGATGTAATAATCAAAACATTGAGTGCTTTTATAAATAGCTGATAACTTGGGCAGCCTTCGGGGATGATGCCACATGCCTAGTAATTAATAAATAATGTGGGACCGAGTTGATAATTTGTCTTGGTGACTAATGCCACAATCATCGCTGACATTTTATATTTATAATGATCATGATTTTATCACAATAAGTTCAGAAATAATTGAACCCTAATAATTAGGGGTTGCAATCGTGTCGGGTTGGCGGGTCGATCGACACGGGTTGGCGGGTCAGCATACCTCAACCCGAACCCGACCCGTTTATTAAATGGGTCGGCTGTGGCAAACACGAACCCGACCTGTTTAATAAATGGGTAACCCGACACGACCCGCCAACCCATTTCATAAATGGGTTGGGTCGGGTAAACGGGTTCTCAGGTTCGCGGGTCGGGTTGACGGGTCGGGTTGGTGGGTCGACGGGTTGGCGGGTTGACGGGTCAGGTTGGCGGGTCGCGGGTTGGCAGACGGGTTGACCCACCCGCCTAACCCGTTTATTAAACGGGTCAGCCGGGTTGGCGGGTTGGCATACCCCCAACCCGAAACCGACCTGTTTAATAACCGGGTTACGCGGGTCGACCCGTTTATTAAACGGGTTGGCTTAAGCTCAACCTGAACCCGCCTAAGAGGCGGGTCGGGTTGGCGGGTCGTGTCAGGTTTTGCCACCCCTACTAATAATATCTTAATTAATTCCAAATTTGAATACTTCACAATCTCAATACATATTGAATATTTTTTTTTTCATTTTTCATATTTTGTTCTTTATTTTTAAATGTTTTATTATTTTTAATTTCATATTTTCCATGCTCTGATTTAACTTTGCCGGAAAATATTGATTCAAAGATTTGTGGCTAGTTGGTCAACTTGTATATTGACAAAGCATAATAATTGGTCCGTTCCCGGCATGTTTAAAGCTCGGTTCAACAGGTTTTAAGTGTGGCCCAGCCCATTTACTAACGGGTCCAGTTTTGGCCCAATTCTTAATGGGCTTGGGTTTGAATAGAAGCCCATAGGCATGTTTAAAGCTCGGTTCAACAGGTTTTAAGTGTGCCCCAGCCCATTTACTAACAGGTCCAGTTTTGGCCCAATTCTTAATGGGCTTGGGTTTGAATAGAAGCCCATAGCCCGACCTAGGTTATTTTCTAATGAAGTTCATAAATTAATTACTAGAATACCCAAATAAAAAGATAAATGTAGTATCACTATTATCCACACTGGTGATATCTCCATCATAAAATAAAAAGGCAAATGTGTTATGCAAACCCAAATATAACAAGTCACCTACCTGGTATAAATTTATAAGGTTTAATATTGTATGAAACTATGAAGCATGTGGACAACCGTGTTGAATCCTAGCAGGGTGGTCAGTGTTGGATCATTTTTTCGGATCACACAGTTTCACAATCATCATCATGATATAAAACATGATATAAATCAAGAAATATAACAGTATAGACATCATGATCAGCAAACGATCAAAACAATAACAGGGAGCAAACATGTCGGGTTCCACCATATACCAAAATCCAGACATATGCAAATGAACAAACATATGTATAGAACACAATATCAACAACAGAAACATGTTAATACTGTATGAACGGCTAAGGCGTACAAAAGTAATTCCCTTAGAGAAGATTCGCCCCCACATACAGTGCAAACAGGGTCCGACGTCCTTCTCCCAGGATACAATAGCCTCGACGATCAGACTGGTGCACTCCGACAGATCGTCCTTCGAAAACAACCTCCACGAACCGAAGTTGCAGAAAAACCCCTTTCGAGATAACTCAGGAGAGAGAGAGAGAGAGAGAGAGAGAGCAACAGGGAAAAGAAAACCGCAGAGCTCTTCTTCAGATATCAGTCCGTCTAGGATCTGTCGTAACCCCAGCCCTAACCACGCTTTTATAACCCACGAATGGTTACAAAGCGTGGAAGGAACTCGTTACGGAATCCGAGGAGATGTGACCCGTTAATGAAAATCAAAGAGTCGAGATTCGTTAAAGGAATTCGAAGAGCCATAACGGGCATAGATTCTGAGGAGTCGTGACCTGTTATCATTTCTCATAACCCGTTAAAGAATCCAAATATCCACAAAAACTTTGGGCAAAAAGGTACTTTGGTCTTAATTGGATATGGCCCTAAAGGGCCAATTACCCGAACCCGAACCGGCTCGGCTCGGCTCGGCTCGGCTCAGCACTGCACAACACGGCACGGCGGGCGGGTGCACGCGCGCGTGTGTGTGGTAGTCATCCCAACCTCTTGTTCTCAGGAACAAATGTAAGAGTTTACATGTGGGTGATAAAGCCCACAACAAATTCAAACACAATCAATATGAGACTATTCCACGTCATCAAAACCACTTTTTCCAAAAAGAAGGAAAACAACCCACGTTTCATATTTGAATTCTCTCTTCCCTTCCTTCTTACACCTAACAGTCAGCAGGTTAGACTACCTTGATAAATATATTTGCAAGGATTCAACACGGGTTGGTCCAATACCCCGATAAATAAACGGGTTAGCCGGGTTTGGGTTTGGCTTAAATGGGTTCGTGTCGTAAATGGGTCGACCCACCTAACCGTTTATTAAACGGGTCGGGTTCATGTTAGGGGTATGCCAACCCTAACCTGGCTGACCCATTTATTAAACGGGTTAGGCGGGCGGGTCAACCTGTTTACCCGAACCCGACCCGCCAACCTGCCCGCCAACCCATTATCCGACCCCGACCCACCCGCCAACCCATTTACCCGAACCCGACCCGCCAACCCGTTTACTAAATGGGTTAACCCTATGTGCCGGGTTACCCGTTTAATAAATGGGTCAGGTTCGTGTTTGCCACAGCCGACCCGTTTAATAAACAGGTCAGGTTCATGTTGAGGTATGCTGACCCACCAACCCAACCCCATTTCCACCCCTACCTTTAATATGGCTAGAATCTTAGGTGCCAACATTGTCCCTCTAGTTTGACAAGTTTCATCACGAATGGTTACAATCTAAACAATTTGGAGACTAATTTTGTGATAGGTAAAACTCCATGTCCTAACATTTTATAGCCACAAATATAGTCTACGTTTTTTTGCGTTTTCAACATGATATTATCAAATAAAAGTATGTTATTCAAATTTGGCTAGCGTATAGAAAAGCATCAAGGTCTCAAGCTGCCTCATACTAGGTCTTAAACCAATCGTTTTCCTAAGATTTAAGCATTATTGGCCGTTTTCACATGCAAAGCTGCAGATTTTGAACACTGAGAATTAAGCCCAGTGAAATGTTATATACATATTTGTTTTTGAAAGGCAAGCTGGGGTTAGGCCGACCCCTACCAGATATCTCTTAAGCCCCATGAGGCAGAGGGATTTGAACCTAGGTCTTTAGCTTGGCACAGGACCCCGCTTATCACATGGGATACCACCTCGGTGGTAATGAAATGTTATATGTGCAACATGGTTGTGTTTGAACTGGAATTTGGGTTCACTCGATCGCTCTGATAATCTTGAGTCGCTTCACCAACGGGGGGGCTTCGCTTGTCTGGTAGGAGCAGCTAGTGCATGTCACCTTGTGTTGGGACATTGCAGGTTCAAAATCAAATGGTATAGTTGTATAACTGGTAGGGGTTTGCCTAACCCAGTTTGCCTTTCAAAAAATAAAATCTTGAGTCTCTCCACATGATGTGATTTAATGAGCAGAAAGGGACTTGGTTTGAACAAAAAAAGAAGAAGGGGTTACGGTCTTAAATGAGAACATGAAGCTCGAAGGGGTTGGGTATAGTAGGATGGGACTTAGGCCGCTAGGTGGGTGGTCTAGGTTTAAATCACATGAGAATCACCCCCTTGCACAAGCCGAAGCATGGTGATTCTCCGGGGGCACTAGGTCTATGATCTTGAGGTGGGTATACCTAAGTATGACAAGCAGAGCCAGGGGCACTAGGTCTATGATCTCTCCGAGTAAAAATCAAAAGAATAAAAACAAAAAACATGCGGTCTGTTGAAATTTCTAAATTGGATTGCGTTTAGATAGATACGTACGTTAAACCAACGACACGTCACATGACCATGTCTTTTATTATTGATTTCAAAATTAGGGTAGGTCCAGCACCCTTGTCAAGAGTTGCAATAGGGCATTGTGAGCCACATGGTTGCACCACAAGTTAGGCGGGGCTGAATGACAAAACATGAGATAGAATCAAATGTGATTTGGAGTCATATGATTTCAAATCACATATTCCACCATAGAGTCAGTTCAGATATAATTTCAAATCACATTCAGTTTCTTACTTGCATGATATTCCAAATCACATGTTTGGTTATCTCTGCAAATGAGATTCATTCTCTCATTTTCATTAGATTCCAAATCACATGTGAATGCAACCAAACATTCCATAAGAAACTCAACACTAAAGTTAAGATGAATGTGAAATCATTATAAACCTCTCTCTCTCTCTCTCTCTCGCGCGCGCACGCATAAAAAGATAACTCAAATGGTAAAAAAAATTGGCATCAAATACATTTATGATTTTCATTTAGCACTATATTTATTTTAATGTGGATACTTCTCGCCAGCCATATCCATTTTGTTACCCCAACATTTGCATGTACACTCCTTGTACTTTTGTCTCCCGTTTTTATTCATGGTGTCTGTCAATTTGAAACTATGATTCCCCAAGGGATCTAAAATTAAGGCAGTAGCTGAGCAAGTTCAAACTTATAGCTTTATTGCGATACAATGAGCATGTACAGCACAAGAAACTAGAGCCAGTAAAATTACTAATAATTTATTTTTTATTTCTTCAAGTAATAGTGCATATGAAGACAATGAATATATATATATATATATAGATGCTTATAATTTTTAGGTAGAATCAACAATGAGCATGTACAACACAAGAAACTAAAGCCAATAAAATTACTAATAGTTTTTTATTATTTCTTAAGGCAATGATACATATAAAGACCTTCAATATGTGATTTTGAAACGAAATCATCTATATGTTTATAATTTTAGGTGAAGTCAACTACCCAAAAAAGAATGTTTTAATCCAAACACACAAAAAGAGAAGACTAAAATAAAAATTAAAAAGTATTCATAGGAATAACACAACCATACCTTGACGTATAAGGCACAAAATCCAATATGTGAACCGCAAGATGATCGTTAATGAATTATGTATGCAGAAAACTATAAGGAACCAAAGACCGTTCAAAATAGAGAGGATAGTTCGGTAAAAATGGTGTAGTTAGATATATTGAAGGAGAGGGAAAAAGAACGTAGAGAGAGCCAATTGGCACATTGAGAGAGAGAGAGAGAGAGAGAGAGTTGTAAGATAAAACTCTCTCTCTCTCTCTCTCTCTCTCTCTCTCTCTCTCTCTCTCTCTCTCTCTCTCTCTCGTCTCTCTCGTCTATATCTTATCTCTAGTGATATTAATTAGAAAAAAGGTGCATGAACGAATTTCGGAAAGAGAAAACCTTCCAAAACTAAACTATTCAGTGATTGAGGAATGATAGAGTAACAAGTTGGTAACTGCTGATTAAATTGCTAAATGCTAAATGCTCATTTCTAAGCTGTGTCAAGTCTCTTATGAAGAGAGTTGCTTAATTGGAGGGCAACTCTCTAAGGTAAATAAGGGAAAATATATAGTACAAAGAGAGTTACTAATGAGGGGGGAGATAGAGAGAGATAGCTAGAGTTACCAAATCAGAGTTTATAAGAGAAAGAAAATTATTATTATTTTTATTTTATATTTACACTCTTTCTGTCGTACTTACGATTACTGTCCTGGCAGCTGACAGCATAAAACTCTGTGGGCTTACCCCTTGCTCCCAAAGAATTACCATGCTTCAACTTGTGCAAGGGGCGATGCCCATGGGATTTGAACCTACACTGCAAGGGGTGCCCATGGGGCAAAGAAAGTCACTTATAAAAGGTAAATGTTTTTTGAGAGAAAGTCAATTAATATTTTTTTTGGATAATCAAGCTGGGATTAAGATAACGGCACGAGTATAAAAGAAAGAAGATTACAAATCCACTAAAGAAAAACAAACCAGCTGGGTAGTTTATCCTTCCATGTCTGAAAAGACCTGAGGTCAGTACCCAACTTAGATAGATTGTAAGCAGTATAGTGGGAAGTCTTTGGAATCAATGAGCAGCACTTCAGGAAGATCAGGACTGAGGATGGCATTCTTAACGAGATGAACCTCATCTATATCAGATTGTTGAATAATTAATTTAGCCAAAGTTTCCACTCAGCAGTAGAATTTGCATGTGAATTAGTGAACCAATCAAGACAGAACTAAAAGAATTTTCGACATTGAGGAATCCAACACAGCGTTGGATAGAAGAAAAGATGCCACATTTGACGCTACATTTGTAGCTATTTCTGTGGATAAGAAATCACGATCAGCCAAAGAGTTGGTTATCGTCAAATCGCAATTGATTATCGATAAGAAGAATCCATCGACTTTTGAGAAACTGGTTTCACAAATGAAGGAGTCAGTTTCACATATGAAGGGGTCGGTTCCACAAGTGAAGGAGTTGTTTATTATCAAAAACGTGCAAATGGTGAAAGACTCAGTTACCGATATTAACGTGCCTCATATGGAGAGTTCGACTATTATCGAGAACCCTCAAATGGTGGTTACCGATATTATCAAGCCTCAAATGAAGGAATCGGTTCCACAAATGAAGGGTTCGGTTGCCAGATATGAAAACCAATCCATAGTTTCTCTCTTAGCCTTTCTGTCTTCTTCTATTTAAGTATATGTATGCCTCTCTATCAAAATAACGAAGATAGTTCCTTCTCTTGCCGTGGATGTAGGATACTCATATCCGAACAACGTATATTCTATGTTCTATTTCATTCTCTCTCTTTTCTCTTTATAGTATCAAAGCATGTGAGGTGATTTAGTGCATCTCATTTTTCATGGCTTCCTCTGTACCCCAGACGTTGGCCAAACCATATCCTACGACACTAAATGTGTCAATTTTTGTTTTCTTGAAGCCGTCTCACTTCAATTTTCTTTTGTGGAGAACCCAAATCATGACTTTGATCGAAAGCCAAGACATGCAGGGGCTTCTTACCAATGAGACACCTATGCCGCCTATCATGATTCATATTAGCACTGATGCTAATTCCGAATTGAAGGAGGTTTTGAATTTTTAGTACTTGGCTTGAAAAAAATTGGATCGTCTTTTGAAAGACTAGATCACTGAAACTTTGTCTGAAAGTGTTCTTGGACTAATTGTCGGTTTGGAGACAGCGAAGGAAATATGGGTAACCTTGGTCGACACCTTCGCTCAGGAATCTCAAGAAAGGGAGTTTCACCTTATGCATATGATGACTATTATAAAAAAAAGGTACCTACACGATTGATTCTTACATTAAAAAATTCAAGTCTATTTATGATGATCTTGCTGCCATTGGCAAACCCGTTGAAGATGATAAAAAGGTCTTTTGGTTGTTACAAGGACTTGATCTTGAATATAAGTCATTTGTTATAACCATGTTGAAGCTGCCCGTTCCTTCATATAAAAAATTTATTCCTCTCTTGCAAAGTCGCAAAGAGCGAAACAAGATGCATGAGTCTAACCAGCCACAAATGGCTTTCTATGGTCAACATGCATCAAATAAAGAAAAAGAACATGCATGAAAATAATAATTTCAAGTTTAACTCAAAGGGGTGTTTTGTTTAAAACAAAAATTTCAATGATTCTAAGAAAACTGAAGAATCTCAAATGCAAAGCGACAAAAAGAAAAGAAAGAAAACAGGTGTTGTTTGTCAAATTTGCAACAAAAAAAATCACTCTGCTTTGAGGTGCTTCAATCAATTCAATCATACTTTTTAACTTAAGGATGCACCTCAAGATTTGGCTGCTATGACAATGACAGAAAGTCAGGATGCTAAATGGTTTGCTAACATTGGGGCCATGGCACACATGTTTGGAAACTCAGTTAAATTACATAACATGAAACCTTATACTGGCAATGATCTTGTGATGGTGAAGAATGGTGAAAAAATGCCTATTACTCACACTGAAAGTGCCAGTATAAAGGTAAATTTTGTTTTCATTCCTTTACAAGATGTCTTATATATTCCTTCTCTCAAAAAAGATCTTATGTTCGTCAGTCAACTAACAAGGGACTTACTAAATCATTTTAATTTTTTTTCATTTCAATGTGTTATAAGGAACAGAAAAATAGGGAGAATAGTGGCCAAGAAAAAGTAGAAAAGGTGATCTCTATACTCTTGGTGGAAGTTCAGAGGTGTTTTTCTTCACGCAATTCAGAAAGGTTTCAAAAGAAAAATGGCATGAATGGCTTGGACATCATCAAATGAGTACCATGAGATTCTTAAATAAAAATAAACTTATTGATCTTATTCTCAGTAATAAAAGTACCATATGTGCTAGTTGTCAACATGGTAAGGCTTGTCGCCTACTGTTTTTGGACTTAGATAATGAAACTCTTGAACCTTTTGAAAAGATGCATTCTGATATATGGGGACCTTCTCCAATCCCATATCGCGATAATTGTCGCTATTATGTGATCTTTATCGATGATTGTATTAGGTTCACGTGGATATATCTCTTGAAGTGAAAGTCTTATTTTTTAAGAGTTTTGTTTATTTCCATAAATATGTTGAACGCCAGTTTGATAAAAAAAATTAAAATTTTCCAATCAGATGGCGGTGGTGAGTTTATTAGTTACAAAATTTTCATGTATCTTGATGATATTGGTATAATATATCAAATATTGTGTTTCATGAATCCTCAACAAAATGGTGTTAAGGAAAGAAAACATCGTAACATAACTGAATTGGGACTTACTATGATTTTTCATAGTTTTGTGCCAAAATGATATCAAGTTGAAGCTCTCTACTGCCATTTTTTTTTATCAATTGGATTCCCTCTTCCAGTTTAAACATGGACTCTCCTTATTTTTGTCTATTTAGATCACAACCAGATTATTCAAGTCTTAAGGTTTTTGGGTCACGATGCTTTCCCTATTTAAGAGACTATGAAAAAAATAATTTTGATCCAAAATCTCTTCCTTGTGTTTTTCTTGAATATAGTGTGCAACATAAGGGATATAGGTGTGTCCACCCTGCTACTGGGCACATATACATGTCGAGACATGTTGTCTTTGATGAATATAACACACCTTATCAGAATCTGGCCTCATTATATAAAGATGAAAATATGTTTGAAGATTTTTTTGTTAGTGAAGAATGGAATCAAGAGGTTTTTTTTTAAAACTGGGTGACTGGTAGTAATTCCAAATCTCTTGAGAGTACTGAAAATCTACCGGCCACAGACACCCGCAATGTTACTTGTTATGATCAAATTTTTTAGAATATGTAGGGTTTTGATAGCCACGCTCTTAACGGCGCCAACACGGAGACCGACATCAATCAACCTCTCCTTAGTTGTACTGAGAGTCCTGATCACGGAACCACCATCCCTACTATTGATGAACTGCCAATGCTTATTGAAATGGATCTGTCGATCCATACTAGTGAGAATGATCCAGCCGACCATACAACCCTTACTTTGCCCACCTCAGAATAGCCTTGAACTCCACATCATATGGTGACCCAAAGTATAACAGGTATCATCAAACCAAATCCCAAATATCTTAATCTTCTCATTTTGTATGCTTCTATTCCTAGTGAGCCAAAGTCCATCAAAGAGTCTCTGACTCATCCGAGATGAAAACTTGCCATGGATGAAGAAATCACATCCTTGGCTGCTAACCACACATGAGATTTGGTCCAATGAAAATCGTTCATGAACATAGTGGGTTCAAAATGAGTTTTTAAAACCAAACTCAAAGCTGATAGAAATTTGGATAGACTTAAAGCATGATTAATTGCCTATGGTTTTAATCAAATCGAAGGAATTGATTTTCAAGAGACTTTTTTTCCTTTTATTCGCCCTGCTAGTATTAGAGTTTTCCTCATGGTGGCTACCATCAAACACTTGGTAATCAAACAGTTAGATGTCAAAAACACTTTTCTTTATGGTGACCTGAATGAAGTTGTTTACATGAAACAATCACCTGATTTTGAAGATGAAAAATATCCCACGCATGTTTGTGAAATCAAGAAGGCTTAATATGGTTTGTGTCAAGCTTCTCTGCTTGTTTTGAAAGATTGAAAAAAATTCTATTCACCTATGGTTTTTTAAGTTGCGTATCAGACCCTTCCATATTCACTTTTCATTCTAAGCAGGATATCATGATTTTGCTGGTTTATGTCGATGATATGGTTTTGACAGGTAACAATAATACTCTTCTTAATAGTTTTTTTTTGTGAATTACAAAAGGAGTTTCCTGTCAAAGACCTTGGCAACATCCATTATTTTCTTGGCATCGAAGTGGTCTATACTGAAAATGGTATGTTTTTTGTCAAACAAAATACGCTAAAGAGATTCTAGAACAAGAAAAAATGTTTGATTGCAAGCCAATGAACATGCCCATGGTTTCTAAGGGCCAGGTAAATAGGAAAAGTGATCAAAATTTTTAAGATCCTACACTTGTTGGTTTCTTGCAATACCTCACCATCACAAGATCAGAACTCTTTTTTGGAGTTAATTATGTTAGTCAGTTCATGCACGCACCAAAAATTGGATACTTTCAAGAAGTTATACGAATCCTCTAGTACGTTAAAGGTACCATCGATTTTAGGATAAAAATTTTGTCTTACAGCACCCTGAAGTTATATGCATTTTGTGACGCAGATTGAGCTGGTTGCCCTATCACAAGGTAATCTACTACCGGGTTTTGTACCTTTCTTGGAAGCAATTGCATATCATGAAGTGCAAAGAAGCATAATATTGTTGCTAGATTAAGTTCTGAGGCAGAATATCACACTATGGTGTCTATTGCAACTGAATTCACTTGGTTACTCTCATTATTGTGTGACGTTGGGATTCCTGTTATGAAGCCGCCTACTCTTTATTGTGACAATAGTAGTGCTCTTCACATGTCTATTAATCCTGTCTTTCATAACATATCTAAGCACATTCAGATAGATTTTCACTATGTGAGGGAGATGGCTGCCCACGAAAATCTCATTACAAAGTTTGTGAAATTGGATAGACAGCTTGGAGACATTTTTACCAAGGCATTGAAAAAATCTTCATTTGGAGTTTTAAGGGGCAAACTTGGCATATGCAGTCAGCTTAATTAAAGGGAGACTGAAAGAATTTTCGATAATGAGGAATCAAACACAACGTTGGATATATAGAAAAAAAGATGCCACATTTGACTCTACATTTGTGGTTACTTCTGTAGATAAGAAATCACGATCAACCAAAGAGTCGGTTATCATCAAATTGCAAGTAATTATCGATAAGAAGAATCCATCGACTATTGAGAAACCGATTCTATAAATGAAGGAGTCAGTTCCACATATATATAAAGGTGTCGGTTCCACATGTGAAGGAGTTGTTTATTATAAAAAATGTGCAAATGGTGGAAGACTCAGTTACCAATATTAATGTGCATCATATGGAGAGTTCGACTATTATCGAGAATCCTCAAATGGTGGTTAACGATATCATCAAGCCTCAAATGAAGGAATCCGTTTCACAAATGAAGGGGTCGGTTACCAGATATGAAAACCAATCCATGGACACTCTCTTAGCTTTGACGTTTTTATGTCTTCTTCTATTTAAGCATATGCATGCTCCTTTATCAAAATAACGAAGACAGTTCTTTCTCTTGTTGTGGATGCAGGATACTCATATCCAAACCATGTATATCTTATGTTCTCTTTTATTGTCTCTCTTTTCTCTTCTCTTTGAGAACCATGCATATATTGATGATTAAGGAGAGAGAAACCCATTTGGAGCATGTGACCATAAATTGCAGCAGCAAAGAGCAAGACTAGGCATAATACGTCTAGTAGCATCTGTCCAACGTGAAACAGTCTGATGAATTAGATTATGCAGTTGTAGTAGGACGTATTCACGTGTGAGGCTTTTGGTGGTCAACCAAAGCTTCTGATTTGATATAACTTGATCCTGAAAAGTAATACTCATCACCACTTGAAATGCTAGAAAACAAACTTGGAAAAGCTTAGGAGGATGCATACAATGGCTCATTCACGATAAGAACCACGTAGAAAGATAACCAGATGGCCTCAACCGGAGGGCATGATACTAAAAGGTAGAAAGGAGATTCTTCTTGTCTATGGCATATGCAGCATTGGCCAAAGAGAAGCCTAGCTGTTGCATTCAGCAATGCGTGAGAAGTTTACCTGATAGAACCAAACGGAGCATCAAGATTGCATGATTATATATATATATATATATATATATATATATATATATATATATATATATATATATATATATATATAGAGAGAGAGAGAGAGAGAGAGAGAGAGAGAGAGAGAGATGTAAACTAGTGTGACATAGGGTTTTTTCCAAATCTAATGCATTCGGCATGATCCATTTGCTTGAAATCAACTATTGGATCGTCAGAATCAGATCAAGAAATGTGATTTCGTATGCTTGAATATTTACCAAAATTATGAGTCACTGATTTTCAAGCATTAAAAGATCTTTCGGATGATCTAAGAATCTGTTTCTATAAAACCAAGCATCTTGATTGCATCAGTATGGTAAAATTTTGGAAAAGATAAAAAAATCCTATAAAGTTCTCGATGCATACCAGTTTACATATTTTATTGTTTTCATATTCTAATTACCATATATATATATATATATATATATATATATATATATATATATATATATATATATATATATATATATATATATATATAATCTGCCTTACTGCCTCCCAAGCAAACTGGTAGAAAAAGTAGGGGAGTAAGCAAGCAAGGAGAATGAACCAACCCAAATTCTATTTGGTATCTTCTTAGGCACAAATGCTAGATTTGATGATAAATGCTAATTATTGAGCTTTACAAAAATTTGTGAAGGCGCCATGTGACACTTTTTTGAAAATAACAAAATACAAATGCCCAAATAAATTTTGGGTTACATTCTCAAAACGCATGACATACAGGTTATTTAGAAAAAAGTAAGACTAAAATTTTTTGCACTGGCTACTCATTCTTGTTTATATAGTTTATGATTACGATATATATCCATGTTTAACCAAAAAATTGAATCCAACCTGCAAGTATCCATGTTTAACAAAAAAATGAGGGACAGATTTATTGACCGGATGGAGCAAAGCTCAAAGCAGATGCACAAAAAAGAAAATACTGTGCACTAGTAGCCCACTTCGACGGTGGCTGGTTAGTTTCTAGAATGCTGGCCTTATGCAGATCCAGCCACATGTGACTGTTGCTGCTTTTGGGCACTTAAGGCTCAGTGGTCAGTCGTGTCCCCAATCCCGAGTTTTACCTTGCAGTAGTCACCTGGTTCTCAGTGAGAGTTCCTCATTATGAAAAAAAAAAAACAGCTGATTGGTAACACAATGTGAAGCTATTTAGCTTGGTTGTAAGCAGTGCGCTGTCAATGAGCTAGTCAGGTTTGTTTGGGGGGTACCAGACCAGATCCTAAGTTGGATATCTAGGCATAAGCATAAAAGGTGCCAACCCTAATGTTATTCAGGTTGACCCGAACCCGACCCAAGTAACATGTTGTTTGGGTTATGATCTTCTCATCCCCAAGTGTTTTCTTATCTATTTAATCTAAAAATTTATAGTTTGAAATACCGTATACCTATTGTTCATGTTCATGTCCAACTTATTTTAAGAGTTCGAACGATCTCAGTGTTGGGTGAGCCCTGGCAGTTTTGTCCCTCGAGTTTGAGGGCATGCACCGGATCCGGGTCAGAATCTGACACAGCTTCTTTTAATGGTCTAATTTCAGAGCATGCAATGCTTGAAGTCCAGATCTGTATGTTAGCTAAGGCACACAGCAAGAGAGGTTAGGCTTAGGGCTGGTAAACGAACCGAGCCGCTCATCATTCGACTCGGTTTGGCTCATCTAAAGCTAGTTTGTGTTCAGCTAATGAGCCGATTACAAGCTGGCTCGGTATACCTTACCGAGACAAGTAAGAACAATGCATGTTCATCTCGGCTTGACTCGTTTAGGCTCATCATCTTAACCAGCTGTTCGGCTGCGTATCCATAAATATATAATAAATTTTTTTATATACAATGTAACATAATAAAATATCATACGTTTTATAAATATGAAATAGAATCTTTGTTATTTTTTTTATTTAAAAAGTAAATATGATGGCATTTATGTAATGTATTAATTTTATATTTAAAAATTATTTGAAATGATCGGAGAAAGACCATCACCAGCCTTGAATAATAAAATATTTTTTTGTAATTACAGTTATAACCTCAATTAAATATTTTATTGAGATTTTTTCATATATTTCATCACACATTTTTTAGGTAAATTTGTAACTTCAATTACTCTTTTTTTTTTTACATTTATTTCTTTTCAGTCAAAAACACTATGATGAGCAACTTACGAAGTCTCATCATGAATATTTGAAAGGAAATTGATTTGATTAAAAACAACTCAATATTTTATTTAATAACAAAAATAGACAGTGGTTTTGAATACTGTGCACGCTATGTGAGTGTCATAAGAGAAACAGACAAAAAAAAAAACTTAAGATTTTACATATCTTCCTTTTCAATAAAAAAACTATGTGAGTTCCAGCTCGGGCCTAGCAAAAACTCGGCTTGTTTTGATGTTGAAACTGCTCATGAGACAAGTACGAACAAGTAGTGTTCGTGACAGATCCGAGCCGAGCTAAGCTCGCGACGAACAAGAGCCGAGTTCGCGCTATTCCAATTATTTAATGTACCAAGCCTGAACAGCCTGTTCTGTTCGTTCATCTCGTTTACCAGCCCTAGTTAGGCTCCATAGAACTCAAGTTGTATTTGGACCATGTTCAGAACTTGCTTCGGTCTAATAGAAGGAAACTATCACTTAGGAGTGTTTGAATTGCGGGACATGCCTGGGCGGGGACAGACCTTTTGCTGTCCCCGTTTGATACGCGGGACAAAGCCGTCCTGGTGGGGACCACTTTGTCCCCCACGCTTTCATTTTATATGGGATGCTGCGGGACACGCCAGTCACACCCCAGGGGTGCGACCTGCACGCCACGCATCAAACACGCCCTTATTATTTGAAGATGCGCATCAGAAAAAATTGTTTCTGAGCCAGATCAGAGGTCCATACACAGTTGGATCAGAAACAATTTTTTTCTGGTGTGAATGTTTAAATAATAAGAGCTCCAAATGTGTACTTGGTTGTATCGGGCTTGCCTCATTGGGCCTTTTCTTTTAACTGAGACTTGAATCAATATTTTCTAATCGGATCTATGCCGTAGCAGGACAAAGATGACCAGTTTGTATTCTTACCTGTAAAATGCTTGATTTAGGAATGTCAAAGAATTGGATTTTATCCATTATACGACCATATCTAACTCTGTTGACTCGGATTTGGTAAGCCAAAACCATATCCGACTATAATCAGATTCGGATATGGTTTCAACTTTTTGCTACTGAATTGGGTATCCATATTTGACATATATGGGTATCTGATTACATGTAAAGATTTGGATCTGATATCCTCTATCTGGATGTGAAACCAACTCTGACTCAAATTGGCCAATATCAGGTTGCCATATCCGACCCCAACCCAAACCGTTTACATCCCTAGCCTTCATTCAACCTTCTCCTTTTGCCCGATCAAACATTACATTGTAAAATTCGGATCCGGATTCAACTCTACGTCATTTCATCTCTTTTATTTAATTTGAATTCGTAACCAGATTTGTGGATTAAAATTTACATTCGGATCGGATGAACAGTGATCCTGACCGATCTGATCCCATTTGCACCCTTCCATCCCGAACCCGATCCGTTGTCATACGACAGGTCGGTTCAACTCCACGAGACTCGGATCTTCGATCGTCTCGGTTCCCCTCAAAACCAATTCCCGTAGACACTTGCGATAATGCGAGATATTCCCTGAAGCTTTGGGAATCCGAAATCCTGGCCGTTGGATCGAAAAGCGAAAAAAGAAATCCCTCTCCTCGGTTACCATGACAAAAATGCCCTTACCGATATCCCTTTTGAATTATGATATTACCCCTCGAATCGCGGAGTTCGTGTCCTCGGAAATATCCCAACGGGCCTTAACTATTCGAAAACGACAAGGCGAGGATTTTCCGATTTACTCGGGCATGACTCGGCGATCCGATCGTTCGATAGGAGCGAAATGGGTCTGACTGGTCATTTCTGACCGACTCTCGGACCCATCATTTTCGGATATGGTCCAAATAACTGGGTCCATTGGTGGCACAGATGGTGCGATTCGGGTTCAACTGACATTTAGTTCAGATCCAAATGAAAAAAATGACCTATAAAGACAGAAGCAATGTGAATATGTGATTTTCTTTTTTTCGGGTGGTGGGGTTGTGCATGAACTATTGGTGACATTTTTCATATTTTTTTTTGTATATCTCGAACGATTCTTGTGGAATATTAAAACATTGACAAATATAAAAAGCAAGAGAGATAATATAAACGGATAAATTTTGACAAAAAATCAAATTAAAGCATTTCATTGCAATAAATTACTGACAATCTGATATAAAATATATATATATCTCGAAAAGAATCTTGAGAATATTAAAAATTTGATAAAATTAAGAGCAAGAGAGATAATAGAAACGGACACAAATAAAAAAAATCAAATTAAATATTTTTTTGTAATTAGTGTAATATGCACAATAGTGATTAAAATGACACATTGTCTATTTAATCAAAAGACGCTAAATTTTTTTGCCTTTTCATGCATTTTCATCTCAAAGCCATAGAAAAATAATCAAATTAAAGACCTTGAGGTCCCTCTGTAGTCTGTACTCTGTACACACAACAACAACAAAAAAAAAAAAAAGAAAAAAAAGAAAAGGAAAAATGGTCCCATACCTCCTCATCCGATCCAACACCGAGTGCGCTGACGGATCTGGTCAACGAGGAATTTGGATGCCGACGGTGGTCCCCACAGAGGGGGCACCTCTTCAGCCGTTCCGTCTCTGACAAAGACCCTGCAATCAGAGAAGTCTGGGCAACGAGTACTACCCTTATTTTTTGCAGATATTTACGAAAATACCTCAGGGTCCCCTTCTTGCTCCCCTCTTTCCAAAATGACCAACATCTATGTCCCTGACCGGCTGACCCTTGGGGATTGCATCCCGGTACGGCCCTATCTGGACATCGATCCAGAATCCTACCTTGGACCGGACCGAACCGAACCGAACCGAACCTAGATCAGGATCCAGAAGCAGACCAAGTTTGGGTTCAAGCATGCCCTGTACCGTAACAAATCCAACCCGGTTAGAACGTGGGAGACACTAGGGTAACGTTAGGCTGAGGGTCCAATAGCAGCTACCGTGAACCTAACATGCCAACTGACTCTACATATTTTTTGAATGGCCATTATTTGATTCCTTACCACGCGAGTGATATCTTGCATTACTTGTTAGCAGGTTTTGTTTGAGGGTGTGAAAATCAGCTCGTTTCGTTTCCTCCAAATCATCAACATCATGACATGGAAGGTGAGCAGCTAGCTTGAACTTCCTTTTCTTTAAACCTTCTCCCCCGACCACCTCATCATATCCTCCTTCACATTTGTTCATGGTCTCCAATGCTTTTCAAAGAGATTTGCTAGGCATCTGAGGAGCAAGTGCACCTCGTCTTCCTTTTCTTTCTCTTACAAAAATGAGCATCTGCTAGGCATATGGAAGCCTAACCCTTTTAGCCGGTTTTGAGTAAACAACTTACATTCAATTGTTGGAGTAACCCACGTTATGTGGTAGTTACCCACTTTCAGGACTCCTCTAAAGGTGTCCCTTCCGATAAACATTGAGGTTAGAGAGAACAATTATCTTAATTGTTTCCTAACTAAAGCTATAAAACTGAGTGTCAATGAGAAACCTGGTATAAAGAGAAAAATAAAGAAAAAGGATTAAGGAAGAAATTTCCTTTTTTGAGTTTTTTTACTAAAGAGGGAAAGGGATCCTGCTCATCGATTGCTGAAGGTGCCTGCGCTCATTGGAGGGCTGCAGTCCGGCTGAAGATTGAATCTTACCCTGCTTCTTCTACTCTGTGAAACAACATCAACCACCATCGAACAAAAATGGCTTCTTCAGGTACACTTCCTTGGAACTTCTTATGCGCAAGATGTACCCTACATTGGGTTATGGACCCACAACCCATTCCGCTGCGCGTTGCTACATTTTCTGCCTATTTGATGTTACATTTTTTTGGTAGAACGGTCTCAGTCCGTCTAAACAACAACACATCTCTCTCCGCGACCCCAATAGGGTCGGTTTCTTGAAGGAGGGAGGCGCAGATGCCGTGGCGGATGATCCCCTGCCGTTTTCAGGAAAGCTGGGTGTTGTGCCAGTTGTTTTTCGAAACCCCCAAATCAAAAGATTGCTTACCAGTCGTCAGCAGGATCCTTTCTCCCTTTTTCTTTTCTTCAGTCGGCCAGACCTCTTTCTTTCTGTATATAGAGTCTTCTGGGACCACCGTCAACTGACGGCCATGGTGGATGCAACCAGTTGATCTTCACTGACAGTGAGGATCTACCGGTCGGTCGGGTTGTTGGCTCTCAGTCATCGCCTATTTTGGCTCTCCTGTCTTGGCTGGATCATGGCAGATTTCCCCTGTTCTTCTGGTTGTAGGCCAGAATAGGGTGGAGGTCACCGCTCTCTTCCGTCCACAATCGAAGTCATCGACCTCTGGCTGCCGATGACTTCTTCTGGTTGCATGGATTCAAGGGAGGGCTACGACGATCTTTCAGGAGGAAAGAGAGAAGATCATAGGGGGTTAAGGGTTTCTGAAACCCTAATTCATGAAAAGGGGCTTTTAAAGTTTCGGGTCGGGTCCATATTTGGATCCGGACCCACCCCACCTGTACCGATTCATAAGGTTCAATTGGATTGAGTCTATGTTTGGATAAGGGATCCAATTTTTTCAGAAACCCAGTCCCATATAGCTTCGAATCAGGACCAGGTCCTTAATTGGATCCAAACTTGACTTACCTGTACCGATCCATAAGGTTCTTTGGATCGGATCCAGTTCTCAGGTAAGAGACCCAAGACCCTTGCGACCCAGACCCGTTTTGGTTTTGGATTCGAGTCGAGTTTAGGGAACCCGATCTGGACTCTGGATCTGTATCTGATCCATTCTGATTCACTGGATCAGATCATTGCTTTAGATCCAGATCTGCAGACCCGTACCAACCCATAAAATTACTGGGTTGGATCTGGATATAGGGTTGCGGATCACGGTAATTGAGCCCAAATATCCCTGGATCAGATTCAAGTAACTGAATCCGGTTCTATCTTTGTCAGATCCAGAATCTCGTTCAACCGTTTCACTGGGTTTCTGAACTGATTTAGGCCATTTAGGAATCGGTTCTCAGTCAATTGGATCTGGTTCAGAGTTTCTGAGACCAGTTCGGACAGTTACAAACCCGATTCTAGGGTTTTATCACTGGTTCATAAGGTTTTAGGACCGGTTCATGGTTTTGATGACCGGTTCATCCTGTTTTAGGACCAGTTCAAGGGTCTTAGTGATCAGTTCATGCAGTTTTAGGACTGGTTCAAGGATCTTTTCACCGGTTCATTATGTTTTTTGATTTGGTTCATGGGCATAAACATCAAGGTGCGACATGTTAAAGTTCATATTTTGTTAACATGTTCATTTATTTGTAATCATGCATGTATAAATGAATGTATAATATTGGCATTAATGATAGCTAGATGACTTAGTGAATTCATGTCACCAAAGTGATTGAATGCACGTATGTTATCAAATTTTTGTTCTATCATATAACTTTAGCCAATATTAATGTTGTATTTAGATTCATGAAATGATGAGCGACCTAAAGAAAGTTTCATCATGTTCGAAATTTAAGTAGGGTAGAATAAGGCAAGTGTGATGAGATATATCGTGCATGTGTATCCAAAGGTACCATGTGTTGATGGTCTAGCTTCACATGAGCCTTAATTTTACCAACTATGGTTGGTAGGCATAGTGGTTACGCATGTTGGAGTTCTTACCAAAGTAAGACTTCAATGATCCCTTGCACTCACCCAAAAATATGCATATCAAGGGCTTTTTATTTATTGCTTTTTCTATCAGGTTTGTCTTGTATATGCTTTCTTTTGATACATGTCTTTTGCCATGCAATTTCTGATTCTGTGTTTTTAGATGACTCGAATACTATTTCTTTTTTGATGGATCTAATTTTAGTGATTAAAAAAAAACTATCTTTTTTACATTATGGTATATGAATTTGAATTTGGATTTGGATTTGGCCTTAAGAATGGATGAGCTTACTACCTTGACAGACCAAAGCACTTCTGAACAAAATAGAGATTTTGAGAAGTGAGAGCACTTGAATAGACTTAGCCTATTGCTTTTGTAATCTAAGGTGGATAAGAATATTCGCAGTGCTATCCCGCAATGCAGGATAGTGAAAGAGTTCCTGAGTGCCATTGAGGCACAATTTGTTAGTTCCAATAAGGCCAGAACCAGTACTCTAATGTCAAAACTTATATCTATGAAAATTTTTGAAGAGGGTAATATTCGCCAGCATATTTTGGAAATGAGGAATACAACGTTTCAGCTGAATGACATGAAGCTGACTATTTCTGACTCATTCCTAGTGCATTTGATTCTGGGGTCCTTACCTTTGGAGTATGGACCTTTCAAAATCTCTTACAACACATATAATAATGAATGGACATTCAATGAACTTATGTCCAAGTATGTTGAAGAAGAAGAGAGATTGAAATGAGAGAAGATGCAAAATGCACATGTAACTTCTCATAGATCCAAGATAGGACCAAAGAAGAATGCATTTAAGAAAAATGTTAGAAAAAAGTCAACAGAAGATAAGTCATCTCAAGGCAAGCAACCTAATTATGCTTCCATAAAGTGCTTCTTTTATAAGAAGAAGGGACACATGAAGACATATTGCATAAAGTATAATAAATGATTAGAAAAGAAAGGTAATTTATCATTTGTTTCTTATGAATATAATTTATTATAAATTCCTGAAAATAGTTGGTGGATTTACTCTGGTGATACTGTTCATATTTTCAACTATATGCAGTCGTTCATGAACAGAAGAGAACCAACAATGCATGAGAAGAGCGTCTATTCGGGAAACAAAATGTGTTCGCATGTAAAAGGTGTTGGGACCTGCAGGATCACTTTAAATACATGCATAGATTTAGATCTTCATAATGTCTTTTATGTTTCATTATATAGTAGAAACTTAATTTTAATTTCAAAACCGAATAAATTTGGATATTGCTTTAAATTTAAAAATTTTAAGTTATTCATTTACAAAAATTCTATTAAAATTGGTTTTGCATTAGTTTATGATGGTTTGAACATGAAGATCCAAACTGAGGAGTCTTTGACTTCTGAATACACATTAGTTGAGAATAAACATAGCATAATAAATGATAAATCCTACATGCTTTGGCATCGAAGGTTGACTCATATCTCTGAAAAAAGAATAAAGAGACTTATAAATGAAGGGATCTTAAAATCTCTAGATTTTACCGATAATGACCCGTGTGTTGATTGCATAAATGCTAAGCATACAAACACATATAAAGAGAGTGTCAAACGTAGTAGTGAGACATTGGAGATAATTCATACAAATGTATGCAAACCTTTTACTCCCTCTTATACAGACGAAAGATATTTTATCACCTTTATTGATGATTATTCTCGGTATATGTATATCTACTTAATTTATGAAAAATCTGATGTTTTTCAAATGTTTAAAGAATTTAAGAAAGAAGTAGAGAAACAAACCGATAAAGTTATTAAGGTAGTCAGGTCTGATAGAGGTGGTAAATATTATGGTAGGTTTATTGAAATGGGGCAAAGAGAATGACCATTAGCACAATTTTTAAAAGAGAAAGATATTGTGGCTCAGTATATCATGTCTGGTAGTGCTTACCAGAATGGTGTAGCTGAAAAGAGAAATCGTACGCTTAAAGAAATTGTGAGGGACATGTTGAATTTTTCAACACTTCCCATCAAGTTGTGGGGTGAAGCCTTAATGACTGATGTGCATATTTTGAATAAGATTCCTACAAAATTTGTACCTAAAACTCTCTACGAGTTGCGGACAGGTAGAAACCATCACTGTCTTATATGCACATATTGGGATATCCTGCAGATGCTAAGTTGTATAACTCCCACATTAAAGCCTTTGATCCAAGAACAACCAGTGAATTTTTCATTGGTTTCCAGAGATATCAAAAGGATATAGGTTTTATTGCCCATCTCATTCACCATAGATTGTTGAAACGGATAAGGCAAAATTCCTTGAAGATGGTTCAATTGGATTAAGTGCACTTCAAAATCTTAGTTTTGAAGAAATAGAGGATCCAATTTCATTACCTTTTAAGGAGAACACTAAGAGATACCATATTATTATTTTTAATAATGATGTGGTTGATCACCCGGTTGTTGATGCAAAAATCCAAAATGAACCTATTGTGAATAATGCAGAAGAGTGCAAACAGGATGAACAAATTCAATCTGAACCTGAAGAATGACCTGTTTGGAGATCCACAAGAATTAGGAAATCTGCCATACATCCTGATTATATGGTGTACCTTCAGGAGTTTGATGATTTTATAGATATAGATGATGACCCGTTGACCTTTATGAAAGTTGTTGAAAGCAAACAATCTTCACACTTGATAGATGCCATGAAAAAATAAGTTGACTCTATGGCTAAGAATCAAGTGTGGGATCTTGTCGAGTTATCTAAAGGAGTAAAACCCATAGGATGTAAATGGGTCTTTAAGACCAAAGACTCTCCAAAGGTAACATAGAGAGACGTAAGGCAAGATTGGTTGTTAAAGGGTTCACCCAGATCTAGGGCATTGACTATAATGAGACATTATCTCCTGTCTCAACTAAGGAGTCAATGAGGATAATTTTAGCCCTCGTAGCTCATTATGACTTAGAGCTACTTCAGATGGATGTAAAAACAACGTTCCTCAACAAGGATCTGAATGAAGCTGTATACATGGATCAATCTCTTGGTTTTTTTGAAGATGATCGTTTGGTTTGCAAGCTTAACAAATCAATATATAGACTTAAACAAGCCTCCCGACAATAGTATATTAAATTTTTCCAAGTCATTATGACTTTTGGGTTTACAAAAAACATTATTGATCAATGTATATACCTTAAGGAAAGTGTGAGTAAGTTCATTATATTGATGTTGTATGTGGATGACATTTTGCTGGCAACCAACGATATAAAGTTACTTACAGAGACAAAATAATTTCTTGCATTATATTTTGATATAAAAGATATGGGTTAGGCTGCTTATGTACTGGGCATAGAGATCCGTCAAGACAGAGCAAAAGGCTTTCTAGGCCTCTCCCAAAGATCCTACATAAATAAGGTATTAAAGCGATATGGGATAGAGAATTATTCTCCTGATACATCACCCATATCAAAAAGTGATAAACTGAGCCTAAAGGATTGTCCACAGAACGATATTGACAAAGCACAGATGAATGCTTATTTATATGCATTAGTTGTTGGCAGCTTGCAATACGTGCTGATTTGTTCACGACCAGGTATCTCTTTCGTAGTAGGGGTGCTTGGTAGATTTCAGCCTAATCCAGGCATATCCCATTGGAAGGCTGCTAAAAAAGTCTTGTGATATTTGCAAGGAATAAAAGACTATATGTTCACGTATAATAAGGTTAATCACCTCAAGGTCATTGTCTACTCAGATGTGGACTTAGGAGGATGCCTTGATAGTAGAAAATCTATTATTATGTATGTTTTCTTACTTGCTGGAGGAGCAATCTTTTGGAGGAGTGGGAAGCAGACGACCGCTACTGCTCACACCATTAAGACAGAGTTTATAGCATTATATGAGACTACTTCGCAGGCCATATGGTTGAAGAACTTCATATCACAGTTAAAGGTAGTTGATTTCATCGAAAAGCCACTGAAGGTCTACTGCGATAATGAAGTTGTTGTATCATTTTTGAATAAAAATAAAAGTACTACGTCATGTAAGCATATGAAACTAAAGTACTTTGTTGTTAAAGAAAAGACAGAGAATCATTTAGTGCATGTTGTTAATATTGATACCAAAGAGATGATTGTTGATCCTCTTACTAAAGGGCTAGCACCAAGATTGTATTTTGAACATGTATTGAGGATGAGCTTGTTAAACTCTTTTTGACATATGCATATGAATAAAGTGATCATATACAGTTTATTGATTCTTATTATGGTTATTTATTGTTAATCTCATAAGGATCAGAGATTCAACTAAGGATTTATAGAATGGATTTATAAAGTCCAATCTATTCATCAAGTCATTCTCATAAAGTTTTTTGGTTAAGAGTTTATCATTGGGACAAGCAGGAGAATGTTGGAGTAACCCATGTTATGAGGTAATTACCCACGTCCATGACTCCTCTAAAGGTGTCCCTTCCGATAAACATTGAGGTTAGAGGGAACAATTATCTTAATTGTTCCCTAACTAAAGCTATAAAATCAGGTGTCAATGATAAACCCAGTATCAAGAGAAAAATAAAGAAAAAGGATTAAGGAAGAAATTTCCTTTTTTGAGTTTTTACTAAAGAGGAAAATGGATCTTGCTCACCGATTGCTGAAGGTGCCTGCGCTCATTGGAGGGCTGCAGTTTGGTTGAGGATTGAATCTTACCGTGCTTCTTCTACTCTGCAAAATAGCATCAGCCACAGTCGGATGAAACTGGCTTCTTTAGGTACACTTCCTTAGAACTTCTTATGCGCATGATGTACCCTACATCAATGGCTAATCTGAAGGTGATGATCGCTCTAGGAGTAGCTTTTTTGTGCCAAACCTTCTTGAAAATACCCTCTTCCTCTAATGCGGTCCCAAGCACTTCTCATAGAAAAGCCATCTCCTGATTTCCATTGGATCTCACCCCCATGTTTGGGAGACTGTCTGTCAATGACCTTATTTATGTAGATCTCACAGATGTTGTCATAAAAATTTGTTGAGAGTTGGGAGGCAATTGCTCAATGAGGGGTCAAACCGAAACTTTGTTTCTCTTCCTTCGCAAACTACCCATGGTACCCTTTCCAACAAAACCATTGCTCTACTTCTAACTTCCCTCCATCCATGAGACACATCTTGGAGCATCTTAGGAACCCACGAGGATTCTTTCTGCAAGTATTTGATTTTCACTATGGAGGCCCATGGGGTGGCTTCATTGTGACAAACCCTTTGTGCTAACTATGATAGCATGGATCTGTTGGTTTCTTCTAAAATTTTTATATCAAAACTCCCTTTATTTTAGGGTTGCACACTTGTTCTCAACTTAAGAGGTGAGTGTGTCTATAATTCTCACCATCATGCCAAAAAAAGTTGTGTATGATTCTCTCCATTTCATGGATGATTGTGTGAGTGAGCCGAAAGCTACTCATCCAATACATAGATAATGAGCTTCACACTGGCTTAATTAGTACAATTCTTGCTGCCATTGCTAATAGCTTGTCATGCCATGAATTTAGCTTTGCTCAAAATTTCTTCGCAAACTTCTCACACATGTTCTTCTTTTAAGTGTCTCCTTAAATAGGACATGACCCAAAAATATATAAACGGAAGACTCTTAATCTGTCAACTAGTCAATTGTTGAACATGTGATATCCTTGTTTGAGAGAGATTAAAGGGAACAAAGGTTGTTTTGTCCTTGCTAACTTGGAGCCTAAATTGCTTTTCAAAATTGCTGATAGACAAAGTTTTTTATGTTCATGCAGACATAATAATGCATGTATATTCAAGACAAAACATGTATTATATCATCAAAAATAAAAATTCATGCTTCAACTTACATGCACAAATGTATTTTGATGAAAACACATCATAAATATCATGAATTTAGTTATAATTCATGCTTAAAATATTATGCATAACTTAAATAACATATAACACATGTATTAGACATATATAAGTCATGCTTCATTAACAATAAACATGTATAAAGCATAAAAAAATGATAAAAATATGCTCTTATGGGTAAAACCCGAGGTCATCAAGCTAGAATCGGTCTAAAAGTGCTCTGAACAAATCTAAAACAACTTCGAACAGATCAACCAAGGGCCTAAACCGATTTTTAAATGGTCGAACTGATCTAAAATATGAACAAAAACTTATAAATCCTTAAAACCGAATGAGAAAATCATTATTCCTTCATAGATTCGTGAAAATAAGGTTTTTATATTCAGAAACTGGTAAAAAATGACTCTGAATCGGTCCTGAAACTCCCCATATCGATCACAGAACCAATTATGTTTTAAATGGGTTTAAATAGTATATGAACCTTATTTTGGACCTGATCTGATTCAATTCGAATCTAGATATAGTTCTTATGGATCCCACGTTAGATCCCTCTAGTTCAGTTTCAGTCTGGATCCAAACCTATGTAAGACCGGATCTCAGGTTAGATCCAATGATCCTGACCCAATCTGGATCCATGATCCGATCCAACTAAGACCCTGGTCAAATTTGGATCCATAATGTGATCCATATCTGAACCTGATCTAAATCAAATACAAGTTGGATCCAGATCATGACCCAGTCCAGACCCAAACCCAGACTCAAAACCCAAATGGGTCCGATCCAGGGTCGGGTTTGACCTAGACCCAAAATTCCAATTGGATTCGGGTCTGGTCTGATCCTAGGGTTTGGGTCTAACCCAGACCTAGAATCCGAAATAGACCTAAGTTTGGTTCGAATCCTAAGTTCGGGTTCAGTTCGTTCTCTGAGATCAGGTCCAGCCGCTAGGTCCGGTCTGCGAGATCGAGTCTAGGTGCCAGGTTCGGATCTGGACCCGAACTGCTTGGACCAGGAAAAAATTTTAAAATGAAAAAGAAGCCACAAACAACGTGTTAATGCCTCCTCATTCGTTCTAGTGGACGACACCGGTGAGGCCGCCAACGATGGTGACTATCTCACCTCGGACCCCCCCCCCCCTCCCCCACGATAACAACCAGATAGCTGGAGTAGGTAAGGGTTTATAGTTTTTTTTTTTATATATACATCTGCCGCCAAGGCTGCAGTCGCCACCGGTGGCTAGCGGTTGCCTGCCTAACCGACGACAGTTGGACGATGGCGCCAGTGATCTCTGTCGTCCACCATCATTCAACGACGGAAGGCAATGAAACAAAAAAAATGATTTTTAAGAAAACTGAACGACGAATGCTGATTTGGTTTCACAAAACACTCGGACCCACCGTTTTGACTACTTGCCATCACCAGCACTGGCTGCTGGCCAGAAATGTCGTTGGCGACGGCGACACCCCTGTCATCGGTCTCCCTCCGCGAGCGACACTGGCAAAGTATCATCTCCTCAAAGCCACCATCTAGACATCTCACTTTGGCAAGCGACCCTATCAGTCACCAACGATGACAGCCATCGAGGCCAGCCGTCGTCGGCCTGTGACATCCATCGACGACTGTAGTGGTAAAAAAAGGAGGCTTGAAAAGGGATCATGACCTCCCTTTCCTGCCAATTTTTGTCGCTATAGGGGCCAACCTCAAGCACAGACAGCGATGGCTGGTCTTCGGCAATCAATCGACATTGACCACGGTCCTCCAACAGTGGGAGCCATGTCATGGTTCTGAAAACCAAGATACCTCAGTTGACGACTTTTCGAAAAGGGGTGACGACATAATCTTGGTAGAAATTGGGACCCGACGACCTTGCTCGCTGGTGGTGACCACCGCCAGCCTTTGCGAAGAGACAATGACAACTATCGACCTGACTTGCAAGTTGTGTGTCACGCTGGTCAATGCCGATCTAGTGACAACTTTTTCGATGAGCTACACAAAAATGACAATGCACTTACACATGTCATGAATGCAAGGTGTGGGCCCATAACCCAATGATGGCATTCATGTAAAACCATAACCAGAATGTAAAAACAAAACATACATACCGGTTGACATCATAAATGAGACAAGCATTAGCACATGTGAACGACGTTTTCCTCAACCTATCGACGCTCATGATGAGCCCAAGTCATCAAGTCGATGGTGTGCAGGGCCTTGAACCCAATGAGAAATGAGAATACCTTGATTGTACTCATCAAGCAGTCATACCTCAATTTATAGTGGGAGAAAAGTAAGAGGTAGCATACATAACATTCATGCACGTTAACCCTTCACATGCCATATTGAATGTTAACCCTTCTTCACTAATTCACCACTTATACCCTACTAAAGCCTTCATTAGTGTCAAACCTAATCACACTTAAGGTTGAACCCGATCCAAAATATCCAATACATCTAATATCAATAACTCATTTAATATCTAAAGAAACATCTATTTTTAAGAATAGGATCCCTTGTTTCAAAAGCCTCCTATCCCTACAAGGGGCTTACACTAAGACAGATTTGAAGGATCTCAAACTCATAAACATAAAGTTTTGTAACCGTAAAAGAAATGTGTAGTTTCCTTCTTTGGAGGTGAGTTTCTGTCTGGTAACTATGGTCCAACTCTGGTTGAGGGCTGACCCTTTTTTTCTTCTATAATTTGAAATGCCACAACATGGGTGAGGCACAAAACGACGTAGGATGCCCTGTTCAGTACACAAGTATGCCATCATGTGGGGACATTTCACATCTTTTTCACTGGTGCAACATTGTGAATAGATCAAGTGCAATATTATTGCACAAATGTTTGTGCATTAAGCACCTGATCACCCTCCATCTTAGGGACAGCGCCTGTTAGGTGTGGGGGCCCAAAACCTGATGGAGGGCGATGAGTGCCTAATGCACAATTTTTGTGCAATCATATTGCACACGATCGCACAGCCTCAATTAAGCCAGGGAGCGGCTATATGCCATGACTAAGTGCCATAGCCAATGGCATGACATAATTATCCTGTAACTTGGAACCCATGCAATGCTGTCATGTGATTTGGCTATGACACTCAGCCATCGCTCCTTTGATCTCAACTCGTAAGATAACAGTGCTGCAACAGCTCCACGATCAACCGTCCATCAATAGTAGGCTGCAACACTGTTTGTGTATCACTACTATTCGCTGAACCTTTTGGCGACATTTTCAGAAACCAATAGAATTTTTAAAATATCGTGGTATTTTTTACAATATAATACTTTTTTGAATGTTTTTGTATTTACATATTTTAACACTTTTATAAATATTCTCATTTTTTGTAATTTTATATATGCAGATATTTTCTAAAAATTAATTTTGTCATGAGCTTTTTATCGCTTTTCTTTCAGAAAAATCACAAGATTACAAAATATCCTGATATTAGTGATTATGTAGTATATAATTTTTTTTTTTTATCACAAGGAGAAACCAGTGTCATGGTTCGGTGTTCCGCTACAGGCCAGAAGGTGACAGGTTGACATTGGTCCTGACTCCACCGTGTCCACCATCGAGGGCGGATCAGGTGCAACGTGATTTCACACTTTTTTTTGTTCCTTTTTTTTATTTATAACAGTACAAAAATGCAAAATTGAAAAAGTAAAAATGTATTTAAACACGGATAGCTACACACCCATCTATACATACGGCTTGACAGATAACAAAAGAGCTGATGAATAATAGTATTGTTAACAATGTTGCCAGCATAAAAATCAGCGGCCAAAAAATAATAAAAAAATATTACGTGTCAATCAGAACAAGGGTAAAGCTATTAAAGTAATATTAAAAAATAAATTTAAGTAAGTATTTGTAATTTATTAAAAAAATAAAGCATATCGATTTTCTGCCCATACGATACGTATCGGCCAGTATCCGATACTGACAACATTGTTTGATTGCTACACAAAATATGTTAAGGCTCAAGGTGGTTTCTAAACTAGTCCAGTAAAATGTAGAACACGTGGTCCAAATAGCAAACTAGACAGCATCATAGTGCACAACTTCAATTGCAAAGAGCTAAAGAAATTTTGGGAAAAAAAGATGAAGTTTATTCTTATTCTCAAACCTATGAAAATACTTTTAAATCACTTTCCGTTTCTCATTTTCATTTTCTGATGTTTTGTTAGAACTCATTCTCATTTGCATGAGACTCTGAATCTCACTCTAGTCTTAACAAAGAAAATCTTTCAATAGAGGAATGAATGGGCCCCAAGTAAAGTAAACCCTTCGAATTTATTCAAACAATGAAAGACTCAATAACAAGGTTAGGATCGACTGCCACAAGCCATTTGTTGCAGATAGTCACACAAATCATGATATTTATCATGATTTATAGTCGTTGCAAACAGATCTCTACAATGGAGCTGAGCTGAGGCAGTTGTGACAAACTAAATGCCCACAATAAACAAGATTAACAATAAGCTCAGATAGGCCTTTTCCTTTAAACAGGCCACAATTGTATGTACAAGCACAGGTGAACAAAAGAATGCACCTTCCAAACCAAACCACAACCAATAATCAAATATCAAAAGCAATTAACAAAAGTAAAACCTTTAATAAAAAAGGATAAAAATGGAGGGGATATGTATGACGCTATTCTCTGACCCCTTTCTTCTTCCCCTGCCCCTTTCATGGCTTTGTGCCTGCTGGAGGAGTCCGAATTTCCAGTGGTGGGGACCCCTTCGACTTGTCATCCGAAGATTGGCGCTGCCCATCATCGGTATCAACTGGGTTGATATCTTCAATCATCCTCAATACATCCCTGATCAACGGTCTCTGATCAGGCATCGTGGCAACACAAGCCATGGCAATCTGCAGCAGCTGCACCATCTCCTCCTCAATGTTCTGATACCTCATCAACTCCACGTCGAAGACCTCGGCGGTCCATTCCTCACGCACAACTGACTGCACCCACCTCGGCAAATCAATCCCTTGATCATTTAAGGATGCCTGGTTAGGCGATTTCCCGGTCAGGAGTTCAAGCAGAAGCACTCCAAAGCTATAGACATCCGACTTGAAGGTCACCTTCGGCGTCTCGATGACTTCAGGAGCACGGTAGCCGGCAATCCGTGCGGTAGGAGGGGTGGAGGCAGTGGGGGTGAAGAGGGGGTTAAGGCCAAAATCCGACACACAGGCGTGGAGATTGGGACGCAGGAGGATATTTGAGGCCTTTATGTTACCATGGGCAGTCTTTGCAGTTTCATGGAGGTGAGTGAGCCCTCTCGCTGAATGCACGGCGATCTTCATCCTACTATCCCAGTCCAAAGGTGTCCTACCTGATCCTCTGCTACCTGCATCATAACCATGTTTTGATCAAATGCCACGCCTAAGCCTGCTGGGAAGATGCTCAAAATCCAGAAGTTCATGCAAATTTTCAGGTCCTGATTGAGTGGATCTCCAAAGAAACAATTAAAATTTTGCATAGAAACATACACCAAAATCTTATGAAGATGCCAATCAAAGTCTAGAAAATCTGACACATTCAGAGTTCCTACTAAACATTCTTGGGGCACATTTTGGGTGTCATTCTAACACCTACCAACTTCTTAGACTTGGGGATTACTATCAATGAGGATTGAGATTCAGTGCTGCTAAGAGTACAAAATTTCATCCAAGGAGTGCCAACTGGCTGTAGCAACTCAAGAAAACAACAAATAAACCCAAATAGAAGCATTAAATCATATTTAAAAAGTGCAAAAGTTTCTTAACATCAACCAAAATCCAGATTTTCTTTTTTAAGCCTACCAATATTCCCAACAGCAGTAAGTAAATCCCCAAAATGCAGCAAAATCCAGACCCTCCCCAGAATGCCATTTCCATCGTTGCCAACAACCAAACCAACAGGAATAGTTTCAATTTTCTTGACTTTCCTTGAGAAATTTCCTCCTCAAGAATCAAGAAAGAGGAAGACGTTTCTTGTCAGACCCATTAATTACTAAAGAAATTAAATGCAATCCTCTAATTCAGAAGTCAGAACTCCTTAAAAAACAGAGTCAACCAATCTCTCCACACAAAACAGTAAAAGAAAGAAACAAAGAAAAGGAAGAGTTTCTAAAATAACGAATGAACGAAATGAATGATCGAGTGCATTACCGTGCAGGAGAGCAGACAAGCTCCCGGCCTGCATGTAGTCCAGCACCATAAGCTTCTCATCTTTGGAGTAGTAGTACGCCCGGATAGGTACCAGATTACCGTGCTGGATCCTGCCGAGCACCTCCATGTGGGCCTCGAACTCCCTCTTCCCCACAGCAACGTCCTTCAACCTCTTGACGACGACGGTGGTGCTCTCCTCCAGGACGGCCTTGTAGGATGTCCCCACGGTCCCCTTGCCCAGGACCTCCGCGGAGGCCCTCAAAAGGTCCTCCAGATCGAAGCTGTACCCGCCACCATTGAAGAAAACGAGCTTGTTCCTCTCTGCCTCTTGGGTGGCGCTCAGGAACTCGTCCTTCGACGAAGAAGCCATGCCCGCGGTCTCCACCACCCTCGTCGGCGGCTTCGCGGCCCTATCCGGCCTCTGCCGTCTCCGCCGGAGACACAGAATTAAGAAGATCAACAACAGCAAGAGCAACAGCGCCGAGACGACGACAATTGCGATGATTGCGCCGTGGGAGAGCCGCCTCCGGTGGTGGTGCTGCGGCGGGGAGGAGAAGGAGGGGAAGGGGGCTGGAGGGGAAGGGAAGAAGGGTTTGCAGAGGAGGGAGAGGGGAGAGCCGCAGAGGCCGGCATTGCCGGAGAAGGACTCGGCAGGGAACCGCTCGAGCGGGCGCGGGACGGAGCCATTGAATTGGTTGTTGGAGAGGTTGAGGGTGTTGAGCCCCTGGATGTCGATGGCCGGAATGGCGCCGGAAAATGAGTTGTTTTGAAGTAGCAACCCCGTGAGGTGCGTGAGGTTATTGATGGCAAACGGCAGGCGGCCAGAGAAGCGGTTTAATGAGAGGTCGAGGCGGGAGAGTCGGGGTAGCGACGGAATAAACGCCGGAAACTCGCCGGAGAGGAGATTGTCCTGGAGGTAGAGGCTGCGGAGGAGCTTGAGATCGGCGAAATCGTCGGGGAGGGAGCCGGAGAGGCGGTTCGAGCGGAGGCTGAGGACGCGGAGCTGGGTCAGCCGGCCGAGGGTGGATGGAGGGATGGGTCCGACGAGGCCGACGCCGGGGAGGCGAAGGGAGACCACCCTCGAGCCGGAAGGGTCGCAGGTGACGCCCACCCACGAGCAAGGAGAAGGGGAGGAGGCGTTCCACTGGACACGAGAGGAGTGATGGACGGCTGAGACGAAGCCCAGGAGGGCTTGCTTATCATCAGCCGTTGAATCACCACAACAGAGGGAGAAGAGGAGGAAGAAGAAGAGGAGAGGAGGGGCCATGGTTGAGAGAGGAACAGAGGAGGGTGGTAGAACTTCTACTGATGGTGGTGGTGATTCATAAATGGGAAGAACCACCCATTAGGAAAACCGGCGGGTTTAAGGGGAAGTGGTTTTTTGGGTTGCGGTGGTTTCCCGGGGAGGGAGGAGGAGGAGGAGTGGCGGTGTAATTGGTGTGGAAGGAAGGAGTAAGAAAGGAGACGTGTCTGAAACAAAAAGTGGGGTCTTTGGGATGGTGGTTACCTTCCGGCCGGAATATTTTCCGGCGAGTAAATCTAGGGGTGATTGGGCATCGTCCTCAGTGGGGGGAGTTTGGTCTTCACTCTGGTGTTTTGATTTGAGTGCTTCTTAGCTGGAATGAATGGTGATTTAGTGAATATTTGGGGAAAGTAGGGGTGTTTTATGAGGTGATAAAAGGTTCAAGTTCGGAAGGTAGCAGCCTTTTTCTTTTTTAACATTTTTTTACTTTATTGAGATATCCTTTTGATGTTCCTTAATGCCAGTTAGATTTTTTATTTTCTGATATATATATATATATATATATATATATAGTTACTAGAATATGTTTACTGAAAATACGTTCATTAGAGAATAAACTATAAAACCAAGATTTTGAAGGGTTTATTTATTTATTTATTTTTAAAATCTCACCATATATGGATGTGATCGACATGACCAGATTTTTGGATCAACCGATTACAATGCATAAGCAAATTTTTTTTAAGACTTAAAAATCGATGACTCAAAATTCTAGTAAATAGTCGAGCATCCAAAAAACATAAAATTTCTTTAAAAATACATGACCTATACATGCAAAATCCAAAAATCTACGTGCCCGGTTTCTCTTCCAAAAGTTTTTCAATCTATACATGTGTTTACCATGCTTATTTAAGTAGAAAACATGCTTTTGATCAAATTATTTTAATAAAAAACTTAATTTTTTTACCATAAATGTTATTGACTTTTAGCTTCTTTGTAAAATGTATAAACAAAATATTATTGATTCTAATATATGATTTTCACCGAATAAAGTACGCAGATCACATATATAATATATAAGATTTGATTTGCAAAACATGCGATAAAACATTGAAAACTAAAATCATCATGGCCACGCCATAAGGTGTTACGAAGAACCATTTACTTTTGTTTATAGAACTTCTTATCGATGTTTACTGACCAACTCGGTCAGGAATCAAGAGAACCGAAACTGTTTTCATCGACTCAATTGAAGGCAGTCATGTTTGGCTCATATATAGGACCCAGTCTGGCGGACCTGCATCGAGCCGAGAAGATGTAACGAGTCTACTTGCACCTTGCCAGTAGTGACTAAGCTTTAACTAAATTCAAGTTTCCTTTTAGCTTCTGCTTTAATTTAGTCAACATGGCTCGAGCTCGAGAGAATCGGGTTCCTTATTCTTACCGACCGATTCCTAGGCTTGGTACTGATTTCAGACAATAGTTCATGGTCACGACACGAGAACATTTTTTGAAGATTAATTTCTTTTATATTTAAATTTTAAAATATATAAGAAAACATATAAAGTAGAATGAAAAGGTCAAAATATCAACAAATAAAAATGTTAATATCAGGTTAATAACACACAATATGTCGTTTTAATAACACAATAATATCATGGTTTTTTTGAAAGGCAAACTGGGGTTAGGCAGACCCCTACTAGATATCTCTTAAGCCCCATGTGGCAGAGGGATTCGAACCTGGGCCTTCAACTCTGCACAGGATCCCGCTTACCACATGGGATACCCACCTCGGTGGAAAAAAAGAAAAACTTATATTTAGTAAGCCAAGCCATGGTCAAGTTTGGCACGGGGTTGGTTTTAGGGTGATCACCTAACCAAGTCTTCATGGACTCGAGTCAAGATGGTTCGAAGCTGGGTCAGGCAAGTGGCTGACCAGTCCAAAACCATGTTTTTTTGAAGTCTTGAAATAATGGTGTTGCTAATATATTATTCATAATAAAAGAAAGGATTAGTGTCTTGGTAAACTACTCGGTTGAGTTTTGAAGAGGGGCAGCACATACGACACGAAACTCTTTTGACCTGAGCACTCGAGCCAAAGCCAGTTGGAGGCCAGGTTGGACAAGAACCAATTCCTATATATTGATGCAAACGGATCGGATATGACTCAACTAAATACATAAAAAATCGGATCCAGATCAGGTTGAAACAGACAAAACTCATAAAATATTGTCCGTAGTGGATCCCACTCTTGTTCAGGGATCCATTTGTATTGTCTGTTTCAGTGATGAAATGTAGATTCAAGGTCTTTATAATGAAGTAGTAAGTTGTAATTTAATTATAGGGTAACAACCACTATCACTTATTCCAGTTTCAGTCATGAATAACCAATGAATGGAGAAGTAGCCTTAAATAATCTGAAAGTGCTTAGAAGCAGCATACATCAAGCATGCATGCAAGAAATAATCTCCAAGAAAAACAGATCGACATAATTTCATAACCTAAATATCAGAGTGAGAAGAAGTTTCTTGAACAATTAATAGCCAAAAACACATGTATGTCCAAAGTGCGTCTAAAAAGTTTTCAATATATAGTATATTTGTTATTTCCAATTTGATGAGTCAAAACACACTTTTTAGGTTTAAAAAAGTAATTACAAATTTTTAAAATTGCCACCACTCATAAGAGTGCTTTTGTCATCTCAATCAACGTTAATATAAAGGATTTAAAGTTAGATTAACCCTTCTAAAAACTTGTTTTTTGTAATCTGCCTCTCTGAATGTTTTACCCTTCTAATTTTTTATTATTAAATTTACCCTTCTAATTTTTTATTTTTTCTTATTTTGTTTCAATTCTAACTTATCTACATGCATGCATGTTTAGTAGGAATCAGCCTTTGGATCGTCCGATTACTACGTACAACATATAAGCATGTCTTCCAAAGGCTTCAAAAACCATTCGTCTATAATGTTTAAATCTTCAAACATGATTCAAGAACCAGTTTCTATCAAATGGACTAAACTGAACCAGTTTCTATGAGGTCTGATTATGCAAAACATGGAACCTCCATCTTGCCCAAATAACTAGTTGCCAATTCATATTCACGTTCACATTTTGTAAGGTTAACAACATGAAACCTCCAACTCGGATCCAAATAATTTAATATTTTTATAAAAAATACCGATAAAATACTCAAGTCAAGCCAGATTGGGTCAAAAATCATCATAAACCAGGTCGGGTTTGAGTTGACACAAATAATATTCATGTCAGCATTTTTTTTTTTTCGGAAGGCAAGCTGGGGTTAGGCAGACCCCTACCAGTTATACAACTGTACCATTGGGTTTTGAACCTGCAACACCCCCAACACAAGGTGACGTGCACTAGCTGCTCCACCAGACAAGCGGAGCTCCCATTGGTAGGTTAAGATTTTTCAGCAATTTTATGCTCATACTCAAGTGTTTGGAGTCCGGATCAGGTGCAATATGATTGCACAAATATCTTAATGCACAGATATTTGTTCCATCATATTTCACCTGAACTTTTCACAAGTGTTTGTGTTAATGTCCGCTCAGGTGCCTGATACAAACCTGATCCAAGGACAGCCCGAACTACAGGTACCCTGAACCAATGTTGTCAGTATCGGTATCACCCCTGAATCGTTTGGCCACTGGTTCAATTGTATCAGCCCATACTGATACTCAAGTGAATTGTTATGTATCAGTCAAAAAATAATAAAAAAATATTATGTGACAATCATAAAGTGACACGTGTTAAAACCATTAAAAATATTAAAAAATAATTTTTAGTATTTTTTATATTTATTAAAAAAAAACAGATTCAGAGGGGTGAAGCGTATTGATTTTCTACCGATACGATGCGTATCAACCAATACACACCGATGATGATAACATTGCCCTCAACCAAATCTATGTCTTGTTAACAATGTTGTCAGAATTGACCTGAATTGGCTGATTCAGATCGAATCGGCCTAAAGGCGATTCACAAAGGGACAATTCAGGGTCAATTCAATTAGTACAACAACAACAACTATGCCTTCATCCCAAAACAATTGGGGTCAGCGATATGAACCAAAAAAGAAATTCATTTTGGGTCTTCCACATGAATCCTTTTCCTCCAATCATTTCTATCCAATGCCATGTCCTCGGTGAGGTTCAAAGCATTCATATCCTTTCCTATCATCTCCATCCAAGTCTTCCTAGGCCTACCCCGACCTCTTTTAACTAATATATTTTCCCATTTCTCCAACCTTCTAACTGAAGCATCATTAGGCCTTCGCCGAATATGTCCAAACCATCGTAAACGATTCTCTCGCATCTTATTCTCAATGGGTGCAACACCTACCTTCTTACGTATCTCCTCGTTCTGAATCTTATCTTTTATTGTATTTCCACACATCCATCTAAGCATCTGCATCTCAGCTACACTCATTTTTTGAATATGATGTCTCTTGGCAGCCCAACATTCCGTACCATATAGTAAAGCAGGTCTAATAGTCGTCCTATAAAACTTTCCCTTCAACCGCAAAGGCATTCTACGATCGCACAACACACCAGTTGCACTTTTCCATTTCATCCACCCAACCTTTATCCTATGATTTACATCTCCATCAATTTCTCCATATTTTTGAATGATGGATCCCAAATATTTGAAATAATCATTCACCGGTATTTCTTGCTCACCAAGCTTCACTACACTCCCATCACTACTTCGTTGCTTACTAAACCGACATTCCATATATTCAGTCTTACTCTTACTCAACTCAAAACCTCTAGCTTCCAATGTCTGTCTCCATAATTCTAACTTAGCATTAACCCCAGCTCTAGACTCATCAATCAAAACAATATCATCAGCAAACAACATACACCACGGTACATTTTCTTGAATTGATCTCGTAAGCTCATCCATCACTATCGCAAATAGGAAAGGGCTTAAAGCAGATCCTTGATGTAACCCAACCGTTATCGGAAAATTGGTTGTCACCCCTCCACAAGTGCGGACATTGGTTACTACTCCTTCATACATATCTTTAATTATACTAATGTACTTGAGAGAAACACCTTTCTTCATCATTGTCCACCAGAGAATGTCCCTAGGTACTCTATCATATGCCTTCTCTAAATCAATAAAAACCATATGCAAATCGTTGTTCCTCTCTCTATATCTTTCAATAAGTTGTCTAAGAAGATGTATAGCTTCCATAGTTGATCTTTCAGGCATAAAACCAAATTGATTCTCCGATATCGTGACAACCTTCCTCAACCTAGACTCAATCACCCTCTCCCAAAGTTTCATAGTATGACTCATGAGTTTTATACCACGGTAGTTTGTGCAATCTTGTATATCACCCTTATTCTTATATAAAGGCACCAAAGTACTCTTTCTCCACTCATTAGGCATCTTATTTGTTCGCCAAATCAAGTTAAAAAGATTTGTCAACCATTCTAAACCTTTCTCTCCCAAGCATTTCCAAGCCTCGATAGGTATACCATCTGGGCCAACTGCCCTTCTTGATTTCATTTTCTTCAAAGCCTCTGCAATTTCTTTCTTTTGAATCTTGCGCATGAAGTCGCGATATATCTCATGAAAAGGAATGGAGAAGTCTCCAAGATCTTGAGCATGACTATCATTAAATAGCTTATCAATAGGGTTTATTTTTTTTTTAATTTTGTTTTTTTTATGATGTCATTATGGTGAAAAAGTACCAATTCACAAACATCGGTTTTTTGACAAACTGATTCACTTACTGAACCGATTTTAACAACATTGCTTTGTTAACACACGCACACACACACACACACACATATATATATATATATATATATATATATATAATCAATCATGCCTTGGGCTGTCGACTATAAGGATTTGGATAGGACATATGATGGATTGAAATCCACTTATCTGTTCTTGTGTCTTGGTAAGAGAAAATTGGTGTGTTTTCCTTCATTCATATTTTCTTCTATTTAACATTTGGTGGCCAGATCCAATGATTTATACACACAAGAGTGTGCGCCACCACATAATATGGTAGCACAGGACTATCCAACAGATGATCCATAGCAAACTCATCATGCTGGGCACATTTACTTGGTTGAATTTGTGAAAAAAGTGCTGGAAATGATCACTACACCCAGTAGCTCTCGTATTTTAGTGACTCTCTCTCTCTCTCTCTCTCTCTCTCTCTCTCTATATATATATATATATATATATATATATATATATATATATATATATATATATATATATATATATAAGAGATGCTAAGGTACTTCGGGAATACCTACTCGCACATATGTTGTAAGTTGTATCTTCTCAATTAAACCGTATAGATATACTCAACATAGTTTTTTTGACATAAAAAAGGATTTTTTAAGTCATGAAATTTTGATACATTGTGAGCTGTTGATTTTTAAAGGTCTTAAAAAACATAGTTATCAGGTATAATCACATGATTAAAAACTTGTTTTCTACTAAATAATGCTTACTGATCATATCTATAGGGTCTTATCAACTAAAAAGTTTAAGAAATTTGTCAATCTAAAGCTTTAATTAGGTGAGAGTAGGTGCTCCTATCATTACTAATCTCTCTCTCTCTCTCTATATATATATATATATATATATGATCTTATTGTGATATTAGTGCAATACTTAACATAAGTACATGATGACGTTTTTGTGAAATTGCCTCAGATACCAAAATATTTTAATTTATATGAAAGTTCGTAACGCCACATCCGCCCTCCTTAAAAAAATGCAGAAAACCTGATTCGGTTATCAGTGATGAGAATAGTTTTATCAGATACTGAGAGAGAGAGAGAGAGTTATGGTTATTTTTTTTAACTCTAAATTATTTAATTTATATATTGAACTGTGTCCCATCGCTGTTGCAGGAACAAGCAAATTTTTTGCGATTTGTAATAATTGTTTGACAAGTTCTGATTATACTTTCGGTAATAAATACATATGTATTAAAACATCAAAGATATTTGATCAACTAAAAAAAAAAAATTGGATACTCATGCCTTTTAAAAAAAAAATAGTCAGAGCAAGGGGAAGGTGCAAAGGAGAATGTCTGATGGCTGGCCAACGGCCATCCCCATCTAAATGATTTGGCTCACTTCACGAGACTCTGCCACGTGTCAACCATAAAATCAAAGCTTAGCTGGCCTTCCTTCCCCTCCCACTCATTTTGCTTTTCCTGCTTTCCCGTTGATAATTTTCTCATCTTTCTTTTTCTTTCAACTTTTGAACGAAACCGTCACATGCATTCCTCTCCATGACATTCTCCTTTTTGCTTCTTTTAATAACAACCCAATGACTGCAGCACCAAAAAAAATATTCCAGTGGGTCCCCCTCTCTCTCTCTCTCTCTCTCTCTCTCTCTCTCTATATATATATATATATATATATATATATATATAGAGAGAGAGAGAGAGAGAGAGAAAAGCAAAAAGAAATATTTCTAATATTTTGAAAAACATATGATTACCAGGTACTAGACACAGTTATAAATGGGCCTACTTGCGGAATCACCTATCTGTATTATAATTGATATAAGAAGTAAGATTGCAATTGTTAGTGGTACGAGTTTGAGTACAGTAAATGCGAAAACAAGATACTTTTTGAAGACAACCCAGCATACCAATCACAAACGGTTAAAGAATGTCTTTTGGCAATACGTGAGCAAGGTATTAATACTCCATCAACTCGGAAAATCAGATCGCTAATAGATGGTGGAACTTTGATATATGGTAAAGTATAGAATATTAGGTCTGACTCAAGATCATCATTCATGGAATTTTCCATGACAGATGGAATTTTGTGCACACCAACAGAGATCACGTAGGACATTTTATGGAAGCTGATTGTTTTTCATTACAGGGGACGATGGAGAAAAAAGAATGGAGGGGATGACAGATGATTTTTACAACATTTTTAGCCAAGTGATTGGGTATTATGGTTGAATCGGATAGACCAAACCTAGTGCATAAAGTGTGACGGTTTCTGAAAGGCCAAAACAGGGTAGGAGATATTCTTGTACATCTAGCTCAAATTCTGTACAGTTACAGAAATGTAAAGATAGCAAAAGGAAACAGTTATACCAACTTTTTTGGTCAAGTCGCTAGCGAGATTAGCTAGGATGGGATCATGGGGATAAGGAAAGTCTTGAAAGACCATCCCCCTGTTTGGCGACCCCATATAGAGGGGTGATTTCAGTTGTAATGTTAATGATGTTTAAAATTCATTGAAATGGTAGGGGTCTGCCAAACCCCAGCTTGCTTATCGAAAAAAAAGAAGATAAAAATGGATGAGTTGGCTATGCATATTTACAAGGCTATAGACCTGGTTTTTTTTAGTTTTGGTGTCAAACCAAAATCTACTCACAAAACTTAGTCTGGTAGTTGTTTGAGTGGCACTAAACCAAGTTTTGTGAAGCCTAGTTTTGTTTAAAATTGAGTCAAAACCCAGTTTTGAAAAAAATCACCCCCACCATATTGGGTTTGCTCCAAAATATAATTTTGAAAATGTCTTCCAAACATTCCAAAATTGAGTTTTGGAGGTGAAAACTTGGTTGAGATATTTTGAGCCTCATCCAAACGAGCCATATATTTGAAAGTATATCCATATCATACAATATATAATAAGAGGGGTATTCTATGTCAATTTTTTGGTTTTTTATAATATTTTTTAAAATGACATTCATCCCATATTCTTTTGGAATGTAATTATGAAATTTGTCCAGAAAACTAATTGTCACTTACATGCTCTCTCTCTCCCTCCTATTTTCTTAAAAAAAAGGTAGTATTATATATATATATAATATAAAAGGTAGTATTATATATATATAATATAATATAATATTTACCTAAAACTATTACATGTTCTCTCTCTCTCTCTCTAAATACACGTCTAAACCCCTTAGCCAAGCTGTTTATAAACCTAAAAAAACTAAGATTGCAATTATTTTCCTAAAATAAAAGCTTAATTTTAGTGCAAGTTTCCTTCCTGGTAAGACTTTCAGAAGGCATGTTTATTTAATTTCATATAAATATACCATCTATGGCCTCTCTCTCACACACACACACACACATTGAATGCTGTTATGGAAATCAAGTTTTTGGGAGGGATGGGAGTGATTTTTGGGAGGCCATATAAATATACTATCTATGGCCTCTCTCTCTTACACACACATTAAGAGAGAAAGCGAGTTATCTTAGATAATCTCTTATCAAGCTGCATATTTGGTGCTAGACTATCCTGACTAATTCTTGGATGATCTGGATCCAAGTCCAAAGGAGGTCCACCACGAGGTGGGTTCAGTTGGATCTGATAGCAGCCGACTGTCCTAAATCATAACTGCATGGGCTTTGAACTACAATTAGGATTGTCAACAGGTCGGATCTGGTTTGGACCCAGTTGGGACCAAACTCATATCTAATTTGAGGTGTTGGTGTAGGGTTGAGACCTAGGTCCAGTCGAACCCACTATAAGAGAAGCCGTATGCCAGAGTCCTGTAAGGATTCATGAACCATACCCAGACCATACTTGGTAAAATAATAATTTTTATCTGTTTTACATTGAAAAACTATATATTTTAATCGAAACTCGGGTGAGGCCCGTCTGTTCTGAAATTTGACAATTCATACTGAGTTTCATATATTAATCGGACCCTTTGAGTGGATTCTAATTGGACCTCATTTGTCATTAAACTCTGACTATATGGTTTGGTATGTTCCCCCCGAACACCCACTGTAGCTACAGTGGGCCTCTCTCTCTCTCTCTCTCTCTCTTTTCTGACCTCCATGTGGTGGTGATGATGATGATGAGGATGAGGATGATGATGATGATGATGATGATGATGCTTGAAACCATATGGGTAATAATCCACAAGATTTCAAGAAAAAGGGACCATTGGGCATTATGAACTGCAGCTTTTCACCATGTATTGACAGGTCGTATCTGCAGCTTTGATCAAGGAATCAGCTGTGCCAGAGGTATAGGGACCAGACCAGGCCAATTGCTGGTACAAATCCCATTTACCTGACATCCCAACCTTGATATGCTTTATCCAGCCCCTATGCCACACACCTACTGCACCAAGGTTACAGCCTATTCTTTTATTTTTACATCTTTTTAATTCTCATAATTGTCTCTCTCTTATAAGGCAAACCCCCAAACCATCCCTCTTATTTCATTTTTCAAAACCATCCATCCCCTTTTTGCTAATCATTCCCATAAGCATGTTTGGGGGATCACTTTTGACCAATCCACCCATCTCACTCTCATGGGCTCTTCATTACACTGCTTAACCTTCAAGAGTAGCCACAATCCATATTCAACGAGTGGTTGGTTTCATGCACAGTTCCTATCAACCTTCCCAATAAACACAGCCTATATAAATATATAGTTTTCTTCCTTACTAGGGCTGGGAAATGGCTAGACCCAAGGGGTTTGGCCAAGTGGGATGAGGCCTAGACTGTTAGATCACAGGGAGTCTAGGTTCAAATCCCATGGGCATCACCCCCTGCGTAAGCCAAAGCTTGGCAACTCTCTGGGTCGAGGGTTAAGCCCTTGGAGTTTTACGTGGACATGGACAGAGACCATAGTATGACAGGCTGAGCCAGCAAGGCTACGTCTCTGCGCCTGAGGTGGTTTCTCCAAGTAAAAACTCAAAAAAAAAAAAAAAGAGGCTGGGAAACAGGACGGTTAGCTGGTGATCGGCTCCACTCCTGTCAAAAGAAAAAAAGAGAGGCGACTCAACTCAGTTCAACTTATCAAAAGCTTGTTTGGGCTCACCAATTCAGCTTGGTGACACCGAGCAATGAGCTGATTGTGAAGGTTATATATATAGTAATCGGTTAAGGTTACAATGTATGGACAATTTCAAATTTCATCCTTTTTTTAAAATTTTTTGGTCCATTTTTATGAAAATTAACCTTACAGATGTGATCTACATGGTTTGTTTAGTAGGACTCAACTTTTTTTTTTTTTTTGAAAGGCAAGCTAGGCAGACCCTTACCAGATATCTCTTAAGCCCCATGTGGCAGAGGGATTCGAACCTGGGCCTTCAGCTTGGCACAGAACCCCGCTTACCACATGGGATACCACCTGGACTCAACTTTTACATCTTCCAATTCTCATATATGAGCATGTTTTTATAAGATTTCAAAGATCAATGAACTAGATTTTCATAAATTGCAAAGCTCAAAAAACTTTGTTTTTTCATTAAACACAAGATCCAACAGCCGCTTCCTCATAAATGACTCATGTTGAATACAACTGTAGGGTCTGATTTAGTAATGACACCATTATATACAAATACTTCTGGATCTCTACGGCACAGGTTGTTTTTATCCAATCCGACCACATGGATGGGCAGTTCAAAATAGTGAGAACCTACTTTTGGATCATATTTTTTCAATTAAAAAACACAAATTTATGACCTAAAAGGTATCACACATTGTAAGTCATTGATTTTTGAGGCTTTATAAAAACAAACCATGTTGTAATTGGATTATTCAATTTCTGATTCCCCATAAACAAAACACAAAGATCGCATCCGTAAGGTTGCATGGTTTCATGGAAAACAACCCAAAAGAAAAAAAGAAGAAGAATGAGTCATTTTTAGGTGATGGCAACGGTAGCAAATACAGACTCATATATATATATATATATATATAGAGAGAGAGAGAGAGAGAGATGAAAACCTACCCAATGGAACACTCCCAAACCTACTCATTGGATGTCTTATTGGGTTTTTGTTATTTTTTCAAAATTCTGACCATGCAGATGTGATCTATATGCTTGTTTTTATAGGAATCAGTTCTTTAAGTATTTGATTTCGACGCATGGATAGGTTTTTATAAGTTTTAAAAATCAATGGCATACATTTTTTATAAATTTTCAAGGATCTAAATACTATTTTTGATCCAAAATTCATGATCCAAGTGTCGATTTTTTTTCACAAATGTGTTGGGCATGGTCAATTTACGAGGAATCCATACCTGGATCATGTGTTTTCAATGAAAAAAATGATATTGGAGCCTCAAAAAATTATAAAGATTTTGTAACGTTGATTTTTTGAACCTTATAAAAATTTACCCATGTGTTGGAATTGAACACTTCAAAAGTTGATCCTTATAAAATCAAGTGCATAGATCACATCTGTACGGTCAAAATTTAAAAATAAAATAATTTTTTTTTGAAAAAGCCATTAAGCACCTACGTTCCACTATATATATTTATATATTGGGTTAATAGTTGGTGATATTAAAAAACCTGCTTACATGTTGCAATCATAAGATTCAAAACTCATTTTCTACTAAACAAGACTTCGAGATCACATCCATAGGATTTAATCTATAAAAGAAATTTAAAACGTATTATTTTCAACTATATATATATAGATAGATATAGAGATCGTGGTCACTGTGGTAGTAGCGTAAAACTTTGTGGCTGCACCCTTGTCCTTAGGAAGACGTCTTGCTTCGGCTTGCACAGGAAAGTGATGCTCGTGAGATGCGATAGATACATTGGTTAAGGCACATTATACCATTGTTTCCCAAATTTTCGAGAAATATTTTTAGGGGGCATCCGTTACACCTAGGGATGGCAGTGGACCGGGGAAAAGCGGGGCCCCGCCTTGCCTCGCCCCATTTGAACCAGGGATGAAGGGTATGAAACAATGATAGAGGCGGGGACGAAGGTTAAAATCCATCCCCGTTTTGGGATGGACTTACACTTTTCCCTGCCCCGCCACGATCCCCGCCCCGCCCCATCCCATCCCCGATCCTTCTAAAGGATGGCAATAGACTATGGGGAAACGGGGCCCCGCCCCGCCTCATCCCCGTTTGAACCGGGGATGAAGGCGAGGGTGGAGGTTAAAATCCATCCCCGTGCAGGGATGGAGGCGGGGATGGAGGTTCTAATCTTGAGGCAGGGCGGGGGTACCCTATCTCCCGCCCCCTCCCTGGTCCATTGCCATCCCTAGTTACACCCCCACTCACGATGTTGAGAACCTAAGTGAAGGCCTACATGACACAAGCCAATCGCATGCATCCTGTTAATGAGGTATTCATGAAATACTGTTATCTGATTGGCTTGTGTCACAAAAGAGATCACTTAGTCGAACTCTGTGTCTTCCACTACCAGTCAAGGAAGCCATTTTCCTTTAAAAAGGACACTCACGGCGGAAAGTGCTTCCCTATAACGGGATGTTTGAACCCATTTTGATAAGAAACTTAGTTTTTTTGCATTTACACATACTTCTGATGAAGATGTTTGTTCGACCCTTTAGGAAAAAGTAAGAAAGCCTCTTTCCAAGGAATGGGCGTGGAACAAATACCTTCTTAACGTAAATTATAACCCAATGAATCTCTATTCTTCTTCATAAGTCTTTTACCAACTGTATATGATAATATATCGAAGGAATCATTTATTTTATGACTGGTGATGGTAACATGTAATATTGAAGTGATGTTGATGTTGATTGTTTTGGTTTCACGTTGTAGTGTTAAGGACGTTACACGATGCTACGTGAGTGACCAGAACGTTACACGATGCTACGTGAGTGACCAGAGAGAAAAAAAAATGATTGTAGCATGATGATTGACGTGCGCCTGCTGTAGTATGTGGTAAAGTAAATCCTAGGGGTACTTTTGAAAGTGAGAAAGGTGTTTGGAAAAAGGAGAGGGTGGTGTGTGTTCTCTCCCAAAGACGGCCGTTAGCTACATTGTGTGTTCGGGGTCTCAATGAGTGCCACATATGTAAGCATATGTGGCTGACATCAGTTAGCGTCGGAGTCTGATGCGGTTGCAAAGACTTAAGTACTCTTGATATTTTCGCTATGAAACAACGGTTCGAGAAAATGATAAAAATGTCCTCCATTCAAAAAAAAGAAAACGATGGTTAAAAAATAAAAAACAAAAATATCCTCCGTCCAGAAAGTCGAGGATGATGTTAAGTCTTCAAAGTCCAAACAACGAAACAAACCTGAAACACTCTCTCTTTCTTTTCCGTTTGAACTTTCTATCATCATCTTCTTCTTCTTCATTCTCCGTGAAACACTGTATTAAGGGAAGCAAAAAGTCGGTGATCTGATGGTGATCATCGTCATCTTTCTGCTAGCGGTGGCCGGAATGCTGCCCTCGTCCAGCGGACAACCAACTGCGGTGGCCCCTCCACCGCCTTTGAGGGACACCTACAACGAAATCTTTGTCCAGTACACCTACAATGGAGTCTTTCAAAGTATAATCGGTCTACCCCTACGTTAGCAATACTTTCGATCAGGGCTATGCCTTCCAGGCCACCCTAACGTTATTCAACATGGGAGTTCGCACCCTCAAGTCTTGGCGGGCATTCGTCGGGTTTTGGCACCGTGAGGTCCTCATCTCGACCTCCGGCGCCGTGCTTTTTGACAAGACCCACCTCCCTACTAAATCAGTGACAAATCGTTATACGATTTTCGTAAATCGCTATATCGAGTAACGATTTACGAAAATCGCGCAGCGAAAATAAATGGCAAATCGCTATGCGATTTTCGTAAATCGCTAAATCGAGTAGCGATTTACGAAAATTGAATAGCGATTTACAAAAATCAAGTAGCGATTTACGAAAATTGAGTAGCGATTTACGAAAATCGAGTAGCAAAAAAAATGGAAAATCGCTAAATCGAATAGCGATTTACAAAAATCGCGTAGCAAAAAAAAATAAAAAAGCGCGAGAAAGAGTGTTATGAAAACCTCAAGCAAGAAACAACCGAAGGAAACATATGAGCGCAACGATCAAACAAAATACTTTATTACTCTTTTTCGAAAGTTACAAGAGGGAAAGAAAAAAAAGAAATTATACAAGCCCCCCCCCCCCCCAAAAAAAAAAAAATAGACAGTTACACTTTATTGCTCTTTTTCGACAGTTACAAGAGGGACCCTAGCCGGGAGGAGCCCCCGGACCCCCCTCCTGTAAGGGCAAAACTCTGAATCAAGCTTCACAACTCATCAAGTTGAACCATGCTACAATATAGGATCGTCTGCTGGATGTGCACAGAGGTAGTGTGCAGGTCAGTCGATGCTTGATAGAGCAGTGTAGGATCGTCTACTAGATGTGCACAAAGGCAGAAAGAGAAGGGAGAGAGTGAGAGAGGGTTGATGTTCATGGCCTTCTTCAGGGGGGGATTCCTTTCTCGGATAATCCTGCAGTGCAAAGACTGGGTCTTAAATAACCATCTTCGGGATACTTAAGTCTTTGCAACCACTCCTTTTCTAGAATCGTCATTTTATGGCACTAATGGAGGAAAGGGTACTTAAGTCTTTACAACTGCACGCTAATTGATGCTGACAAACATGGGGATATGAGCCGCTCGTGCTTACATACGTGGCACTCATTGGGACCCCCGAACACGTGATGTAGCTAACGACCGTCTTCGGGGGGAGGGGGAACATATAACTTGTTTCTTTGGAAAAGTGAGACAAAATATAAAATTTGTATGGTTTGTTGAGCTCTTTCAAACGAGAGCAAATTTTTTTCTAATAGAGTTTTTCTAAAAAGGATATTGTTTGATAGGAAACATTACTCCATGAGTACTCCATGAAGGGTGGAGAAATATTTAAAAAAAAAATTTGTGGGCTCTCTCTTTATCTCACTATCATCACCACCCACCACCATCACTACCATTACTCGCCTCCTGAAAACTGCCCTTTCTACGGTGATTTTTCACCATCCATCATCATCGTCTATCTTACCACTACCACTCTCCTCTCGAAAAATCGCATCGAAGAAACTTCACCACTACCATCACTACTGCCCACCTTCCAAAAAATTGCCCTCCACATGATGATTTTTAACCATCCATCTCACTACCATCACTACCACTCATCATCACTCACCTCCCAAAAACCTGTGCAGAAGAAGCTCCACCACCACCACCCCTTATGATGATTTTTCACCACCACCATCACCACCTCCCATGTCTTGAAAAACCGTGCCTAAAAAGCTTTACTACCCCTTCATTCTCTCTCATATTTTTTAAGATTTTTCATTTTATTTTTCTCATGCAATCCAAATAAGTGAAAAATATTTATTTAAAAAAATTATCATATCAAAACTTCTAGTAGGTAAAATTTTCTTTTACTATGAGTTTTTCTTGCTTTGTGCCCTAGAAGATCATTTCAAAGAGAAAATGCAAGCAGGAGCCCAAATGTAGGTCATAGCTTTTATGCATGCACGTGATTCTTAGACAAGGCATCCAGAAAAAACAACCTACTTCCTTGTCTCCATGCAAAGAGTTCTTCTAGAGGGATATAAATTTAGATTGTGCCTATAATTTAGTTTGGTTCTCATGATTCAGTCATTATGACAATCCGTCTTTGTAAATGTTTTCAATATGGTCGATTCAGCGAGGAATCAAACACTTAATTAAATCATGTTTTTTCAACTTTTTTTTTTGTGTTGGTGCCTTTACAACTATCATATTTTGCATCACCACGTCAGATTTTGGCAATCTAAAAGTTGATTCAGACTAAACAGAGCATGTAGATCACATTTATGCGGTTGAATTTAATTAAAAAAAATGGTAAGCCAATCGTAGGGAATTACCCCTTTTAGAGTGGCTAGTTTAAAAGTATCAGATACTCTGGAAATCTTCAAGACTGCGTGATTCTTATAACAATAAGGGTGGCCATCAAGCCGGTTGACGATGGGCTGTGGGATACCCGGACCCTATCGGGTTGGGCGTGGGCTGCAAAATGCGGCCTAGGTCCGAACGAACATGTGCTGGGGGTCTGACAAGCCCTGGCTGAGCAGCCCGATTATAGGTGACTCTGACCAGACTCGGGCTGAGATGTGGGTGGGGCCTGTTGGGCCCTAATTGGGCCAGGTCGATCCGGTTGGATGGCCACCCCTATATAACAACCATGAATGAGTTTAATTAATGGAGGCAGCCGTGTCATAATTGGGCCTAGGACATACAGTTAGTCTGATCTTGGTCCTGCTTTAGCTTTTAGGTTGGTTAAATAAATTAAAGGGTACTCATACAGGTCATAACTGAAGCACCTACTTCAAGCAAGCCATAAAAAAACATTAAAATCCACTGTTCATGGCACATGTGATCACGAATACATGTGAGGTTGGAGTGATAGTGACTCTCTATCTATATGAAAGGGAAAAACTCTGGCAGTTAGGCTTGGACTCAACATCGGGCCACATCATATTGCAATGATGATAATAGGTGCCAATGATGTATAATCTTATTAGAAAATTTTGCTACGTAGGGCAAGCATATATATCACAGTAATTTTTCATTCTTTCTTCATGTAGAACTTTTTATAGTAACAATTTGTGGAAATAATATTTTGCAGAAAAGGTGACTAGTTTCTGACTGTTCCTCATTGGTGTTAAAGATAACAAGTAAAATCGAGGCCTGGCTTATTAGTTACAAGGATCTAGCTTTATATTGAAAGGTGTTCTAGAGATCTACCTTTCCAACCAAACCTAACAAATCACAGAATGTTTATTCTAATCCAAGCATACCACAAAGCTAATTCAATGGGATAGTGAAGCATGACAAATCTTACTACTTGGTTATGTATTTAAGTGTTTTTTTGTTTTGCTTGCTATGGTGTAATCGAACTACTATGACCAACCGGGGGGCTCCGACCATCTGATAGCTAGGATTAGTTTGTGCAAGTCACCATATATGGGACTTTGCAAGTTCAAACCCCACTGGTATATGGGTGGTTGAATAACTGCCTGATAGTTTGAACAGGAGGGTTGGCTAAAAAAGCTGTTTGTAAAAAGGAAGGGCACTAATTCCCCTAATTCTGTTATGGAAAAAGAAAAAAAAAACTACTCTGTTAAGTACCAATGATTGCAGTTGTGGGTTCGTTTCTTTATCTACATGAGTAATTGATGCTTCAAAGAGACCGTAGATGTATGATTTGATTGATTTTAACTTCTTTTGCACCTTTTGCTGCTTAGGAAATCAAAGATATTCAGTTTCCTTTGTTTTTTCTAGATAACCGGGAAAGATGTTCAATATTTGTAATGGACAAAGATTTTCCAAAACTAGAAAGCATTGTCTCCAATCTCTTCTCAAAGTCCTTTCTTTTCTCTCTAGTTTGATTTCTTTATATCTTTTTGAATGGTGCGTCACCAAAGCAAGTTCATGGCGGTGTAGATACCTGAAGTGCATGCCCATGATAGAAAAAACGCTTCATGCTTCCTCCTTAAAGTTATATATTAAAGGAAAGTGAACTTCCCTTGTAGAGGAGAAACATGATTCCAAGTTGTTTATCAAATGCCCCAAGGGGGGTTGGCGTAGTGGGGGTGGGGCCTTGGCTGCTAGACGGGCAGTCAAGGTTCGATTCTCATGGGAGTCGCTCCTCTGGGCAAGTCAATGCGTAGCATAGGCCCCAGGGGGATGGTGCTAGCCCTGGAGTCTTACATTGTCGGCACGATGACTGTAGGTATGGCAGGTTGAGCCAGCACAACCTGGTCTTCATGCCAGGTGTGGTTTCTTAGGTTATAAATTAAAAAAAAAGTTACTTATGAAATGGATTTCTCATTTTTTTTTGTATTATCCTATATACGTTTTTACAATAACAAGTCTTACATTTGATTTCATATTGATTCTGCATCACTATATACTCGTTTCCATGTCTTCTACATGCTCACTTTTGCTTTCACATCTTTTCTGTAAAATTCCTTTTTTTCACTTTTTATGCTCTTCCAAGTTCGTTTCAAAGATGTATTCTGCTTCATTCTTCATACTAATTTTTTAACACTTGCTTCCCTGCTTTCACTTCAAGCATTGCTCCTGCCGCTTTTCGACTCTGGTTTACATATTGTGTATCAACAGAGATTTTTGTACACTGTGGCTTACATATATATCTTTGGTTGATAAACCCTACTCTAGTTAATTAGATACATGATTAATTAGCTTTTCATAATACGTGTATTGATCCCAAGCAGTCCTTAATTGTAGTGTTGGGATCTGAGTCTATAACAACCAATGGTTGGAGCTAGACTTTTTTTTTTTGGTGATGATGAGGAACCCTTGCTGAGAACCGGCCACTTAATGGGTAAACCCGGCGTGGGGTTGCTAACACCCAAGCCAATTCCTTATGGAGCCCACCAGTTAAAGGCACCTGCACACGTGAAAAGATCAGGTGCAATATGATTGCACAAATATATGTGCATTAAGCACCTGATCACCCTCATCTTAAGAACATATGCCTGATGGAGGGCAATCAGGTGCTTAATGCACAAATTTTGTGCCATGTGATTGCACCCCAGTTGGATCACTGTACTTTAGCCCATCCTATATTTTTTTTCCGTACTACAACTCTTGTTTGTTTTTTTTTTTCGACAGAGATTGCGGTTATGCAGACCCTACCAGTTATACAACCATACCATTTGGGGTTCGAAACACAAGGTGACGTGCACTAACTGCTCCTGCAAGACAAGCGGAGCCCCTGCTGGTCCGTAATAGAACTCTTCCAAATGAATAAAAAAGAAAACATTTGGTACCTGAGAAACTCCATGTCCCAAGTCTAATTTCCTAGAGGGTTGTTCATGGAAAGGTGATACTGGACCCTTAGTCAGGACACAATAGAGAAGGGTGTCATAAGTGATATGGGTGTAGGGAGCATGGCAGGTATGTTGCCATAAAAAGGACTGAAGGAAAATAAGAAAGTGACCTACTCCCAAACCTGTGCATGGTGGACACAATTTCTACATGTTAGGTATACTTTATAGGAGAAACATAAAGAAACGGCTTATTTTGGCACCAACGGTTGCATGAAGGAAAAAAAAAATCTGAGGTTAGGCAGACCCCTAACAGTTATACAACTATACCATTGGGATTCGAACTTGCAACACTTGCCAGCACAAGGTGAAGCAGAGACCCAGTTGGTGAAATTGGAACCTCTTTTAGAGAAAACTTATTCAGAGTAGTTTTAACAGTGGCCAAATATGGATTCGCTTCAGACTGAATCTAGCCCACCTCAAAAAATCGGCCAGATTAGACCATGATTGAGCTAAAATCGGGGTTGAATCAGTAGTATTATTAGCAAGACATAGTAGCTAGCAACAGTTGCAGTGCAAGTAAAGAGTAAAAAAGGTGGAATGCTCTCCGCCGGTGGAATATCGACAACAGTCGCTCCAATGTTGATATTGCCCCTCCTCAAGGTTTGAAATTGCAAACGGAAGAGGACCTTTTGGTACAAATGGAACCACGGTTCCCTCCTGGTTTCTCTAACCTTTTCCATCATATTAGTTTCTTAAACGAGGAAAATAGGGGTGGAAATCAACCAGGTCTAACTCCTCACAACCCAAATACCTAAGATTGACCAAGAAATATAAGAAAGCTAATTTCATAGGAGATCAAAGTAGGGAGAGTGGGATGTCGAGAGTCACCCATGGAGTATTTAAGAGGAAAAGTTTGCAAGGCGAATGCAACCTCAAATCTGGAGTCTCGTCTTCTCCTGAGGAAATTAAAGCCTCTGCCCAATAAGGAAGTCTTACGCTCCACCTCCCTAGAGGCTAAGATGATGCTGGAAGATGACGACAGTGGTGCTGAGGTAGAATCGTTGGAGCCAGATGAATCATGGCGAGCCCAACGGGATGCCTGGAAGCTACTTTTCTCTTACCCCCTTAATGAAGAGTCTCATGTAACATTAGTGGGCTAGGGAGACGCTGGGCCCAGGGTCAGATCACAGATATAATGCAGAAACAACAGATTGACATAGGCTTTCTACTGGAAACTAAGATAACTTGGGTTCAGTTATCTGGAAACTAAGATCACAGATATAATGTAGATAAAGTTAATTAGCAAAACCTGGTGGTTGGAGATTTGGGGATGTCTGATGTACTTGAAAAAGCAAGAAGAACACGCTCTAACACAATATTTTTACTTGGTTCAGTTTTAGGAAGGAACCTACATCCACGGATATCCTCTCTCTTCAAAAGATCATCATTTGAGATAGCTTTCCCTTTCTTTATATTGTTCGGTACATGATCTGAATTACAACCATTCTTTTCTATTTCCAGATCAAGATAAACTTTTATCATGGGATCACGGTAATTACATTGTTTAGCCTCATTACTTTTCTCTTTTACAGCTGTAGCGTCTGAACCCTTATTTAGTTGATTCGTATTTGGTTGAAAAATAATAGATTGAATAAATTAAGGAGAATTACATGTAATGACTATGTCATCAACATAGATAAAAATATATATAATGAACTTCTTATCCTGATATAAGAACAAAGATGTATCAGTTTTGCCAATGATAAAACCAAGAGATTGAAGAAGAGTGCTCAGTCTAGAGAACGTGAACCACGCACGTGGTGCCTGTTTTAGCCCATAAAGAAATCGTTGTAGCTTGCAGACATGATTTGGATATTTTGGATTCACAAAACCTGGAGGCTGATTCCATAAACACTTCTTCTTCTAAATACTCATGCAGAAAGGCATTCTGAACATCTAATTGCCGCACTTCCCATCCTTGACTCATAGCAATAGAGAGAACTAACTTGATGGTTGAAGGCTTGACAACTGGGCTAAATGTCTCGAAGTAATCGATACCTTCTTGTTGACTATACCCTTTGGATACAAGTCGGGCCTTATATCTTTTCAAGGTTCCATCAGATCTACGTTTAATTTTATAGATCCATTTGCATCCTACAACATGTTTGGCTTTTTGTCTAGGAACTAAGACCCATGTTTGATTTCTTTGCAATGCTTCAAATTCTTTCCTCATGGCATCACATCAATCAGCATCCGTGAAAGTGATATTTTCCTTGTCTTGGCGTAAAAGAGTAAGAAGAGCCTTTGGTAAAACATGCTTCGAAACTTGAAAATTTTTAGATCTCAATGTTCCATCTTGGAACCTAGTAACCATATGGTGAGTTCTCATGGGTGCAACAGGTCTAGGCTCTTCATGGACTTGGCTTGGCAATGATGCATTTATGACCGGCTGAGCATGCTCAATGGCATCATCATGAGATGTCTCGTGACTTTCTGACCTTTCAATGACATTGGGTTAAGAAAACTCAGGGTGACTCAAGATAAGGGGTAATGTATGTTCAGAAAAATTTCCTTGACTAAAATCCTGCCTTGATTGATCTTTGAAAGGGAAGCATTCTTCATCAAAAATCACATGTCTGGATAAAGAATTTTCTATTTTTCATGTGATAACAATAATACCCTTGGTGCTTGGCAACATAACCCAAAAAGATGCATTTTCAGATTTAAAATCCAACTTGTGTTGTCTATATGGCCGAAGACATGGATAGCATGCACATCCAAAAACACGTAAAAACTCAAAGTTGGGTTGAACTTTAAAAATTTTCTCAAGAGACATTTTTTCTTATAAAACGTTTGTTGGAGTTCGGTTTATAAGATAGATGGCAGTGTTAAAGGCATATGGCCAAAACTTTTGGTGAACGCCTGCTTGGGCCATCATAGACAAACCACTTTCTACGATGTGTCGATGCTTCCTTTCAGCAGCCCCGTTTTGCTCAGGAGTGTGTGGGCAAGAGATGTGATGGCCAATTCCATTATCTTCCAAGAATTTTGATAGTGCCTGATATTCGCCACCCTAGTTTGAGTGAAAATATTTAATCTTTTGCCCTGTGATTAGTTCTATATGAGATTTAGATTTCTGAAAAACATGCAAGACTTCATATTTGCTTCTTAGCATGCATATCCAGACATATTTGGAAAAGGCATCAACAAAGATAACATAAAATTTAAAACCATTGACACTAGGTATTGGGGCAGGTCCCCACACATTAGAGTAAACGACTTCAAGAGCATTCTTAACAGGTTTGGAAACATTGGCAAATGGTAGTTTGTGACTTTTGTACATTTGACAAGCTTCACAAATTCTTTTATTAAAAACATTTTCAAACGGCAAACCAAAAAATTTTATTGTTTGAAGGATAATATTCAATGTTGGATGTCCCATTTGTTTGTGTCGCTGTTGAATTGAGACTTTCTTTGATAAGCATGTCTGCTTTCCTTGAAGAGTCATCTTATAGAGGCCATCATTGTTTTTCCCTCGAAGAAGCACTTTCCCTGTAGCTCGATCCTTCACAAGGCAGCAACTAGGGTGAAACTCAAAAATAACATCATTATCTTTTATAAATTTCTGAACAAACATGAGTTTTTTTTGAATTTAGGGAACATGTAAAATATCTTTCATCAAAAACTTATTAAAAAATGAAGAGCCCACATGATTAATGTGCAAACCTGTACCATCTCCAATTTTGACTCCATCATCGCCTTGATATTCAGTATGAATAGATAAGTTGTTAAGATCGTTGGTGACATGATGGGAAGCGCCAGAGTCGGGATACCAGTAGTTATCTCCTATGAAGTCGTTGTTATGAGGAGGAACAATATGGACTTGCAGTGAAGACATTGACGACTTGCCTTGAACAAAGTTCGACAACTGGTAGCATGTGTGCGCTGACTGCCCTGTTTTCTTGTAGATTTGACATGTTACCCGAGGACGTTCATTGAAATTGGACATGCCGCTTCCTCGAAAACGACCATGGTTATTTCTACCACCTTTGTAATTCGAACCTCCTCCACGGTTTGAATTATCATAGTTACCTTTGGGAAAGGTCTGATTTTCATAGTTGCTTTTAGAAAACTGAACTGAGGCATTAACAGAATCTGATTCGGCATTATTGGGTTCTTGGAGTTGGGCTTCTTGAATAAGAAGCATACCGTGAAGATCATTCAAGCAGACAGGATCAGGCTTGACTTCAACAGACGTCTTAAAAGCATGGTATTTTGATGGTAATCCTTTTAAAACTTGCATAACAAGATCCTCGTCTGACACTGGTTTAGATGCTACAGCAAGTTGATGTGCTATGGACGTAACCAACTGAAAGTATTCATCGATGGACTTATTGCCCTTTTTTAATGTCTTGTAATTGAGATTTCAGCTGCATAATATGAGATCGAGAATGTGCAACATAGGAACGTGTCAAGGCTTGCCATACTTCAAAAGATGTGTTTAAACCTACCACTTGACTGAGTATTGGTTCACTTAAAGAGGAGATTATCCAACTTAAAAGCATTTGATCATGTTTTCTCTATTCATTAAATGCAGGATTTGGTTGGGTTGACCCTTCAACAAATTTGGGTGGACACGGTTTGCTCCCATCAACTAGACCCATCAAATCATATGTATTTAAGACAGGTTTGAATTGTGACTCCCATAAAAGGTAATTTTCATAGGTAAGCTTTATCGACAAGAAGTGGTGAAGATTGGATGGTACCTGGGAGAAGGATAAACCAACATTCACATTGTTGGAAAGAGAACCAGTGCTTCCTGCTGAATCTTGAGAAAAACTTGATCATGATCCCATGTTTTCCTGATAGCTTTGATACCATGAAAAAGCAAGAAGAACACGCTCTAACACAATATTTTTACGTGGTTCAGTTCCATGAAGGAACCTACATCCACGGATATCTTCTCTCTCTCTCTCTTCAAAAGATCATCATTTGAGAGAGCTTTCCCTTTCTTTATATTGTTCGGTATATGATCTGGATTACAATCATTCTTTTCTATTTTCAGATCAGGATAAACTTTTATCATGGGATCACGATAATTACATTGTTTAGCCTCAATACTTTTCTCTTTTACAGTTGTAGCATCTGAACCGTTATTTGGTTGATTCATATTTATCTTTATCTCTTTAGACTCAATGACTTGAGGAGCAACACCTTCATTTGAATTTCCAACAGTACTCACTCATGATTCGTCTTAAAAACACAAAGAGAAGGCTAAAGAAATGGGTAAAGATAGATGTCAGATGCATGAAAAAAAAACCATTTTAGTTGAACTGGAGAGATGTCAAGGCCTCACGGATAATAGGGACCCAAAAGACGCATTAAAAGAACTTCAACTTAGAGAAAGCCTTCAAACTCTTCTTGAGTTAGAAGAGTATGTGGAAGCAAAAGGTGCAAGGTAGATAGTAGGAGGACGATGACCACAATACAACCTTTTTTCATGCCCAATACAAGAAGAACATCATGAAAAATCGTATTTCCTACCTTACAATGGAGATCAGGGCAATGATATAGGATAAAGAGGAGATAAAAGCATAAAGTGTGTGATATTTCTCAAACATCTTTCAAAAATATGGAATAAGCAGTGTTCCATTGGAAGGATTGCAGTATCCAAAAGTCAGTTCCATGGAAATTGTGCTTTTATTAAAAGAAATAAACAATTATGAGAATAAGAAAGTATTTTTCAAGCTCGTTGTTGATAGCACCCCTAGCCCAGATGGCTTTCCATGATTATTTTATCAACGATAGTAGCATATCGTGGGTAGAGATGTCACTAAAGTGATTAAGAGTTTTTTTCAATATGAAAGATTATTGTGCACCAACACTTTTTCATGTGTTAAACCATTTCATTGGTCCTACGCACTACCTCATGCATAGCTACCTAAAGAAAGTTGTTCAAGTGCATATCCAAATGCATATTCTATTTGGTCCATATCACTTATGTGCATAGTCGTCTCATACCGGCTAGCAAGCACACAGATGCCTTAGCCTTGCATGTCATGAAACATATCGCAACTCTATGGGCACACTAAAGCATAACCTCGCCATAGAAGGGACAAGGTCTTGTGACCCCCAGTTTGAAGACTAGTTGATGATTGTATGTCATAGCGAAGAGTACCACCCAAACTCATTCTCCAGCTCCTAAGCATTCACTCGCCTAGTCTCGAGTCACCATACTCGGTTAGAACCACCTAAGGTGATCTCTGAGAGAATTAGCCCTAACCCACATGGACTCCTGTGCGTCCAACCGCTACGTGTGAAAAACTCATCCAAGTCGAGAGGTCTTTAACCAAATCCCCAAAGACAACATCCTTTGATCCACTGACAGTGCTTAACTAACAATGCTCTACGTCTGTTCCGCCACACATTGTCGCACCAACAATGATATTGTTGCATATTGCATGCCATGCTACCACCACACATCACTGATCAAGCCAACATATGCCGCATGTTCCTACACTCGATGCATTTTCTACTCAATAGAGCTCCACACTACATGTGCCTCATTTTGAAGGCTTGGTCTGAGACATTCTCTTCCATCCAAACCATTGTTGTCCTTGACAATGTCGATGCAGGTAAGAACCCAACCTTTACTTATGATACTTTCTCTTTGCACTTATCTTTGATCTTCTTTTCTTCACCCTACTTAACTTGTTCTGGTTTCCATCAGCTATTGCCACAACCTTTAGCATGTCAAGTCGCATTCCTCGATACGCCTTAAATAACTTAGACAATGATTTTTCACTCTAATATCATCGAGCATTTTTTGCTTGTGGGACCCCAATGTAGTCACATACACAAGCGAGTCATCCTTGCCCGCATGACAAACTTGTTGTCATCACGCTTATGGTTGAAGCACCTTTCTACCCCAGCAAGGAAAATTTCAAACCCTTTGTGGTTCTTGTAGAGAAAAGTGACCACCAACATGTGTCGCAGAGATATCAACTCCCTTAAAATAGCAACTTGCAGTTTTCCAATGGTCCAACCTATTCCTTAAGTAAGGGATGCCTACTTGCGTATCACTCCAAAGCGGTCATTCAAAACGTCTTCCTGGTCACTCGTCTACACAAGGGGCAACTTATGGTCCAACGCTGCAACTTACATCTGGAGCCAACATGTTGCAACTCTCATCTAGAGCCAGCAAACACATTCCTGCAGGAACCAAACCAACGGGCCACAAACAATGATTTTTTTTGCACACACAATCTATAGAGGAACTGTCAATCTCAAGGGACCAAAACAATGAGCATTCTGCTAAATATGTGTACTTTGCTAACCCACAATCTTGAGAGAGAATATAGAAATTCAATTCAGTCTCACATACTCATATGTGCAAATCGATTTGCATTCTCTGTATGCACAAGGAAAATGTCATGCTCTACCTGCGAGCCTAATGCATAACTGGTAGGAATCTTTGACTTATCCACGTTTACTACAAGAAAAATGTGTATTAGCGACAAACGATATTCGTTGCTAATCCATCATAAAATTCATTACTAACGTGTTTAGCGATGGCTTAGCGACAGATAGCGTCCGTCGCATAATTCTAGTATCTAAACTATGACATAATTTATCTGTCGCTAATTAGCGACGGATTAGCAACGGATCATGTCCGTCGCTAAATAGAGATTGATTTGGTTATGCAACAAAATTTAATCCGTCGCTAAGCTGTGATGAGGGATATGTATTTGTCGCTAATGTTCATCGCCAATTTGGCGACGAACATTAGTGATAACTTAAATCAATCGATAATTATTTGTCGCTAATTCATCGCCAATTTAAAAAAAAAATTAAAAACATTTTTTTTGAAATATGAAACTCAAGAAAAAAATTTTGTTATACAATTCATATAACCTGCTTATAAAAAATAAAGTACACAAAAAAATACATATACAGATGAAACAAATTTAACACAAATTCTAAGTTAAACAACTTTAACAATCAAATATAGTCCTTGCCAAGTTATAATTAGTTACAAGTACGTCAAACAAATTAAATACATGAATCTAATCTTCGCCAAGATTCAGGGGATCATCCTCTTCATTTTCTCGATCTGCCCCTCCCTCCATGCCTCCATCAGCTCCTCTACGTTGATCATCTTCAGCATCCTACAAGAGAACCAAAATGTTAGTATTTATAAATAAAATATAATAAAATAAATTATATGCAATGCACCTAATCTAATGCAACAAAGTAAATGGCTGAATGACACATACACTAGCAATAAACTGAAGGACATTAACAGAATTCATATATGTGTTCTAAGACTGGAAAAAAAAATTATAGTGATTCAATCATGTAAATATGTGTTCTAAGGTTGTCAAAGAATGTCACAGTGATTCACGCATGCATATATGGTTTATAAGGCTGTCAAATAAATGTGTTATGTATCACAATCATGCATATATGTGTTACAAGGCAGTCAAAAAACTTCTATAGTGATGAAATCATGCTAATATGTGTTCTAAGGTTGTCAAAAACTTTCATAGTGATTCAATCATGCTTATAAGTGTTCTAAGGCAGTCAAAAAACTTTTATATTGATTCAATCATGCATATATGTGTTCTAAGAAAAATTTTATAGTAATTCAATCATGCATATGTGTGTTCTAAGGCAGTAAAACAATTTCATAGTGATGAAAGCATGCTTGTATGTGTTCTAAGGTTGTCAAAAAACTTTCATAGTGATTCAATCATGCATATATGTGTTCTAAGGTTGTCAAAAAACTTTTATATTGATTCAATCATGCATATATGTGTTCTAAGGTTGTCAAAAAACTTTCATATTGATTCAATCATGCATATATGTGTTATAAGGCAGTCAAAAAACTTTCATATATGCTAATATCATGCTCATATGTGTTATAAGGCCGTAAAAAAACTTTCATAGTGATTCAATCATGCTCATATGTGTTCTAAGGCAGTAAAAAAACTTTATATGTGATTTAATCATGCATATCATGTTCTAAGGCATTGAAAACTTTTATAGTGATTCAATCATGCATATATGTGTTACAAGGCATTAAAAAACTTTCATATATGCTAATATCAAACTCATATGTGTTCTAAGGTTTTCATAGTGATGAAAGCATGCTTGTATGTGTTTTAAGGTTGTCAAAAAACTTTCATAGTGATTTAATCATGCATATATGTGTTATAAGGCACTAAGAAAATTTTATAGTGATGAAATCATGCATATATGTATTGTAAGGTTGTAAAAAAACTTTCATAGTGATTCAATCATGCGTATATGTGTTATAAGGGTGTCATAAAAATTGTATAGTGAATCAATCATGCATATATGTGTTTTAAAGGTGTAAAAAAAAATCATAATGAGGCAATCATGCATATATGTATTCAATCATGCATATACTAGCTTGAAATCTAATGACATGAAATAAATAACATGAATCTTTATACCTGACGGGCACCAGAGCTCATGTTGAATGCAGACGAAGTTTCTCTATCCCGAAAAAAGTTGCACAACTCATTATATACAATGTTGGAAATGATTTCATTTAAAAAGTACTGCATTTTGTCCTCAAGACGCTGACAAACACCATCCCAAGACGTAGCAGGGTCAATCGGACATTGGGAGATGATGCTGGCAGAAGAACTCTGAGAGCCATGGTCGCAGGAGGCAACAACTGCTATGGTGTTCATGTTACTCCCAAACCCGAACACACGACCCTTTTTGGGTTCCTCGGTTGCAGTCACCCATGTTGCATGATCAAAAGGCGGATGCTGAGTGGAGTTATCGTCATATCGCTCTATCATTTGTTGCTCGTATGACTCCTACAAAGTAATGATTATAATATAAATTAATAATTAAGAATTACAATGTTTATGATAACATAATACATAGTAACTTGTATATTACAATGTTTATTAATACAATAAGTACATACCGATATCACTCTCGCCTTCTCTGATACAAAATCTCTTGTGCTCTTACGTTTATGTGTTTTAACAAACACATCCTTGTAAGGCACAATGTCTCCTTTTTCTACTTCTTGCAATATTAAATGATAAAAAAATCAATTAATAAGTATGCATAAATACTTACAAATTTGGCAATATATATATATATGAGTTACCATTTTCTTCTGGTGGCTACCAAAAGTCCTAGATCCACCTGTGTGTTGATGGGCATCAGGCATCTTTGCTCGGTTTTGTGCAGCTTTTGCTGAGCGATTTCGAAATTCATTGCTGGCCCACTTGTCGCACATGCCCTCCCAATAATCTCTCATGATAGTTGAAGGCACATGGCCCTTCCACTGCAGTGGATTATCTATCCCACCAGCTGCTTTTTTTGTTGCAGTTTTCATATTGTGCAACATGTCGAACTTTATTTGCATGCCATATCATTTGTTTAGTTGTTCTTGAAGACATATACAGTTATTGCAATATAAGGGTGAGAAGGAAGTAGCAGAGTGACTTGTATGACACTTCTTTTGATCTCGTGCTACCATTTTTTCTTGTTTTTTGCTTGAACCGAGGATGCCCATATGATGGACATGATCTGTTATTTTCTTGATCTTTAAAATACAACATGCAGTGATTTGGACAAGCATCTATCTTTTGATACTCCATACCTAATGTGTTGACCATAACCTTCGCATGGTAGAGATTTTCTAGCAATTTCTCATATTTGGCAACATACTCTTCACAATAGAGCACAGACGGTCAAAACATGATTGACTCAAATTATACTCTGACTTCAAATTCAGTAGTTTAAGAACTGTAGACAAGATAGTGTGACTCTCGCAATCATTCCACAGTGGCTCATCAGCATCTCTAAGTAAGTCATAAAATCTACTAGATGCATCGTTTGTTGCTTCTTCCTCTACCCCAGTTGGTACATCACTAGGTCCCATAGCAGAACCCATTTCTGGTCCTGCTGCATCAAATATCAAATCCACATATGGATTATCGTGCATCACATTCACCTGTACGTCAAAATTATTATAAAATTCTTCACCATAAATCGTCTAATTCTGATAACCAAAAACAAAACTCTTCCTGTATAGATGATGTCTAACGCCATGAGGTTCTACAAATCGATTGTTCTTACACATCGTGTAGGGGCATCTGATCCGACCGATGGGATCTACTGTACTGACACTTGCCATTGTGAATTCAATAAAACTGTTAACACCATCCATATATTTATGTGACACCTCATTATCAACTATCCTACGATACATCCATTCATGATTTGCAGCCATTTTGTCCTATAATATTATGGATATTATCATCATCATTTAAAAGATAATCATAATAAAACTATGATGAAAAAAATATCTAATTAATCTATTAATTCTTGTTTGGTGATTGTTTGTGAGCAATTTTTTTGTTTCAGTTAATGCGTACATTTTTCCCCTCTATACCACAAATATGCTTAACATAAAATGCAATTCCATGAACCATTATGAATGCATTAATAATTTAATATTTTCGTGTGTAACACCATTAAATCATATTTATACACATCACAAGGATATTTAGAAATATGAAATCACATTCCATAAAACGATACATTCATTTTAAGCATGTTTTCATGATACAATTTTACATGAAAGGCATAATCAAATGAAAAATAACTTCATGCAAGCATGGATATAGACACATCAAACATTGCAATACATTCAAATCATTCATATCAAAACAATGTCAAATATGTACCTGCAACAAACACATTCCAATATTCCGCTAACTACTATCATGCCTAGCATGGAATCCGAATTTCAAAAATAAGAACACTTCTATTTTCATACATTAAAATTATGCTAAGCATGATCTTCAAATTGCATCAAAGCAGTCCTAGATATCCACAACTAAGTGAGTGTGTGAACAGAAAAGTGTTGCATCCAACAAATTAAATAACATAAAATGAAACCAGAGAACCAGACATGCATTTAAATGTGGATTTGTACATGAAAATAAAGTCATGCATCAAAGTAGAGATGTTATATTTCAGTTTCCAAGTAGGTAATATAAAATAACCCAGAGTAATATAAAAATAACTGCACCCGCATTGAAGTAGACTTCAAGTCTCCAAGGCAAGATTATGAACAGAAACAGGAAGGCAGGGGGGCTTCGCCCCCTACTGAGAAACCAAAGGAGGCAAGGACTTTAACCCTTGCCGGGAAAAACAAAAGGAGCAGGGGAGCTCCGCCCCCTGCCGAAAGACACACGAAGGCAGGGGGCTCGCCCCCTGCCGGGAAAAACAAAAGGAGACAGGGAGGCGACAGGGCTCGACCCCTGTCCACATGCCGAGAAAAAGAAGGGGAGGCGGCAAGGGCTTTGCCCCGCTGGCCTACCAACCAGAGGCAGGCAGGGGCCCTGCCACCCTACCAACCAAAACACAAGGGCCCCTCAAGAGCCCTTCCCCAAGCCGGACGAAGAAAACAGACGTAGAGAAGAGGAGGGGTTTCTTGGGGTCGTCGGGGTGTCTGTCAGACACAGAGAAGAGGAGGTGGTTGGGGCAGTCGTCGGAGAGCGGTAGGTGGCCGGGACGAGCAGTGCGGGTGAGAGAGAGAGCAGAGTTAATTTTGTGTCCTAGATGGGCGTTTGACATCGAAAATTAGCGACGAATTCACGACGGAACAATTCCATCGCCAACACTGATGCTACTTAGCGACAGATGCATGACGAAAACATTCTGTTGCACACACCATCGCTAATTAGCGACGGAGTAGTGATGGGAAAAAGTTGTCACTACTTTGTCGCTAAGTTGCGACATAGTTTATGATGGATAGAATTTCATCGCTAATTCGTCGCTAATTAGCAACGGAATTGTTCTATCGCAAATCCTGCAACTAAATCAAATTTTAGGGACGGCTCATTTTCTCTCGCTAATCCATCGCAAAATTGCGATGAATTATTTTTGTCGTAAATTTTTGTTGCTAATTGACATTTTTCTTGTAGTGGTTCCCTTATCCAACTGAACAACCTTACATTTTTTTTTACTATCGATAGGATGACCCATACCACCTTGCCAACAACTTACTTTTGTACTCGGTCAACCACACTTCAACTGCGCAAATTTGCATAAATAGGATAAACCATCACTGCCCTCTTCAGTGTCACACTCAATGAACAAGGTCTTCGTGAATCTTTTTGCTCTGATACCAATTTGTCAAGGGCATAGAATTTTTTACAAACCTGCAATGCGCCAAACTGCCCAGTCTAGCCAGCCTAACAATCAAAGGTCACACACCAATACTTTTCCATATGTTGAATCATTTTATTGGCCCCTCATGCATAGATGCTTAGCAAAAGCTGATCAAGCACATCTCCAAATGTGTATTCTATCTGGTCCATACCACTTATATGCATAGCCATCTCATATCGGCTAGCAAGCACATGGATGCCTTAGCCTTGCATGTCATAGAGCGTATCGCAACTACATGGGCACGCCCAATCATAATCTCTCCATAGAAGGGACAAGGTCTTGCGATGCCCAGTCTTAAAATAAGTTGATGATTGTATGCCATAGCGAAGAGCACCACCCAAACTCGTTCATCGGCTCTTAGGCATTCACTCGTCTAGTCTCGAGTCACCATACTTTGTTGGAACCATTTAAGGTGATCTTTGGGGGAATTAGCCCTAACCCACACACACCCCCGTGCACCCAAACTCTACGTGAAAAACTCATCAAAGTTGAGAGGTCCTTAACCAAATTTTTAAAAAAAAATATCCTATGATCCGCTGACACTGCTTAATCAAAAATGCTTCACATCTATGCCGCTACACATCGTCACACCAACAACGATATTGTTCTCTATTGCATGTCATGCTACTACCGAACGTCACCGATCAAGCTAACACATGTTGCGCGTTCCTACACTCGATGCATTTTTCACTCAGTAGAGCTCCATACTCTACATGCCCCATTTAGAATGCTCAGTCCAAGTGAAAGCATATTAAAAGCTAGAATATTTCAAAATCAAATAGATATAAACAGAATAAAGAAAAACCATTGATTCCTTTGCATGACGACCACCTTTAAATATAATGAAAGAAGAAAAAGTACTCAACATCACTGGCTTGGAGAAGCAGATTCACTCATGTGTTGTGTGTGCGTTACATTTTTTTTTTTTTCTGAGAAGATAATATTGAAGAGTAAAGTATTAAGATGAAATAAAAGAATAACGAGACTAAGTAGACATTTTTGATAATTACAGGGAGAAACCAAACCCTAGAATCAGAGACCTAGCCACGCTGGCTCTGTCTGCCGTACTTACAGTCACTGTGCGTAAAATTCTGTTGGCTTACCCCTTGACCTCAGGAAGTCACCACGTGACTAGAATTAGACATTCTTAAAGAATTATTTTAAGTTTACATTAGTTAAATCTCCAGGGCACGTTTGCATGCCGGGACGGGGGGCCACCCTTAAGGCCGCATAGTAGGACACAAGAGACGGACCCTAGGATTCACAAATTTGCACCTTCAATCCTTGGCAACATAACCAAGATCATCATATCCAGCTACAAAGTATGCATCCAAAGTTTTATTCCTAATGAAATTGAACTATTTGTGACAATTGATACCATCTTACAATGGTAGGCTCAGTGGCTTAGGACTGTCAATGGATCTTGCTAGTAATGAGAAACTGCAAGATCGGGTCATCTGACAGGTTCTAAGCATGGACAGCTTGAAAGATTGGTAAGTTTTTTTTAACAATTCCTTAACATGAAAACCTAAAACCTTGACAAAATCAGTGTTTTTACAGCAATGCAGTATACAAAAGAAATAAAAAAGAAAAAGAAAATGTCTGCAGCATGTCCCAATCATCTATGGACGATAAGACATATAACCAATTAGCTCACAGAAAACGTATTGGATCATACAAAGTATGATGACCATGCATCATATGCCGATGATAATCGTCCAGCCAATGCATCTGCCATCTGGACGGCTAGTATTAGTTCACATCCTGGATGAGACCGTGGGCCATTCTTAGCCATCGGTTGAATGGCTAGGATCGATAATATGATGTATCCCATCATACGTCGTGTGATGGGATCCTTCGTAAGGAGGAAGATCAATATATAACCTACTGCATTTCATGATTTTCATCAAATACCAGATCACTGCATAAAACGTGAACTTGACTTTAGATGTCTTGCGACCTTTCTTTTTTTTTTTAAGGCAAGCAGGGGTTAGGCAGACCCCTACCAGTTTACAACTATACCATTGGGTTTTGAACCTGCAACGTCCCAACACAAGGTGGACGTGCAATAGCTGCTCCTACCAGACAAGGGGAGCCCCCATTGGTGAGATCTCTTGCGACTTAACAACCCTCACCGAGGTGGTATCCCATGTGGTAAGCGTGGTCCTGTGCCAAGCTGAAGGCCCAGGTTCGAATCCCTCTGCCACATGGGGCTTAAGAGATATCTGGTAGGGGCATGCCTAACCCCAGCTGGACTTTCAAAAAAAAAACTCAACCCTCAAGCTTTCACTTACAATTTACCTAGACAATGCACAGTCACAGCTATGGTATAGAGGAAATTTCTCATCAACAAATTTCTGGAGATTTTTTACCTATAAAACTTCAGAAATGTCTCGGGTAATTTTCAGGAAAAAAAAGGAAAAAGAACACTTAAAGCAAAACAGAGGGCAGTAATGAAGATGAAAGCATTTTATTAAAACTATAAAAACGTTTTTTGCAATAATGTACGTCATATTGAAAATTACTGACATTTTCCAGCTATCATGAATAGAGCAACTACAAATGACAGTGAAAAAGAGACCAAAATAGCAGCATTTTCAGTCAAGGAAACACCTTCAAATACATTAAGGTAAAGAAGCAGATTAAACCCCAAGTTTTTAAAGATTAATCCCATGTTATTTCTTGTTTATCAAACCTACATAGATGAACCTGACGCAGAAGAAAAAATGGCGAAATATTGTTGATTATTCTTGAAAACACATTTTTTAAAGTACATATACAGAACTGTCACAGAAAAGGATACCAGTCAACTTTCCTAAATGACATGTATTAAACTTGTCCATGAGCTGAACCATGAAAGTCCAGAAAACGCAAAAGGAATTTACTGAAAACAAGTATAACCACAATCAAATAAAAGACAATGGCACGTCTAAACCAAAAAATCAAGGAGAAATTTCGGTTGAAATTAACATAAGCCGCATATGTTACAGTTGAAACTTCTCAGCAATAAAAACTACTTGGCTACAAATGGTGGCAAAAAAGACCCAAAAGTACCAGTTGCTTCACCAAAACACCGTCCTCCCACCTCTTCCATCACGACTGCTAAGTCCCCAAGCTATCCAAGAAACTCTGCAACTCTCGCAGACCTTCTGCTGAGATACTCCGATGGACACGGGGCCTAGGTGCAGAAAGGTTTGGCGGTGGTTTTGGCTGGAAGCACACAACTACTACTGCTAAATTATCACTGCTGTTACGCTTGAGTGCCTCATTGACCAGTTCCTTGCAGCATGTCGAGGGATCATTGTGCTCCTGCAATTTCCTTCGAGCAAAGTCAACCGCATTCTGACTCCTGAAAACATCCCAGATTCCATCACACCCAATGATAAGAAACTCGTCCTCCTCAGTCAAGCTCACCCTCATCATCTCAGGCTCTCCACTCAATGGCCCCAAATTGGGTCCACCGCTGCTGCCAGGAATTTTCAATCCTTCCATGTGCCAATCACCAAGAGATCGGGCAACATTCAGTTGGTCGTTGAGGTAACCATCAGAAACGTAGCCACCAGATGCTTCTATCCTCTTCATTTCTCTCAAGCATACGGGTCTGTGATCTCTTGACATCTCAATTGCCTTGCCTCGACGACATAAAACAGCACGACAATCTCCAGCATTGGCAACCACCAAGGACCTGAAAGATATAGTTTACGTAACTGATAAAACAACATTGCAAAATAAAAAGAAACTGCCATAATCAACATCATGTATAGTAGTAAACAATCAGTAGTGCAATGGCGAACACCAGAAACTGTCTGGCCCACTTGTGAGCACCTACACCATTTATAATGGATATATAGAATGAATCATGGAAGCTTCCAATATTTGGAAAAAGTAATGAGACCACGTTAGATTTGAAGTTGATTTTTTTTTTATCTTGAGAAACCATGCATCATTCAAATTTCAGAGATCGAATGTTTCCTATTTATATAGATCTACATGAGCTCGTTCATACCAAGGTTGCCATACTAGGAAGCAGAAGCGGGAAACAATATGGGAAGCGAAAGCGAGAAACGATGCAATTTAAAATGTATAGGAAGCAGGATGCAAGGAATAAAAAAACAATACAAGAATAGAATGAGAATCGAAATGTAACGCAAATAAAAACTAAAATAAAAGCGACTTCTTAAATTTCATGACTTTTAGTGTAAGAATTAAATTTTTAACAAAATCTAAAAATGATGATTGCCAATTTAGAGAAAGCACATATAAGTGAGTGAGAAGCGTGCAAGGAAATGTTAAATTATGTAATCAAACTTGTAATTTCGTATATATATTTTATATATATAAGGTAATACATATACATATATATAATATATGTATATGTATTTACCAATTATATATATAAAATATATATAGTCATAGTAAGGGTAGTTTAGGAATTTTACACATATTCTTTTTCAAGAATATGTTTTTTGTATTTTCTTTTTTCCTTTTTTCTTTATTTTTGCTTTTTCATTTAATGCATTGTACATGCATTGGGAGGGGCCCAACCCTCTAGTCGTTGGACCCCTCCAACGGTCACATTTGTGACCGTTGGAGGGGCTCCAACGTCTATGTGGAGCCCCTCCCAAGGCCTCCTCCAAAGCCCTATATATATGGGCAGCTCCTCTTGTATTTCTTCAAGGGATTTGGGATTATAGCCCAACCTCTTTAGTGTTTATGAAACTTATGGGTGCAAGTGCACATTTGTGATTCGGTGTGTTGTGTTTGTTGTGCACAAGTGTTCTTGGGTGTGTATGTTCACACATTTATTCTTAAGGTTGTTGTGTTATCGACTAAAGTATCTTGTTGAAGATACTTTTACATGGTATCAGAGCCTCGTTGAAGAAGAAGAATTGCGACTCGCCTTCTTTTGCATTCCTCGGGAAGCGTGCCTTCATGTTTTTTGAAATCAAAGAGGATCATCTTCTTCGAGCAATATTTTAGGAGCTCCTTTTGTCAAGAAAGACGCAAAAAGTAATTAAGGTACATACTATCTCTTGCATTCTTTCCTCTCTAATGGGCGAAAAAGACTCTCATTTCTCTCTTGGGTTTAAGCTTAATGGCTCAAACTATCATGTTTGGGCTGGTAATATGGAAGCCCATATTAAAGGAAAGGGGCTTTGGGGTTACGTTTATGGATCCATACCGGAACCGGAACCCAAAATTACCATTGTTGAAGGAGGTGATATTAAGATTCTTGAAGGGGATGAAAGACAAAAGGCCCTTGAAGAGTATTCTAAGAAACATGATGATTGGGAAATGAAGAACTTCAAGATATTATCTTGGATTTTCTCATCCGTTGAGACCAAGATAAATGCCAACATCATCAAATTTAAAAGGGCTTCCGAAGCTTGGGTATATCTTGAGAAAATGTACACCTCAAGAGATCTATCCCACAAGTACTTTCTTCAAAAGAGGGCTTTGACTCTCCAACAAAATGACATGACCATTCGGGAGTACTTTGCCGAATTATCCTCTATTTGGGACGAGCTCGCAATTCTTGAACCTAAATGGAGTGGTGAGGCTATCGAATTAAGGCACAAACAACTTGAAGAAGACCGGTTCTTCAATTTTTTAAATGGCCTTAGACCCGAATTTGAACAAGTTCGGTCCTCTCTTCTCTCCGCCTTCACATCCACCTCACTCGAAGATGTTATCACCAAGCTAAGTGGTGAAGAAACCCGTATGGGGATTGGCAAAAATAACCCTTGCATTCTTGTTACTTCTTCTACTCAAGAAGATGGTGAAATGGCTAATGCCGTGTCAAGACCGGGAAATAACATGAGGACCTATAGACCTCCTCATTTCAAGAATCAAGGTCAAGGAGGAAATGATCGGTATGGCAAAAGAGACTATAGCAAAGTAACTTGCTATCATTGTAAAGAACCCGGACATATCAAACCCTTGTGTCCTAAATGGAAGAAATTGATTGCAACGGCTATGGCATCTCAAGTTGAAGAACGACCCCCTTTATCAAGTGAGTCTCTTTCTCTTCAACAAATCGTGGAAGCCCTACAACCTCTTCTCAAGGAAGGTACTTCCGGAGCCGCTATGTCATCCTCTTCCCCCGGTAAGACATCTTGGCTTTTAGATTCCGGGGCATCCTTTCACATGACCCCTAGTTATTGCACTCTTTCAAATTTTTCTAAAAGTGTTTTTCCATCCTTTGTATCAACCGCGGACGGTACATCTCTTGAGATTAAAGGAATAGGTAATTTTGAAAAACAAGACTTCTTTGTTCCAAAAATTCGTTTTATCCCAAACCTTAACCTAAATCTTCTTTCCGTTTCCCAACTCTCGGACCATGGTTGCGATATAAAATTTTCTTCTAATAAATGTTGGATACAGGATCGCCAGTCCGGGAGATTGATTGGGGAAGGTTCTAGAAGAGGAGACCTCTACTACGTAGATTTTCTTCAAGTTCCCAAGAGTCAATTTTGCAACGTCGTCCAAAACAAAGACATTCATGTATGGCATAAGAGATTGGGTCATCCCAATATTGTTAAAATCTCGTATTTGCCTTTTGTTAAACATCTTTGTAAAAGTGACTTTTTGTGTAATGAATACATTCTTGGGAAAATGAAATGTTTGCCTTTTCCTCAAAGATCCATGTTTACGACAAAACCATTTGAAATTGTCCATTCCGATGTATGGGGACCGGCTCCGGTAATGTCAAAAGGAGGTTTTTCATATTATGTGATCTTTGTGGATGACTATACTAGGTTTTGTTGGATCTATTTACTTAAACATAAACATGAAGTTTTTTCAACCTTTAAAAGTTTTCACATGATGATTTCAAATCAATTCAATGGATGTTTAAAAATCTTTAGGTCTGACTCTGGAGGAGAATACCTCTCAAATGAATTTAAGAGTTATCTTGAAAATTTTGGAATTCTTCACCAAAAATCATGTCCGAAAACCCCTCAACAAAATGGGTTAGCCGAACGAAAACACTGGCACATCATTGAAACAACTAGGACTTTGCTCATTTCTCAAAACATTCCAAAAAATCTTTGGGCTGAGGCAGCCCTTACCTCTGTCTATCTCATAAACCGACTTCCATCGAAAAATTTAAACAAAATTTCTCCCTTTGAAAAATTGTATGATAAGGAACCTGATTATAGCAGGTTAAGGGTCTTTGGGTGTAAGTGTTTTGTTCTTACTGATAAGAATGACAAACTTTCTCCAAAAGCCATTCCTTGTGCCTTTCTTGGCTATTCTGAAACCCAAAAGGGGTTTCGTTGTTATGATATCAAAAGTGATAAATTGTATGTTTCCAGGAACGTGAGTTTTTTGGAAAATGTTAGTGGATTTGAACGTTGTGACCCCCATAATGAAAATATGGATTATTCCTTTTTATTTGATTTATTGAATAAGGACGATGATACTAGTGATAATGAGTCAGATCAAAGTAACCCAAATGAACTTGAAACCGAGGAAAACATCTCCTTGTCTCCTTCGTCACATCAACCTATTGAATTACCAAGAGACCCTATCACCTACTCTCATAGAGATCAAAACAACTTTAGGAGTGCTCTTGACAGATATAATGATGTCAGTCCCAGTGCCTCTCAGAATGAAGTGATCCCTCGTAGAACTGAGAGAAGTAGAAGGCCTCCTTCTAGGTTCATTTCCTATGACTCTTTCTCCCCAAGATACAGAGCTTGCCTTAGTGTCATCCACTCTTATATAGAACCTAGAAATTTTGAAGAAGCACGTAAATGCCCTGAATGGATTAATGCCATGAACAATGAACTTGAGGCTCTGAGAAGAGCCAAAACCTGGGAATTCCAAAATCTTCCTAAAGGCAAGAAAACAATAGGGTGCAGATGGGTTTTCAAAGTAAAAACTAAAAGTGATGGATCCCTTGAAAGGTATAAAGCTCGCTTGGTTGCAAAAGGATATAGTCAAGAATATGGTATTGACTATGAAGAAACTTTTGCTCCTGTAGCTCGTATGGTCACTGTTCGATGTCTTATAACCGTTGCCTCTATCAACAAATGGAACATCTATCAAATGGATGTGAAAAATGCCTTTTTAAATGGCGATTTAAGCGAAGAAGTCTACATGGATGCTCCTCCTGGAATGGAGACTCCTAAGGGAAAGGTGTTTCGTCTTCAGAAAGCACTCTATGGCCTAAAACAAGCTCCCAAGGCTTGGTATGATAGATTTAACTCTGTTATGATTGAGAATGGTTTTTCCTCTTGTTTTACTGACACTGTTCTATTTGTTAGAAAATCCAATGCAGGGATTGTAATTTTACTTCTGTATGTTGATGACATGCTCATCACTTGGAGTGATTCTAACGGGGTTAAAAGTATAAAATCAATCTTAAAAGATAAATTTGAAATGTCTCACTTGGGTTTTTTAACTTATTTTTTGGGAATTGAAGTGGCATACTCTCTTAGAGGATATTTCTTATCTCAAACTAAGCTTGCTTCTGAGATCATTGACAGGTCAGGTATTACAGATGAGAAGCTGTGTGAAACTCCTGCGGTTGTAGGAGCAAAGATGAAAATTGATGATGGAGTTCCCCTGTTGGATCCTACACCCTACAGACAGCTTGTAGGATCTCTGATGTATCTGAGTATTACCAGACCAGATATATCCCATGCAGTCCATACTGCAAGTCAGTTTCAGCATGCGCCTACATCCGTTCACATGAGTGCCATCTTACGGGTCGTAAGATACATAAAGGGTACTCTAAATAACGGAGTTTTTCTGTCCTCTTCCTCTGACTTAAAATTGATTGCTTATACTGACTCTGATTGGGGAGGTGATCCAAATAACCGTCACTCCACCACTGGTTTTTGTGTGTTCTTAGGAGACTCACTAATTTCGTGGAGATGCAAGAAGCAACAAAAGGTGTCGCTCTCCTCAATTGAAGCTGAATATCGTGCCATGGCCACTACTACTATGGAGATTGTTTGGATTCACCAACTGCTAGAAGACATGGGGATCAAAATTGAAGGACCCACCAAGCTATGCTGCGACAACAAAAGTGCAATCTACATTGCAAAGAACCACACCTTTCATGAACGGACAAAACACATCGAAATGGACTGTCACTATGTTCGTGAAGCATATCTCCGAGGAGTTATCGATCTTCCTTATGTCACGTCCGAATATCAGTTGGCAGATTTCTTTACTAAAGCCTTGTGCGCTCCGCGGTTCAACTTCCTTCTTGGCAAACTATCGGTCATCTTGCCCTAAGTTTGAGGGGGGGTGTTAAATTATGTAATCAAACTTGTAATTTCGTATATATATTTTATATATATAAGGTAATACATATACATATATATAATATATGTATATGTATTTACCAATTATATATATAAAATATATATAGTCATAGTAAGGGTAGTTTAGGAATTTTACACATATTCTTTTTCAAGAATATGTTTTTTGTATTTTCTTTTTTTCTTTTTTCTTTATTTTTGCTTTTTCATTTAATGCATTGTACATGCATTGGGAGGGGCCCAACCCTCTAGTCGTTGGACCCCTCCAACGGTCACATTTGTGACCGTTGGAGGGGCTCCAACGACTATGTGGAGCCCCTCCCAAGGCCTCCTCCAAAGCCCTATATATATGGGCAGCTCCTCTTGTATTTCTTCAAGGGATTTGGGATTATAGCCCAACCTCTTTAGTGTTTATGAAACTTATGGGTGCAAGTGCACATTTGTGATTCGGTGTGTTGTGTTTGTTGTGCACAAGTGTTCTTGGGTGTGTATGTTCACACATTTATTCTTAAGGTTGTTGTGTTATCGACTAAAGTATCTTGTTGAAGATACTTTTACAGGAAACACATAAAAAAACATGAAAAGTAGAGTGAGAGCATACAAAAGGAATAGATGAAGCATGTATAAAGCATAGGAGAAGCATGGGAGAATCGAGATTCTCATTAAGTTTCGGAAGCGAGTATCACGCTTCTGAAGTGAGTTTCCAAAAAGCTGGAGAGGAGTATCACGCTTCCGAAGCGAGTTTCCGGAAAGCTGGCTTCCCACCTATCTATGAAGCTTTCGGAAACTCTGGTTCAAACATTCTAATTAGAATACAGACCAACAAGCCAGCAATCACCAACAGAAAATGTTCACAAGGTGACTTTTACAAATAAATACACAAAGTCAAATAGTTCTATAGAAATTAAATATCTTCTTACATTTGGAAAATAATTTTAATTTATAAAAGATTAATTTCTTTGTTTACCATGTTCAACAATTCTGCTTTTGGCCTGTGTATTTTGGTAAAACGAACTATTCTAATCCTCAGAAAAGAAAAGCAGAAAACTGGTCATCCAGTGCTAGAAATCTTTCATAACCATCACACCAGTCACCTGAATCGTTAAAGGTAATTTCTTGGCGAGGGTATTTCTCGAAGAAATTTTCAAAATTTGATAAATCTCAGGAGTTTAAAATTTGAAAAAATATAAAATAACAAAAAAAAACTAAGAAAATAATAAGTTTTGCATTATTTTTCTTTCAAAAATATAAAGAAAAATGTTTTTAAGGTTTTAAAATATAAAAGAAACAAAAAAATAGGAATGCAAACAATAAAAAAAAGAGTTTTTCTCAAAAATATCACGAGATATTACCCTTAATATCGGCTACCTTAAAATATCGGTACTTCTCATGATATTTTCAAAATATCACCGATATCGGTGACAGTGCATCAAACAAGTTGGGAGGCAAAATTAATTGCAATAAAAAAGCACAATGGTGTATGCCTTCTAGAATATTTTAAGACAGACACTCCACAACCAACATCTTAGAAAAAAATAATAATGAACTAGCAGGATAAGCAGGACATACAACTCTGTGTGGGCACCATGCAGTAATGTGTCTGATTGTGTGTGTGTGTGTGTGTGTGTGTGACTGCTGTTAACATTCAGGATTTTATAAGCTCAAATCTTTTTTTTAACTTCAACAAATCTAGAAATAACATGGTGGCTATTTATATTGATTGTAAACATTAAATACAACTATTAGATGTGGCTCTTCCTTTATCAAAATAGGTACCTCCAACAGTGACCATTAATATATGAAACAATTATGGCTTATAGGGGAAGGAAACATTAAGCTAATCTTTTAAAACCTCCTTCAGCTTTGAGAAATGGCAGATAAACCCCTAGGTAGGGCTGGTAAACAAGCCGAACAAACCGAACAGGGCATATGTTCGGGCTCAGCTCGTTTGCCAGTGGATTGATCTCGTGGTTCTGCTCATGTTCGTATTGAGCTGAGACGAGCTTGAGATCAGCTCGTCCCTAAATGAGACAAGCCGAACACGAGCTGGTTCATGTAAAAACATTCCATGCTATTTATACATGGAATATAAATTTTTATATTACTCTTAAAATATATATTTTTTATATATTACACTTGTTAGTTCATATTTTATTCTGTATTTTTCATTCATCTTTCTCTTTTTATATATACTTTATGCATTCTTCTTTTCATATATTACACTTAATATATATATATATATTATACATAAAAATATATACTTTATCTATATGAGCTCTCCCGAGCCGAGTCACAAGCTGCTTGGTTCGTTTACCAGCCCTACCCCTAGGGTATGTTCATGTCCTGTGGAAGAAGGTTTTACATACCTTCTTCCATTGAAACCGAGTCTGACCATCCCCCTCTAGCTATCCGAGTAACCTTCAAGCTACAGGTCATGATGTAAATGATGACTACAGTTTGCCACTACTCGCTTTTACAAGTGTATCCCATAGCTGAGGACAGCGAGCAGAGTGAACATAACAAGCAGCATAGGAGTTTGATGAGTCACACCAAAAAGACTTTCCTAGTTGGCTAGCAATTCTGCTGAAAGTAGAATTTTTCCAGAGCCCCAAACCTTTAGTGTTTGAGTGAAGTTGTACCCAGATTGGGACAGATGGAAGGCAAATCAAAGGAACAGCACCATGCCTTTAACACAACAAGTCTCCCACTGACAAAATGGTCCTGTCTCCCACATTTATTCTTTCTTTCTCACTTATGGCTAACAAAAGAAAATCCATTCCTGAAGGAATATAGACTAACCTCACCTCTGCACTTCCAGAGGTTATAAGCCCCTTTCCATGAGGAAAAGCAGCCTTCATGTTTGCATTGCATGGTGGGATGCATGGTCCAACAGAAACACTCTGGTTTCTGCAAAAGGCAAACATACCCCTAGAGCTCCTAAATGCTCCCTGGATTATCCTTTCGTGAGAGAGTTGAAGAGAAAATATTTCAAACATTTGAATAGACTATTCTAATTATCATTGCTAACTTTACCACACAAGGTTATCATAGTAATCACATTGTTATGAGAAATTAATTTCAAGAAAATCCAATGAACAGGTCAAACAGTTGTCGAGGGAGGAATTTTGAATAAGACAAAAGTGGATCTATGACAACTTCCTTTATCCTTATACACACACGTGTATATATGGTGTGTCTTTTAGTATCAAACCACCATAGCCTACCCACTTGATTCACCTAGATCAGATCTTCAAAAAGCGAAAACTAATCTTTGGTGCAGTACAATGTAATGTCAGACGGTTATGTGTCAGATCACTTTTAATTCACCACACATGTTAAGCAAGAAAGCATCGGATAAAAGCATGGACCATGTGCATGGATGCTATCATGGAAGGACTAAATTATTCTGCAATTTCAGCAAAACAAGGAATTACAAAAGTCCTGAGGTAACCCTATGGCTAGACCCACCTAGAAAAAGATGGATCTTGTGTTTGGTTAGATAAAGTAGTTACATAATCTGTCAACTGAAAACTAAGAGAATCTAAATTTGGATATTTGGAAGACTTTCTGTAGCAATGCAAACAACAGCTAGCATTCAAGGTAGAACAGAATATCACACAAAAATCATCAAACACTTAAACCCTCACCTTCCCACAATTACAGCAGTCAAAGCAGTTGTACCAGATGCCAACGCTGCATCAAGAGAGCAGGCCTCTGCAAATGCATTGTCCGTTTGCAGAAATGCAGTGGCAATTACCTTCTCTATCTCCCTTGGAAAATCAGCATCCTCTAGTATTAACCTTGGAAGATTGTCACATACATAATTTGCAGCATGCTTACCACCATGGCCATCGAAAACCTTTCCAAAGAAATTATGAAAAAGCCCAAGTGAAATATTTATGCAGCATGTTTTATCATTATTAGGGAACTACATAAGGTACAAAGGGTCAAAGGAAAAAATAAAAATATATTTCTTTAGTGAAGCTTAGCCAATGAAATATGGCTACAGGCTATATCAATCTTTTTTCTTTTTTCTTCATTTAAAAATATCATTCCACACTTAGCTTCCTTAATATTAAAATTATATAATTGGAGATATTGTCAGAACTATTTATGGTAAATGCAAGAGATGAGAAAAAATAATGAAGTTTACCCCATAGAAGGCACTGGGTCCTCCTAAATGCTTGCAATCATGCAAGAAGTCATCAAAGCACACATACACATCTTCCATGGTCTTCCTGACTCCAATATCAGCCCATCCACCAGAGCGAACAACAGGAATGAAACCACTTTCAGAACCTTCTTTTCCCTCTTCGGTCTCAAGTTGCTCAACAGATTCTTTGTCCATTTTCACCTGCAACAGCTTCTCCTTATTCCATTGGAAAAATGAACGAACTGAAAATTTATATAGTTTATTTGTTGATAGGAAAGCTGGGGGATAACCCCCGTGGGATTCGAACCCGAGATCTTCTCAGTTATGATAGTGCAACCTAACCATGTAGCTATCTCATTTGATCCCACTGAAATTTATATGGTAAACACAACATATATCAACAATAGAGATAAAGTTCAGCCAATGCATTTATGGATGACAAAGCCGATGGTATCTTTGGGACTCAAATAAGCTTTATGAGGTAGATTACAAAAAGTTTAATTGGCTTTACACAAGGTCACCCTATCTAGTGTTGTTCATATATTAGTACTAACGACAAACCATAATGTTACTGTATATTGAAAAGGTGATTCTGAAGGTGATGATGGATGATGCATTTACATAGTGAAGTACAAGCAAATATGAGATGCTCGAGAAGAAGAATATGGGGACATGCATTTTCGTAAACTTGAGCATGCACATTGTTTAATAAGACATGCCTTCCCATAGAACTTATACGTATGCAACTTGGCCTGAGATACCAGACGTTCATACTTTCAAACTACGGACATGAAGGAATGGTTCCACCCAGTTCCATTGGAGATAGCTATGTCTTAAGAATAAGTTTTTGCTAGAGAAAAGGGCATAGGAGTGGATAGAGTGTGCAGGAGGGAGAGACCAGAAGCAGCAGTATTGAAAAGCTTGGGTTTCTTCCTGATAAGGAACAACCAATATGTATATCTGATGAGTGGTATAGGGGGAATAATAGGCAACAGAAAAGGACACAATTCAGCCATCTTTCGTTACTTCAGAAACGGACAACTTGAAACTTTCAAGTTTCAACCTTTCATGGAAGTTTCCAACTCGTTCATTTTGCCCACTTTGTTCTTTTCAAAAGTTAAAATTTTCCATATAAAAGCATGTTGATTTTGAATTACGACTCTATCTATCCAAATTCATCACAAGTACTATGTTTGTCAAGCTTTCCCTTGGGCATCCAGACTGCATTAAAGCTGAAAACTCTGTCTTCGCCCTCGGCTTGACAAACAAGCAGATCTAAATTCCCTCTAAACTTCAACGACTACAATCGTGTAGAAGTTTAAAAGGAAAAAGGAAAAAAATGCTTAAATAAACTAAAAGAACCAAGTTGGACCAAATTCTTCGGTTAACATGCAAAGATGCAAACACTCAAAGACCACATCCTGCCCACTACCATGGTTTACAATCCAATTCCAGAACAATACATAAAAACTCATGGAAATTCAGAGGAGACGAAGATGGTAAAAAGGGAGGACCTCCAGCTTTGCCTCCCTATCGTCTTCAGAATCATCGTATGCACCACCAACGAATCGTTCCACCCTTTTCTCCTTCTACAAAATCCGAAAAGCCAAAAAACAAACAAACAAACAAAGAAAACAAAAATCTCCATATTCAAGCATACGCCGAAATAAAATGGTCAACAGAGAAATTAATCGAAACAGAAATGCCCCAAAACTCTCACCAAAGGTTAAAAAAAAAGCTTTTGAGAACAAAAAGAACTGCATAATTCAATACAACCACAATCAAGACGAAGCAAAGAAGAAGAAGAAGAAGAACAAAAACCCGATAAAAATCATCAATGGGTAACACCATTTGCATCAATCTTTAACAACATCATTCGGGTTCGTGCCGTCAACAAGAAAATGGGCAAAGAAAGCCCAAATTCTTCCGAAGCGCATTCTCCGCGCCAAGGCCGAATCTTTGCGGTCTGCGCACCGCGGATTCGACCTTGCTCGGCGCGAAGGAAGAAGAAAAACCCTAACCCTAACAACTGAAAAGAGTGGGTAACGAAAGGAAGGGCCTACCAGGGAGGCGTGGCGGACCAGAGGGCTCTTGCCGCAGGGCGAACCGAACCGGCCAAAGCACTGCCGGTACGCGCAGCCGAGAGGATTCGGCGGCCGGTCCCGGTCCCTCGACGAGCTCCCGTTCTCCCCTACCGCACTCGCCTCCATTTCCTCACATCTGAAGGGAAACCAACCAAACAAACAAACAAACAGAAGAAAAGAAATGCAGAGGCGAGTCAAAACCCTAGAAGCAGATTTTCCACGGAATCGGAATCGGAATCGGAATCCGAAGAGAGGCAAGAAAACGAAAGAGTCAAAGAAGAAAGGTCTCTCTCTCTCTCGCTCTTGTTGAAGTAACCAGACGAAGGAAGACTTTCGTTACTTTCTGGGACACGTGGAGAGATATCTATGGAGACTTGATGACGGTGCACGTGACGTCGCCTCAGTGGTCCTCTGAGGACTTCACACGCACACACTGAGAGCATGCTTTTCCAAATCAGAGTCAAAGTCATTGGGAACTGTAAAACGAGTCGGATCCCATTGAGTGATCCGGATTGTGTGGGGACCACCCATCCTGATTGGATCCAATTAGAAGTCAAGCACACCCCCCATGAATCCTGAAGTCGATATCCATATCCGGCAAGCGACAAGCGATAGGCTGTGGGTCCTTCCGGATCCTAATTGGCTTGCCCGGTGCGGACTTTGATATAGGGTTTGGACCCCAACCTGATCCATTATAGTTCTTGATGCTGACTCCTACATCCAAGTAGCTAAATGAATCATATTCGATAAACTAACTGGATCTGAATCAAGTGTAATCTCTCTTTATTAGTGCCATAGATCCCATTTGGTTGGAGATTTGATACAAATCCAATGCATTATTCTTGGATATAGATCTTAAAAAGAAATACATGAATGTATGTTTTGGATGAGATCAGACTTTTACCTATCCTGATTCATATCAACATTTTCTGACGAACATGTGTTGTATCCCTTTGCTTTTTTGGGCATGTAAGAATCTTGTTTCCGACCTTTTTCTTACAGGATCTATTCAGACTTCCTACCTAAATTTTTTGTGGTTCATTCACATGATTTAGCTCGTATCCAACCTGTTTGCACAATTTTTTTTTTTATATTTACACGGAGAAACCACATCTAGGATCATAGACCTAGCCACGCTGGCTCTGCCTACCGTACTTACAATAGTTGTCCTGGTACCATAAATCCCCGTGGCCTTATCCCTTGTCCCAAGAGAGTCACCACGCTTTCGGCTTACCTGTTTACACTCATACTTATTGCTTTTCATGTCATTCAAATCAAAATACATTCTAGACACACAACCAGATCCAATCCAACTCTTGGAAGAAATGTTTTTCTTTTGAATTGTATACTTTTATGATGTGTTTGTGCATCATAGAAGTTGGTTATCTTTAGGGATGGCAATGGACTGGGGTGGGGCAGAGGACAAGGTCTCCAACCCCACCCTGTCTCAAAATCTGAACCTCCATCCCTACCTCCATCCTCGAACAGGAATGAATTTTAACCTCCACCCCCTGCCTTCATCCCCGTTTCGTGTCCTCCATCCCCGATCGAAACGAGGGTGAGGCAGGGCTGGGCCTCGTTTCCCCTTGATCTATTGTCATCCCTTAGAAGGATTGGGGATGGAGCGGGGTGGGGTGGAGGCGGGGATCAGGATGGGGATGGGGCGGAGGAAAGTGTAAGTTCATCCCTGCCTCCATCCCCGCACGGGGATGGATTTTAACCTTCATCCCTGTTTCATGCCCTTCATCCCCGGTCCAAACAGGGTGGGGCTCCGCATTCCCCCAGTTCACTGACATCCCTAGTTATCTTTTCCAGAGAAAAGGTATGCTATCTGCATCACTGTGCAAATGAACCCTTAGAAGAAGCACATGCTTTGATTTTGGTCCAGTGTCATAAATATCATCAAGATTTTGAAATTATCACTATAGGACAGGTTTGGAAACAACAAAAAAAATCATAGGAAAAGAAAATCTTGCCTATGAGAAGTTTTGATATGATAACTATTCTAAATGATTTTTTTTTACTTGTTTGTATAGTAAGAGAAAAACAGAATGAAAATTGTGAGAACAATGAGAGAGAAATAGGTCGATCGCCCCCCTCTCAAAGAGACAGAGCGAGAGAGAGGGAGAGGGGATTGACCAGCCCTCTCAAAGAGAGACAAAGAGGTGGTTTGAGCACACCAAAAAGAGAGAGGGGTGGTACGCCACACCCAAGAGAGAGAGAGAGAGAGAGCTGAAAATAATGGTGTGTGGAAGGAAGATGAAGATGGATGAGATTTGTTGTGGGTGAATGGTTGCCCTAATAAAAAAATTGATTGAAAAAAACTCTACCCACTAGGTAGAGGATTTTTTTATATATAAAAAATCACATTTTTTAGAGAAAAAAAAAACTCTCATTTTGGAATGATTGAAAAAATAGCCATTTGTTCTACTATTTTCTTTCTTCCAAACATGCCTTATATGCTCACTGAACTTTCACATGCCATGTAGATCCAAATATTATCATGAGAATTCCAAAATGTCATATATATTTTGTCTAGAGTGATATTATCTCTTTGTAGCTGTTAATTCTCAATTACTTTTGAATAAATGAAAAATGGTTTTTTTATGAAAAATAAATAAATTTATCTAGAGATTTTTTTTTCTTTTCCGAGAACCATATTTGTGGCTATAATTTGATCTAAACGACAAAAGAAATTAATAAGGTACGTGCTGATCAAAAGGGGTCCAAGTACTTGACTTTAGTTGCACTTGGTTGTTAAGCATTGAAGACAAGGGGGTCTTCCCTGCCTGCAATGTGAGCTGGCTTGGCCTGGTTTTGGCACTGGCACCTTACTAATTAATATACTTAGGTGAGTTGGACTTACCTTGTCCTAAACCCCACAATGGCTTGTTTGATATGGTACTCACGTGGACCAACTGGGCCCCCAAACCGTATGCCACATGGCTCAGCAAATTTATGAAGGTCAGGTACTTTACAGGATAATTCACATATGAGTCTGGGTAGCTGTCTACTTAGATATGTGCCTACAACCATCTTATCTAGCTTTTGAAGAGTTTTTTCATATCTTTTTTCAAATTTGACCATGCAGATATATTTTACATGCTTGATTTTATAGGAATAGACTGTTGAATCATCCAAATTCCAACATGTGGATTGGTTTTTATAAAGTTTAAAAATTGACAGTTTATAAATTTCATAAATATTGAAGCTGAAAAATTCACATTTTTATTGAAAAAACATGGTTCAAATATCATCTTTTGCAAATTGATCATGCCAAATGCTTCTCTATAGTCTATAGACAGATTTGCTAAAAATACTTCGAAAACCCATTCGCTTGTTGTAGCCTCTTAACTTTGGTAGGCACTTAATCTCCACTAATTTACGTATAAGCCTAACTGATAGCAAATTTACATTTAATTGCTTCTGCAGTTTCAAATATTTGAAATAAATACTTAATTCTTTAAAAATTTGATCAAATGATGGCTTGAATTATTTTTCTTTAAGTTTTTCCCTTGAAACTATATACACATGACCAGTATTGTGAAAAGTGTGTCTTGCCTCAAAACGAGGACCATTGTGCCTTGAAGTGCACGTGTAGTGCAAACGGCCCGAAGTGTGTGCCGTATGGCCTTGAAGTACACGATTTGAGGCGAGACATGTCTCAGGTTGAGGTGCATGCCACAAACGAATTGGGTGAAATAAAGGTAGGCCCAATGGGTTAGAAATCTCTCTCTCTCTCTCTCTCTCTCTCTCTCTCTCTCTCTCTATATATATATATATATATATATATATATATATATATATATATATATATATATATATATATATATATATATATATATATTTGCAGGAAAAAGAAGAATAAGAGCACTAGTACGAAACACCTCCCCCCCCCCCTCTTTCCTACATTTTCTACTCTTCTTATTTTTCTTCTTCCATTCTACTTCTTTTTGTTGTTCCCTCCCTCTTTCTTCCATCCTTTTTCTTCTTTCTTTTTTTCTTCTTTCATTCTTTTTCTTATTCTCAATGATTGGACTTCTTTGTAATTAATTGATTGTATATAAAAATTGTATATGTCAATTTTGTTAGTTTATTTATGTTTTGTTTTGTTGCCTCAACCGATCGGGTATTGGATATGACCCGATCCCGTCTCGGACAGAATCCTATAGGGTTAGGGTTTGGTTACAAAGAAGAGAGTTTGATTAACTATCCAGGTCGGACCCATGTGGTCCAATTATTAAATGGGTCGGGTATGGTTTATGAAATTTTATACCAAACCTAGGTCAGACCCGAGTTCTGATTAAGATCCACAAATTTTTAATGCAAAAAGCTTAAAAAAACATTATTTTACTGGGTGTGGACAGGGCCTGGTTTATGTAATTCTTATTTTATCCGGGTATGGTTTTTCTTATAAAGAATCCATCAAATCTGGATCTGGATCTAGTACCTGTTGGATCATTTTTTGGATCACACAGTTTCACAATCGTCATCATGATATAAAACGCGATATAAATCAGGAAATACAACGGCTTTCTTTATGGTGTTAGAATGTAGGAAACCATAAGTTTCTGTTTTCTATTTTTTACTTTTCATGACAAAGCATGCGTAAATGAGAGGGTTCATCCAGCCGATGGATTGAACCCCTCATTTCAATGGCTATATCAAATAAATATTTCACCTCTTTCCTTTGTTTTGATTTCATATAGATTGTATAATTTAGATATTGTTTTTTTTTTATTTATTTCATTAGATACATTTCACTTGTTCCATTAATGCATGTCCTATTAGTTTATACGTTTTCCATTTAGTCGTCCAGTCTAGTCATCATTTTATGCTCAATTTTTCGTCGATAAATCTCAAAAAATTTGTTATATTTGTCTCTGTTTGTCTATGATTGTATGCCAAAAATATGGATCAGTTAGGATTTTAGAACCTTGTTAAACAAATCGAAAACCAAACTGGATTTTGGACCCTCCAGAAATTTCACATGATCAACAGACGATCAAAACAATAACAGGGAGCAGGCATGTTGGTTCTCGCAAACAACCAAAATTCAGACGACAGCATAAGAGCAAACATATGCAACGAACATAAAGAAAATAACAAAAACATGTTTAGATTATGTAACAGGCTAAGGCGTACGAAAGTACTCCCCTTAGAGAAGATTCGCCCCCACATACAGTGCAAATCAGGGCCCGACGTCCTTCCCCCAGGATACAATAGCCACGACGAACTGAACGGTACACTCCGACGGATCGTCCTTCGAAAACAACCTCCACGAACCAAATGTTGCAGAACACCCCTTTCGGGATAACTCAGGAAAGAGAGAGAGAGAGCAACAGGGGAGATGGGAAATCACATAGCTCTTCTTCAGAAAACTAGAGCGTCTCAGATTTCTCAGAGTAATATGTAACCCCACCCTCACCACGCTTTTATAACCCACGAACGGTTACAAAGCGTGGAAGGACCCGTTACGGATTTTGAGAAGACGTGATCCGTTATCATTTCCCATAACCCGTAACAGAATCCAAATATCCAAAGAAACTTTGGGTAAAAAGGTACTTTGTCTTGATTGAATATGGCCCTAAAGGGCCAATTACCCGAACCCTAACTGGCTCGGCACGGCGGGCAAGTGCGCACGCATGTGTGTGGTGGTCATCCTACTCTCTTGTTCTCAGGAACAAGTGTATGAGTTCACATGTGGCTTATAAAGCCCACAAAAAACTCAAGCACAAGCAATATGGGACTATTCCACCTCATCAAGACCACCTTTTCCAAAACAGCTCAGTTTCTCCTTTGAATTCTCTCTCCCTTCCTTCTTACACCTAATAGTACCCATATCACTTAGTCGGATCTGGGTTTGAATCCACCCGTTTTAGTGACCCCTACTGTTGATGGATCTTCCCTGTAGTCATGGTAGAAAAGGGTGTGACATGAGTTGGACCAATCAATATCCTTTTTAGAGAATATTAGACTTGTATTCATAAAAGAAAAGCATGTATACATTGAAAATATCGTGGTGTTTAAATTAAATGAGAGATTTAAACATAAAATGTCTTGATATTTTCAAGATGTCGCCAACATGAAGAACATGAATAAATGCTTTCGTGTTGTTTTTTCTCCGGGTCTGGCCCTAAACACAAGGCTATTCTCACCAGCAAACTTATTTGATTTGGTTGATAGAATCATGTTCTCTTCAAACCCTTGGAGCGATTGTTCACTTTCTTTTAATTTAGAACAGTGGACAAATTTATTGGGCTAAAAAGTCCAAAGATATTTAGTTGTTTGAATTTGTTATGGATTCCAACAATTGGACAAGATGAAAAATAAAGTAAAACTAAAACACAGTGTTAGTGCAAAAAAATGTTCCAACCAAATGAGTGAAGAAAAATGAAAGTTTGAAATAGTGGGAGCAATTACATCTTTCTTTCTTCAGCTCACAAGAGCTCCACACACCTGGCTAGGTGGGTTGAAGGCGCTCAAGATGAAGGACATCACAAGTTCAATACCCGAGGTTTGCATCCCTTGATGGTAGGCAAGGAAGGAGTAGTCAGAGGAGTTTTACAGGGGAGACACTGAAACATAGCCACTGTCAACGTGACACCTGCTGGCCAATGTTTGAGATGTCAAAACCATAACAGTGGTTTATCCTCAAAGAATAAGAAAAATAAGCCCCAAGGGATTTGGTGCAGTAGGGGGGGGGGGGGGGTGGCCACTAGGCGGGTGGTTAGGGTTCCATTTATATAACTGCGAGCCTCTTGCAGTAATGCTGGTAAGGGATAATACCTTGATCGGCTGAAGCTTGACGACTCCTTGGAGGCATGCAAGGGGTGCACCACAGGTTTACACCTTCGAAATAGTGAGCGCAACTAAATTTTTTATTAAGAGGGTGGTTTCCTTGTCCTTCATGAAAAACAAACAAACATAAAATCACATCTTTCCTCACACTTTGTAATTAACTAGCAGTGTATAAAAAAAACAAATTTTTCGAAATTAATGCATGTGGTCATCTACCAACATAAGTGCACAATTTTTTTTTTCTTATTGAGAAAAAAAAGTTACCCGTTTGGATGGAACTATAGATGTATATGTTAATTTAGTACTTCCACTTTTTTTATCATAGCAAACGTACGAAAAAAACGTACAATACAGTTTGTACTCCATAGTCCAGACTCCCGTACTTGAGATATTAGCACCTTATATACAGAGAAATAGAATGGACGAATTATGATGATGCATTAAACTCTCTTTATATAACACAATCAAGTTCTCATTATTAAGCTCTGGTTTTATGAACGTGATAATCATGTGATGTAAAGTTAGTACAATATCATATCCACAACTAGTTAGTACAATATCATAAGATTTTTTCCTGACCCAGATATTTTCTACACCTAGATCGTGACTTTTGTTTGCTTGTTGGAGAGAGAGAGAGAGCACGGCAAGCAACCTAGCCACTTGATTGGATCGGACCACCAGACACACCTGCCCCACCAAACACACACGGCAAGCAACCTAGACTCTTGATTGGATCGGACCACCAGCAAAGGCACACATTATTGGATCATTGCATGCCGATGTTCCCGGGCCACGTCGGCCCACTTGGTCAAAACTAGAAAGGATGCAGTATGGATCCATTGTAGCCCAACTCTTCTCGAAACCAATCTAACCTGTTCGTATCTTTTCCCAGCTTGGTTTGGTTCATTGGCAAAAGAAAACTCTGCCATGACCAAGGTCGTGGATACCAATAAGGGTGCGAATGCATCGTATCATATTTGGATTGTACGATTGGGTACTTTCTCAGCAATTAGGTTCAAGTTTGGATCTGAGTCTGAATCATTTAGACTTGTCGATCGCTTAAAATCCAGAGACAGGCCATGAGACTATGGCTAAAAAATCTTTCACCAATAGAACTTGGGTTGAATCAGATAGGATGGTTAGGTCGCACTATCATAACTGAGTGGTCTCGAGCTCAAATCCCATGGGGGGATCTCCATCAAGGTCAGCTTATTTATCCATGAAAAAAAGAGTCCAACTGAACCCGGTTGGCTCGGTAAGGGTCTCGATTTGGCAGAGTTGATTGTATACGAAAGTATGGGTCTACCCAGGACCCGAAACCTAACTGGCATTTGAACCCTGGGTAGGATCCACTTATCAAGAGCTACATGGCACCAATAAAAGTGCACCGTCCATGTCACTGTCGAGCTCTTCCAACTTTTCATGCATCAAATATCGTCAAAATATCGTGATATTTCGTAGAACAAGAAAAGGCGTCATATGCAAAAGTTCATACTTCTCGGGAGAACTTGACAGCCGTTTTTTTCCCCTTTATTTTTGCCTTCTTGAACTTTTTGTTATGCATCTCTTCAATAATGCCATTTTTGGATTCAAACGGAGATTATTCCTCAGGAGTTTCTCAAGAGTCGTGCCCCAACGCACAGCCCTCTCCCAACCAAACAGAGAACTTCCAAATTCTCACCCCAAAATCATTCTTCCTTGTTGCTCTATATAACTGTTGCAACCCAAAGAAGAAAGGAACCACCAAGGCAACAACTCCAAACGAAACAAAAAGAAAGAAGGAAAGAAGAAAACCAACAGACATGGCTCTCCCCATGTCCAATCTTTCTGTTTCCACAAATGGAATCTCAAAACATGGGCTTAAACCCAATCCTTCCACGAATCCAATTTGTTCACAGAAATCCCACAAACTAAGGTATGGTGGTCTTTTAATTTCCGGTTCCTGTAAATAGGTCAGTTTTCAATCTCTTAAATACATATTAATGTTGCCACAAAGCCAGAATTTCTTTGTTCACGCTAAATCTTTCCACACTACTATTTCCTGGATATTTTTGAAGTTCCTATGAGAAATTCTGGATTTTCAGTGATACCATCTTATATATATATATATATATATATATATATAATTCAATTTATCGAAATATGTTAATGGTGATCAGGAACTGATCTACGTCCCCTGTTCATCATGTAGAAAGTACATGAATCACCAATTGGAAATTGCTCATAATTTTGAGTGCTTATTTATTTTTCAGGATAGCAGAAGAGTCTTCTTGGAATAGGCAAGTAGCTCCCAAGCTGACATGCATAATCATCGGGGTCGGTGCCGGTGCCGGTGCCGGCCTTTTCTGCAGTGACGTATGGCTTCCGGCGGCAGCTGAGACGGCGGCAGACACTAAACCAGAGGTCGTATTGGTGGAAGGGAAGAGGAGAAGTGTGAGATGGAGTGATGGAAGAAGGTGCCCACAGTGGAGCCCAAATTCTTTGGAGACTGTGGTGCCTGAAAAGCTGCCGAGGCCTTGGAGCCGTAGGAACTATGAAGTTGGCTTCATTGATGGCTTTGCTCCAAACTTAGGAGGTTCAGGTAGAAGTGGGTCCTGCTTCACACTCTAAATATCTTGGTATGCAAACACAAGCCATCCAACGGTCTGGATGTGCCAAGATCCTTCATCAATGGCAACAAGCTCCATGCAATATAGTATAACAAGTATGGACTTATTCAAGTCCATATATACTGTAAATAGGGCTACATATTGTAAATGGGGTTTATTTGATCATAGTTTCAAGTCTAATATGCAAAGGCAGGCATCATTGGCCTATAACCCGTACATTCATTCTAACACAAGTTTGGGCTAACCATAAATCAGACTTTGTATTTTGTTGTTGAACTTACGGAGGCGTGTTTGTTACACAGGGGCCCATGGGAAATGCGTTTCGTACCAAACATGCTTTCCCATGAGAAAGTGCTTCCCTATTGTGACTAGGGGTGTCAATGGGTCGGGTTTACCCGGACCTGACCCGAACCAAAACCCTATAGGGTCCGGGTATGGTGATAAATAAGAAGACTCGATTAAGACCCGGATCTCGATGTGAAGTTTCGATTAATACATGGACTCGGGTATGGTTTGCAAAATTTTATACCAGACCTGGACACGGCCCGGTCTTGCCCGAGTATGGTTCATGTAGTTCTTATTGGGTCCGGGTATGGTTTCTCTCTTATGGTGGGTCTGATTAGACTCAGGTTCGGACCCAATACCATACTCAAAAATCGGGTCAAGTTTGGTTCCATCTGGGTCCGAGCCAAACCTGACCGGTTGACACCCCCAATTGTGAACACCCCCACCCCCCTCCCTTTTTCATACAAAACCGATTTCATACTAGCAGCGAGGGTTCTAAAAAAACATAACTATTTCCCGTGCAGGCGTTAGTTTCAGCCACCGTTCAAAAGAGGACCATTTTCATTTGAAAATGAGTCTCTTTGCCATGTTCCGGGGTGAAACAAAAACAACCCCCTTGATCTTGGATTTTATGCACTGGAAAATTTATGAAAATGGGCATCTTTCCCATGTTTTGGGGGTGAAACAAACACCCCCCTTGACCTTGGATTTTATGCATTGGAAAATTATGAAAATGGGCCTCTTTTCCATGTTTTGGGGTGAAACAAACACCCCCTTTGATCTTCTATTTTAAGCATTGGAAATATAGTCATGGGCAATAGAAGGAACATGGCTTGTTGGTCCTTTTTTTTTTTTCATTTTTGATGATGAGGAACCTTTTCTGAGAACCGGGCCACTTAATGGGCCCGCTTCGCTGTGAGGTAAACTCAGGGTGGGGTAATCCACACCCAAGCAATAACAATCTATTGGCCACTGAATTTGGCTTTGAGTTTCTTGTTGACAGTCCTAACAATCTATTTGAGGTTCAAAAGGGTATAGCTGTGTGAAAGCCTTAAGCATACAGCCGGATGCTAATTATCAAAGACATTTTCAAAGTGTGGACAATGATCTTGGCGTACACTAACTTTGGAAGCCCTTGTGTTGCCGTATGCCCATGACAAATCTAGTGCATAGAGAAAATAATAAAGGAATTGATAGTACAAGTAAAACAAATGTACTTCACAAGAGCTCTGCTCATCTGCTCATCTGGTAGAGGTGACTTGTCAACATCACTAAACTAAAGGGACGTCACGAGTTCGAAATACTGTACTGGCTGGAAGGCCGAAGTTGGATGTATACACTGACGAACAAGGAGAACCAGGGGTTCTTAGTTGGTACACTTACACCAATGAACCTACGTGGGAGTGGAGAAGGGATCCAAAGAGCAGCTAAGTGCCATGGCTATTTGACAAAGCCAATCACATGACAGCATTTCATGTGGGGCCTGCACTCTGTAGCTGTGGCCCCATGCAATGCTCTCATGTTATTGGATTTCAACTCCGAGGGGAGCAAGGTGGTTTTCCTGATTATCAAAAAATTAAGTGAAGCAAATGTAACGTAACAACCTAAATCCAGGTCTCTTGAACCAGGCCTCGTAGACGTTAATTTCAAAGAAAAATTACCATAATAACTTCAAAAATCATGACAAATTTATTTTATAACAATAAGATTCATACAACCATTAATAAAAATAACAATGATGAACATCCAAATAAAAGTACTTAATTCACATAAACCCACCAAAAAGAAATGTAGAGATTAAGTAAGATACTCCAATAACTTTTATATCCTAATAACAGTCGAGTCTGAGTCTACAGTCAAGTCCTTAGATCGGTAGTAGTCCATGAACCTACAGTTGTAACCAAGCGAGGGTGAGTCTATAACTCAGAAAGTTCATATCTACAAATAAGACTTGACCGCTACAACTATACTGAACTCTAAACTCCTAATCTTAGTTTAATTTGCTAATTAAGCACACATGTTATTTATGAATTTTATCTCCTTTACTGATTCTCTATTTTTATTTTCAAAGTAGGCATTCACATTTTATTCTAGTTGGATATTCTGAGAATAACATTCTTGGGCATAACAACCCATATAGATAACTCAGAGTCTATGGTAGTGGTCAAACATATGAATCACTCATAACAACATAGTTCAAACCGACCCAAACTATTGACTCACAATCACTATAGCTTTACTCCCAATTGCAATTCGGGACCCTAAAAATGCTCATCAGTAGCTAACTGAAGAGCTTGAGAGGCTATACCTGTCCTCAAGGTGCCCGAGTAGTTATACCTATCCCTAAGGTGTAATGCCCTAAAATCTCAAACTTTAAACTTTTTTAAAAAAATTGAAGTTTTGCAATCAATCATTTTTCAAAATTTAAAATGATAGTTCAACGAAAAATAGTGTTTGAAAGAACAAGTCAACGAACCTTGGGTGCATTGCAGGTGAACTTTCTTTTACACAATAGATTTGTATCTCCATACAATCATTGAAACCACATATTCAAAACAAAGTTTTTGATAGTTAAAGTTTACACAAAAAGAGAAATTTCAAAAGAAACCCTTATACAAAATTACAAAATGTATTCAAGAGCGAAACAACAGAGAAAAGTAGAATCTTGATATCATTACATCATCGCGCAATTGCCTACCTCATCAACCTAATCATTACTTTTATCCCATAAAACGGGTTAGACTTAAGAAAGCCTGTTAGGTGCATAGATATCAAAAATCAAAATAAGATTAACATATGCATTGTTCATTTCATGATATACAGTTTTAGAATAAGTAAAATAAGCATGGTAATCTTGTTTTGATAATTAACTGACTTGAGGGTACGCACAGGATAAATGTGGAAATAATTGAGACTGTCTAGGGGTTTGTTATTTTATTTAGTTTGATACCTCGAACAACTAGCTGAGTCCGCTCTTAAGGGGACAACCAAATGACTGAGAGAGAATTCTCTAGAGGCTACTTGTTACAGGGGGATGCATCCGAACTTTTGTAGAAGTCATTGAGATCTATCACCTAGGATAATATTTGGTAGCTCAGTTCCCTAACTTTGATGACTGGGGACACCAAGTCATTGTTACTTGAGGAGCGTAGTTGTTAACAATTTATCTATCAGAGTTTTTTTTATCATCTGATCATTTCTCTTGACAGAACCAAAAAGATGAATGGATATGCCAGGTCTTATTTTAATTGATAACCTATTCTACATGCTCTGGTCTTTTAAACAAAATCAAGCATCTTGCCTATGAAGGTGAGCATTTATATTTATGTGATTTTATTTTAATCATAGTTTATTGTCACACTACGAGGTTACCACAAATCTTCAGTCCAATCATCGCAGTACTAACATGTCATGCATGTTTGATAGTACCACTACGATGAGAAAGATATTAATTTTGCAGAAAGAAATCTAAACATCATTTGAAAATTTCAATATCCCATGCTTTAGGTCAGAAAATATCTGAGTCATTTAGGATACAGAAAAGGACATGACGTATGTACCGCTGATGGCTATGTAGTCAAGGTCTTTTTATTATGTTGGTTCGATGAGAAACTCGATTGCAAATATGCAAACACAAAATACTTGTCTTGCTTTTCGAGACATCGAACAATGCGAGCTTGAAATCTCGCATGTGAATCTTTTAAAAATTGAATTTCGGCAAAGATGTGTAAATTTGCATCTTTAAATACATACTAGCGTAATCTAAAGTAGGCAGGATTATGCAAAATTGTATACTTTATAATATTATATGTGTATATAGAATACATATATATTAAAGCATAAGTCTGTGCACATTACAGTGCAGCGGCAAAGTAAATGACATAAAACAAGGTTCGATGTGTGAAACCACACATCGAACTAAATAAATTACATAAGCGAGTCCCGGTGTACGAAACTGTACATCGGGCTAAGCAAATTGCATAAGCAGAAGCCTATGTACATTATAGCACGACGATAAAGTAAATGATATAAAGCTGGGCTCAATGTGTGAAACTACACATCGAGCTAAATAAATTACAGAAAGCTAGAGCCTATGCACATTAAAGTGCGATGACAAAGTAAATGGTGTAATTTAAAATGGACAAGAACAAACAAAACTACATTCTTGAGTTATATATATATATATATATATAATACATATAAGTTAGAAGTATCTTGACATTATTCTCGTATGCAACTTTCCTCTACCTCAAAGATGGCCTAAATCTTTGATGATTTCGAGCATAGACTCTTAAAGGCTCATGCTTTGATAAACGTGTCTCATCTATTGTGCCAATATGGTAAGCTGCAAATAGTTTTTTTTTGTCGCACTTCATAAAGAACAAAGTTAATCCTATTTTTGTGAAAGAAGCAATGATCACACCTAGGGGTTGCACCTAAACCTAGTTCGGGCCAATCAAACTGAGTCAGGCTCAGTAGAGGTTGAGCCGATCTTGATGACTTGCCAGATTGAGCCAAGGATAATTGAAGGAGCAGGACTGGACTGGACTGAGTTGGCTTGGTGGGACCAAGTCAAACTCGACTCACCTGAACCAGCTCAGGAGAGCAGGACCAAATTAGGCTGAACTCAGCTTTTATGATCGAGTTTGGCACAGTTTAACAATAGGGAAAAAAAAGATGAGGGCTGATGGCCAGGCAACTGCTGGAGGCAATGGTTGTTGCAGCCCTTCAAACTGAGCAGGAGAAAGGAGGAGGTTAATAGCCAGGCCACTGCTGGAGGCAGTAGCCGCTGCGGCCATCCTAGTGTCATAGTACTAATATGTGATGCATATCTGATATTACTACTATGATGAGAAAGATATTGGTTTCTCAGAAAGAAACCTAGACATCATTTAAAAATTTCAATATCCCATGCTTTAGGCCAAAAAATATCGAGTCATTTAGGATATAAAAAAGGACACAACATACGTACCACTGATGACTACATAGTTGAGGCATTTTTATTATGTTGGTTCAAGAAGAAACTTGGTTGCGAATATGCAAACACAAAATACTTGTTTTGCTTTTCGAGACATCGAACAATGCGAGCTTGAAATCTCACATGTGAAATCTTTTAAAAATCAACTTTTGATGAAGGTGCACAAATCTGTATCTTTAAATACATACTAGAGTAATCTAAAGTAGGCAAGAGTATGCAAAACTGCATATTTTATAATATTATATATATAATACATATATATTAAAGCATAAGCATGTGCACATTACAGCACGATGACAAAATAAATGACATAAAACAAGGCCCGATATGTGAAACCACACATCAAGTTAAATAAATTGCATAAGGCCCAGTGTATGCAAGCGTACATCGAGGTAAGTAAATTGCTTAAGCAGGAGCCTGTGCACGTTATAGCACAACGACAAAGTAAATGACATAAAGCAAGGCTCGATATGTGAAACTATACATCGAGCTAAATAAATTACAGAAAACTAAAGCCTATGCACACTAAATCTCGATGACAAAGTAAATGACATAATTTAAAATAGACAAAAATACACAAAACTACGTCCTTGAGTTAAAGACTTATGTATATATATATTTAAGTTAAAAGTATCCTGATATCATTCTCGTATGCAACTTTTTGCTACCTCAGAAATGGTCTGAATCTTTAACAATTCTGAGCGTAAGTTCTTAAAGGCTCATGTATCAGTAAGCATGTCTCGTCTGTTATGTCGATATGGTATGTTGCAAATGGTTTTTTTTTTATCACACTATGTAAAAAACAAGGTTAAATTCTCATTTTTGCAGAAGAAGCAATGATCACGCCACATCGGACCCAGTCAGGCTTGGTAGAGGTTGAGTAGATCTCGACGACTAGCGGGTTGAGCCAAGGATAACTGAAGGAGCAGGAAAGAACCTGATTAAGCTGACTTGGTGGGACTGAGTCAAATTCAACGCACCTGAGCTGGCTTGGGGAGCAAGACCGAATCAGGCTGAGCTCAGCTTGGTTTGGCTCCACTCGACTCGAGGCAACAAGAGTAGACTTTACCATAAGCAAAACCGTACCCCGGTTTGCATAATGATAGCATGAATCAGATCTGAACAAACACTAGTAAAATAATGACGAATAGCCATAAGGAGTGCCTTTGACCCATTCCTATCTCTTTTTTGTTTTTTGCTTTTTTTTCGGAAAACTAAAATCTAGATGCTTTTGTTTTTTCTGTGTGGTGATTACTTTATAGTGGTGATGTGACATTGGAGGGGAACAACGGTCCCACCGCTATCACTACGAAACACCTCTCTCTCTTTCTCGGATGGCAGTGGACCGGGTTTCGGGAGGCGGAATGCCCGGCCCTCGCTCCGTTTGAACCGAGGACAGAGGATATGAAATGAAAAATGAACGGGAGATGAAGGTTAAAATCAAAATCCGTGCAAGGATGAAGGCGCAGATGAACTTACTTTTGCCCCTGCCCCATCCTATCCTCGATCTTCGTGAAGGAAATTAGTCTTACACCCTTTTATATATATATATATATATATAATTTTTTTTCTAACTCTAACATAAAACTTTTTATCCAAGTTAAGAAAAAGTCCTGATTTGGTTTAATGGTTTTACTACAGCTCACTCCAAAATGAATCAGATAGCCACTATTTTGATTTGTCCATGCTTTCATTTGTCTTTTTTTCTGAGGCATTTTCATAAACATTGGTCTGAATTTCCGCATATAGGACAAGAGATGGGACGCTAAATGCAATAATTTTCTCATTCCATTTACATATGAAAGTCCGTGACCATTACCGAAAAAATAAAACAATATCACATCATCCATGTCTGTATCGGCTGATACCTATAGTATCGACGCATCACCCTTGAATCGGCTATTTTTTAATATATATAAAAAATACTAAATTAAAAAATAATTTTCTAATATTACATTTTGATTGACAAGTAATTTTATTTTTATTTTTTAGCCGATGCAGAAAGATTCACTTGAGTACCCGTACAGCTGAATAGTTGGCCAAATGATTCAGACAACATTGTTTGGCAGAGTTGGTGATTCTTTTGTGGCCATTGAAGAGAGGAAAACAAGTTACACAATTTGCTATGATATTACTTGAGGTTAATCCCAACAATGTTTTATAAATTTAAGAATTATTAGTGGAAATTCCAAAGTCCAAGAAATGTAATTCCAAGAGTTTGCCTGGATCTTTTGATGCATTTGGAAATCCAAAAGATTTATTGTGCCATCAAAATTGACATTTAAAGAATTCCGGGATTCTGTGGGAAAAAAAAGAATACTCTATGGATGCTGCTGAAATCCATACAAGGCAACACCCCCACAACCAATAGGAAGCAATCTCACGTCAAATTCTCGTAGTTAGCCCTTTCAATTAGTATTTCCCTTTCCATTCAATCTCATGTCAATTTTTTTTTTTTTATTCTTCGCTTTCAACATTTTATAAAATTTAAAATACCTCGCTTGTCACTGCTGCTTCTCGTTTTGTGTCCCGCTTTCACTTCTTAGTCTTGTAACCTTTGATCATAACTGAGGGGTCTCAGGTTCTAATCTCACAATAATGGTTCCACAGCACACTTATCAACAAAAAAAAAAAAAAGAATTTTTCATAATCATCCCGTCCAAGGGCCTATATATAAATCTGCCCTAACTTTTTGTATGAAAGTGCATAGCTTTTCATTAACCATTCCAAAAGCACCCATCAAGGAAGACCCAACGGGTTTGGCGTAGTGGGATGGAGCCTAGACTGTTAGTTGACGGGCAGTCTAGGTTCAAATCCCATGAGCGTCACCCCTTGTTTAAGTTGAAGCTTGGTGACTCTCCGGGGTCGAGGGGTAAGCCCTCAGAGTTTAACGCCGACATGGACAAAGACGGTAGTATGGCAGGCTGAGCCAGCATGGTTAGGTCTCTGCGCCTGGCGCAGAAAAAAAGCACCCGTCACTAAATGCATGAGCATGAGAAATATAGAAAGACAAGGATGGATTTGTCTATACGCTCAAAAGATACAGACGTTCACGTAAGAAACCCCAAAAAAGTGTACTCTGAGAAGCGACACACGTCATCTATCAATGGCTACAAGATATCCCCTAGTATCCCCCTAACCAGGGTTAAAAATTCTTCATTTTCAGCAGCATTTAGTGGTATATATATATATATATACTTGGAGAAACTGCACCAGGCACATAAACAGAGCAGAGCTGGCTCAGCCTGCTGTACTTACCGTCTCTGTCCATATCAGCATAAAACTCTGAGGGATTACCCCCCAGGGGTGACGCGATTTCAATCCAGACTGCCCTTCAAATGGTCTAAGACTATCCCACTAGGCCAAACCCCTTGGGTCTAGTGGTATATAGCACCTAATATTGATTTGGACCTAGCATTTTAGTGGTATATAGAACCTAATATTTGCTATCTTTTCATCGTTCCTTCAAGGTGGGAAATAAAACAACCAGAAAATCTTTGGATTATGTTTAGCACCAAAAACGAACCTTTCAAGGGTCCAGTAGATTCAGCAAACTTGTTCCAATAAAATCATTAAGAAAAAAGATGCATTACACTGTACGTTGGGGAAACAAGAAAGAAAAGCTGCTACGAGTAGGAAAGGAAATAAAGCAAAAGATAAGCACAGTAGAGCATCTCTAGCAGAAGAGTCTGCCTGGCACACACAAGGGCCTTATTCATTCCTACTATAAGCGCTACTATGAATTAGCAGCGGCGGGGGTAATTAAGACCACATTGGGAAGCAATCCTCCGCCCAGCATCAGAATAGATGATTGCTGAAGAATAGGTAGGATTTCTTGCATAGAAGCAGAAGCAGGGTGCCTGAGACCTGAGCTGAGCGCAACATCCCGGGGACGGCGTGCCTTGGTACGAAGGCAAGCAGGGATCGAGATTGAGTGTTTGGATATTGCAACTCTGGGCGGAACTAGGCAACACACTGCCAAGAAGCAGAACCAAGACTAAGGAGGAGATGACAGCATGGACATTGAGCTTCAGCCCCATCTTCAGCAACAAGAAGATGATACAAGGGACCGAAAGAGGTAGACAAGTTTTTGGTAGGGGTAGGGAGTGAGTTGTGATAGAGGTCTCGACCCCCCCCACACACACAATTTATAGACTCCAATCTCTGGCCACAACCATGAATGGTAACTTGGAAAAGGGAGAATGGTAATGTAGGTTTCACGTTGGTGCAATTTCTTGGTGGGATGTCAGGTAGGCTATTAATGCAAGGACAATAAAGACATGTTCTAGGATGAGAATACCTCCCCTATAGCATCTTCCCGTTGTCTTTTAGCACTACACGGGCTCGCTAGTCAATTCATCATGAGCTATGCTTCAAAGAATTGGATCATTGGCAGAGAAAAGTTGTTAACTTGGTTCGGACTTTTTTTCCCCATGAATTTAATTAAACTAAACCACCGCTACGGTTTGGAGTCCAATGTCAGTATCGGCTATTCTTAGTAAATGAAAAAATACTTAAATTTATTTTTTTTAATATTATTTTAATGGATTTAACAGGTCACGTACGTAAGAAGCGAAAGCGAGAGGAGGGAGTGAGAAGTGAGGTATTTTAAATTTTAGAAAACGTTCGAAGTGAAGAATAAATTAAAAGAAAAAAAAAAGTGATATGAGATTGAATGGGAAACGAAATAATAATTGAACGGGTTAACTACGAGAATTTACATTGTTTCCTCTTGGTTGTATGGGTGTTGCCTTTTATGGATTTCAGCCTCATCCAAAGAGTACTCTTCTTTTTTCCCACAGAATCATACATACTAGTTTGGAAATTGCACAATCATGATCATAAAATTAATGTGAACCAAATTCATGCCAAAAATGGTGCTAGGAACTCTAACAAACCAAGGGCAAGCCAAATCATATTTGTTAGATATATTGGTTGTGCATTAATGATTCTTGTTTGTAGGTTGTCATTGTGTTGAACCTTCGCCAGACTTGGGAGGGTCCAGACCTAGATCCAACATTAAAGTGCTGCACTGGTCTGGGTCTGGTTCCTACCTGACTTACCATAGGCAAAACCGTACTCGGGTTAATTTGCATAATGATAGCATGAATCAGATCTGAACAAACACTAGTAAAATAATGATTTTTTAATATTTTTATATTATAATTCCAGATATTATTCAGAACTTATCTCAAACATGGGTCTGATATGAAATATCGAGGTCCATTTTGCTCTTTGAATGCTAGGATCCACTGGAATAGTTAATTGGACCTCTTCCTTTGTTACCAAATCCAGGATCCACTGGAATAGTTAATTGGACCTCTTCCTTTGTTACCAAATCCAGGATCCAAAGTAGAGATGAAAATGGGTTGGATATGGCTTGTCCTGACACTATATGAATTCTTAAAAGTTAGTTTGGTCTTGGATCCACATCCAACTATGATCTGAAAATATAGCCTGAAATCTCAGTTTGAATGCGAGAAACATAAACAGAAGGGCTGGGTTAGGCCCATTTCTAACCCAGACATGACCACATCTTTCATCCAGTTCTACGCCAAGATCTGACTGGCAATAAGCATTTAGTTTCTGAATCTGGTATCTGGTGATTTGGATACTTACTGCCCAATTAAAAAACCTTCTTTGGATCTGGTTTGGACAGACGCAGGAGATAACTTACATGCCTGATTTTTCCAAGCGATAACTTAGACAAGTGGTTGGACCAAGGTGACTATTTTTTCAAATGAAAAAAAGGGTAAAATCGTTCAGAAGAAAAAATAATTCAGCAGATTTTTTTTCATATTGAGTCATGAATTGGGCTTGTTAATTTGTTATATTTTTTTTTCAGTCTTTTCCAAAACATGGGATGGTGTGAAAAGTGAATTGTCATGATCTATGTTTTTATCGGTTCTATTCTTTATATTGCAGAGTTCTAATTGCTCACGGCGTTTAATTTTGCAAGATTGTTTTTTTTTTTAAGGCAAGCCGGCAGCCACCCCCATGTGGTGCTTAAAATTAGTTTTAAATTGATTAAAATTAAAAAATTCCCGTACCCACATGTCTTATTTTTTCGAAAAAAGCAAACAAACAAACAAACTTGCTAGTCAAACTTGATGTCCTCTTTTGAACTAATCTCTGTGACATGTTGGCTTTGTGCATGCATCACAATAATTGGCCCGAGATGTCTTTTCAATTTAATTGTTCATCTTTCCATCTTTGATTATCATGAGCATGAGCCAGAGAGAAGCATGCACCCACAGTTCATGCATGTTAATTTATCCCTGCAGAAAGGGGTGTCAATGGGTCGAGTTCACCCAAACCCTACCCATACCAAACCCTATATGGTCAGGGTTTGGGTAAAGAGGTTTGGTTAGAATCTCGGTCAAACTCAACGTGTCCAATTAGTATATGGATCCGGGTATGGTTTATGAAATTTCATACCAGACCTAAACCGCACCCGAGGTTTTACTAAGATATTGCAATTTTTAAATGTAGTAAGGATAAAAGTAGTCATTGCATTCAAAGGTGAGACTGCTATATTAAGAAGTAGGCATGTATCTACAAAATATTCACTTGTGGGAAGTAGTTGCATTCCATAGATTGATATATATGGAGTTTGATGACGATGAGAGTGCATATAATCTTTATAATTTATATGTCAAAAAGCAAGGTTTCTCGAAGGCAGAAAGCTTTTACAAGAACAAGAAGGGTGTAGTGACTATTAAGGAATTCATATGTAATAGAGAAGGATTTAATGCTAAGGAGAAAAAATATGATAATGGAAGCAAGATGAAAGGATGTGGTTGTACTCCAAAATTAATTGTTAAAAAAAAAAAAGTGTGAAAAGTTTTGTGTTTACTTTTCAACCTACCCGTAACCATGCACTCGCAACTCCAATTAAAGCTCCTAACTTAAGGTCTCATCGAACAATGAGAAAATCTCGTAAGCTTTTTGCAGATATAAATGATCTGTAGTTTTAATGATGTTACAGTTCCCCTCCTATATTTCTTGAACGGTTTCAATATATCTATATTGAATTATTTTCTTTTTAGTATTGAATGAATTAGTTTCCTTAAACTTTGTTACGTTCTCTAGATTTATAAAACCTATATGTAATTTTTTGTCTTTTATTTAAAATTTTCTATTGAGTTACATTACAAGAAAAAAAGTTATATTGTTGAGCTTTTTAGCATGAAATTAAATCAATTCTTTGATACCTATATTTCTCTTCTCAAAAGTTGCTCCAATATTTTCTCCCCAAAGCTTCGTATTGTCACTCATAAGTTTAATACTTTTATGATTAAAATGATTTCAAACATTACATATATATATATAATATTTATTCAATTCTCCATATCTTTCAATTGATTGAGATAGAGCATCTTCATTACAACCTGATGATAAGCTCAACACTATTATAAGCAATATATCAATTTGCGTTAGAAGCAAAATAGCAAACAAATCGATATTAACTAACAAAATAATACCTCACAAATCGGTAGTATGTTACTAATACAACAGTTTGAGATACAATACATATACTGAGTGAATGGAGGATGCCTGATGGGGTAGAGGCCCTTCCTAGCATTTGTAAACAAGCATTCTTGTCAAGAGGTCTTAACGTCTTACAAATATCGATAAGTTTTCAACCATCGTAAGGACAAGATCTACCTGCAATAACAAAACAATGCCTTAATAGCACACAAGACGACATGTGTTCTTGATCGATAGCATGATGAGATGGAAAGCTACTCACGAAGCCTTAATGGCACTGGTTGGAATGTTTGTGCGTCATTGCTTTCTTCCATAATGCCTAACGACAACGAAAATGAATAGAAGACACATGAATGTTTTGTAACACAAGGCATGCACTAGAAGGCGACAATGTGTTGTAAAACAGGATAAAAAATAAGGCGGAAACCTCAACTGGAGACAATGATAAAGTTTGCATTGACAATGGGAACTACTGTTACAGCAGATGGCGCAAGAGTTTAATGAATAGGGTGAAAACAGAATGTCTCAACTTTAAATAATTAACATCAAACTTTTTGGATGAAGGACTTTTTTGTTCTTTTCTTGAATCGTAGTTTATCAGCTTTTGAATAGAGGATATTTTTGTCGTTTTCTCAAACCATCATTTCAGGGCAAGAATAGCAAGAAAGGGTATTTAAGTCTTTGCAACAACACCAGACTTCGATGCTAAGTTATGTCAACATACACGAGAATACGAGCCCCATGTGCGTAAATATGTGGCGCTCATTTGCCCCCCCCCCCGAACATAGACATGGGATTTAGTGAATCATCGGGGGCAAACATACACCACTCTCTCGTGAAAAAGGGCAAGGTAAATTGAGTTTCGGCTTCAAAAAATGGATGGTATCCTTTCATGGTAAGAATCCTTGGGGTTATTTTTTCTGAGAGAAAAATGCTCAGGGTTATTTGGGAGCATTCTTTCGAGTCCACCAGGGATTCCCCACTTTTGCAATCATGGTGTTTGGATTTGAAAACTCATGTTAGTTCCTACTTTTCTCTTTCATCCTGTCCTCCCAAGAGTTTTGAAAGTTGGGATTCCACATTTATCATTCCAGTGATCTCCCACAGTCACTTTCCAAATAGAGCCTACACGAACTAACAAGGGGTGGGGGGGGGGGGGGGGGGGGCCCAATTGAACAAATATGTAATTCTCCCACGTTCCATGCTGTCAACTTGTGCAAAAATTTGGGGTATTTTAAGATTAGAAAAACAGTTTCCCTCACAAAAAATACAAATTAGAAAAAAGTTGAAAGGCGGCTAAGAAAATCACTCAATACATTACATGTGCCATCTGTGTCGTGTGCCTTGGATGTCGTTCATGCATTGTGCTTTTAGATGTGATTCATCTAAAACATAAACTCTGAAATTTTGGTGAGAGAAGTAAACTACCTAACCATGGTGTTTGGGATTGTCACCCATCACATAGATGAATGGTGTTTGGGATTGTCGCCCATCAATGGCATCCGAGTCGCCTCTGACAAATAGCCATAAGGAGTGCCTTTGACCCATTTTTATTTCTTTTTTGTTTTTACTTTTTTTTCGTTAAACTAAAGTCTAGATGCTTTTGTTTTTCCTGTTTTTTAATGGGAAGTGGTGATTACTTTATAGTGGTGATGTGACATTGGAGGGTAACTACTAACATGTAATAATAGACACATGTCATATTTTTAAGGATAACAACCCACCAAAGAGTCAGCTCATCACGTCACAACACTTACAATTTCCCTCTTAAGTCATAAGTGTGACATTCTTAGGACAAGTCCTATCCTAAAAACTCGGAAACTCTTCTCTCATTTTTCAAAGGTAAATATTTACTTTTTTCAATATTTTACATGCATCAATGTCATGATTATCTCCACACATGGTATATTCATAATGTAAATCATGTCATAAGTCAAAGAACAAATAATATATGTCAACATTTTTAAGCATCATACTGAACATGAAAATTATAAATTCTTAAGCATGCTACTCAATTGTTCTACTCAAAACAGGATAACACTAGCATACTTATAACATATGAAATCACACTCTAAGATGCTTAAATTAACCAACATGTATTTTATTTAACTAAAAAAGAATTTGCAAATGTTCACTTACTTGGAATGCTTAAATTTTAAATCTAAGGAATAACCTTAGCCTTCTCAGAAATTCTGATATGAAATAGACCAAAAATGCCAAATCATCATTTATCACCTCGTTTTATAAAAAATTATAAAAATATCCCTAAGCATTTATGCCAAACTCTGACTCTATTTTCTTAGAGTTTGTCATCATGTCCCCTACCAATAGATCCTTCTAGAAAAGAAGAATCCAAGAATCTAAAAATCACCTAAATCTGATATCGGTGTGAAAAGTTGTCTAATCTACTAATCAAGCATAACAAGGGTAAAATAGTTTTTTTTTAGTTTTTGACCAACTCTAGACTCATAGAACTTAACCCAGACTCATTCTAGGTTGAGTCCAATCTTGCCTTTACACCAAACCTAGTCCATACTCCTTCTGGTCTAAGTTTAGTTAAACTATTTTTATTGAATTTCAGATCTAGATTCAATCTTATTCTGATTGGATCTTTTAACTTTTCAAATAGATATCTGACTAGATTCTTGATATGGTACAACCGATCCAAATCTCGATCATACTGGGTTTGGTATTAATGTGGTATCAACGATAATATGAGCTTGGGTTTGAACTGAATCCAATTGGATCCAATTTTTTTTTGATCTACTGTATGTAGACAAGATCCGATCTGATTTTTTGATCCAATTCGAATCCAAATCGAGATCTGACACATATTGAAAAACTGAGACATTCACAGTCTCAGGTTTCATATATATATATATATATATATATATATATATATATATATATTCTTTTCTTTGCTTTATTATATACATTTATTATTTTTATTTTATTTAACAAAAAACTTGACTCGACTCTGTCAGTCTAAACTGAGTCATTCTTCCAAAAGCAGACCCAACTTGGTCTGGAGTGTATCCAAGCCGAGTCGGTCTGGTATATACTTGCCGACTTAGTTCGGTTTATCTCTTGGACCGTATTGGTTATTCTGCTAGCTCCCACTCAGACTAGGGCGCGCCCAAACTGACCTAACTCGATCTGGATTAGACCCAGACCGAGCAGTTCGATTGACTTGGTCTGGTCTATTTCCCAGATCGAGTCGATCTCGGATCTTTTCCTTGTTTTAAAAAACCTTGACAGAGGGCTCAAGACCCCTCTCTTTCTGTCTCTGATTGTTTGTCACCAACGGTCATTGCCAGTGGCTGAGGCAAGGTGCTTCACATGCCTCCTTCTCTCACTTCATGGTGCCGCCGGCAACCATGGTTGCCGATGACGGGGATGGAAGGAGGCTCCCTCTGCTCCCTTGTAGGAGGGCGGTAAAGATAGGAATGAACTCCGTATCTTTTGTGCCTCTTTTATTTTATTTTATTTTTTTGAGCCGGCAACCCCTGTGGTTGCCGTTTTTGGTTTTTTTATCCCATCGCCACAGACAATGGCTGTCGATGGTTGAGGCAGTGTCGCCCCCCTTGCTTTCCTCTCTTTTTCATAAAGAGCATGCTGCCGACAACAATGTTGTCGATGGTGGGGACATAGGGAACAACCCTTTCTACTCTTCCTTAATGAGGGCGGCAGGGATGGGGCGACTCCCTATCCCTCCCCCTTCTCTCCTTCTTAACGGTCCCCCTCCATCATCCTGACAATCATTGTGGTTGCCGTTTTTTTTTTTAAGAGTTGAACTATCATACCTTTCACTAGCAGTGATGACCTCCTCGTTGCCTCCTTCTTCTTCTCCTCTCCACCATCTTCGTTTGACCTCTCTCCCTCTCTTTATCACAGAAAATGAGGCTGAGAGAGAGAGAGAGAGAGAGAGAGAGAGAGAGCCAATGGCTTCTATAAGCCATGGGTGAGGGGCATTTTCCCTCTCCTATTATCACTCCTCATTTAGAGGAGTTCCTCCCTCTCTCCCCATTACTTTGTCATGGGAGAGAGGGGGATACTCTTTAATTTAGAGAGAGGAGGTGGGGCTACTCCCTCTCCCCACTACCCATTAAATGGGAAAAGGGGGGTCCCACCCCACTAAGCCTAGCCAAACCAGGTAGGTTCGAGCAACCTAGTTAGGCATTACATGTAAATAAGTAAACAAGATAATTAGTCACGCAAGCTATATAAGTTTTCGTTATGCATTGCTTGGATATTAGAAGGTCTTACATGTGACACTTAGATCTACCTTTCATAGCTTCCTTGAAAAACTATTATGGTAAAACAAAGAAAACCATGGTTTTGTTGTTTATGATTCTTAAAAAAAAAGGCATAACAAGGAGAATATATTGTTTTTCATGAAAGGAGGCAGAGAAATGAATCCATGCTAAAATGGAAACACGACTCTATTTCTTATGCTAACAAATGAGTCGCTATCGGCTAAGATGAAAGTTTTTTTTTACTTCACAGTTTCTACAGTTACATAATAATAATACTAACAATATCAACAACAACAACAACAACAACAACAATAATAATAATAATAATAATAAGCTTTTGATGCTATGTGCATAACAACAACAATAATAATATGCTTTTCATGCTCTGTGATAGTCGGGATATTGAGAAATCTCCAGAAGTGAATTTTGAAAAAAATAATTATAAATCAATGTACTTGGAGTAAGCTCTTACAAATTTTGGGTAAAAAAAAATTCAAATAGGTACCCATATTTTGGTAACATAATAGACTACTAGGGGCTTACATTCATTTCACTTTAAGTAATTATAATTTTATTGTGAGTTACCTATAATTCATTTAGTGGCCTACCATTCTTTCATGCACATATATGTGTTCTACCAAGCCAAGCATACTACCTCATCTTTATACCCTTGACTTTTGTAACCCCTAACGTTGATTACCACGGCGTCTGGTGCTGAGAAAGGAGTGAGATGTGTCATGTTTCTGATTGCCCTGGACACATCTATCAGGTTTGTCGCGAAGAATGATAGGACGACAATCATCTGATCCGTGTGAATGATCTCTGGATGCTCTCATCTTTTTGCATCTCTGTCATTCATATGGTCGTTCACGTTGTTACTGTTAGCATCCATACCTACTAACACAAATTATTTAATAAGTTCAGGATCTAACCAAATATGTGGACTCTCTAATGACTCGATGCTATTGATTCAAATTTGGATGGTACAAATTCTCTTTCTTATAGGACCTTGTAATCTTGATAATCCTCAATTCATAATATTTCCTTTTTCATAACCTAGCTCTGATACCAATTGTAACAACCCAAACCAAGGTTTCTCGAGCCTAGGTTTGTGAACGTTAGTTCCCATAAAAAAATTATCAAAATAACCTTAAAAATCATGCCAATTTTTTTTATAAGAAGGTCCATACATCCATTCATAGAAATAACAATAATGAACATCCAAACAAAAGTACGCAATTCATATAAACCCATCAAAAAGAAATGTAGAGATAGAGTAATATATTCCAGGTACTTCGATATCTAATAGCAGTTGATTCCGAGTCCACAGTCAAGTCCTTCGATCAGTACCAGTCCCTGAACCTATAGTTGTAACCAAGCAGGGGTGAGTCTACAACTCAATAAGTTCACATCTACAAATAAGACTCAATCGTTACAATTGTAGTGCGCTTTAAGCTCCTAATCTTAGTTTAATTTGCTAATTAAGCATACATGTTATTTATAGATTTTATCTCTATTACTAATTTTCTATCTTTATTTTTAAAGTAGACATTTAGATTCTACTCTAGTCGGCTATTCCAAAAATAGCCTTTTTGGGCATAGCAACCCATGTAGACAACTCAGAGTCTATAATGTTGGCCAGACATATAAACCACTCACAACAACATAGCTCAAACTGATCTAGACTATAGACTCACAATCGCTACAGCTTTGCTCGCGGTTGTGATTCGAGAGTCTCAAAATGCTCATCAGTAGCTAGTTGAAGAGCCTGAGAGGCTACACCTACCCTCAAGGTGTCCGAGAAGATATACCTGCCCCCAAGGTAATCAAGGAGCTATACCTGCCTCCAAGGTTTGTGGTTCATGTTACATTGTACATGTGTCTATTGGACAATGTTTTTAACCCCGAAGGGTTTCTTAGAAATTTCTGAGCAAATCCTGAGGTACGAGCAAAATACACATACCCCAAACAATGTGCTAGACCATGTATCTTCTAGTATGGTTCCTTAACATGCTCTGTATTGTTATCCTATGTACATTATTCTTTTGGCTTTTATTTCTTAACGTTAATGCATTATACAATAACCAATGTATGTTCACCAACTACTTTTAATATGTAATAACACACATATCATATTTCTAAGGATAACAACCCACCACATAATCAACTTATCACGTTATGGTACTTACAATGCCCCTCCCAAGGTATACGCATGACATTCTTAGGATAATTTATATCATGAAAACTCTAAAACACTTCTCTGATTTCTAAAAGCCAAATATCCATTTTTTGCAACATTTTACATACATCAATATCGTGATTATCTTCACATAGGGTATATTCATAATGTAAATGTCAAAAGTTAAGGAACATGTAATATGTATCAATATTTTTAAGCATCATACTGAATATCAAAATTATAGATTCCTAAGCATGCTACTCAGTTGTTTTACTCAAAACAGTATAACACTAGCAAGATGCTTAAATTAACCAACATTTACTTTATTTAACTAAGAAAGAATTTACAAATATCCACTTACCTAAAATGCTTAAATTCCAAATCCAAGGAATAACCTTAGTCTTCTCGTAAATTCTGATATCACAGAAAATCATAAATCATCATTTAGAGTCTCATCTTGTAAAAAATTATAAGAATACCCCTAAGCTTTCATGCCAAACTCTTACTCTATTTTCTTAGAGTTTGTCATCATGTCCTTTGCCAATGGATCCTTCATGAAAAGAAGAATTTAAGGATCCAAAAATCGCCTGAATCTGATATCAGTGTGAAAAGTTATGTCCAATCTACTAATCAGGCATAATAAGGGCAAACTTGTCTTTTTACTTTTTAAACATCCTTGAACTCATAGAACTTAACCCAGACTCATTCTGAGCTAAGTCCAGTATTGTGTTTACACGAAACCTAGTCCATACTCCTTCTTGTCTAACTTTAGTTCAATTGGATTTTTTTATTGCATTTCGGATCTAGATCCAATCTTATTCTGATTGGTTTGTTTAACTTTTCAAATAGAGATCAGACTGGATTCTAAATCTGGTACAACTGATCCAAATCTTGATGATAATGGGTTTGGTATAAATATGGTATCAACGATAATATGAGCTTGGGTTTGAACTAAATCGAACTAGATCCAATTTGTTTTTGATCTATTATATATAGACAAGATTCAATTTGATTATTGGATTCAATTTGGATCCAAATCCAGATCCAACTCATATTGGAAAACTAAGACATTCACAGTCTCGGGTTTCACCATGTTTAATATATATATATATATATTCTTTGCTTTATTATATATATATTTATTAATTTTATTTTATTTAAAAAAAACTTGACTGTCTCGGTCTGCCAAAAGCAGACTCAACTCGGTTTGGAGTGCATCCAGACTGAGACAGTCTGATACATACTTACCTGACTTGGTTCGGTTTGACTCTCAGACCGAGTTGGTTAGCCCGCTAGCTTTGACTCATTCTGGGTTACACAAAGACTGAGTCAGTCTTGGGCACGTCCAGACCGAGTCAGTCTTGGTTAAGATCGACCTCACTCAGTCTGGGTTACACCTAGACTGAGCAGTCTGGCTGACTTGGTCCAGTTCATTTCCCGGATTGAGTCGATCTCGGATCATTTTTTTTTTTAACTTGACAAAGGGTCTGAGACCCCTCTCTCTTTTCGTCTCTGACAGCTTGCCAGCGGCTGAGGCAAGGAGCCTCCTCTGCCTCCTTCCTCTCTCACTTAACGGTGCTGCCAACAATCGTGGTTGTTGACGACAGGGGCAGAGGGAAACGACTCGGTCTGCTCCCTTGCAGGATGGCGGTAGGGACAGGGATGACCTCCTTGTTCCCCACCCCACTTTTATTTATTTTTTTCCTAAGCCGGCAACCCCTGTGGTTGCCGGTTTTTTTTTTTATCCCATAGCCACTGACACTGGTGGCCGATAGCTGAGGCAAGGTCATCCCCCCTGCCTCCCTCTCTTTTCATAAAGAGTGGGCCATTGACAATAGTGTTGTCGACGGTGGGGACAGAGGGAACAACCCCCTCTATTCCTCCTCAATGAAGGTGACAGAGACATAGGTGACTCCCTATCCCCCACCCCTTTGTCTTTCTTGACGGTGCCCCTCCATCATTCTGGCTACTGCTGTGGTTACCAATTTTTTTTTTAAGGGTGGAACGGTCATACCTTTCAGCGACGGTGATGACCTCCTCGCTGCCTCCTTCTTTTTCTCTCCACCCTCTTCACTAGACCTCTCTCCCTCTATTTCTTTCTCTCAATCCCTCTCTCTCTTTCTCACAGAAAATGAGGCTAATTAAAGAGAAGGCACATGGCTTTTATAAGCCATGGGTGATGGGCATTTTCCCTCTCCCATTACCACTTCTCGTTGAGAGGAGTTCCTCCCTCTCTCTCCATTACTTAACCATGGGAGAGAGGGGGGTTACTCTTTAATTTAGAGAGAGGAGGTGGAGCTCCTCCCTCTCCCCACTACCCATTAAATGGCAAAAAGGGGGTCTCACCCCACTATGCCTAGCCGAACCAGGTAGGTTTGAGCCCACCAAGATAATTAGTCACAAAAGCACACATGCTATAAAAGGGTGTGCATTACATATGTACATGGTCGTCTTAACCTGATAACCATGAATGGGATTTCAACATGGTCACGAAATGCTTACATGCATTCATGGTGTAAGTTTTTGTTGTGTAATGTGTGCAATCTATTTTTTGTCATTTTAAATGTGCATCTAAATTACATCTTCTAATGCATATTTTCTACTAAGTAAGCTAATGAGATTTGGATTGTGCAAGCACCTGAAACTTTGTCTTTTGAAGCCATTTAAAATGGTTTAAGAAATAAGACTGTTTAGCAGCTTGTATATATATATATATATATATATATATATATATATATATATATATATATATATATATATATATATATATATATATATATATATATATATATATATATATATATATATAGAGAGAGAGAGAGAGAGAGAGAGAGAGAGAGAGAGAGAGGAAAAATATATGATTGTTATGTATCATGATACCATATGGTGGTACACAATCTTGCTTGCATAAAACTACCCTATCAAATGGTAAATCTAACTGGTATTTAACATAGTTTATTTTATATGTTAGAAGGTTTTATCATGTTTAATACACCATAAGATTCTATTTTTGAGAACGTTAAAATCAACAGCTTACAAATCATGAAAATAAGGATGATTTAAAAATGATATAAAATGTCACATTTGAGTCAAGTTTGACACATGAAAATAATAAATAGAACATGCTAATTATAATCCATCGATAAGATTTTGCTTTTGGAGGTTGGATTTATGTAAATCAAATCTATAAGTACCCATATATATATATATATATAAAAGATTTATATTTGCTACAATAAATTGTACCTATAATCAAGTTGGAATCTCATGATGCGAGTTGTTTTGACACAATCTAACCTCATGAATGTGTTGAACATGCTCAATTTAGTAGGAATTGACTCTTGGATCATTTTTTTTCTGATGAAAAAATACTTTTTTATGAGTTGAGAAAAATTGATTGCATTTATAACCATTGATTTTTAGATCATCAAAAAAACCTATTAAAAAGTTAGATTCCGGTGGCCCAAAAGCTGGTCCCCACTGCTAAACCATGTAGACCACATCTATGGTGTTAGATGTGAGAAGAAAAAAAAAGATGACTTAATACTTTGCTAAGTTGATTGTATGTACAATTAACTTAGAAAATATATATGGGGGTAAATATATAGCTTTTGTCATATACTCCTCTTGAGTATAATGGCAATCCATCTCAATATGTTTAGTTTTCTCATGTGATTGCCAACTATATAGCTTGTTATTACTGTACAACTTTAAAGATGACATTAAATGCATCCCAATGTCTCTAAGTAAATGTTTAAAAGCATAGCCATCAATTGTATTCAACTTCCGTTGAAGAAAATGACATTTTTCACTACTTATTGAATGCACTTTCAAGATATGGGCGAATTACCTAAGAATATACATGGTATCCATTTAAAGCTAGGGAGATTTTTTTTTGATATTTATATAGAGAACCCACCTCCAGGATCAGAGACCTACAGCACTGGCTTTGCCAGTCATACTTACAATCATTGTCGTGGCAGCGTAAAACTCTGTGGGCTTACCTCTTGCCTCCATGGACTTGCAAAAGTTTAGGAGTGTGTGTCCCCCCTGCATGCCAGTGAAAGAGCCTTTTTACTTATGCTATTTTACTTAGCGACAGTGAAAAAGTGAGTTATACTGGCGCAAATTGTATTGCGTCAATATAATAACTTTTTTCTGATGCACACATAAAAAGTGCGTCAGTATAAATAGTTTTTTCTAGCAAAAGAAAGAAGTGTGCTAGAAAAAAAGTAAATAGACGGAGATAGCTTTTTCACTGCTCTCATGGTGTACAATTTGCATGAAGATGACATCGCAGTTGATGATCAACGTCAATTTTTCCTATTTGGGTTCCCTTTTTTCCCTATTTGGGTTCTCTTTTTTCCCTTTTAATTCATTTTCTCCTGTTTGGGATTTTTTTCATTTAACAATTCATCCGTAAAAATAGAATGGTTTTGTTGTTGAATTTGTTTGTTTATGGGTATTTGAAAATTGATATTGATCTTCGCAAGCAAGGCAGATGAGATATTGATGGGGGCGTTTCGATTGCAGGAAACGACCCTTCTTTGGGTATATGCGGGAACTACGGTAGGGGAGTAGGGGTGGCAATCGTGTCGGGTTGGCGGGTCAGCATACCTCAACCCATTTATTAAACGGGTCGGCTATGGCAAACACGAACCCGGCCCGTTTAATAAACGGGTAACCCAACATGACCCGCCAACCCATTTAATAAATGGGTTGGGTCGGGTAAACGGGTTCTCAGGTTCACGGGTCAGATTGGCGGGTTGGGTTGACGGGTCGGTTTGGCGGGTTGACCCGCCCGCCTAACCCGTTTATGAAATGGGTCAGCCGGGTTGGCATACCCCCAACCCTAACCCGACCCGTTTAATAAACGGGTTAGGCGGGTTGGCTTAAGCCCGCCTAAGCCCGCCTAAGAGGCCCGTTTATTAAACGGGTTGGCTTAAGCCCAACCCGAACCCGCCTAAGAGGCGGGTTGGCGGGTCGTGTCAGGTTTTGCCACCCCTATAGGGAAGCCATGCGCAGGACGAGACATTGGATGGTTCACTAACTCCCTGAGAGGCTGAGGTATTTAATGAGGATGGTTTTGATGTAAATAGACGGAGGTAGCTTTTTCACTACTCTCATGGTTTTCAACTTGCAAGAGGATGGCATCGTAGACAACCATTTCCCTTATTTGGGTTCTCTTTTCCCCCTTTTAATTCCTTTCCTCTATCATTTGTATTCAACTTTGGTTGAAGAAAAGGACACTTTTCACTACTTATTGGATGCACTTTCATGATATGGGCGAATTACCTAAGAAAATACATGGTATCCATTTAAAGCTAAGGAGATATTTTTATTTTTATTTTTTGATATTTACATAGAGAAACCACCTCCTAGATCATAGACCTATCGCGCTGGCTTTGCCAGACGTACTTACAATTACTGTCATGGCAGCGTAAAACTCTGTGGGTTTATCCCTTGCCTCGATGGAGTTGCAAAAGCTTGGGAGCGGGCGTCCCCCTTGGCACTGGCACGCCAGTGAAAAAAGTGAGTTATACTGGCGCAAACTGTAATGCGCCAGTATAATAAACCTTTTTACTGATGCACATAAAAAGTGTGTCGGTATAAATAGTTTTTTCTATCACAACAAAGAAGTGTAACATAAAAAAAAGTAAATAGACGGATGTAGCTTTTTCACTACTCTCATGGTGTACAACTTACCTAAAGATGGCATCGTAGTTGATAATCAATATTCATTTTTCCTATTTGGGTTCCCTTTTCTCCTTTTTAATTCCTTTCCTTATTTTTCTTGCACACCCCCCACCCCGTTTGAGTTTTTGGTTTTTTGAAGTATTGCCCTTGTTTATGGTTCATGATTTCGAGGTGTTTAACAAGTCGGTCTTTTGTTTGCTTTTCAATTTCTTTATGTATTTTGAAAGAAAAATAGTCATTTTCAATTTCTTTATTTTTTGAAACATGTAGTTGAATCCTTAAAAATAATTTTGATTTTATATTTTTTCCTATTATCCACTTTTTTGGCATACTTATTTAGTGCATCTGTAAAAGTCTTTCACTGGCACTAATTTAGCGTCAGTAAAATTTTTTAAATGCCACTAAATTAAAGACAGAAAAGTCATTTTTTATGGCACCTTTTTAGTCAGAAACTGAATTTTTATTGTGCTTTTTAGTGTCAGAAAAAGCACTTTTTTTACACTATTTTAGTGCCAATAAAAGCACTTTTACTGGCATTATGCATTTGCATCAGTGAATGCAGTACTGACAGTACTTGTACTGACTGAAACTACTGGTGCTAACTTAATGTCAGTAAAAGTATTTACTGGGCTAATTCAGTGTGAATAAAGGTCAAATTTTTTATAGTGTTTGTTCAACAAAAACTATTACATATTAAAAATGACAAGTCATTGGATGGTTTAGAATCTCTTAAATACATCACGAAACCTACATGTGAACTGAACTAAACAACCTTCAACCAAATATTGAGCCCCATCTTCGAGAACAGCCTATATACAAAAACAAGATTACGTTATCAACATTGACCAACAAAATTTTCCAACCCCGAAACTACATAACCATGTGACCAAAAGAGTTGAATGCATATGACCAGGGGCTCGAGCCCCTCCTAAAGGAAAATTTTTGCCCCCCTTTAACCACAGGTATCGTAGTCATCCACAAGTTTTGAAATTTTAGTTTTATATTTTAGTTTATTATAATTTTTTTTGCCCTCTTAAAGCAAAATATAAAAATTTATATTGCCCCCTTTATTCTCACCCCCCCCCCCCCCCCTTTAAGCAAAATATAAAAATTTATATTGCCCTCTTTTTATATTTTAGTTTTATGTTCTATTTTATTATAAAATATTTTTGCCGTCCTTTAAGCAAAATCCACCGCCACTGCATATGACCACAACAAAATTTGCAATATATGAATTGGTAAGGTTCACTACCCTAGTGGATAGGGATGTCAACAGATCGGATTTGGTTCAGACCCAAGTGGAACCAAACTTTGACCATAGTTTCGAATATGGTATCGGCTGGACCTAGGTTTAATCGGGTCTACTATAAGAGACACTATACCCGGATCATACCCACTAGAAAGGTATATACCTTTGTAGTTAACAAGAAAGATACAAGTATTATGAAAAAAAGGTGTTTTGTATGATAGTGGCAATTTATAAAAACATCCCTGCCTTAGAGTTCATTGGAAAAAATAAATGAGCCGAACTTGAACAAGGGTTTAGGCTTGGTATATATAAACGATCCGAGCTTGAATAAGTAGTCTGGCTAGGATAGGCTCGATAAACCTGATTAAGCTCGATTCACATAGTTACATAAAGAAACTAGATTTTATATATTTATATTATTTTTCTTTACATGAATGCAAAAGGAAGTGTGTTACCCTAGTGGGTAAGACTTTGGACTCTTTTGAAAGTGGCTTCTTCTCGAGCCGAGCCAGCCCAAGCTCAGCTCACACCCAGCTCGTGTGTGCATCAGGTCTTTCCATTAAAAAGGGTGTTAGATGATAATCATGATTTGAAGGCTATGTAAGATGACTGTTCTACACCCAACTAAAATGAATGTAACATATTGATGTTCTACAAAAAAATCTTTTAATGAGGGTAAAATAGTCATTTTGCAAGCATTTAGCTACTGCTTAAGACGAGTCTTGACCCCAAGGAGAAGGACGACTTTGCAAGGATTAAACAAAAAGAAGGGACAGATTTGCAAAATTGCATAAGGCAGAGACTATTTTCCAAAAACCAAAAAACTTTTGTCCATGAAGGCCTGGCTCGTTTGATAGAATGACTCATGAAGGTTATCAGTCCTAAGGGACATCACAAATTTGAAACCCATGAATATGTGTCCCTTACTGCAAACTCGATACTAGGTGGGCAAAGAGGATTTGGGGTTTTTACATCAATGAGCACATGAATGAATAAAGTGGTTTTTCCCCGTTATGAAACCTTTTCATTACCTTTCAGGGTCTGTTTTGCCCTTGCCAAAACCGCTTAGAGCCCAAGACTGGGCTGATCAGTTAGAATATCATAAACCTAGGCTCCAGCTTGGGCTTCAGTTAGGGATGGCAGTGGACCGGGGGAAAGCGGGGCCCCGCCCCGCCCCGCCTCACCCCGTTTGGACCGGGGATGAAGGGTATGAAACGGGGATGGAGGCGGGGACGAAGGTTAAAATCCATCCCCGTCCGGGGGTGGAGGCGGGGATGGACGTGCACTTTTCCCCGCTCCTCCCCGTCCCTGCCTCATCCCCGCCCCGACCACTTTTCCTCGCAATATCCCCGCCCCGCCCCGCCCCGCCTCATCCCCGTTTGAACCGGGGATGGAGGACATGAAACGGGGATGAAGGCGGGGGTGGAGGATAAAATCTTGAGGCGGGGCGGGGGTGGAGACCTTGTCCCCCGCCCCGCCCCACTGCCATCCCTAGCTTCAGTGCTCACCATAGCTTCAGCGAGAGAAGATCAGCTGCAATGTGATTCCACACTTCTAGTGTTCTTGATCACTCACCATCTTTGCCGTACAACCTGTCAACTGTGGGGGCCAAACGGCAGATGATGGGTGTACAATCACATTGCAGATCTGAATTCAGTTTTAAATCAGCTCAACTAAGCCCAATGAACTTCAGTATTAATTTTTTTTTCTGTGACCTCCACTTGAACAACTCAAACCCACTATGCATGCACATTTGTTGGATAACATGTGAACAAGAAATGTATATATACGTACAAAATGAGTTTAATTGAGTCCTAACAAGCTTAAACTAATATACAAGGTCGGTTCATTTTATCTAATTGTGCTTATACTTAAACATGAGCTCAGCTTCTTTTATAAGTTAATGAGCTAAAGTCGTGCTCAAACTACTCACCTGTCACTATTTGGGCGTTTTCACTTGTATTTAGATCTAGTAATGAGGTGTTGCACTTTAATTTGGCTTAGTAGTCACAATTAAATTATTAGACATATCTTAAACCCATGCATGAAACTTGTTTAGAAAATAATTTATGTCATGAATATAATGGTATTTTACCATTATATGTTTGCTTCTGGAGCTGTTTGCTCTTTTCATAACAAATTGATTATTATAGTATAGTTGTATCAACTATCTCCAACTTCAAATCTTTTATAAAATGACTTATCCAAGCGACAAAAGTAGTAGCTATGTTACATGCTTCATAGTCTGCTTCTTGTGTATGCAGAGCTACATAACCTTATTTATTGCATGAACAAGAAACAACACCACTTTCAAAGAAGAAAATATAGCTTAAAGTAGATTTGTTGTCATCCCTGTTGCTAGCAAAATCAACATCAGAACAATCGATTAGCTCTAAATTATTTGCCTGATAACACAAATATCTAAATATTTTTTTACAACTTGCCAATAAGACCATCTAGGATTACTTTGATTTACAAGACCCACAATAAAGCTAATATTTGGTTTGGTACATAACATAATATACATCAAGTTTTCAACAACTTGATCATATAAGAGACCTTCAATTTATTATGCCCTCACTAGGACAATCTTTCTTACTTAACTTACCCCTTTAACTAGAGGAGTTACAATTGACTAAAAGTCATGCATTTTAAGCTTTTTAAGTATATGATGAATATATTTCTCCTGACTTAAACATAAAAGTCTAAAACTTTCATCTCAAAATTTTTTTATTCCAAGAACATAAGTTGCCTCACTCATGTCTTTCATTTTAAATTGAGCACTTGACCATGTCTTAGTTATGATAGTATATCATCTACGTAAAGAAATAAAATAACAAATTTGCTCTCACTTTTTCATAAATATATACAATGGTCAAGAGTATTAGCTATATAACTAATATCACATATGGATTTGTGAAATTTCAAATATCATTGATGTGGTGAATGTTTCGGACCATATAAGAATTTTTTTTTAACTTATACACTTTATCTTATTGACCATTGACAATATAGCATTCTGGTTGTACCATAAAAATGGTTTTCTTAAGATCATCATTCAAGAATGCAGTTTTGACATCTTTCTTATATAGATTTAGAATATAATGTGCAACATTAGCCAAAATTATTCTTATGGATGCAAACTTTGTAAGTGGAGAATACGTATCTTCGTAATCAACTCCTTCCCATTGTGAAAAATCTTTCGCCACTAGTCGAACTTTAAAATTATCAATGTGTTCATCATACTTATATTTCTTTCTTAAAACCCCATTTAGACCCAATGAATTCTCTTCCCTCAGGTAAATCTGATAATTCTCAAACATGGTTTTTCTCAATAGATTCAATTTATTCATCCATGGCGTTTACCCAGTTTGATGATTTATGTGAAACAATTGTTTTACCATTCAGATCTATCGAATAATATAGCTCCTTAGTTAAATACACATAATAATATTCTAAATAAGATAAATGAGCTCTTGGTCTTTTATGACCAATTATTGTTTAATGTGAAGATGAAAGAGTCATATATGAAGGTACATCACCGCTTGGATGATCAAAATAATCCTCATTAGTTGATTCATTATCTAATTGTTCAATAGGAGCATCAATGTCAATAAGATCATAAATATCATTGTCAACATTATTGACATTTTAATTTTCAAAATAGTCAATATATCTGCTTTCAATAAGATCGACACTTGGATCATAAAAATTATAACATTTTGATCCAGTTGGATATCCAATGAAGGTACGTCTAATAGTCTTCATATCCAACTTATCTCTTGATTGATCAAGAATTTTTACATGCGTTATAGAACCTCACTTTCTAAGATGGCTTATGTTTGGCTTCCTACCAAACAAAAATTCAAAGAAAATTGAGATTACAACCTTGCAGAAAATTCTATTAAAAATATACATAGTTGTGTACACAACTTCTTTTCAGAATACTTTAGGCTGAGATGCATTAAACAACATAGACCATGTTCATGAGAGTTCTATTGTATCTCCCAAAGACACCACTTTATTGTGATGTACAAAGCATTGAAGTATGCCAAATAATTTCATATTTTTAACAATATTCTTTAAATTTAGTCGATGTATATTTACCACCTTGATCATACCTTAAAATTTTAATATTACATCTAAGTTGTATTTTCACTCTCTTAATTACGATATTCTTTAAATTTATTTAATGCCACAGACTAGCATATTGTTCATATGATTTACTACATTATCCTCTTCATTCATTTTGAAAGAATTATATTATTTAAGAAGTAACTGAATATGTGTCTCAAAGGTCATGTTATATTTAAGAGAGATTATCTCAAACATTTTTATTGCAGTAGGGTAGTCTTCAAAAACCCTAAGAAGATTATCCTTCATGTAAGTAAACATGATAGTTTTAACAAGGTTATCATCCTTTTTGTGTTTTTTATATTCTTTTTATGTTTCTCAAATGCCTTGTCATATGGATTTTTCATTTCATTTTCTAAGACATTCAATTCCTTCCAAGGATAACACAAGTGGGATCCTCATTTTTCATGTATGAAAATTTGTTTCATTGAGTTTGTCAATTTTTGCTAATTGACTGGCACAATTTTTGCTAGTCTTTATTCTAAATATTATCAAATTTTGGTAAATATGAGAATTTGAAGTCCAATATATGCACAAGAAAAGAAACACATCACAATTTATGATCAGTTCTATCATCCAACAATAAATCAGAATATTTAAAACTCTATTATAAAAATTAACATGCTTGATGTTTTTTTCTGTAAATAAGCAAATTATATAATAACCCTTTTTTTTTTAAATAGAAACTTAGAACCTTTAATCAGAAATTTTACATTCCTCTACACCTGGATGTGGTGATCTGGGTGTTCAACACATTCAAACAATGTGGCTCTGATACGACTCAGGTAGAGAGAGTAGTAGTTTGACAACTAGAGAGATACACACAGAGAGAAGGGGATATGTCACACCTTGTCTTTAATAGAGACCTGAGCTCCTACTTATAAAGTTTACACCCCTGGTGGTGCCATCAACCTAGATAACTGACTTTCACTAAAAAACTGCTATTTTAATGTGCACATATCAAAAAACATGATTGGGTTTTAGAAAATAGTTTTATAAAGATAAACATTTGGGTTTGATAGAGATAACTGTAAAGTTATCATATTCATGCATTTGGGGGTGAGTGGGTGCATGGGCCTCACAAAGAGGCACCATGGACATAACCCACTTATGTGGGCCAACACCAATCTTGCCACAAACAGTAATAGAACTACCTCTTCAACTTCTTGCTCATATGATCATTTCCTTCTTTTTTTCGGTGAAAAACCATTCTATGAACTAGTTGGGGTTAGACTGGCTCTTTACTCCACTAGCAAACAATTGGGTATGGATTATGAAATTTCATAGTAGTCATAGGTCGACCATAGTTCAGATTAAGATCCATAATTTTTTGACGTATAAAACACAACAATATTAATTACTTTAGCGAGTATGAATTGGATTTTGTTTATATGACCCTTATAAGACCTGGATATGGTTTTTCCTATGATGGGTCTAGTCAGGACTCAGTCCAAACTTGATGTAAAACCCACATAAAAAAAATCAAACCCGGTTCGGGTCTGGACCCAGACCCGTTCTTGTTAGGACTTTTTTTAAAACCCGACGCATCTCCCCTGTGTGCCGCACCCCACCCGCGCCGCTCCACTCCCTCGACAGGATAAGGGAAACCCCTTGAGGGTTTCCCCGAATGTCGCCCCTCCACGAGCTCTTTAAGAGCGTCGCAAAAGGGGAGGATAGAGGCATCGACCCCCCTTCTTGTTCCCTACGGGCGACAGCCTCGTCGGCAACCCCCACCGACACCTCCCTGTCGACATCCACCTCTCTCCCTCTCTGCGGTGCATCCCAATCGATACCACCAATGCTCGCCAACGCCGACAACCACCCCAGTTCGACAGCCTCTAGCGAGACCCTTCGATGAAAGTTTACGCTGTAATGCGCTCAAGGTCCATTGACTTGTTTTGAAAAATATCATTTTTCGTTGAATTACTATTTAAACTCTGATAATCATATGATTTCAAAAGCTTTCTAAATTATTCTAAAAGTTACAAGTCTTGGATTTTTGGGGTGTTACAACCTCAGAGTTGGAATTGGGACTTAAAACTCATTGAGATCTGGTGAAGGTCTTGGATGTGGTTTATAAACTGATCCATGGGTTGCTTTGACCAAATGGATTACCCTTTTCTTAACAAAGTTCAGTCATGATAAACTGATCCATGGGTTGCATGTAGGGGTGTCAATGGGTCGGGTTTACCCAAGCCCGACCTAGACCAAACTCTATAGGGTCCGGGTATGGTGATAAATAAGAAGAGCCGATTGTCTGGAGCCGAAGGTCTGATTAATACATGGACCCGGGTATAGTTTCTGAAATTTTATACCAGACCCATGCCCGACTCGAGTTTCGATTAAGACCTGTAATTTTTCAATGTAAAAATGATAAAAAAATATTATTTTACCGGGTATGGTGCAGGTCGAGTTCATGTAGTTATTATCGGGTCTGGGTATTATTTCTCTTATAGTAGACCCGGGTCTGAACCCGATACTATACCCAAAAGTCTTGTCCAAGTCTGGTTCGACCTGGTCCGAACCAAACCCGAACCATTGACACCCCTCCTTGCATGAGTTTTGTGCAAAATCCATGCCAGTAGATGTGTTTATCATTGCTTATTTACTAAAAAATATGCTTTATATTGAATCAATTTAACAAAAATTCTTGAATTTTAATTAATCAAGTTTTTCTTGTAATAAGTACTCTTGATTTTTTTTTGTGGAGCGAAAACCATATATATCTAAACATAAAAAAAGTTTAAACTAATATATGTTTTCAAATAAATAAAACATAAAGATCACATCTACCGATTTAGATTAAACAAAAAAATGCATACAAGTTTTTTAAAGAGGTCTAAACAGTCTAGGAAATAAATGGTATGGAAGCCGATGAATCTACAGGCTTATGACCTTGTTTCTTAAGAAATCCGTGAAGCAGCGGATACTAAATTTCACTTTGATTCAAACATTCAACATTCTTATATAGATGTTCAACATCACCGATCACATATGGGTGGGTTTCTAATCGGTAAGATTCCCCGATAGGATGTCAATGGGTCAGGTACTCGACCCGTTAGGGTATATCCAAACATGACCAAGTAACAAATTGGCGGGTTTGGGTTTGGGTTTGAGTTTTGCCATGTCACGAAAATAAAATCTCAAACTCGGGCTTGCATAATTTCAGAAATTTAGTTTTATTGAAAATACATATAAAATATTTGGGTTGGGTCCGGTACCCAGCAAAAAAAAAACAGATTGAGTCGGGTACCTAGCCAAAATCATGTCCCAAACACAGGTGCATATTGCTCGGGTCGGGTTCGAGTTGACCCGAATATTATTTGGGTCAGTGCCGAGGACTCGAAGATCCGAGTCCGGACTCGAAGATCCGAGTCCGGACTCGAAGATCCAATTAACCCGACTCGAGTTTCGATTAAAACCTGCAAATTTTTAATGTAAAAATGATAAAAAGTATGGTTTTACCGGGTGCTCCTGGTCTGGTTCATGTAGTTTTTATCGGGTTCGGGTATGGTTTTTCTCATTGTAGACCCGATTAGACCCAGGTCTAAGCCCGATACCATACCCACCTAGGTCCCAACCAAACCCTTTGACACCTCTAGTTGTATTGTGCCCTTTGGACACAAGACCTACGTAGCCTCTGCGACATCGTTTAACCGTTTCATATATTTATATATAATTTTATACTTTATATTCTCATGCATTCCCATGTTTAATTTTTTTTGACAAAACAATTTTTTAAAAAATATCGCGAGTGCACAGATTTCCCCAAGAACGAGACATCTAACTCTAGATATAATAATCACAAATCTCATTAAAAAGATTTTCTTGGCAAAGGAAAATCTCACGATATATATATATATATATTTTGATTTAAAATTCTAAAAATATATGAAAATTATACAAATATAAGAAAACATTAAAAACTATAAAATATAAATATCACACTACTAACGTGACGATTCTCAATAAAAGCATAATATTTTAAAAGACAAGCTATGTTGAAAATATTGCCTTTTCTTAAAGATTATATCGTTTCCTGAAAATCTCATGATAAAATGGTCGATAGTTGTGACTAGGGTGTCAACAGATCGAGTAGGACCCGATCTCGACCCGCAACGGTTCCTATAGTATTAGGGTTTGGTAACAAAGAAGGGGGTATGGTTTATAAAATTTTATATTAAACCTGGGTCAGACCCGAGTTTCGATTAAGATCTACAATTTTTCAATGTAAAAAACTTAAAAAAATATTATTTTACAGGGCCGGGTCTGGTTTATATAATTCTTATCGAATCCAGATATGATTTTTCTTACGAAAAATCTGCTCAGACCCGAATCCCGGTCCGATACCCGTACCACTTGGTAGGATTCAGGTTTGGACCTACCCATTTTACCGGGGGTCCGACCCGTTGATACCCCCTCTTGTACACCCCCGTTCTACAGAATTGACGGCACAGATGAGCCTTTTTTTCCCCATTTTGGAGCCATCCACGATGATGGGTGTCAATGAGATGAAAACTCCCACTGCAACAAGAAAAGGGCAAGAGATCAAGAAAGGCCACTCTTGGTTTGTTGATGGGGGGCGGCGGGGGGGGGGGGGGGGCGCGGCGGCGGGGTTGGTCTGCTTGTGGCCACAACCACTCCAGCCGGACCCACCTTTTTATCACGTCGTTCTTCACGACCGGAACAGCCGAATGAACCACTGTGGAAGCTTGTTGCCTTCTTCCTCAAGTGGCCATTTTCTCCCTCCTCCTCCCCTTCCAACTCTCTCACTCCATTCTAAGTACATACCCCTCCCTATATCTCTGAATCAGTCCCTCCCCATCTCCTCTTTATAGTGGGGAAGTCATGGCTTCTGCCGCTTCAATGACTTCCATCTCTAGATTTGTTCACAAGGATGTCTCTGAATCAGCTCTTAGTACCTCCACTCACAAACACTCTGTTCCCTCTCTAAGGAGGAACACTTTTTGTGTTGGTATGTGTTAAACTTCTTCTTCAGTTTGATGTTGGTGTTGGTTGATTGTTCACATGATTGAGAAAAGTGAGCATGAAACAGGTACAAGAAGTGGGTTTTGTGTGTCTAGTGGTTTGAGAAGCCTTAATGCTGAGGACAATGGTTGGGGTGCTCATCTTGGGTTGGGGACTCCCTCCTTGCTGTTTCAGAGATCAAGGTATGTTGGTCTTCATTCATTCATTCTCCCCTTCTTCACATAAGATCTTTGTTGTAGTTGGTTTTTCTGGGGTTTTTTAAGAAACTTGTTTGAGTGGTATGTAGGCTGTGATGATGTGTTTGATTGGTACTCTGTTTATTATGTTTGAATGGTATTGTTGATTGTATGTTTGAATGGTATCAGATCATGACCATGTAGAAGCTAGAGAATAAAGATCCAAGTTGGGTATCTTGTTGGGAGAAAATGCCTTTAGGCATGTGAGTTGCTGTGCTGCAGAAATCCTTGAGAAATCTCTGGATGGTAATGGTAAGGGTGTGTGAAAAAGAATACCAAACTCAGGTTGCAGAGTGATTTTAACAAATGAGTTGGATTTGCTAGGATATTGTCTTCCCACTAGCAAACAAAAATAAGAAGCTAGCCATTAAGGGTGTAAGCGATTATAGGTATTCTGTCTATCGTTTGAACGATGTTCTATCATATTTCGTGCAATTGATCAAGTGGAGGGGCCAAGGGTTCAGCCGCAAACTGCTACTGAAAATTTGCACTTGAGGTGTTAGCTTGCTGGTTATCTTTATTCCTTGATTGATCGTTCTCAAAGAAGAGTCCTTTCTGCAATGAGTTAATTTGATAATCGATTAAGGGCTAGCAAGTGTTTTCATCATTGGGTAAGCTCCAACAACAGGGTTACAAGTAAAAGGGGTGCATGGATCTCAGGATGCGACCTAGGCATGGTCTAGTGGATAACTGTACTATAGTTAGGCTTGTGATGCTAATCATTTCCTGTAAGACAGTCTGGCTTGTCCACAACCAGTTTAGAACATGTATAAATAGGTCGTGTAATAATTGGGGCCTGGCCTGATTGGACCAGATTCTGAAGGTTGATAGGCCCCTATTGGCCGGGCTCACGTTGCCTAACCTGATCTTTAATCCTAGCTGTGAGTATCAGTTGAATATGGGTTCAATTTGTCCACAAACGAGGGAACAATCAGGACAAGGAACTACATTCTTCATATTTCTTTCTTATATGGTTGGGAAGTGCACAAGTCTATGTTCAGGAAGCGGGATACTTAAACTTTCTAAAGATGTATATTTAGTCCTATAAAAGCATTATCCACCTTAATTGGTGGGTAATATTATTATTTTGGGGGAGGAAATTACCTTTCAAGCAAGGAAAACTGCTGACACGAGTCTTTAAGGGGATACCAGACTCAATAGTTACAAGTTCCAGTTGGTAACATTCACCGTGAATAGTTTCACCTAGAATAGTTTAATAATACCTTGCATTGCATTGCTGACCTCCATAATAAGCACTTTGGTGTGCATTCTCATTAAGGTATCAGCAAGATTCCACCATGCAGAAGATACACCAGGTTCGTAGAATAATGTAGGTTTGAACTGCTAGTTAACCGGTTCTCAACACCTTGCGCACTTGCTATTTTTATTTGCTTCATTCCAAGAGTGGTCAGAGGAGTGAATGAGTTGCAGATGGATTTAATAAAAGGAATGGAGGCTTATAGGTTGCAGTTGGGCATACTCTGTGTGACAGCTTATTTTACTTTAACCACATTCTTTTCGAACTCCATGTGTTGTGTGGCTACTATTGTTCGCAAAACTTCAACTTGAGTGAACTTTCAAAAAGTTAGACACTACGAAGCTGGTGGAGATGGATTATTCTTAGAAATAGAGATAGCTTCCAGTGGCTTGACTAGAAAACATGAGAGAAATGAAATGGAGGAAGTGCTGAAATTATAATTCATGCAGGCTTCATGGTATACTTGGTGAGAACAATGCCCACTTGTTTAAGGAGATGGATTTGCTATTTTAATTACTTACAACAATACAATATTCAAAATGGTTCTCATAATCTGAAGATGGTCCACCCAGAAGCGTATTTCCACAAATTTTGCATGGCAGAGTGCATTAAATAATAAACTCTGACATGCAGTAACAAATGGAATTGTCAATATTAACACGTCAGGTGCCAAGATTCTCATATGATATAGCACTAAAAGTTCATATAGGTACTCCACCAATGGTCAGATCCTGATATGTCAATCATGTGTTAGAAAGTTAAACTATTGCATTTTATCTTGACTATTACATTTTGATTTTTTGCAGCTTCTCAGTGATTATTGCAGAAATCAGCTGTAATAATTGAATTCTTTAATATTTACTGATTCTCAGGAGCCATCAAGGTCTGTGCAAAGCTGAAGCCAATGTTTCTGGAGATATTCCTAGGAGCACCGAAGGTGGAACGAGTCAGTATGAGAGGATAATTGAGTTACTGACAACTTTGTTTCCTGTGTGGGTGAGGTTTTTCTTGTCATTCTGGAATGCATTTGCCACTTTCTGCAATTTGTTTCTGGCATTTTTGGCAGAGATTCTAGTATTAATTTGTCTAAATAATATATTAAACCTTTGGATCCTCATTCTGACTCTACAGGTTATATTGGGGACAATTATTGGCATTTACAAGCCATCTGCGGTATCTTGCTGTACCATTTGTCTCACTAGTGTTAAAAGAAGAGTTTACTTAAGTGCTGTTAATTTTTCCAATTGTATGCAGAGAAAAATCAAATTTATGTTTCAAGTTGCTTGATTCCAGAATTACTTTTTATCAACTTTCAGGTCACATGGTTAGAGACAGACCTTTTCACTGTTGGACTGGGTTTCCTCATGCTTTCTATGGGTCTGACATTGACATTTGAGGACTTCAGACGGTGTATGCGAAATCCATGGACGGTAAGATTCAAAGCTTATACCTATGAAATAAAGTAAATTTACATCAGTGTCAGTTTCCCCACCTCAAAGAAAGGCTGTCAACAGATTGATCTGGTGCTCCTACCTGATGCATTCAACTAGCTTGGCTGTAACTTAAAACAGCTGATCCTGTTAGAGACCAGGTTGAGTTCTGATTGATCAGATTTTTCTCTAATGAGGTTCAAGTCGTATTCCACTGGAAGTATGATAGTTCTGATCCAAAGCAATCCAGTCTGGTGCTTATGATGGGCATGAGACGAGTATGAAGAAACAGTTGTGAAAAAAACATAGATCCATACTTCACTAAACCTTGCAAAGAAATATTTCAAAAATTAATATATACTTTAACAATATTGGATCTAGATCATGACGTGACCTGATCTTGGTCTGAACATGGACTGAGTTTGTTGGTGATCAGGCTGGATGAGGGCTGACTGCCTGGTATAACCTGTTGATAGTCCCATGCCCTTTCTCTGTCCCTCCGCACCACCTCACAACTACACACATGCACTCACACTCCCCCCAACCCCCATATATTTTTACAGGACAAGTTGTTCTATTCTTGCAGGTCGGTGTAGGATTCCTTGCACAATACTTGGTGAAGCCTATGTTAGGCTTTGTAATTGCTATGGTATGTTAATATCTATTCTACTCTAAAAGTAACTAAATATCTCATAACCTATGACGCATTTTCATTTTGCCTGGCATTCATTTGAATAAGAAGTTGGATTTTCGTTTCCTGCAGTAATTTGCTGTTAAACTTGTCTACTTCTATGTTGCAATTCTTCTGGTTGCTGATTGGTGTGCTGGATATAAACAATAATTGGGTATAATCTAGACAAGGTTAAGCAGATTGGGAGTCAGCTAACTTATTCATTATGACGCATTTTACTTCTCTTATTTTGTACTTTCTCTCCATTTCCTCCCTTCTCTTTTTCTATCCCTTTCAGTGACTACTTGTCACCGTTTTTAATGAAAGATATTCTTCCCATTCAAATGTACAAGCTTGTATGAATTGGGCAATCTTCACTTTTCATATTATACCACCATGTGCAAAGTTATGTTTTGGATAATCTCCACTTTTCTTGAATATATATTTTACTGTCATAAAATAGCTGGGTTAAATGCTTCTGTGCTGCTCATTTATATATATGTTATGACTGGATAAGTTTCTTCCATTTGCTGCAGAGGTAGTAAACACACCCAAAGTAGCTGTAAACATCATTATTCATGAATTTATATGACATTGGTTGGTATTAGTGGAGTACTGATCGTAATTAATGTAGTGAAAGTTTGCCATTGTAAAGTATGCATTTTAATGCATGCATTAAATGGATGAGAGAGGCATAGTTTCACAAATGTTGTTTTTGATGCCAAATTTATCTGATTGACTTCATTGAACAGACCTTGAAGCTGTCTGCTCCTCTTGCAACTGGTCTAATTCTGGTCTCTTGCTGCCCTGGAGGGCAAGCATCAAATGTAGCTACCTATATATCCAAAGGAAATGTTGCACTTTCAGTTCTGATGACAACGTAAGTCTAATGTTCATTTCCTCCCAGTTTTAAGGCTTAATGATGAGGAATAATGCTTTTACTGTTCAACATAGATGACTCAATCTATTCATATCTTAAGCTTATGTTAATTTTGAGCTATGTAACTTGCTAATTCTACATGTTCATTTCTTGACATTTATTATCATTATGATCAACTATTTGCTCTTCTTATTTGGCTATTTGCATCATTTAAAATTCATAACTGGAAGTTTTGAGAACTTGTATTCGAGTACTGTTTTTCTACTGCTTTCAACAAAGGTGGTTGGAAACTGAGACCCTGTATTGTGCAATTATTAGACAAATTCATGGGATTTTTCCAAATACTGATGGTTATGTACTTTATATGTGAGATAAATATTAGGAATTCTTCCAAATCAAATGAAGACTGGGAGCAGGAACCCTTTGAAACCAGGTCGACTGTGATGTTAATGGGCACTAGATATATATGTGGATATTTTACTGTATTATTATAGATTAATTGGTGGCAATGTCCTGAAATTTTGTTTACTGTAAACATAATAGAAAGGGAGTACAATCCACGGGTAATCTTGCAGTTCAATCTTCAGATAGATATCTCTCACCTTTTCAGTATTCCTTCTTTTTCTTCTACAAACTAAATGTATTTGTCGCAGTAAGTAAACCTATTTCATTCAAGTGATGTACTTTGAACATGTCTTGCACTAGAGGGATGATGGTTGTTTCTAATTTTGTTTATATTTTGCACCTTGTATTTGAAAGTACAAGCAAATTTGTTTACTTGATTAGGAACCTAGAACTTATTCATAGGAATCCAAACATTATTCATATATGGAGGAAATTGCCTTACACTAAATCTAATTGATGTGTAGCTCTAACTGTTTTCTCAGAAAATTGTCTACTTATATGATATCGTTTCTACCATCAACATTATTAGTGTTGGGGCGGTGGTATAGATTTCATGCTGTTTTTTTTTTATCATGTCTTGACATTAACTATTATTTCAACTTTTTCAACATTTTCAAAAATTTTGTTGGTCTAGCATTCTGCTGAATCTCTAGTAATTGATGAGGATATGCGTTCTTTTGGATTTCCAGGTTTTGATGGGGTAAGGGGGGCTGGAATCTGTTGGAGTGGAGTGTGGTGTGGCCTTGGTTGTACACATAGTAGTGAAAGGTTGTTATTAGAAGGTGATTCACTTTCTGACAGGGGATACTCCGTTTTGCCTCCCACTCCATATCCCCTTATATACGTCATATTGAAAACTTCACAAAAATTGCCTTGTCTCTCTCTCTCTCTCCACAGTTGTATCCATGTGACATAGCCTAGAAACTTTTGGGTTTTGTTCCCGAAATTGGATTCCAATCTGATATTGAAGCCTAAGCTCCCTGCGTTGATAGGACTTGGATCATCTGATTTTGATGTGCAAGCAGGTTTTTTGAAGTTTGAATAAATTCAACTGCCCACAATTTTTTAAATTTCAAACCTTCAAAGATTGTGTTTTTTTGTCGAAGAAACATGATCCAATCATCCAAGTGCCAGCTCCTAGCAAATTGACCATGCCAAACATGTCTGTGTGGTCAGATCATTGGAAAACCTTATGTTAAAGCAACATTATCACATGGGTTGATTCAGCACAAGGTTAGTTTATCATACATGAAGATTAGTATATTTTCTAGTTTTTTTTTTATGTGGATGGGAGAGTATAGTGTGATCATGCGTAGAAGCTGAATATAAAGAGCTAGTTGGAAATGAGAAATTATCTGTCAAAAGTTCAGTTGTAATCATTGAAATAAAGATTAAAAAATCTAGTGTATTCTGATATGTACATGAGCTTCTGTCAGAAGTCTTGTTTTTCATGATTGAAGATGAAAGATTTGTGCTTTGGCTTTGATGGCTAGTTACAGTGGCATTTCTTGGTCTCTTGAACATGTCGGGACAAGATTAACTGTTTGTATTATGCAGTTGCTCCACAATTGGTGCCATCATTATGACCCCTCTACTCACAAAACTTCTTGCTGGCCAGCTTGTTCCAGTTGATGCAGCTGTAAGATATGCATACCTGAGTACTAAATTTTCATAATTAATGATATCTTTTTTTTTATTTGCAAGCTTGCCATATGTAACTGCAGTGATCTGTTTTAATGGATAAATTACCTGCTATTGTTGTGAAGTTTTTCATCTGTTAATGGACTCTCACATTTAATGTCTGACTTTAAACTGTTCTTTTGACATGCAGGGTCTTGCAATTAGCACATTTCAAGTTGTTCTAGTGCCTACAATCGTTGGAGGTAATGGAAAGGTTCCCACATATCCATAAATGTATGCAAGATACTTATACACATTTCTGATGTGAAAGCCAGCTTGCTAATATCAGTTTCTTCTCAGTGTTGTCACATGAATACTTCCCAAAATTTACGGAGCGTATAATCACTGTCACACCGTTAGTAGGGGTCATTTTGACCACCCTGCTTTGTGCTAGTCCTGTAAGTAGACAAATGCTAGTAATAATTTATCCTATAACGATGGAAACCTTCTTTTGCTAGAAAAATCACAAAATCTAGTTCATTGCCTCCCAAACATTCATTATTTTCTGTAGTATATCTTTATCACACAACATTAAATTCCTTCTTCTGGATAGATTGGACAAGTATCGGAAGTCCTGAAGGCTCAAGGAGGACAGTTGATATTACCTGTAGCACTTCTGCATGTTGCTGCCTTTGCTCTTGGTTACTGGCTTTCAAGATTATCATCTTTTGGTGAATCTACATGTCGGACAATTTCTATTGAGTGTGGGATTCAGGTAATTCAATTCATTATAGGTTACTGTTTCCATCATTCTGCTGTTTTTCATGTAATTGCTGAAAGACAGTGTGAAGAAGAATCATTTCAGTGAGGCCCTCTCTATCATCAGAGTTGTCATCTAGAAAGCTTCATTGTTTTTATAGTTGCTTCATTTTTTCTTAGTATTATGTCTTGCTTCATATTTTTATTATAGTTCTTTCCTGGAGTCCATTTCCTTTTTAGCCTTCAATTTGTAATATTCTTTCCAACTGATGACTCACCTGGTCTATTTCAAATGTACAAACTTGTTTGAATTATTTAAGCATAATTGTCCTGGCGCTCTTCATATTTTAAAAGTCCAGCCCCTAGGAGCGTTTCTGTATAGAAACACACACAGCTGAGAGAGAGAGAGAGAGAGAGAGAGAGAGAGAGAGAGAGAGAGAGAGAGAGAGAGAGAGAGAGAGAGAGAGAGAGAGAGATGGTAATGGACTGCCCACCTAATCTGGCCTCCAAAAAAGGTGATCTCTTTCTTATCATGTAGCTAGATGGGTAAACAATTTTTTAAATTTTAGTTACACCTTCTAATCCTCATTTGTATTTCTGGTAGAAATGAATTTAGCTGAAGAAAAGGCTTATACCCTGCCCAATATTCCTATCTCCAAAAGTTTCCATGAATATGCTTTTCTGATAAGAAATATGTCATGGATAAAACAAGTTATTAACTTTTCTAAATTGAACGTGAAAGACAAGGCATGTTATGGTTTCGTTCCATTTTAAGATGCCTGTCAAAAGTACATGTTCTGATCACTTGCAAGTCACTTCTGTAGAGCATTCAAAGCTTCTCTAACAAGTTACATGCTGTGGGTCATGCCTTGAATTCTAGACTTGCTCTGATCCATGACCCGATCTGAAAATATTTTGGTGACCGTACAATGAGAATTTTCAATGGGGGTTTGTGGTGGTGCGGAAGGATCAGGCTGTCAAGCCCGAGACTGGAACCCACCACAAACCCCTCCTGGGGTGCAGTGGCGGAGCCTCCGTGGTAAGGACCTGTCTAGTTTTGTGACTTTCCCTTTCGTATCGGCTAAGGTTTTATGCCCTTCGTCATATATATAGCCGCCTCCTTTTAAGTGTTGGGTATGAGAGTTTTGGGTGTATTAGGGATTAGCCTTTGTATTTCCTTGAATTTGCTAGCGGATTTCTTGCTCCTTCGCCTGTGGACGTGGGCCTGAGTGCTGAACCACAAAAATCTTGTCTTCTCTTATTTTCTCCTCTTTGTCTTGTGATTTGATTGGTTTCCGTTGTAGTTTTGCATAACAATTTATGTATTTGTTCTGATTCCAGAGGCTTCTTATTGGGTATTACATGCAAATGACTCGATGTTTCTCTGTTATTTTTTGACAGAGCTCTGCACTTGGATTTTTGCTTGCTCAAAAGCACTTTACTAATCCTCTGGTTGCTGTGCCCTCTGCCGTGAGCGTTGTCTGCATGGCTGTAGGATTCTAATCTTATTCTAAAATTCCATCCTTTTTCATTAGTTCATTAGTTGCTTCATTAAAGTGATTTTGGCTGCTCAATTTTATTGATTTGTCACAGCTTGGTGGGAGTGCACTTGCTGTCTTTTGGCGAAACAAGCAAATTCCAGCTGATGATAAAGATGATTTCAAAGAATGAACCACTCGATTTTATGCATCTCTTGGCAAAAATGAATTTGGCTTTTATGCTGGTATATGCCATTCAGAAGTTTTACTCTTGGTTTTATTTTCTAGAGCTAGCAGGGCCTATCTTTGGGTTTCCAGAGGGTCCATAATTTTTGCTTCACTGTGAATTTGGACGCTTCAATGTTATGTTGGACAGATCATTGTGATTAATCAATCTGAGTAATTATTAAAAAATTCTAGTAAGCTCTCAGATCACTAGTAATTGAAAATATATTTGTTTGGATAGCCAAGAGCTTTCTCGCTTACCAAGTTCATTGGCATAAAACCCCAAATCACTTTTGCCTACTAAGGATTTCACCCAGCTTTGGTCTCGCGGCTAAGGATGTGCATCCGTGATTTCAAACGAGTGGCATCCCGTCAACTTGGTGACATTCACGGGTTCCGCTCTCCCTAATGAGATGAGTGTTATGAGATGATTTTTTAATGTTTTCTACACGTACACAGTGCTCTCTCTCTCTCTCTCTCTCTCTCTCTCTGCATGCCAATAGTCCAGACCTGACCTGAAGTATGGAATTCATCTTTTATAATGTATGGGATAAAAATCAATCTGGACCTTGATTTGGCCCAAGTCAGACCCGACCCTACCACTTCACAACCTGGATCCAATTTGGAGAACCAAATGGCCCAGAGGTGTCATAGATGTGATTTTGCCAACAGAACTGGGCCCTTGCATCAGATGTGAGGTTGTGAACTTTCTGAGATCATCCTCATGTGCGTTAAGAAAGTTAAGTTGTAGCTGGGAAACAGCCCAGGGAATGCCTGCCACCATGACAAAACCACATGGGAAAACGGTGCACACACACACACAGAGAGAGAGAGAGAGAGAGAGAGAGAGAGATTTTACCTGGTTCCATTTCTCGGTACTTAACTTGCAGTACCAATGACATAAACAAACTCCAAGTAGTCTCTCCTAACACTAAAACCTAAGGCAAAAGAAAAAGAAATAAAAGAGCAGAAAAGCCCAATGAAAACTACTACACCTCAAACACTATCCAACAACTTGAATCCGAGAAGACCCTAGAACTTAAGGGTGATGTCACTGCCCGTACTCTCACCATCTTCTTCCTCCTTACTTCTCAACCTGGCCCTCCTCCTTAAAGACAAGCCTCTTCCCATCTCTCTCCCATCCTCATTTTCGGTGCTCTCTCCTTTCCAGCTCCCGCACTCTGACTTGCCATCTTCTTCAATGCTCTGTGATCGCTCACCTCCTGTGCTAGAGGGAGGTGAGCTACGCGAAGTCGAAGACCTCTTATTGTTGTTGTCATTGCTGCTGCGGCTGTTGTTATTATCATTGTTGTTATTATTGTTAGTAGTAGTTTGTTGTTCGCGATAAATGTGGCAGAGTTGGTGACGGGTAGGAGGGTTTAGTTGAGTGCAAAACTCCTGAGGTATGGGGGAAGGATGGCAGTAGTGAGCTGGTGGTGGTGGCATTGGTTGTGCTGCTGCTGCCGCGATAGTGGCACTGTATATGCCTGGTGCAGCTGTTGTGTACTCTTGTGGCACCCATATCCCACCAAGAACAACCAGCTGAGGTGCTGGAGATGTCACTGCCTGTGGGGTGGGGCTTGGCCTCCTTGTGTGAAGTCTGTACTTCTGCATATTATAGAATAAAGAAGATCAGTGGAGTCTACTTGTGGAAAATGCCATGAAGGCACTAGATTGTATGCCATGGGGAGGACATATCATGTCATATTGTACTAACCATTCATCGTTAATATTCAACCGCTACCGTGCATCTCACTTGAAAACAATGAGAATGGAGTTCACGCACATGGCACATCGCCATCACGTGAGATGTGTGGTGGGGACTGAATATAACTGATGAATCGGTTATACAATATGACCTGATCTGTGCTCCTGCTTGGGCATCACTCAAATACATGGCAAGTTCATGAATAACAAAGTTCTTATTATCAAGTTCATGAGGCCCAACTTTGCTGTATTTACTGATAGAAACCTTGTAGTTGTGAACTTCACTGTTTCACATGATAATTAGATTGAGCCTTATAATCTGGATGCAGCAAATAATGCACACCAGCAGTAATACCTAGACTTGACATTAGAAATATCAGTTATCAATGATTTTTCCAACATTCTAGCTCACCAGGTCAACTCATACAGTGTTATCATTCATAAATGTTCTTTATGCAACCAAGGGCCAACTTTTCTTTCTAAACCGAAAAAGCTAAAACTAAAGGGTTGTGCATCCTAGATGAGTTTTGACAATTGAACTTCAGGATCCCGTTTTACATCCACAGACTGTTCTCGTTTTGTATTTTTTCTATCCACCAGCAATTTTGGCATAAAGAACATGTCACAGGGACACACACTGACATGTACTATTAATATTTTAATATTATTTTAATGATCAATATTAAAGTATAAAGAAATAGTTTTTTATTGACTAAAAATTCAAAAATACCATGTCCTTGTGTCTGATTTTTCAAAACATTTTCAAACTTGTGTGTCGAATCCTCGTCACACGTTCTCGTGCTGTCTTTGTGACATAACATAAAGATGATCAGTTTTGAACAAGCACACACACACACATACATGCAGACATGCAAACCGAATCTTACATACTAAAACCGCTTAGGGCTAAGAGCTCACCATTAAACAAGCGTTCTAATTTAGTGGAGCCCTAGTACTGTAATGGTCAGTTTAAAGATAATCTCTTTATAATCACTTTCAGGCACGCACTGTACATACACATAGGGTGCTTCTATGGTGGTACCAGACTACCAGTTATTGTGGTACACACTTGATTTACATATATCTATGCTCCAAATGCAAAATCTAACATTTCGATCATGCTTAGCATGTTCTATTCAATATTTCAATGCGTTAAAGTTGACTGAAATACGATGTTTTATACCATTTCTAGAGCCTTCTTAGTTTCATGAATTGCTAGCCGTTGATTTTCACTTTCTCAAAAATAGTATCTTACAATGTATTAGACATGATAAAACCTTTTAACATAATAAATAAATCATGTTAAACACATCTGTGTGGTTAGATCTACCATTTGGTGGCTAGATCCATATAAATAAGAGTGTACGAACGGTATGGTATCATGGTACCATCCATGCGTGTCTTTATATATATATATAAAGAGAGAGAGAGAGAGAGAGAGAGAGAGACCTGTAGATGACTTTTCACCTCATCATTGGTTAATCCATCAACCTTCATCAGCTCACGTATCTGCTTCGGGGTGGCAGCTGGATTCAAAACATACAACACATTACATGCTAGGAAATAATTACAAAATGAAATCATATCCGAATTTAGAAAACAAGTTGAAGATCTCTCTCTCTGCACACACACACACACACACAAATTACCTTGAGAACCACCTAATTGCTGCAAAGCATTCACAAATCTCCGGTGTAGATCGGGTGACCAACATCTCCTTGGCTTCCTATGAGTCTGCCCTGTTGTCTGCGCCTCGTTGGCACCCTTATCAGTTGCTGCAGAGACTCCCCCACCCACACTTCCACCTCCATTACTACAATTACTTTGATTTGGATTCTCGCCGGCCTTGATTCTCGAGATTGGAACTGCCAACTCCACCAGTTCCGGCGGCTTAGGCTCGTCATCATTCTTGTCACTGGAAGCAAGTGCTAGATCAGGCAGTTGGGACCTCAAGGCCTGAGTTGCAGCATTCCTTTCTTTGGAGAAAGGAAGAAAAGCACCTCCAATTCTCTGTTTAGTATCCAAAGCCAGCTTCGAACTCACAACTAGACCATGCTCGGATTCTATCGAAACAGGTCCTTGGTTCTTGCTCCCATCACTGGCTTGGCTCCACATCTGAGCTGTGGCCATCCAATTGGCCTTGCCGGCAGCAGCAGCGGCAGTTGTGTCGACGGTGTCGATGCTCTTTTCAGATGTATCTTGATGCTTGAGAGGTATGAATTCCTCCAGAACTGGCCTTGAATTGTGATTCATTTGGCATGCTGCTAATTGCTGCCTGGAAGCTTCCATAGCTGCATGATCACACATGACATGAAAGCACAGTTTGAGATTGAGTGTTACTCAGGCCAAAGAAATGATTGCTCAAACTTCCAAACCAAACACCAGAACATCCAAGCCAGACAAGAATGTATATAATTATTTAGTCAAGGCAGATCAGGTCATATGGCATATTATGCACCACTATCATATCTTGACCGACGATATCGAACGTTCAGATTGTGATGGGATGGCTCACGGGTGGCTTTCCTTGAGATTACCGTTTAGTCCAGTTTTTCTTCTCGAACTACTTCATTAATTGGAATTCCACTGACAATTCTTTTCTTCCATCGATCCCACCCAGTTAACGAACGTTGAAACAGATGAAGAATCACTTATATTCAAGAATATAATCGATTCTTTAAGTCATCTGTTTCAACGTTTGCTAATATAAGCGATTCTTCAAGTTCATCTGTTTCAACGTTGGGATGGAAGAAAAGAATTGCTAATGGAAGGCCAATTAATGAAGTAGTTCCAGAAGAAAACTAGTTTGAACAGTACGATAAGAAGAGGTTCCACGTTGAATGCTAGAGAGAGAGAGAGGAATTGTGCACAAGATTCAATGAAGGGAAAGACGTCTAGAGGCGCCAGATTGATTGCTTTACACGTTTAACATTAACATGGGAAAGGAAGAAGAAAAAAACTGTGGTACCATCATTGAGCAGTTGCATGCAAAGAGGGAGTTCACGTTTGAAGGCATCGATCTTGAGGCGCTCTTCTTCCAGTTGGCTGATGAAGTCTTCTAGCTTATGGGTCTTGTCCAATTCATCACCAAATGACTTGAGGAGAAATGAGAAGCTGCATGGTTTGTTCTCTAAGCTGAATTCAGAAGGAGGATTCATCTCTCTCTCTCTCTCTTCAATTTTTTGTTGGCAAAGTGGTCATGTGTTGTGGATTATGTTGAATGTAGAATAAGAGAAGGAGCTTGGTAGGATGCTGGGAATGAATGGAATATGAGAGGACGAAGAAGAGGATATCGGGGATCGATCGCCTTTAAGAGAGAGAGAGAGAGAGAGAGAGAGAGAGAGAGAGAGAGAGAGAGAGAGAGAGAGAGAGAGAGAGAGAGAGTTTAAAGAATAAAGTAAGGCCTGGGAAAAAAGAAAGCGATAAAGCAAAGGATGGTAATTTCTTTGAAACAGCAAAGCAAAGAAAAGGGTTTAACATGGATGAGGATGAGGAATCAAGTGACTAAACCATGTGCACTTCCTCTTGCCTCGTAGAAATTGAAATCTTCTTCATTTTACACATGAAACTTTATTTCCATGTTTATTTTATTCCCAAACAGTTGGTCTGTTTTTTTTTGAAGAGTATTCCCAAACAGTTAGTCGAGAAAGATCTTTTTTTTAGATCAAGAAAATTAAGACCATTTTCAAATTTATATTAGTAAAAAATTGGTCATATTTTGAGCTTAAACCTTTAATGATATGGATGACCACTAGGTGAGGGCTTGATTAACTTAGCCTTTTGATTGTAACATGAAGTCGCTCTCTCTCTCTCTCTCTCTCTCTCTCTCTCTCTCTCTCTATATATATATATATATATATATATATATATATATATATATATATATATATATATATATATATATATATATATATATATATATATCAAAAATTCAAGTGTGTGTGTGAATAAATATAGTTTGAAACGTCAAAATGATCTACAATCATAGTTTGAAATGGCAAATGATACCATGGCGACTTTCAACATTGAAAAAACTAATTATTTTGGATTTCTATATTTTAAAGTATAAATGAGACCATATAAATCAATAGGTTGTCACAATGTGGTTTATCACAACATGATGAAATAGTCTCAACCAAACAAACGTGGTTTATCACAATGTCATAGTCTCAACCCTTAGCTAGGGATTTGTCAAAGCAGATAATATCAGTACACGATGAAATGACATAACGTTCTTGGTAATGCTTGTCACTACATTTATATGATGGCATAATAACAATTCTCTTGATATGTTACATCCTATCATTCCTAGTCCAAATGATGCTGTAGACATAGTTTTCTCAACTTTTTTAGAAAATATTGGTATTTTATCCACATCCACTGATCTTCATCGGGAAGAGTATTCCAAAATGTATCATAAGGAAACAGTAAAACTAAAAGGAGAAAAAGAGAAAGCGAGGGAGAAAAAAAAAAGAAAAGAAAAGAAAAGGTGGGAATCTTGGCCTTGTGCTTATGACTTTAATGAAGTGGTGACGAAGGTAGGAAGATTCTAGTGATCTTCGAGAATTTTTGGTGGCCAAAACTGCATCGAATTCTCTGTGCAATTATTGGATTTGATTTGTTGTCATTAAAACTCAAAAGAGGGAGTCTTGATTTGCAAGCCTCCAAAGCCAACCTTTTTCTCTGCATAAGATTCCTCCCATTTCACTCGCACCGTCGGTTAGAGAGAGAGAGAGAGAGAGAGAGAGAGAGAGAGAGAGAGAGAGAGAGAGAGGTTCACTGCGTCCCGTCCCTCCGCTTCACATGGGGCCCACCATCACGAAGCACCACCATACAGGGAATCCCTACCAGGCACGTTCCCACATATTCCCCTTGTGAATATCCCTTTTGTCTGGGGTTTACCAAAGAATATTTCTTCTCTTTGGAAGCACAGGCACCAAAGGGTTCACATGCACCTGTAAGTGGTGGGGGCTGTCATTGATGAATGGAGTCTGAGTTGGATCCGAACAATCTAAGTACCCTACTTTGGAGATGTTTAGGAAATGACCAAAAGTATGCTTTTGTATTTCAAGACTTGAGCTTGATCGTGTTGTCACACACACACACACACACACATATATATATATATATAGGAAAAAGAGTAATGTGCTGGGAGTCGGTCCTGCGCAGTGCGTCTGTTTGATTTTTTTTTTGTGTTTTTACCTTTAGCGGCAGTTGTGACTGCCACTAAATGGCTCTTTCTACAAAAAAAATTGCACGGCAGAAAAGCATCCGATTTTTATAGGATGCTTTGAGTGTTTGATGATACACTCATTATATATATATAGAGAGAGAGAGAGAGAAAGAGAGAAAATTTGTTCATGTAGATAGTTCAAATGAGTTTTTCTTTTATTCTTTTATTCTTTTTCATGAAACTAACCAAGATGATCTATATATTTAAGTTAGTGGGAATCCACACTTAGATCGTCCGACTACAATACATAAACACGATTTTATAAGCTTTGAAAAAACAAAGGACTACAATGGGCAATATTTCCTCCGCTAAATTTTTTTTTTCTTGAAAAAACATGATCAAAGAAATGACCCCAAGCATTTGGACCATGTTAAATCCATCTATGAGGTTTGATTCGAGTCAACATGATCCATGCCTATGATTTCCACCTCATTCAGACGGTCAAATGTTTATATATATATATATATATTTGAAAATAACTCGGACGGAATTTAAACCTAAGATTCCCGAATTATAATAATGCAACATAAATAATTTATTTAAAGTTGAAAATAATTCCATGGAATTAGAACCTTCAAACCTAAGATTTCTCAATTATATTAATGCAACCTAACCATCCAGCTATCTGATTATACCCAGTCTCACTAATGGTTAGCAATATATGAAATGGCAAAAAATCATTAAAACATCGAATACATGATTAAAAAGATTTTGCAATCAAGGGTTTTTATCAACTGGAGGCCTCCCAATGCATGGCCAGTGATTTGGGAGGGTGGGGGAGTTTCTTTGGCCTTGGCAAAAAAAAAAGTCTAGAACATTGTCTATATGAGAACTAAACCTATCCAAAGTAGTCATGAATTGGTTGTGTATTGTTTGCTTGCTGTTTGTGTCCTTTACTGGATTACATCTGCATATGCATATTCTGATCCATGCACAAGGTCATCGTTGAGGGATATTATAATTTGGTAATTCTCACGTGTTGGCTAGAGATAAAAGGGAAACATTTTCACATGATCAACCCCAAGAGTCAGCTCACCCAATATGAAATTTGAATACTTAAAAATTTAGATTTCATAATATTAATGTCTGAATCCACAAATCAGACTTTGGCAATCTTGAATCATTCTCTTCAGCCCATAGGAACTTGCATTAGCCCCTCAGCTTATTCCAAGTAGTTTTTGGCTAAGAAGACATTTGCTTGAGATAGACACCACTCAAGTAAACTTTCACATCTCTCTCTCTCTCTCATATTTTATCCATTATTTTCAGTTAGCAGACATTGAGAAGTTCACCAAGCTTTTTTGCCCCTAAAAAAATAGGGGTTGAGAGCACTTAGCAAAGTTATTGACATACCCTTGGTGGCGTCAAATCAGCGAAAGACAAGACTATGGTATTTCAAAATTGAGATGATATTTGCTACGAACATTTGTATGCACAAACGGCCGCCATCGAGGCCTTGCCGGGAAAAAGAAAACGCCTCTGGATCACCATGGTGCAAGTTGTTTTGATCTAATCGGAATAATTAGATGGATTCAGCACGGTCAAAATAGCAGGGATTTGTTTTGAACTATGTTTTTGATGAAAAATCATGATTTTATGACCCAGGAAAGTGTCTCACACAGTAAGCCGTGAATTTTGCTAAGCCTTATAAGAACCTACTAGTATATCATAATCTAACAATTTAAGATCTGATTCACTCTAAGAAAAACATGTAGATTACATCTGTAAGATTAGTTTCATGAAAACAACTAAAAAATACCAACAGGGGCTCCGTTTGTCTGGCAGGAGCAGATTCGAAGCCCAATGGTGTAGTTGCATAACTGGTAGGGGTCTGCCTGACCCGGGCTTTCTTTGTCGAAAATAAAACAACTAAAAAAAAAAAAAAATTAGAGGCGTTCGTACCTACAAATGACTACCGCAAATACTATCCCTCAAAAAATTTCAAGTGCAAAAAGATTTAGGGCACTTTTGATACACGCCACTGAGTGAGACACAACTTTCATTGAAAAAGCCCCCACGAGGGAAGCTCTTTCCCTTTGGGGGGGGCGGGGGGGGGGGGGCGGTTGTGACTCCATTTAAGCCACAACCACGCATGCATCCATGCGTGCATGTGCATGTGTGTATGAGGGTATGCATACGCGCATGAGAGAGAGAGAGAGAGAGAGAGAGAGAGAGAGAGATCACATAATATAATAAGGATTATTCAAAAAAATAATATGATAAGGAACATTACTTGTGGTCTTTTGAATGATGAGAACTATTATTCCCCATGAACACTTATGGGATATGCATGTACCATCCTTTTCTCTCTTCCAAGTCAGAGTTAACAGAATCGCCAAGATGCCCCTTTACAAGTAAAGAAAAAAATAGAAAAAGCAAAAGTTAGATATTTGGAGAATAAATGTCGGAAGGTGAGCAATATATTTTAACGTGTGGTCGTGATAAAAAAAAATCAAAGCATCTTATCTAAAAGGGAGATTCTAACTTGCCTTGCCATAGTTCTTTTGGGAAAAATACAAAAATAAAGAATTTTTGATGTCCAATGGAGCCATCTTTCAACTTTATAATGACGAAAACATTTCATGCTACCAAAGTGAATTGGAAGGGCATCATTTTCCTTTGTAGCTAGGCTGTAGGTCCACAGGTTAGACCTATTTTGTCAACTTTATTTTTCCTTTATTTTTTCTTGAACAAGCTATGTAGGACTGGAAAACTAGACAAGCCGCTTATGGGCTCATTACTCAACTTGTGTTCAGATAGATCGTAAAGGGTTCATTCAAACTAGTGAATAGGTCGGCAAGCGGAACATGAACCATGAGTGTGTTCGGCTCAGCTTGGCTCGTATAGGCTAATTAATTAACTAGTAATAAATATATTTTATATCATAGACTATATATGATTGAAGCATTTGGCTTGAAAACAATAAGTTTACAGTTCAAATCCTGTTGGTTACAACTTTGAGAAAATGTGTTTATTTTGTAAATAAGCTAGTTTGAGCTTGGCAGGTTTAAAGTCCAAATTCTATCATTTTCACAATTGAAAAATGTATTTTTCTCTTTTTTGTTAAGCAAACCAGTTCGAGCTTGATTCATTTTCCATGAGCTCGAGCTTGACTTGGCTCACCAAAAGAATGAGCTAAGTTTGAACACCCTCTGTTCGGTTCCTTCATCTGGCTTATAACCAGCCCTAGTAGTAGGGATGTTGGAAGACCAATGCCCTTGTTTGTGCTTAATTTATTCTTAGCATCCTCAATAAAGAAAGAACTTTAAGGTCAGGTGTAGTATCTAAGGTGATAAAGAAAGAGGAACATCATGTGCCAACCTAGAAGTTGGTAGTATCCCTTTGAGATATCCACACAATTTGGGTCTACGAATGCTAGAGGCCATCTAGATTGGCAAGATGGAAATGGGCTCCGGTAAATTAGATGAAGTTGTGATCTACCAACTTTAATTAAGATTGATTAAAATATAGCATACATTTCTGCATTCAAAGTAGATACTACATGCTAAGTCTTCTACTTTTTCTCTATTTCCAAAAACTGGTCCCTCATCGTACCTTTGGACAGCAAGTGCCAATTGATTTTCAAACTAGCAGAAGTGAAAGAGAATAGGTGTAACCAGTACCGGATCCACTATTTTAGATCCAGATCTGCATGGGCAAAATGGAGACGCTATTATCACTCAAGAAAATGCCAAGAAAGTTCTGAAAGATAAAAGATAATCTTGTATCAAGGAAAGATCTCACTGTTAGGAAAGATGAGAAGGGCAACCTATTATCAAGGAATGGTGAAGAAGGGGAACACAAGCTTACTTCTATTGAGAAGGGAATGATGGTGACCAGTGATGGGGGAAGCGGCATCCTGCTTGAGAGCCGAACATCAAGAACTTGCTTGGTTGATTGAGGAGTGGAGGATACGTCAAAAGGTACGATGGTGTCAAAGATCTATAATCCAATGGCTTCCGGAAGGTGATCACAATGCCCGCTATTTCGCTCATTTGCTTCCTCACATAATAGACTAAACCGTATTTCATCAATTGCATCACGATGGGGATCATCTTCTTGGGAACCATCTTCTTGGGAACCATCTATTAGAATTCATGACCCAATGTTTTGAAGCACGGTTCCAATGCACAGTACTTTGACCAATGGTCTCCTTCAATTACCCACTCTAGAAAATGAACAAGTGAGGAGGGTGGTGTGGGCGATGTCTTCAGGTAAGGCTCCCAGTTAAATGGTTTTCCCATTGAAGGATTTAGGGGTATTTGGGAGGCTTATGAAAATGATGTTTTGCTTTTTCTTTAAGAATTTCACTCCAATCCACCTTGCCAAAGGCACTTGGAAGGTTCATCACAGTGCTTATACCCAAGCATAGATTCGGTAGCTCCATTGATAATTTATGACCCATTGCACTATTTGGAACTATCTACAAGGTCATCTCTAAAGCTTTGGCCATGCGCCTAAGATCAGTGGTCCCAAAACTTATATCAAAGCACCAATATGCCTTCATCTCGAGTTGTAAATTACACGATGGATTCATCATAGCACATGAAGCAGCCCATGACATCCACTCCACTCTCATGAAGGCCTTCTTACTTAAGCTGAACCTCACTAAGGCGTTTGACATGGTGAGGTGGGATCTTTTGTTTGCATGCATGGAGAAAATGAAATTGGGAGTGAAAGGGTGTAGCTGGGTACAGGAGCTACTACGCATATCATCTACGACAATCAACATCAACAGAATGACATGTACGTTCTTTAACTTGCACGTGGGGGTTCTGAATTCGGAAGGTGGGTAGGTGGAACAAAGCACTTCTCATGAAATGGTTATGACTGGTTTTAACTCTTGACAAGCCATGGGTAGAGGTCATTGAACACAAATACAAGTTGCACGGTTGGCCATGGGGTTGGATCGGGGGGTGTGAAGTGGGCTATGGGTTCAGATATATGGAAGGGGTTAGTTAAGCTACTACCTGACTTTAATGGATACAATACATATCAAGGTCGGTAATGGCTCCACCACAAGGTTTTGAAAGGATGCTTGGATCAATAATGGCTGCCCAAAGGATTCATACATGGCACTGTATTGGGTGAAAAGGGGAAAAGCGGAAAAAATCATCTCTTATTGAAGCGATTGCTTTCGTTGGAAAATCATACTTAGAAGGAACCCATCACCATTAGTGTTCACCCAATGGATCAGCCTCATGAATGACATAGCCCGGATCAGGCCCTCCCCTACCTTAGACGCCCCATGCTGGAACCATGCTTCGGACGGCCTGCTTAGCATCTCCACATGTTACAGAATGATGAGCGCCCCATCTGCTCAATGGCTCCCCATCGATGCACTTTGGTACCAGGCATACCTAGTTTGGGGGTCCATTACAGCTTGGACTATACCCTTTGACAGATTGCTTACCGATGTGCTAACAAAACGTGGTTTAACAATGGACTGTCGATGCATCTTATGCCATTGTAGCGAGGAATCCTTGTTGCACTTATTTTGGGGGTGTACATTCATAAAAAACTGCTTCACTATTGTATGGTGTGCAACCCTCCCAAACTGGTATGAGGGGAGGGATCTTCGGTTAGTACTCATTGCCAAGCACATTCACCATCAGGGTCCAAACCGCATTTTCGCTTGGCATTGTTTCATCCTTGTTTTTTGGAGCCCAATCTAGCTCCAAATGGATGCTAGAATTTATACAGATGATTACCAGGATGTGCAGACCATTGTTAAGGCAGCTCGTCCTGAAGTATTTACAAGGTTGTGTTGGCGGGTATTTTAAAATAGAACCTGAATGTAAAATCGACACATACCGGTAGATGCCATGGACAAAGCGATGTGCGGGTACTCGGCGTTCTCCTCAGCCTATCGACACCCATGATGAGCCCATGCCTTCAAGTCGATGGTGAGCAGAGTAGGACCCTTAACCCAATGAAAAAAATGAGGACACCTTGGCTTAACTCATCATGCAGCCTTACCTCTTATTTATAGTGGAGCACTACAAGAAAAATGCGACATAACGACGGATTTTTTCCGTCGCAACTTTGCGTCGGATTAGCGAGGGAATCTAGTATGTCACTAAGATTTGCAATATTGACAGATGTAGCGACTGATTAGCGACGGTACATTTTTGTCGCAAAAAATGCGACGATTGACGATGAATTGGGCGACGAAAGATTTCTGTCGCTACCTAGCGACGACGTCAACGACGAAAATATTTCATCCTAATGACTCCTGTAAATTTACGATGGCTTGGCGACAGAATTATTCCGTCGCCAAAGCCGTCACTAATTTTTGCGTAAATCCCTAACTAAAGCCCTTTCCCCTCTTTTCCTGTTTCCTCTCTCTTGCCCTCCCGATGCCGCCCTCTGCCGCTCGATTCTTTCCTCCGTCGCCCGGCCCGTTGCCCCGCTTCTCAACGCCTTCCTCTGTCGGCCGGTGCATTTTCCGGCCCATCGCCCCTTGTTCCGCCCGGCCCGACGCCTTCCTCCGCCGGCCCTTCTCACTTCCGGCCCATCGCCCCTTGTTCCGCCCGGCCCGACGCCTTCCTCCGCCGGCCCTTCTCACTTCCGGCCCATCGCCCCTCGTTCCGCCCGGCCGGACGCCTTCCTCCTCCGCCCCTTCTCACTCCCCGGCCCGTCGCCCCTCGTTCCGCCCGGCCCGTAGCCCTGCCGACCGACGCCCGTCGCACCCCGCCCGCCGCGTGCTCCTTCTATTTTGTTTCCGACAGGGGGGTCGCCCCCTACCGCGTTCTATTTTTTTCGGCAGAGGGTCGCCCCTGCCGCGTTCGTTTTATTTTTTCCAGCAGAGGGGTCGCCTCCTGCCCCTTCTATTTTTTTTTTCGATAGGGGGGTCGCCCGTCACACCCCGCCTGCCCCTTCTATTTTTTTTCGGGCAGGGGGGTCGCCCTCTGCTGCGTTCTATTTTTTTTGGCAGGGGGTCATCCCCTACCACATTCGTTTTATTTTTTCCGGCAGGGGGGTCGCCCCCTGCCCCTTCTATTTTTTTTCCGGCAGGGGAGTCGACCGTCGCACCCCGCCTGCCCCTTCTATTTTTTTTCGGCAGGGGGTCGCCCCCTGCCGTGTTCTATTTTTTTCGGCAGGGGGTTGTCCCCTGCCGTGTTCGATTTATTTTTTTCGGTAGGGTGTCGTCCCCTGCCACGTTCATTTTATTTTTTCCGGCAGGGGGTCGCCCCCTGCCACATTTGGTTTTTTCCAGCAGGGGGGCGACCCCCTGCCGCGTTCTATTTTTTCCGGCAGGGGATCGTCCCCTGCCGCATTTTGTTTTTTCCGGCAGGGGGTCGACCCTCCTGCCTCATTTGTTTTTTTCTGGCAGGGGGCGACCTCTGCCGCATTTTGTTTTTCCCGGCAGGAGGTGTGGACCCCCTGCCTCGTTGTTTTATTCGGGCAGGGGTCGACCCCCCTACCTCGTTGTTATATGTGGACAGGGGGTCGCCCCTTGCTTTTTCGGCAGGAGGTCGCCCTCCTGCCTCATTTTTTTATTCGAGCAGAGGGTCGCCCCCGTGCCTCATTTTTTTTTTCGGCAGGGGGGTCGCCCCCCTGCCTCATTTTTTTATTCGAGCAGAGGGTCGCCCCCGTGCCTCTTTTTTTTCGGCAGTGGGGCGACCTCTGCCTCGTTTGTTTTTTTCTGTAGGGGTCGCTCTCATGCCTCATTTTTTTATTTGGTAGGGGGACGCCCTCCTGCCGTTTTTTTATTTGGGCAGGGGGTTGCCCCCCAACCCCCTGCTTTTCTGGCAGAAGGGCGACCTTGCCTCAGTGTTTTTTTTTTCGGCAGGTGGTGACTTCATTTTAACACAGTGTCTCTTGCAGATTTCTCAACGGAACCCGCTTATGCCCCGCAACCCGTGGTAAGTGACAAAAACAATGCAAATCGGGTAAATACCCATTGTGAGTAAGTGATGCAAGCGCATCACATGTTATTTAATTTATTGGATGTAACACTTTACTGTTCACACACTCACTTAGTTGTTGATATCTAGGACTGCTTTGTTGGCGTTTGGAGATCATGCTGAGCATGATTTTAATGTATGAGAATAAAAATGTTCTTATTTTTGGAGTACGGATTTCATGCTAGGCATGGTAGTAGTTAGCAGGATATTGAAGTGTGTTTGTTGCAGGTACATGTGTGACATTTGTTTGATATGAATGATTTCGATGTATTGCAATGTTTAATGTGACTGTATCCATGCTTGCATGTAGTTACTTTCAATTTGATTATGACTTCCATGTTAAATTATAATATAAAAGCATGCTTCAAATGAATGTATCGTGTCATGAATAGTTTGCACATGAAAATATTAAGTTATCAATGCATGCATCATATTCCAATTATTTGAATTATTTGAATGTATTATAATACTTGATGCGAATTATTTGAATGTATTGCATGACATTTTTTATTTGTTAGAATATGGTTCGTGGAGGTTACAGTGGTCGTTCATCCAGTGGTAGACAGGCTCAACCTTCATCTTCATGGGCTCCTTTGATAGGTATATCATTTAACTAATCGGATGCTTGATTAGTTGAAATGCGCATTCTGAGAATTTCTAACATATTTTTTTACAGATGATGTTTCGCCTGTACATGACTCACCTACACCAGTTGATCATACAAGTCAGGAGCCAACACAGGATACAAAATCTTCTCAGTCTGGCACAAGAAGACTCATTCGAATAATGTATATTGATAATCGACCGTAAGTATTTCATTTTCACTTATTGCATATCTTATAAATATTTTATATTGATATTTACTGTGTACCAATTCATGTGCAGCACGAGGTTTGAGCCACAAGAAGTAGTACGCGAGATTAGGAATTCACTTCTTCAACATCTACCAGGATCGGTCGCTCAATGGAAAGAGTATCCAAAAGAGGTGATATACAGATTGTGGTCCTCATTCACAGTATACAGTTGTTTGTCATAGTTAATGTGTTTCATATTTATTTATTTTTTATAGTCATGTCTACTAACTTTCTGAAAATATATATAGGCTTCGAATTGCTTCGCGACTACGGTGGAGGAACATGATGCAAGGAAGGTGTGACAGATGGTGACTGCCAATCGATTTGCAGACATGTTGCACAATATGAAGACTGCAGCAAAAAAAACATCTGGCGGAATAGATGATCCACTACAGTGGAAGGGTCATAACCCTATTACTATCAGGAGAGATTATTGGGAGGGAATGTGCGGAAAGTGGGCGATGGATGCATTTCAAAATTGCTCTGCAAAGGCAGCACAAAATTGAGCGAAAATGCTCGAAGCCCATCTACACACAGGTGGATCAAAGACTTTTGGGAGTCACCTAAAGAAAATGGTAACTCATCAATATATATATATATATATATATATATATATATATATATATATATATATATATATTATCAATTTTATAAGTATTGTTGCAAACCTGTTAACTAAATCTTTTATCATTTAACTTCATAGGAAGCAAAAAAAAAAGGCATTGTACCATATAAGGACGTGTTTGTTGAAACACATAAACAGAATACCACGAGAGACTTTGTATCAGAGAAGGCGAGAACGACAACGATATGTATTTATTCTATTGATAATCATTGTAATATACAAGTTATCATAAACATTGTAATTCTTAATTATTAATGCATACTGTAAACATTATTTTGTAGGAGGCATATCAGCAACAGATGATAGAACGCTATGACGATGACTCTACTCAACATCCATCATTTGATCCTGCAGAATGGGTGACTACAACAGGTGAACCCAAAAAGGGTCGTGTGTTCGGGTTTGGGAGTAATATGAACACCTCACCTATCGTTGCTTCCTCCAGTCACGGCTCACAGACTTCTTCTGTCGATATAAGCTCCAAGCATCCTATTTTTTTCAGTGATGATGTATGCCAGATCGTTAAGGATACAATGCGTGACTACTTCCATGAAACCATCTCCGACGTTCTCCGAGCTGAGTTCAACAGTTTTTTGATAAACAGGAGAACTTCGATTGCAGATGCCTCTCAGGTATGAAAGTTTCATGCGATATATTGCATGTTGTTAGATTTCATATAACTTTGATTGCCTTAACTTAGGTGCATTGAATATAATTTATTTCAGTATAATATGTTTATTGCCTTTGAACACATATACAACACGAGCATGCTATAATCACATATTCAGTTTTTTGACTGCCTTAGAACACATATGAGCATGATAGAATCACATATACAACTTTTTGCCTTTCCTAGAAAACATATGAGCATGGTAGAATCACATATAGAGTTTTTTTTACTGCTTTAGAACACATATGAGCATGATATAATCACATATACAGTTTTTTTACTACCTTAGAACCCATATGAGCATGATAAAATCATATATAGAGTTTTTTTTACTGCTTTAGAATACATATGAGCATGATATAATCACATATACAGTTTTTTGTACTACCTTAGAACATATATGAGCATGATAGAATCACATATAAAGTTTTTTGCCTGCCTTAGAGTACATATAAGCATGATAGAATCACATATAAAGGTTTTTTGACTACCTTAGAACACATATGAGCATGCTATAATCACATATTCAGTTTTTTGACTGCCTTAGAACATATATGAGCATGATATAATCACATATACAGTTTTTTTACTGCCTTAGAACACATATGAGTATGATAGAATCACATATAAAGTTTTTTGCCTGCCTTAGAACACATATGAGCATGATAGAATCACATATAAAGTTTTTTTGACTGCCTTAGAACAAATATGAGCATGCTATAATCACATATTCAGTTTTTTGACTGCCTTAGAACACATATGAGCATGATAGAATCATATATACAGTTTTTTGTCTGCCTTAGAGCACATATGAGCATGGTAGAATCACATATAGAGTTTTTCTAACTGCCTTAGAACACATATAAGCATGCACATATAAAGTTTTTTGCTTGCCTTAGAGCACATATGAGCATGATCGAATCACATATAAATTTTTTTTGACTGCCTTAGAACACATATGAGCATGCTATAATCAATATTCAATTTTTTGATTGCCTTAGAACACATATGAGCATGATAGAATCACATATACAGCTTTTTGTCTGCCTTAGAGCACATATGAGCATGGTAGAATCACATATAGAGTTTTTCTGACTGCCTTAGAACACATATGAACATGACATAATCACATATAGAGTTTTTTTACTGCCTTAGAACACATATCATTCATGATAAAATCATATATAGTGTAAAATTTATTTCAATATATTTTGTTTATCAATACTGACATTTCTTTTCTTGTGTAGGTTGATGGCGATAATCAGCCTAGTGGAGCTGATGGGGCAGATCAAGTCAATAAACAAGAAGATGCACAAAATCTTAGCGATGATTAGATTAATGTGTTGAATTTGTTCTACTTTTTTTTTTGTTTCGAAAATGTAAATGTTGAATTGTAAATAATTAAAACTTGTGAATTTTGATGTGGAACGATTAATTGTTTTTGTTTCCTTTTATATGTATTTTCTGTGTACTTTGTTTTTTATTCACAGGAACTATAAATTGTACAGGAAATATAAATTGTAGCACAAGAATTTTTTCTCGATATTTAATTTTCAAATATTTTTTTTTAATTTTTTTCTTTGTTTGCGACGGATATATCCATCACTATTTATTATTACCGTTAAAGTTAGCGATGGATTAGCGATAACAGCAAATCTGTCGCCAAAACGAAGTCATCGTTTAGTAACGACGACCTTGCGATGGAAGTTGTCATTCATTATTTCGTCGCAACTTAGCGACGGAACGGGCGACAAATATATGTCATCGCTTATTAGCGTAAAAAAATTCATGATGGAAGATATTCGTCGCTACTTCGACACTAAGCCGTCGCTAATCTGGTTAGCGATGGATTAGCGGCAGATTAGCAACAGATTTAGGTCGTCGCTAATCTACTGGTTTGTTGTAGTGGAGGAAAGTGGGGGGTTACATAATGTGAACTCTTTCACGTTCACGTAATTAACCCTTATCCTACTAAATCTCACTAATTGCTCACTAATTAACCACTCACTAGTGTCAAACCCATTGACACTAAAAGGTACAAAATTGATGTTTATAATGTTATTTTGACTTAATTCTTCATGTGGGTTCGCTTGCTATCCTATATCACAAGAACGAATCATATGAGTCATGTAGATGATCACCTCTTTATGAAATATTATATTTTCATGTATTACAATATAATTCATTTTTAGTGCTTTAGCACGTTAAGATTACCTTTATAAATAGGTTGATCTCTAACCCATTCTATTGGTTCTTTAATATTGTTATTCTGTTATTCATTCTAACCAAATGAGAGATCTTTTATGTAAAATCAATAATACACGAAGCCATAGAGAATCAATTTATTTTTACAAATATGATCACATATAACCATAATGTATTGTCATACATCAGAAGGAACCAAACAGACCCATCCCCCCCCAAAAAAAACCGTGCCACCATCGTATTGCAGATAGCACCGGTGAGGCTGTCGGTGAATCAACGACCCTCAACGGAGGTCATCCTTCTGTCCCAATGATGACCCCCGGCGAAAATCCCCTTCCAATGAAAGGGTTCCTCTATCGGCCACCCGTTCTTGAGGCTAGCCGAAACACCACCGGCGGATGGCGATGCTCTAGTGATCGATCTACATTTGTCAGCGGGCACAGCAAGCCCAAGCCAGCCATCCGCCAACGTAGATGCAGAGAAAAATACGCTGACATCGATGAGCGTTGAATGAACGCTCCCGATGCACCCACATGCACAACAGAATACGCAGAAGTGGGCCCATAACTCAATGTTGGCATGTATTTTAAAATTAGAACCCGAATATAAAATTGACACATACCGATAGATGCCATGGACGAAGCGATGTGCGGGTGCTCGACGTTCTCCTCAGCCTATCGATGCCCATGATGAGCCCAAGCTTTCAAGTCGATGGTGAGCAAAGCAGGACCCTGAACCCAATGAGAAAAACGAGGACACCTTGGCTTAACTCATCATGCAGCCTTGCCTCTTATCTATAGTGGAGGAAAGTGGGGGGTTACAAAATGTGAACCCTTTCACATTGACATAACCTCTACCCCACTAATTACCCACTAACCCCTCATTATTGTCAAATCGGGTCATACTATGGGTTGGACCCAAACCCAAATATCCAACAGGTTGCACTTCAAGTGGCCTAGCATATAAGACTTGCTTCTCTTTATTCCTGTTAAGAGTGACATCTCGCCACTCTATTTCTATATTTGGATGTAATTCTTCTAATCTTATAAATAAATATGTTTCATTAAAAAAAACGAGTTTCTATATTTTTGGGTTGTAATTGTGGTAACATGATCTCTTGTATCACTCCTATATATAATTGAATGATATTTATCAAACTCACGAGAGTGTGTGTTGGTTTCTCCATGGATGTAGGATCGCTTATCTGAACCATGTTAAGCAGTGGTGTTCATATTTTTCTCTTTTCTCTGATATGTTTTATGGTATCAGATCTCCAACGTTGATCATGGATGACTCTGTAAATTTGACCTTTCAGAACAAGAATGACAATGGAAACAACAATCACACCCATATAACTCAAGTCATAACCAGTTTTGTTTCAATGTGCTTGGTAGATCCCCAAATGGTATGAATCCATTTATGCCTTTTACTTCTATTCTTGCAGCCCCAATGAACCTCCAATACTTTGTAAATACTAATTTGTTAGCTGAAATTTTTCTTCTTTGAAAATCATAATTTATTTCCTTATTGAAAAGCTATGACCTGATGGGGTTCATTGATGGATTGATCCCATGTCTGAAAAAATTATGTGATCCTAAACTTGGAAAAAACCATATATCAATCCAGTGTTGCCAGCATCAAGATATAAGAACTGGTTTTTCTCATCGCTTACGAAACCCGTTCATTGTCATGTTGTCTAGTTAACAACCTCTCGTGAGGTTGGGGTTACACTCAGGTATACATATCCATCATCTTAGAACTCTACTTCAGGAGCTTAAAAAAGGGGGTGATACTATTTCTATCTATTTCCAAAAAGCTAAAGTCTTTGTGCATAAACTCAACCTTGCTTTTAAACCAGTTTCTGATGAAGATTTTATCAGGCATATCCTATCAGGTCTCCCATATGCATCCATTAGAACATCAATATATACCCATAGGGAGCTAGTCACCATAGATGAATTGTATGGCCTTCTCTTGACCCATAAAGCTGATATGGGTGTTTTAAAAAATCAAGAATCCATGAATCCTTCTATTCAGTTTTCTCAATGTCACAACCATAACCAAAACTGTGGTACAAGCTACCAAGGATCTAGTCAGTTTAATCAAAATCAAAACAGAGGAGGTTGATGGAGGTCTTTACTAGACCTCCCTTTGACTAGGTCATGTGGAGGATCTAGCAATTTATAGGGTGTATGTCATTGGTGGCAAGCAAGAGTCAGACATGCTATGACATACTAACATGCACTCTGATACATATGAACATCATTTTAGTGTTTTTTAAATATTATTTGGTATTTCTAATCCTTGTTTGCACAAAATTTTTTCTTACTTCGGCCACGATCGAGTGTCAAGAGAGACGAAAGTGAAACAAGCATAGATCACAAAGACATAACCCTATCACAACAAGTTGTTTCCAGTCAAAACAGTGTGATACAATTTTGAAATTGTTATTAGATAAAGACAACCTGCCATGTCGTTTGATGGTACTCCTAATCACAGTGCCACGATTAATGAATATACCATAAACACGCTAATGTAACATGTATATATATTTTTTTAACTTAACAATCCGAAACTGATATAACTGAAATTACATGACATTGGAGTGTATGTTAGAAGAAGATGTTAAAATCTTTGACTTATTATAATATATATATATATATATATATATATATATATATATATATATATATATATATATATATATATATATATATATATATATGCAGAGCAGCAAACCAATAAGCCTACTGCAGGTAACTGAAAAAGAAAGCTCGTGATAACGTGGTGTGTAAGCTTTGTTGTTTTTGCTGGCATCGATCGCTTTTTGTTGTAATGAAGGGACTGATCAATTGGATATGGATTCATCCGTAGGTATGCTTCGTCTTTTTACAATGCCAAATCTAGCAAGTGTCATCAGTCTTTCTTAAGTATTCATCTTTTACAATTCTTTGAGGTTGTTCTCTTTTATGTATATAGCCCCAGCGTTCAGGTCTTTGTGGTCCAAGACTGTTCATTCGTGTTGCTCGCATGTATAAACTGGTGTATTACAAATGGTATTGATTGGAAAAGGGTTCTGCGAAACTTTGGAACAACCGATTACTCGTATATTATTTGTTGTGGAATAACATTGGCTAAAGAACTATCCAAAAATAACTTGCAAGGTGTACTCTGGCACAAGTTACGAAATTATACAAGTTTAGTTGCTGATTTGATCGACGAGCTTCATAGGTCTTAACAGAGAGGGCGTTGCGTGTGCACTCGGGGAACATGCACTGTAGCTACAGTGTGTGTTCCGGGGTCTCCACTAAGTGTCGCGTGATGCTCAGTGGGGTGTATGGGGGAGCCGTACATCAGCCTGCAGGATGTACGATGGTGTAAGGCTCCCCCTACACCTCCACTGAGCGTCACACGGCGCTCAGTGAAGACCCAAGTACACTGTAGCTAGGGTGCATGTTCCTAAGGGGAACATATAACCTGCCTGCGTCAGGATCTCCCTTTAACTAGGTCATGTGGAGGCTAATGTTGGTGAGAGAGCTCTGTTGAAACATGGCACCAGAGGCACAAAAATCACTCTTTCCGAACTGTCACAAGGATCATTAATAATTTTGGTTTGCCATAATCTAGTTTGGAGTTTAATAAAGTTTGTGAATTAAGCTTGTATAAAAGGAAAGTTTTAGGATGCCTCGTATAACATTTCTGGACCATTAGGTCTAATTTTTTCTAATGTTTGGCGACCAACCCCAATAAGTTTTACCCATGGACATAGACTATATATCAAATTTGTCAATTACCATATATAAATACATTTTTAATTATAATCCAACAAACAATCTCCATGTAAAAGTTTAACAAAGTGCCAACAATTTTCGTGGTTTTCTGAGGTGCAACACTAGGACTCATGGGAACGAAAAAGATGGAGCTATTAGATTAGATAAGTTGAAGGAACCATATTCAGAAACAATCCCGAAAACTCTATATATATTGGACCCAATGCTGGAAATGGTGGCAAATGCAGAGGAAAGGATGGGATAAGATAATCCGCATCAACGCAATTTGATCTTTCTAATGTTCCCCACCTAATCTTTCTTTATCTTGTTCATTATGGGTTATGGGTATGTTTGATGGCTTGTCAAGGTTGGACGAAATTATAAAAAAAAAAACGGAACAGAACATTAGTTTTATTCATTCTGTAACAACTGTTCCCAGTCCTAGATTATACTCAGAAGCTATGTTCCAAATGTTTATTGTTTGATGACGATGTGCGGAGTGTACTCAGAAGCTATCTCCCACTCCGCCCTCGTTCGTTCCTCCGTTGCTCTACATCCTTTCTCCGCCGATTTGCACCATAATCCACCACCGGATCGGCGGGAGAAATGGGCAGAGCGGCCGTGATCGTACAATAGGTTCGGTCCCAAATTCTCGCTCGCCCTCATCCATCTACACCTCCACAACGCCAATTCTCACAGAACCAATGGTTTCAGCAACTAGGACAGTTACAAAAATCAATTTTTTTGCCACCACCTCACAGAACCCCAATCCTCCCATCCTCTGCACCACCCCTCTCCCCCAACTCCCCTCCTGCGCAACACCCACCTCCTCAAACTGACCACCCACCAACCTCCTACTCCCTGGTTCAACGGAAACCCTAACCACACGGGGAAACCACTCGCACCCATCGCTTGAAATTCTGTCCCCACCTTCACCATCTTCACCCTCCTCCAACACCTTCGCAATTGGCACCATTAATCGGCTGGGAAACGAAGAGCTGGCTTCGCTCCTCACAATCGGGACGACACCACCGTCGCCATCGTCCTCATCCACAAGGGCATCGTTGAATCACTCCTCCGTGTCCATGGGCATATCCCAACTCTCGGCTTCGGGCTCGGTGAAGGAGGGCCTCTCGGAAGCGGTCTCGAACTCGTCGTCCCCGCTTAAGAAGCTTGGAGAATCATCGCTAGAGTGGCCCGCGCCAACACCATCGTCTTCATCATTAGCGCCAAGATGGCTGGCGTTGTCTTCGTTATCATTGTCGCTATTGGCAGAAAGGGATGGGCGGCATGGAGGAAGGGATGGGGGAAGGGAACCCCTTTGCCCTGTAAAGTGCAGCAACGTCCATGGTGGTGTGTGGTTTGTTTGGCAGTGACACTGAGTCTCCTCCTCCGGTGGCGGTGACGCGCTGTTGACACCAATAAATCGTTCGTTAACGGCGTCAGCCGTTCGCCTCGCCTATAAATCGCTCATCTCGTCATCGTGCTCGGCGTTCTTGATGTTGAGGTGGAGAGAGAGAGAGACACATTGACGGGCACGGGACTGCATCTGTCGATGCTTTTTTTTTTTTTAAATCGTTCCCTCCGTTCCTATTCTTTTTGTAACAGGGGGAGAGGTGGATCGAAAATTATACACGTTAATGAATGCAGCTGATGTGCAGAACGCCATCTGCCGCATCCAATGTTTGTGTTCTCGACATCTTTTTCGTCCCATGCGGCGCATGGGACGAGCCATCAAACATACCTTAAAAGGGACAGATCCCGTTGATGGGGTGCTGCCACTTTTACAATATTACTTAGTGATATCCTGGGTGTTAAACTAAATGATAAGGAATTTTTGCAAAAGCGCTTGCATATTTAAGTGCATTACCCCACCATTTTTCATTTATTTAGAGAAAATATTGTATAAATCTTGATATTTTAAGAAAGATAATTTGAAATCCAAAGTTTATGTGATGTTTTTCTTTTTCCTTTTGAAAGAAAACATTCATTGCATTGATTCAGCAATTACATCTTAGGCTTAGGGGACGCGATGTCACCCTGAAATTAAAGCACACATGAAACATGACAAAATTTTTTTTAAAAAAAACAGCAAACAGGTTTTATAGTCAAGATCCAACCATAACTGCCATCAGATGTGAATCAAGCTCTAGCTCATTGAGTGAGCAAATCCAACTTAGAAATGATCATTTGGTTTTAATTTATTTTTCAGTAATCTACAAAAATCCACCTAATATGTCTTCTATTTAAGAAAAGCTGCTGAACATTTCAATTATCACATTTAGCTGCCTGCGGTTTCTGTTTATGTTTCAAAGACATGCTCGGCTCTAAAATCACTAAGTTCACCTTTTATTTAGTCAAACCAGATGGCTAAGATGCCTTCATAATTGATTTCTTTAACAAAAGAGCAAAACTTGAGTTATTCGTTCGGAAAAGGACAAGAATATCATTTTACACTTCAAGAAGGCTTTGACATGCATTCAAATTAAGAAAGCAGGTAAACATAAAAATCAAAACATTGGGTGGGTTTGCATAAATATTTCATTAGTTAGGCGCGTTTTTGTAAGTTACTCTTTTTCTTTTCTGTGGCACAGTGTTAATGCTAACAGTGGTGTCACATTGCTCACAAGGGCTCTGCTGATCTGGTAAGGATGACTTGCTTATGTCACCAAGTTAAGGAGAACTCACGAGTTCGAAACCCACGGGGTGACCCTTCCTGAAAGGTTGAAGCTGAGTGTACTCTCCAATAAAGCAAGGGACCTTAAGGGTTTTACCAATTACCAAAAACTGGATACAGTCAGAGCCCACTAAACCTGACGCTGAACATGATTCGAAGCCGATCTAGTACACATAATTTTATATTGGATCCAGACCCGACCTAGTGTTGGGCCTAACTTTACCAGGTCAAAAAGCCAAAAGATGTCTTACATTAATTATAGGGAAGTATAGGAGGGTTGTCTAGGTCTCTTACAAGTCGATGGTCATCATGCCAGTGGCTTAAAACTCAGAAGCTAGGACTGTTGCCCCCGAGGCCTATGCTGGACATTGGCTTGTGCAGAGGGGTATCTGGTATTACAAGGTTCCACTCTGCAAGAACTCAGCTAAATATCTCACGATTTGTTGCCAAATCTTTCACTGGTGAACGAAGGGTACAAAATCAATCAGATTGATTTTACGCCTATAGGAATCAAACTTTGACCACCTGTTTAGTGACTAAGGGCCCACCCCACTATGCCAACCCCCTTTGGGGCCCCAATTTTTTGGTTATTACATCTGACTTTTTCTTTTCTTTTGTCTCTCTTATGATGTATCTGGTCCCAAAATCAATTAGTAAACCATGGCCATGGTTTAATCCATATTTATCAGTACTTGACATAAATTTTTAAGTATTTTTATAAAAGAATATTCACTATATACTTTTATCATAAAAGCATGTTGGGGAAATCAGGGACATGTACACAACAAGAGGAAGCATAGAGTGTGTACCTGATGCGGCCATCAGAGAACCAGATCAATGACGGTGGCGTTAGTGGCTAAAATAGGGTGAGCTTCGCTCCTCAGCTGGATTGCAGCCCTCCAATGAGCGCAGGCTCCTTCAACAATCGGTGAGCAGGATCTCTCTTCCCTCTTTAACTGAAAAACTCAAAGAAGGTATTTACTTTCCTTAACCCTTTTCTGCATTTTTTCCTCGTACAGGTTTCTCATTGATACCCGTTTATATAGTAGCAGCAGGGAAACAGTTAGCGTAACCGTTCTCTCTGTTAATTTTCTTATGTTTATCGGAAGGGACACTATAAGGAGAAAGTTACCATATGTGGGTAACTGTCACTATGTGCGGCTTATCTCAACATTCTCTTACTTCTTCCGACGATAAACCAATAAACTTTATGGGAATGACTTGATGAATAGATTGGCCTTCATAAATCTATTCTACAGATCCTTAGTTAAATCTCTAATCATTATGAGATTAACAACAATCATAATGAGAATCAATAAACTGTATGTGATCACTTTATTTATGTGCATATGTCAAAAAAAGTTTAACAAGTCCATCCTCAATACATGTTCGGAATATAATCTCGGTGCTAGCCCTTTAGTAAGAGGATCAACAATCATCTCTTTTATACCAATATTGATAATATGCACTAGATGATTTTTTGTCTTTTCTTTAACAACAAAATACTTTAGCTCCATATGCTTGCATGACATAGTACTTTTGTTGTTGTTCGAAAAGGACACCGCAACTTCATTATCACAGTAGACCTTTAGTGGCTTTTTAATGGAATCAACCACCTTTAACTGTGATATGAAGTTCTTCAACCATAAAGCCTGCGAGGTAGTCTCGTACAATGCTATGAATTTTGCCTCCATGGTGTGAGCAGTAGTGGTCGTTTGTTTCCCACTCCCCCAAGAGATCGCACCCCCAGCAAGTAAGAAGACATACCCAGCAGTAGACTTTCTACTATCAAGGCACCCTCCTAAGTCCGCATCTGAGTAGCCAGTGACATCGAGGTGATCAACTTTATGATATGTCAACATATAGTCTTTTGTCCTTTGCAAATACCGTAAGACTTTCTTAGCAGCCTTCTAATGGGATATGCCTAAATTAGACTAGAATCTACCAAGCATTCCTACTGCGAAAGAAATATCTAGACGTGAACAAGTCTGTGCATATTGCAAGCTGCCAACAACTGATGCATATGGATAAGTACTCATCTATGCTTTGTCAACTTCATTATGTGGACAATCTTTTAGGCTCAATTTGTCACCTTTTGATATGGATGACGTACCACGAGAATAATTCCCTATCTCATATCGCTTTAATACCTTATTTATGTAGGATTTTTGGGAGAGACCTATAAAACCTTTTGCTTTGTCTCAACGAATCTCAATGCCAAGAACATAAGTAGCATCACCCATATCTTTCATATCAAAATATGATGCAAGAAACTGTTTTGTCTCTGAAAGTAACTTTATATTGTTGGTTGTAAATAAAATGTCATCCACATACAATATCAATATAATGAACTCACTCCCACTTTTCTTAAGGTATATAAATTGATCAATAATATTTTATGTAAACCCGAAAGTCACAATGACTTGAGAAAATTTAATATACCACTGTCGGGAGGCTTGTTTAAGTCCATATATTGATTTGTTAAGCTTACAAACCAAACAATCATCTTCAAAGAAACTAAGAGGTTGTTCCATGTATACCTCTTCATTTAGATCCCCGTTGAGGAACATTGTTTTCACATTCATCTGATGTAGCTTTAAGTCATAATGAGCTACGAGGGCCAAAATTATCCTCATTGACTCCTTAGTTGAAACAGGAGAAAATGTCTCATTATAGTCAATGCCCTCCATCTGGGTGAAACCTTTAGCAATCAATCTTGCCTTATGTCTCTCTATGTCACCTTTGGAGTCCCTTTTGGTCTTAAAAACTCATTTACACCCTATGGGTTTTACTCCCTTAGGTGATTCGACAAGAACCTATACTTGATTCATAGCCATAAACTCCAACTTTTTCTTTCATGGCTTTTATCCAGTGCGAATATTGTTTGCTTTCAACAACTTTTATAAAAGTCAACGGGTCATCATCTATATCTATGAAATCATCAGGCTCTTGAAGGTACACCACATAATCAGGATATATGGCAGATTTTCTAACTCTTGTAGATCTCCAAACAGGTCATTCTTCAGGCTCAAATTGAACTTGTTCATCATGTTCGTGCTCTTCTGCATTGTCTACAATAGGTTCATTTTGAATTTATGCATCAACAATCGGATGATCAACCACATCATCATTAGGGATAACAATATGGTATCTTTCGATGTTTTTCTTAATAGGTAATGAAACTGAATCCTGTATTTCCTCAAAACCAAGGTTTTGAAGTGCACTTAATCTAACTGAATCATCTTCAAGGAATTTTGCCTTATCCGTTTCAATAATTTATGGTAAATGAGATGGACAGTAAAACCTGTATCCTTTTGATATCTCTGGATAACCAATGAAATATCCACTGGTTGTTCTTAGATCAAAGGCTTTAATGTGGGGGTTATACAGCTTAGCCTCTGTTGGATATCTCTATATGTGCATATAAGACAGTAATGATTTTCTATCCATAACTCGTAGGGAGTTTTAGGTACAAATTTTGTAGGAACCTTATTCAAAATATGCACAACAGTCCTTAAGGCTTCACCCCACAACTTTATGGGAAGTGTTGAATAATTCAACACGACCCTGACCATTTCTTTAAGCGTACGATTTCTTCTTTCAGCTACATCATTTTGATAGGCACTACCAGACATGATATACTGAGGCACAATGCCTTCCACTTTGAGAAATCGCGCTAATGGTCCTTTCCTTTGCTCCCATCTCAATAAACCTACCATAATATTGGTCACCTCTATCAGACTTGACTATCTTAATAACTTTATCGGTTTGTTTTTCTACTTCTTTCTTAAATTCCTTAAACATCTAAAAAATATCAGATTTTTCAAAAATCAAGTAGAGATACATATACCGTGAATAGTCACCAATAAAGGTGACAAAATATTTCTCGCCTGTGTAACATGGGGTAAACGGTTCACATACATCCGTATGGACTATCTCCAATATCTCACTACTACGTTTGACACCATATTTATATGTGTTTGTATGCTTAGCCTTTATGCAATTAATACACGGGTCATTATCGGTAAAATCTAAAGATTTCAAGATCCCTTCATTTACGAGTCTCTTTATTCTCTTTTCAAAGATATGACCCAATCTTCGATGTCAAAACATGTAGGATTTATCATTAATCATGCTACGTTTATTTACAACCAATGCGTATTCAAAAGTAAAAGACTTCTGGGTTCAGATCCTCACGTTCAATTTATACAAACCATCACAAACTGATGCAGAACCAATTTCAATAGAATTTTTGTATATGAATAACTTGAAATTTTCAAATTTAAAGCAATATCTAAAATTATCCAATCTTGAAATTAAAATTAAGTTTCTACTATATGATGGAGCATAAAAGACATCATGAAGATTCAAAACTACGCTTGTATTTAAAGTAATCCTGCAGGTCCCAACGCCCTTCACATGCGAACACATCTTGTTTCCTGAATAAATGCTCTTCTCATGCATTGTTGGTTCCCTTCTGTTCAGAAACGACTACAGACAATTGAAAATATGAACAATAGCACCAGAGTCAATCCACCAACTATTTTCAGGAATTTGTAATAAATTACATTCATGAAAAACAAATGACAAATTACTTTTCTTTTCCAACCACTTCTTATACTTTATGCAATCAGCCTTCCTATGTCCCTTCTTCTAGCAAAAGAAACACTTTATGGGAGCAGAGTCAAATTGCTTGCCTTGGGATGTCTTATCCCCTGCTGGCTTCTTCCTAACATTTTTCTTGAATGCATTCTTCTTTGATCCTACCTTGGAGCCAAAAGAAGCCATATGCGCACTTTGCACCTTCTCTCTTTTCAATCTCTCTTCCTCTTCAACACACTTTGACATAAGTTCATTGAATATCCATTCATCATTATGTGTATTGTAAGAGATTTTGAAAGGTCTATACTCTAAAGGTAAGGACGCCAGAATCAAATGCACTAGGAAAGAATAAAAAATTGTCAGCTTTATGTCATTCAGCTGAGATGCTATGCTCCTCATTTCCAAAATGTACTGACAAATATTACCCCCTCCAGAATATTTCATATTTATAAGCTTTGACATTAGGGTATTGGCTCTGGCCTTATTTGAACTCACAATTTGTGCTTCAATAGCACTCAAAAATTTTCTCACTGTCCTGCATTGTGGGATAGCACTGCGAATATTTTTAGCCACCTTAGATTGCAAAAGCATCAAGCTAAGCCTATTTGAGCGCTCTCACTTCTCAAAAGCACTCTTTTAATCAACAATACTTTGATCAGTTAGGGCAGCAAATTCATCTATCCTTATGGCCAGATCTAAATCCATATACCTTAATGTAAATAGAACAGTTTTTTTCTAATCACTAAAGTTAGATCCATCAAGAAACGATATAGAACTTGAGACATCTAAAATCACAAAACTAAAAACTGCATGACAAAAGACATGTATTAAAAGAAAGCATATACGAGATAAAACCAGATGAAAAAAACAATAAATAAAAGGCCCTGAATTTGCTTATTTCCAGACGAGTGTAGGGAATCATTGGAGTCCTACTTTGGTAAGAGCTCTGACACGCGTAATCACTACACCTACCGACCATAGTTGATAAAACTAAGACTCATGTGAAGCTAGAATACCAACACCTGGTACCTTTTGATACACATGTGTAATGTATCTCAACACATTTGCCTCATTTTACCCTACCTAAATTTCAAATACAATAAAACTACCTTTGAGTTGTTTATCATTTCATGAATCTAAGTACAATAGTAATATTGGCTAAATCTATATGATAGTACACAAAATATGACAACATATGTGTATTCAATCACTTTGTACTCTCAGGAGTTAACCCCTAGAAAACAGGAACAATAGTCACACACAATTTTCTAAACCAACTTCTCTAGCATGCAAACATTCAATAAATTACAAAAACTCTTCTTTATGCAGAATTTTAAAAACATTTTTTCTTTTGTTCTAAAGGACACATGCATTTCCAAATACCCAAGATTTCAAAAGCTTTTCTAAATAAACGCAAAACCTATAAATACTTCAAATTTCAGAAATCTTTATAAAACATACATGATTCTATAAATATTCTAGATTTTCAGAATCTTTTTTAGGGATACACAATCTGTAAATATACGAGAACTCGGAGAACATTTCCAAAGTATTCATAAATCCGAACTTTCAAGAATGCGAAAGACATTTCCGACATCATAGACTCATATTCTGGCAAAAAGAAATCCATGAAATTATTCTTTTAAGTATAAAAGAGATGTAGCTTGTAAAATGACTTGGAATTAAAATAATCAAAGTTTTTATTTATTTTAAGTTGATTCTTACCCAGGTAGTGTGATCCGTATGTAAAGACAAGCCATTTTCTAGTTAATGATGAAGAACCCACTAGGATCCAGCCCTAACTAGCTTTCCCTTTGTGATGGTAAACCCTACGATGGTGGACCAGCCCACAATGTTGCTTCGTACCTATTGCAAGTTTAATCTCCAAGGAAATTGAACACATCAAATAGGGGATCTCCAATCCAGAGTTGTCGGAAGTTTCATAGATAGGTGGGAAGCCCATGTACCTCCCATTTCAGTAACTATGCTTCCCACAATTATAAATGGATCTGTCACAGCACATGGCCAAGATGATGATCCCAGCTACTGAGAGACCTTGCATAAACAAATCTCTGTCATAATGTCACTGCAAACACGTGTAATTTGAGATAACAAACAGCACACTGGCATGAAGTTCGAATCATTTTAGCTTTTAAGCATCTATAGACATGAATACATAAACCTTTTCTCAGGCATTGACCAATTTACTGCAATCTTTTTCTCTAACTATAGCAGTTGCACATTGACATATACACGTACAATCTACTCATCCTAGACACACATATTCTCAGCAAATGCTTGTGGTATCTAAGTGGCCATGTACCTCTCAAAGGCTCCGACCTCATCTGGTAGGGGCAACTTGTGAGCGTCACTAAGTTGGTGGGATGTCATGAGTTCGGGAGGCGTCTCTTGCCCAAGGACAAAGCTGGGGGGTAGGGAGACCTCAAGGGTTTTATCAACTGGAGGCCTGCCAAGGTGCAGTTGGTGATGGATGGGTTTTCCTTTAACATAGCTTAAAAAGAAAAAGACCACACACACCTTTTGTGGCTATATATTTCCAGAACTTGGCTTCAAGTAATGTATGGCTTAATCTTAAACAGATTTTATCCGATATCCAATCCAACCAAATTCAAATCCTTCCAGTTAGATTTGGTAAGTTAAAATCATATCCAATTATAATCAGATGCGGATATAGTTTTGACTTTTTTTTACTGAATTCAACCAAAGTCCAGATTTGACGGATATTTGTGTCTGGTTACATGTAAGAGGTCAGATTTGGTATGAACTTTTCACCATAGCTCAATCCGAATCAGTTTAGCCAACGCTGATTAGTTGGTGTTGGCCACATCTGACCTGAATCCAAACCGTTTACATCCTTACTCTTAAATATTAGGCAGGTTAAACAGGTCACTGCTCACTCATTTTTGGACTTGATTTTTGTCCTTTATTAAAGCATAGTTTTAACCTTGCTTTGTATGATTGCCATTTCATGTGCTTCTGATGGGCTTATTCTAATTTAAAACTTTCCCTCCATTTCTTTCTGCCATTCATCCATATGCTTAGACTCAGAGGCTTCGCCTCCCATTTTCTTCATGAGAGCATAGGAACATTCAAATGCATGCCTTGCATTCACATCCACAGCAAACCTATCAGTCATCCATCAAACAAGAAATGGGTTTTCCACCAACCATCTGCCATCACCTTTCTTATAGTTCATTGCACCACCATGGAAGAATTGAAGCAAGTCCATGCTCAAATGATTACAGCAGGCATCAAAGTTGGCTTTGAACGTGATGTGTTTGTTATATCTGCAATCATCAAATTTTATGCTATGTGTGGGAGAATTGATGATGCACGACAACTGTTTGATGAATGTCCTGAAAGGGATATAGTTCTATGGACGATGATGGTTGCTGCGTATGCTCATCTGAATGATTCTGAAGAAGCATTCAAGTTCTTTGATCAAATGCGACTGTCCCGAGTCCACCCAACAAGGGCACTGTGGTGAGCCTCTTATCGGCCTGTGCGGAGCTTTGTGCTCTCGACAGAAGACGATGGCTGCACTCTTTCGTCAAGGATAACCAAATTGAGTGTGATGTGCTTGTGAGTAACACACTTGTTAATATGTACGCCAAGTGTGGGGATTTACAAAATGCTGTTCAAGTATTTGAGAGCATGATGATGAAGAATACTGTTTCATGGAATGTACCGATTGGAGGATTTACCCAGAACAATTTTCCTGTGGAGGCGTTAGCTTTGTTTCAGAAAATGATTTATAGTGGTGCAAAACCAAGTGAGGTTACAATGGTGAATTTGTTGTCAGCTTGTGCACAGTTGGGTGATCTTGAAGAGGGGAAGCAGCTCCACTCTTATATTAAAGATCATAGCATTAACTGTGATGTTTTTGTTGGCAATGCATTAATAAACATGTATGCAAAATGTGGAGATACACTGAGTGCAATCCAAATGTTTCATGAAATTCCTGAAACTGAAAGAGCTGTATTCACATGGACCTCTATGATAACAGGCTATGTGCAAGGGAACTGCTTCAAGGAAGCACTCTCCCTTTTTCATGTGATGCAGGCTTCAAGAATTTGCTTTCTGCTTGTGCACAACTGGGAGCATTGGAGCAGGGCAAGTGGATCCATGCTTACATTGACACAAAGCTGTTGAGAAAAAACAGGCTTTCTCTCAAGTGAAAATCAATGGAAGCAATATAAATATAACAATACAAATAAAAGAAACGCACAAGATTTATGTGGTTTTCTCAAATTGAGGTACGTCTACGGTGATCGATAGGTCAGCACTTTCCACTATCTTCAAACAGAGTTTACAAAATGGCCAAAAGGCATAAGCCTTACAAACACACAAAGGTGTAAAGAAATAACAAGAGGAAAGACCTCACCGAAAAAGGAACAAATGTTCTAAAGAACCAGCCGCATGAAACAACCCCCAAAAGAAGTAAAAAAAAAAACCTCTTGCTAGCCGAACCACCCCTCCCTAAACAGAGAACAAGATTCACATTTAATGTGGAAGACGAAATGCCATCCACAAATCGCTATTCAGCTGAAGCGCCACCCACAAATCGCTATTCAGCTGAAGTGCTATTCATAAATCGCTATGTTGTTGAATACATAAATCAACCTTGAGACAATTAAAGGTCGTGCTTGGGAATCCCCCCGCAATAACGAATATGTGCAATTCCAAAGCATGCCATAAATCAGCATTTATCAAAAGATCTATTCACTAAATAGATGGGTCCCACAAAGGAGGAAAACCCAACAATTCTCCCCCTTCTGACTTATGTGGAGGCTTCGACCATTCCTGCCAAGAGTCGACACTTCTCATGCTTGTCCTTAGGTAGTGCTTTAGTCAACATATTTGAAGTATTATTATCAGTGTGAACTTTCTCAAGATGTAACCGTTTATCATTCAAGACATCATGGATCCAATGGTATCTAACATCAATATGTTTTGATCTTGAATGAAATGAGAAATTCTTGCTCAAGTGGACTGCACTCTGACTATCACAATAAATAACATACCTTTCTTATTTTAATCCCAACTCTTGTAAGAATCAATGACAAACATTATTGGATTCTCAATAAAACCATTAGTGTACTACTTAAGTGTCAGATCTGGCAAACCTTTTGGCCTGTTTGATCTGGTCCCAGACCTGGAAGCCGATAAAAATATGGGAAGACTGGTGGACAATTCCATATTCAATTGGGTCCGGGTCTTCTAATCAGAGTCCTATAATTTCAGGATGGCTGCAACTGGACGTGATGACAAAGGTTGGGTCAGTCTTTGATTTTTTTTCCCAATGGGTTTATTGGTTCACTTTGGACTTAAACTCTCTCAGGATTGTCATACCAGGAAGGGCTCTCACATGAATGAGGACTCTCTCAAGAAGGATCAACCCAACAAGACTTGTATGAATAAAGACTCTAAAGAGTCCAAACCTAAAAATAATTTGGACCTTCTAGAGTCATTAAACTCCCTAAAAAGTACAATGCTCTTAGGTGACATGAAGTGAGCTATTTTTTTTGTAGATGTAGGCAGGCATATTGTCGAACCATGTTAAAATTGTTGTATTGTGTGATTGTGTGTATGCCATTTTATGGTATCAGAGCCACCATAATCTATCACTCCCTAAATTCAATGTCTATTGATTTTGATGGAGTCCAATACCAACTCGACTTCATTGTCCTCTACATCCATGTTTAGTAATGTTTTCAGCCCTGCATCTCCATCAATGCTGAGTAATGTTCACCATTATCTGGCCATTAATTTGACCTCAAAAAATTATCTTTTTTGGGAGTCACAATTTATACCTATTTTACATATTTATTGTCTCATGGGGTATGTTGACGGTAGTAAGCCCACACCCCTGAATTTTGTTAGAGATTCTGTGAATTTTAATTCTATGTCAAATGACTGAAATATGACCAACTTATCTTAAATTGGATCATATCATCATTATCTAAGTCAATTCATATTCAGAGAGTTGGGTTACACTCTACACATGACATGTGTCCCGCTCTAAAGAGATTGTATGTTGCCCAAACAAGATTCTCCATAATGCAACTCAAGTCATAGTTAAAGGATCTTAATAAAGGAAATAAAATAGTAGATGTGTATTTTCAGTAGACTCGAGCTATTGCTCATCAGCTGGCTATGACATCTAAACATGTAGATGAAGACATGAATCTTCAAATACTAAGGGGTCTTTTGAATGAGTACATGACATTCAAGGCCTATATAGATACCTGAAAAAGAACCCATCACTTTGGATGAGTTACACAGTTTGTTGTTGGTTCATGACGCCTTAATCACAAATGACACTATCATAGACATGATTGTCCCTAGCACCAACTTTTATATTAGATAACCTGGGTGAGATAGGGGCAGTCGTCGAAATAATAGAGGTCAAGGCTAGATAGGTGATAGATTCAATGATCAGGGAGAGAAACCCAGGGTCTTGGACACACAACTTGCTAGTGTTATCAAATCTCAAATATAGCAGAAGGGAAATCATTCTATGTTGCTCCCACAACACTGCATGTTGTGCCTCATTCTAATGCTTCAGTATATAGTGAGGAAGGATGATACCTTGATACATGATTCACTCATCATGTCATGAATGATATCAACAACTTGTTCATCCACAACGAATATTAGGGACCCGATTTAGTAAAGATTGGTGATGGTTCAAGTTTGAAAATGAATCATATTGGTTCCTCTAAATTTCATGGATTGATTTTAAAGGATATTCTACATATGCCAAATATTACTAAAAAATTATTATATTATCAAAGATTCTGCAAGGATAATAATGTCTACTTTGAATTTCATGATAATCATTATTGTGTGAAGGATCGCTGCACAAAAAATTGCTTTCTTCAAGGATCAAGCAAGGGAGGTCTCTATCAGTTCCATATGAGACACACCCATAAGGAGGCCTTTGTTGGAGAGAAGACATCGGTTGGACAATGGCACATGAAGTTTGTCCATCTTGCATTATGTATAGTGCTCATATAATAAATAAATTTGAGTTACTATATGAGAAACCTTTTAATAAAACTGTGTGTGAAGCATATTTAAAAGAAAAAAGTTACAATTTATCTTTTGAATGCTTCATAAACATGTGTCATGGTCCTTTGGATAGTTTATTCTGATGTGTGGGGTTCTACTCTAGTGGTTGTAAATAATGGTTTTAAATATTATGTTACATTCATAGATGCATATTTTAAGTTTACTTGGCTTTATCTCAGTAAAAATAAATCTGATGTGGCTAGTGTGTTAAAAAAAATTAAGATGCTTGTTGAAAATCTTGTGAACATAAAAATAAAATAACTTCATACTGATTGAGGAGAAGAGTATCAAGCTATCTCTAAGTTCTTGGTTGAGTGTGGCATATGACACATAATTTTATGTCCCCATACTCATAAACAGAATGGGGCGACCAAATGAAAGCATTGCCACATCATTAATACTAGTCTGTCTATGATTGCCCAAGTTAGGGTTCTACCAAAATATTGGACTTTTGCATTCAGTATTGCAATTTATCTCATTAATCACATTTCTTCTAAGACTGCTAATGATATTTTTTTCATGAATAAATTGTTAAAAAATGAACCTGACTATAATTTTTTTAGAATGTTTGGATGTGCTTGCTATTCCTATTTGTGGCCCTATAGAAAACATAAACTAGATTTCAAATATGAAAATGTGTGTTTATCAGATATGATCCTCAACATCATGGACATTATTGCTTCTGCTTAGCATCTAGGAGATTATACACCCCACACCATATAGTCTTTGATAAAACTTGCTTTTCGTTTCAAAGCCAAAATCATAGTGTAACACTCCAGATTTTTGAAGACTTTATATAAGTATTTTTCATCGATTTGGATCTCAAACAGTCGAGATTTGGATTTGAATCGGCCCCATTTGGATTTGGGGGCATAGTCATTATTTCTGGAATTGTTTATGGCATTTTGGGCAAGGAATGTGCTCAAAATTTTTAGAAAAGTTAAATGATTAAATTGTTAAGAGATATGATAGGTAATTAATTAAAAAAAATAGTTTTATAGGAAATGGTAGTATGGTAAATAAATTAGTAAAAATGGGCAAAACTGGTATAGAAAATGCAACAAGGGCATTTTAGTAACTTAGGCAGAGGCAACTGTCATTAAAGTAAACAGCTCAACCCCCACCATTTTATTTGGTATTGACATGTATTAGGTGTTTTTATTTAAAAACCTAATCTAATCTCTCATTATGCATACCATTTCTCCCTCTCACTCTCTCTATAGAACTCCCTCTCTCGCATGCTCTTCTCTCCTCCCCTCTCCCCCTTCTCTCCCTCGTTCGTGGAGCTGTGGTGGTGGAGTGTCTTCTGGCAAGTGTGGAGTTCGGGTGTTGCTTAGAGGCATGTTTTCAATGGTTTTGAGTCATGGCATAGATTCTCATTGTGAATGAGCATAGATTCGAGGTATGATCCTGTACTCCTCGCATTGCTTTCTAGTGTAGAACATATGCATAGGAAAGTTGGTGATTTTAATAGAAAACAATGTTTGATTTATTGGTTTCCATCATGACTTTGAGAAAAGATGAATTCCCACATAGTTTTAGACCTTAGCATGTTAAATCATGTTAGATGATTTCAATCTTTGAGTTTATAATATGTTTTAGATGAATTTATGTTTAGATATATGATTTCAGCATGCTTATAATTGTTTCATGCTTAAAATTATGTTGGTTTGGAAGATTTCATGTGATAGATGGGTTTATTTTTTGATATTTTGAATTTTAGCAAGTTCTTTCATGTTATGAAGTGATTTATGATGTTGAATCCATGGAAAATTGGGGAAACTGGTGTAGATCAGTTTGGGACAACCCTAGGAGTATTGGGGAAGAAATTTTGAACAATTTTGGTGCATAGATCTCTATATTTTTGGTGTTTTAGATGTTGAAACCGAATGTATTATTGTCAGGGGTCGACTCCTACAGTTCTGGAGTTGACTCCCTGCTCTCTGTTGTGTTTGGTTGACCCCTAGGCTTAGGAGTTGACCCTTATGTTTTGCCAGGGTTGACCCCAGCTTGGAAGGGTCAACTCTTGTTGGGTTAAGTCAACCATTAAATTTGTGAGTTGACTCATTTTGTTTGATGAGTCAACCCTTGCATTTATGAGTCAACTCATTTTGTTTGATGAGTTAACCTTTGCATTTGTAAGTTGACTTATTTTGTTTGATGAGTTGACTCATTCTGTTTGATGAGTTGACTCATTCTGTTTGATGAGTCGACCCTTGCTACTCATTCTGTTTGATGAGTCAACCCTTGCATTTGTGAGTCAACTCATTCTGTTTGATGAGTCGACCCTTGCATCTATGAGTCAACTCTTGTTGTTTGAAGAGTCGACTCCTGAGTGGTCTGAGTTGACTCTAATGCTTGTAAGTGGGCTTCTTTTGATATTTTGTGTGCATATTAAAGTGGTTGAGCTTGGAATCTGAGGGATTTATGGTCTATGAGACCGTACCTGGTTGATGTTGAAGGTTTTATGCATGGGTTTCACCTACGTATTAGGTGTTTTTGGTTGAGGGTCAACTCATAGAGGTCAGTGATTGACTCCTCTGTGTTGTTAATAGACTCTTACAGGTTGTGAGTTGACTTCTGTAGTAGAGAGTTGACTCCCTGCTATGTTATTTTAGTTTTATTGGAGAGAGTTGACTCATGAATAGATGAGTCGACTCCTAGGCTTTGGAGCGTCGACTTCTGAGTCACTCAAATATGGTTTTCTTAGTGTTTTGGCTTCCGATAAGGGCTATTAAGCCTAAAGGTTCGATATATTAGTCTCAAATGGTTATGTATGGACTTCAATAACTGTATTTAGTTATTTTTTAAGTAATTTTTATATAATAAGGTAAAAATGTGAGTTTGGATGGTTTAAGAGGAACCTATTTTGTGTATTTATGCATATTAAATGTTGTATAATGCATTGGGATGTAAGATCCCATTATTTTCAGTTATAAGTATTACAAAGATGATAATACCAATGAGAAAAAAGGGTATATATGTGTACAGTTAGAATCCTAGGGTGATAACCCTAGAGATATCTTGTTATAAGAACATGTTTGGAGGTTGAACTATGGTATCGAGCGGGTATCTTGAGTTGGCCTTCATGTTAACTATCATTGTGTGTGTCGCATCTTGGGCAAGATCCAAGTATCAGAATGGTACTATGTGTTGTTGTTGTCTATACTTGTGTGCACATAGACTTTGAACATTTCATCCTTGTAGCTCGTACCAAAGGGATACTGTGAGCTTTGACCTTGGGTGCTAGTACCTAGGGGGTACACTTGTTCTATTAAATGTATGTCATTTTCTTGATGATAGTTGTGTCTTGGCCAAGATATTGGTATCATGAGGGTACAATACATGAAGTGTTGGCTCGGGTTGCCTTAACCACAAGGGTAAGATGCAATGATATATGTTATGCTTTAATTGTGTGCTTATGATGATTGGTTTTTGACATTCGATATTAGTAAGACAACTTGTTAGATATATTATGTTCGCCTGGTTTTCTTATGGTTTCAGTCAACTATCAGATGTGTTATGCTCGCCGAGTTTTCGTACAGTTTGAGTCATCTTATCAGATATATTATACTTACTTGGTTTTCTTATAGTTTGAGACAGCTTATCAAATGTATTATGCTCACTTGGTTTTCTTATAGTTCAGACAACTTATTAGATATATTATGTTCACTTGGTTTTATTATAGTTGAGTCAGCTTATCTGATGTATTATGCTCACCTGGTTTTCTTATGGTTAAGTTAGCTTATCAGATGTATTATGCTCACTTGGTTTTCTTATGGTTTAGCTAGCTTATCCGTTGTATTATGCTCACCTGGTTTTTGATGGTTTTATTCAGCTTATCAGATGTGTTATGCTCACTTGGTTTTAATTATGGTTTTAGTCAGCCTATCAGATATGTTATGCTCGCCTAGTTTTCTTACAGCTTCAGTCATCTTATCAAAGTTGACACGAGTTATTAAGAAAATACATTGTGTGCGTAGACATGACATAAGTATGTGTGTTTGACGCATGGTGCACCTAAGGATTGAACTTTGAGTTGAGAAAGTTGACTCCTTTTGGCTTATATTGGCAGAATGGATCGGTGAGGAGCATTGAGCTCGATGAACCTTTAGACATAGACTTGGAATTGCTTTTGATGTTATGAGAACTTTGTAGATATAAATGTTGTTACACATTTTGTACAAGTTATATTTCTATGTGAAAAGAATGACTTTTACGGTTTGCATAAAGGTGCAATTGTCTTGTGAATTTTGGATCCTGGCTTGGAAACTCGCTTTAAAAAAGGAGCTTTAATTAAAGTACATTTTTTTTAAGTATTTTCAAAAAAGAAAAAAAGCTTTGAAATTTGGATGGGGGTTTACACATAGTTTACCAAAACCATCCTACGTGGAACAACTCATTGTCATTTCATATCCTAGTCCTAATCCTAATGTAATCGCCCCATTAGAATCCATTAAAAATCAAAATACTTCATCACTTGATGAATCAAGCCAAATGATAGGAGCCTGTCAAATCTAACTCCCACAAGTCCTAATTTTGAGCTTATACTCATTGTGAGTGCTCCTCCTATCAAAACTCACCATATGATTACTGGGTTTCAAGATAACACTTTAAAACCCAAAGTTTTTCAGACCACAAAGTATTTTAACCTCATAGCCCTACTTGCTTCTCTGTTTCAAGGCCAAGAACCTGACTCCTTTATAAAGGCCTACCAAGAGACCAAGTGGTGTGATGCCATGCAAAAATGATTATGATATCCTAAAAAGTAAGACATGCACCCCTAATACCTATAGGTGAAGCTCCATATGTTGTAGGACACAAGTAGATTTATAAAATTTAAAGGCGTGCATATGGGTCTCTTGAATGCTACAAGGCATGCCTTGTGGCCAAAGGCTACAACCAACAAGAGACTGGACTACTTTGAAACATTTAGTCTTGTGATAAAATTTGTCACCATTAGATTGATTCTTTCTCTTGCTGTCAATAATGGATGGGTTGTTTATCAGTTGGATGTTCAAAATGTCTTTTTTGCATGGTTACTTGTCATAAAATGAATCAACCTCCTAATTTTGAAAGTTCACAACACCTTAGTAATGTGTGCAATCTCCAAGGAGCCTTGTACAACCTCAAACAAGCTCCAAGGGCCTAATTTGTTAGGCTAAACTCTTGCTTACAAATTCTTAACATTATTGGAGCTTGGACAGACACATCTTTGTTTTTACGTAAGAATCAACATGATATTTTTTATTTTTTAATATATGTGGATGATATTATAGTTACTGGCAGTTCTCCCAAGCTTGTGCAATAGTTGATCTACAAACTTAGTTGAACAATTTATTATCAAAGATCTTGGGCCCCTACACTTCTTTCTAAGAATAGAGGTAAATTTTAGCAAGCATGGCCTATTCCTATCTTAGAGAAAATATATTTTAAATCTTCTAGTGAAGGTGTTCATGCAAGAAGCTAAACCTGTATCCATGCACATGGTTCTCTCTCTCCTACTCTTTTAGTGACATCATGAAATAAATTCAGTGATCCCACCTTATACTAGAGCATTGTAGGTGCCTTGCAGTATGCTACCCTCACACGACCAGATATTTCTTTCACAGTGAACAAAGTATGCGAGTTTATGCGTACACCAACTGACATTCATTGAGAAATAGTGAAACATATCTTATGATATCTAAAGGGGACTCTGCATTATAGTTTTTTCTTAAAGTTGTCCTCCCAACCAGTCTTTTTAGCATACTCAGATGCAGATTGAACAAGATGCCCTAATGACCATAGGTCAACTAGCAGATATGTCATTTATTTTGGATCCAATTTAATTTTATGGAGCTCCAAGAAGCAATCTATTGTGTTTTGCTTCAAAGTCCGAATACAAGGCCATTATCAATGTCACAACCGAATTAACCTGGCTTCAGTATTTTTAAAATAATTGGGCATGACCTGCACACAAATTCCAACTCTTTGGTGTGATAATGTTGGAGCCTCCTACTTAGCGGCTCATCCAGTTTTCCATAACCATAGCAAACACATTGATATTGATATTCATTTTGTGTGTGATAAAATTGTGGAAAGAGAATTATTTGTTAGATACATTTTAACTCAAGATCAACTTGCTAACGTGTTGACTAAGCCTCTATCATCGCCACATCACCAACTTCTTTGTCGCAAGCTCAATGTGATTCCTACCCCATTGAACTTGAGGGAGAATGTTAGAGGATACCTTGGACACATTAGCCTTGCTCATGTTCATGTTGGACTTGGACTCTCTTAGGATTCTCATACCATGAAAGACTCTCACATGAAGAAGAACACTCTTAAAAAGGACTCTCACATAATGTAGGATTCTCACATGAAGGAGGACTCTCATATGTCTGATTCTTCCATGAAAAATCAACCCAACAAGAGCTGTGAATCAAGACTCTCAAGAGTCTAAACTTAAAAATTGTGTGGACCTTCTAGAGTCCTTGAACTCTCTAAAACATGTAACCAAGAAGCCTCTCCAAGACTATAAATATGTTAGTAAACAAAGCTCTTAGGTAACTTGAAGTGAGAGTTATTTTTTTTTGTGGACAGACATTCATATTGTCGAACCACAGTAAAATTGTTGTGTTGTATGATTGTCTCTGTGTGTCATTTTATTACTATTTTATTTAGGGAAAGTAGTGTGTGCTATGAGTTAGGGGCCTTAGTTTCATGCCCTTTCCTATGAGAAATAGGGCATCTTTCTTATAAAGGGTGAAACAAACATTTCTATGAGAAATATATGGCAAAACCCACGTACTAAATATAAAAAACTCTGGTCTTGGCAAAGCACTTTCCCTCCAAGTGGCTCTTTTAAAGGAAAGAAGATTCCTTTGAGTGGGAGTGTAATAAACTCCCCATTAGATTCCAATTTGACAAACTAATTTCCAATTCATTTGTCATATTGTGCCTAGGTTTTGTTTATTATATGGGGAAACAAGAGTCAGATCGAGATACTTGCCACGTTAAAAAATCCTGCCAAGTTATGGTTGCCACACCCAACCATATATGTAAAACCCCAGGCTCCTCCAGTCATCCACTAAGGAGCTTATTGCTTTGGCCTTGCAACAAGAGATGCATACTCAAAGGGACAGTGATGTCTTTCAACTAGAACAACTTAAGCCGTTCTGCCTAACCAGGTGTGCGAAGCCCTTGTGGATGAAGCTTTTTAGTGATGTTCCATTCTGCAGATTTGATCTCATAGAGAATTGAACTCGTGACATTTGGGGCCTTGGATATGAGAAGCATGCACAAAGCAGAAGTGAGGGGTGAGTGTTAAAAAGTAATATGAAGCGAGATACGGTTGTGAAGCGACTATGCAATCACATGAAAAATAAAAACAGACATAAAAAGTGAGAGAAATGGCACAAACACTTTGTGTTGTCACGATAGACCCCGCATAAATGCTTTATGCTTCATGTGTTTTCGCGTAAACCCCATCGGGGGTTTCCGTGACACACAAACGCCTCCTTTGTGTGCTTTTGCATCTGATCACCCATGTGCAATCACAATGCACTTCATCCACCCAGGACCAAGTGGGTGAGAGATGTTGGCTTAAGAGCGAAGCAGGTTATATGTTCCCCCCGCCCCAAAGACGTCCGTTAGCTACATCTTGTGTTTGGGGGTTTCAATGAGCACCATGTATGTAAGCACATGTGGATCATATCCCCATGTTTGTCAGCATCAGTTAGCATCGAAGTCTAGTGCGGTTGCAAAGACTTAAGTACCCTTTCCTCCATGGGTGTCATAAAAACGACGATTCTAGAAAAAGAGCGGTTGCAAAGACTTAAGTACTTTGAAGATGGTTATTTAAGACTCAGTCCCTACACTGCAAGATTATCCGAGAAAGGAATCCCCCCTGAAGAAGGCCATGAACATCAACCCTCTCTCTCTCTTCCTTCTCTTTCTGCCTCTGTGCACATCCAACAAGTGATCCTACACTGCTCCATCAAGCACTGACTGACTTGCGCACTGCGTGTAGCATGGTTCAACTTGATGAGTTGTGGAGCTTGATTCAGAGTTTTTGCTCTTACAGGGGGGTTCGGGGGCTCCTCCTGGTGCGGGTCCTTGTATAAATTCTTTCTTTTCTTTCCCTCTTGTAACTGTAAAAAAAGATCAATAAAGTGTTTTGTTTTATCATGGCGCTCATATGTTTCCTTCGGTTGTTTCTTGCTCGAGGTTTTTGTAATACCCTTTCCCGCGATTTTTTGTTTTTTTTTGCTACACAATTTTCGTAAATCGCTACTTGATTTATCGATTTTCTATTTTTTTTTTTGCTACGTGATTTTCGTAAATTGCTACTCGATTTAGTGATTTGCCATTTTTTTTGCTACACGATTTTCGTAAATTGCTACTCGATTTAGTGATTTGCCATTTTTTTTGCCACACGATTTTCGTAAATTGCTACTCGATATAGCGATTTACAAAAATCGCATAGCGATTTGCCATTTTTTTTTTGCTATGCGATTTTTATAAATCGCTACTCGATTTTTGGATTTGCCATTTTTTTTGCGCTATGCGGTTTTCGTAAATTGCGATGTTGAACACTGCCCCCTTGAGCACGATCTTCGTCGTGATCAGGTTGTAGTCGTCAGTCGTCCCGATGGCAGTCTTGAGGTCCATGATGAGGAAGCCGGAGATGAACATGCCATTCCTGACACCCGTGTTGAGCAACGTGAGGGTGGCCTAGAAGGCATAGCCCTGATCGGAAGTATTGTCGACGTAGGGGGTAGACAAATTGTACTTTGAAAGACTCCGTTGTAGGTGTACTGGAGGAAGATTCCGTTGTAGGTGTCCCTCGAAGGTGGAGGATGGGCCGCCGCAGTCGGTTGCCTACTAGACGAGGGTAGTATTCCGGTCGTCGCTAGCATAAAGAGGATGACGATCACCATCAGATCACCGGCTCTTTGCTTCCCTTAATTTCTTCTCTAGAGAGAGAGGGTTTTACAGTGTTTCACGAAGAAGAAATAAGAAGAAGATGACGACAAAAAGTTCAAACATAAAAGAAAGAAAGAGCGCTTCAGGTTCATTTCGTTGTTTAGACTTTGAAGAGTCAACATCATCCTCGACTTTCTGGATGGAGGACAATTTTGTCTTTTTTTTTAACCATTGTTTCTCTTTTTTTGAATGAAGGACATTTTTGTCATTTTCTCGAACCATCGTTTCATAACAAGAAATGGTACTTAAGTCTTTGCAACCGCACCGGACTCCGATGCTAAGTGATGCCGACACACACGAGAATACGAGCCCCATGTGCTTACATACGTGGCGCTCATTCGGACCCCCGAACATGCATTGTGGCATTCAGTGCATCTTCGGGGGAGAACACATACCACCCTCTCGCTTAGGAGTCCACCTCCCGTGACTTAAATGTACTTGTTTCATGTCTGTCCTAAACAGGCCTAACCACTGTTCGTTCGTGGTGTGTGTCGTGTACTAAAACAGATTATCATGTGACTCGTATGAGAACACACAGTTTGACAACAAAGACTTCAAGAGGCAACATGGTAAAGTGCCACTCTCACTTTTGAGCAAGTTATCAGTATTGACCCAAACCGAGCTGAATCATACGTATCGTAACGGCAGAAAATTTATACTAAATAGGTTTGAATGGGCTAATTTTTAAATAAAGCAAAAAATAAATTAAAAGATTGTTTTAATGTTTTTTTAATTTTTTTTATATTAAAAGTTGGGTGACACAAATCGTTCCAGCTCCAAATCAGTCTCGCCTAATTCACCTGAATTGTTTGGAAATAGATTCAAGGCCTGAAACAATACGTACAACATTATTATTTTATATATGTTCGAAAGGCAAGCTGGGGTTATGCGGGGCCCTGCCAGAAAAACAGCTGCCCCATGTGGCAGAGGGATTCGATGCTGGGCCTTCAGCTTGACACAGGACCCCACTGGTGGCCGGAGTTACTGCTAGCAGTAGGTATACCTTTATTAAAAGAACCATATCCAACTAAACGGATATTGAGTAAACGGATTTGGATTTGGATTTAGATTTAATGGAGAAAAACTCACCTAGACCGAGAGAAAACGGGACCCCACCCCGTCTCGCCCTCATTTGGACCGGGGATGGAGGACATGAAACCGCAATGGAGGCCGGGGTGGACGTTAAAGTCCATCCCCGTCCAGGAATGAAGGCGGGGATGGAGCTCCCTACTCGGCCCAATATCACAAACACAGGTGTCAATGGGTCGGGTTAGAGCCAGACCTCTCTCGTACCCAAGCCTACAAGGTTGGGATAAAAAAAAAATATTAAAACAAATGCCAGATTTGTGTTAGCATATATCATAGCACACTCAACCGATCTCACTCATGTTACGCACTCTAAATTGTTACTCATTGTGACATATATTTAAACGAAAAAACCACCTCAGCATCAAAGACCTAGCCGCCTGTACTTAACGTCACTATCTTGACAGTGTTAAACTCTGTAGGCAATGAACCTGCCTAGGGATAGGGTCCACAAACCCAGCCAGAATATGGGTCAGATCTAGGATGAAGGTTTTACAATGTTTGGCTGTTTCGGATCGAACTCTCCATGTATTTACTTGTTCGAGGTCCGAACCTTTTGCATCGCTATTTAGAGCCATCTTCTTACCAACTTTTCAAGCTTCTTTGTCGCTTCCAAAATTGAGAAACAACATCACTATTGAAATTCTTAAACCAAGCAGAGTCAACACCAGTGGCAGAGCCACAAACTGCTGAGGTAGGCAAGTGCCCACACTGACTCCAAAGTTGTGCCTCTCTCTCCACACACACACACACATAGAGAGAGAGAGAGAGAGAGAGAGAGAGAGAGAGAGAGAGAGAGATGAGCACGAAGCTAAATGAAATATGCTATTGAATTTTCAGTATTTTTTTTTTTCAAAATTCTGACTGTACAGACGTGATCTATATGTTTGTTTTTATAGGAATCACTTTTTGGAGCATTTGATTTGGATGCATGAATAGGTTTTTATAAGGTTTCAAAAATCAATGACCTATAATTTTCATAAAATTTTTAGGCTTAAATACCACTTTTTTCGCCCAAAATACATGATCCAAGTATTTCTAGTAAATCAATCATGTTGAACACATTTATGAACTTAAAATTTTGAAAACAAAAAAACAAAAAACCATTAGTACCCATTTTGTAGTTTTTCATCTCTCTCTCTCTCTCTCTCTCTATGTGTGTGTGTGTGTGTGCACGCGCGCATACACATACACATGTGGGCTTGAGGACACACAAGCATTTGTGCCCACCCCAAACAAACATTGACTAAGGAGGTTCACACACATCTTTGTCACCATCAATGAAAACTAGTTTTATCTTGACTTAATTAGCCAAAATAAAAAAGATTTGTTGGAGAATTCTCCTTTCTTTCAGTGGCACCAGAAAAGTAAATCACAAACTCCCCAAAGTACGATCTTTGACCATCTAAATGTGTGTTTTATCAAGTCTCTAAATGTTGGTTCCTTGGGGCTCCTCCTTAACATCACCTCTAATCCTGTGTCAGCATCTCAAATATACAAAACTTCGTATTTTTCAGTGATGTATAATAAAGCGTAGCATGCAAGAAGTGATAAACACACCTATTGGTTTAAATCAAACTAAAAAATCACCTAAAACTATGTCTTTCATTTTCATGTGGGCCAAACCAAAATCTTTCTGATCTAATTAGGGGTGTCAAGGGGTCTGGTTTACCCGGAACCGACCTAAACCAAACCCTATATAGGGCCTGAGTATGGTGATAAATAAGAAGACCTGATTAAGACCCAGCTCCAAACTTGAAGAACCGATTAATACATGGACTCGGGTATAGTTTATAAAATTTTATACTAGACCCAAACCCGACCCGAGTTCCAATTAGGACCCAAAAATTTTCAATGTAAAAATGATAAAAAAAATATGATTTTATCGGGTATGGTCTGGGTTTGGTTCATGTAGTTCTTATCGGGTTCGAGTATGATTTTTTTTATAATGGACCTGGGTCCAGACCCAATACCATGCCCAAAAAAATCTAATCCAAATCTTGTTCCACAGGGTCCAAACCAAGCCCAACCCATTGACACCCACAAATCTAATACATTTTGCATATATATATATATATATATATATATATATATATATATATATATATATATATATATATATATATATGTGTGTGTGTGTGTGTGTGTGTGTGTGTGTAACGCTATGAGATTTTTAATCATTTATAAAATATGTAAAAATTAAAACTTTTTCTTTTATTGAATAATCATCAGTAAAACCATTTTTAACTTTGTTTTAAAACTTCTGGTGGGTTACATTCTACTCAAAATGATTATACTGAATTTAAATGGAGATAACATGACTCGTTTAAAATACTTCAATTATAAGAAAACAAAGTATTACAAAACCAACAAAGTAATAACATGTATCTGAATTCTATACTCCCAAAAAAAAAAATGAATGGTTAATCAATGTCATCGCAGCAGCATCTCACATCCACAACTAAACCTGTAATTACTTGTATGTCCATAAAATGGGTCAGACTCGTAAAAACCTAGTAGGTTTATAACATAACACATAGTGAGTATACAAAACTAATACAGGTAGCACATTAATGATAACATAATTTATTTAATCAAATATCCATGATACATATCCATCATAGTATATATATGTGACATATGTCAATTAAAAAAATATAATCATTTATTAGCAACATGACTAATTAAGTAGACGTGATGTGTCATTCACTTAATAAGTCAACATATTTGTTTGTAGGTGTAATATGTCATTCAATTAATATATCAACATATACATTCTAATCATATAGTGATATATAGTCAATCTGATTTCAGCTACAAAATTTGGAGTAAAGTCAAATTTATGGATTCACAACTAGTTATCCTAACCAGCTCATTCAATCAACATAATCAATCATAATCAATATATTTAACATGTTCACACTCATGAGACTTACTACATATTCAAATAAGTTCTTCATCGGATTACCTGGTCTTGAAAATATACCTATTCGCATGCTCATCCTTGTTGGACTATCTAGTATTGGACTAGTACACCCTCACAGAATCATAGTATTTGGGCTACTGGTATTAGACCTCTACATTCTCAAAAGCTTGTCTTTATCAAACTACTGGTGTTAGACCTGTATATCCTCACAGATTCATCATGATCGAACTATCTAGTCTTGGATATGTAAAACCTTACAAGATTATCCTCTTATAAATAGTTTCTCAATGAATTATTTTATCAAAGTCATACATACATAAACACAGTTGACCGCTCATGGGGTTGATGGCCTTCAATTCGAGCATAAGCATGTCTACATTCAACATGCATCATATTATATATCACATCATATGGCAGTTCAAGTCATACCATCATGCATTTAGCATAACTAACAGGGTTTCATGAACCATAGTGCAATCCTAAGCTTCAACATTTATTGCATGCATTCATAACTTTACATCATGTGTCATTCCAATGATAAAAGAAGCATTACATTATATGCATTAATATCACAATATAGCTATCTGCACATCTTATTTCATCATGCATTCGTAAATTGAATCTCAAAGCATTTAATCTTTAAATATGCATAATTAAAACATGAAGCATAAGTATAATTATCACATGTATATGTATAATCTCGCATACGTACGTGAATCCAAGCATACTATTCGATAATACGAAACATCTAAAGGTCAAGCTTACATAGTTTCTACGTAATTCAGGCCATGCATACGTAGTTCAGATCATACATATAATAATTGAAATTCATCAGTGTAAATCGGTATCCGAATAGGTAAAACCCTCTATATTTCATTAAAATATGTGATAAAATTTTTGGATATTAGTGTTCACCCGTGCATGTGTGCACCAGATGTGCTGGGTGTCCACCATGTGAGCGGTCACTAAAAACAACCTTTAGCAGCAGGCGTGGCTGCCACTAAATGTTGTTTTAATGATAAATATTGTTTGCCTTATGGGAGATGGGGTCAGCACCCCCTTCTCTCTCTCTCTCTCTCTCTCTCTCTATATATATATATATATATATATATATATATATAATCTTCTACAAAATCGGCTTTATGAGGACCAACGTATAGTAATCAATAAAATGATATCATAAATTTTTATTTTTATTTTACTCAGAATCCACAGTTTTTAGAAAAAATACAATCCAAAGGTTCATTCCTACAAAATCAAGCAAGAAGATTATATCTACAATGATAGATTGACTCATAATGACTTGTACCGTGAGATCCAAATTAGATTGCACATACAAATCATTGTAGAGTGTACACACACACCCAAACGGGTATCAATGAGTTGAATCTTATAAGTGCAAGTTTCAACTCAATCTGGGACCATAAATGTGATCTATATAGTGTGTTATAGTGACGATCAACTCTTGGATCTTTTTTTTTTGACAAATTATATATATTTTTAAATTGATTCATTTATAATCATTGATATTTTATTGCAGTAAAACTTTGTCACGTCAATTAGGTCTGATGAACAAGTTGGACGAACAAAACATAGCATATTCCGGTTCGACTCATTTATTAGTGGACCAAGCTCGTGACTCAGCTTGTGCTTGTGTTTAGCTCAGCTTGGCTCGTCCTTAATTGAGACAAGCCAAACACGAGTTGGCTCGGGTAAAAAATATTGTTATTTATAATGAAATGTATATATTTTATACAACAACAACAACAACAACTACGCCTTCATCCCAAAACAATTGGGGTCAGCCAAATGTATATATTTTAGATACATTATAATTAATATGTATATATAAACACACACACACACACGAGCTGACCCAAGCCAAGCTAAGCCAAGCACCTTATGTTTGAGCTCGATTCATTTAAGCTAAACAAGCTGCTCTTGGCTCAAGTCTCCAACTAAACGAGTCGATAACGATTGTGTTAGTGACAAGCCAAACCAAGCCAAGTCACGGGCTGCTCGGTTCATTTACGAGCCCTACCAGCGATCAAGACTAAGCAGGTTAACCATGTAGATCACATTCATGGCATGAGATCGAATCAAAGCAACTTGCACCTATGAGATTGCAGTTGTAAATAATTAAATAATGAACAAAGGCTCCCCCTAACATGTGTGTTCGTGTCGAGGGGTCGTATTCACATGAGTGCGGGAGCATGCATGCAACGGGTACAACGGTGGGGGCAGTGGGACTCACCGGATGTGCAGGACACACGTGAGCCATGTGGTCCCGACACGGCAGTGCTGGACAGGACGGTTCAGACCGAAGTGGAACCGAACCACGTGAACGTGCTCATCTCTCTCTCTCTCTCTCTCTTGTGGTCCACGCCACCCACCAGTTAAAATTATACACATGAACGGGCCCCACCAGAGGTCCCCTTCTCTGCCCCTCCCAATCGTAGAGCCCACCAGTTCCAGATCCCTCATGGGCCCCCCCATATTCTGTGAATTTAGTTTATAAAGCAATGCCTCAATCAACCCGCATTTGCAATAATTCTCAGAAAATCAACGGCTCAGATTCACCACATGTGAATTCATTGCCTGAAGGTCCGTCGAAACACAACGGTATGGCTGGATGCCAACAGAATCAAATTAATGATCTCTTAACTCATCTCCTATGTGGTCACTGGCGATGATCACATGGCAGCATTCCGCAGCGACCGAGTGTGGGGGGATGGCCCCACTTAAAGCGTGATGCCATGTGATTGGCTGTGACCACATAGGAGATGAGTTAAGGGATCATTGGATCCCGATTGGTAACGAAGGACCTGAGACCGCGCCCGCGGATCGAGTCCGAGTCAGTAAGTCAGTGATAACTTGAGACACGTGTCAAGAAACAAAACACCTAAACATGGAAAAAAGTACCAAGGATTCATGTGATCATCTGCTCTGTTGACAAGACCTGCCTCCTTCCCCTTCCCCTTATTCAAGGGAAATTATTATTGCCCCCATTTTAACCAATAAAAATTGGCCTAAAGTCTTTGGGACTCCTGCAAAGGTCTTTGTCATTCCCCCCACTTTCATTTAACAAATATGATCAACGGCTAATATTAATGCAAAAGTTTTTCTGCATGGTCAGAGAAAAACTGGTTCATTGAGATAAAATCCCAAGTCCCAAGGCAGAAAAAACGAATTTCATTTTATTTGATCACTTGGGGGGTGAAAAAACCCCACTTTTTTTTTTGTTCAACAAGAAAAAGGGAAAGGGAAGAGAAATAATTACATGTGGGGTCCCACCTTCAGTCCGAGCCGATGAATTGCCAAGCCGAAGCCGTTGTCAAAGGCCGGCTATGCCAGCCGAGCGTGAGACAGCCATTGTTCTCCTCCACACTGTAGCCGTGGGCCGAGAAGAGTGTAAGCAGCATGTTTGCTTGCTTGAACGCGTTCGAGCCAAGGTGTAATGGCTTGAACCCCGCTTCCTCAAGCCGTGCCCTCCATTGAGCCAATGGCTCATGCCGCTCGACTCTAGCCGGCCCTTCGCAACACACTATGTTGCTTATCTCCCTTTGAAGGTAGATCTCGGCCACTGATCTCTCGGGCATCAAACTGCAGCCGTCCAGTGAATCGAACATCGTCGAGTAGTAGTACAGTGCCTCTGTGAACCTGTCCATGAAGCTGGCTTGGTTGTGATTGGCTTCCTGTTCCACTACTGTCATTATCATGGGCTTCAACCCTTTGAGCCATTTGAGCAGGGAGTCGATGGACGAGCCGTGACCTGGCTCACAGTACAAGAGCCGATGTAGCTGCATGATTGAGTTGACAGCTAGAGCTTCCTTCGGATCTATCTGCAGCATCCACGGCTTCACATCATCGAGCCGCTCAGCTGCCACTCCACGAAAAGCGAAGCCGACATTCACTGACTTTGCTAGCTCGGCTAGCTTCAAGCCGATCTCACGAAGTGTGTCGCGTCCGTCTGGTGATGGCAGGCCAATGCCGGTTAGGCGCAGAAGCGGTGGCCCGCCTGGCCGGAGAGCCAGAGCTTGGATCAGAGCTGGCCATTGTAAACCATGCATTAGGCTGAAATCGACCACGTGGACGTGATCGTGGCCATTGAAGGCTTCAAGGATGGCTTGATTAGCCGTGAAGTGGGCAAATTTCAGGTAAGGACATGCCTCGTAGAAGTTGTGGTAGAGGATCTCATTTTCCAGAGTTGACTCGGCGCAAACGGCATGAATGGGACCGTAGCCGATCCGTCGGCTCAGTGCATCAATGAAGCAGCCAGCCACTTTTCCGATTCCCCCTGTGCTACTCCTGCTCAGCAGCATCCTCATCTCTTGAATCAAAACGGCAGCCAATCGAGTATCGCCACGTTGGACTGCATCGGCGCAGGTCATCAGCAGGTGGACCAGCCGGATGCCGGAATCCTCCTCGACCGTCGTGCCACCAAAATCAGAAAGGACCCAGCTGCTTGCAACTGCACCCGGCTGGACCAGTCTTTCTTCCTCACTGACCGCCGGATCCGGCCGGACATGGACTCCGGCCGGTGGCAGCTGGTAATTTCCTGAAAAGTCGACCGAAGGGAAGTCCTCGACAAGAAAATCCGGCATCGCCGAAGGGCCGAGCTCGCCGAGCATGGACTCGACCCATCCGGCGAGGTCCGACGGGTTGTAGTGGACGGCATCGGAGGCAAGGTGGGAGATTGCAGGCTGCTGCGAAGTGACCATGACGTTCTCGAGCTGCTCCAGGCGGTGCGCGACATGTACCAAGTCGGAGGACTTGACCAAGTAGCCGGCATCGGCCAGAAGGCCGTCGATCTCTAGGGGCGACGATAAGGACATCTTCATCGGAAAATCTTTTGATGGTTGGTAGGTGATTGCTGACGAAGACGATGTGCTGCTGTTGGAGTCATAATGCTCCATTTTCCCCCAAACAAATAAAACCAAGAATGAATCTCAAGCCTTTAGGTGTCCTTCACACACTAGGGACACCCAGAAGAGCAGGATGGTGGTATCATATTTTCAGTAAGAGTAAGAGGAGGAGGGATATGGTGTTCTCAACATAGAAAAAAGAAGAAAAATAACCAAGCAAAAGGAGGTTCTCTCTCTCTCTCTCTCTCTCTTTGGCAGCACGGGATGACGTCAGTCGGCATAACAATGCATTCATGGGATGCGTAGGCACATGCATCTGCCCTACATCCATCTTGATCAATGGCCCATGCACGTTCACATAATGGAGTATAGGGGTAAAAGTTAAAATCACTCTTGATGATCAGTCCTAATTAAGGGTGTTGTCAACGGGTCCGATATCTTACCCAAACCCAACCGAATATCGAGTTCGGTTTTTTTTTTCGGTCAAGAAAATGAAATTTTGGATCTGAATCTGTATAATTAAAAGAGCATACATTCACTAAAAGTATTGCATGCATATAAAATACTTGGGTCGATCAAGGTCGAGTTGGCCTGACTGAAAAAAATTCATAACCCAAAGATGATCCTCATATTACTGGGGTCAGGTTAATTTGTGTTCGATCCGGATAATATTCAAGTAGACATCTTTGATGCCCATATTCAGGTATTCGGGTTTGGGTCATCATATGGACATTATATAGATGACGATGGCTTTACTGACCACATATGTACGTGCATTGACAAAGATGCATGGTCCATATATAACATGCCAAGGCACTATCATAACGTGCACATTTGGCTGATAATTACTGATTTTCTATGTATGCAAGTTTCACCATCACTGTCATTATGATTAAGACCTTGCTACCGCATCATTTTAAATAGATCTTATCGTAAATCAATTTCATTATAGAAATAGGACTAGAACAATAAAGAAATGTAATAAAAGATAACAATCTCAAAAGCTTAATTTGCGTTACTTGTATCTGTTATATTTTTTAATTTTACTCGGAGAAATCACCCCAGACCTAATCGCGCTGACTCTCGGGTTAAGTTTTTCTAACAGTTGTCAAATAAGGATCTAATGTAACCTATTATTACCCTCAACCACTTAACTTGAGTTAAAAAATTTTAAAATAACAAAAATGCTTTCTAAGTTTCCTTTTCTCCATTGTTCCGTCATATGTGTTAGTAGTAATGGTAAAAAATAGGAACAATACAAATACTTTAAAAGTTTTTCACCATTTGTTTGGTGGAGGCTATCCCAAGGTTACTATTTAGCAGTTTTTGGAGACATTAGGACTGGATTGGGGATTACAAAAGATTGGTACATGATATGGAATTTCAGGTAAAAGGTGAGACTGAACTAGAAAATTTCTCAAAAGATCTTCTAGCACATTGGAATAATGAAGACATGCAACAAGGGACATGAGTCAGCTTAATTAAGAAGTACAACAATAAAATATGGATTTTTGTAATGCAAATGACAAGGATTAAATAATGCTTTTTTTTTCTTTAATCGAGGGTCCCCAAGTTGGGAAATTTAATAAATGAATTGTGTGGTATGACCGAGAGGAAAAGCATGTTAATAATATATTAATAACCAAAGAATGATAATTTTGGGGTTTTTAGGGTGCAAGATAATAGTTGGCACAATCCCTTTGATTTACTTTTTCAATTAACATCATGGGAAACAACCACTGCCCAGTCCCCGAACATCTCTCTCTCTCTCTCTCTCTCTCTCTCTCTCTCTCTCTCTCTCTCTCTCTATATATATATATATATATATATATATATATATATATATATATATATATATATATATATATATATATATATATATATATATATATATATATATAAGCACAATCTCCTAAACCTGCCTTCTCTGTGGTTCTGCTCATAAAGAGATAATTCAAACTCGTAAAATAGGCTCTGCGAGCCGTTGTCGGCTCAGCTCTGCTTGTACAGAGCAGTAATAAATATATGTTTACATATAGTTTTTTTTTACCGAGAAAGCTGGGGTTAGGCTGACCCCTACCAGTTATACAACCATTGAAATTCAAACTTGCAACGTCCCAACACAAATTGGCATAAAGTAACTGCTCCTGCCAGGCGGAGCCCCCGTTGGCATGTATTTTTACACATAGTTTTATATCATATAATATTGTATATAATAAATGCCTAAATATCAAAATGTTTGGCTTGCAAGCAATAAGTTTGGATTTCAGATTTTTTCTCGTATTCTTATGAGAAAAATATTTCATACTGCGAGTTCATATCTTATTATTTTCAACTTTGAAACAATGTACTTTTTTCTATAAACGACTCATCTTCAGCTTCAATCTACATTTTTAGATTTCACATGCTATTACCTTAGCTCAAAAACAATATATATATATATATCAGGAAATGAAAACCTTTCAAACTTACCCAATGAAAAACATTTATCAGTTTTTTGCTGTTTTGTCAAAATTGTGACATGTGATCTATGCACTTGTTTTTATAGGAATCAGTTCTTTATAGCATTTGATTATGATGCATGGATATATTTTTATAAAGTTTCAAAAATCAACGGCCTAGAATTTTATAAATTTTTGAGGCTCCAAATACCAATTTTTTCACCCAAAATGCATGATCTAAGTGTTGATTTCTAGTAAATCAATCATGCTGAATTTTGAAAAAGCACTATTGGCAAGGTTTTCATCTCTCTCTCTCTCTCTCTCTCTCTCTCTATATATATATATATATATATATATATATATATATAGGGTAACTAAAATATGCTTACTGGTATGAACCAAGATTTTTATAGGTTTTTTTACTTTTTTGAAAATTGCACCGTACAAATGTAATCTTGGTTTTATAGGATCAGACTCTTAAATCATCCAATTATGATGTATAAGAAGGTTCTTTTAAGGTTTAAAAATCAATGGCTTAGAATTTTCATGAATATTCAAGCATAAAAAAACACATTTCTTTGTCAATTATTCCTAGCAAATGGACCACACTTAGGGTTAAATTTGCAAAAAAAACTGTGAAAATATTGATTCGTACTGGAAAACATATTTGGTTTGGTAAATATATTCCAGTACATATATAAGTGCTAAATGAAACATGCTAACTGAGTTTTTTCAAGTTTTTTTGTTTTATTTTTAAATTCTGACCATACATATGTGATCTATGTACTTGATTTTATAGGGATCAGCTCTTGAAGTGTTCAATTCTAACATATGGGTGTGTTTTTTTAATGTTTGAAAAATCAATGGTCCAAAATCTTTGTAAAATTTTGAGGTTCTAAATATCATTTTTTCATCGAAAACACATGATTCAGGTGTGGATTCCTCATAAATCGACCATACCCAACACATTTATGGAATCGAAACTGCGAAATAAATACCGGAAGAGCAAAAAAACCCATTTTAGCATGTTTCATTTAGCACATACCCATCTCTCTCTCTCTCTCTCTCTCTCTCTCTCTCTCTCTCTCTATATATATATATATATATATATATATATATATATATATATATATATATATATATATATATAATGTAAACGCGACAATTCTAGATAGGCTCGACTCGTTACAAAAACAAGCCAAACTTGAACACCGGAGGATTCGAATTATGAGGCTAATTTACCAGCCCCAGCCTAAGATTGACCTCGAAATCTATGGAATAGCTTTTGATAATGTACGTGTATCCCTATGATCATATAGAACTGGGCCACCTCTAGGTTGTACATTCTAACTGGATGATCAGGCTGGCAATTTGAAATAATTAATTGGTTTTAGATTGGAAACAACATTCCCATCAAATTGATTAACCGGAACACATGATCTGCATGCATGGACCAGGAAGAGCATCCAACCGTAGATGATGCTGACATATCACAAACACTTGTCCCTCTGTCTTCATGAAAATGCTCAACACTCTATGAAATGAAAATATAGCAACAAGGGTGAAAAGCCTAGAAGGACCAAGGACAGTTGTCCCCTCTTTCTTAGGAAATAGGAAAATATGATTTTGCAAAACCCTAAGCTTTAACAAATGGCCCAAGTTCCCAAAAAATCTTTGTTTTTTTTTTCCAATCAATGTTTGTTTAAAAGAAATACCTTGGGACCAACATGGGAGAAAATTTGAACATAAAATAGAAATGTTCTCATGGACTACTTGGTTGTACCTACTTGTGCATCCCGTAATTCCAGCCGACCATGCCATACATTCAGTTCGAAGTTTGAATATGTGGGCATTGGGAAATATTCTTTCACCCATATGTTTACCAAGATACCTCCTAATTTCTTATTGCATCTAGGAACATGCTTCATAGAATCACAAAGTAGATTATTATTATTATTATTATTATTAGGAAAATTTTTAAATACCCCCCAAACTGCCTAATTCATGGGCACAACAAACTTTTCATAGTTTGCAAATGCCTACTAAAGTTTTTACCTGGGTTAATCAAATGACTCCAATTTAATTACCACTAATTAATTCTGTTATAATTTTTTTAAAATGACCATGCTAATTATATGTCTTGCCACATGAGAAAGTCTACTTTTTAAGATTTTTTTTTCTCATTTATCACAAATTGCGAGTCTCTCTCTCTTTGTCTCTCTCTCTCTCTGGAGGAACCAAATGGATTTCGTTGCGCTTACAGCTCACATACTCACTATCATGGCAATACGTAAACTTTTGTCAACTCTTGATTCTTGAAAGAGTAAACTTTTGTCAACTGTAACCAGATTGGCTTTTAGGTCAAATGAAAATGCATTTAGTTCGGGTTTGAATATTTATCGGGTCAACTATTGATGAACCAAATGGACCTAGTTGTGCTTAGAGCTTGCATAGTCAGCATCATGGCAATAACTAATTGATTTTGATTCTTGAAATAATAAAACTTTTGTCAACTATAACCAATTTGACTTTTGGGTTAAATAAAAATGCATTTAGTCAGTTTGGGTTCGGATATTTATAAGGTCAGCTATTGAGGAACCAAACGAACCAGTTATGCTATTGGTGAGTCGAGTGATTGTTGGGTTGATTAGCTTATTGGAATTTAAGCTTTATATAATTATATTTTAAAAATAATTAATAATGAGTTTCATGGTGTAGTGGTTATTGTTTTGATTTTTATTGGAAGGTTAATGATTCAAGTGTTCAATAAACTTTTTACTCAAAACATTCAGTTCATATACCTTTCATTAACCCAGGTAAAAACTTTGGTAGGCATTTACAAACTCTCAAAGGTTTAGCGTGTGCATGAATTAGGCCAAAACATTTGAGGGGTATTTGAAATTTTTTCTTATTATTATTGCATGCCCTTTTTTCTAGGTAGTTGAGAAAAACCCACATCATTCACTTGCAAGCTTGTTGGTGTAAAAACTAACTATTTGCTTGCCAAAAAGTACACCTAGGGGTGTCAATCGGGTCGGGGTGGCAGGTCAGCATACCTCAACACGAATACGACCAGTTTATTAAATGGGTCGGATGTGGCAAACACGAACACAACATATTTATTAAATGGGTAACTCGACACGACACGGTTAACCTGTTTAATAATCGGGTCAGGTCGTCACGACCCGATTACACCTACATCTGTATTTTGTTCTATTTTCTTTCAAGAAATGGTGCCTGTTAAAATGCTTTGGTAATGATGAAACGTTGTAGGTCTTTTCCGTCATTGCAAAAGTTAGTAGCATTCAGATAAAAAAATAAAATAAATAGTGACCAAGATAGGTTGATGATGCAAGAGATGGTCACCATAAATGCTCAGAGCCGCCTGAGTTTATTATTTCTGCCAGAGACTAAAGGACAAGAAAAAAATTAGAGATTCAGGCAATGATGGCATTGCACTCAACCTCAATGACAAGAACAACCTCGTGCTTAGTCTTTTGCCTCCAACTTTCCAATCTAAAAAGCCTATGTCTTCCTTGCATCAAACAATGGTATTACAATCACCAACAAAATTTAAATCCCAAACTATTCATCATCCATCCCCTGTCAAACGTTCTTTCAGTCAAAAGATGTTTATCCTAGGTGCCAAATTCAAAAGTCTGAACCTTTAAGACTCACTAAATTACATAAGTACCCTTAATGCAGAGAAAAAAAAAGAAAATGTGAAAATCCATTCAATGCACAAAATATCATAAGTTATTATGTCATTAAAAGTTGAGAGCCAAGAACTTATCCATTAAATAGACAAGACTAGATGGTGAGCTGCTCTACTGCACCTTTAGAAGCAAAAACATTCTTTTCGGAAACCGCATCTGGGTTATCTTCCTTGCAACATATATATAAATGGGTTGCAGGTTGACGAGTTCGGGTAAATGGGTTGACCCGACCGCCTAACCTGTTTATTAAATGGGTCAGCCGGGTTGGCATACACCCCTAACACGAACCTGACCCGTTTAATAAACAGGTTAGGCGGGTTGACCCGTTTATGACACGAACCTGTTTAAGCCAAACCCGAACCCGCCTAAGAAGCGGGTTGGTGGGTCGTGTCAGATTTTTCCACCCCTAAGTACACCCAACTTCCACCAAGCGATAAAGGACATACACTTGCAATTTTCAAGGTCGCGACGTTCCTTAGGGATTGTTTGATGACTTGTCTAAGATTAAACAAAATAAACAAAACACTCGTTATGTTCGTACCAAGTCCAATGTTTATTTCGATTGTACAAAAAATCGTACTCTTTGTGTTGAACGGTTGTTTTACGTTGTGTGTAGACAACATGAACACACACGGATAATGGGTCAGATAACTTTCATTTTGGATCGTACGACTCGATTTGCCCGACCATATGAGTATTTTAACATGTTTATTATATATTTTAGCCCTAGATATAGATCTCAGATTGGATCTAAAAACTGAAAAAATGTTTACAATTTGAGTAATTTGAGAAAAAATAAAAATTATTATGTTTTTTATATAAATGATTTAATCAATGTCATATCACATTTAATTATGAAAGTTTATCATAAAAATATCAAACACTAAAAGCAAATTAACTATAAAAAATCAAATTATCAAATCCTATTAAATCATAAAACCTAAAAATATATTAAAATAAATCATAAATAAACCAAAAAACTCTAAACTATAAGAAAAGACCATAGAATTAAATAAAAAAGTCCCGATTCAGACTCAAACAAAAAAATACAAATAAAATTAATCAGATATAAGAAAAGCCCTAATCAAATTAACTATAAAAAGCCTTAATTAAAAAATTGGAGTCAAAGCTCTAATCAACGAAAATCAAAGAAAAAACCTTAATCTAATTAACTACAAAAAGCTCTAATTTAAGAATTTTGATTCAAAGCTCCAATCAATGACAATAAAAAAAATAATTAAATTAATTATAAAAAGCCCTAATCTAATAAATTTGATTCAAAACTTTAATCAATAAAAATTAAAAAACTCAACAACGAAAATCGAAGAAACAAAGAAGAATAAGAAAATGAAGAAGAATGGGAAGAGAGAGAGAAATGAAGAAGGGGAAGAAAGAAGAAAGGAGGGAGAGAGAGACAGAGTATTGTGGTAGGTCGCCGGTAGCCATGCCCAGCATGCACAGGGGTGTGAGAGAGAGAGAGAGGGGGTCGGAGGTACACCCCCTACCCTGTGTTTTTTTTTTCATCATTGCCCCCCATTCTCACTGTAACAGGGAGGAGCAAAAATCACTCTCAAAATAGGATGCATCAGATGCATTCCTCACGTCCGCAGCGTTTGACAACATAGTCTCGTGCGGCCATGGTGCCCTGCGCGACATGCAGGATGGGCCATCAAACATACCCTTAAGCTTGATGTCATTCACGAGATGTTTGCAAAGGATGAGCAGAGCCCCCAAAGGATATGTACCTTTGGTAATCTAAAATTAAATTAATAAAATTTGATTACTTGTGTTAGAGATAATATGGAATACACAAGGAAACTAAAAATTATGGAAAAGTATCTTATCATAACCTATATCACAAATATCCTTCCCATCACCAATATATATATATATATATTACAAAAATCTCTTATTTTGAGAATATCACATCTTTATAGAAATACTATTAACGGATAAGAACAATGTTATGGCACTTTGATATTATTTACATATTAATTTATATTTTTATTATCTCATACACCTCTTATTTTCTCTCTCTCTCTCTCTCTCTCTCTCTCTATATATATATATATATATATATATATGATTGTCTAAAAAAACAAAAAATTCCAAAATATTGCAAGATCTTCCATCACAGAGATTTTTCGAGGTTTGTGACATTGATTGGAACTTAAAGTTAACCGGGAGACATGGTGAGGTAGAAATAATCATGGTTAGTTGATTAACTGGGTCAAAGTAGGCGACTGGGATTATGGCATGGTGGGGTTTGGACACGGTTGCCGGGCCCGGTTTCCCTCTATCAATTTGTTACAAATCCTCCATCAGGTGCGTCTCGATGGGTTGGTTAGTCTAAGCGAATGGGGCCACCTTAAGTCTGCTAATCAAACATTGTCACATGATTGTTTCTTCTCATAAGGAAAGCTCTAAATCTTAAAACGACATATACGGTTGTACCCTCCCAATGGTTGGGCCAACACATATATGATTAACTAAACACAAATATAATCCTTTTTAAGCCTATGTTAATATTGTTTATTGCATGTCTTCTTTTTAGTCCATTTAATATCTAATAATTATCGTAATTGTCCTCTGTTTATTTTGTGCAGAACTGTCATTCTGTTTAATTCTAGATACAAGCTGCCTGTTTGCTAGAAAATCACAAAGGTAAGTGTCTGTCGGGTTTCTAGAAACATCCCTCTGGTACAGAAAAGTGTTTGGGCTTTTTTTTAACTAAAAAATTACAAAATATTGTTTAAATCTTCTACCTTGTTATTTTTTGCACAGAACAGTCTTTTGTTTTTTTTAAATTACAGAAAAGCGTTTCTAATTTGATTAGCTTCTTTATATCTCTTGACACATTGGAGTTCTTGTTGCATGCCCGAACTATGGTAGAGATACAAAATATTTGTTTACTTATTTTTGTGAATATATTTTGAGAATTACTAGTTGAAGAAAATTTTATTAATCGATTCTAGTACTTCTTTATGTCTAAGCATATGACAAACAAAATTTTACCATATTAAATAGTCTCCTTTGGTAGTAGCCATAAGGTTAAATCATTTATGGCTAAATCATAAGAGCCTCACCTAAAGAGCTTTCCTTGTTCTCGATGAACAATAGTATATAAATAGAGATAAAAGAAAAGTCATGAACACACTAGCAGCATTCCCAAAACTTTGAGTGGGTTAAAGATTAAGAGCTCATTTTTCAAGAAATTTAAGAACATTTTCAAAGGCATTATGCATAGAACAATAATCCGCTAAGGGTTCTTGCTTTTCATTTTGGAAAACTTGGATATTTCAAAAAGGATTGCACAAATAGAGCAAAGAAAAAGAATCTAAGAAATCGGGTATGATAGATTGACTCAGAAGCGACACACCATATTTCAAAGATAAAAGAAAGACTTGTGATATTGAAAAAGATGAAGTCAGGTAACAATAGGGTATGTATAAAAAATAACACCTACAATGATGTAGTTAGAATATAGACTTATAAGCTTGAGTTAGATGAGACTAGTCTCTTGTTAACTAATGTATTGTATGTTTCATGAGAATAAATCTTTTATCTGAATTTGTCAAGAAGGGTTTTAAAGTCTGTTTTCATAGTGATAAGGTCACATTTGAAAAATGTACAAAAAAGTGAAGTCATGGTCTCTTTTGCCTGAATGCATTTCCTTAAAAAATTAATGAAATAATTATTTTTTATTATAATGTTTGTGCAATGATTGTGGATGCATATTTATAGCATTTAAGGTTAGGGCATGTGAATATGAATAAAATTAAAATGATAGTTAGCGTAAGATTATTATTTTCACTTAAAAATGTGAATTTTGAAAAATGTGAACCATGCATATATAAAAAAAATGACTAAAAAATCTTTTTCTAAGAGTAGTAAGGCATTTAAATTGCTAGTTATGGTACATACTGAAATATGTGGGCTTTTGATATTTGAAATACATGAAATAAATTATATTTTATCATATTCATAGATGACTATTCAAGATATAATTATATCTATCTAATTTCTAAAAAATTCAAAGCTTTAGAAAGGTTTAAAACATATAAACATGAGGTTAAAAAGTTGTTATAAAGAAAAATCTAAATAATTAAATTTAATAGAGACGAGGAATATAACCCTAATGAGTTTAAGTCCTACTACTATGATAACCACATAACCTTTCATAGAACAATGTCTTATACACCACAACATAATAATATAGTAGTGAGAAGGAATATGACCTTAATGGATATAACAAGATTCATGTTGGTACATGAAAAAATTCTAAAGAAGTTAGGAGGAAAAAATATAAGCAATACCATGTATATTTTAGCTAGCAGTATTGTATTAGTCCTTAACAAGATGACATTTTATCCATCTAAAATAGAAATTTTTTTAATTAACATAATAATCAGGATACCCACTGTCAAATTGCTTTGCAAAATTATGAAATAAATGAAGCTATTAGAAATATTCAGATTGCTTAAACTAACTTTATGATAACCTTTTTTTTTCTCAACACAATCTAAGACAAATTGTCAAGCGCTTCTTTGTTGCCATTTCTTTTGATCTACTAATGACTATATTTTACTTTCATTTACATGAAAAGTGCTAATGCTCGAATTTGTAAATGGCGTGGATTAAATTTTTTTTTTTTGAATAACATGATTGTGTTATTTCTCCAAAAACTTAGTTTTTTTATGCTTTCTATCTTCTTATTTGCTTGATATTCAATTATGAATATCTAGTCAACTTTCTTTCCTATCAACACGTTACCATCGTAGAACACTTTCACATGTCTTTGTTTTTCTCTGTCCTCCTCGTTCTAGGCAAGAGATTCTTCTAAAACATGTCTCTTTTAACGAAAGACTTATTTATGACCACTTCATATTTAGCATCGCTGCAGGGTAGGCATGCAGCCACCTGCCCAACCACCACCCATCTTGATATTTCTCCATAAGGACAGTACTAGAGCTGCATGCTTAGCATGCAGCCCTGCCTCATAAAAAATGACATCTTTATTTGTTCTCATTTTTTAAAAGGATGAGTAGAAACACACAAAAAATAATTAGAATAAATCTTTTATCTGAATTTGTCAAGAAGGGTTTTAAAGTCTGTTTTCATAGTGATAAGGTCACATTTGAAAAATGTACAAAAAAGTGAAGTCATGGTCTCTTTTGCCTGAATGCATTTCCTTAAAAAATTAATGAAATAATTATTTTTTATTATAATGTTTGTGCAATGATTGTGGATGCATATTTATAGCATTTAAGGTTAGGGCATGTGAATATGAATAAAATTAAAATGATAGTTAGCGTAAGATTATTATTTTCACTTAAAAATGTGAATTTTGAAAAATGTGAACCATGCATATATAAAAAAAATGACTAAAAAATCTTTTTCTAAGAGTAGTAAGGCATTTAAATTGCTAGTTATGGTACATACTGAAATATGTGGGCTTTTGATATTTGAAATACATGAAAAAAATTATATTTTATCATATTCATAGATGACTATTCAAGATATAATTATATCTATCTAATTTCTAAAAAATTCAAAGCTTTAGAAAGGTTTAAAACATATAAACATGAGGTTAAAAAGTTGTTATAAAGAAAAATCTAAATAATTAAATTTAATAGAGACGAGGAATATAACCCTAATGAGTTTAAGTCCTACTACTATGATAACCACATAACCTTTCATAGAACAATGTCTTATACACCACAACATAATAATATAGTAGTGAGAAGGAATATGACCTTAATGGATATAACAAGATTCATGTTGGTACATGAAAAAATTCTAAAGAAGTTAGGAGGAAAAAATATAAGCAATACCATGTATATTTTAGCTAGCAGTATTGTATTAGTCATTAACAAGATGACATTTTATCCATCTAAAATAGAAATTTTTTTAATTAACATAATAATCAGGATACCCACTGTCAAATTGCTTTGCAAAATTATGAAATAAATGAAGCTATTAGAAATATTCAGATTGCTTAAACTAACTTTATGATAACCTTTTTTTTTCTCAACACAATCTAAGACAAATTGTCAAGCGCTTCTCTGCTGCCATTTCTTTTGATCTACTAATGACTATATTTTACTTTCATTTACATGAAAAGAGCTAATGCTCGAATTTGTAAATGGCGTGGATTAAATTTTTTTTTTTTGAATAACATGATTGTGTTATTTCTCCAAAAACTTAGTTTTTTTATGCTTTCTATCTTCTTATTTGCTTGATATTCAATTATGAATATCTAGTCAACTTTCTTTCCTATCAACACGTTACCATCGTAGAACACTTTCACATGTCTTTGTTTTCTCTGTCCTCCTCGTTCTAGGCAAGAGATTCTTCTAAAACATGTCTCTTTTAACGAAAGACTTATTTATGACCACTTCATATTTAGCATCGCTGCAGGGTAGGCATGCAGCCACCTGCCCAACCACCACCCATCTTGATATTTCTCCATAAGGACAGTAGTAGAGCTGCATGCTTAGCATGCAGCCCTGCCTCATAAAAAATGACATCTTTATTTGTTCTCATTTTTTAAAAGGATGAGTAGAAACACACAAAAAATAATTAGAATAAATCTTTTATCTGAATTTGTCAATAAGGGTTTTAAAGTCTGTTTTCATAGTGATAAGGTCACATTTGAAAAATGTACAAAAAAGTGAAGTCATGGTCTCTTTTGCCTGAATGCATTTCCTTAAAAAATTAATGAAATAATTATTTTTTATTATAATGTTTGTGCAATGATTGTGGATGCATATTTATAGCATTTAAGGTTAGGGCATGTGAATATGAATAAAATTAAAATGATAGTTAGCGTAAGATTATTATTTTCACTTAAAAATGTGAATTTTGAAAAATGTGAACCATGAATATATAAAAAAAATGACTAAAAAATCTTTTTCTAAGAGTAGTAAGGCATTTAAATTGCTAGTTATGGTACATACTGAAATATGTGGGCTTTTGATATTTGAAATACATGAAAAAAATTATATTTTATCATATTCATAGATGACTATTCAAGATATAATTATATCTATCTAATTTCTAAAAAATTCAAAGCTTTAGAAAGGTTTAAAACATATAAACATGAGGTTAAAAAGTTGTTATAAAGAAAAATCTAAATAATTAAATTTAATAGAGACGAGGAATATAACCCTAATGAGTTTAAGTCCTACTACTATGATAACCACATAACCTTTCATAGAACAATGTCTTATACACCACAACATAATAATATAGTAGTGAGAAGGAATATGACCTTAATGGATATAACAAGATTCATGTTGGTACATGAAAAAATTCTAAAGAAGTTAGGAGGAAAAAATATAAGCAATACCATGTATATTTTAGCTAGCAGTATTGTATTAGTCATTAACAAGATGACATTTTATCCATCTAAAATAGAAATTTTTTTAATTAACATAATAATCAGGATACCCACTGTCAAATTGCTTTGCAAAATTATGAAATAAATGAAGCTATTAGAAATATTCAGATTGCTTAAACTAACTTTATGATAACCTTTTTTTTTCTCAACACAATCTAAGACAAATTGTCAAGCGCTTCTCTGCTGCCATTTCTTTTGATCTACTAATGACTATATTTTACTTTCATTTACATGAAAAGAGCTAATGCTCGAATTTGTAAATGGCGTGGATTAAATTTTTTTTTTTTGAATAACATGATTGTGTTATTTCTCCAAAAACTTAGTTTTTTTATGCTTTCTATCTTCTTATTTGCTTGATATTCAATTATGAATATCTAGTCAACTTTCTTTCCTATCAACACGTTACCATCGTAGAACACTTTCACATGTCTTTGTTTTCTCTGTCCTCCTCGTTCTAGGCAAGAGATTCTTCTAAAACATGTCTCTTTTAACGAAAGACTTATTTATGACCACTTCATATTTAGCATCGCTGCAGGGTAGGCATGCAGCCACCTGCCCAACCACCACCCATCTTGATATTTCTCCATAAGGACAGTAGTAGAGCTGCATGCTTAGCATGCAGCCCTGCCACATAAAAAATGACATCTTTATTTGTTCTCATTTTTTAAAAGGATGAGTAGAAACACACAAAAAATAATTAGAATAAATCTTTTATCTGAATTTGTCAATAAGGGTTTTAAAGTCTGTTTTCATAGTGATAAGGTCACATTTGAAAAATGTACAAAAAAGTGAAGTCATGGTCTCTTTTGCCTGAATGCATTTCCTTAAAAAATTAATGAAATAATTATTTTTTATTATAATGTTTGTGCAATGATTGTGGATGCATATTTATAGCATTTAAGGTTAGGGCATGTGAATATGAATAAAATTAAAATGATAGTTAGCGTAAGATTATTATTTTCACTTAAAAATGTGAATTTTGAAAAATGTGAACCATGAATATATAAAAAAAATGACTAAAAAATCTTTTTCTAAGAGTAGTAAGGCATTTAAATTGCTAGTTATGGTACATACTGAAATATGTGGGCTTTTGATATTTGAAATACATGAAAAAAATTATATTTTATCATATTCATAGATGACTATTCAAGATATAATTATATCTATCTAATTTCTAAAAAATTCAAAGCTTTAGAAAGGTTTAAAACATATAAACATGAGGTTAAAAAGTTGTTATAAAGAAAAATCTAAATAATTAAATTTAATAGAGACGAGGAATATAACCCTAATGAGTTTAAGTCCTACTACTATGATAACCACATAACCTTTCATAGAACAATGTCTTATACACCACAACATAATAATATAGTAGTGAGAAGGAATATGACCTTAATGGATATAACAAGATTCATGTTGGTACATGAAAAAATTCTAAAGAAGTTAGGAGGAAAAAATATAAGCAATACCATGTATATTTTAGCTAGCAGTATTGTATTAGTCCTTAACAAGATGACATTTTATCCATCTAAAATAGAAATTTTTTTAATTAACATAATAATCAGGATACCCACTGTCAAATTGCTTTGCAAAATTATGAAATAAATGAAGCTATTAGAAATATTCAGATTGCTTAAACTAACTTTATGATAACCTTTTTTTTTCTCAACACAATCTAAGACAAATTGTCAAGCGCTTCTTTGCTGCCATTTCTTTTGATCTACTAATGACTATATTTTACTTTCATTTACATGAAAAGTGCTAATGCTCGAATTTGTAAATGGCGTGGATTAAATTTTTTTTTTTTTGAATAACATGATTGTGTTATTTCTCCAAAAACTTAGTTTTTTTATGCTTTCTATCTTCTTATTTGCTTGATATTCAATTATGAATATCTAGTCAACTTTCTTTCCTATCAACACGTTACCATCGTAGAACACTTTCACATGTCTTTGTTTTTCTCTGTCCTCCTCGTTCTAGGCAAGAGATTCTTCTAAAACATGTCTCTTTTAACGAAAGACTTATTTATGACCACTTCATATTTAGCATCGCTGCAGGGTAGGCATGCAGCCACCTGCCCAACCACCACCCATCTTGATATTTCTCCATAAGGACAGTAGTAGAGCTGCATGCTTAGCATGCAGCCCTGCCTCATAAAAAATGACATCTTTATTTGTTCAAATTTTTTAAAAGGATGAGTAGAAACACACAAAAAATAATTAGAATAAATCTTTTATCTGAATTTGTCAATAAGGGTTTTAAAGTCTGTTTTCATAGTGATAAGGTCACATTTGAAAAATGTACAAAAAAGTGAAGTCATGGTCTCTTTTGCCTGAATGCATTTCCTTAAAAAATTAATGAAATAATTATTTTTTATTATAATGTTTGTGCAATGATTGTGGATGCATATTTATAGCATTTAAGGTTAGGGCATGTGAATATGAATAAAATTAAAATGATAGTTAGCGTAAGATTATTATTTTCACTTAAAAATGTGAATTTTGAAAAATGTGAACCATGAATATATAAAAAAAATGACTAAAAAATCTTTTTCTAAGAGTAGTAAGGCATTTAAATTGCTAGTTATGGTACATACTGAAATATGTGGGCTTTTGATATTTGAAATACATGAAAAAAATTATATTTTATCATATTCATAGATGACTATTCAAGATATAATTATATCTATCTAATTTCTAAAAAATTCAAAGCTTTAGAAAGGTTTAAAACATATAAACATGAGGTTAAAAAGTTGTTATAAAGAAAAATCTAAATAATTAAATTTAATAGAGACGAGGAATATAACCCTAATGAGTTTAAGTCCTACTACTATGATAACCACATAACCTTTCATAGAACAATGTCTTATACACCACAACATAATAATATAGTAGTGAGAAGGAATATGACCTTAATGGATATAACAAGATTCATGTTGGTACATGAAAAAATTCTAAAGAAGTTAGGAGGAAAAAATATAAGCAATACCATGTATATTTTAGCTAGCAGTATTGTATTAGTCCTTAACAAGATGACATTTTATCCATCTAAAATAGAAATTTTTTTAATTAACATAATAATCAGGATACCCACTGTCAAATTGCTTTGCAAAATTATGAAATAAATGAAGCTATTAGAAATATTCAGATTGCTTAAACTAACTTTATGATAACCTTTTTTTTTCTCAACACAATCTAAGACAAATTGTCAAGCGCTTCTTTGCTGCCATTTCTTTTGATCTACTAATGACTATATTTTACTTTCATTTACATGAAAAGTGCTAATGCTCGAATTTGTAAATGGCGTGGATTAAATTTTTTTTTTTTTGAATAACATGATTGTGTTATTTCTCCAAAAACTTAGTTTTTTTATGCTTTCTATCTTCTTATTTGCTTGATATTCAATTATGAATATCTAGTCAACTTTCTTTCCTATCAACACGTTACCATCGTAGAACACTTTCACATGTCTTTGTTTTTCTCTGTCCTCCTCGTTCTAGGCAAGAGATTCTTCTAAAACATGTCTCTTTTAACGAAAGACTTATTTGTGACCACTTCATATTTAGCATCGCTGCAGGGTAGGCATGCAGCCACCTGCCCAACCACCACCCATCTTGATATTTCTCCATAAGGACAGTAGTAGAGCTGCATGCTTAGCATGCAGCCCTGCCTCATAAAAAATGACATCTTTATTTGTTCTCATTTTTTAAAAGGATGAGTAGAAACACACAAAAAATAATTAGAATAAATCTTTTATCTGAATTTGTCAATAAGGGTTTTAAAGTCTGTTTTCATAGTGATAAGGTCACATTTGAAAAATGTACAAAAAAGTGAAGTCATGGTCTCTTTTGCCTGAATGCATTTCCTTAAAAAATTAATGAAATAATTATTTTTTATTATAATGTTTGTGCAATGATTGTGGATGCATATTTATAGCATTTAAGGTTAGGGCATGTGAATATGAATAAAATTAAAATGATAGTTATCGTAAGATTATTATTTTCACTTAAAAATGTGAATTTTGAAAAATGTGAACCATGCATATATAAAAAAAATGACTAAAAAATCTTTTTCTAAGAGTAGTAAGGCATTTAAATTGCTAGTTATGGTACATACTGAAATATGTGGGCTTTTGATATTTGAAATACATGAAATAAATTATATTTTATCATATTCATAGATGACTATTCAAGATATAATTATATCTATCTAATTTCTAAAAAATTCAAAGCTTTAGAAAGGTTTAAAACATATAAACATGAGGTTAAAAAGTTGTTATAAAGAAAAATCTAAATAATTAAATTTAATAGAGACGAGGAATATAACCCTAATGAGTTTAAGTCCTACTACTATGATAACCACATAACCTTTCATAGAACAATGTCTTATACACCACAACATAATAATATAGTAGTGAGAAGGAATATGACCTTAATGGATATAACAAGATTCATGTTGGTACATGAAAAAATTCTAAAGAAGTTAGGAGGAAAAAATATAAGCAATACCATGTATATTTTAGCTAGCAGTATTGTATTAGTCCTTAACAAGATGACATTTTATCCATCTAAAATAGAAATTTTTTTAATTAACATAATAATCAGGATACCCACTGTCAAATTGCTTTGCAAAATTATGAAATAAATGAAGCTATTAGAAATATTCAGATTGCTTAAACTAACTGTATGATAACCTTTTTTTTTCTCAACACAATCTAAGACAAATTGTCAAGCGCTTCTTTGCTGCCATTTCTTTTGATCTACTAATGACTATATTTTACTTTCATTTACATGAAAAGAGCTAATGCTCGAATTTGTAAATGGCGTGGATTAAATTTTTTTTTTTGAATAACATGATTGTGTTATTTCTCCAAAAACTTAGTTTTTTTATGCTTTCTATCTTCTTATTTGCTTGATATTCAATTATGAATATCTAGTCAACTTTCTTTCCTATCAACACGTTACCATCGTAGAACACTTTCACATGTCTTTGTTTTTCTCTGTCCTCCTCGTTCTAGGCAAGAGATTCTTCTAAAATATGTCTCTTTTAACGAAAGACTTATTTATGACCACTTCATATTTAGCATCGCTGCAGGGTAGGCATGCAGCCACCTGCCCAACCACCACCCATCTTGATATTTCTCCATAAGGACAGTAGTAGAGCTGCATGCTTAGCATGCAGCCCTGCCTCATAAAAAATGACATCTTTATTTGTTCTCATTTTTTAAAAGGATGAGTAGAAACACACAAAAAATAATTAGAATAAATCTTTTATCTGAATTTGTCAATAAGGGTTTTAAAGTCTGTTTTCATAGTGATAAGGTCACATTTGAAAAATGTACAAAAAAGTGAAGTCATGGTCTCTTTTGCCTGAATGCATTTCCTTAAAAAATTAATGAAATAATTATTTTTTATTATAATGTTTGTGCAATGATTGTGGATGCATATTTATAGCATTTAAGGTTAGGGCATGTGAATATGAATAAAATTAAAATGATAGTTAGCGTAAGATTATTATTTTCACTTAAAAATGTGAATTTTGAAAAATGTGAACCATGCATATATAAAAAAAATGACTAAAAAATCTTTTTCTAAGAGTAGTAAGGCATTTAAATTGCTAGTTATGGTACATACTGAAATATGTGGGCTTTTGATATTTGAAATACATGAAATAAATTATATTTTATCATATTCATAGATGACTATTCAAGATATAATTATATCTATCTAATTTCTAAAAAATTCAAAGCTTTAGAAAGGTTTAAAACATATAAACATGAGGTTAAAAAGTTGTTATAAAGAAAAATCTAAATAATTAAATTTAATAGAGACGAGGAATATAACCCTAATGAGTTTAAGTCCTACTACTATGATAACCACATAACCTTTCATAGAACAATGTCTTATACACCACAACATAATAATATAGTAGTGAGAAGGAATATGACCTTAATGGATATAACAAGATTCATGTTGGTACATGAAAAAATTCTAAAGAAGTTAGGAGGAAAAAATATAAGCAATACCATGTATATTTTAGCTAGCAGTATTGTATTAGTCATTAACAAGATGACATTTTATCCATCTAAAATAGAAATTTTTTTAATTAACATAATAATCAGGATACCCACTGTCAAATTGCTTTGCAAAATTATGAAATAAATGAAGCTATTAGAAATATTCAGATTGCTTAAACTAACTTTATGATAACCTTTTTTTTTCTCAACACAATCTAAGACAAATTGTCAAGCGCTTCTCTGCTGCCATTTCTTTTGATCTACTAATGACTATATTTTACTTTCATTTACATGAAAAGAGCTAATGCTCGAATTTGTAAATGGCGTGGATTAAATTTTTTTTTTTTTGAATAACATGATTGTGTTATTTCTCCAAAAACTTAGTTTTTTTATGCTTTCTATCTTCTTATTTGCTTGATATTCAATTATGAATATCTAGTCAACTTTCTTTCCTATCAACACGTTACCATCGTAGAACACTTTCACATGTCTTTGTTTTCTCTGTCCTCCTCGTTCTAGGCAAGAGATTCTTCTAAAACATGTCTCTTTTAACGAAAGACTTATTTATGACCACTTCATATTTAGCATCGCTGCAGGGTAGGCATGCAGCCACCTGCCCAACCACCACCCATCTTGATATTTCTCCATAAGGACAGTAGTAGAGCTGCATGCTTAGCATGCAGCCCTGCCTCATAAAAAATGACATCTTTATTTGTTCTCATTTTTTAAAAGGATGAGTAGAAACACACAAAAAATAATTAGAATAAATCTTTTATCTGAATTTGTCAATAAGGGTTTTAAAGTCTGTTTTCATAGTGATAAGGTCACATTTGAAAAATGTACAAAAAAGTGAAGTCATGGTCTCTTTTGCCTGAATGCATTTCCTTAAAAAATTAATGAAATAATTATTTTTTATTATAATGTTTGTGCAATGATTGTGGATGCATATTTATAGCATTTAAGGTTAGGGCATGTGAATATGAATAAAATTAAAATGATAGTTAGCGTAAGATTATTATTTTCACTTAAAAATGTGAATTTTGAAAAATGTGAACCATGCATATATAAAAAAAATGACTAAAAAATCTTTTTCTAAGAGTAGTAAGGCATTTAAATTGCTAGTTATGGTACATACTGAAATATGTGGGCTTTTGATATTTGAAATACATGAAAAAAATTATATTTTATCATATTCATAGATGACTATTCAAGATATAATTATATCTATCTAATTTCTAAAAAATTCAAAGCTTTAGAAAGGTTTAAAACATATAAGCATGAGGTTAAAAAGTTGTTATAAAGAAAAATCTAAATAATTAAATTTAATAGAGACGAGGAATATAACCCTAATGAGTTTAAGTCCTACTACTATGATAACCACATAACCTTTCATAGAACAATGTCTTATACACCACAACATAATAATATAGTAGTGAGAAGGAATATGACCTTAATGGATATAACAAGATTCATGTTGGTACATGAAAAAATTCTAAAGAAGTTAGGAGGAAAAAATATAAGCAATACCATGTATATTTTAGCTAGCAGTATTGTATTAGTCCTTAACAAGATGACATTTTGTCCATCTAAAATAGAAATTTTTTTAATTAACATAATAATCAGGATACCCACTGTCAAATTGCTTTGCAAAATTATGAAATAAATGAAGCTATTAGAAATATTCAGATTGCTTAAACTAACTGTATGATAACCTTTTTTTTTCTCAACACAATCTAAGACAAATTGTCAAGCGCTTCTTTGCTGCCATTTCTTTTGATCTACTAATGACTATATTTTACTTTCATTTACATGAAAAGAGCTAATGCTCGAATTTGTAAATGGCGTGGATTAAATTTTTTTTTTTTTGAATAACATGATTGTGTTATTTCTCCAAAAACTTAGTTTTTTTATGCTTTCTATCTTCTTATTTGCTTGATATTCAATTATGAATATCTAGTCAACTTTCTTTCCTATCAACACGTTACCATCGTAGAACACTTTCACATGTTTTTGTTTTTCTCTGTCCTCCTCGTTCTAGGCAAGAGATTCTTCTAAAACATGTCTCTTTTAACGAAAGACTTATTTATGACCACTTCATATTTAGCATCGCTGCAGGGTAGGCATGCAGCCACCTGCCCAACCACCACCCATCTTGATATTTCTCCATAAGGACAGTAGTAGAGCTGCATGCTTAGCATGCAGCCCTGCCTCATAAAAAATGACATCTTTATTTGTTCTCATTTTTTAAAAAGATGAGTAGAAACACACAAAAATAAAAAATAAAAACGTTTTCTAAAGAGCTCTGACGTGAACATTTTTCACAAGCTTCCATTTTTGTCGAAGAACCTTGTGTCTTTAGTTTCAATGCTCTTCAAGTTATTGTATTATTGTACAAGCCAGGGACGGGTGAAGTTTGCACATAGTAACATACTTTGTCGGTTGCCAAGGCGAGGCAATCAGGTCATATAGCATATGATGGAGCCTTATACGCCAATCCTGCCCATTGACACATACGTTCTGATCGTGCAATGTGGCCATCAACTAGGGTTGGTAAATGAACCAGGCCGCTCATGACTCGACTCGGTTCGGCTTGTCCCAAACATGATCAACTTGTATAACTGGTGAGCCAAGCTATGTGCATCTCATTTAGCTTAAATGAGTATGTGTTGGTTATCAACTCGTGTGTGTATATATATATATATATATATATATATATATATATATATATGGGTAGGTGCTAAATGAGTTTTTTAGGGTTTTTTGTTTTATTTTTAAATTATGACCGTACAGATGTACTTGATTTTATAAGGATCAACCCTTGAAGTGTTCGATTCCGACATATGGGTGGGCTTTTATAAGATTTGAAAAATCAATGGTCTAAAATCTTTCTAAAATTTCAAGGCTCAAAATATCATTTTTTTTATGGAAAACTCATGATCAGGGTATTGGTTGCTAGTAAATCGACCATGCACAACGGGATCAGAACTATGAAAAAAAACAATGGAAGGACAAAAAAAAACCATTTAGCACGTATCAATTTGGCACGGTGCTTGATGAATTACTCAGTTTCAACCCTATAAATGTGTTGGGCATGGTCGATTTACTAAGAATCCGGATCATGTGTTTTAGATGAAAAAATGATGGTTGGAGCCTTGAAAATTTACAAAGATTTTGGACTGTTGTTTTTTAGAACCTTATAAAAACCCATCCATGTGTTGGAATCGAACACTTCAAGAGCTGATCCCTATAAAATCAAGTACACATATCACGTCTGTACGGTCATAAATTAAAAATAAAATGAAAGAAAGGCTTAAAAACCATCAAGCACCTACTCACTTCACAGACACTCTCTCTCTCTCTCTCTCACAGGTGGCCAAGGACCCTTGCAGTGCTCGGGCAAGTACATATTATCAATATGGTCATTTACATTAAACTTCAATGCATATACGAACGCATAACTATACGAACAAGTCATACGCCATTTATGCCAATGCAGCAGATAATGTGGATATAAAAACTGGTTCAGAGGAAAAACAGACAAGACATGAAGTAAAACTTTTATGCATGTTAATCAGATGATATTCCCCTATGTATCTAAATATTCCTTTCTCAGCTTAGTACCTGTTATTTCACATTAGAAGCTGAGAAAGGAATATTTCATAACCATCTAAAATATAAAATCAGTTTTTGCACCTTTTAATTTTTTTTTTGTTCTTGGATGGCCCGTGGAGAAAACGATGATTTTCTGGTCATCGAAAGATACAATCAGTTGACCCCTGCCCAGTTCGCATCATCTGTTGGTGTAAAACTCCGCGTCGCTGGGGCCGGCAATGCCAGAAAGAGAGGGCCTGCGTGCAATTGGGCAAGCGATGATGCTGGTCAGAGTAAGGACCGGCGATGCCAGAGAGAGAGGGCCGGCGTGTGTTGGGGCTCGGTTGAGAGAGAGAGAGAGAGTCGAAAGATGGGTTAGTGATGGGCGGATCTGAAAATAATGAGGGTCTTCCCATCTGAGCTGATCGGATAGCCCTTAACAGTTTAACCAGTAAACACAATTGAGTGAGATATAGTTTGGACGAAGCATCACCGTTGATCGCACATGATCAAACGGTGACGCTGCATCTTTTTTTTGTTGCACACTTCATTGAAGCTCTGGGCAAAACAACACACATTTGGCGCGGTTCAAAAACTGTCGCTAAATCATTTTTTTTGAAAAACTGAGTACTATATATATATATATATATATATATATATATATATATATATATATATATATATATATATATATATATATATATATATATATATATATATATATATATATATATATATATGAGAAGCCTGTATCATCAAACACAAAATGTCAGACACAAACCAAACGAATGTGTGGAATACACTCTTTAGTGGCGGTCTTAACCACCACTAAAAACAATTTTTTTGACGCGTGGCACACAGCCGTGTGTCGTTCGATGATGCACTCTGTTATATATATGCCAAATATATGGTGGTTCGGGCCATTAGCCATTGGATCATCCATGATCCAACGGCTGTTCTTGTTCTTTGACAAAATGTGTGGACATGCTTTTATGAGGGTAACGATCCAGCTTGCTCCTAAAGCCGGCTCCCACCTATTAACAAGCCAAAAGAAGATTATTGTTTTTCAAAACCCAAAAGGCTAAAGTATTTAACATTTTCATATTCCTTGGAAGGGAAATTGAAACCTACAAAATCGGTATGATGCTAAATGAAACATGCCATTGGGTTTCTGGTATTTTTTTTCAAAATTTCCATTGGTGTTATCTATATGCTTGATTTTATCATAATCATTTTTTAAAGCATTTGATTTTGATGCATAGATTTTTTTTATAAGGTTTCAAAAATCAATGGCCTACAATTTTCATACATTTTTTAGGGCTCTAAATTCTATTTTTTTATTCCAAAAATGCATGATCCAAGTGTAGATTTTTAGTAAATCAATCATACTGAACATGTCTAGGGGGGTGGTGTTTTGAAAAAAAACATCAAAAATTTAATATCATGTTTCATTTAGCACCATCACCATTTTGTAGGTTTTGAGTTCCCTTGGAATCTTAAATTCATTTAAGTCTCTCTCTCTCTCTCTTCAGGAGCCAAACCAAAAGTCTCGCCTAGGGATATGATCAAATCAGGTTACCCAAACCTAATCACTATTTTGAACCTATTGGACCCAACCTAACTCATCAATTTAGGCAGAGTATAAAATCCAAACCCATTTTAAAAATGAAAAAAATTGTACTGTATGACAAAAATGACACATTTCATGAAATGACCCATAATTTTTGAAATCCACCACATGTCTAAATTTATAAATGTCCAACTTCTTTAGGATATTTTTACCCTTCACATGAGCAAACCTTATTAGGTTCACATAATATATTGGTATTCTCTCCTAGTATCACAACTCTCACTAAAATGTAAATTCACATTTTTTTTTTTGCAGACCTCAAAAAGTTCACATAACCAAATTTGTGACCCTCAATTAACTGAAACCTGCATAACTTTATAAATATCATACTAAATTCTCATATATAGTACAACATTCATGAGATATTGTGCAAACCTCCTTTCATTGACTGATTCTCAAGGAGATCCACAAATATGTGGTGATTTACGCATATAACATGTAAAGTTCGCGTAACTAAATTTGTGAACCTCTTGCAACTGAAATATGCATAACTTTATAAATAACTTACTAAAATCTGCATATAGTATGACATTTGTGATATAATGTGTGATCCTCCTTTCAGTAACTGATCCTAAAGGATATTCACAAATATATGATGATATCTGCAAATTTTAGGCATGCGAATTTTTGTTTGTGTTTGTTGAATCATATATAAAGTTATTTTTTTCATTTTGTTTTGGAAAAGAACCTTAACCTTTTTTCCTCAAGAACCCTCGTCATTTTAACTCTCTCCTTACAACGATTCTCATTAACTATTTTGTGTTGCATTTCGACGAGGTTGTTGTATCCTTTTCATTGACTTTCTTGGTTTGGTCAAAAGGTGAATTTCATACAAACCATATATATATGCATTTCATTTTTTTTCTTTGTAGATATGAACATTTAACAGTGCCATGCATGTTTGTGTTTGGTTGTTGCTATGGATATTTTTTTATGCTTTTCTGTGTTTTATTTAATATTTATCATCGAATTTGCCATTTAAGATTTATTATATATATATATATTTGTTTGTGTTGTAGATTATTTATGTTTGTTTATTTGTTCTTTAGTTAATATTTCATATTTTTTTGTTGGTTTAACATGACAAGGGTTGACCGTGCACAAATATTAAATAGGAGTTAGGGGTTATTGTGGGTAGTTGGTTTTCGAAGTGATTGTTGTAGGTAGTTGTATTAATTGAATGTATGAAGTGTATATAAATGATATTTTCTCACATGTTATTTTCATTAGATGAATAATATATTATGCGATTGGTGTAGGCAATTAATGATGACCTCTAAAATGATTAAAGTATACTATTGTAGCATTAATCACCCTACTTGAAGATCTATAGTGGTATAAAAAAATAGTAGCTATAAAGATTTTTTAGCATCTATGTCTCATAAAACTGAATATGTGAAAGAGTTAATGATCTTTCAGTATAGTTGTTCTCCAAAATTAAATGGCCAACATATATGGTAAGATGTCTTGAATGATGATGATGTACAATCAATATTATTTAGTGGTGACATTTACTTAATTGCTCATAAATTTGAACATGAAGTTGTTACTAGCAGAGTTAAACAAGAAGTTAAAAGTGATGTACAAAAAATAATTGATAAATGGAATGGTGTGAATCATGTGAAGAATGTGCATCTATCTCATGCACCATTGATTGAGCTTAGTCCTTTGACGAACATCAAGTTGTCCCAAATGATGAACAATATTAATGTCTTAAACATTGAGTTTTGGATTGTGGAGGGCATGCAGTTGCCTAAAATAATTAGAGAGATATATGTTCGACGTGCAAGCAATGAAGAACTTTCACAAATAATTGATGTTATACATGATAAGAGAATCACTGCAGATGATGTAGAACCGTGTGGGCAAACCGGTATCAGTGATATTCATCGTAATAATGTGGATGACATACAACCTTCTAAGAGAGATGACAATGGTAGGTACAAGTTGTTGAACTTTGTAATTTATGCTTAAGATGTAGGTATGATAATAGATGTTATATTTTTATTATTAATCTTGAAAGCTGAAAATGCATGAATATTGCATATATGAAAGTAAATAATTGAATGATATTGATGATGATGACTATACCATGTCTACTGAGACATACTTAGAAACGATAGGACATGATTAGGACACTAATGACATGGGACAAATAATGATAGGTGAAAATGATGTACAAATAATAATTGAGAAGTCGAACCTTTGATATGTTGTATAAGCTATATTAGCATTTGTTGGGCAACTAAATGATTGTGAACATTTTCAGTATCTAACAACATGTTCAAATGAGATATAATTTTTTTTGACAAAAGGTTTAATAATCTATAGCACAGTCGCACGTTTTTGAATGATCATGTGATTAAAAATAACTATAAAGCAAAATTTGTGAAGAGTCATAATAACAGTCATTGTTGTCTACACAAGAAAAAACTTGTAGCCTAAGGTTGATTGCTCCTCAAAAGATCCATTGCACAAAGATGCGCAAAACAATATTCTTTTAAGAGAATAAGTATAAAAAATGAGCATGCATGTGGTGGATCATTGGAAAACTTGGTAGTAAAAAAAGTATTTTTCAAATAAATTTTAGGTGTTATTTATAAACACATGCACGATAACCCAACGATGACTCTAAATAAAATCATGAATGACATTAGTCACGAGAAAGATGTGGTGGTTACTTATAAACAAGCATGACATGGACGAGATTGGACAAGGAAGGTACTATATGGTTAATTTGATGAATCCTTTAGGATGCTTCTTGCCTATTTTGATGATTTGATGAAGGCTAATCGATCGATGATTACTAGGTTATATTAAGACTAGTTAGAAAGAATAATTTAAGTACTTGTTCTTATCATTATGTTCATGCATCAATGGGTTTTTTAATGGCTGTCTTCGTGTTCTTGTGGTAAATAAGACATTCCTAAAAGAAAGATACATGGGTGTATTGTTGCTGATACACAATATTAATCCTTTTGGTGAGAAGTTTTCAGTAGCATTTGCAGTTGTCGATAAGGAGTCGAAGGATTTATGGGTGTGGTTTTGAATCATGTGAAGGAAGAGTTTATTGCTTTTAATAATTTAAAAAGATACTATAATTTATAGTTATCTCAAACCGGCATGAAGGTCTAAAGTATGTTGTCCCTCGTACATAGCTTATATGTTATGTTGGATAATGCATAAAGCACTTAAGAGTAAACTTTTTTAAGAAATTTAGTTAATCACTCAGTTACTTTTAGTGGACTGTAGCTTGAACAATCACAAATCAACTATGCACTTATTTTCTTTAAAAAATCTGGAAGCAAGACTTAGCCGTATACAATTATGTTGTCACTCACATGAAACTGGAACATTGGGCTAACAATCATTTTTCAGCAAAAAGATATGTGTATGTGCTTAACATCTAATATAATGGATCTTCAATTTGTAGATTCTCGCCATATATGACAAGCCATTTATTCTTCTTATTGAAAGGTTTTGTCTCATGTTGATGAAACTTTAAAAAAAAAATAAAGAATATTGAGCAAAAAATATCAGGTGTTATGGTGCCTCGGGTAAAAAATGGATAGAGGCACTTAAGAGAAAGATACAACAACTACATGTGCAAGTCGTGTTTTACCACTAACATTGGTACAATCCCGCAATTGATCTCATGATTACAGTGTTAATCTTGAGTTGAAGTTATACTCTTGTTAAGTATCAAGTTAGTGAAATTCTATGCAAACATGTGATCACATACATTTTGTATAAGGGCAAGCTACCAGAGGATTATTGAGATAAGTTTCTTATAATTGAATCGTATCAAGTTGCATATAATATATATTCATTCCTTTTGATGGCAAATAATGTCACAGACATTATTTCTTCGACTCTTATTCCTATCTATCCACTAAAAGTGGTTTATAAAGCAGGGCGACCTAAGGTAAAAGTGACAGATAATAGAACACAAGAATGTTATTGTAACGCTCTAAAATTTTAACCCTAAAATTTTAGAGATTTTTTTATTTATTTTTAAAATAGCAAAAACAATATTTTTCTTTGAGTTAAACATTCTGAGTGGGTTATAATACAATCAATTATCATAACTGAATTAAAACATGAACATTAAAATTTAATTTAGTCTCAATAATTAAAAATACATATCAGAGTATTTTGATAACAATAAATATTTTTTTAAAACTATCACCGAACAAGAAAAAAACTAGCTCTTGATGTCGCCTAAGCATTTCACATCTGCTCCATAGTTGAACATCATAATTTACCTAAAACCCCATAAAATAAGTCAGATTCATGAAAGCTTGGTAAAAACTAACGTACTTGCATAATGTATGATGTCAGAATGCATTCAAACACAACCTTAGATATATCAATCATGCAATACACATCTTAGCATACTATAACATAAAAGTCATGCTAACAATTAAAATAATAGGTCAATTTAATGCACATTCGCTCATGTTAAGATTCACATCAATATAATAAATTATTTATATACATGAACATTTACAAAATGTATGAACATATATACAATATGCATGAACTTACCATTCCACTGTTGTGAGTCCTTCTTGCATGAATAACTTCTTATCTTTACTTATTGTTTTCATGCTTAAATTATGCATATCATATTCTATCTATATGCAATTCAAAATCTTGTTTCACTTGCCAATATCTGTTTGTAGGTACAATATAGACTCTCCCAAATGAAGGTACAACCCATGTTTATATTTTTAAATAATTGTATCTTATTAACCTGCGTGACACCCCAACTGTGCATACTCTGGAGAGGAAATATAATTTTATAGAGAGAGTTCTCAACTCTTGCAATACCAATATATCAAATTTTTCCCATGAGTCTTACCTACCACACCGCAGACAAATCATGATAGTTCTCCTCGTTACTGGTCCTATGGATAAAGGACAAAAACAACCTTTTGTGTTAAGCCAAATATCTCACAGAACCGTCAGTACCATGATTACTCTCTCAATAAGCTCCAAGAGAATTAATTTTATTTTTATTTTTTAATTAACTCTCTTGTTAATAGTGTCAACATAGACTCTCCCAAATTAAGGTACAACCCAAGTTTGTATTTTCAAATAATTGTATCTTATTAACCTGCATGACACCTCAACTGTGCATACTCTAGAGAGAGAATATAATTTTATAGAGAAAGTTCTCAACTACTGCAATCCCGATATATCAGATTTTTCTTATAAGTCTTACCTATTATACCACAGACAAATCATGGTAGTTCTCTCGGTTACTGGTCCTATAGATGAAGGACAAAAGCAACCTTTTATACTAAGATAAATATCCCACATAACCGTCAGTATCATGCTTACTCTCTCAATAAGCCCAAAGAGAATTAATTTTATTTTGATTTCTTAATTAAGTCTCTTGTTAATAGTGTCAATGCTTGCAACCACATTCAGGGTTTATATGCAACAATATTCATGGCACTCAATGTATGCATTCGATTAGTCTCTACCATAAAATCAATACAATAATGTAATCAATATGCATGTACACAGTCAAAGTAGGCTAATCATTTATATTTAGGCAAGATAGCAAATTATATTATGTGATTGCATGAATGACTATAGATAGGCATAGGCGGATGCAACTAGGGATGTGAATGAATTTGTTTCAGGATGAAGGTTTTGCAATTTTTGGTTGTTCTGAATCCGACCATATCCCACTCTCCCATGTATTTAGCTGTCCAAGATCCGACTCGTATGCATCCCTAGATGCCGCCCTTTTCTTTTTCATTTTTGCGCACCTGATAGCGCAAGACTTGATCAAACCAATGGTGGAATGAAAAGAATTGGCAAAAGATGAAGATGAAAAATGCCGCTTCCATGCTTTCAAATGCAAATAAACAAGGCTTAAAGAAGAGCTGATCTAGTAATTGGGGCTGAGTGCCTCACAACACACCGCCCCATGTCTCTCTGCTCTTGGCATTCTTTGCTAATAACGTCTTTTATAAAAATTGCCAAATATTATTTTTTAATGATTTTTTTTACTTAATAAACCACCCCAGAATCATAGGCCTAGTGGCAGTGTAAAACTCCGAGGGTTTACCCCTCGCTTCCAATGCTTTTTCTATTCAGTGAATTTTTACAAGAAAAACATTATTATGTTGGGCACTACAAGGAAAACGTGTTTTTCCAGCAGTGTTTGTGTCAGCAAAAATTGCTGGTCGGTTAAATGACTTTTGTAGAAAATGCTATTAAAAGAAGAATTACATTTATGGGCTAATTATTTGCCTATAATTGCAAGAATGGGCTACATTTTCCTGAAATTTCAGATATGAGCCAAGCCATTACTAAAAACAGTTAAATAGAAACCTCAGGCCAACATCTATCACTTGGAAAATGTGATTCTTTTTTGTTTTTTTGTATTTTCTCTTGAAAATTAAAAAATACTCATTGATCTTCGTAAAAAAAAAAGAGAAAGTAAAGAGTTTGATCTCTTACTGATGAAGGTTATTCTTGTATTTGACTTGTTTTTTTTTATAGCAAGCTGGGGTTTAGGCAGACCCCCACCAATTATACACAACGTACCATTGGGATTTGAACTTGCAACGTCCCAGGTGATGCACACTAACAGCTCCTACCAAACAATCGGAGCCATTTTTTTTGGCAGTTTTCAACACAATAGGTTAACTAGATTTAACCTATATTTGGAATTTCAGAAACATGACTCATATTTGAAATTAAAGGCAAAAGTTTGGCAATTAAATGAAAATTTTAGAAAAAAAAAATGCAGAGCAGGTCGGGATGGCAGTGGACCAGGGCCGGGGCCAAGGTCTCGACCCATGCCTCGTCTCAAAATTTCACCCTCCATCTCTGAACCAACTCAAAGACAACAAAAACCTGTTTTAACTACCTGATCCAAATGGTTTTATATAATGTAACATGTACCGTAAACGACCAGAACCGAAACCCATTTTATTCGCAAACCTCCTTCATACCCGAGCCAATCCCAAAACTAAGCCTGTTATGGGCCTAGATCCCGACCCAATTCTAACCCAAACACAATGACTAATTATAATAATATAATATAATTAGAAATTAGTGGTTTTGTATTTTTAAAAAACAAATAATGACTATTGAATTAGTAGTGTGTAGTGACCTTTCTTAAAGAAATATAAAAAAGAGCGATCTTGTTTTTAAAAAAAGAAAGCTAGAAGAAAAAGACAAATAAAATTAACAATAAATTTAAATTACCTCAACCTTCCAAATTTAAAGCTTTTCACAACTAATATCTTGAGTACTTCTCCTTCAAAATTGTAGAGAGAGATTTTATACTTGTAGAGAAAGTAGGGACAGAATGAGAGTTTTAGAAAGAGAAAATGTATAAAAAAATGTAAAAAGGTAGGAAGTGTTTATAGATTTTTTAAACTTTTATTTTTTTTTAAATACTCTTACAATATAGTTGTTGAGAGAGTTAAAAATGTCTTTTGAGTATTTTAAGCTCATTTAACCAAAACCCCCCTCAAATTAGCCGTTTTATAGATGTTAAAAAGAGTTTTTTTGGAAAAAACCGAAACTAGCCATTTTATAATCGATACCGTTCAATACGGGTTGAGGCAGGTTTGCGGGTTGGTGTGATCTAGTTCATGAGTTAAACGGGTCCGGGTGGTAACGGGTTTTTAGGTAGGGGGTGAAACCGACCCACTACACGGTTCATGGGTTGGACCTGTATCATTACTGTAACTCTTGGACCGTGCCAATCCGGGTTCCAACAACCCGGTTCCGATCTGGTTAATGGGTTGAACCAGCCCATTAGTGAGACAGGGCCCAAGTCTTCTATAAGAGAAACCATACTCGGACCTGATAATAACTACATGAACTGGACCCCGACAATACCCAATAAAATAATAATTTTTATCATTTTTTCATTGAAAATTTGTGGGTCTTAATCCGAACTCGGGTCGGGCAGGGGTCTAGTATAAAATTTCGCAAACTATACTCGGGGTCCATGTGTTAAATCGGATATTCAGGTCCCCACTCAGGTCTTAATCAGGTCTTCTTATGTCACCGTACTCGGACCCTATAGGGTTTGGTCCGGGTCGGGTCAGGATAAACCCAACCCGTTGACACCCCTACCTGCGTTACTGCGTACACGGGCACAGCACCAAATCCTATTCCTCCCTCCCAAAGAAAGGCAACCAAAAAATCATGCTCATTCCTGTTCCCCAATGTCGGGAATCGCTAGGATGCCTCTCCACACCCCACAGCCCACCGCTCAACCTCCTCGACCTCCCCTTCTCCACCACCCACCACCATCTCTCCCTCCAACCCCCAAAACTCACCTTTTCCTCACTCCCCAAGAAGCCCAAGACCCTCCCCTGTGCAGCAACGAGAAGCCAACCAGCAGCCTCTCTCTCTGCGACTCACGACACCAACAGCTGTGCCCTCAATTCCCACCTTCGCCAGCTATGCACATGGGGAAGATTGGACCAAGCCATGCAACTTCTCGGCTCCATGAAGGAAAACGCCGCCGCCGTCGAAGAGGAGACGATGGTTTCGCTCGTTCGGCTGTGCGAGATGAAGAGGGCACCCGAACAAGGTGAGATTGTCCATACCCACATCTCTGATTCTTCCCTTCCGCTCTCTCTGCGTTTGGGCAATTGTATGTTGAGCATGTATGTGAGGTTCGGAAAGGTACTCAATGCGTGGCTTGTCTTCGGGAAGATGAAGGAAAGGGATGTTTTTTCATGGAATGTTATGGTGGGCGGGTACGCGAAATCGGGTTTTTTAGACGAGGCCCTGAATTTGTATCACCAGATGTTGTGGGTGGGAATCACGCCGGATTTGTATACGTTTCCTTGTGTTTTGAGGGCTGTTGGGGGTATTTCTGATCTTGGTAGAGCCAGGGAGGTGCATGTTCATGTAATTCGGTTCGGGTTCGATGCAGAAGTAGATGTGGTTAACGCTTTGATTACCATGTACATGAAATGCGGGGATTTCGTGACCGCCCGCCAAGTGTTCGATAGAATGCCTCGGAGAGATCGAATCTCGTGGAATGCTATGATCTCGGGGTACTGCGAAAATGGATTGTGTGAGGAGGGCGTGATGTTGTTTTCCGAGATGAGGGTTGCGGCTGTTGATCCGGATGTCATGACGTTGACTAGTGTTATTGCGGCGTGCACTTCATTGGATGATGAGAGCCTGGGGAGAGAGATTCATGGGTATGTGATGGTTACAGGACTTGGAGTTGAGACTTCAATCCAAAATGCTTTGATTCAGATGCACGCTAGTGTTGGGAGGCTGCAGACAGGGATTGAGGTTTTCTCGAGGATGAATGTTAGGGATGTAGTTTCTTGGACATCTTTGATTAGTGGTTATATAAAAAACGATATGCCTGGTAAGGCGATGGAAGTTTATGAAGAGATGCGATTGGTAGGTGTAATGCCTGATGAAATTACACTCGCAATGGTTATTCTCTCCTGTTCTTGTTTAGGACTATTGGATAAAGGTATTGAGCTTCATGAGTTTGCTGACAAGAATGGGCTTACTTCATTTACTATAGTTTGTAATACACTAATACACATGTATTCAAAATTAAAATCTGTGGACAGCGCAGTGAAAGTCTTCAAGAAAATGCAAGAGAGAAATATCATATCATGGACCACAATCATTATGGGGTTCCATATCAATCACAAGAGTTTTGAGGCCTTGAATAACTTCCGTCAAATGCAATTTCACCTAAAACCCAACTATGTGACCATATTAGCAGCAATCTCAGCTTGTGCTAGATTTGGAGCCTTGAATTGTGGCAAGGAGATCCATGCCTATGTAATGCGGAATGGATTTAGCTTTGATGGTTTCCTACCTAATACTTTGCTAGATATGTATATGAGGTGTGCAAGGATGGATACAGCTCACATTCTGTTTAACACAATGAAATGCAAGGATGTGGCTTCTTGGAACATCATGATAGCAGGTTATGCTAGGCGGGGTTGTGGGCCCGAGGCAGTTTCTTTGTTTCAAGAAATGAAAGATGGACTGCTTCCAGATGAAATCACATTTGTCACTCTTCTGTGTGCATGTAGCAGGTCTGGCATGGTCAGTGAAGGTAGGAAGTATTTCCTGAGCATGACTAAGGAGTATTCTATAACTCCTAATTTGAAACACTACGCGTGCATGGTGGATCTTTTGGGTCGTGCTGGGCATTTGGTAGAAGCAAATGAGTTCATTGGGAAGATGCCAATAAAGCCTGATGCTGCTGTTTGGGGTGCTTTATTAGGTGCTTGCAGAATCCATCATTGTGTTGAGCTAGGAGAGAAGGCATCTCAGCACATACTTGAATTGGAACCATACAATGTGGGGTATTATGTACTTATATGTAATATGTATGCTGAGGATGGCCAATGGGACGCAGTAGCAAGAATTAGGAGGCTTATGAGAGATAAGGGGCTAACTGTTGATCCAGGTTGTAGCTGGGTGGAGGTTAAAGGGCAAGTTCATGCATTTCTCAGTGGAGACAGATCGCATCCACTAACAAAAGAGATTCGTGCAGTCCTTAATGGTTTCTATGAAAGGATGAGAACTATGGGTTATGATATGAATGAAGTTGGTGTTGAGAGTCAGATTGAAGCATCAAAGGCAGAAATATTTTGTGGGCATAGTGAAAGATTGGCAGTTGCCTTCAGCCTCATCAACACCATCCCAGGGACACCTATATGGGTCACCAAGAACCTGTTTATGTGTAGAAGTTGCCATGACACTGTTAAGTTCATCTCTAGGATTGTTAGGAGGGAGATAACTGTTAGGGACACTCAGCATTTTCATCATTTCAAAGATGGTGTTTGTTCTTGTGGGGATGAACGGTACAATGGACACTCCTATGTGTAGAGAAACCTGAAATTTTGTGTTGCTGTGACAGATTGAGCACATGATCTAAATACTGTGTTCACCTCATGCTTCATTTGCAGGAAACCTATAGCAGAATTTGGCTAGTTCTTGGTTGACATAAGAGAATGGAAGATGTAGAGCAACGGCAACATTTCTAAGCACTGCATGTATGTCACTAGCCATAGCCATAGTCGAGAAGTCGTATATGGTAAAGAGACTGTGAAATGCCAAGTAATTGGTAAGCTATGATTTGGCTGATCTGATGGTGTGCCTTGGTATCCATTCCATGGCATATATATAGATTACTTGAAGGTTGAATTTCAGGTACATGGTGAATGTGGAATTGTGCCCAATGGACACATTGATCCACTTAAATCTTCCACATTTGTAATGATGAGCTTCAACACTTTTAACATACTTCAGGTAGCTTTTCCTGTCAAATTTACGCACGCTAACATAAGCATATGAAGAATCCGCTGTTCACTTTCTGGCGGACAAAATAAGTGAATTCATGAGTGTATCTCTGTTATGCTTTAAAAGAGGAAGTTTGTTCTTGATGTGAAGTAAACATATGATAGTATTTATTTATTATGTAATTATAATACTAGGATTAAATGTATAAATACCTTGTTTATTTTCCAGCTCCTTTTAATGCGGTATGACCACAAAAAATCATATATGCATCCAACCCGGTGTTAAATACCAAGTCAAATTTGGATCCTAAAATGCAACCTATTTTTAGGCCTTGAAACTATGATCAGACATGATTTTTAGTGCATACTATGCTAGCACCTGCGCCCACACACACACACAGATGCACGTTCAAAAGAGAACTACTTGGTTTCTGGTTTGGTTCCCTTGTTAATTATCCAGTCTTACATGAAAAAATCACTGGGAAAACTGGACAAACGTTGTCAATACCAAAACTCAATGGACAAAACTTAGGGTGCGTTTGGATACTTTAGAGGAGAATTCTCATGGAAAAATAAATTCTCAATCCAAAGAAATACCAAGAAAGAGAATTCTCAATCTCTAAATTTCCAGTGTTTGGCTAACTTGGACCCACTTGTTCTTTTTCTGTGAGAATTCTTGTATTATTATTTTCTCTTATCAACTAAGGTATGATTTTAAGTATGTAAATGGACCAGTCTCAGTTTGGATCTATACACAATCTGATCATGCCTAGTTAGATTTGCATTCGGAGTCAAAATAAAAAATATAATATTTGAATATAGTGTTCATTATATATATATATATATATATATATATATATGCTTGCTTTAATAGGAATTGGTTCTTGGAGCATTTGATTTCGATGCATAGATAGTTTTTTATATGGTTTCAAAAATCATTGGCATACAATTTTCATAAATTTTTGAGGCTCCAAATACCATTTTTTTCTATCCAAAATGTATGGTCCAAGTGATGTAATGTCAAACTCTTTGTGAGTTCAACGTTATACCCTACTATATATATATATATATTCTATGAAATTAGGTCAGATTATATATGTGATTCAAATTTAGTCAATAAAATGGTGCCTAGTTTATGATCCGACTAATTTGGATTGGATCAAATGTCAACCCAATCCAACTTATTGACATTCTTCTCTAGTGGCTGAAAAACGAGATATCAAGCAAAGAACACCGCAGCCACTTCTTAGAAGGGGTGAAATGGATCAGATATGAATATCTGATCCAAGTCTAATGTAGTTATGGATCCTTAATATAAGATTCAAATGTGCATTTGCATTAGTTTTGGATTGTTTGTTGGATACTTTCTGTTTCAAACCTTTAAAAAGCTTGTTTTCGGTAATTTTTTAATGGATACAATATTGCTAGTTGTATTTCAGATCTGGCTTCAAGCCAATTTCATTAGATATCATTTGGATTCATACTTGGTTTTATTGCATACATTTTGGATTTAGATTAAATTCTAACGAGAACTTGTTCATATCTTACCCTTTACAACTCTTTCTTTGGAGAAGAGAAGAGGAAGAGGAAGAGGTAGCAAAAGGGAGAAGATGAGGCAGAAAAGAGGTAGATGAGGAGAGGTGAAAAGTGCTGTTTGGCTCAAAATTTATAGCCTTTATCTATGCTCGTTGACCAAAATAACCCTCTATTTACCTAAGTTTTTAAAGAAATAGATTTTAATGGAAAAGTCTATTTGATGAAATATGTTTAGTCTTATATTAAACATTTTTAAAAAATATATTAGATTTAAAAGGTGTAAAGTTGACTTAGAGGGCTAGGCTCCATAAGGAGCTTGTCAATTGAACTTTGGACTTTGGATTTGGATTTTGATTAAGATTCGGTATGGCTTAGCTAGGTCTGGTCTTGACTTTGACCAATCTTTTTATCACTCTTTTTTGGACCTCATAAATCTTCTTTAAAAGAGATTTAATGAATTCTTAAATGAGATTTAGCACCAAAAACAGTTTGAAAAGTTGACTAGTCAGTCAAGGGTTGTTTTAGATCATAACCGAGTGTACCACCTAGCCTTAACATCTAGCTCAATGTCTTGGATGTTAATGGGTGCATGTAGGGCTTTAAGATTCATTATGGGGCATGCTAAATGCTAAGGTCAATGGACCTTTGATGACCTATTGGCCAGTTGGCCAACTTAGGTCTATACCCTTGAAAGGTCGCTTAGTTCATATATAAAGACTTGACATTGTTTGGCTAGCGTAGACTTCATTCTTCTTTTCAATCTTCTATCAAAAGTTGTTTTTTTTTTCTCCGTGAGGCTACTCAAGGTAATAGTGTCGTGGAAGTCAGTTGCCTTAGTGCGAAAGGTGATCAAAAAAAGCACAAGAGGTGTGGTAATTGTCGAAACAAAGTTGCAATTCACCCTTTTGTACTTGATTTTTACCTAGAGAAGCAACTATCGCTTTTAAGATAGCACCATAGTGCACACCTCTAAGACAATTCGGTGGGTAATAATTGATTTAATCAAATATGCAAATGTTTTTCTAATTTTTCATGTTTGAAATTTAAGTGAGATCTTAGTGTTCATATATAACACTACAAGAAAATTGTCAATTAGCGACGGAAATTAGCGACGGAAAAAATCCGTCGCTAATTAGCGACAGATTAGCTAGAGATAGAATTTGTCGCTAATTCACGACGGATTAGCGAGGAAACAAATTTTATCGCTAATCTGTCGCTACTTAGCGACGGATTAGCGACTAAATTTTTTGTCGCTACTTTTTATTACAAGAACACCATTTTAGCGATGGATTTAGAGAGGGAACTCTGTCGTCGTTAATCCGTTGCTAATTAGTGACAGATTAGCGACAGAATATATTCCGTCGCGGTTTCTGTATTTTGATTTAGCGACGGAATGTTTCCGTCGCTAAGCCGTCGCTAAATATCGCGTAAATCCCTAATCCCTCTTTCTCTTTTTCCTGTTTCGCTGTATTGCTCCCGCCCGCCGCCCTCTCCCTCCCGCCGCCCGTCGGCTCTCGCCACCGTTCGGCCGCCGCCGCCTCGCCGACGATCCTCGCTGCCGACCTCCCTGCTTGGCTAGCGGCTGCGCCAGGGACCCCAAGCACCGGCGACCCGCCGCCGACCTCTTCCTCCTCCCTGCTGTTCCTCCCTGTGGTTGCTGCCGGGAGGTGTTGTCCCCCCTTCGCCGGCGACTCGCAACCGGCGTCCTCAGCCGCCGACGACAGACGATCCTCCCTGCAGCCACCTCTTCGCCTCCGCTCTGAGTTCCGGCGACCCAGTGGCCCCCGAGCTTCGCTCCAGGTCTCCCCCTCTCTGCTGTCGACTGCGTCGGCCACCGGCGACCTCGCCAGCCGCCGCTCCCCGTGCTTTCCGGCAGGGGGGTCGACCCCCTGCGTTTCCGGCAGGGGTGGTCGACCCCCTGCCGGAAAGGCATGGGGAGTCGACCCCCCCTGCCGGAAACGCAAGGGGGTTAAACCCCCTGCCGGAAAGGCAGGGGGTTTAACCCCCTGCCGTAATGGCACGGCAGGGGGTCAACCCCCCATGCCGGAACTGCCTTTCCGGCAGGGGGTTTAACCCCCTTCCCTGCCGGAAAGGCAGGGGGTTTAACTGGCTAGGTTGAGATTTAAAATTCAAAAAAAAATTTAATTATAAAAAAAAAATTCAAATCAAAATCAACTGGCTAGGTTGAGATTTAATCAACTGTGGTTAGTTAGAGTATTTCATAAATTTTTATCAATTTGTTAGTTTGTTCTAGTTAGAGTAGTTCATAAATTTTTATCAATTTGTTAGTTTGTTAATGTCTACTGGTAGTTAGTTTTACTTCAATTTGTTTTCTTGAAATCTGGTTAGTTAGAGTATTTCAATCTATTAGTCTTTTATAATTATATTTTTCTTAGATAGATTGGTATTTAATGTTCTCACAATCAGTTAGTTAGATCAGGGCTATTTGAATTCTTTATGATAGTGGTGGTTAAACGGAGTTCACATCTTCTTTCAATTAGTTAGAGTTGTTTTAATTTGTTTTAATTTTTTTAGTTAGTGTTTCATCTTGTTTCATGATTAGTTAGTTTGTTACTTAATTTGTTTTATTTTTGTGCAGATTTTTCAACGGAACCAACTCGTGCTCGGCCACCTGTGGTAAGTAAATGACAAAAACAATGCAAATCGGGTAAATACCCGTGGTGAGTGAGTGATGCAAACGTATCACATGTTATTTAATTTATTGAATGCAACACTTTATTGTTCACACACTCACTTAGTTGTTGATATCTAGGACTGCTTTGTTGGAGTTCGGAGATCATGCTGAGCATGATTTTAATGTAGAAATATGGAAGTGTTCTTATTTTTGGAGTACGGAGTCCATGCTAAGCATGGTAGTAGTTAGTGAGATATTGAAGTGTGTTTGCTGCAGGTACATGTTTGCCATTTATTTGATATGAATGATTATGATGTATTGCAATGTTTGATGTAATTGTATCCATGCTTGCATGTAGTTACTTTCAATTTAATTTTGACTTCCATGTGAAATTTTATAATAAAAGCATGCTTTAAATGATTGTATCGTGTCATTAATAGTTTGCACATGAAAATATTAAGTTATCATTGCATGCATCAAAATTCTTGTTATTGTTTGACATAGTATATTGCATAATAAATTTGATATTTTCTTCATCGTAGCATTCTGATTGTTTTTTTCTTAATTCGTTAGGATACTATTCGTAACATCATACGACAGAATAACTGCAAACCGTGAATTGATGTACCGTAGGATAGTGGACAATGAGTTATCGCATGAATATATGGATGGTGTCGATAGTCCATATACGAATTTGATGCACGGGTGAATGTGGTGCACGATAATCAATATACGAATTTGATATTTGATGCTGCAGGAACAGAACTGGGTTCTGCTATGAGTTCTAGTGATGTAAGAACTGCCGTAGATGAAGAATCACCAAACGATGCAGCTAGTAGATTTTATGATTTACTTAAAGATGCTGATGAGCCACTTTGGAACGGTTGTGAGAGTCACACTATCTTGTCTGCAGTTCTTCAACTAATGAATTTGAAGTCCGAGTATAATTTGAGTCAATCGTGTTTTGACCGTTTGTGCATGATTGTGAAGAGTATGTTGCCTAAAGATGAGAAATTGCCACAAAATTTCTATCATGCGAAAGTTATGGTCAACGCTCCAGGTATGGGTTACAAAAAGATTGATGCTTGTCCAAATCACTGCATGTTGTATTTCAAGGAGCAGGAAAACGACATATCATGCCCGTCATGTGGGCATCCTCGGTTCAAGCCAAAGACAAGAGGCAATGGTAGCACGAGATCAAAGGAAGTTTCATACAAGTCGCTCCGCTACTTTCCTATCACTCCTAGATTGCAGCGATTGTATATGTCTTCAAAGACAGCTAAACACATGAGATGGCATGCAAATAAAGTTCGGCACGATGAAAACAAGATCACGCATCCTGTTGACGCTGAAGCTTGGAAGCACTTTGATTGTACTCATCAGAACTTCGCAATGGAAGTGCGAAATGTTAGACTCGGTCTATGTAAAGATGGATTTAATCCATTTGGGGGTAGATCAACTCCATACTCATGCTGGCCAGTATTTGTAACTCCATACAACCTTCCACCAAGCTTGTGTATGAAACGTCCGAATCTTTTCTTGTCTCTGTTGATCCCTGGTCCGACCTCACCTGGCCAAAATCTTGATGTATATCTAAGGCCATTGATTGATGAATTAAAAGTACTGTGGGATGACGGTGTTACCACGTATGATGCCCACAAAAAACAAAATTTCAACATGAAGGCCGCTGTTCTATGGACAATCAGTGACTTCCCTGCATATGGTATGTTATCTGGTTGGAGCACACATGGGAGGTTGGCTTGTCCGTACTGCATGGAGGATTCCAAAGCTTTTAGATTGAGGCATGGAAGGAAGCCTTGCTGGTTTGATTGCCATCGTCGATTTCTACCCAGCGATCATCCGTTCCGATGTCAAAAGAATGCATTTACAGCAGGCACAACTGAAACGGAAGGTCCATCCTTAAGATTGTCTGGCATAGAGATTTTAAGAAGATTGCGATACTTTCCAGATGTATTAACAGATGCCTGCAGTCCTACACCCTTCCGTGGATTTGGGAAGGAACACAATTGGATGAAAAAATCTATTTTTTGGGAACTACCGTATTGGCCGACCCTATTGTCTGTCTTAGAGCACATATGAGCATGATAGAATCACATATAAAGTTTTTTTGATTGCATTAGAACACATATGAGCATGCTATAATCACATATTCAGTTTTTGACTGCCTAAGAACACATATGAGCATATTATAATCACATATTCTGTTTTTTGACTGCCTTAGCACACATATGAGCATGCTATAATAACATATAGAGTTTTTTAACTGCCTTAGAACACATATGAACATGTTATATATCATTTATGATAGAATCACATATAAAATTTTTGGCTTTGCCTGCCTTAGAGCACATATGAGCATGCTATATTCACATATTCAATTTTTTTACTGCCTTAGCACACATACGAGAATGATCGAATCACATATATAGTTTTTTGCCTGCCTTAAAGCACATCTGAGCATGGTAGAATCACATATAGAGTTTTTTTATATGCCTTAGAACACATATGAACATGCTATAATCACATATTCAATTTTTTGACTGCCTTAGCACACATATGAGCATGATAGAATCACATATAGAGTTTTTTTATTGCCTTAGATCACACATGAGCACATGATAGAATCACATATAGTGTGTAATTTATTTCATTATATTTTGTTTATCAATACTGACTGTTCTTTTCTTGTGTAGGCTACTAGCGATAATCAGGGTAGTGGAGCTGAAGGGACAGATAAAGACAATGAACAAGAAGACACACAAAATCTTGGCGATGATTAGAGGACTGTGTTGAAGAAGTTCTATTTTTTTTATTTTTCCTAATTGTAATTGTTGAATTGTAAATAATTAAACTTCTTAATTTTAAGGTGGAACGATTAATTATTATAGATACTTGTTATATGAATTTTTTTGTGTGGTTTGTTTTTTATTTATAGGAAATATAAATTGTACAGGAAATAGAAATTGTACAGTTCTCGGTAATTAATTTTTAAATAATTTTTTTTTGATTTTTTTTCGTTTTTGCGATGGATTAGCGACGGATAATTCCGTCGCTATTCATATTAATCTAGCGACGGCATAACGACAGAATTAAATCCGTCGCCAAGCCGTGGTCGCCGTTTAGTACCGGCGGATTGGCGACGGAATATAGCGCTCGTTATTCCGTCGCAATTAGCGACGGACCTGGCGACGGAATTATTCCGTCGCCAGTTAGCGTCGAAATATTCGCGACGTAAGCATACTGTCGCCGCGTTGTCGCTAATCCGTCGCTAACATGGTTAGCGACGGATTAGCGACGGAATGTGGTAGTCGCTAATCTACTGCTTTGTTGTAGTGTATATATATATATGTGTGTGTGTGTGTGTGTGTGTGTGTGTGTGTGATATATATCAAATATATAGCATGCATCATATATTGCATAATAAATTTGATATTTTCTTCATCATAGCATTCTAATGATTCTCTTTTAACTGGTTAAGATACTATTCGTAACATCATACGACAAAATAACTGCAAACTGTGAATGAATGTACTGTAAGATAGTTGACAATGAGGTATCGCTTGAATATATAAATGATGTTGAAAGTTTTATTGAATTTGCAACGACAAGTGTCAGTGCAATGGATCCTACAGGTCAGATTAGGTGTCCCTGCAAGATTTGTAAGAACAATAGATTTGTAGAACCTCATGGCATTAGACTTCACCTATACAGGAAGGGTTTTGTGAGTGATTATCAGAATTGAATGTTTCATGGTGAAGAATTTATGAATAATTTTGATGCACGGGTGGATGTGGTGCACGATAATTCATATATGGATTTGATATTTGATGCCGCAGGAACAGAACTGGGTTCTGCTATGGGTTTTAGTGATGTAACAACCGCGGTAGAGGAAGAAGCACCAAACGATACAGCTAGTAGATTTTGTGATTTACTTAGAGATGCTGATGAACCACTTTGGAATGGTTGCGAGAGTCACACTATCTTGTATGATGTTCTTCAACTAATGAATTTGAAGTCTGAGTATAATTTGAGTCAATCATATTTTGATCGTTTGTGCTCTATTGCGAAGAGTATGTTGCCCAAAGATGAGAAATTATCGTAAAATTTCTATCGTGCGAAGGTTATGGTAAACACTCTAGGTATAGGGTATCAAAATATAGATGCTTATCCAAATCACTGTATGTTGTATTTCAAAGATTAGGAAAACAGCAGATTATGCCTGTCATGTGGGCATCCTCGGTTCAAGCCAAAGACAAGAGGCAATGGTAGCATGAGATCAAAAAAAGTTTCATACAAGTCGCTTCACTACTTTCCTATCACCTCTAGATTGCAACGATTGTATATGTCTTCGAGGACAGCTAAACACATGAGATGGCATGCAAATAAAGTTCGACATGATGAATATAAGATCACACATTCTATTGACACGGAAGCTTGGAAGCACTTTGATTGTACTCATCGGAACTTCACAATGAAAGTGAGAAATGTTAGGCTCGGTCTATGTACAGATGAATTTAATCCATTTGGGGGTAGATCAACTCTATACTGTTGTTGGCCAGTATTTGTAACTCCATACAACCTTCCACCAAGCTTGTGTATGAAGCGTCAAAATCTTTTCTTGTCTCTATTGATCCCTGGTCCGACCTCACCTGACCCAAATCTTGATGTATATTTAAGATCATTGATTGATGAACTAATAGTACTATGAGATGACGGTGTTATCACGTACGATGCCCACAAAAAAACAAAATTTCAATATAAAGCCCGTTGTTCTATGGACAATCAGTGACTTTCCTGCATATGGTATGTTATCTGGTTGGAGCACACATGGGAGGTTGGAATGTCCGTACTGCATGGAGGATAAAAAATCTTTTAGATTGACACATAGAAGGAAGCCGTGCTGGTTTGAGTGTCATCGTCGATTTCTACCCAACGACCATCCGTTCCGACGACAAAGGAATGTGTTTTGAGCATACATAACTGAAACGGAAGGTTCACCCACAAGATTGTCTGGCATAGAGATTTTAAGAAGATTGCGATACTTTCTAGATATATTAATAGCTGCCCATAATTCGACGCCCTTCCTTGGATTTGAGAAGGTTTACAATTGGACAAAGAAATATATATTTTGGGAACTACCATATTGGCAGACCTTATTGATACAACATAATTTGGATGTAATGCATGTGGAGAAAAATGTGTTTGATAATGTGTTCAATACAATAATGAATGTTAAAGGGAAAGTGAAGGATAATCCGAAGGCCCGTATGGATTTAAAAGTAATATGTAAAAGACCAGAATTGGAACTCAAAGAGTATAATGGCAAAATACTGAAACCAAAAGCAAGGTACGTGCTTGAACCAGATCAAATAAAGTAGGTATATCAATGGTTGAGACAATTAAGATTTTTAGATGAATACGACTCTAACATTGATCGGGCTGTGAAGATCGATAAGAGACAGTTATATGGGTTGAAGAGCCATAATTGTCATATCTTTATGCAATGATTGATACCCCTAATATTCCATGATATGTTAGACAAACCTATATGGGGGGTATTATCTAAGTTGAGTAGATTTTGTAGAACATTGTGTGCATCAAAAGTCGTAGTATCTAAGGTAAAGAATCTCGAGGATTCTGTCGTCACTACTATTTGTCATCTATAGAAGATATTTCTACCAGCATTTTTCGATGTTATGAAATATTTGATCATACATTTGCCATACAAACTAAGGGTTGGTGTTCATGTGCAATATCAGTGGATGTACCCATTTGAAAGGTATATGTTTTCTTATATTTGTCTTTTCAATGCTATTGAGAAATTTAATGTAATTTGAGATGTATATTTTTGACAGATGCATGTTTGACCTAAAAAAGAGGTTTGGAATAAAGCAAAGGCAGAGGGCTCTATTTGTGAGACGTACATTTTAGAAGAGATTTCAAATTTCTCATCTATGTATTTTGAACCTCATATTGCAATTACACATGCTCATTTTGTAACGATGATGGAGAACAATTTATTGTAGTTGACAAACTGTCGATATTTAAACTACTTGGGCATGCATTTGGCAGATCGAGAGCAAGACGCGACATAAATCTATATCCTTTTTAATTGCTCAACGATCGACCCATACATCGAGTAAGTATACGTAGACGCAACATAAATCTAAATCCTTTTATGTTCTATACATGCATACATGGTTCAGTAATATAAGTATATTTGATTTCGAGTTGCGAATAAAACTTTCACATCTCATTGATGCAGAAATATAAAAAGAACGTGAAACTAAGTTTGTGGAATGGTTGAAAGAGTTGGTAAGGACAATGACATAAATTGTCTCCGTGTAAACAACAATAAGTTACTTAATTGATCGTAATCACAATCATTGTTTGTGTTTGTAGGTCCGCCATGGTGATGTTAAAGATCAAGGAATATGTGATTTACAAAATGGTCTCACCAAAGTTGTGTAATATTACAACGAGTACATCATAAATGGTTATCGATTCCATACAAAAGACTATGGTCTAAACAAATCAACGATGAATAGTAGCGTGTGTGTCAAGGGTAGCAACTATGGTGAAAATCAACATTATTACTACGGTATTATAGAGAAAATAATGGAGTTGACTTACTTAGGCATAAATAATAGGGTAACTTTATTCAAGTGTCATTGGTTTGATCCAACTGCAACAAGAGTCGACAAAGTCCCAGGCATTGTGGAGGTGAATCATAAATCAAGGTTTGGAATATATGAAGCATTCATATTAGCCTCGCAAGCTCAACAAGTTTATTGTACTCTATATTCGAGTACAAAGAAGTGAGATAAAAATGAATGGTGGGCAGTTTGCAAGGTGAAGTCCAAACTATACCCTGAGTATGATCAGTTACAGGAAAGACAAGTTAACTGAAGAGAGTGATTACTATCAATCAGATGATATGTATGACTTCTCTTATGGTCATGATGTTATTCATGGTATGCATGTCATATCTCCATTGGTCGATAGAACATTTATGGAAGAATGTGATGCAAATGATATACCAAGTGGATGGGCAGACAATGAAGAAGAAGAAGAAGAAGAAGAAGAAGAAGAAAGTCAAACAAGTGATGAGGAAGAATTCTCGAGCTAGTGAGCAAAATCTTGTAATACAAACCTCTATTGCATGATATTTTTTATTCTTTAATTATGTATCTTCGATACATATAGAGTTATGATTTAAATGTATTATAACATGTTTGAATGATTTGAATGTATTGCAATACTTGATGTGAATGAATTGAATTATTTGAATGTATTGAAATGTATTGCAATGTTTGAATGTATTGCATGACATTTTTTATTCTTTGATTATGTATCTTCGATACATATAGAGTTATGATTTAAATGTATTGTAACGTTTTTGAATGATTTGAATGTTTTGCAATACTTGATGTGAATGATTTGAATTATTTGGATGTATTGCATGACATTTTGTGAATGATTTGAAGGTATTGCAATGTTTGAATGTATTGCATGACATTTTTTATTCTTTGATTGTGTATCTTCGATACGTATAGAGTTATGATTTGAATGTATTGTAACGTGTTTGAATGATTTGAATGTATTGTAATACTTGATGTGAATGATTTGAATTATTTGAATGTATTGCATGATATTTTTTATTTGTTAGAATATGGTTCGTGGAGGTTACAGTGGTCGATCACCCAGTGGTAGCCAGTCTCAGCCTTTATCTTCACGGGCTGCTTTGATAGGTATATAAGTTTAACTAATTGTATACTTGATTAGTTTAAATGCACATTCTGAGAATTTTTAACATATTTTTTTACAGATGATGTTTCGCCTGTACATGACCCACCTATACCAGTTGTTCATACAAGTCACGAGCCAACGCAGGATATAGGGTCTTCTCAGTCTGACACAAGAAGACTCATTCAAATAGTGTATATCAATAATCGACCATAAGTATTTCATTTTCACTTATTAGTTATCTTATAAATATTGTACATTGATAGTTAATGTTTACCAATTCATGTGCAGCGCGAGGTTCGAGCCACAAGAAGTAATTCAAGATATTAAGAATTCACTACTTCAACATCTACCAAGACCGGTCGCTCAATGGAAAGAGTACTCGAAGGAGGTGTTGGACAAATTGTGGTCCTTATTCATGATATACAATCGTTTCTCATAGTTAATGTGTTTCATATTTAATTTTTTGTTATAGTCATGTCTACTAACTTTTTAAAAATATTTGTAGGCTTCGAATCGCTTCGCGACTACGATGGAGGAACATGATGCAAGGAAGGTGTGGCAGAAGGTGACTGTCAATCGATTTGCAGACATGCTGCACAATATGAAGACTGCAGCAAGAAAAGCATTTGGTGGGAGAGATGATCCACTACAATGGAAGGGCCATGGACCTCCTACTATCAGGTTAGATGTTTGGGATGCAATATGTGACAAGTGGGCGGTGCATGAATTTTAAAATCGCTCAGCGAAGGCTGCACAAAACTGAGCAAAAATGCCCGATGCCCATCTACACACAGGTGGATCTAGGACTTTTGGGAGCCACCTGAAGAAAATGGTAACTCATCAATATTTATATTGTTAATTTTATAAGTATTGTTCCAAACCTATTAAATAATTCTTTTATCATTTAACTTCGCAGGAAACATAAAAATGAGGCATTGTGTCATACAAGGATGTATTTGTTGAAACACATAAACGTAAGACCACATGAGAGTTCGTATCAGAGGAGGCGAGAACAATAATGGTATGCATTTATTGTATTAATAAACATTGTAATATACAAGTTATCATAAATATTGTAATTCTTAATTATTAATTCATACTATAATTATTACTTTGTAGGACTCATATGAGCAACATATGGTAGATCGATATAGCAATGACTCTACTCAGCATCCATCATTTGATCCTGCAGCATAGGTGACTGCAACAAGTGAACCCAAAAAGGGTCGTGTGTTCGAATTTGAGAGCAATATGAACACCTCACCAGTCGTTGCTTCCTCCAGTCATGGCTCACAAAGTTCTTCCATCAGCATCAGCTCCAAGCATTCGATTGACCCTCCTAATTCTTGGGATGGTGTACACCAGCTCGTTAAGGACACAATGCTTGACTATTTACATAAAGCAATTTCAGATGTTGTCCGTAATGAGTTGTGGAGTTTTTTTGGGGACAGGAGAACTTCGTCTGCTGGTGCCTCTTAGGTATGAAAGTTTCATGTGATTTGTTGCATGTCGTTAGATTTCATGTTACTTTGATTGCCTTAACTTAGGTGCATTGCATATAATTTATTTCATTATATTTTGTTTATCAATACTAACATTTTCTTTTCTCTTGTAGGTTACTGGAGATAATCAGCGTAAAGGAGCTGAAGAGGTAGATCGAGACAATGAATAAGATGATGCACAGAATCTTGGCGATGATTAGATTCATGTGTTGAATTTGTTGTACCTTCTTGTTGTTTAAAAAATGTAAATATTTACTTGTAAATAATTAGAACTTGGCAAAAATTATAGTGGATCGATAAATAATTTTAGTTTTTTTTATATGTATTTTTTTGTGTATTTTATTTTTTATACACAAAAAATATAAATTGTATAGGAAATATAAATTGTATCACGAGAATTTTTTTTCGATATTTATGTTTTAAACATTTTTTTTATTTTTTTTCTTGTTTGCAACTGATTAGCGACGGATAGTTTCCGTCGCTATTTACTATCGGTGCCCAATTCAGCGACGAATTATGGAAAAATATTAATCTGTTGCAAACGTGAATCAGTCAACGTGTTTGCGACAGATTAAAATTTGTCGCTACGTCCGTTGCTACAATAGCAACCGAATTAGCGATGGAGTTTAATCCGTCGTAAAACCAAAATCTCTGTATATTGACGACGGCCTTGCGATGAATCATGGCATTCACTAATTCATCGCAAATTAGCGATGGAATTTGCGACAATTAGTTTCGTCCCTAATTAGCGACTATAATTTTGCAATGGAAGCTATCCGTCGCTATGCCGACGTTAATCCGTCGCTAAACTGTTTAGCGACGGATTGGCGTCGGCTTAGCGACAAATTTAGGTTGTCGCTAATCCTCAGATTTCTTGTAGTGACATCCTTTTCTGCAAGGCTAAAGGTGACAACAAACTATACATACTGTGAGGGAGTTTGGCATAGTGGGCTAGGACCTAGACCATCAAACGGGCAGTCAAGGTTCAAATTATATGAGCATCACTCCCTTGCACAAGCCAACATCCAGCATAGGCCCTGGGGTGAGGGTCCTAGCCTTGGAGTGCAAGCTCCACATGAAATGCTGTCATATGATTGGCTGTGTCAAATAGCCATGGCACTTAGACTTTCTTTGGATCTATGTTCACCAAAAGGCTAGATTTCAACATTAATAGTTTGATACCAAGAGTACGATTTTGATTAGCATAAGTGAGAAAATGACTCTCTCAAGTCTTATTCTCTCATGCTTGTTTCATAAAAGAATGGAGCCAATGAAAATTATTCTTTTATTTGTGAGAGAGAATGAGTCTTGGTTTTAGAACCAAACGTACCATAAGAGGGTGTTGGTCACGCATCCCATGCAATGCGCCAGACGTTGTGGACACACAGGACACTGTGAGGAACAAACATTGGATGCAATGGACACGTGGAAGGTGCATCCACCACATCCATAGAATGGTGAATCATCGTTCCAACCCCCCAAGTTACACATAGAATGAGATGACAATAACACTTTAAAAAAAATGGGTCAGGGGTGTTTAACCTCTCTCTCTCTCTCTCTGTCTCTTCTATGATTTGGGTTTTGATTAGGGATCTGATTAGTTTTTGTTTTTATTTTTATTGATTAAGGCTTTAAATCAAATAGATGTTTCCTTTTATTTGATTAGGACTTTTTTTCTTTGATTTTCTTTGATTAAGCATTTGAATCAAATGTTTTTAATTAAAGCTTTTGATATTTAATTTGATTAGGGCTTTTCTTGTATTTGATTAAGGTTATTTTTCTTTTATTATAGTTTTCATTAGGGTTTTTTATATTTAATTTTATGGTTTATTTATGGTTTCTATGATTTTATAGCTTATTTTTCTTGTAGTTTATGATTTTTTGGTTTATTTATGATTCATTTTCTTGTATTTTAGGGTTTTATGATTTATTTATGATTTTTGCATATATATATATATGAATTTTTATTTTTGTAAAATTACCCAAAATCTAAACATTTTTTAGTACTTCGATCCAATTTAAGATCCATACTCGAGACTAAAATCCATAACTTATTGACAAACTTTCATAATTAGATCTACTATAACATTGATTAAAGCATTTATATATAAAAAAATATCAGTTCTTATTTTCCTTCTAATTACTCAAACTTTAAATAGTTTTTTGTTTTTATATCCATATCCGGAGCTAAAATCCATAATAAACATGTTGAAACACCCATATGGTGGGTGGATAAACTCGTATAATCCAAAATAAAGTTATTTGACACATTATTCATGTGTCTAAGTTGTTTGCACAACATAAAAATCAAACGCCGGATACATGGAACATAACTTCTTGTTCAGTCAAAACAAACACTGAATGTAATACAGTTGTTATAGAACAGACATAACATGTGTTCTGTCTATTATATTCTATTGTTTCGTCTAATCTTGATCAAACAATCAAACACACCATAAAGTGTTTGGTTGAGAACCATAAGTCGAACCAAACCTACCCTAAAGTATCTGGTTTAGAACCATAATTCTCTTTCTCTCTCTCATGAACATGTGTACGTGCACACACCAAACCATTTGACACCATATAATAGTTAATCTTCTTGTAGCCATAAAAATGTTTTTGCTTATTGAGGTCATATAAAAAAAGGTTCTCTTGATTTGCAAAGTATTTGCTTATTACCTATGTCACATATGTGAAAGTACCAGCCTTGTCAAACCACATGAAAACCAAACACACACAAGAATTTTTTAACGTGGTTTGATCCCAAGGATCTATGTTTGCGATTTTTGGATCCTCTCTCTCTCTCCCAATGACAAAAAGGATAGAAGACCTCTATTATTTATATATCAACCATGTATACGTTGGGAGGAGGGTTCTATTTTGAGAACATAACAAAGCTCAACTTCCTTTAGGAAGTTTCTCATCACATTTGGAAACTTCTTGTTTGTGAAGACTTTCTTTTTTTATTAAGAATTTTAGTTTCCTTTTCTCTTGAAGTATTTTCCAAATGTGATGCCCAGGCCAAGACTCTCTATTTTGATCTTTCCTCCTTGCTTTGTGTGATCTCTAAGACTTGCTTTGTTGGTGGACTCGAGACTTCCTCTTGTGATGAACTTTCACTCAACAGATTCTTTCTCTTTTAAACTTAGGATTTTCTTTTGTGATGATCTTGCCTTCTTTATAAGGTCTCTCTTTTGGTGAATTTTCTCTCATGTTGGGATCTTTCTATTTTGATGGACTCTCCAAGGTTGGGCGTGTGATGGTCTCTAACATCCCCCCTCAAGCTCAACATCCTATAGGTGACATTGAGCTTGAACTTGAAATATTGAAATTGAGAGACCAACAAGGGCTTTATTAAGATATCAACGATCTGGTCACATGATGACAAGCTCTGACACACAATTGTTTCTTAGAAACTTTTTCATAAACAAAGTGCATATCAATCTTAATATGTTTTCTCTGATTATGAAAGATTGGATGTGCTGCAAGATATGTTTCACTCATGCAATCACACCATACAACCTGTGGAGAAGACGCCGCAATGCCAAACTCATGGAGAAGAAATTGAACCTATGTTATTTTTGTTGCAGCATTAGAAACAACTATATTATTTTTTTTGCATCATTAGCAACAACTCTTGTATTCGGCCTCTGTACTGGAGTGAGATACAATGTGTTGTTTTGTAGAACTCTAAGACACGAGATTTAGCCTCAAGTAAACTGCATATCCAGAAGTTGATTTACGATCATTTGGGCATTCAACCCAATCAACATTGAAATAAACTGATATAATATGACATTTTGATAGCCCCAATAACAATCCATATTGAATAGAAAACTTCAGGTACCGTAGGATATGTTTGATTGCTACCCAATATTCAATAATGAGATGGTGCATAAACTGACAAACTTTATTATCACTGAATGCAATATCTGGTCTTGTCAATATGACATATTATAAGGCTTCACTGATAGTTGAAAGCTTGAGTGAAACAAACATCAGAATAGATATGGGTATGACATCAAGCATATTAGACCTCATAAGTAGATCCAAAATATATTTCTTTTGTGAAAGAAAAAGTCTATGTTGAGCATATATTGTTTCTATGGCAAGAAAATAATGCAACCTCGGAGCAAATTGTTTCATAACAGAAGCGATCAAATCATGAATGAAAGATGGGCAATTTTATGTGACTAAAATATCAACATAAACCAAGATAAAAAAAATTATAATTTATCTTTATGAAAAACAAATAATGAGGGGTCAGTTTTGGCGCTATCAAAGCCTCTCTTAATCAATGCATTACTCAACTCTTAGAACCATGCATGTTTAAATCATACAAGGCTTTCTTAAGTTTATAAATATAACCAAGAAACCTTGGATTTTCAAAATCAAGTGGTTGAACCATATACACATCGCCTTCTAATATTTCATTAAGGAACACGTTATTAACATCAAGTTGTCTGACCTCCCATCATGCAGTACAGACAAGACGGTGCAAATAGTGGTTGGCTTGACAACCAGGCTAAATGTCTCAAAGAAATCCACTCTTTTCTGATGAAAACCCTTGGCAACCAAACAAGCTTTGTATTATTCAAGGGTCTCATAAGCTCTCCTTTTGATCTTATAAACCCACTTGCATCCTACAAGATTGTGAAACTCATTTGGAGGAATAAGACACCAAATATTTTTTTTACAAGAGCAACATATTCTTCTTACATATCTTATCGCCATCTAGGGTCCTTGGCTGCCTATTTGTACGTAGATGGCTCCCAATTTCAAGTATGCTCACTTAACAACGCTATAAGAAGAGAATATTTAGAGGTATAATAAACTTTGGGCTTAAGAGTTCTATCTTGAGCACAGGTTATCATATGATAGGTTCTTTGTGGCACATGTGTGGGAGTGGCATCATGAGGTTGTCTAGGTACTTCTGGTAGTTCTCCAAGATCAACAACAAGATTAATACTAGGTGAATTAGGAGCAAAGGTATGAGAGGAATCAAACTCCTCTTCACTAACAGGTGAGGCAGGCTCAGGTTGAGGGTCATTCACCACTGGTGGCACAAGTTTTAAATTCATAGACATAAACATAAGGGGACCGGCCTGGCTGGTAGATTTTTGTTTTCCTTGGGTTTTGCTTAAGGGAAAGTTGCTTTCATCAAACGTGACATCCTTGGATATGACAATTTTATGTGACTAAGGCTAAAAGCAAATATATTTGTGATGACTATTGTTGTAACTTAAAAAAACATATACCTTGGACCTAAAATCAACTTTATTTTCTCGATAAAGTCTTAGGTTAGGATAACACACACACCCAAAGTTTTTAAGGAATTTATAGTCATTTTTTTTAATAGAACCTCAAGAGGACATTTAAAGTTTAAATTTGGTGTAAGCAATCTATTAATGTGGTAAACAATTGTAGAGAAGGCATAAGTCCATAACTTTTGTAGAACACTAGCATGAGCCATAAGAGTCTAGCATGTATTGACTACATGTCTATGCTTTTGCTCAGACATACCATTTTGTTCTTATGTATGAGGATAGAAAACTTGATGACCAAATCTAGACTTCTTTAAGAAAGAGTCAAGCGCTTTATACTCACCACCACCATCAATATGCAAATATTTAATCTTCTTTCCAACCAAATTTTCAACCAGAACTTTGAACTTACAAAAAATATTAGCAACATCATATTTGTAGTTCATCAGGTAAAGCTAAGAATATTTTGAAAAGGCATCAACAAATATTATATAGTATTTGTTGTTGTTTCCACCTGAAAGAGGGGTTGGTCCCCAAAAATAAGAAAATATAATCTCAAAATTATCATAAGAAATATGAGAAAATGGTAACTTATGTTATTTACCCATCTGACATGTCGAGCATATATGAATATCATTGCAAACCAAATTTTTGAATAATTACTGTGGGATGAGGGTGTTCTCACGTACGATGCCCAAAAAAAATAAAACTTCAATATAAAGGTTGTTGTTCTATGGACAATAAGTGACTTCCCTACATATGGTATGTTATCTGTTTGGAGCACACATGAGAGGTTGGCATGTCCATACTGCATGTAGGATACAAAATCTTTTAGATTAACGCATGGAAGGAAGTCGTACTGGTTTGATTGTCACCATCGATTTCTACCCAACGACCATCCATTCTGACGACAAAGGAATATGTTCTGAGTAGGCACAACTGAAATGGAACCTACAAGGTTGTCTGGTATAGAGATTTTAAGAAGATTATAATACTTTTCATATGGACTGACAGATGCTCGTAGCCCTTCCTTGGATTTGGGAAGGATCACAATTGGACAAAAAAATATATATTTTGAAAACTACCACATTGGCCAACCTTATTGATACGGCATAATTTGGATGTGACGCATGTGGAGAAAAATGTGTTTGATAATGTGTTCAATACGGTAATGAATGTCAAAGAAAAAATGAAGGATAATCCAAATACCCGTATGGATTTAAAAATAATATGTAAAAGACCAGAATTGAAACTCAAAGAGTACAATGGCAAAATACTAAAATCAAAGGCAAGGTACGTGCTTGGACCAGATCAAATAAAACAGGTATGACAATGATTGAGACAATTGAGATTTACAGATGGATACGTCTCTAACATTGCTCAAGCTGTGAAGATAGACGAGAGACAATTATATGGGTTGAAGAGTCATGATTGTCATGTCATTATGCAACGGTTGATACCCCTAGCATTCCATGATATATTAGACAAACCTATATGGGGGGTATTATCCGAGTTGAGTAGATTTTTTAGAACATTGTATGCATCGAAAGTCGTAGTATCCGAGGTAAAGAATCTCGAGGATTCTGTCGTCACTACTATTTGTCAGATAGAGAAGATATTTCTCATAATATTTTTTGATGTTATGGAACATGTGATCATACATTTTCCATGTGAACTAAGGGTTGGTGGTCCTGTGCAATATCGGTGGATGTACCCAATTGAAAAGTATATATTTTTTTATATTTTTCTCTTCAATGCTATTAAAAAATTTATTGTAATTCGAGATGTATATTGTTGACAAATGTATGTTTAACCTCAAAAAAAGGGTTCAGAATAAAGCAAGAGTAGATGACTCTATTTGTTAGGCGTACACTTTAGAAGAGATTTCAAATTTCTCATCTATGTACTTTGAATCTTACATTCCAACACGTTACACATGCTCACCTTGTAATGATCATGGAGAATAATTTACTATAGCTGACAAACTGTCGATATTTCAACCACTTGGGCATGCCTTTGGCAGTTGTCAGTCCAGATTCTTGGAAGATCGAGAGCAGAATGCAATACAAATCTATATCCTTTTTAATTGCTCAGCAATTGACCCATACATCGAGTAAGTATACTTAATATATAACACTAAGTTCTATACGTGCGTACATAGTTCGGTAATATAAGTATTTGTTAAGTATAGACGATTTGATCTGGAGTTGCGAAGAGAACTTCCACATCTCACTGATATAGAAGTATAGAAAGAACGTGAAAATAAGTTTGTGGCATTGTTGAAAGAGTTGGTAAGGACGATGACATCTGTGTAAACAACAATAAGTTACTTAATTGGTTTTGATTACAGTCATTGTTTATGCTTGTAGGTCCGCCATGGTGATGTTAAAGATCAAGGAATATATGATTTACAAAATGGTCCGACCAAAGTTATGCAATGTTACAATGGGTACATCGTAAATGGTTATCGATTTCATACAAAAGACTATGGTGTAAGCAAGTCAATGATGAATAGTGGCGTGTGCGTCAAGGGTATTGGCTACGGTGAAAATAAATATGACTACTACGGTGTTATAGAAGAAATAATGGAGTTGACTTAGGCATAAATAACAGGATAACTTTATTTAAGTGTCATTGGTTTGATTCCACAGTGACAAAAGTCGACAAAGCCTCAGGCATTATGAAGGTGAATCATAAATCAAGGTTTGGAACATATGAACCATTCATATTAGCCTCACAAGCTCAACAAGTTTACTTTACTTCATATTCAAATACAAGGAAGTCAGATAGAAATGAATGGTGGGCAGTTTACAAGGTGAAGTCTAAACTATACCCCGAGTATGATCAGTTACAGGAAGACAAGTTAAGTGAAGAGAGTGATTACTATCAATCAGATGATATATATAACTTCTCTTATAGTCATGATGTCACACATAGTATACATGTTATATCTTCATTGTCTGATGACACATGTATGGAAGAATATGATCCAAATGATATAACAAGTGGATGAGCGACCAATGAAGAAGAAGAAGAAGATGATGAAGAGGAGGTGGAGGAAGAAGAAGAATATGAAAGTCAAATAAGTGATGAGGAAGCATTCTCGAGCTAGTGAAATGCATCTTGTAATACATACCTCTATTTGATGTGAATGATTTGAATTATTTGAATGTATTGAAATGTATTGCAATGACTTGAATGATTTGAATGTATTGCAATGTTTGAATGTATTTCATGAAGTTATTTTCGATTTGATTATGTATTTTTGATAGGTATAGAGTTATTATTTGAATGTATTGCAATAATATGAATGGTTTGAATGTATTGCAATATTTGAATATCTTGTATAAAGTTATTTTTTATTTGATTTGAATATTTTATGTATTAATGTATTACAATATTTGATGTGAATGATTTAAATTATTTGAATGTATTGAAATGCATTGAAATGGTTTGAATGATTTGAAGGTATTGTAATGTTTGAATATATTGCATGACGTTTTTTATTCTTTGATTATATATCTTCGATATGTATAGAGTTAAGATTTGAATGTATTATATCGTATTTGAATGATTTAAATATATTACAATATTTGATATGAATGATTTGAATTATTTGAATGTATTTAAATGTATTGCAATGATTTGAATGATTTGAAGGTATTACAATGTTTGAATGTATTACACGACATTTTTTATTTGTTAGAATATGGTTCATGGAGGTTACAGTGGTCGAGCACCCAGTGGTAACCAGTCTCAACCTTCATCTTCACGGGCTGCTGCGATAGGTATATCATTTAACTAATTGTATACTTGATTAGTTTAAATGTGCATTGTATAAATTTCTAACTCATTTTTCTATAGATGATGTTTCACCTGCACATGACCTACCTACACCAGTTGTTCATACAAGTCATGAGATAACGTTGGATGCAGGGTCTTCTTAGTTTGATACACAATGACTTATTCAAATAGTGTATATCGATAATCGATCGAAAGTATTTTATTTTTACTTATCCTAACCTTATCTTATAAATATTGTATATTGATAGTTAATATATACCAATTCATGTGCAGTGCGAAGTTTGTGCCATAAGAAGTAATACAAGAGATTAGGCATTCACTAGTTTAACATCTACCAGGACCGATCGCTAAATGAAAAGAGTACCCAAAGGAGTGTTGGACAGATTGTGGTCTTCATTTATGGTATATAATTATTTTTCATAGTTAATATGTTTTATATTTAATTTTTTGTTATAGTCATGTCTACTAACTTTTTGAAATTATTTATAGGCTTTGAATCGCTTCACGACTACGATGGAGCAGCAAGACGCAAGGAAGGTGTGGCAAAAGGTAGCTGTCAGTCAATTTGCTGGCATGTTGCATAATATGAAGACTACAACAAGAAAAGCACCTGGTGGGATAGATGTATCACTGCAGTGGAAGGGCCATGGCCCTCCTACTATTAGGTCAGATGTTTGGGATGCAATGTGCGACAAGTGGGCGGGGCATAAATTTTGAAACCGCTCAGCGAAGGCTGCACAAAACTGAGCAAAGATGCCTGATGCCCATCTACACAAAGATGGATCTAGGACTTTGGGAGCCACCTGAAGAAAATGGTAACTCATCAATATATATTGTCAATTTTATAAGTATTGTTGCATACCTGTTAAATAATTTTATCATTTAATTTCGCAAAAAGCAGAAAAAAGAGGCATTGTGCCATACAAGGATGTGTTTGTTGAAATACATAAACGTAAGACTACGAAAGAGTTCGTAACAGAGAAGGCGAGAACAACAATGTTATGTATTTATTGTATTAATAAACATTGTAATATACAAGTTATCATAAATATTGTAATTCTTAATTATTAATCTATATTGTAATCAATACTTTGTAGGAGTCATACGAGCAACAGATGATAGAGCGATATGGAAATGACTCCACTTAGCATTCGCCTTTTGATCCTGCAGTATGGGTGGCTACAACCGGTGAACCCAAAAAGGGTCGTGTGTTCAGGTTTGGGAGTAATATGAACACTTCACCAGTTGTTGCCTCCTCCAGTCACGGCTCTCAGAGTTCTCCCGCCAGCATCAACTCCAAGCATCCAACTGACCCGCCTAATTCTTGGGATGGTGTCCGCCAACTTGTTAAGGACACAATGCGTGACTATTTACATGAAGCAATTTCTTATGTTGTCCGTAATGAGTTATGCAGCCTTTTTTGGGACAGAGAAACTTCGTCTGCAGGTGCCTGTCAGGTATGAAATGTTTCATGTAGTTAGATTTCATGCTAGTATATGCATGATTTCATCATATATGAGCATGATTTCATCACTATGAAAGTTTGACTGCCCTTATAACACATATATGCATGATTTCATCACTATTAAAGTTTTTTTATTACATTAGAACACATATAAGCATGATTCCATCACTATGAAAGTTTTTTCACTACCTTAGAACACATATATGCATGATTTAATCACTATGAGAGTTTTTTGACAACCTTAGAACACATATTTGCATGATTGAATCATTATGAATGTTTTTCTGTTAGCCATAGAACACATCTGAATTCTGTTAATATCCTTCACTTTATTGCTAGCTAGACTATGTGTAATTCACTCATGTTACTTTGATTGCCTTAGCTTAGGTGCATTGCATATAATTTATTTCATTATATTTTGTTTATCAATACTAACCTTTCTTTTCTCTTGTAGGATGCTGGAGATAATCAGCGTAGAGGAGCTGATGGAGGCATGGATGAAGGGGCAGTTCGAGACAATAAAGAAGTTGATGCACAGAATCTTGGCGATGATTAAATTCATGTGTTGAATTTATTGTACCTTCTTGTTGTTTCAAAAGAAACTATTTGTAATTGTTCACTTGTAAATAATTAGAACTTGGCGAGGATTATAGTGGATCGATAAATTGTTTGTAGTTGCTTTGTATATGTATTTTTTATGTGTACTTTATTTTTTATTCACAGGATATATAAATTGTATCACGAGAATATTTTCTCGATATTTATATTTTAAATAATTTTTTTTTTATTTTTTGCGATGGATTAGCAACGGATATTATCCGTCGCTAATTAGTATCGACCTTCAATTTAGCGATGAATTAGGGACATATATTTATTCATTACAAAACTGAATCGGTCAATGTTTTTTACGACGGATTATAATCTGTCACAATTTTGTCGCTATAATAGCGAAAAATTCATATCTGTCGTAAACCCAAATCTCTGCAGATTAACGATGGCCTTGCGATGAATCATAGCATTCGCTAATTCATCATAATTTAGCGACATATATGTTCCGTCACTAATTAGCGACTAGAAATTTGTGATAAAAATTACTCGTCACTACTCCGTCGCTAATCTCTACAACAAGGGATTGACGATGAATTAGCGACAGAATGCGGCCATCACGAATCCATAGATTTCTTGTAGTGTTAGGGGTAAAGGTTAGAATAGAAAAGCGAGAGTTAGAAGAAAGCTAATATTTCCCTCTAGACCTATGACGAGGTGGTAGGCTCCTGTGATATGGCATTTGATGGCAGAGGTTGGACAACTAGGGGCATCATTCTTGGACCAAGAAGCCATGAGACCCATGGTTGCCACACCTCAGGTCAAAGGATGACAAAAGTGAGGAATAAATCCTCTCTGAGCTAATGACAAAAACTGCAAGAAATTCACCTACGGGCAAGAGATGCACTTGAATGCATTTTCATCAAGCCCTAGTCCTTCATAGTTCAAGCCTTAGTGGGGACCATCAAACCTAATTACAATGCCTTGAAACTTAATCTTATATCCTTATAACTAGTCACTTAAAAACAAGGCAAAATTAGAGAAAAAAATACCATTAAAGCTGAGTATTGTTATCTTATACCAACCTAAGAGGACAAAAGTCAATACTGTAGGAATTTCAAGTGCAAAAATCAACTTGTTAGGAAGGTTCTAATTTGAAGAATGGAGAAAAATCGAAAATTTCTGACCTTATATAATCAATCATTCATGTATGTCATAGGCTATGAACTCTACTACAAGTGCATGAGCCTTATTGCATATCATAAAGGTTTATTGCATGCATCAAAGAGTCTATCCATAGGGATCCCAAGTTTGAAGAGTACACAAAAAGATATATCCTCTCTTTGGTGCTACCTGACCAAAGTATGCTTGACTCCCCTCACTGGGGTATGAAGTCTTACATTTAAACTGATCATCTTAAGAAGGGTATCTCCACCCCAAGGTCTTATTGGGACAACTCTACCCTATTTATGAACCCACTAGAGGTGTAGGACTCCTATTGCTCACCCCCAATAAATTTTCAAAAAGAAAATCATCAAAAATCAAAATTGACCTAAAAGGCATGAAATGGCACCATATTTCTCTTGTGCTACCTCTGCCTGAAGCCCAACACTTTCTTTCTCTATAATAAATAAAGTGTTTTTCAAACTGACCTGACCTCATTCGATGAGATTTGTAACGGTCTCCACTTCCTAGTTCCTTACCCTTTCGACACAAGCATCAACCTCGTTCAACGGGACCACCAAATGGTCTCGACAATCCAGTTGTCCCTGCACTAGCTCCGACCTCACTCGGCAAGACCACCAAATGGTTTTGGAAATTCAGTTATCATCAGACTGATCTGACATCGCTCGACGGAACCACCAAAATGGTCTCGAGAATTCAAACATCGAAAAATTGGCTTGGCCTCACCCGACAAGAAAATAAATGGTCTTGAAAACCTGATTCATCTCCTAACACTGGCCTGACCTTGTTTGGCGTGATCACAAATGGTCTCAAAAATCCAGTTGTCCTAACACTGGACCGACCTTATTCGATGGGATCATAAAAAAGTTCTCAACAATCTAGTGGCATAAAAAAATAGTTAGTCTCTATAGGTCTACTTTTTTGCTATAAATCGAACCATATTCAATTAATGCAAAAGTGAGGCATCTGTAAACACCTCAACTTGGATCGGGTTATTATAAAGTTATGCTAGTTTAAACTTTTGAACTCCAAAATAGTATCTTTTAAACTTTTTTTAAAATATCAATTAAATTAGAGGATCTTAGTTTTCCAACAAGCTAAAAATCAGGTCAATACAATATCGAAATAGAAAGTTATGATGAAAACAATATAATTTATTTAAAGAAAATCATGTTTTGAGCTATGGCCTAATTTGTATATTTTTCACCACAAAAATATTTAAATTTAGTTTTATATTTAAAACATGAATTAAATGTGGGGATGTTAGTTTTCCAATGCATCAAATGTTGCCTTAATCTAATATCTGGATAGAAAGTTATGGCCAAAACAAATTATCCTGGCATAATGAATTTGAAGTATGACCCGATTTAAGCATGGAGATCCAAAATTTTTATTATCTAATTCATAGAAAACCTCTAAATACTCCATCCACACGTACTATTTGGATAGAAACCACCAAAAAGTCTATCTTTATCTTTTTAGAGATAAAAAAAATAGAATCTTGTCATACCTAAAGTCTCATCCTTAGCCAAACTCTTCTTGAATGAGTCTTATCCTTCCATAAGGATAAGAACAGATCTATTTGAGTTGGATTCAAACTCAAAAATTCTTAGATCTATATTTCATGTAGAATTTTATAAATAGGGGCTCACCCCTATAGTCTATTCATCTAAAAATCTCATACCTAAGTGCTGACCCTTGAGAAGAAGTCTACCTAAGTCCTACCTTCACTCTATCCTGATGCCATTGAAGAACACTCATACCTACGTTGAGGCGCTAATAGAAAAAAATGAGCCTGAACGATAAAACAGACTCTCGAGTTCGAAAAATATATTTTCTAGATCCCTAATCTGCTTATTTCAATTTCATATAATCTTTTGATTGGGTGCTTATACACATTTTATATTTGTTTAATACCTGAATTGGAGGTAGTGCGATTCGAGCTACGAAGATCGAAAAACCTATTTTAACTTTACATTTTTTTGGGCAAAGGACGGTTAGAGCTTGCAAACGACGTCCCTATATTTAAAAAAAAGGATTTTGCTTAATTCAGGTAGGTCAGATCTTTCCCAAACTTCCAATTTTTTATCAATAGCATGCGAGCACACCACATAAGCTTCCTTGAGAGTCTTTCACACCTCACACAAGGTGTCAAGATCCACGACTTGAGTGTGGATGTCCTAAGATAGAGAAGAGATGATTAAGCTAAACAACAATTGGTCGTTCCCCCAAACTATATACTCTAGATTAGGAACCTACTTCCCATCTTGAGTTATGAACTCACCCGGTTTGATCTTCAAGCCATTGATATACCCATGTAGATCATATGAGATCAATAGGGGGCTTGAACTGGGAGGCTCATAACTCATAATTGCCAGTAGTGAGCTTGGTGCTAAAAAAATATTGGAACGTGTTTGAAGCAAGAAGCGTTGGAAGAAGGGCGGACAACTAACTCTTGCTATGTTGAATCTCCATGGTCGATCCAGATGAAATACTAATGTCTATGGCTCAGATACCATATGAAGGTACCAGACTTGTCAAACCACACAAAAACCATACACACACTTACAAAAAAAAAATTAATGTGGTTTGATGCCAAGGATTTATGTCCACCACTTTTGGATCCTGTCTTTGTCTATGTCATTGAGAAAAAGGAGAGAGGACCTTTATTATTTATAGATCGGCCATGTACATGTTTAGAGGATACGTTCTCCTCTTTTGGGAACATAACAAAGCTCAACTTCTTTTAGTTTACATTTTCATCACAGTTGGAAGCTTCTTGTTTGTGAAGATTTTCTTCTTGATTAGGAAACTTAGTTTCAATTTCTCTTGGAGTATTTTCCAAGGTAATGCCTACGCCAAGACTCTTTCTTTTGATCTTTGCTTCTTGCTTTGTGTGATTTCCAAGACTTTCTTTGTTGGTAGACTCAAGACTTCCTCTTCTCAAGAACTTTCTCTCTTCACCAATTCTTTCTCTTTTGGACTTAGGACTTTCTTTTGTGACGATCTTGCCTTCTTCATGGGGTCTTTCTCTTTTGGTGGATTTGCTCTCATGGCGGGATCTTTCTATTTTAATGGACTCACCAAGGTTGGCAAGGTTGAAAGTGTGATGGTCACTAACAAGAGGGATATACCATTTTGGTGGAGTATCCCTAGTGATATGAGCGGATAGACACCGACATGTATGATTTATATTTTAATATTTTTTTATGTTTTAAACTTTTATTTTAATAAAATTATTTTTTAACATTAAAATATAAAAAAATAGTTTTTATTGATTACAAAATTAAAAAAATGTGTCATCGTGTCCTCTTTTCCAAAAAAAGTTTGAACTTTTGAGTCAAATTTGCGTCACACGTCCTCATGTCCACGTGTCTTTGTGACATCCTATTACCAAAAAAAACTACTGGCTTGTATCCCTCTGCTCTGCATTAGTTCTAGTTATAAAGTCTGTGAAACCTAGCATCTCGTAATATCAAAGATCTAATGTATACTTCATACACTTAGGATGTAAAAGTTTCTTTTGTTTTTTTGCTTTTTGTTTTTTTGATATTCAAATTGGGTTGGTTAGACCCTACTAGTAAAGCTGGAAACTTAATACAAGTCACTAGAGTAGGTTTGCTTTTAAGGACAATGACGTAAATGGCACTAAGTTTTAGCACCATGAACTAAAAAATATGAAAAACGTGGTCGATTTATTGTTTTCGTGATAGTTTTTTTTTTTTTGGTCGAAATCATGTCACCTAATTTTTTCATGTGACAATTTACATAGTGCTTAATTTTTTCAGGTGACAACTTACATGGCATTTGATTTTTCAGGTGACAACTCAGACAAGTGATTGACTAAGGCACCTAATTTTCAGGAAAAAAATGTTAAAACCATTAAAAAATTTTAATTGGCCAGATTTTTCATATTTTTAGTCACGTAATGGTCATGTTTGCCATAGTTTTTGTCCAAAACACAGAATGGTGCCAAAAGTGAGCACCATATACATCTTTGTCCGTAAAATTTTACTAAGTTGTTTTGAAATTAATATTTATTGCTAATCTTCCTGTCGTGAGCAAATTAGTTTTTTATTCTATTAATTTAAATTTATTACAAGTTTATGCTTCATGGTCCTCTTCACAACTCGTCGTACAACCTAGCAATCTAAATGCCCAATAATTAGTATAATTTTGGAATCTTCTTTGTTCGTACAAATAAGTAATAAACATTCTAACACATATAAATGCAGACACACACACAACTACACACATGTATATTTCTTAGGATCTTACATTACAAGAAAAATGTCATTTAGCGACGAAAATTTGTGATAGAAATAATCCGTCGCAAAGTTGTAACGGATTAGCGAAAGAAAACTATCTGTCCTTAAATTTGGAATTAGTTGCAGAATTAGCGACGAAAAAATTCTGTGGCAAACGCCTTCACAAATTTGCTTCGGATTAGCGACGAAAAAAATTTGTCGCAACTTCGCGACAGATGAACGACAACATTTTTCCGTCGCAAATTCTGTCTCAAACTCCGTCGCAAATTAGAAAAAAAAAACATAGTTGAAGTATTTTTTTATTACTCTACACTTGAAAGCATGTTTGTCGTTGCTTATTTATTAACATATATATGCTCTAGATCAAATTTATTTTATAAAAGAACTTGAATAATTTATCATCAACATTTAGTGTGTCATGAGCCATTTTTTCTCTTTAAAAACAATAAAGTATGAGAAATACCTAATCTAATATTTGTTTTCTACTGAGTAGACTGTGATAAAGACATCTACAAGGTCAAATTAAGTCAATAACAATTAAGTATGAGAATATCTGCCATAAGGACTTCTACGAGCTCAAATTAAACCAATAAAACTTGTGTTAGTATATATATAGATAGAGAGGGGGGGGGGGGACAAAAAATATATGGTATATATGTACCATGATAATACAGTGGTACACACTCTTATTTTTATAGATATAGCCACCAAATGGAAAATCTAACCCTACATATGTGTTTAGTATGGTTCATTTACTATATTACAAGGCTTTGTCATATCTAATATATCACAAGATTCTATTTTTAAGATAGTGAAAATTAACGGCTCACAATTTATGAAAATAAGTGGTTTAAAAATTGTATAAACCATCATTTTCAAGTCAACTTTCACACATAAAAATAATAAACAGAACATGTTAAACATGACCCAATAACTAGATTTTGCTTTTGGACTTAGATCTATGTAAATCAAGGGTGTAGTACCATAAGCTATGGTGGTATAATGTCACTATATATATGGTTAATCTACCATTAAACCAGTTAGGTTTAGAAAATAACTAAAATACTTTTAAAATAATGATATTTTAAAAAATACAATGGTGCTTTTTTTAGCATGACAGGTCTTTTGAATTTGGAGGAAATTGAAAAGTCCAACACCATTTTCAAAAAACAACTTTATGAGGCTATCAAAGTTATATTTTTTAAAGTAACTTTGCATTTTCAAAAATACCATTTTTATAATGTGTTTTAGTAATTTTTATAAGATTGAATTTATCTAATGTTAAACCTAACTTGATTAATGGTAAATTAACTTTATATATATATATAAAGAGAGCGAGAGTAGCAGCAGCAGCATCCATGTAAAAACAAGGTGAGGAGGTAATGTTGGAAGTTTCTATAGCCGCGTATCCAAATCCAAAGCTGCCTCTGTAATGGCACGTGTAAGAGAGAGAGAGAGAGAGAGTTGTGGGCTCAACGCGCTAACATATGCGTGTGTGGGTGACTGTGTTTGATCGTGAAGAACGAGCCATCATCTCATGCATGCATGTGGACCACTTGGCTCTCACGTTTTGTACTCATCTCAGTGCATGAAACGAAAGGGCTATTAAGACGAGGAATATTTCTTTTTAGTGAGCTTGTTGTTTACGTCCTCCGTCCGTGCTTAATCCCTCTTAATTAAAACCTTTTCGTCTTCTCCCCCCAACACATCTACACCCATCTCTGCCCCCAACTTTCTCTCCATCTCACCAACTCGCCATCCTTCCCAAACAGCCAAAAAGGCCTTTGTTTGAGCGATCCCAACCATTTATACTCTCTTGCAATATTTTTTTTTTTCTCTTCTAGGTCAAGAGGACATTGACAGGCCTCTGGTTGGTAAAATCCTTTGAGGTCCCACGACCATCGGAGGATACATTCATCTCGTCCTTGTGGCATGGAACGACCTCTGAGTTTCGGCCCACGGTTTTCATATGTCAGGTGACAAACCAGGGTTGCTCTTAACTAAAAAACATTTCTTTTTTTGATAAGCAAGCTAGGGTTAGGCGGACCCTACCAATACAACAGCCACCCCCATGTGGAATAAGGATTTATTCCTGGGCCTTCAGCTTGACACAAGACCCTGCTTACCACATGGGATACCACCTCTTTGGTAAGAAACTTCCCTTTTACATGGGTTTAACTTTCTGTTACCACCATGGTGGCTATTCATGTGGTCAGAGGGGTCTTGTGCCAAGCTGAAGACTCAGGATCAAATCTTGCTAGCTCATGGGGGCTGCCATTGTTTTATCATAGTTGGGCATGTAAGAGTGAGTGGTTGTTCCTTCAACCCTGAGTTTTACCTGGCAGTGAGGTGACCCAGTGGAAGCAGATCAGGTGATGCTGAACATGAGCTTTTGGTGGCCGTCTGTTTGCATTTTGGATGAATGACACGTAGCATATAACTGTTCCGTTGACTTTTTAAGTTTTCAAAATACAAAACGGACGGCCACTATGTTGGCATGAGCAAAAAAAATCATGTTCAGCATGACCTGATCTGTTTCCTTACGCGGCCTTGTTCCATTTCGTACATTCTTAAGAGAATATGTTGCAAAAAGCTACTGCTAAGGACACCATCAGCCCATGCCCTTTTCAGTCGCTAATCTGACCTTTGAGACGTGACATCCTCCAATTGGTTGATCAGATCATCATCATCATGCGGCCTCTCTAGCACAAAACCTTTTCACATAAAAATATCAGCAAAGAAAAAATCTCACAATATTCCGAAAATCAAGCTTTTCTAGAGGAAATATTGGTATATGTATAACGTCACCTTGCGTTGGGACGTTAATGGTATTTGTAGCTGGTAGGGTTCTGCTTATCCTCAGCTTGCCTATATATATATATATATATATATATATATATATATATATATATAGAGAGAGAGAGAGAGAGAGAGAGAGAGAGATGCTTTGAAAATACCTATGTCCCACTTAATGGAAATCATGGGTGTAGGCTGCATCTTCTCAATTAGATTCGATAGATGTATTCAGTATAGTTTGTTTAATAAGAATCATTCTTTGAATCATGCTTTTTGGACGTAAAAGTAAGATTTTTTAAGTCATAAATTTTGATACATTGTAGATCGTTAATTTTTGAAGATCTTAAAAGACCTTCATGTACATCCCGATCACATGATCCACTACTAAGAAATGCATAATCATATCTATGGGGTCTGATAGACTGAAAAAAATCAAGAGTTATGAGAAATTATAGTTTCTACTAGGGTGTTGATGCTCTTGGATAATCCTATTATTATTATTATTATTATATATAAAAATTAAGAGCCAGAGAGTATTTTGTAAAAAATGAACACTGGAGCAATCTCTATACAAGACAAACTTGATTACAAAGGACATTAATGTGTTGTTTATTTTTCACAGTAGTATTATAATACACCGACATGATCCCAAAACCGTACCAAATAGGTGCCACCAGCCAAAAATATCGCCGTTAAAATGAGGGCTAAGGTTACCAACTAAGAACAGTGAATGAGGAAGCCTCTCAGCTGGTCTCAAGAGGCTCTCCTCCCTCACTTTCTCACTTCCTCCTCCCCCAAGATGAGGACCTCTTCTGATACCAATGCCAAGCAAAATGCAGAGAAGAAGATGTCAGATACCACCAAAGAAACCTCATCCAATTGTTGGTTTGAGGATGCCTGCATCCTAGACATGGACTACTTTGTCAAGACACTCTCAGGCATCAAGGCCAAGGGTGTTCAGCCAGACCTGATAGGCTCAATCATCACCCATTATGCATCAAAGTGGCTTCCCGACCTCGCCGGTGAAGCCGCGGCCAAGAATACTGGCAATTCCAACCGCTGCTCGCCAGAAAACACGGCCGTGTCACTAATGAAGAAGCGGTTCTTTGTGGAGACCCTGGTCAGTGTGTTGCCGCCGGATGCTGACGCTGTCCCCTGCAGCTTCATGCTCCGGCTGCTTCGAACCGGGAACTTGGTCGGCGCTGAGCCGGCCTACCGAGCCGAGCTGGAGAAGAGAATTGGGCACCAACTGGACCAGGCCTCACTAGAGGACCTCTTGATACCAACCTTCTCCCATACTTGTGGCACACTTCTTGATGTTGGTCTGGTGCTTAGGCTGGTGAAGATGTTTCTCTCTCTAGAGGAGGGCATCAAGAATGGTGCAGCATTGGTTAAGGTGGCTAAATTAACTGACTGCTATCTAGCAGAGGTGGCCATTGATGCGGGTCTAACAGTGCAAGAGTTTGAGGCATTGGCCGGAATGCTGCCCAGCCATGCTCGTGTGACTGATGATGGACTGTATCGTGCTGTTGATACCTATCTCAAAGTAAGTGATCATTTTATTTTATTTATTTATTTCAGCTAGGCAAAAAGAAAAAGCCCATCATCACTTACTGGACATTGGCAGGCCTCCCATTGATAAAAAAACTTGAGGTCTCTCCTTGCCCTCTAGAAAGTATACCCAGTTAATTTCGACCTTGGACAAGGAATATCTCCCAAGGGTTTCAAATCATGGTTGTCACATATCAATGGTTGGCGTAGTGAGGTGAGCCTTGGCTGCTGGATGGGCAGTGAAGGTTCTATTCTCATGGGTGTCGTCCCTCTCCCTAAGCCAATGAGTAGTATAGGTCTTAGAGGTAGGGGTCTTAGCCTTAGAGTTTTACAGTATCGGCATGACTGGCTGAGACGAGAGACAACCTAACTAGGTCTTTGTGGCAGGTGCAGTTTCTTTAGGTTATAAATTTCAATAAAAAAATAAAATCAAGTGACAAACCATGGTTGCCCTTAGTAAAGAAGCGGAGCTCTTCTAGGTGTAAGTGCCTGTTTTCTTGCAAACTTTTTTCTTTATCATTTTTTATTTTTATATAAAAGTATTTTAATTAATGTGAACACACACATTTAATTTAGCCTAACAAGTGCTCGGCTCGTCTGAGTCACCATGCTACAAGGATATCACGAGTTCAAAACCTACATGCGTGCACCCACTGCCGTGAGACTAAAGTTGTGTATGCGCCCTAGTGTGTAAGGGGGGATTTGGGGTTTTACACCGACACCAATAAACCTCTTTTTTAAATTTACTCTGATAAACCGCCCCAGGAGCAGAGCCCTAACTGCACTGACTCCTACGGTTCCTGTCCATGTCGGCATAAAATTTTTGAAGGCTTACCCATTGATCCCAGAAAGCCGTCAAGCTTGTGCAGGAAGGTAATGCCCATGTGATTTGAACTTAGACTGCCCCATCTAACAGTCTGGCCTCCATCCCACTAGGCCAAACCATTTAATTTAAGCTATTTTATGTAACATGCTATACCATGACATGAGATTGAACATTTGCTGCAAGAATCAGGCATCAATTTTATTTTTTTATTTTTTTCTCAAGAACAGTGTTAGGTTTCGCAGGGTTCTTGTAGTTTGTGCATCTCGAGTTTGATGGTGTCTCATTTCTATGCACACACGTGGGGCCACTGATTTCCTCCTGAACTTCTTACCTTATATGCAGCGGTCGCTGCATGGTGGGCATGCAGCAACCTGACTGACAACCATCCATTTTAGCATTTCTCGACATGAGTGTCGTCAATCTCAAGAAATGTTGAGATGGATGGTCAGCAGGAGTGGAGCTGCACGATAGGGCTCGCTGCATAAAAAAAATGGCCTCCTTCGTCTTGATAATGTTTTCACAAAATTCCTCACCAAAAGTTGTTTTGAAAGAGACCGATGAGCCCGTGACCTCTCACATCAACCATAGTTACCGTATCCTCTGTTACCAAGGAACTGGAATTCCTAGATTTGTTTGTTGTGATGGAACCACTGCGTTACAAGGACACGTAGTGCAACAAATATTGATGATCAATTGGAATTATCACGACAAAAACGTGGCGTTGTGGTTCCCCATTTTAAACAGCAGTATAGGTAAACGTTTTTAATGTTATTTTTTGTTAAAAGAGTGATTTTATTTTGTCTATAGTTTTATTCTCACAGCTACTTTTTTTATTTTTATTTCTCTGATATTTTTCGCTAAGAATGCAAGAAATATGAAAATTTTCACCAGAATTTGGATGCCTTTTATCTTAAACATTTGACACTGATGACATGCAGGCACTCCATGACACATTTCTATTTAATTTTTTTTTATTTATTATTAATAAACATATGTTATACGAGTGACTAGAATATGAGAACTGAAAACATGAGAACTAATATGTCAACCATGATTTTCATGCATTTTTTGTTCTTTTCTCTTGAATATAACCATAGGGATGTGTACATGTTTTGTTTTATAAAAATCCGCTCTTGAATCATCCTTATTTGATGCATAAATGAGAATTTTTGAAGTCTTAAAGATCAATGGCTCATAATCTTCATAAATGTTCAAGCATTCAAAAATAGTATTTTTTCATCGAAAATATACAATACAATGGTTGATTCCTAGCAAACTCACCATGCCAAGCACATACACGTGGTTGGATTTGCAAAAAAGTGTTGTAAATGCCCATATTTCTAGTTCTCATATTTCAGTAATTCTATGTTATATATGTTATAACTATTTTAAACATATCGTATATATTAAATAATTAAAAAATGTGACACTTGTATATTAAATAATTAAAAAATGTGTAATATTCTGTACTACTTTTTTTTTAAAAAGTCATGAATTCACATCTTGGACCTGTGTCGTGTCCTTGTCTACATCCCTATCCTTGTGATATGGCCAAGCTTTTCACTTGATCAATGGCAAAAATGGCGTTGTTGCAGGCTCATCCTGGCGTGACCAAGAGCGAGAGAAAGAGGATGTGCAGGCTCATCGACTGCTGCAAGCTGTCGCTGGACGCATGCTTACACGCGGCTCAAAACGAGCGGCTCCCGGTGCGGACTGTGATCCAGGTGCTGCTCTGTGAGCGGGCCAAGCTCAATAGGCACGTCAATTATAGTGCCTCTTTTAATGGACTCAGCATGAGTCCCGTTCTGGGCCTAGATGCACCTACTAGGTGCCAATCCAAGCGTGAGTTGTTCGTGTCCGGAATGCAGTCGGAAGTTCGAAGAGTAAAAGATGAATTGATGAAAATGCAAATGGAGTTCCAGACAATGCAGATTCGGATGGAGAAGATGGCAAAGAAGAGAAGCTTCTTCTTCCCTTGGAAGAGGTCTTCTAAGAAGGGGGGTGGGGGAGGAATGAGGGAGAGGATTGAGGAGAGCAGTAGTTGTGGAGGGGGAGGTCACGAGTTCGAACCGCGTGTGGCTGTTGGTACACCTCAAGGAAGCAGTAGTGACAGAAACATTAATAAGCGTACGAGGGGCATGCCCACAAGCAAAAGCTCCAAATTTAGGAATTCACTGTCCTAGTAAAAGTTTGGTACATTTTCACATGCATTGCTTTCTAAAATGTGTACGAATGCTTTGTATAATGCATACCTAATAAGTATTATGTTTTGTTTTACTTTAATTATGTACTCTCTCTCTCTCTCTCTCTCTCTCTCTCTCTCTCTCTCTCTCTCGGACTGGTAAATGAGCCGATTGAGTTGAGCTAGAAGTGTTCAAGCTCAACTCATTTTTGTGGCCAGCCGAGCACAAGCTGACTCATTTACATAAAAGACACATTATTTCAAAGCTGATAGTAAGGTTTAAACTCTAGACCTATCGAAAGAAGCACAAACTGTCTCTTTTACAAAGAAAATTAATGTTTCAAAGCTACACCTGCAGCCCAGATTGCCCAAGTGGTGGTAGTGGGCCTCAGGAGAAGGTCCTGACCCCTTCATCCCAGGTTTATCTTCCCAGGTTTATCTTCCACTGGGTGTGCGGGTGTCTTTCATTGGTAGACTCTGCATTGGCTTGTGTGTTAGTAACCCCACCGGGAGGTTACCCACTTCGGGAGGAAACTTTGTCATCAATAAATGCTTTGTTTCAAACACTACAAGAAAAATGTTAATTTACAACGAAAAATTAGTCATTCTTAAAATTTGCGACGGATTAGCTAGAGAAAACTAGTCATTCTTAAAATTAGAATTAGCTGCAGAATTAACGACAGAAAAATTTTGTCTTCAAATTCATTGCTAATTAGCGACAAATTAGCGACAGAAAAATTTTGTCTCAAACTCCATCACAACTTAGCGACGGATGAGCGGCAAAATATTTTCGTTGCTACTCCGTTGTTAATTAGCGACAGATTAGGAGACAATTTTTTTCTGTCTCTAATCTCCCTATAAATTCCTAATACGAGCTCTTTTCTTTCTCTTTCTTTTTCATTCCTCGCACGCAGTCACCTCTTGTCGATCGAGTTCGCTCGTCGCCCGAGTAACTCCTTCCCTTACTCTGTCTCTCTCGCCACCGTGTGCCGCCGCCGACCACCGACCTCGAACCCTCACTCACCTTCCCAGAAACCTCTCTTCTTCCGCCTATCGTCGTGTGTCACCATCGATCACCAACCGCTGTGTGTCGTCGTCGACCACCGACCATCGTGTTACTTCTTTCCTCACTCCATCTCTGTCGCCGTTGTGTGCCGCCGCTGACCACCGACCCCAAACCCTCACTCACCTTCCTCGAACCCCCTCTCATTCCATCGACCGTCGTGTGACACCACCGACCACCGACCGCCATGTGCTGTCGTCGAAAATCGGCCGTCGTGTTACTTCTTCCCTCACTTACATTGTCGAACCCCCTCCCTCGCTTGACTCTCATAGTTGAACCCTGATTCACCTCTCTAGCTAACCTCTCACTCCCTCTCTCTTTCTCTTGTGTCTTCTTCTTCTTCTTCTCCTTCTCCTTCTCTCTGACTCTCACCCCGAACCCTCACTCACCTTCCCCAAACCCCCTCTCCTTCCATCGACCGTCGTGTGACACCACCGACCACCGACCGCTGTGTGCTGCCGTCGAAAATCGATCGACGTGTTACTTCTTCCCTCACTTACATTGTCGAACCCCCTCCCTCGCTTGACTCTCATAGTTGAACCCCCATTCACCTCTCTAGGTAACCTCTCACTCCCTCTCTCTTTCTCTTGTGTCTTCTTCTTCTTCTTCTCCTTCTGTTTCTTTTTTGTCTATCGGCAGGGGCCTGTCGTTCTTCCCTTTCGGCAAACCATGGTCGGCCTGCAGGGGCTTAAGGCCCTATCAGTTTTTTCCGACAGGTCGGCAGGGTAGACACTCCCTGTCGCCTGTGAAAAAATTTCAACAGGGGCTTTGGGCCCCTGCCTCGTTTTTCTTGGTTTTGAGGGAGGGGCTCAACCCCTTTCCATTTCTCCTTCTTGGTAAGGGAGGGGCCGAGACCCCCTCCATGTTGCTTGAGTTACGAGGGAGGGGTTCAGCTCCCTTGTCCTTGGTTCTTTCAGTCGACAGGGTGTGAAGCCCCTCCGCCCCCTGTCCACTTTGTTTCTTCGGTCGACTGTTGTCTTTTTTCGTCAAGCAAGGAGGGCAAAGCTCCTACCTTAGTGGTTCTTCTGTCGATAGGGGGAGGGGGCAAACCCCCTGTCGTATTTTTCTTTCGTCAGGCAGGGCATGGCAAATCTCACTTCCTGTGTCTTTGTCTTTGACTGACAGTCTTTGTCATTGCAAGTGCATAGCAGGGAAAAATGCGTGATGCTTAATGCTAAGCATCACATACGGCTTAAAATGTTATACGAAAAGAAAGAAGAAAAATACAAATGCAAAAGCAAAAGCAAGCAAATCGGGTAAATACCCGTGGTGAGTAAGTGATTCAAGCACATCACAAGTTATTTACTTTCTTGGATGCAACACTTTTCTGCTCACACACTCACTTAGTTGTGGATATCTAGGACTGTTTTGCTGGAGTTCTGATTCCATGCTAGGCATGGTAGTAGTTAGTGGGATATTGGAGTGTGTTTACTGCAGGTACATGTTTGACATTGTTGTGATATGAATGATTGAATGTATTGCAATGTCTGATGTGACTGTATGCATGCTTGTATGAAGTTATTTTGGATTTGATTATGCATTTCATATAAAATTGTATCATGAAAACATGCTTAAATTGAATATATCATGTTTGTGAATGTGATTTCATCTTTCTAAATAGCCTTGTGATTTGTATAAATATGATGTGATGGTGTTATACACGAAAATATTGAATTATCAATGCATGCATAATAGTTCATGAAATTGTATTTCATGTTAAATATGTTCATGGTAGAGCGGGAAAGAAAAATTGTACATTAACTGAAACAAAAAAAGTGCTCACCAACAATCACCAAATAAGAATTTCTAAAAGATTTGTAAATCACACAGCATTCTTATGGTTCTCTTTTAATCGTTTAGGATAATATCTGTAACATCATAGGACAAAATGGCAGCAAAACATGAATGGATGTACCGTAGGATAGTTGACAATGAGGTATCGCTTGAATATATGTATGGTGTTGACAATTTTATTGATATTGCAATGACAAGTGTCAGTACAGTGGATCTCATAGGTCGGATCAGGTGCCCCTGCACGATATGTAAGAACAATCAATTTGTAGAACCTCATGGGGTTAAACATCACCTATACAGGAAGGGTTTTATAAGTGATTATCAGAATTGGACGCTTCATGGTGAAGAATTTTAGAATAATTTTGACGCACGAGTAGATGTGGTGTACGATAATCCATATATGGATTTGATATTTGATGTCGCAGGACCAGAACTGGGTTGTGCTATGGGTCCTAGTGATGTACCAACTGGGGTAGAGGAAGAAGAAGCAAACGATGCAGCTAGTAGATTTTATGACTTACTTACAGATGTTGATGGGTCACTTTGGAATGGTTTCAAGAGTCACACTATCTTGTCTGCAGTTCTTCAACTACTGAATTTGAAATCCAAGTATAATTTGAGTCATTCATGTTTTGACCGTCTGTGCTCTATTGTGAAAAGTATGTTGCCCAAAGATGAGAAATTGCCACAAATTTTTTAGCGTGCAAAGGTTATGGTCAATGCTCTAGGTATGGGGTATCAAAAGATAGATGATTATCCAAATCACTGCATATTGTATTTCAAAGATCAAGAAAATAGCAGATCATATCTGTCATGTGGGCATCTTCGGTTCAAGCTAAAAACAAAAGGCAATGGTAGCACGAGATCAAAAGAAGTGTCATACAAGTCGCTCCACTACTTCCCTCTCACCCCTAGATTGCAACGATTATATATGTTTTCGAGGACAGCTAAACACATGAGATGACATACAAATAAAGTTCGACATGATGAAGACAGGATCACATATTTTATTGACGCGAAAGCTTGAAAGCACTTAGATCGTACTCATCATACTTTCATAATGGAATTGAGAAATGTTAGGCTCGGTTTATGTACAGATGAATTTAATCTATTTGGGGGTAGATCAACTCCATACTCATGTTGGCCAGTATTTGTCACCTCATACAACCTTCCTCCAAGCTTGTGTATGAAGCGTCAAAATCTTTTTTTGTCTCTATTGATCCCTGGTCTGACGTCTCCGGGCCAAAATCTTGATGTATATTTATGAACATTCATTGATGAACTGAACATACTATGGGATGATGGTGTTCTCACGTACAATGCCCACAAAAAATAAAACTTTAATATAAAGGTTGTTGTTCTATGGACAATCAGTGACTTTCCTGCATATAGTATGTTATCTGGTTGGAGCACACATGGGAGGTTGGCATGTTTGTACTGCATAGAAGATACAAAAATCTTTTAGATTGACGCATGAAAGGAAGTCGTGTTGGTTTGATTATCACCATCGATTTTTACCCAGCGACCATCCGTTCTGCCGACAAAGAAATGTGTTCTGAGCAGGCACAACTGAAATAGAAGGTTCACCTACACGGTTGTCTGGCATAGAGATTTTAAGACGATTGTGATACTTTCCATATGAACTGACAGATGCTCGTAGTTCGATTTCCTTCCTTGGATTTGAGAAGGATCACAATTGGACAAAGAAATCTATATTTTGGGAACTACTATATTGACCCACCTTATTAATACAACATAATTTGAATGTGATGCATGTAGAGAAAAATGTGTTTGATAATGTATTCAATACGGTAATAAATGTCAAAAGAAAAATGAAGGATAATCTGATGGCCCGTATGGATTTAAAAGTAATATGTAAAATACCAGAATTGGAACTCAAAGAGTACAATGGCAAAGTACTGAAACCAAAGGCAAGGTACGTGCTTGGACCAGATCAAGTAAAACAAGTATGTCAATGGTTGAGACAATTAAGATTTTCAGATGAATATGTCTCTAATATTGCTCAGGTTGTGAAGATAGACGAGGAACAATTATATGGGTTGAAGAGCCATGATTGTCATGTCATTATGCAACGGTTGATTCTCCTAGCATTTTATAATATGTCAGACAAACTTATATGGGGGATATTATCTGAGTTAAGTAGATTTTTTATAACATTGTGCGCATCAAAAGTTGTACTAACTGAGATAAAGAATCTCGAGGATTCTGTCGTCACTACTATTTGTCAACTAGAGAAGATATTTCTGCCAGCATTTTTTGATGTCATGGAACATGTGATCATATATTTGCCATATAAACTTAGGGTTGGTGATTCTGTGCAATATTGATGGATGTACCTTTTTGAAAACTATATTTTTTTTATATTTTTCTCTTCAATGCTATTAAAAATTTATTGTATTACGAGATGTATATTGTTGACAGATGCATGTTTGACTTCAAAAAAAATATTTAGAATAAAGCAAGAGTGGAGGGTTCAATTTGTGAGGCGTACACTTTAGAAGAGATTTCAAATTTCTCATTTATGTACTTTGAACCTCACATTCTAACATGTTACACTTGTCCACCTCGTAATGATGATGGAGAACAAGTTATTGTGGCTAACGAACTATCGATATTTAAACTACATGGGCATGCCTTTGGAAGTTGCCAGTCAAGACTCATAGAAGATCGAGAGCAAGATGCATCACAAATCTATATCCTTTTTAATTGCTCAGTGATCGACCCAAACATCGAATAAGTATACTTAATATGTTACACTAAGTTCTCTGCGTACGTACATGGTTCAGTAATATAATTATTTGTTAAGTGCAGACAATTTGATCTAGAGTTATGAAGAGAACTTTCACATCTCACTAACTCAGAAGTACAGAAACAACATGAAAATAAGTTTATAGCGTGGTTGAAAGAGTTGGTAAGGACAATGACATATATTCTTTTCGTGTAAACAACAATATGTTACTTAATTGGTTATGATCACAGTCATTGTTTATGCTTGTAGGTCTGCCATGGTGATGTTAATGACCAAGAAATATATGATTTACAAAAATGGTCTGACCAAAGTTGTGCAATCTTATAATGGGTACATCGTAAATGGTTATCGATTTCATACAAAGGACTACAGTATAAACAAGTCAATGATGAATAGTGGTGTGTGTGTCAAGGGTAGCAGCTACGGTGAAAACAAATATGATTACTATGGTGTTATAGAAGAAATAATGGAGTTGACTTACTTAGGCATAAATAACATGGTAACTTTATTCAAGTATCATTGCTTTGATCCCACAACAATAAGAGTCGACAAAGCCTCAGACATTGTGGAGGTGAATCATAAATCAAGGTTTGGAACATATGAACCATTCATATTAGCCTCGCAAGCTGAACAAGTTTACTATACTTCATATTCGAATACAAGGAAGTCAAATAGAAATGAATGGTTGACAGTTTGTAAGGTGAAGTCTAAATTATACCCTGAGTATGATCAGTTACAAGAAGACTAAATTGCTAAAGATGGTGATTACTATCAATCAGATGATATGTATGACTTCTTTTATGGTCACGATGTCACATATGGTATGCATGTCACATCTCCATTGCTCGATGACACACGTATGGAAGAATGTGATCTAAATGATATACCAAGTGAATGAGTGCCCAATGAAGAAGAAAACGAAGAGGTTTAGGAAGAAGAAGAATATGAAAGTCAAACAAGTGATGAGAAAGCATACTCGAGCTAGTGAAATACATCTTGTAATACATACCACATCACTTTCTTATATGCTCTTATGTTTGTATTTCGGAGACCATGCTAGTCATGGTTGTAGTTAGCGGGATATTGGAGTGTGTTTGTTGCAGGTACATATTTGACATTGTTGTGATATGAATGATTTGAATGTATTACAATATTTGATATAACTGTATACATGCTTGCATAAAGTTATTTTTGATTTGATTATGTATCCATGTTCATGAAATTGCATATCATATTGCATTCTATGCATACTTATCATGCACAGTTCATGCATAGTTATAAAACTGATTCATGTAGGACCTTTAAATCTTTATATTTCATGCATATGTCATATACATGATAAGATCAAGAGTTATATAACTGATCCAAATAACATTTTTATTTGTTAGAATATGGTTTGTGGAGGTCATAGTGGTCGAGCACCCAGTGGTCGAGCACCCAGTGGTCGAGGATCAAGTGGAGGCCATGATAGCCATTCTCAGCCTTCGTCTTTATGTAATGCTTCGATAGGTATATCATTTAAATAATTGTATACTTGATTAGTTTAAATATGCATTGTGTGAATTTCTAATTCATTTTTTTATAGATGATGTTCAGGTTTGGGAGTAATATGAACACCACACAAGTCATTGCCTCCTCCAGCTAGGGCTTTCAGAGTTCTCCCACCAGCATCAACTCCCAACATCTGATTGACCCTGCTAATTCTTGGGATGGTGTCTGCCAGCTTGTTAAGGACACAATGCGTGACTTTTTATATGAAGTCATTTCTAACATTATCCGTAATGAGTTGTGCAGCTTTTTTTGGGATAGGAGAACTTCGTCTGCAGGTACTCATCAGGTATTTAAGTTTCATGTCATTTATTTCATGTCGTTAGATTTCAAGCTAGTATATTCATGAATTCATCATATATGAGCATGAGTTTATCACTATGAAAGTTTTTTTACTGCCTTATAATACATATATGCATGATTGAATCACTATGAAAGTTTTTTGACAACTTAAGAACGCATATATAAGCATGATTTTATCACTATGAAAGTTTTTTGACAACCTTAGAACACATATATGCATGATAGAATCACTATGAAAGTTTTTTGACAACCTTAGAACATATATCAGTATGATTTCATCACTATGAAAGTTTATTGACTGCCTTATAACACATATATGCATGATTAAATCACTATGAAAAGTTTTTTGACAACCTTAGAACACATATGAGCATGATTTCATCACTATGAAAGTTTTTTGACTGCCTTATAACATATATATGCATGATTGAATCACTATAAAAGTTTTTTTACAATCTTAGAACACATATAAGCATGATTTCATCACTATGAAAGTTTTTTGACAACCTTAGAACACATATGTGCATGATTGAATCACTATGAAACTTTTTTAACAACCTTAGAAGACATATGAGCATGATTTCATCACTATAAAAGTTTTTTGACTGCCTTATAACACATATATGCATGATTGAATCACTATAAAAGTTTTTCGACAACCTTAAAACACATATATAAGCATGATTTCATCACTATGAAATTGCTTGACAGCCTTATAACACATATATGCATGATTGAATCACTATGAAAGTTTTTTGACAACCTTAGAACACATATGAGCATGATTTCATCACTATGAAAGTTTTTTTATTGCCTTATAGCACATATATGCATGATTGAATCATTTTGAAAGTTTTTTGACAACCTTAGAACACATATAAGCATGATTTCATCACTATGAAAGTTTTTTGACTGCCTTATAACACATATATGCATGATTGAATCACTATGAAAGTTTTTTGACAACCGTAGAACACATATATAAGCATGATTTCATCACTATGAAAGTTTTTTGACTGCCTTATAACACATATATGCATGATTGTGATACATAACACATTTATTTGACAACCTTATAAACCATATATGCATGCTTGAATCACTATGACATTTTTTTGATAACCTTAGCACACATATCTGCATGATTGAATCCTGTATGCATCTATTTGTGAGAGAGTATCATTTAAGGTAGGTGCATGGAAAAGGACGAGAGGGATCCACACATTTATCCTTTTGTGAGAGAGAGAAGCATTTAAGGTAACGGTTGAGAATTTTCAAAGCATGCAGGTACTATTCAAGGTAGCTGCATGCATATTTAAAGTGATTCCCGGCTCTATTTTTGCATGCATAACAGTCGTTGGATCTCAAAAGATCCAATGGCTAGTAAAAGAGAGTAGGTGCTCCGGGACCATCGTATCATGACGTGGTTGACATATTAATTTTCTCACTCTCTCATAGTTATCAACTTGTCATCATGGATCAATGTCCATTATTGAGAGATAGAGCATGCATCCATCCCATCATCCATCATGCATTTATGCCATGATTTCATGCATTCATTTCATCATCCATCATGCATTCATGCCATGCTTTCATCCTTGTCTATAATCGGTTTCCACATTCATGCCCATGCATCCATTTATAAAACATGAAAGAGGGAGAGAGACAAAGAAAAAGAGCATGTTTTTTTAAAAAATTTAAGAAAAAGTTAGTTGATCAACATGGATACATGCATGCATGCATGTCCACCATCCATCCATTTTATGCATTCATGTCCACATATGGACGAGAGAGAGAAAGAGGAACTCATTGATTTCATCTTTAAAAATTGTCATTCCTCTCATTGATTTTCACCTTTGAAAACCACTACTCCTCCTACTTCATTTATTTATTTGAAAATCATTTTATAGGAAAGCCCTCAAAATTTAAATCGTATCTAAACTGTTGGATTAGAATTAATCCAACAGTATAGATGAAAGAGTAGGTGCTTTGGGAGCACCTTATTATTATTAATATATATATATATATATATAGCTCATGATCACCCTATCGCAGTGCGAGTCTAGGCCGGTGCCATCCTAGCACCCCCAATGTGACCGGTGGCGGTACGTGCTTTCTTCCCCGTGGTCTTCAGAGAGAGAGAGAGAGAGAGAGAGAGAGAGAGAGAAAGAGAGATCTACCGGTGCAGCTGAATGCCACTAACGAGTCCCCCGGCTAACGATCACCCTACCAGAGTGCGAGTCTAGGCCGGTGCCATTCTGGTGGCGGTGCTTGCTTTCTCCCTCGTGGACTTACTGTTACATGTACCATATTTTGAATCCTGAAATTAGCCCTCAAGAATAAAACCTCATACAACGAAAAGGCACTGTCTTTTAGAAAAAAATTTAAGAGTGTTTTCGTCCTGAAAAAAATATCAACGCCCGGTCGTTAAGAAGGGTCACATCCGTAAATTTTAAAAAATTGTGCTTCTTGCCATGACCCTATATAAATGGGAAACCGTATACGCCCCCCCCCCCCCCCCCCCTCCCGAGTGCCCGCCTCTTCCCATCGTCCCTATATAAATGGGAAACCGTATAAGCCCCCCTCTGAGTGCCCGCCACTAGCATGGTCTCCAAAATACAAACATAAGAGCATATGAGAAAGTGATGTGGTATGTATTACAAGATGTATTTCACTAGCTCGAGTATGCTTCCTCATCACTTGTTTGACTTTCATATTCTTTTTCTTTCTTCTCCTCTTCGTCATCTTTGTCTTCTTCACTAGGCGCCCATCCACTTGGTATATCATTTAGATCACATTCTTTCATACATGTGTCATCGAACAATAGAAATGTGATATGCAAACCATGTGTGACATCGTGACCATAAGAGAAGTCATACATATCATTTGATTGATAGTAATCACCCTCTTCAACAATCTTGTCTTCCTGTAACTGATCATACTCGGGGTGTAATTTATACTTCACCTTGAAAATCGCCGACCATTCATTTTTATCCGACTTCTTTGTATTCGGATATGAAGTATAGTAAACTTGTTGACCTTGCGATGCTAATATGAATGGTTCATATGTTTCAAACCTTGATTTATGAATCACCTTCACAATGCTTGAGGCTTTGTCGACTCTTATTGTTGTGGGATCAAACCAATGATACTTGAATAAAGTTACCATGTTATTTATGCCTAAGTAAGTCAACTTCATTATTTTTTCAATAACATCATAGTAATCAAGTTTATTTTCATCGTAACTGATACCCTTGATACACACGCCACTATTCATCATTCACTTGTTTACACTGTAGTCTTTTGTATGAAATCGATAACCATTTACAATATACCCGTTGTAACATTGCATAACTTTGGTCAGACCATTTTGTAAATCACATATTTCTTGGTCATTAACATCACCTTAGCGTACCTACAAGCATAAACAATGACTCTAATCATGAACAAATAAGTAACATATTGTTGTTTACACCAAAAGAATGCATGTCATCGTCCTTACCAACTCTTTAAAACATGCCTCAAACTTATTTTCACGTTCTTTCTGTACTTCTGAATCAGTGAGATATGGAAGTTCTCTTCGCAACTCCAGATCAAATCGTTTGCACTTAACAAATATTTATATTACCGAACCATGTACGCACGTAGAGAACTTAGTGTTACATGTTAAATATACTTACTCGATGTAGGGGTCGATCGCTGAGTAATTAAAAATGATATAAATTTATGTTACGTCTTACTCTCGATCTTCCAAGAGTCTTGACCGGCAACTGCCAAAGGCATGCTCAAGTGGTTTAAATATTTATAGTTTGTCAGCCACAACAACATGTTCTCCATCATCATTACGAGGTGGGCAAGTGTAACATATTGGAATGTGAGGTTCAAAGTACATAGATGAGAAATTTGAAATCTCTTCTAAAGTGTATGCCTCACAAATTGAACCCTCCACTCTTACTTTATTTCGAACCTTTTTTTAAGTCAATCATGCATCTATCAATAATATACATCTCGTAATACAATAAATTCTCAATAGCATTAGAGATAAAAGTATAAATAATAATATACCTTTCAAATGGATACATCCACCGATATTGCACAAGACCACCAACCCTAAGTTCATATGACAGATATATGATCACATGTTCCATAACATCGAAAAATGCTGGCAAAAATATCTTCTCTAGCTGACAAATAGTAGTGATGACAGAATCCTCAAGATTTTTTACCTCAGTTACTACAACTTTCGATGCACACAATGTTCTAAAAAATCTACTCAACTCGGATAATACCCCCCATATAGGTTTGTCTAATATATCAAGTAATGCTAAGAGAATCAACTGTTGCATAATGACATAATAATCATGACTCTTCAACCCATATAATTATCCCTCGTCTATCTTCACAGCCCGAGCAATGTTAGAGACGTATCCATCTGAAAATCTCAATTGTCTCAACCATTGACATACCTGCTTTACTTGATCTGGTCCAAGCACGTACCTTGCCTTTGGTTTTAATACTTTTCCATTGTACTCTTCGAGTTCCAATTCTGGTCTTTTACGTATTACTTTTAAATCCATACGACTCTTCAGATTATCTTTCATTTTCCCTTTGACATTCATTACCGTATTGAACACATTATCAAACACATTTTTTCTCACATGCATCACATCCAAATTATGTCATATCAATAAGATCGGCCAATATGGTAGTTCTCAAAATATAGATTTCTTTGTCCAATTGTGATCCTGCGTCGGACTACGGGCATCTGTCAGTCCATATGAAAAGTATCACAATCATCTTAAAATCTCTATGTCAGACAACCGTATAGGTGGACCTTCTATTTCAGTTGTGTCTGCTCGAAACACATTTCTTTGTTGTCAGAATAGATGGTCGCTAGGTAGAAATCAACAGTAACAATCAAACCAACACGACTTCCTTCTATGCGTCAATCTAAAAGATTTTGTATCCTTCATGCAGTACTGACATGCCAACCTTCCATGTGTGCTCAAACTAGATAACATACCATATACAGGAAAGTCATTAATTGTCCATAGAACAACAACTTTCATATTGAAGTTTTATTTTTTTGGGGCATCGTACGTGAGAACACTGTCATCCCACAATATTTTTAGTTCATCAATCAATGGCCTTAAATATACATCAAGATTTTGACCCAAAGACGTCGAACCAAGGATCAATAGAGACAAAAAAAGATTTTGACACTTCATACACAAGCTTGAAGGAAGGTTGTATGGGGTGATAAATATTGGTCAACACGAGTATGGAGTTGATCTACCTCCAAATAGATTAAATTCATCTGTACATAAACCGAGCCTAACATTTCTTACATTTATTGCGAAAGTCCGATGAGTACGATCAAAGTGCTTCCAAGCTTCCGCATCCACAGGATGTGTGATCTTGTCTTCATCATGTCGAACTTTATTTGCATATCATCTCATGTGTTTAGCTGTCCTCGAAGACATATACAATCGTTGCAATCTAAGGGTGAGAGGGAAGTAGCAGAGTGACTTGTATGGCACTTCCTTTGACCTCGTGCTAGCATTGCCTCTTGTCTTTGGCTTGAACCAATGATGCCCATATGATGGACATGATCTGCTATTTTCTTGATCTTTGAAATACAACATACGGTGATTTGGATAAGCATCTATCTTTTGATACCTCATACCTAGAGCGTTGACCATAACCTTCGCATGATAGAAATTTTATGACAATTTCTCATCTTTGAGCAACATAGTCTTCACAATAGAGTGCAGGCGATCAAAACGTGATTGACTTAAATTATACTTTGACTTCAAATTCAGTAGCTAAATAACTGCAGACAAGATAGTATGACTCTCGCAACCATTCCATAGTGGCTTATCAGCATCTTTAAGTAAGTCATAAAATCTACTAGCTACATCGTTTGTTGCTTCTTCCTCTACCCCAGATGGTACATCACTAGGACCCATAGCAGAACCCAATTATGGTCCTACGACATCAAATATCAAATCTACATATAGATTATCATGCACCACATCCACCCATGCATCAAAATTGTTCTAAAATTCTTCACCATAAAGCATCCAATTCTGATAACTACTCACAAAACCCTTCTTGTATAGGTGATGTTTAATGTCGTGAGGTTATATAAATCGATTGTTCTTACACATCGTGCAGGGGCACCTGATCCGACCGATGGGATCCACTATACTAACACTTGCCATTGCAAATTTAATATAAAACTGTCAACACCATCCATGTATTGAAGCGACACCTCATTACCAATTATCCTACGGTGCATCCATTCATGGTTTGCAATCATTTTATCCTATAATATTACAGATATTATCTTCACTGGTTAAAAGAGAATCATAATAATGTGTCAATAATGAAAATATCTAATTTATCATGCATTGTTGGTGAATATAATGATTTTATATATATATATATATCACAAGGATATTTAGAAAAATGAAATCACATTCACAAATACGATACATTCAATTTTACATGTTTTCATGATACAATTTTACATGGAATACATAATCAAATTGAAAATAACTTTATGCAAGTATGAATATTTATGTTAAACATTGCAATGCATTCAATCATTCATATTACAACAATGTCAAACATGTACCTGCAACAAACACGCTGCAATATCTTGCTAACTACTACTATGACTAGCATGAAATTCAAACTATAAAAATATGAGCACTTTTATTCTCATACATTCAAATCATGCTCAGCATGATCTCCAAACTCCAGCAAAACAGTCTTAGATATTCATAACTGAGTGAGTGTGTAAGCAGAAAAGTGTTGCATCCAAGAAAGTAAATAACATGTGATGTGCTTGCATCACTTACTCACCATGGGTATTTACCCGATTTACATGCTTTTGCATTTATATTTTTTTTGTTTCTTTTTTGCATGACATTTTAATTACATGCGATGCTTAGCATTAAGCATCACACATTTTACTTTGCTACGCACTTGCAATGACAAAGACTGTCGACCAAATTGGTGCATATTGTCAAAAATCTTGTTGTCAATATTTTCTCGGCAAAGAAAAATCTTAAGATAATTGTAATTTTTTTCTTGGGAAAAAATATAGAGAAAATATTGCAATATTTAAATTTTATAACATAAATAAAATATAACAAAACCCTTAAAATATAAAATTTATAAATATCATAGTAATAATATGATCTGATAAAAACACAATATTTTCAAAACAAGTGATGGTTTAAAAATATTGTGTCTTCCTTGTGATTATATCGGTTTTCAAAAATCTTGCGATCAAATCGGGAGATTTTCATAAAATGGCTAATATTTGCAAAACTATCTCCTCCCCTCCCTGCCCCCAACAACCTGACAGAAAAAGGGGGCAGTGGTGCAACCCCTGCCTTCTTGTGAAAAGAAAAGGAAGAGAGGAAGGAGCAGGGGGGTGTCGCCCCCCTCCCTTGCTATCAGAGGAAATAGGGAGGGGCCTAGCCCCTCCACTGCAAAAAGAGGAAGCAGGGACAGGGGTGGGCTCAGTTGCCAGGTCGAGCCCGAGCCCGACCCCAACCTCAACCGAGAGGGAGGTGGGCTCGGCTACCTGTTCGAGCCCGACCCCATCGGAACAGAAAGAGAGAGAGAGCGGGGAGCAGGGAGTTCCTCCCCCTTTCCTATCAAAAAGAGAGGACAGAGAGCGAGCGAACAGGGAGGGGCTGCACCCCTCCAGTTGAAATCAGGAGGCAGGGGCTGAGGTTACGCCGACACCTACCAGAACAAGAGTCGTCCCATGTGGCAGAGGGGTTTGATCCTAGTCCCCCAGCTTAACACAGGCCTCTGCTTACCACATGGGATACCACCTCGGTGGTACAAAGAGAAATGAGTGAGCAGGGAAGAAAATGAAGAAGAGAGTGAGTAGGGGGATGGCACCCCATCTCCTTGACTCAACGAGCAAGAGGAGGGGGTTGCACTCCTCTCCATCCTCTGAGAAGAAAATAAGGAGAGAGAGAGAGAGAGAGAGATGAGAGGGGGCTCACCTAAGAGGGGGTTGGAGGGTGCGTCGCCGGCGTCGGTAGTGTTGGTGGTAGGGGAAAAGAGGAAACTCAGGGAGAGAGAAGGGAGCAGCGAGGGTAGGTGTTGTCGGCCGGGGTAGAATGCCTGGCGAGGTGGTGTCGGCGAAGCTGCCAAAGAGGGAGGTGGTCACCAAATGGGGGAGTAGGGAGGGCGAGCAACGAGGCTAGAGAAAGGGCGGGGTAAAAAGGGTTTGGGTAAAAGGTGTGCGATGGATGAAACAGAAAGGGAAAGAAAGGGGCTTGCATTAGGGTTTTATGAGAAATTAGTGATGACCAAATTCTATCTCAAAATCCATCACTAATTAGCGATGAATTAGCGATGGCAAAATTTATGTCTCTTATCCATCGCGAACTTGTGACGGAGTTTGAGACGGAATGTTCCGTCGCTAATCCGTCGATAATTAGTGATGGATTCTGAGACAAAAATAATTCATCATTAATTTGTGACAAATTTTGAGACAGAATTTGTCCATCGTTAATCTGTCGCTAATTCCAATTTTAGGGATGCCTAGTTTTCTCTAGCCAATCTGTCGCAAAGTGGCGACAAATTATTTTTGTCACTAATTAATGTTTTTCTTGTAGTGATTACAACAATAAGCATTTTTGTGATGTCCCAAGATGTATGGCTAGGGTTGGTGGAACGACCTAATCAAGTGCTCATTTGCTTGACTAGATCCTTTGGAGATCGAGCTGCTTATATATAAGAGACAGAGAGAGAGATGGTATCCATGAAGCATAGCCACCTACATAATTTAATGTAATTTCTCATCACGGCTCTTTTCTCTAAGAGATTTTCAATAAGTGATTTTCTAGGGAAAATCTCTGGAGTTTTGTAAAGTAAAAAAATAATAATAAAGATAAGAAAATAATATGTTTTGTATCATTTTTCTTGCAAAATATAAGGAAATAAGTTTTAAAATCTTTTAAAATATAAAATAAACAAAAATATAAAAACTGGTCTTAAAATATATAAAAATAAGAAAACTTTTCAATAATATTGTGAATATCATGATATTTTGATTTTTATATTTGTAAATATCATGATATTTTTTAAATATCATGATATTTTTGTGATATCATCAGCTTACCTTAAACTTCCAATAATATCATGGTATTTTCAAAATATGGACTATATCTCTGACTATGCCTTGAAGTACCATACTGTCCAGTGGAAAGTCATGGTTGCATGCATATTTAGTTACCATGGCCTGTTTGTTTCTATTTAGCAATAAAAAACCTTTGGATCTAACCGTGTTTGTTTTTGGTGCATTATAGAATGCTGATTATTATATTCCTGTAGCTTCTGAACCTTGTGGGATATAGATTGGCTACTTACTGATTCAAGGATTGATCCTATTGAAATTGAGCTGGAAGTAGGGGTGGCAATTTCTGACCCGACCCGCCAACCCGCCTCTTAGGCGGGTTCGGGTTGGGCTTAAGCCAACCCGTTTAATAAACGGGTCGACCCACGTAACCCGTTTATTAAACAGGTCGGGTTCGGGTTGGGGGTATGCAACCCGCCAACCCGGCTGACCCGTTTAATAAATGGGTTAGGCGGGTGGGTCAACCCGCCAACCCGTCTGCCAACCCACCAACCCGACCCGTCAACCCGACCCGCCAACCCGATCCGTCAACCCGCCAATTCGACCCGCCAACCTGACCCGCGAACCTGAAAACCCGTTTACCCGACCCAACCCATTTATTAAATGGGTTGGCGGGTCGTGTCGGGTTACCCGTTTATTAAACGGGTCGGGTTCGTGTTTGCCACAGCCGACCCGTTTAATAAACGGGTCGGGTTCGGGTTGAGGTATGCTGACACGCCAACCCGCCAACCCGACCCGATTGCCACCCCTAGCAGATCCATCTTATAGGAACTGCATCATTTTGACAGGATACTGTTTTCCCCAGCATGTATCTACAATAACATGGATCCTAAGAAACTAGCACTTCTTGGTATAATAGGCAATGCTTCTAATTTGGAAGGATAAACCTTGGATTGGATTCTTTCAGCAAACGATCGGTAATTGAGTCATGTTCTGAATAAAGTTTTGGGACTATATATCCCTAGCTTGGCAATGAAAAACTAGGAAAAGTAAAGGATTTATTTCCTGTTGACAAAAAAGATCATCATGCTTATTAAAAAGAGGATTTGAAAGGTTGATGATATCTCAAACTGTTATTATTAATACAAAGAAACTGTATGTCAGAGAACCTGCACAAGACAAGCTTCAGTAAATGGAATAAAAGGAATGCAGAATCTAGGCTCTTTTAAATCATAAAAGAGCATGACGCACGAAAACCAACAAACCACATTGGAATAAATCAGTTAATTTTAAAAATGTCCAATTACTAGAGTCCAATTCTGCTTGAGTTAATATGAAAAAAAATGATCAAAGAAAAATTAGATAAAGCAATGGTTCATTACTACTAGTATTTTTGTGTTCCAGATACATAAATCCATAAAATCAGCCTGATTCACCAACGCTGTTTGAGCTAATGCTAATCTAGAGTTTCATATATATTAGGCTGGCATAAAAAGAAAAAATCATAAGAAGCAAAAAGTTTTGTTTCTAAAGCAATACTGTGATCATCCCAAAACCAAAAAAGAATAAGAAAAATCCTACAACAAAAGACCGCATCATCCATTGCTTGTATAATTGCGTTTCAAGAAAGTAAGTGCTTGTCATCACAAAAGGATTTGTAGTTAACCAACCTTAGTGCCAGGAATAATTTCTTCTGTGATTGATAATATTTGAGAATACTCTATTGCAGTTACTTCTGAATGTCCATCAGTGAGACAGAACATTAAAAAGCCTTCTAGAGCTTTTAAATGATACTTCAATGCTGCTTTGGTAGATATCCCTAACAGACACAACCTGCTTAAAGTGGAAAATACAAATAAATACGCCATCACAGACAAGTAAACCTGCTTAAGGTAAGCGCAATTTATATACCAACACGACCAGCAAATCTTTGTTTACATTCCAATAGGACAAGTAATCTTTAGACCTAGCAAACTATTGCTTAAACAAAAAAAAAAATTTGAGTATGACTTTGTCCCTTCCACAATGAACAATTTCACCTTTGCAGCACAAATTGTGTCATGATAGGACCAAGCTGGAAATGGGGATATAAACGGGTCGAACTTGGGTCAGATCTAGGTATTACCTTAGATTCACCCTAACTGAATTCGGAGTTGGAAGGATGAAAGGTAAACTGAATCCGAATATGATTAGCTAATCGGGTAAATGTTACATGTAATCAGGTCAGATTGCCCAAATCCAAATCTGATTATTAATTGGTAAATTGCTTACCTAGTAATCAGATTGGGATTCGGTCACTCTGAGTCCAAATCTTTTTGCATCCCTAGCTGGATCCTTATGAATCCAAGTCTCAATGGGTCTACATCTTGATTCAAAATGACAAATTTATTGAGAGCTCGAATTTCTCAACTGAAATGTTCACTTACTCTTATTTTGTAAAGTTTTTATTTTTATTTGTTTATGTAAAAAGAGAGAAAAAAAAAAGAAGAAAACTATCCGAAGGTACTTGAGAATGACCCTGACTCGTCAGACCCGGAAGCGGGGATCACCACTAGGTGGGTTTGGGTTGGGCCTCTTGAACCATATGCATTTTACTATTGTTGGCAGTTCTTCATGGCAATTTGGGGAATATTCCTGTCTCCATTTCCACCAAACTCCCTGTCTAATTGGGATTATTGTAGTAGGAAGGATCCTCTCCGATTGGATGGTCCAAAGTTGGTGGGGCCATGGATTTTGAAGGGTGGTAGTTCAAATGGATGGTGGGATCCACAATTAGTGTATGGCATGTGGTTTGAGGGGAAAACTTGTGGCGACTTATCAATGTTCCTCCCCAAAGGGATAAGGAACAAAATTGACCCTGAATTGGTCCCCTCTTTGAAGGTCAAGGATGGAGGCTATCCAGAGTGGGTCTGGATCAGGATTCAAACTTATTTGGCCATGAGTCAAATGACTAAATGAGACCAACGTTGGATCCAGAGTGGTCATGGACTAAATGAGACCAACGTGGGATCCACAATTAACTACTACATGATATGACCCTATTGATCCAGCATAGAGGGTCATGGTCTATTCTAATCGTCATTAATTTAGGGAACAAAAATACAATGCCTGGTTGGATCCAGAGTGGTTTATTAGTAATAGATGAGACCTGGACCCCATCAGTGGGACCAACAATTATCCAACATCAAATGGACCCTAACATGGGCCATTGGGCCCCTACTGTGGTCTGTCCAAAATTAATCAGGTCAGGTAGGTGAGCGACATATCGATAGCTTAGCTGTATCTAAATAAAAATTGTGGACTAGGATCATTCAAATTCTGAATACAGATATGATGGACCACAATTTCTGGTGGAAGTCGTGCTGGTTATGGTCCCCTATATCATAAACCCTAATCAGGCACTTAAATGAGCCTCTTATCATGAAGACAATACACATACATCACAAGCATTTATTTAATTATATAATTCTTAATTTTTTTATTTTTCTGATAAGAATATTTGCCACAACAGCATTTGAATTTGAGTCCACTTAGCTGGGTTGGAATCCCTTTACCAATCCAGCTGTCTCTTTTCAACCTTAAATATGAAAGCACTAACAATGTGAAAGAAAAAAAATGTAAATGATTCGATGATTACCATCATTCCTTTTTATCCACTTAGAATATTTTGAACGTCAGAGTTTTTTAAAATATGAATATAAACGTTTATTTCAAAATTAATTACTTTTTAACATGTCACCTCTGAAATTCTTATTTGATTGGTTGGATATTCATATCTTGATTGTCTTGACAAGCTCATTTGGAAGTGTAAATATAGACAGTGAATTTTGGTATTCTTGGTTTTTACCATGCAAAACTAAGAGTAGGTGAAACCATACTCACAAATATTGGCCATTTTTGCCCATCTAAAAAAAAAACATCAGCCATTTTTTTGAAAATCTCAAAGTTTTATCATGAGATTTGAAGAAACTGACATAATCCAAAAGAAACATGATATTTTCAAAATATTTCATATTTTGAAAATATCATGCTTTATTGTGATATTATTGCATCATTAACACAATATTTATATATTTATATATTTTTAATGTTGTTATTGTTTTTGTACATATTTAAATAGTCTAATACTCATGTATTTTCTTGCAGATACGACTTGATTTCAGATATTCGCCAAGAAATGCTACTACATGCACCATTACTCTCATGGATCAAAGTTAACTTATAAACTTCAGCATTTCTGATTCTTTTGAGTGAAAAAAGAAAACATGTTTTATTGAAAAAAAATCACCAAATGTTAAACAAAAAAATTTAGCCTCCCTGGCATACGGTCATTAACTCGCCCAATAGTCTTACCAAAGCCAAAAAAGGAAATGAATGCATATATCAAACCAAAACTAACATTATGTAACTCAACTATAATTACAATCACATTTGTCCTTATTCTCTCTCTCAACGTACTAGCACACCATCCATACTCGCTGTACAAGCGTTCAACACAAACACCCAAACTTCTCACTTTGAGCTGCTGCACTTCTCTGGGGTCCTTGGAGCTGCATGAACCAAATCAACTGATATCATCATTATCATCACTAAGAAATAACAATCATGAGAATTTTTCTTTTTGAAAGAAACAATCGTGAAAATTTATGTTCCTAAAATAGGATACTGGGCTATACAATATATTGCTTGACCCAGTACAGTTCGTGAATAGTTTGCACACGTCATTGACCAGGCGTTTTGCATATGGACCTCTTGACTCAAACCCAGATGAAGTTGAGTTCATTCCTAAACTTACAATATTTGACTACTATAACCATCTTATAAATTTAGATAATATTATTTGCTTACCAAGCCCAATGGCCTCTGAACTCTTCATTAGACGCATACGCTTGCATGATTCCACAAACATCCTACAGAACAAATGGTAATTAGAGGCAATAAAACAACCCCCTTTCTTTGTGTGTGTTTCGATAAACAAGCTGGGGAATCTTACTAAACAAACTTATTTTCTGTTAATTATTAATCAAAACACCGTGTGTGCATAGGTTATGTCATCGATCACAGCCCATTCTGAAGTACAGAAAACGTCTAAGCTTCATTAAGGAGTGTTTGGATTCACCCATTTACCCAGAAAATAAGGCTAATCATAATCTGAGTTTTCTCGATAAGTTGGTATATCCAAACACCCCCAACTGATGAACACAAACCCCTTGTCCTGCATATACATGAAAGATTGCTGTCAAGAACTTACTTCCAAGGAACATCACCCACAAGCATCCAATCACCATCTTTATCTTCGTAAGTAGGAACATATTCAGTACCATTCATACGATCCATCAGCTTGCTCTCTCCCAAGTAGTTACCTGCAACCATGTGCCAACAGGCATATCAGACATCACTTGTCAAAACAAGACGCTATACTCCTTACATATTTTACTTGTGCGTTGATATATATATATATATATATACACACACACGCACACACACGCCAGCTCTACCATGAGGTACCGAGGGCCTGACCAGTTTTATCTCTTAATTGACCTGAACAATTCCAAAAAAAGATTGAAATTTGAAAGTGTTTAACTAACTCGGACCTCTATATAGAGTAGGAAAGCATGTATTAGATGAGGTATTTTTCATGTTCAGACATGTTATTTGAGTAATTAAAAATCAACAGCTCAAATGGCAGCAAACTAAATAAAAAACAGGTTTTCTAGTTAAATGAATTTGACTCAACCGTTTCTTTAGGAGCTAAAATTAAGTAGGACTCTACCAATTACTCCATAGATATATGTGTGTGCATGAATGAGAGAAAGAGAGAGAGAGTAGGTGCGAATAGTGTACCTATCTCAAAATTATATGCATTTACTCAATGTCGGTCTTTGCTTTAAATTGTGTGTGGATCAAGGGGCATTGTGCATTTAATTTTGCTTTTTATGCACAGTTGTAATGTCCACATATAAGTTTTTTACATCAAGATGTCATTAAATAGGAGGGTAGGGTGAGAAAGACTTTCAACCATATAAAATGACAAAAATTTCCATGTCCACACGGGCTCTTGTCATGTCTTGCCATGTAGGCCAAACATCTTTGGCCATCACACTTACAACTCAATGTCTCACATCTTGTTTCATATGAGTGATCATTCCACACAAGACTTCACATCAAATTATCACATTAATATCTCTAAAAAAACATGGATTGACAAGATTTGTCGCTACATCAACCTTATAGTAATCCTCATTCCTTCTTCTAGAAAGGCAGGTGAAGCATATTTTATATCATTGCTCTGATAAATTTGTGAAGAAACAAATATGAAATTCTATGTCACATGGACATGACACGAATACAGATTCGATATATGCCCAAGATACAAATTTAAACAAAATATTTTTACATATTTTTAGTTTGTTAAAGTATATTTAGTATCGAAAAGTAATATAAACAGCTACCAAAAATTACAAAAAAAAAATGTTTGAGCATGTCATAGTATGTGAATGTGTTATGCCATGTCCCCCTAGACATGAGATCTTATCGCGTGTCCCTGTGACATAAAAATTATGAGGATGCAGAAAACACTTACATATGGTGAAACAGCTGAACATCTTTTCTAGGGCTTTCAACAATTCTTGGTAGCTATCATACGTCTCCAAGTCTACCTTCCGTAGATATGGCGTACCGTCTACTGCAACCTTCACGTAGGCACAGCTCTTCAATGCATTCATCCTGTATGATCTCACAGGAGGCCATCCTACCACTTGAGCCCTAACAATATATAACAGTTGCACATGGTACAGATATTAGTCTCTCGCGTATGTATGATGTCTTGTGCCCAAAAACAAAAAAAAACTCAGAAATAATGTAAATAAATGAAAAAATTATTGCATGAAAATCATGTAACAGCTTTAAACTCGCATGAAATTGTAACCATGGTAACATGTACAAAAATCAATGTAAACAGGATTTCTTCAGCACATTCAGTTATGTTGGGTACCTCAAAATTGAACCTAAGAGTATGGTTAAGGCAACTGATAGCAAACATGAGATTCATATTAATAAAATCTTGGATTGATGATTCTTGCCAGTCACAAATCTCATTCCAAGGATTTAATTTCTTGGTGAGGGAAAATCTTTTGATAAATTGAAATTTTTGTTTTCAATAAGAAAATCTTGGAGCATATAGAATTTAAAAACATAAAAGTAAACATATAATATTTTTAAAATAAAAAAAATTTAGATCACATCTATATAGAACTGAAAAATTGAGAATATCAAAGATAAGGGAGATTTTGAAAATCTTGCCATAATATGGTGATATTTTCAAAATCTTGGTGATAACTGTGATTATGTTTTTGCACATTGTGCCTATAGGATTTGATGGAACAACGTAAAGATGCCCCAGAAAACCAAATCTAGCTTTTGATGATCGGATTATACATTTAATTTTCGATGTGTTAAGCCAAAGTGAGTTCTGTCACAGCATATATATGGGCATGATTGGATTAAGCGAGATACAATTAAAACTATAAATATAATCTTGGTGTGTATTTCATACCGGTGTGATTCAAAAGTTTTGCATGGGATCCATCATATATTGTCATGAACCTCCGTCACAAATATCCGAGCATTTAGAACATAAAATCCCAACAAACTTTGTGATATTTTCAAAATATCCCTTCTATCTAAAAATAGCATAATCTTATCTGATATTAATATGCTATTAAATCTTCTTATAATTTCATAGATCTCTTTAGGTTTCTCTCATGCTTCTTATTTATTTTAAATTTTAAAGTCGCCCATTTTTCAATAAGATATATTTCCAAAAGGATCAATTATCTCCAATCTTTTCCTACCCAAGAAAATCCCTATTCAAGGTTTGGTGACCTAAAAGAACTTGGTATATTTCCCTTTTTTAGTTCAATTAATCGTTTTTTTCTTAAAACAAATAAATTTTCACATAGGACTCATGGTCATGGTACAACTACAAGGCACCACTTTATTTCTTTCTTTATCTTTTTTTTTTTCTAATTTCCGAGACAAACCGTGCAAGCCTTTTTTTGTAACCGTCAAAAGCAAAAGAGATGAGTTTCCCGATTTGCTAAAAGCCTGCCGTTCAACCATTACAACTATCGACCAAATTGCTAGCAACCTCATAATTCTCAGAAACAACACTAAAACCGCCCAACCTTGGTGTTTTGAGAAAAGAAGCAAATGATCAAAACTAACTACAAAAGTTCACAACAAATTAAATTAAAAGAAGAATACAAGTTACAACAGATGAAAATTAGTTCCGAGCAAATACTTGAAAGTTTTAGGCATGCATCTGAAATTCTATGCCACTAGAGGGTGGCCTTCCGTCAAAATAAACACAAAACATAAGGTCATTTTCGTAAGACATGTACTTACTTGGGAGCGGCCGGCTTCCCGGCGTCGGAAAACTTCTCTCCGGCGATGGCCTTCCCCGTCGGGTCGGCATCTTCGGACCGCAGGTTGAGATCGACGGTCTCCGAGAAAGCACGCTTCGCCGCGGCCTTTCCGGCGACCTCCGCTTCGCCGGCGCCGCTCCTCTTGCCTCCGGGGAGGCCGAGCGTGAGCTCTGTCTCGGTAGCGGAGTCGTCGTTCTCCGGAGACATCCTCGCCCTCTTCTCCGTCTCGACCAACACCATCTCTCTCTCTCTCTCTCTCTCTCTCTCTCTCTCGTTTGATTTGAGAGCTGAAGGGGAATCGGGGGAAGGACGGCCCATTTAAGCAAAGCGAGTGGGAAGCCGACAATGCGCACCACCCCCGCCTTCCCTCTCCAGACACGTGGCGGCAGATGAGCGGTCTCATCTCCCATCGTATGACCTCGCAGAGAATCCAATGATTAACCACCTCCGTCCTCGAGCTCCTCGCTCACTTCGACTTGACTCGTCTCGGTTCGGCTCAGCTCAGCTTGGCTCAGAAAGAAAGAGCCTTCGATCAAATTAAAAAAGCATTTGTTTTAATTTTTTATTATTACAGAAACCATATCTGGGATGGAAGATCGGGTCACGCTGGCCTAAGGTGTTTGTTTCCCCCTTAGAAAAAGTGAGTTTCTTTTAAATCATTTTCGCCCAAAACAGCCAGTAGTACTTACATTTTTCATGCGTTTTAGATCGTATCTCTCTCTCATAGGGAATCACCTTTCTGTGGGAGAGTGCAATTTGCACTAAATGCACCTTTAAATAGAGCCCTTGTGTAGCAAACATACTATAAATATATGAACTACGTCTTTGGTTGTTTAGTAGGCACCAGCTCCTCGATCTTGCTTTCCTGCCATGTATGTTAAAAAATAAAAAAATTTATTAAATTTTTTATCTTTAAAAAAAAATTATATTATTGTATAAAAGAAATTCAACTTAATAATCGAATTTTATTATTTTGATTATGTTAAAGATATTCATAAAGTTGGATTTGGTCAATACGACTTGCCAAGCAGATCAGGTCATGCTGAACATGAGCGTTTTTTCTCATGCGGATATCGTGGCCGTCTGTTTGCATTTTGGATGAATGCCACGTGGTTTTGTTGACTTTTGCGCTTTTTAAAATGCAAATCGGATGGCCACGATGTCGGCATGAGCAAAAACGCTCATGTTCAGCATGACCTGATCTGCTTCCCCCTTATAAGAGGTTCGAAACCGGCTAGGTGGTCGGCTTCATAGCCGAGCCGATCAGACCGGAGACAGGAGGTTCGGGGGGAGTGGGCCAACTGTGTCTTTCACAGGGTCAACTTGGTTGCACCCAGGGGAAGCAAGTGCGTGGGATTCGCGGACCTAGTGGGCCCACCTTTCCATGTGCCCTTGTCTCTCTGCCGGTGAGGTGGCAACACATGATTCGTTGCCAGTGAAACGTGTCTACATCTGTTAACTAATCGGACGACCACTAAAACTGCTTTGCAATCATGCCAGAGATTCTGGGGCACCCCTCCTCACTTTTTATATTATGACTCTCCTGTCCCCTTTTACCGTATTATAATAACGAAACTATCCTCAATCAGTATACGTTTTTTTCTGAAGTACAATCATTCTATTTTCTCTAATAGAAGGTAAAAGTAAAACTTGGTTTGCAAAACATGCTTAGCTCTCAATGGATGGCGGTGCAAGTCCCACTATGACTTGGCCAACTAACCAATCCCAGCTCTAAAATCCACACCTAGCTCCACCTACTTGGTCGAGATAGTTGACTGATTTGGTTCTAGTAGGGTTCGGTCTGAGTCTTGGTCAAGCCCAAACTGTTGGTTTCAAACTTTTCGTAACTCTGTAAGCAAATTCAGAACAATAACTTCCAATATCTTTCGCATTAAGAATCCATGAATCTTGGTTTATATAATTCATCAATGCTTAGGTCACTGTGTAAATACGTGGGAACGAGAATCAACCGAAATGTGCCCATTTGTGACCAATGTCTTACATATAAAAGAACTAAATCACAATATCCATAGTATTAATTAAGACATAAATAAGCTCAAAGGGACCCAAAGTTTCCTCGCTCATTTAAATCAAAGTGAGTCCTCATAAGACTAACCATGTATTAGAGATCTAGAGAGAGAGAGAGAGAGAGAGAGAGAGAGATTATCTCAATTCTCCAAGACCGGCCAATTTAAATTACATAATGTGTTGACCAACCATGCGATTCGTGTCCAAGAAAAAACTAAAAATGTGATAATAACCTTATAAGATTAAGCTTGAGAGTGAGCTAGTGAGACCAAGACTATGAGCCAAGCCCCTACCAAGGTTAGTAACTTTGTGGGAGATTGAACGAAACCAAAGGGTTTAGGGGCACTTTTGTAACTTAGGCTCTAACAAGGTAACCTAAAAAAAATTTACCGTGAGAAGGAAGGAACAAGTGGTGGGGTCACAAGACGATCCCCTTTAACTTTTTTGTGTCGGGCAAAAGGTAGAAAGTAAACAAAAAAAAAAGAAAAAAAAAGTTTGGCTTGGGTGGGCTTGTGGCGGACAAACCCTCACGGAAATCCATGGGCGGACCGAGAAAGTTAGGGTGTGAACCACGAGAAAATCGGGGGATCTCATCGCGTGGAGCAGACCCAATTTCGTGGCGTAGGGATGGGCATGCGGCCCGTTTAGAGCCGGGCTCGCTGGGCTTTAAGTGCGGCTTGATCCCTTTATTAAGGGCTCGGGTTTTGGTCTGGTTCTTAATAGGCTCAGGTTTGAAGAGTAGGGCTCCAGCTCGGTTCAAACCTATTTGTAGATTACTTTTTAATATAAAGTAATTTTTAAAATATTAAAAAATAAATTAAATAAAAACACGTAAAATTCAAAATTACACCTCTCATAATGTTCAAAGTATTCAAATCAAAAGTTCATAATAATATTTCGTCCAAAACATAGCATTTGAACTAATACATCAACATCAATTTTCCAAAACAACATAAAGCCCACTATCCTGAATTCTAGTCTAATCCTCATATTATCTTTATAGTTTTTTATAAAATTAATGCAACTAATTAGGTAAATAATAATAATTATCAAGTTATTATGCATTTAATTAATTTTATTTTTTATTTTTATATTATTAAAATTTTAATAAATAGCTCAATCTTATAGAGTTGTCCCAATAGCCTGCAGGCCGACCCAAACCCAATCCATGTATATAATAGGTTGGGTTTTGGCCGGGTAGCTAACGGGCCTAGGCCAAAAACCTTGGGTCGAGTTAGCTTGGCCCATCAGGCTGCCCGACTCGTTGCCCACCCCTACCCTGGTGGCTATCAATAGAACAGGTCAGATCTAAATATATAAATGGATAAAGAGATGGATTCATGTGGAGATTGATAAAATGAGCATCATTACTTTTATTGGGTTAAGTGTTATCAGCTGGCTCAAGCTCACAAGTACAACAGTAGCAATTCATGTGGAGAGAGAGAGAGATGCTTGGTTGGCTAAAAGCAATGATACACATTGTAGGCAGTTGTACGAGATATTGGATGAAAGCATCGTTCATCCATCAAAAGCATCATTTGGCACCCCAGTCCTATTTCAGATAAAATATGACGGCTTCAAGCAATTGTGTGTGGACTACTGTGTGATAAACAAAGTCACGGTAAACAACAAGTATACGTTGTCACTAATACCAGATTTGTTCGATTAGTTGGGAAGTATTGGAGTCTTTTCAAAATTAGACTTGAGATCGAGTTACTAGCAGGTGAGGATTGAACATAACAATGAGTCAAAGATAACTTGTGTCACCTGCTATATTGCTTATGAATTCTTTATCATGTCATTCGGGTTGACGAATGCTCTAGCCACGTTCACAACCTTAATGAATCAGATTTTCTACCATTACTTAGACAAGTTCGTGGTAGTCTACTTGAATGACATCGTGATCTATAGTAGCAACATAGAAGAATATGTCGGGCACTTGCGAACAGTGTTTCAGGTGCTAAAGGTAAATGACCTTTGTGTTAAATGAGAAAAGTGTTTCTTCGATCAGGAGGAGATCAGCTTCCTCGGCTACGTTGTGGGGCATGGTGTGTTGTGCGTGGATGGACAAAAGATAAGAGTCATTCAGGAATGAGTTTCGTCAAGCAAAGTATCAGAGTTGCAGTCATTCCTTGACTTGGCAAATTACTATCGACGGTTCATCAAAGACAATTTTTAAAATAATAAAAATAAATTAAATAAAAACACGTAAAATTCAAAATTACACCTCTCATAATGTTCAAAGTATTCAAATCAAAAGTTCATAATAATATTTCGTCCAAAGCATAGCATTTGAACAAATACATCAACATCAATTTTCCAAAACAACATAAAGCGCAGGAACATGAATTCTAGTCTAATCCTCATACTATCTTTATAGTTTTTTATAAAATTAATGCAACTAATTAGGTAAATAATAATAATTTTCATGTTATTATGCATTTAATTAATTTTATTTTTTTATTTTTATATTATTAAAATTTTAATAAATAGCTCAATCTTATAGAGCCGACCCAAACCCAGTCCACGTATATAATAGGTCGGGTTTTGGTCGAGTAGCTAACGGGCCAAGGCCTAAAACCTTGGGCCGAGTTAGCTTGGCCCATCGGGTTGCCCGGCTCCTTGCCCACCCCTACCCTGGTGGCTATCAATAGATCAGGTCATATCTAAATATATAAATGGATAAAGAGATGGATTCATGTGGAGATTGATAAAATGAGCATCATTACTTTTATTGGGTTAAGTGTTATCAGCTGGCTCAAGCTCACAAGTACAACAGTAGCAATTCATGCGGAGAGAGAGAGATGCTTGGTTGGCTAAAAGCAATGATACACATTGTAGGCAGTTGTACGAGATATTGGATGAAAGCATCGTTCATCCATCAAAAGCATCATTTGGCACCCCAGTTCTATTTCAGATAAAACATGACGGCTTCAAGCAATTGTGTGTGGACTACTGTGTGATAAACAAAGTCACGGTAAACAACAAGTATCCGTTGTCACTAATAGCAGATTTGTTCGATTAGTTGGGAAGTATTGGAGTCTTTTCAAAATTAGACTTGAGATCGAGTTACTAGCAGGTGAGGATTGAAGATAACAATGAGTCGAAGACAACTTGTGTCACCTGCTATATTGCTTATGAATTCTTTATAATGTCATTCGGGTTGACGAATACTCTAGCCACGTTCACAACCTTAATGAATTAGATTTTCTACCCTTACTTAGACAAGTTCATGGTAGTCTACTTGGATGACATCGTGATCTATAGTAGCAACATAGAAGAATATGTCAGGCACTTGCGAACAGTGTTTCAGGTGCTAAAGGTAAATGACCTTTGTGTTAAATGAGAAAAGTGTTTCTTCGGTCAGGAGGAGATCAGCTTCCTCGGCCACGTTGTGGGGCGTGGTGTGTTGTGCGTGGATGGACAAAAGATAAGAGTCATTCAGGAATGAGTTTCGTCAAGCAAAGTATCAGAGTTGCAGTCATTCCTTGACTTGGCAAATTACTATCGACGGTTCATCAAAGGAAATTTTTAAAATAATAAAAATAAATTAAATAAAAACACGTAAAATTCAAAATTACACCTCTCATAATGTTCAAAGTATTCAAATCAAAAGTTCATAATAATATTTCGTCCAAAGCATAGCATTTGAACAAATACATCAACATCAATTTTCTAAAACAACATAAAGCGCAGGAACATGAATTCTAGTCTAATCCTCATGATATCTTTATAGTTTTTTATAAAATTAATGCAACTAATTAGGTAAATAATAATAATTTTCACGTTATTATGCATTTAATTAATTTTATTTTTTATTTTTTATATTATTAAAAATTTAATAAATAGCTCAATCTTATAGAGCGGACCCAAACCCAGTCCACATATATAATAGGTCGGGTTTTGGTCGGGTAGCTAACGGGCCTAGGCCTAAAACCTTGGGCCGAGTTAGCTTGGCCCATCGGGCTGCCCGGCTCGTTGCCCACCCCTACCCTGGTGGCTATCAATAGATCAGGTCAGATCTAAATATATAAATGGATAAAGAGATGGATTCATGTGGAGATTGATAAAATAAGCATCATTACTTTTATTGGGTTAAGTGTTATCAGCTGGCTCAAGCTCACAAGTACAACAGTAGCAATTCATGTGGAGAGAGAGAGATGCTTGGTTGGCTAAAAGCAATGATACACATTGTAGGCAGTTGTATAAGATATTGGATGCAAGCATCGTTCATCCATCAAAAGCATCATTTGTCACCCCAATCCTATTTCAGATGAAACATGACGACTTCAAGCAATTGTGTGTGGACTACTGTGTGATAAACAAGGTCACGGTAAAGAACAAGTATTTGTTGTCACTAATAGCAGATTTGTTTCGATTAATTGGGAAGTGCTGGAGTCTTTTCAAAATTAGACTTGAGATTGAGTTACTAGTAGGTGAGGATTGAATATAACAATGAGTCGAAGACAACTTGTGTCACCTGCTATATTGCTTATGAATTCTTCGAAATGTCATTCGGGTTGACGAATGCTCTAGCCACGTTCATAACCTTAATGAATCAGATTTTCTACCCTTACTTAGACAAGTTCGTGGTAGTCTACTTGGATGACATCGTGATCTATAATAGCAACATAGAAGAATATGTCGGGCACTTGCGAACAGTGTTTCAGGCGCTAAAGGTAAATGACCTTTATGTTAAACGAGAAAAGTATTTCTTCGGTCGGGAGGAGATCAACTTCCACGGCCACGTTGTGGGGCGTGGTGTGTTGTGCGTGGATGGACAAAAGATAAGAGTCATTCAGGAATGAGTTTCGTCAAGCAAAGTATCAGAGTTGCAGTCATTCCTTGACTTGGCAAATTACTATCGACATTTCATCAAAGGCAACTCTCACATTGATACGCCCCTCACTGACTTGTTAAAGAAGAATCGGGTATGGTTATGGACGGGAGCATGCCAAGATGCCTTCAACAGCTTGAACAAAGCCTTAGTGAGAGAGTCAGTGTTGCGACTGCCTGATCACTCGAGACACTTTAAGGTTCATATAGATGCCTCAGACTTTGCCATGGGCGGAGTTATCATGCAAGACGGTCATTTAATCGCATATGAGAGTCGTAAGCCATATGATGCAAAGAGGTGTTATACAGTGCATGAACGTGACATAACAGCCATCGTGTATTGTCTCAGGACCTGGCGACACTACCTTCCAGGTGCCAAATTCATCATCAATATAGACAATGTTGGCACGAGCTATTTTCAGATACAAAAGAAGTTGGTGCCAAAACAAGCTTGGTGGCCAATGTTTTTGGCTAGATTCGACTTTAACTTAAAGTACAAGGTTGGGAAGACCAATGTAGTTGTGTCCGTCTTGAGCCGCATGGTTGAGCTAGCTGTTGCACGTGTGGAGCCTTTCGAAGTGCATTTGGAGGGCACTTTATTAAGCCGCATCAACGAAGGTATGCAGCAGGATCTGATGGCGCAACACCTTGTTTCTATGGCGTAGGCAGGAAAGACTCAGCGATTTTGGCTAGAGGATGGCCTCCTCGTGACAAAAGGTAGACGCATCTTTGTGCCGCGGTGGGGAGGCCTCCATCGAGAATTACTTAAGGAGTGTCATGATACATTATGGGTCAACCATCCTAGTCAGGAGCAGACCTTAGCACTCCTTGAGCATGACTGCTATTGGCCGTAGATGAGAGACAACGTGGAGGGGTATGGCTGAACGTACCTCGTCTGCCATCAAGACAAGAGAACCAACCATAAGACAATCAGTCTCCTTAAGCCTCTATCGATTCTAGAATGTTCATGGGAAAGCATCTCTATGGAGTTCATTGTTAGTTTGCTGATGGTAGATGACACCAGCTTCATTCTTGTAGTGGTTGATCATTTCTCAAAGTATATCACCTTCATTCCAGCTTTTAAGAAGTGCCCTGTAGAGAAGACTGTAGAGTTATTTGTAAAGCATGTGGTGAAACACTAGAGCATACCAAAGAGCATTGTGAGTAATCGCGATGCCCGCTTCACGGGAAAGTTCTGACGTAAAGTATTTTAGTTACTTGACTCTGATTTGCTATTTTCAACAAGCTTTCATCCGTAGATCGATGGGCAAACAGAGCGCGTCAACGGGATAATTGAGCAATGTCTTAGGCACTTTGTTAGTGTCAATCATAAAAAATGGGTGAAGCTCCTTGATATAACACAATTTTGTTACAATCTGCAGAAGTGCAATTCTTCAGGCCATATCCCGTTTAAAATAACAACGGGACAACAGCCGTTGACCCTGCATACTCTTGCCATGCAAGAAAATGGAAGGACATCCTTCGCTTATTAGTTTGCTCGAAACTGGCATGAGCAGAATGAGTTTGTGAAGATGTTCCTGTATAAGCCAGCAAAGAGAATGAAGAAGTGGGCAGACAAGCATCGTCAGTCCGTTGGGAACCAAGTATTGGTGAAGATTTATCCTAGTCGCACAGGCATCTTTCGCAGATGATATCGCGAACTGATAAGAAAGTATGAAGGATCGTTCACCATCACAAAGAAGGTGGGAAAACTGGCGTACAAGCTGAAGTTGCCCCTAGATTTCAAGGTGCACACGGTGTTCCATGTGTGCAACCTCAAACAGTTCCATACAGATGATGGAGATCCAGAACGTAGCGTGCAACAATGTGCTTCCATCATGCAGAGGGCCCCGACAACACAACAGGCAGAGAAGCACCTCAGTCAAATCATTTGCCACAAGGTCAACTACTTACACAAAGCAAAGAAATACCTAGTACAGTAGGAGGAAACAATGGATCCAACATGAGAGCCAGCTTTCCGGATGAACAGCCGCTACCCGACTGAAGTGAGAGTTTACTATGAAATAGATGGCACCGAGGACGACACATGATTTAAAGGAGGGATCATGTTTTCTTGTGACTTACATTGTAAAGTTATGTCTAGAGTCTGTTTTGCTTTCGTTAAGTCTAATATAGGCTGCCCGGTTTAGGTTAATCAATACCCCAAAGGGGCAACCGGTATACTTGAACTGTAAGAAGCCTACGGGCTAAATTATGAATGAATTAAATGTGTTGAGCTTTCTTTTGTTCACCCTCGTTGTGATTGCTTCTTGTGATTGCAATTCTTCTCCCCCGATTCTCTCTTGCTCTCTTGCACTTTGATTACAAGTTTCCAAGACTGGCAAGCGAGCGATAAGTAGGCTTGTTGTGGTAAGGAAGGATTATCACACCGTGTTGGCTTATTGAAGAAAATAGGTCCGTGACAAGTGGTACCAGAGCCAATTCTCGTATTGAAAAAGGAACTCCGGAGTTAGTGTCGACAGATGCATCGACAAGCTATGATTTGTGAACAAGACATTGTGGCGCTCTATCAAAACTTGCGTAACACCAAAGGCAAAATAGTTGTTGAAGCTGAGAAGATGGGTTCACCTTGGGGCCAAGAGCAGATGGCTACAACTGTCAACAAACTGGTGGAAGATATGACTTCGCACGAAGAAGTGATTAATGCGCAGTTGAATCATTCGGTGGACTGAATGATGTGGTAGTGAGCCTACAAGAGCAGATGATCTTATTGATGGAATAGGTCACTTCATTGACGACAACAGTTGTCAACTTGCAAACTGAAGTATGGGAGTTTCAGTTGAAGAACCACACATTACAGCGGACAATGACCCTAAATGGGAGAAATGATGAGAGGCCATCAAAGATTGATATGCCAAGATCAGCAAAGTTCAATAGTTCTCGCAACAGCAAGGCCATTGAGAACTTCTTGTTCCAAGTAGAAGACTACTTTGACATTTAGAACATGACGCTTGAAGATCTCAGAATTAAGGTTGTGACAACTTTACTGGATGGTGATGTCATCGCTTGGTAGAGGCGGAAACGCAGTTTCATGAAAAGGGGTCAATGCGTGATAGACACCTTTGCTGACTTCAAAATAGAACTGTGCAACTACTTCATGTCGAAGAATGCATAAAAGCAAGCCTACAGGATGGTATCAGATCTTAAACATACTGGTATATTGCAAGACTATGTTAGAATGTTCCAGAAGCTTATGCTTGAGGTGCCTAACATGCTAGATGAGGGTAAGCACAATTGGTTCATTGTGGGACTTCAGCCATGGGCACAGTCTGAAGTGAAAAGGAGCAACTCCCGTATTTTGAAAGATGCATTATTGACGATCGAACGCTTAGCTGACACTCAGCGCAAGCCCTTCACCCCATCAACCAAGGTCAGAAAGAAGCCTGGCCACGGAGGCAAGAAGGATGAGCGACGCGACAACAATTGTGAGGCGTCAACATCCTACCAATTTGATAAGAAACAAAAGTTCAAGAAGTATAACAACAATAACAACAACAAGGGAGCAGTTGTTACTTGTTGGTTCTATGACGATAGGCATATCGCCAGGCAGTGTCTGAAACGTCTTGTAAAGGATGATGGGCAATTAAATGCAGCGCAGGCATAATGCAGTGATACTGAGACCATACAACCAAAGATGGGTGTTATGTGATTGATTGCGTAACTAAAAACATGTAGGTCAGTAAAGAACTAATGTACCTAAAAATCATAACGAATGGAAAGTCTACTTCAGCAATGGTAGACTCTGAGGCCACACACAATTTTGTCTCACGGGAAGAGGTACAACGGTTGGGCTTGAAGCCCGAGCCAAAGTAGAGGACCATCAAAATGGTGAACTCTGAGGCCAAGTTCATCCTTGGTGAAGCAAGGAATGTGGCTATCTAAATCGAAAGTTGGGCTGGCAAGGGATGTGGCTTTCTTTTGTTCACTCTCGTTGTGATTGCTTCTTGTGATTGCAATTCTTCTCTTCATATCTCTCTTGCTCTCTTGCTCTCTTGCACTCTGATTACAAGCTTCTGCGACTGGCAAGTGAGCAATAAGTAGGTTTGCGGCGGTAAGAAAGGACCATCACGATGCGCCGGCCTATTGAAGAAAATAGGCTCGTGACAGTTACTGCATTTTAGTTAAATTTAAAGAGTTAACTATCTTTTTTTAAAATCTCATGGCTAAAATGTAAATATCGAAATAAAAATGCAATATTTAGATTTTAACAAAATTACCATGATATTTTTACATTATCGAGGTATTTTCAAGTTTAAACTGCAAGATAATATATCTCATTTTTGGGCATATTTTCAAAATATCGTAGATATTTATGACAATGCTTGTGGGCAGTCAAAGGCATATTTTTGTAAATAAGGTCGTATAAAATTTGGAACGATCTTTACAAACTACAAATTACCCTTTTGCTCAAATAGAAAATTTGAGTGCACTTTCGAAAGATGCGTTTACTGTATGAATGAAAGCCAATATAAAACAAGAAAGAAAATAAGCAGCAATTAATATCACAAAGTCTCAGTCCTAAAGTGAAGATGTTTCAATCATATGCGTTTGTAACTTGGTTTTCACCTTAATAAATTAGTTTAATTAATTTTCTTCAAAACAAAAGAGAAAATCTTGAAAAGATCTTCGAATTTTGAAATATAAATTATGTAAGTATATAAATTGTATGAAAGAAAACTTTGAAAAATACAAAAAAATAAAAGTGGTTTTTTTGGCTAAATACCAGGCTAATATCATGATATTTGGAAAATAAGATCTAGTGGAGCAAATATAGATAGTGGGGGGCCCGGTGAATGCAATGTCTGTTGTATCAAGCTCTTCATCGTAGTTTTCTTCGATACATCTTTATATCACCAATTATATGTGGTCGGATCTAAAACTCATAAAAAATAAATTTTTTAAATATTTTTTATTGATTTTAACGTGTGTCACATTCTAATTGACATAAAATATTTTTTAATTATTTTTTAGCCAATTCAGAATTATTCAATTGAGAATTGGTATCGGCCAATTGACCTTAATCATTGGGGAAACTATTCAGGGCCAATACTGATACTGACAACATTGCTTTCATGGACATTAGTAAACTCTAAAATGTTTAGGGAGCGTTTGCATGCCACGAAAAGGGGGTGCCCCTTATGTGGAAATGATTGCCGCAGAAATGGAATCGGACCCAACCCCGGAACCGTTTCCTTAGAAAACCCACCTCTAGTAGGGGTGGCAATTTCTGACACGACCCGCCAACCCGCCTCTTAGGCGGGTTCGGGTTGGGCTTAAGCCAACCCGTTTAATAAATGGGTCGACCCGCGTAACCTGTTTATTAAATAGGTCGGGTTCGGGTTGGGGGTATGTCAATCCGCCAACCCGGCTGACCCGTTTAATAAACGGGTTAGGCGGGTGGGTCAACCCGCCAACCCGCCAACCTGACCCGCCAACCCGTCTGCCAACTCGCCAACCCGACCCGCCAACCCGACCTGTCAACCCGACCTGCCTACCTGTCAACCCGACCTGCCTACCTGCCAACCCGATCCGTCAACCCGCCAACCTGACCCGAGAACCTGAAAACCCGTTTACCCGACCCAACCCATTTATTAAATGGGTTGGCGGGTCGTGTCGGGTTACCCGTTTATTAAATGGGTCGGGTTCGTGTTTGCCACAGCCGACCCGTTTAATAAACGGGTCGGGTTCGGGTTGAGGTATGCTGACACGCCAACCCGACCCGATTGCCACCCCTAACCTCTAGCATGTATTTTTGCATGCCCGTCGAGGGTTTTTTGCAAAAATGATGGTTTTCTCCAGCATCATATCCAGGGATGGCAGTGGACCGGGGGGAAAGCGGGGCCCTGCCTCGCCCTGTTTGGACCGGGGATGAAGGGTATGAAACGGGGATGGAGGCAGGGGACGAAGGTTAAAATCCATCCCTGTTCGGGGATGAACGTACCCTTTTCACCACCCCGTCCCTGCCACTTTTCTCCGCCTCATCTCCGTTTGAACCGGGGATGGAAGACATGAAACGGGGATGAAGGGCGGGGCTGGAGGTTAAAATCCATACCCGCCGGGATGGAGGTTCTAATCTTGAGGCGGGGCCGGGGTGGAGACCTTGTCCCCCGCCCCGCCCCACCCCACTGCCATCCCTAATCATATCCACCCAACTCACTGGACTCCTCTGTCCGTGGATAGGTGGGATATAGGAAGCAGTCATCGGAAAAAGCTCTTCTTTCCTCTCAGTTTCGGACTTTTTAAAGGATTTTATACATTTATTAAAAAATAGCTGATTCAGGTTAGCATAATATCGATTTTTTGCCGATACGATATACTGACAACATTGCAACAAAGTTTTTACCTAGGTTAATCAAATGACCCTCAATTTAATTACCTCAAATTAATTTGGTTATAAATTTTTTAAAATGACAGTGCTACCCGTATTTTTTGCCGTATGGAGAAGGCCTAGTTTTTAGGAAAATCCATTTAGTTTGGTTCATATATTTATCACTCACTTTATTTGAGAAATTATTGGCAATATAATAAAGGGCAACCAAGTGACAAAACTATCCCTCAAACACTTTATTTGAGGAATTATTGGCAATATGGTAAAGGGCATTATGGTCATTTGATGTGTCATCAGCACTGACGGAGCGACACGCATTATAGATCAATCCTAACTGGAGTAATGATGTGGTAGGAACTCACAGTTTTGAATTTCAGTAGGTTATTTTCAGGACCATGAACCAATATTGCTAAAGTGGGGCTGTCTAACTTTTGATGGTGGTCCCCACGTAAGGCTGGATACGGGTCGGTTTGTCCGAAGCGATTTCATACCCAAACAGTTTTTCTGGTTCACTTCGGCTTGAACTGGATTAGGTTCGGATCTGGACTCATGGACGTCGTGTCTGACATCTAAGATTAAAATGGATCCTATGCACGGCCTGGGCCTGCACACACACTGAGTGCACCGTGTTAGATGTCATTTTTTCAGGCGACTCAACTGTGCGAATGTGTTCGACATGTTCCATGTGTTAGGAGCCGGCCCTACATGTTTTTCTGATAAAAATTTTTACTTTTTTAATGTTTTTAAATTTTAAAAAATATGAAGTGTTGATTTTCAACCCTTAAGAAACTTTCTTACATAGCTAAATCAGGTGGTTCAAAAGTCAGTCCCGATTAATTTAACTGTTTAGAACACTTATGTATGGTAAGAAATTTAAAAAAAAAAATTGGTAAAAGTTTGAACGTAGTCCTGCTTACAGATAAATCGGTGCACACCTCTCTCTCTCTCTCTCTCTCTCTCTCTCTCTCTCTCTCTCTCTCTCTCTCTATATATATATATATATATATATATATATATATATATATATATATATATATATGGGTTGCTTCTATCATGGTACCACTACTAGTAGGGATGGCAATGGACCCGGGCGGGGGACAGGGTCTCCACCCCCGCTCTGTCTCAAGATTAGAACCTCCATCCCCACACGGGGATGGATTTTAACCTCCACCCCCGCCTTCATCCCCGTTTCATGTCCTCCATCCCCGATTGAAACGGGGATGAGGCGGGGTGGGGGCCTGTTTCCCTGTAGTCTATTGCCATCCTTTAGAAGGACTGGGGATGGGATGGGATGGGATGGGATGGGGTGGGGCGGGGCGGGGTGGGGTGGGGAAAAGTGTAAGTCCATCCCCGCCTCCATCCCCGAGATTTTAACCTTCGTCCCCGCCTCCATCCCTGTTTCATACCCTTCATCCCCGGTCCAAACGGGACGAGGTGGGGCGGGGCCTCACTTTCCCTCGGTCCACTGCCATCCCTAACTACGAGATGAGGGTCAATAGCGGTGACATAAAAAGTTGTCACTATTGACTGATCAATAACGACAACATTAGATAACCTCGTGAATACCTTGACCCTGAATAAATGTCTCTATTATGAACATGTCTATAACATAGCTTTAAGATATCACCGTTATAAGTATGTTTATAACGACAACATTATATGCCCATTAACTATGTCACCGTTATAAACATACCAATACTGGTGACCTTAGCTATCGTCGTTAGAGGTATGTTTATAATGGCAACATTATATGGCCACTATGAGGATGAGGGTCAATAGCGGTGACACTTTAACAACGATAATAAAGTTGCCACGATTGATCAACTACAGTACACATGTCGCCATTATAAACATACCTATAACAACGACTTTATATCCCGTTAAAGATACATCTTTAATGGCGATATTATTTGGGCGTTAAATATTGTCATTAAAAATACTTAAACGACAATATTAACAGCCGATAATCTCACCATTAAAGATCAATAACGATGGCATATAAATGTTATCGTTATAAGGGTTTACTCTGTAACGACAATCTAATATATTGCTATTATATGGTATACTTATAAACTCTATAAAGGCGACATTTATGTCGTTGTTATAGATAGATTACTTTATAACGGCGACATAAACGTCATCGTTATTGAGTCTATAATTAGAGCTTGACATGCTCTTTTATTTTTGTTTTTGTGTTCTCTCTCTCTCTGTGTGTGTGGCCTCCCTCCTCCCTGCTTGGGTGACGTCGCCGAACTTTGGCCTCTCTCTCGAAGGTATCTCTCTCTCTCTCTCTCTCTCTCTCTCTCTCTCTCTCTCTCTCTCTCTCTCTCTCTCTCTCTCTCTCTCTCTCTCTCTCTCTCTCTCTTCTTCCTCCTTTTTTTCTTGTCTCTTTCTTCTTCTTCCTTTTCTTCCCTCGTTGCTATAAGGGTCGAACCCATACCCGATTGGGTTCGGCTAGGGAGTTAGCTGGTTGTTTGATGCATTTGAGGTATATTATTGTGATTTTTAACTAGTTTTTTGCTAAATATTTTTAAAATTAAGTTTGATTTGATCTTAAATATTTATATATTAGGATTTAATATGGTAATGATGTATATTACTTCTCTCTTTTCTCTTCTTATTGGTTAGCATTTTTTTTCATTTTCTTTGTAATTCTTTGATTCTTAGTTGATTTGATTGAGGTTTCAGATTATCTACTTAAGGTGATTTAGTTTTTATTACATTGATGTGGTTGATTTATTAGCCATTAGTTACATTTTTTTTTGTGAATTTAGGGCACCATGATAGCTCCATGTTATCATATGAGATTTGATGATATAAATATAGATTATGATGCTACCCTGCTGATATAAGGCCTATTCAGTTTTACTTATTTTGGGCTTAGAAACTAATAGTGAAACTTTTTTTCACTTTGTACTGATATAGTGTTATTGAATGTTGTGAAACATGAAGATGTTGTTGCTTTCTCATTTTAAATGTTTGTTAATGTGTTTGTATTCATGCATTCATGACTATACACTCATAATATAGTGCCTACAAATGTGATCAGGTTAGTAAGAACAAAATTTTATTGCTACACAACTTGCTTGAGCACAATATTGCAACACAGACCAAAAAATAAAAAACATGAATGAAAGAAGTCTTTCAAAGCAATATCTAACAACCAACTTTATCATGAGATGAAACTATAGAATTAAAATTGCCATAATGTGCAAACAACTAAACAACTATAGATATAAAAAGCTACTATTTTTATGGATCCTATTTGAAAATATAATACACACTAAATTTCCTTAACAAGTATTGGAGTTTGTCACCCTACAATTATTTTTTTCTTTTTCCTTTCACAAAGTTAAGTTAAGCAATCAAATCAATTTATTTTATTATTCTATTTAAACTAGTTAAAAAAAAACCAATCACCATCCAAAAGGAACAAGTTGTCTAAATTTGTGAGTTTTTTATCAATTACAAGGCTTAAAATCTATGATAATAAAGGAAAAGAAATATGGCATAACATACTTTTGTTATTAGGAGATAAGTCTCCTATAAACAAGGAGACTAGTGTAAGTTAAAAAGGGACAAAGTTTGTTCCGGTGTTTTGCATGCAAGGGAGTTAAAGACACAAGGATCAAATCAATCTTTTAGTCCTCTCTCTCTCTCTCTCTCTCTCTCTCTCTCTCTCTCTCTCTCTCTCTCTCTCTCTCTCATGAGGTCATATGATTGCAAGTGATTTGAAGTCATATGATTATAAATCACATAAGGTGGAATATGTCTTATATACTATTATAATAAATATTAATAAAGTAACACACAAAAAGTTAAATTTGTTTATAAAGGGTAAAAGTGACATATTTAAATAAAAATATTTTATTTTTAAAACAAATCAATTAATAACATGCAATATGTGCAATGCTTATATTAATTTGTCATATTTTTAATATTTTTTATGTGATTCATTTAACTTTATATAATATAGATGGTTGTTAAGAACCACATGGAGAATTAGAATTTAGAATGAATTTGAGTAAAAATAAAATATATGTAAGAATGAAACCTTGACCACCTAAATGTATATTGGTTACTGCAGCATGTCTGCATCACAAGTGGAGAAGGAAGAATCTCTGTTACCAAAAAATCTTAATTGGTTGGTGGACACATGGGTAGACCTATAATTTGATATAAATATAGTCGAATATGTCGTAGTTTTTTATATCATGTTATATTTTAAGGACATATGTCTGTTTATAGTTTCTTTTTCTGTTTTACTTCTATTAAATCTTTTTATGTTGTAGTTAATGTGAAATTGATTATATATATATATATATATATATATATATATATATATATATATATATATATATATATATATTGAATTGAAGTTGATATACTCTTGAATGTGAAAAAATGTTTTCTTAATGTTATCTTTATAGATTCTCATGTAAGTGCAGAAAAATGTGAAAGCATTATCAAGCCTTCAATCATAATGTAATTAAAATATTTATAATATATCATATTGAATTTTTATACTGCTATCATCATCGTTAACATTATCATAATTGAATTGTCAAATTGTAGTCATTCTTGAAGTATGTTTGTTGCAAGTTTAGAGAGGATGTAAGGGAAGGGTTTGAAGATGATGTATATTTTTGAAGTGTATGTTTATATTTAAATGTATGTTTGAAGTTGAATGTTTGAGGGGGTTGAGGATAATGAATGTTCGAGACGGTTGGAGAAGTATATTTATTTTTTGAAGTGTATGCCTATATTTAAATGTATGTTTGAAGTTGAATGCTTAAGAAGGTTGAAGAAGATGAATTTTTAAGGAGGTTGGAGAAGTGTGTTTGTTTTTCGAAGCGTATATTAATATTTGAATGTATATTTGAAGTTGAATGTTTGAAGGGGTTAGAGATGATGAATGTTTAAGGAGGTTGGAGATGTGTTTATTTTTTGAAGTGTATGTTTATATTTGAATATATGCTTGAAGTTGAATGTTTGAGGGAGGTAAAGATGATGAATGTTTGAGGAGGTTGGAGAAGTGTATTTGTTTTTTAAAGTGTATGTTTGAAGTTCAATGTTTGAAGAGGTTGAAGAAGTTTATGTCTATATTTGAATGGATGTATATTTGAGAATGTTTGAAGTGTATATTTGAATTGTATATTTGAATTGTATTTTTCCTTTTGTTTAATGTAGTGTAAAAAAAATAAAAACTAATATAAAATTTTATTTTTTCAGGTTTAAGGCCTATAACGATGACATTTATATGTCACCGTTATAGGCCTTAACACTATATTGCAATTACAACCTATAACAACAACGTAATTATTGTTGTCATAGCTTAAAATGATGACTTACTTTTCGTTGTTATAGATTATAATAGCGAGTTAATTCTCCCTGCTACAAGCTACAACAGTGACAAAAATGTCATCATTATAGGGTGAGTTACTGCTAGTGGTGTTCTCAATTTTGGTGAGATTCGTCATCGGTGTTGGGTCATACATTAACGGTGATTTATAAATGTCATTGTTATTACTCAACTAAGGCTAAAAATTGGCTTGTCATTATTTGTTGTCATTATAGAGCTATAGCGGCGTTAAACACGCCAATAGTGGCGAGAAACATTGTTGCAATTGAGCTTCATCTTTGTAGTCTAATTAACTTAACACCATAACTTATGGTGGTACACACTTGATTTGTAGATTTAAGCTTCAAATGCAAAATCTAACCTTTGAATCATGTTTAACATGTTCCATTTATTATTTTCATGTATTAAAGTTAACTGAAATATGATGCCTGGGGTCTCCAATGTAATGAGGAATGCATTATAACTATGAATAATGTACATAATTACTCAATGAATACAAATTGCCTTTCTTCTTAAAAAAACATGATATTTTATATCATTTTTATATTACTCATATCTTCAGGAATTATGAGCTATTGATTTTCGCTGCCTCAAAAATAAGATCTTATGATGTATTAAACATGATAAAATATTTTAACACAGTAAATAAACCATGCCTAACACATCTGTATGATGAATCTATCATTTGGTGGCTTGATTCACACAGACAAACAAGGGTATGTACCACTGTAAGATATTATGGTACAAAACTATCTTTTATATATATATATATATGCTCGTGCACACACACTAAGCAGGTGTTCAAAATTTATACTGCAACATTAACTGGACCCATGACGATGTGCATGCTTTGTTTCATCTTGGTCTCGGTTTATAAGTCAACACAAGATTCGCCAAGTTAAGTTGGTTTTGACCAAGTCAACACCAGGACTAGACTAGGAAATGCTCATCCATGGAGAGATCTAAATCTAGTTCCATGGATGAGATCAGGTTAGTGCAGCCAAGTTGTTCTTGCACTTCATAATCTAAGCTTGTGAATGTTCATGAGAATCAGCAGAGGGAGACTTCCCCTTCCACCAACCACATCGTTTGATCGTACGTAGCAGGCCTCACTCCATTTGGTAAAACATATGAAGTCGTCCTGCTCACTGGGGAGAAAACTCAGCTCAGCATTGATCTTATAGCAAGGGATGCCCCAATAAGGTGCGTTTGTGTGCCGCGGAAAGCTTTCAACGGGCGGGGGCCGGGGCGGGGGCGGGGAAATGAGGGTTTCTTTCCTTGGGAAAGGAGATTCCTCTGTTTGTGTGGCCACATTGTGAGGCCCGTGGAAATGCACATGGCCATAGGAGCAATCATTTAAAAGAAATTGAGAAAAAGGGCCCAGCAAGTTGGTTGAGCACTTCTTGAATTAGGTGTTTCTGAATATTCTTAAAAAAAGGATAAGGGAATCATTTGTAAGAACCTCTCTATCTCCCACCAACGGGGGCTCCGCTTGTCTGGCAGGAGCAGTTAGTGCCCGTCACCTTGTGTTGGGACGTTGCAAGTTCAAATCTCAATGGTATGGTTGCATAACTGGTAGGGGTCTGCCTAACCCCAGCTTTCTTTGTAAACAAAAAAACAAAAAAAAAACTGTCTCATACATATAAGCCTTTGATGGAGGGGCTTGCTTGGCAAATGGTGGTGGAAAAAAAATACCAAAGGGCTCCGCTAGTTTGGTAGGAGCAGCTAGTGCACGTCACCTTGTGTTGGGACATTGCAGGTTCAAAACCCAATGGTATAACTGGTACCTTTAAAAAAAATGGTGATAAAAAAGGTCTAAACATGGTTGTCATTATAGACTTGAAGAACATAATAATAATAATAATAAATAACAGTGAAGGGCGGGCTCAAGCATGTGATTTTGTTGGGTCGGAGGAATCATGGCTAAGTTCATGCACGCATGAACCTCCATGTTTTCTAAAATATAATATCATAATTTAATTTATGTGGGGGAGTTCATTTTTTATGGAGGAATCCACGAAGTGGAGGTTCTTCAATCCTTGTTTGAGTCTCTCTCTCTCTCACAAGTCTCTAGCGTTAAAGCAGTGCACTGTACACACATATACACTACAAGGATGCAGGTCAATAACGGTGACATATGTTGCTGCTATAAACCTATAGCAAAAAGAATTATCGTCGCCGAAAAAAATGACTATTGTTGAGTAATAACGACAACATTTATAGCTCGCCGTTAAAGGGTAACCAATACCAGCGACAAAACTCATTGAAACTGGGAACACCAATAGCATCATGACAATCTCTAACACGATGTTGTTTTAACGGCGAGATCCCTAGCTCGCCACTGCGAGATCCCTATATCTCACCATTATAATCTACAACGGAGAGAATTGACTTGCCGTTATAGGCTATAATGGCAAGATAGGGGATCTTGCTGTTATAGGATACAAACCTGCAAAAAACAACAACAAATTAATGGTTCAGAATGCAGCCTGAATCTTTCCATCAATTTTCCCTTTTAAAACTCAAAAATCACAATCTGATAACAATTACTCCCAATTGAAGTGGATAAAAAAACAGATTTGTCTTACTCCGATACAGTTCATAGATACACTGCTCTCATGCATTTGAATAGAAATTAATCAACAAAAAATAATGTTACAATTAACAAATGAGACTTATCTGCATTTTAGCATTGGCAAGAAACCAGAAAATTCATGACAATAACTGCTAGTCAATACAATTCATGAAAAACGAAAATAATGCTAAAAAATAGAGTTTGAGACATGTATTTACCAAGGGTGTCATGCAATAGGATATTTAACAACTCAAAGTTTGGCTGACTCTCCAATAAATTATTAGTTATCACATAGCAAAGGAACTATGAGTCCATGGAATTATAAATACCACCAATAGTTACCTAGTAAAACCTTGCTAAGCTCATTCAATCCAAGAATGAGTAATGTATTCTGAAATAAGTAAGCAGATTGTATTAGCAATATTAGAAATTGAAAGGCTATTCAAAATTGTTGAATAAACCATTGCATCAGTGAAAAACGCCTTTTGCCTCTTTGATGTCTCTATATCAAGGAACAACATACATTGAATTATGAACCATATGACTAATAGAGAAATGACATATCAAATAAATTACATGTTTTTCATACAAAAATATATAGAGAAAAATAAATTGCATGCTTCTTGTACCAACATAGATACCTCTACACTCCGCCATTCAATATATATGTCATTTTCTTCATTTGATAAATAACTTACAACAAAAAAGAAAAATCTTTATATAAGGATTTTTATTGAAGGTCGAAAGACCAAGTAGCTAACACAGTTTTAAACAGATTTTGCAAGTCTCATGGATTTATCTATGCAGCCCTTAGGTAATCCACCTTAAAGTATGTGTCCAATATTCTGCAGAGTAGAAAAAATAAAGGAAATCAACAAAGAAAGCACACTATCAAGATTCTCACCAATGTTGCACAGTCCAAACTTTCCTCTAATAGGAAAGATGACACATTATCCAGCCTTTCATGCTATGCAACCGTCTATATCTTACTTCAAGCTTCTGTGAAGAACACAAATGACTTTAAATCAAAGATCAATGTGACTTTAAATCAAAGATCAATGTGAAAACCAGGAAACACAAATGAACTCTGCAAAGTCTAGTGAATTAACCTACATATATGTCTGTTTGAGCATGTCCTATCAATCTAGGCTTTTCCAATGCTGAGCGCAATACCATCTACACATACTCCCTGATAATCAATGGGTATTGACTTTACTCTTGGCAAGAACAGGTGTTTGCTACCACCTACCAGTCCCTTACTCTTAACCATCTGAAACTTTGCCTGGTATATCAGCACAAGTACGACCTTTTTTCTCTTTTTGAGAGAAGTGGATTTATGGCAGCTGATCTGAAGCTAATTTAAGAAAAATCTGAAAGATTTTGAGATTTTGTTAAAAGGGTGGAGTTAGAGAGTAGGAATTTTTGGGTTTCAAAAGGGTGGTCGAAAGGATTTTTGACGAAAGAATAAGAAGTCTTAAGAAAATCTGTAAAAGGATTGAGAGATTTGAGAAGAGCTTAAGGAGCAATGATTGATCTTGGGATTTATGGAAGAAGTGAAGGGGAGGAAGATCCAAGGTATTTTTCTTTCGGGACTTGGACATCTATTTATATTAGTATAATTATCCTTTTGGGCAGAAAAAAATGTCCTTATGATTTATCATAAATACATTACACTGGCTAAATAAAATGACTATAACACATATGAAGCTGATTAAAAGATGATGGCTATCATCTTTACATACATGCTCTTCTTTTGGAAAAAATGCATCTAGTAAAAAACTCCACCACCATGACGCAGTGGGGGAGCCATGGGTGGGCAGCCGCCCACCCTAAACTTTGAAACCGAGTCGACTCATGACTCGGGAAACCGAGTCGAATCGGGACTCGTGAAACCGAGTCGACCGGGACCCGGGCTCTCGATGAGTCTAGAGCCTGCCAAAAGGGGCGAGGGGTAAAACCCTCGCCAGTTTTCTAAAGCTCTGCCCCTCTGTTCCGGCGTTCCCCTTCTGTCACAGGCAAGGCGGCAACCCCATTCGCCGGCAACCCCTGTGCTCTGCAGCACAATACATGCTGGAAAACACACACACACCCGCCCCCTCTCTCTGTCGCCTCGATTCTGAGCAATGAATCGGTAAGCCTAAAGTCAGAAACAATTCCTTTCTCCTATTGCGCAAAAAGGTCGACTTTGTTCCCTTTGTTGGGGCTCCCATTGCTCACAATTTCTTCTGGAAGAATTTCTATTGGGGCGCATATGAGGTGAGTGTCAACGTTTTTCTCCTGAAGCACACCTTTTTCCTCCTTTTCTCTTTCTCATCCTTGCTTTCAATCCATCTAAATCGTTTGTGATGCTTCTAATGATTCTCTAGTTTGAGTTTCTCTCCTTTTTCTCGTGTTTCCTTTTGTTGGTTGGGTTTGTTTTCTCGTTTTTGACGATGGTGATAGGTTTTGTGGGGGTTTTGGATTTATGGTGCATTTTGATGGTAATCAGCTCAAATGGATATGACGGTAATATATTTCTTCATGTGGAATAACCTTGCAACTTCTCTAATGGTACAAGCTTTCTTCTCCTCTGCTGAATCTACTAGTTGATATTTGATACCTGTAAAAAAAATGGTATACAATATAATTGAAGAAAAACCAATCTCTGCCAAAGTAGGCGCCCTTAATTTTTAGGTAATGCATTCTTTCGATCAATTTCTTCTGTTTGCATTAACAGAAGTCGCCTTTGGAAATCACCAGATTTATTTGCATGACATGCCCAAAAATGGCCATCCAGAAGGTGTGCAGTTCGTCAAGAATTTGGAGATGCATTTTATCTTAGGTTATTTCCATAATACAGGCCATCCAAATGCTGCATTTAAGAATTTTATGACATTTTTTTTTCCAGCAAAAGGCAATTGCATCGATAGAACAGTCAATGCTAGATAAAATAAGAATTAACTTGTAGTGGGGCTTGTCTGCAACCATGGATCAATTGTCTTTTGCAATTTGTCCTACAAACAGACAATCATAATCTTACATTTTGCATGTATTGAATCCATACTAACGGAAAAGGGTACATTACATGCATCATTTCCAGTATGTTCCTTCCCACATATGTAACTGACTCATTGAAAGTTGACTCTCTGAAAATGTGTCAGCTTCTTGTTTACTTGTTTCCTTTGAATACAATGCTCTGTGATTTATGTTGGAAAGAAAGTGAAGATCATGGACACAAAGTTGTGAGGAGTATCATCAGTCTAGTACAACACCTAATTTAACAGTGCAACATAGTCCTTACTTGGGGGATTGGACGATGACTTGGTCTTGAACGCCTGGTGGCTTCTTAATTATGTCAAGATAGAACGCCACTGATGATGGTATTTCTACTCATGGTACCTAAGTCACAGGGACTCAACAAAACAGGTGTCGCACCCGCGTCGACGCGATGCGGGTGTGGCACCCGGTGCGGTCAACTGTTTTTATGAGGTATAGAGGTGGGAGCATGGTGCTTATCTATAGGTATCTCATACTACGGAGGTTGTTTTCTGACAAGGACTTTGGTTAGTACGGAAAGTCTGATAGTATATAAATGTTTAAGTGATTTAGATTGTGTATGGTAAATTTATAGAAACTTGTAGGATGCTATCCTAAACTTTCAAGAAAAGTCATCCATATCCCTTTATATACAAGTCATACTGGAAACTTCATAAAAATGGTTGTATTCTTGTATCTGCAGTCGTATCCATGTGACATAGGTTGTAGGCATTCTGAAAGCTTGTTATGAAAGAAGGTTAAACCTATTTATCTTGATTTCAATGGCCAATTTTATGTGTTATGAGTTGGCTAAATGAATTATCATTCATCAAGAACTTGATTTTTTAGACTGACACTGGACTTTGCTTCCACTGCCTCCTCTGATTGTCTACAGGGGGCTTCGCCCCCTGCCTTGTTTTTGTTCTTGTTCTTGTTGTCATTTCATTTTACTCGATCCTTTTTTGCAATGAGATTTGGCTTATATAACATTGTCATATTTTTTTTTTGTTGCGTAGGAATGGATAAGTTTATAACGAAAAGGTCAATCTTTGATAAATCTTCTGTAACTCGAGAAGGAGAACCAAGTCAGAAAATATGCAAAATAGAAAATGATGAATCAGAGTTACCTGCAGACCCTGCACTTCGTCCTTCTATTTCTAGTTATCATCCTAATATCCAAGATAATGTTCGTAGAGCATATATGATCCGAGGTCCTTGTCAACCTCGAGATTATATGTTTCAACTAAACCATCAAAAATGAAGGTTCATTCCAGCTTGGTATGATGAGTATAAGGATTGGTTGGAGTATAGTACAAGTAAGCATAAAGCATATTGTTTGCAGTGTTATCTTTTCAGGCCAAAAAGCACAGAGAAGATTAGTGTAGAGGCATTCGTATCTGAAGGCTTTGATAACTGGAAAGACAAGAAGCGGTTTGATAAACATGTTGGAAGCTCTGGCAGTTTTCACAATTCAGCACGAATGAAGTGTCAAAATTTGATGCAACAAAAACAACATATTGATTCTATACTTTATCAACAAAGTGTTCGACAGAAAGATGAATATAGACTTCGCCTTTGGGCAACTGTTAATGCAATCAGATACTTGTTAAGTCAAGGATTGGCATTTCGAGGGCATGATGAAGCTGAAGAATCTCTTAATAGAGGAAATTTTATTGAGTTGTTGAAGATATTTGCAAAGATCAATGATGACATAAATAAAGTTGTACTGAAAAGTGCTCCAGAAAATAACAAATTGATATCTTCTGATATACAAAAGGATATTGTCAAGGCTGCTTCTATACAAACCACAAATGCTATTATCATGGAACTTGGAGATACTTTTTTTTCTATTTTACTTGATGATTCTCGTGATGTATCAACTAAAGAACAAATGGCTATTGTTTTATGGTTTGTTAATGAAAAAGGTCGAGTGGTTGAGCGATTTCTTACTCTTGTGCATGTTCTTGAAACAAGTTCTCTGTCACTCAAACAAGCAGTTGAAGAAGCATTCTGTAAGAATAAATTAAGCATATCAAGTTTGCGTGGACAGAGTTATGATGGAGCAAGTAATATGAGAGGGGAGTTTAATGGATTGAAAAGTCTTATATTACATGAAAATGCATCTGCATATTATATTTATTGTTTTGCACATCAACTTCAATTGGCATTAGTTGGTGTTGCTAAAAAAAATTTATTGCTTGATGTGTTTTTCAATATATTAGGCAGGTTGTCAACTTTTTTCTCCACTTCATGCAAGAGATCTGAGCTTATTCGAGAAGCAGAATTTATGTGAATTGTTGAAGCACTTGCATTGGGTGAACTTGAAACAGGACGAGGATTAAATCAAGAAATAAGTTCCAAACGACCTGGTGATACTCGGTGGGGTTCTCATTACGATGCTTTGGTTAATTTACTTAGTATGTATTCTTCTGTTATTCAAGTGTTAGATTTCATTGCAGAAGATACATATTCAGGAAAAAGTTCAGATGCAATTATTTTATATCATCAGTTGCAAGATTTTGAATTTGTGTTTTGCTTACATTTGATGTCTAAAGTTTTGGGAATAACTGATGATCTTTCACAAGCACTTCAGCGAAAAGATCAAGACATTGTGAATGCTATGAGTTTAGTCACTATATCAAAACAGTGCCTTCAAGGTCTGAGAGACAATGGATGGGACTCTCTCATAAACAAAGTGTTCATATTTTGTAAGAGATTTGATATTCTGATTCCTGATCTAGGGGACTCATATACACCTCAAGGACGACCAAGACGTAAGGTTGAAAGATCACCACATTGCATCATTATCGTATTGATGTGTTTTATGTTATTATTGATTTGCAACTTCAAGAGTTGAATGATCGTTTCACTGAAGCAAATACAGAGCTCCTCTTTTAATGGTATGCTTGAGTCCAAAGAATTCTTTTTCTGCTTTTGATAAAGATAAGTTGATTCGTCTTGCTGAGCTTTACCCTAAGGACTTTTCTAAAGTAAACATAATTAGACTGGAAAATCAATTGAATATATATATTGCAGACATGCGAAACAGTGGTCAGTTTTCAAATTTAAAATCTTTAGCAGAGCTAACAGAGATGATGGTAGCAACTCAAAAGCACATTGTATTTTCTCATGTCTATCTATTGATTAAGTTGGCATTAACTTTGCCAGTTGCAACAGCAAGTGTTGAAAGAGCATTTTCAGCTATGAACAATATCAAAAGTCGTCTACGTAATAGAATGGGAGATGAATGGATCAATGATGCTTTGGTTACTTACATAGAGAAGGAGACATTTGATACCATCAGTGATGATGCAATTATGAATTGCTTTCAAAATATGAAAAATAGAAAATGCCAATTGTAAAATTTTCATGAATTTAGTTGTTTGTATTTCTTAAGTGAACAATTTTTATTTTAGTTTAAAAGTACAATTTAAGGTTTTATCTTATTATGTTCATAAATTTAGTGGTTTGTGTTTGTAACAATTGTTATTTTAATTCAAAGGCTTATTTAAGTTTTATCTCTCCACGAATGACTGTTCCTCCAGCGAAATTTTTTTGGCTCCGCCACTGGTCCGAATAAATGGATCGTCCTTCAAGACCATAGCATTGTCTCCGAGACCCGAAGTCTGTCCACCCAAGGAAAAACTTCTGGCTCCGCCACTGCCATGACGTTCATATGATCTCTCAAGCCCATACGTTTACCAAGAAACCATTTAAGACATAACGAAAACTACAAAAACCAAATTTTATTTAGAACCCAATTCATTTCTCATGCAATAAGAATAAACCATGACCAGTTGACCACACCATTCAAGGAAACGGACAACACAGTGGCCATTGAACGAACATGTCCAGGGGAACCAAATACAACTAAATCATCACGCAAAGGAAGAACCCACCACAACAATTAGCCTCTAAAGAGCATCGTTCAAATATTGGCACCCAAAACATAAGAAAAACCCTTTGTTTTCTCAAGGGTCAGACAGGGAATTCGATTAAACAACCGCCTCAATCATGCACAACAGAAGAGAGACGATTGTAGTCCGTTGTTGGTATCATCAAGAATCAAAGAGAGTAAAACAAAAAAGGATGTACCATTCGGATGTAAGGGTTGTCGCCAAGGCAGGATTCACAGATGACAGGAAAGTCAGAGTTCTCTTTGTTGGCATTCATCAAAATAGAACGGGAATGTGAAAGCAGGAATACATATCGTAGACTACATAGATGAAATTTGCGCGCATGGGTGCTCGGCGTTTTCCTCAGCCTATCGATGCCCACGATGAGCTCAGGCCGTCATTTCGATGGTGTGCAGGACCCTGAACCCAATTGAGAAAAAGAGGACACCCCTTGGTTGTTCTTATCAAGCAACCAGGCCCCTTCTTATCGACTTCTGAGAGAAGCCTACCACAATCAGTGGTTACCCTGCACGGGCAATTACAATAATTGTCTTGTAACTCTCGTGAGTCATGCTATCCCATGATATACCCATGTCAAACCAAGTTACATAAGGTTAGATACAACCCATATTCCAACATTCTCTCACTTGACCCATTGACATGAAAAACTGCTTTATCAAGGTTTTACTATTATCTTGATTCAATTTTCATGTAGGTTCATATGCTATCATGTATCACAAGAATGAATCATACAAGTCATTGAGATGAACACCTCGTTATGAAATGTTATATTTTTATGTACTACAATATAATTCATTTTCAGTGTTTTAACATGTTAAAATTAACTTTATGAATAGGTTGGTCTCTGGCCCATTCTATTGGTCCTTTAATATTGTTATTTTATTATTCTCTCTATCCAAATGAGATGTTCTTTATGTAGAATCAATAATACATAAAGCTATAGAAAATCAATTTAGTTTCATAAATGTGATTATATATAACCATAATGTATTGTCATACATCAGAAAGAATCAAATAGATGCATTCCCTTTACATGTTGAGAATATAATTTCGGTGTTAACCCTTTAGTATGGGGATCTACAGTCATTTCCTTCATACCGATTGTATCAATCCATACTAAATGATTATCAGTCATTTCTTTAACAAAAAAGTATTTTGACTATATGTGTCGACACAAGGTTGAGCTCTTATTGTTATTCAAGGTCATGACAACTTTGTTATCACATAAGATCTTTAGTGGCCTCCTAATAGAATCTATTGTACCAAGATCCATAAAGAAGCTTTTAATCTATATGGCCTGATCTCATATAGATCAATAATTTCTACCCTAATGGCTTTCTATAATTCCTTCATTACCTTGCAGTGAGATATGACACCTCGAATACTCTTAGACATCCTTTTAAGTGTTCCCACTGTAACGCCTTAAGACTTTTAACCCTTTAAAAATGAGTAAATTTTAAATTTTTTTTGTTTTAAAATAAGCAATGAAAACAAATTTGAAGCTTTGGTTTAAAACCTCGGGCATGTTATATTTCACAAACCACAATATAAGAAAAGACATAATTAAATTTAAACAAGCATTATATACACAGTCTTTTACACAAGGTTCAGATAATTAAAATATTTAAGATTAAAATTTAAAATAAATCTTAAAATAATTCTAAAATCTTGGAAATCTAGATTCTTCGATGTCGCTCCTATCCAACATCTACTACTTTATAATATATTACATATTTGAATATGTATTCCCCATAAAATGGGGTCAGACTTATAACAGTATGGTAAGTAAATACCAATTATAAATAACTTTAAAATATCAAATCATAATCAAGAATCACGATTTAACTCTACTTATGCAATTCAAATTCAGATCATAAAAATAGGCACAAATATATTCAGTATCATGCTAGTAACCACTAATGCATTTAAAACAACTAACAATTCATGCATTTAATACAAATTATGATAATGTCCATTATTTTGTAAGTAATTATTTATTATTAAAATAATTATTGGTTCGATATTTATTAACTCTGCAGGTACACACAGGTCACTAATCATCGTACAATCGAGACCATCTAGGGGTTTATTATGCCAATGTATATTTTAATTACCCAAAATGGCTAGTGTACAGATCTCAAGGAGAACGGTTTGCAACAGGAAGAATTTCTCCAAGAGCCACAGAAAATGTTGCTACGGATGCATCCTGAAACTTCTACAGAAGGTTGGGCAGTCACTTACTCTGGTCTCCAAAACCTACGAGTGATGAAAGACCCATGAGAATCTATAGCTCCCAAAAATAATTTCACATGTCACTCGAGGATTGTACTACCTACTCTCTCCAAGGTAAGCCATAGTTATATTATGCCAGGTTTTTCCATTAGGGTTTTCAACTCATTCAAAGTTACTTTGTATATACAGACACTTTGCCATAAAGGCAAAAAGTCACTTTAAGTCAATGTATAAGCATGATTCATTTAACCACTTGTATATAAGACAATTTTAGTACAATGATAATTTTTAATAATGATCACATGCTACACATTCATCAACATACTTTATGGCAATAAATGTTATACAAACCTTTATTATAACCTAACTTAAATTATTCATTTTATAAACAACAGTTTCAAGCATTTTAATTCAAAACCTGTAGAGTTTTATTAAACTTTAATCTCATTATTGAACAAAAAAATTTATAGCAAGCATTTAAGGCATACTAATCTGAATTGATGCATACAAACAAGATTGTATGTAAATATGGTTTAAAATACACGAGCATGGATCAAGGTATGCATATTAATCTAAATTAATGCATGCAAACATAATTCATAACTAAAATTTTAATATAAGTCTCCATAATATATTTAACATTTTAAATTATAAGATTTTGGTTTAATAACTTACTTTGATTTTTAAAAACTTTATGGTAAAATACAATAGATCACTGGTATCTCGATTTATTTTGGTAAAAATTCAATTATATTAGATTATATTTTTCTAATAACTTTTGGGTAGTATCTACCCTAAAAACTAAAAAAAATAAACTTTTTAAGAAATTACTAAAAATATAAAAATTATTTAAAAATGATCTTAAAAAATTTCATAGAGTTTTTTTATAATAACTCAAATATTAGAAAAAGGGTTTAAACTCGAATTCAAGTTGTATAAATTTTGACATGATTTTGAGTCACAAATATTTTTATAGAGGTTTTTCAAAAAATTTGATTTAAATATCTAAAAAGAATTTTGAGTTTTTTGATAGAATCCCCTTTATAAAAATTGATTTTTTAAAAAATATCTATAAAATTTTTGATATAATTTTTACTAAATAAATTTGAATTTTCTAAAATGTCTAAATTTTTTTTGCCAGATTTCTAATTAAAATAGTTTAAAAATTCAGAAATTATTTTTAAAAAAAATTACCAGAACTACAACTATACTAATTCTATTTTCCAAAATTCTTTTAAAAAAATTTGCCAGAGCTTCTGCTATAGTACTATTCAAAAATACTTAGAATTTTTTTTTGCCTGAACTTCTACTATAATAACTTTATTTTTCAAAAACCTTTATAAAATTTTTGCCAAAACTACTACTATAGGAGTTCTAAATACTTTAAAATATTTACAAAAATTTTAACAGAACCTCTCCTACGTAGAGGCAAAACTGTATTAACTTTTGGCAAAATTACTGTAATTTAAATCTAGAGAGAAGACCTAGAGGTTCGGAGGGAGAATAGGAGGTCCTACAAACCTGAATTGGACTCTAGAGGAAAGATAATAGTACTAACCTAGTTTAGAAAACTTTGAGCAGCGCTTACAGAACCCTAATTCAAAATTTTTGCTAATTTAAGCAGATCTTCTACTGATAGCGATTCAGAGGCCGATTCTAGCCCGTCAGAGCTCCTATGAGAGAATTGAGATCACTTGTGAATTGAAAAAAAAAAACTAAAAGGGGTTTATCATAATTTTTTTTGGATTCAACGGAGGTTCAGGTTGGAATTTTAGAAAGAGAAGGCTTGGGTTTGGAGAGAGAAATAGGAGAAAGAGAGCTAGCGAGAGAAGGGCTAGATTCAGAATATGGGAGAGAGAGAGAGGTGAGGGGTGTTTATAGGGGAGAGAAGAGGTGCCCTCCCTTGTGGGCCCCACCTCAGGGCCATATGTCAAACTTTCTAACAAAAGGGTGTTGACTCACCCCTTTCTCTGACACTTGTTAGAAAAGGAGTGAGATTGGTGTCACCTCCTCTCTGTGGAGTGACACCTAGCTCCCATGGTTTTGGGCTAGTGGTTTTCCCAAAACCATGGGTTTTCTATTAAAATAATATAAAATATTTATATTATATTTTAATTCTTACTTTTTATACCTAGTTTTACCCTTTGGCAGTTTAGAAAATTACCTGACCTGCCATTGAGGGTGGAAAGTTACCATTTTACCCTTGATAAATTTATGTATTCTCTAAAAATATCCTTAATGGAAAAATTGCCCTTTTACCCCTATATAGTTGGAGAATTTACCAAACAATGCCATTGATTATCATTTTGCCCTTAACATTTTAATTAACTATGAAAATGTCCCTGAATTTCAGATTTTAAATAATTCTCCATTTTGATCCGTCTAGAGTTCATATATAAATTCAAATCATTGTTTAGATGCACTAATTACTCAAAAATCAAGGTTTTCGGCTTCAACTCATATCCAGGCTAATTCATAATCAAAACTCGAAACTTTTTCAGAATTTATTAAACAATGATATTTTCAGGTATTACATTCTATCCCCCTTAAAGAAAATTTCATTCTCAAAATTTAATTATATACTCAATCCAAGAGATAGGGGTATTCTTTTTATATCTTGTATTATAATCCTTAAAAAATTATCGCTATCTTTTTTGTCTCAATTTCAATTCATTTTGAGAAAATATAAATTTGAAATTCTTATTATCAAAGGAGACCTCGAATTCTCACCATGGAGCCAAAAATTTCCAGAACAATAATCAAGCTTTCACTATGCCACTCTGATTTTGCTAACTCCAAGATAGTCTCAATTTGAATTTAGATCATAAAGGTGAGTAAGATTCATTTTAATTCAAGAGAAAATAAATTTATAAGGGTTCATTTTATGAGATGATGTAAATCAATTTTCACAGCCTTACAACATGCATCACTGCCTTGTATTCTCATGGTCAAGGTAACTCAAGTTAACATTTCATGTATCGTACCATCACAGTACTAGTATCTTGGCCAAGACATAACTACCGCCACAAAACTCATGGCATATGACCATCACATATTGTACCCTCTCAGTATTGTCTCTCACGACCAAACTCTAATACTCCTAAAGTATGAGCCACAATCGCATCATGTCCACGTACTCACAAGTACGGGCAACTAAATATCATACTGGTACATAGGTCTGGGCCAAAATACGATACACATGATGATAGTTAACACAAAGGTCAACTCAAAAATACTTGATCGGTACCACCGATCATATATGTTCATCCATTTTAATAATTCATCATGTATCATCACAATTAATTCTATCTTGTTCTGACATATCTCAAATCAATTGCATTGATTCATTTATTTATTATAATCTTTAACTTAAGACTGGCTAGGTATGTTGCATCCACTTGCTATTGTCTATTGGTTTTGTTGTGGTAACATTGACATAGATCATTCACCTTACAATTCAAATTTAACAAGACATTTTACATTGAGTTCAAAATTTTAGTATAGTCTGCAATCCCCTCGGGCCACTATTACTACTACTGAGATCTTTTAGCATTCTGTTTTTGCAAGTCTGCCATCTTTTTGAGATAACACTTAGCATAGTGGCCCATTTTACCACAATATAAACATCCTCTAGTGTTGTGAGGGCATGGCTGACCATTGTGAAAATGGTTGCATCTTGGACATCTTGTATTTGGTTGTTGGGGGGATGCTTCTTCTGGTATCTTCTGCTTCTTGGCCTATAGGTCAAGCCTCCCTTCTTTAAACTTCCTTTTTGGCTAGCTCCTTTGGCCTCCAGACTGTGGTACCTTTATTTGATTGATATTTTATAATTCTTCCCAATCGTCTTGAAGTAAGGTGGCTACTTTAATGGTTTTATCTAATGTCTCTGGTCTACTGATAATTAGTTCAGTCTGCAGTATTGGTCTTAATTCTCTGGCAAATTTTATTGCCCTTTTGTCTTCTGTATTGCAAACATGAGGGCACTATTTTTCAGATTTCTAAATTTGGTAATATATTTTGGTAGGGTAAATTTTTCCTATTACAATTCGAGGAATTATCTCATCCTACGACTCCTCTCATGCTTGAAAAAATAGGCAGCATAGAAGACTTCAACAAATTGCTCCCAAGTGACAGGTCTATTGTCAAATTTAATTTTCAAGGCTATGTATCGATTATAGGTTGCTCAACCGAGCCACAATAAAGAAATGAGTATTTGTTACCTATATTGAAGATCTGTTTGATCAATTACAAAGTCTTAAGGTATTCTCGAAGATTGGTCTCAAGTCTGGATATCACCAACTTAGAATCAAGGAAGATGATATTTCAAAAATAGCCTTTCAGACTAGATACAGTATGGAGCAACATAGGAAGCATTGAAGATTGTATTGGACACTCTATAGAAGCAACAATTATACGTCAAATTCTTTAAATACGAATTTTGGCTCAAGAAAGTAAAATTTTTGGGACACGAAATATCAAAGGATTTAATATTTGTAGATCCCACTAAGGTAATTACTCTATTCTGAACTGAAGTTAGAGTTTCAATGATAAAATCTAGTTTTTTGATTTAGAACTTTGTCACTATGTTTCATTTCACTTCTCATTCATTTCTCATATTATTATTTTTTCTACTTAGGCCTACATTTTGTTCGGGGCGGGCAAAGCCCCCTACTTAGTCGAGCAGCCCCTACCCTACGGAAGATGAAAAAGGGAACCTTGTTTCTCGCCTCTCCCTTCCTATAAATTTCAACCATGATTTTTACCCTGCTTTCAGTGTTTCATCTTCATTTTTAGAAATTTTGGTTGCTATAAATCACACAAAGTAAATAGGGTAAGCAGGAAAGTGTGGGAGGTGTTTTTAGTTTAGTCTATGAGATCTCAGAGTTTCTAAACAATCAATCCTTTTGTTGACGTAGGTGTGTGCAACTTATAAAATGGAGTAAAGTTTGTGCGCGATAACGATCACAAAAGGTTAGTGTTTGCTGAAGCCTTTTCCGTCATGACTTGTGCATTCAAAAGCAATCATAATTTGGATTGTACTTGTGACTTTCTCATAGCTAACTGGGTCCTTCAATTGTGTTACTAGTAACCAAAAAGCATCCTGTATCATTACTGCGGAAAAAGAATCGAGGTTCTAGTTAACTTGGATTTTGTTTCTCCTTTTTTAGGAGTTTGAATTTGGATCATTAATGTTATAGGTGCATTGTGTTCCCTATTAACAGACTATTTGACAGGAATCATGAATTCATGATAATGCTGAAAAAAAAAAACTGAACTAGAAGGTACTGAGGTGGCATTACTTTGAACGGGAAGATCAGGTATGAGGCACTTGCGAGTCAGGTAGGAAACTGTTGCAAAGATCTGGCAGGTCACCTGATGACATTTCAAGTGTGGTGCTTGTTGAGAAAGATAGGTGAGGGCTCTTCTCACAGAAGCTTTTTCATTACCTTGTTTTGATTCCCCACCTCTATGGTCTCACCAGTTTCCACTGTAACTCACCAGGTCAAACATTAAATCAGAAGCAGTGGTCAAGATCATGGAATATTTAGACATGCCTTTCCCTCAACTGGCCCTTTTTATTCAGGTCGCACCTTTGTAAGCTTCTGATCATTTTGGATCAATTAAGTAGATGAGTTATTTGCCAAGTTGTATGCAACTCAGCTCTTTAGACTCTAAACGGATTCTGGTCATTAGCTCATACATTATTTATGCACCTGTTTTCTTATTGTATCTCTTCCAGGTTCATGAGGGTCGCTGTATACTACACAGTTGCAAACAACCGATATGCGATCTTCGGCCAGTCTGATGCCTGTGAAATCTAAGGGCACTTTTCATGGCCACGTCAACTGTATTCAATCACAAATTGATAGATATGCTGCTGGTTCAAAGTTTAGCAATTATCAGCTGGAGATTGCAAGTCCTTATCAAATAATTGCAACAGCCACTATTTGTTATGCAACCATGTAACAGAACTGTATTATATACTCATTCAACAAGCAGCAATATAGAAGCTATTATTCATTTACTGATCTTTTCTTATATTATGTGTATAATTCTTATTATCATAAATCAATGATAAATCACAATCAATCTCTTTGTAGTTCAATGTGATTTCTAAGGAATGCAAAAAATAAAAGACTCTCACTTGATACTGGAGAGATCCAGATTTGACATCTTTTTTCCTGTAAGCCAGCTGAGCTACTTATACAACAAAAGATCAAGTTAGTGCCTGCCGGTCCCAATGTTTATACAAAGCATTATGGGAAATATTGAAGTAGTGCTTTCAAATAGCATTGTTGCTATCTTTTCTGCAGCTTTCAGCAACTATGCTGACCGAATTATTTGGTCCAAGTCGTTATAAATGAGGTGGTATATGAAATGGGACTGTTAGCTTCCCTCCATCATCATGGCCCTCGCCAAGATTTCAAGCATGTCACAAATTTCTATAGAACAAGGGTGTGATGAATTTCCAGCCAGAAATTCTTCAACCTTTCCATTCACTTCAATGAAGCTGCAGCCAGGTATCTTTAGCCATCCCTTATCATCAATTGATTTCCTAACACTACTAGCATCTGCCAGCCAACCAGCTGCCTTGTACATATTATGCAGCAGTACATGAGATCCACAGTCACTCATTCCCAACTGAGACATCTGTTTCCAAACACGGCCTCCAATCTCAACCTTTCCATGTATCCTACAAGCACCCAGTAAAGCTCCCCAAATATTGATATCAGGTTGAGCTGAAGCAGCTGCAAACTTCTCTGCTTCATCGAGATGGCCAGCTCTACCGAGAAGGTCAACCATACACGCATAATGTTCAGGCTTTGGATCAATGTGGTAAAGACATACCATAAGATCAAAGCAACGACAACCTTCTTCAACTAGGCCTGCATGAGCACATGAACTAAGAATCGCGATGAACGTAACATCATTGGGTTGGATCCCTGCTTCCTGCATATTGGAGAAGAACTCGAGCGACTTCCGGGCATTCCCATTCGTCGCAAGCGCTGTGATCATACAATTCCATGACTTCACATCCTTCTCTAACATCCCCTCAAACACCAACAGTGCTTGCTGGATGCATCCGCACTTGGAATACATGTCAATCAATGCGGTTTCGATGAAAACATTAGGTCCCATGCCTACCCTTGCAATGTAGGCATGAATCCAACGGCCTTGAGCCAGCGCACCCAGATGAGCACACGCCGAAAGCACGCTCACAACAATAGATTCGTTCGGCTCCGCACCAACAAACTGCATCTCCTGAAAAAGCTCCAGCGCTTCCGCGAACATGCCCGCCCTGACATAACCCGCAACCATTGCGCTCCACGACACCGCACTTCTCTCAGGCATTTCGTCGAACAATTGGCGCGCCACAACAACCTCACCGTTTCTAGCGTACCCATCGACCATCGTCGTCCAGAGCACAACATCCCTCTCAGAACCACCATCAAACAGCTTGCGGGAGGCGACCATATCAAGACTTGCCGAGTACATCTGCACGAGTGCGCTCCGAACGAAGACATCAGAGCAATCGACGGCACCGGAGACGACGACGTGCGCGTGAACCTGGCGCCCGAGCTTTCCGGCGGGATCGGATCGAACGCAGGCCTTGATGAGCGGTGGGAAGGTGAAATTGTTGCCCTGGAAGCCCTGTTTCAGCATGTCCATGTAGAAGGAGACGGCGTGAAGCGGGACGTCGGATTGAGACTGAGTTCTGATGATGGTGTTCCACATGAATACGTTGCGCCTCCGGGCGTGCCGGAATATAGAAGAGGCGTAGCGGAGGGAGGCGGAAACAGCGAGGAGGAGGCGGCTGAGAGGGAGATTGTGGGAGTCTAGTCCGGATTTGATGAGGTGGGCGTGGATCTGCTTGAGGTTTCGGAGCCTCCCGATTGATTTGTCGAGCAGAGACACGATTTGGTGGTGGTGCAGAGGCATTGTCCCACCGAGAAGACGGTGGGCTTGCCCATGATTTTGTGTGAGCTTGAGTTTGAGCAGAGCGGTCTCTTCTAGTTCTACAGTACTACTACCCACCAAAGAGCCGCATCTTCTTGTTCATGGTAATGATAACGGGAAAATAACGGCTTGTGTGAAAATCCATTTTTTTCACTCGGGTTTATCGACTAAATGTCAAAAATTAAATAAAATGAACAATTAAGGTCCCGTTTGGATCTGTTTCTATTTATTGCTTACAAACATATAAATTAAAACGTATTATAATGAAGATACTTGCTTTTATTTTTAATTAAGTTAATATTTGGATCATCAATTATTTAAACTTTTAGTAAACCAGCACGGGGATGATGGTGGATGGTATGGTAGTAATGATGGTGGATGGTAGTGGTTAAACAACCTGAAAACTTATAAGAATGATGATTTCAGCATATAAGTAGATGTTCTTAGTGATCACATTTATTGTACACTCTGCTAGAGAGAAGAAGACCAAACCACCTTTTACTATTTTGTGGTTGGTCTACACTTTAGGGGTAGTACTTTGCTTTGGATTAACTAGGTTGCTTTTCCGCCTATTAGCTACTACAAGAAATTCAGGCGTTACTGGCGCAATCTTTGCGCCAGTAAAAGTCTTTACTGCTGCAATCGCAGCGCCAATAAAAGTGCTGGTGGTAAAGGTTTCGCTGTCACATTTTGCATTCGTTTCACTGGCATGGGTAGTGCGTCAGTGAAAATATTTTCACTACTAACAAAATGGTTTACTGGTGCACTTTCTGCGCCAGCGATATCTTAAAACTGGCACACTTTCTGCGCCCGTGAAAATCTTTTCACCAGCGCAGTTTGTGCGCCTGCAAAACCTTTTGAAAGTCCATTTTTTACTGGCTTATTTATTGCGCTAGTAAAAAATGTTTTTTTTTTCAAAAGCATTGAGGGTCAAATGACCACATTAAAATAAGTGTTAATTGCTCCAATATATTAACAAGCAGTGCAAATGGGTCAACGAAAATTGCATAATATTGACAAACCAGAGAAAAGGCCAACCAATCAATGCATATAATAGCCAATTAATATTCTAAAGCACCAGCAAGTACCTTGCAGCTCGTCCTGAGGATGTAGAGCAAATAATAACAGAAGCCTTCACCTTGATAGCTGCACGTACCTGGGTGGGAGTTTGGAAATATTATGAACTCATAAGACATTCTTACACCCAGATCAGAGTTCACATGCTCAACAAGAGGGTTGCTAGACAAAGAAAACAGGGGATAGAGGAAAGAGTAAAAGCCAGAATAATGAACATACTGCCGAAAAAGAAATGGACTCTAAGTGTATCATTGGTTCAACATATTTTACAGTCTTCTTGAAATAAAGGTCTTGATTGAAAACCTTCTTTGCCTGCAGGTAGAGCAATATTGGTAATAAGATGTAAATTGTTAAAACAATAATTGCTAGGATATATAGCTAAATTATAGACGGCTTTGAAAACTATATATGATGACCATATAACGACAGATTCGCCTTACTTCCCAATTAACTTTCAAAATGAAAGTTGGAAACAGGATGTCCACAGACATTCAAAGATGGAATTATTTGAATGGCTTTGAGTAGAGGAGAGATAAACTGGAAAATGCATGTATGCAAAAACCCTTTAAACTAGTTACACGCATGACAGCATAACCATTTCCCTTTTCAATTCCTTTTTCAGTTCGTCTATATGTTTTTGCTAAGAAACAGCAGCACTAAAGTTGACCTTATCTCCAGAAGATGTCTAATGTCAAAGTTGTGCTGGCAACACAGTTCATTGTTTTATGCACAAGGCAACAATCTTCCTTAGGTATGGTTTCTTTTTTCCACTCTTCAGTGTCAACAGTATTACGAGAATACCATGTGATTCAACTTAATCCTAGGCTAAAAGAGCACAAAGGCTCTAACATAGCAACTTTTCAATGACAGGAACATTACCTCTGCACAAATTTTACCAACTATAGAAATAGTCTCAACAGGGTACAATCCTCGAAGAGTTTCTGCACCCAACAGAATTGCATCGGCACCTGCACATAAAGTGACTATTTCCAAAAAATTCTGTTGCACTTATCAGTTGCGGATAACTTTAACAATAAAGATTTAGAGATAGATAAACAATGTTAAAACATTGATAAAAGATTCAAAGATTTTCATTAAATCAATTCGACCTAAAGAGTGTTTTTCTACAAATAAGCAATAACAGATACATCTACATGTTCAGATTAAGCAAGAAAACACTTGTAACTATGATTTCTTTTTTTTTTGGCAAAGTCTCAATGAAAGCATTGGTGGATTACTCTCTCTCTCTCTCTCTCTCTCTCTATATATATCTATATATATATATATATATATATATATATATATATATATATATATCAGTGGATAGGGTAACAACTCACGGAAAATGTAAACTGACATACCATTAAACTATAAGTTTATGGTTGCCTGATACAGAGCAGTTTTTGCATCTGGCCTGTTAGTTTCAAGTACTCCAGCAACTTTGTCAATCTTGCAGTGAAGCTTTCCTACTGATCCTTTTAACCTCCTCCTCTTCCTCATCTTCCACCTAGAAAGAAGCATTGTAATTTAGTTAAAGAATAAGTATCTCTGCTTCAAGATGGAAAGAGCAATTTTCACTGCTTCTAGAAGAAATATATTCTGCAAACCAACAAATTGAAAGGCCAAGTTATTGGTGCAAGTGGCTAAATCCTTCTCAACTATACATAATTACATGACTGTATATACTAAGAGTGGTGGTAGGGTGACCCTTAATACAACCTACGGTTCAAGCCCAAATTTTCATGCCATCACTTGTACACAAGCTATTTGGTAATTGATACAATGATGAAGAACTTGTAGAAAAAAACAGCTTACCTTAATCCTGACATTTGGGCTGTGGCTCGTGATACAAGAAACACTAGTGCAGGTCTCCTTCTCTTTCGACCAGCACCAAAAATCTGTTCTGCTGTTGACATCAATACGGGGTTCTCGGCACCAACTATTTACAGTCAAGAATACAAGGCATAACTAAATGCAACTTTGGTACAAAAGTTGATTCTTGCTAATTACTGAAGTTCATTTTGCACAGTCCTCATATTAGTGTAAGAGAAACCTTGGTACCTGCAACTATTCAAAAGAGGCACCCTCTGAATGAGCATACAATAATTCAGCTTGAAGTTGCTCAAGTTGAGATCTCATTATTTGCATTTCAGCGACCATTGGATTGCGATTTACCTACAGTCAAGAACACAAGGCATAACTAAATGCAACTCTCATGAAAGAAAAAGGAAAGTAACTAATGCAACTATGAGAATTAACTTACAATTTATTTTGAATGTTGCGTGCACGGTTTGCATACTATAAGGTATTCAAAGTTTCCTCTGCATTTGTTTCAGCAGGGCTAACACTGGCTATAATCAAAACATATATCAGTAGATGATGATGATGGAATATCAATAATTTCTTAAAAAAGAACAAATAGGCATTTATACGTGGGAAATTTCCATGTGGGGAAACAAAAACAGAAAGAAAAACCGCATCTTTTTCGCTACGCATTAAAGAGGAAGTACGAAGTCAAACACCAAGAAAGAAATCATGTCTTAACAGTTATGTGATATGGGTTGCCTCCTGTTTCCTCAAAAAGAACCAATAAGGTCTTTTGTTGCCTTCAAAATTGCTCTGGGGACGTGATATCTGAAAGATACAAATGTTTAGTACAATTATCTCAGTAAACAAACATGAGAGAGAGAGAGCATGTATGGTTTCATGCAAGTGAAAGAGAATGATGGGTTGTGGAGCCAAATGAAGCCACCATATTACGTTACATGTGCGTGTATGTTCTTGGGATGGCAATGATACTTGCATGGACTGAGAAGGCTGGCCAAGAGGAGTGAGGTAGGATACCCAGTAACGACCAATGCTTTGACCGTTGATCCAAACCTGACCTTTTCCCATGCTCGAGAGATCCAAAGCAACAGGGTCCTTTCCACCATGTGCATCAAAGAATTTCTGAAGAATTATTACAATTATTAGCAAGTGACGTCATTTTGTTGAATAGCGCTTTGTATGCTTAAAGTTAGGGATGTTTGAAACTCCATAGTGAATGAAGAAGCTGACTAGCATTGGTACCTTGTACCATGTGATTGGCTCATTAACGGAACCCTTAGCAACAGACCATTTAACTTTTTCTGATCCCTTAAGGTTATGTAGCTTAAGTTTTTCACCTCTCATTCCAACCTGCAAACATAGCTTCTTTAGCTTTTTGTTCACTGAAGAGAAATACAAGTTCTGCAATTTTATTTTCTTCAAACAGAAAAAAAAAGAGGACCATGGTTTTTAACTTCTTAATAATCACTTCATAGCCCCAAGTAATCTGGGAAAGATCCTGGGCTCTATTGTTCAAGCCTTGGATTGTTACACTATTTAGACCAGCAACTCTGTGCTCCAAGTATGCACCATTGTCCTTCACATCTGCAGAAAATATATTAACACATAAGAAATGATAAAACTTCGGTCCTTCACTAAATTTGGCTACTATTACGAGGAAAGGTACTTGCAGAGTTGCAATAATCTAATAAAATGAGCTTGTGTCATGTACTGTTTGACATGTTTGGAGAAACTTATACTGAGATTGCAAGTCCAAGCCCACCAAGTCTATATTGAGGCTTGAACTCTATTTTGGTTGCAAAACAGGTTAGAGTTTAGCCTCCAGCTGATCCTAAAATTTGTACTAGTACATAGACCGACTTTTCTGCAGTTTGTGGCCTAGTTGGTTATGTTGGTGTTACCTCAAGTTTGTCACCTAGAGAAAGAGTGGAAGGAGTTCCCCATAGTAGAGCCTTCTTGCAGAGTCACAGAGCAGAATGAAGGACCTTTAGGTGGCCCCACTTTGTCTCCTTCGTCAAACCTACATGAACATGGATGGAAAGAGAATTGATAAACATTACATGAAACATTTTAAAACAATAGTTGGCTAGGAATATATATGCTCTATGCAGGATATTTTATGGAAAACAAGCAAAAGATTCAAGAGAAATCTTTAGTTCTTTCACTTGATTCTTGGAAAAATATAGAGATCCAGAATAAGCTGGAATATGGTTCTTGTTTGAGAGAGAGAGAGAGAGAGCTAACCATATTCATCTAGGGGTGCCACCATAATACTGCAAATTGGTTGAAAGAAATTTAATAGCCCACTGATTCAGATCAAGCTTTCATAAAACACACAGAATGGGGCAGATCTGCATTTCGCAAAGCATGACACATTTGTTGGCTAACTGAAACCCGATCTTTTGAAGATGATCTTGTGTGTTGATGTGACCCACAAGCAGAATTGAAGCAAAGAATCTTGCAAGGGTGAAGGACCTCGACTCCATAGACATGACTTTGGAAGTCACTCGACCAATGTTGTCAGTGTCGGAATCAGACCTGTATCGTTTGGCCAACGATTCCGGTGAATCGGCCGATATCGATTCTCAAGTGAATCATTCTAAATCGACCAAAAAACAATTAAAAAATATTATGTGCCAATCAAAACATGACACATGTTAAAGCCATTAAAATAATATTAAAAATTTGTTTTTTAGTTATTTTTTGCATTTATTAAAAAATAACTTATTCATATCAATTTTGTAGCAATACCACAAGTATCGACCGATACTGACAACACTGCACTAGACCCCATTGTTGGAGCTTGGAGCCTGTTTTCTACATGGATAAATCTACAATTTTCATGGATCCAACTTCACGATAAGTTGGTCAAAGGTTACAGGAGAGTGGCCTCTCTGCCCGTAAGGTGGGGGTTCAGGGGCACTAGATCCCAAGATGATTTTTTTGAAAGGTAGTTTTGTAATTTTATCTTAGACTCTTTGTTGTATCCGGCAATACTAATATACTTCATGTAAATTCGTTGACTCTTTCTATTTAAGAAGGTATCTCTTGAGTATAGTGTATCCCAATCAATATAGAAGCATCAGAAATCCTTGTTTTCGTGTGTGGTTGTTTTCTACTTTTTATTTTTTTTCGTGCTTGTTTCTTTGATACATCGTTAGGTTGAAGGATCGTTCCCTAACACTCATCTTCCACATGCTTTGTAACAGGAAGGCCATATCTTCAATGAAACCAATTTCAGGCGCCTTTCTAGATATGAGTCAAGGCATTTTGCCTATAATGTTGAACAGTAAGAGGACAGTCTTGACGTAGGCCCCTCATCATTTTTGAAATGTTCACTCCTATTTCCATTGATTAATACAACAATTTGTGCATTGGAAGTGAGGTCGACGATCCAGCTTCTAAATTTTCCACCGAAGCCCATTTTGGTTAAACAATCATCCAAAAATGAATAATGATATGGGTGAATATTTCAAAATGCTGGCTTTTATACAACAATAGACAGAATCGAACGCCTAACTGATATCCAATTTGAGAATGAATGCAAGTTGGCCACTTCTAGAAAGAGAGAAGAAATCCCGTTGTCAAGGAAAATCATGCATTTTGCGGCCTTGGAGGAAAGCACACTGAAATTTAGATATCAAAGAACAAAGAGCCACAATGCGTAGCATAGGCCCCGGGGGCAGGGGTCCTAGCCTCGGAGTTTTATGCTGGCAGCACCACGACCGTAGGTATGGCAGGCTGTGCCAGCGCGACCAGGTCTTCGTGCCGGGTGCGGTTTCTTCAGGTTATAAATCCAAAAATAAAGAAGGAGCCTTACTCAACCTGTTAGCAAGAATTTTTGCAACCAGCTTATATGGGTTTGAACCTGGAGACGTCTCCAGCAGCTGCATCTTTCAGAATGAGAATAAAAACGGATCTATTGAGTTCCTTAAGGAGAGATCCGTTAGAATTGAGCTCAAAAGCAATCTCACATAAGTCATCTGTGCAAGTATCCCAAAAAATTGTGTTGGAATTCTGTCCGGACCTGGACCTTTTTCCGAAGCCAATTACCATAGTGCCCCTTTAATAATCTCATCCTCCGAGAAAGGTTCTTCAATATGCATAGATGCTTCTTGGCTTAATTTGTTCAAAGGGAGATTACTTAGATTGCTGTTACAAAAACAAGGTAGTACCAAGAAGTCGCCCCATTGATATCTTCACCATAGGCCAATCTTTTTTGGACGAAGAAAGCTGGGGTTAGGCAGACCCCCACCAGTTATACAACTCATACCATTGGCTTTTGAACTTGCAAAGTCCCAACACAAGATGCCGTGCGCTAACTGCTCCTACCAAACAAGCAGAGCCCCCATTGGTCCATATAGGCCAATCTTTTTTTTTTTGAAAAGCAAGCTGGGTTAGGCAGACCCCTACCAGTTTTACAACGATACCATTGGGATTTGAACTTGCAACGTCCCAACACAAGGTGGCGTGCACTAGCTGCTCCCACCATTTTAACGCAGCACCCGTTGGTTCCATAGGCCAATCTTAAATCTTAATATACGGAATCTTGCTAACACGCTGTCCATGAAAGGCCTTCATATGGAAATACTTTGTGTTCTATTCACCCCAGCGCAGCCATTGCACACAAAAACGTCGAGTCCATTTAATTTCCTCTCTAATTCTCCATTCAAAGATGTTTTCAAACTTTTGAAGATTTAGCCTTATCGTGAGTTGAAGTAAACGAGTCATTATCACACTGTATTCGCAGCTTAGAAAGTTGAGCTTCTGAGTCAGTAATCTTACGAAATTTGTTATCACCATTGTAGCCACGCATATGAATTCTCAGCAACTTTATTTTAGAAACCACCCTGTAAGCTGCCCATCGACCATGCACTTGATGGTTCCACCAAATCGGGATCATCCCATTGAACCCAGGGATACGGAGCCACCAATTTTCCAGCCGGAAGCATCTCTTAAATCTGGAGTTACACCCGAAATCCAAGATAACAATCCCATAATCAAAGACAACACGAGGGTATACCCAGCCATGAAGATCCTATCATCCCTCTCATTTCCTCTCTGAGTTCCAGCACTGACTCCCAAAACAGAGCCTAAACGTTCTCTACTTGGCCTGATTTTTCTTAATGTCTAGTTCAGGCCTTCTGTCATGCTCAGACTCTAAATCTTGAACCCACAAAACCAACCAAAAAGAAGCGTTCATCATTTGATGCTGCCATTTAACTAAAAACAGAAGAGTGAAGGATATGTTGCAGGAAACACAAAGCATGCAACTAGCCTGACTTATCCTTTTAAACTCGTCACGTTGGTCAAGATATGCCAATTTCATTTTTCAAAAGCCATGAATCAATCATGCTTGAACGTTTAGTAACCTAGAATCTCCATTCATTAATAACTCTCAGCATGTGTTGCAACATCACATTACCCAACTTGAATTCTTGACTACACAAGCTGGTCATCCCAAGTTTCTTACAAAAAAGTCATTAGTTGTCTATTAACAATGAATTCTTGACCAACTGGGGGCTCCGCTTGTCTGGCAGTAGCCATTGCAACTTCAAATCCCAATGGTATGGTTGTATAACTGGTAGGGGTCTGCCTAACCCCAGCTCTCTGTCGAAACAAAATGAATCACCTGAAGAGAAGAAACAAGTTGTCTATGAAAAATGAATCACCATGACCACCTGTTTTCTGAAGGGCTGTGCATGTGCAAGTGTTGGGGAGGGGGACTTGGGTTGCATAACATAAACATTCAGGGAAAGCACGTGGATGGCGCATGTATATGTATTGTGCAAAACAAGATTTACATCCAGTCATACCAATTTAACTAGCAGCAAATTCTAGCTTTTACTCCCTCGCAAGCCCTTTTTTTTTCTTTTCTGGGTCTGCCTTTCATGCTTCTTTTATAATGATGAAATAAGAGAATTACTGTTATTGCTGCTCTTCTAAGAATACATGACAACGAACAAAGCCTTTCAAAGTGTGTAGCCTACCAACAGTGGCAACAGCGGCAGCGGCAGCAGCAACACCAGAGCATGACTCCAAACAAAAGAATGATCCCACTTACCAAAACTCTTCTAAGACAAATCTACATAAGCACAGCAGAAAAACAGCATTGCAGAGTACAAAAACAAAGAAGATTACAAAAAGTAATCAGGAGTCTTGCGTGACGTGTCAGGTTCAATCTGCCGTGGAGCTGGGTCAAACTGAAGAAACCTCTGCTCCATTGACTCCCCAATCTCCAATATTGCAGCCATGTTACCACAGCGGTAACAGTAGTTGGGAGCACTGAAAACAGTCACCACATTCTTATCCTACAAAACAAGGACCCAGAAATTGTACAGCAATTCTACATAAGCACAAAGAAAAAAGCAGATCTGTCTATTGAGTGGGATGTTGCATACCTGGCACCAATTAAAACCTTCCATCACAAGCTGGTGAGCTCTTGAAATAAGAGCGAGGCCATTTGTATGATTGAACTGTGCTGCGATGTCCTGTCCAAATGTGTAGCCTGCACCACGAGGGGAGATTCCCCAGCCACAGCGATCATCTGGATCAGACCACAGAAGATCGCACATGGGTCCTTCATGTGGGACCTGTTTTACCCACCAAAAATACATTAATCGCAACCAAAACCACAGAAGAGAAGGAAGTGAAGGTGGCCCCAAAAAATACCACCACCACCAATTGTAGAAGCACCTCTCTCTCTCTCTCTCTCTCTCTCTCTCTCTCTCTATATATATATATATATATATATATATATATATATATATATTGTTGCATTTATTTGGCAAGGAAGGGTTCATTTGAACCATGCTCCCGTCATTAGAAAGGCACAAGGTGAAACCATCCAACCAGCACATTTAACCAACTTTAACATCAAAATAAGAATGCTACTTATTTGTACCAATATATAAATATGTATGCACCTAAACTTTTTTTTGAAAGAATAGCCTCCGAAGGGACCCGATACAAAAGCATTACAATTGGAGGTGAAAGTGATGAGATATCACTATCCAATGAATCTTTTGAAATCCTGAGGACCCGATACCCTCACCACCAAACAAACAAATCTGAAAATGCCCTCTAATGGATCCCACCTCTTCGTCAGGCCACCGAAGACGGAATTCTTTCTGTCAACAACAACTACGCCTTCATCCCAAAACAATTGGGGTCGGCGATATGAACCAACAAAGAAAATCATTCTGGGTCTTCCACATGAATCCTTCTCCTCCAATCATTTCTATCCAATGTCATGTCCTCGGTGAGGTTCAACCGTTCAAAGCATTCATATCCTTTCCTATCATCTCCATCCAAGTCTTCCTAAGCCTACCCCGACCTCTTTTAACTAATATATTTTCCCATTTCTCCATCTTTCTAACTGGAGCATCATTAGGCCTTCGCCGAATATGTCCAAACCACTGTAAACGATTCTCTCTCATCTTATTTTCAATGGGTGCAACACCTACCTTCTTACGTATCTCCTCGTTCTGAATCTTATCTTTTATTGTATTTCCACACATCCATCTAAGCATACGCATCTCAGCTACACTCATTTTTTGAATATAATGTCTCTTGGCAGCTCAACATTCTGTACCATATAGTAAAGTGGGCCTAATAGTCGTCCTATAAAACTTTTCCTTCAACCGCAATGACATTCTACGATCGCACAACACTCCAGTTGCACTTTTCCATTTCATCCACCCAACCTTATGATTTACATCTCCATCAATTTCTCCATACTTTTGAATGATAGATCCCAAATATTTGAAACAATCATCCACCAGTATTTTTTGCTCACCAAGCTTCACTACACTCCCATCACTACTTCGTTGCTTACTAAACCGACATTTCATATATTTTGTCTTACTCTTACTCAATTTAAAACTTCTTGCTTCCAATGTCTGTCTTCATAATTCTAACTTAGCATTAACCCCAGCTCTAAACTCATCAGCAAACAACATACACCACGGCACATTTTCTTGAATTGATCTTGTAAGCTCATCTATCACTATAGCAAATAGGAAAGGGCTTAAAGCTGACGGAATTCTTTCTGTCCGCTTCCATTTTATCTTAGGAAGAATAGCCTTAGAAGGGAGAGCAGCCCCTTTAAAGATCCTATTGTTCCTTTCCTTCCAGATTGTACCAAGCGAGCAAAATTCAGCACCGCCACTTAAACAACGATCTTGTATCCCTGTGCTGCTGATGAGTGGCAACAAGGATATCTCTAAGAGGCAGTTCCCTGAACATGCTGAATAGAGCTGGGTCTGACCAATCTCCCTGCAGAAGGAACTGCATAAAGGCATAGTCCCTAAATAAGTGGGTCACCGATTCCTCGGCAACACTGCACAGTGAGCATCAGCTCGCAAGCTGAAAACCTCTCTTCTTCAAGTACTCCGTCTTCACTTTCCTGGAGAGTACAAGCCAACCGAAGAAGGAACCTCTAGGAGGTAAACCATGGCCCCACAGGGACAGGTATGTACATGCACATGCATGTTACTGGTCAACGTGTCAAAACCAACAGAAAAGATTATTTCTACTTTGTAGCATTCTTCACAAGTATGGCATGATTACCTCCACTAGAAGATAGTTCAAACTTAGAAAAAGAATAGCCAGTCCCATCCTAACTAAAATACCATCATGTTCTTCAAAATAAATAAAATACCATCATGGCATTCTAATAGTTGGCATCCTAACAATTATCATAATAATTCTTCAAAAAATGTTTTCAGCTTATGAACATGCATTTTAGGAATCTATATATCCTTAAGAAAGTGTTCTGTAAAAGTTACTTAACCCTAGGGATAAGAATCAACATAATACATCACAAAATTTTCTAGAAAAACACATGCATGCACATGCCCACACACGCATGCAATCCATCCACATGCATGTACAGACTGAAATAGAAGTTGATGCTCTCATTTTTAAAGCATTTGTCACATTCATCTGACAAAGCCTGACAACAGTTACAAGTTAAAAGAATAAATCATAAAAAGAGATTATGACAAGATTTCATTGCATACTTCCTGTATCCGATCCAGAGCTCGAATATTATCCAATGTATCTAATGAGGGGGAGAGACCACCATGCAAACAGAAAACCTACAAAATTGAAAATTGAACTGGTTCTTGTAAAAAATGTGACAAAACTGGTACCATCAGAATAAACATCTACCATATGCAGGAACTCTAACCTGACTTTCAATAAGAGCTGTAAGGGGCAGATAATCAAAAAGGTCAGTAAAATATTTCCAGACATTTGCATTTCCATATTTTCTCAAGCACTCGTCATAGAAGCCATACCTGAAAATTAACAGTTTCATCAGGAGATAATACAAAGAATACACAAGGAAAACCTAATATTTTCATCAAACAGTAGCAAACTTAGCTGTGATGATCAAAGTAAAGCAGGATCATTTTGAAAAACCTATAAAAATAATTCCATTTATTTATATGATACGACAAAGGAAAATAACTCATGCATATGACAAGAAACTTATGTTTTCAAGAGAATCAGTTCAGATGATGATCACGTTCGCAAATTGTGGATCCTAAAAGAAACATAAACTACATTCAACTACAAGTAGATAGTTAAAAAGAATGGAGAATGTGAAACTGCTGATTATGAACTCGGTTATCTTAAACCCCTTAGATCAGAACACCCAAGCATAAATCTTACTCAAATGACAAAAAGAAAATATAGTGATGGGTGGTTCCTTCTTAGAGCCATGAATAGAACAAAGTGACCATCAGCAAGAATCAACCCCCTACACAAGCCACAAATGCCATCCAATTTGAATCTCTCAAGCAAGTAACACCATCAGAGGTCTTGGGCAGAAGATCCACCTCAAAGACCTTGAGCTGGGTATTGTATATATCTGGGGCAGCATCAAGCCTCTTGGAGCAGCATACAGTTGTAAGGTCCAACACGATAACCATTGTTACTATAGAAATTTTATGGCTGCATTATACCCTTAGCACACCAGGTCAGCCAATTACTCATTTCATCCTATATTGAGAACAAGGGTGTGGTTACTATTCCCATCAATATGGTTCATCACAACAAGAGAAAACGCATACAGATGGACAACCATTTTTCCTGTGAAAATACAGATTAAGAGCTCGAAACAAGATCACTTTTTGGTGCAAATCATGTAGTTGATTCATTTGCTAAGGCTTTGCCCACATCCCAGCTTTGGGATTTGAAGAATGAGCTGTTGATGATTTTTACACATACATAATTCTAATGACCCAAAACTGCTGGGTCATCTGGTTTTGTCACCCAAAAGAAGCTGTCCATCGTATTCACTCTCTCATTTATCTTACAGTCCCTACCCCAACCTGAACTCTCGTTGCAACTATACCTCAGTTCCCATCTAAGAGAAGAAAAAAGGAGAAAAGAACCCTTAAACCCTCACCCTAAAAACCGTAGAAGCCATCAAAACTAGACCTCTCTCTTATGTTTGAAGAGAGGAGTGGACAAAAAGAGACTGGCTGTCCAGACCAGGACAGTGAAGAAATTGGCCCAGCAACTAATTGAGGCACTACTCGAGGACGATCCTCGACTTCCACACCAACCTATGTCACGTGGATACGGCTGCATACGGGATACGACCATTTTTATGAAATTTCCAAAATGGCATATATAAGGGATACAAAATGGAAGTCGAAACGGAGTATCTGTGTGACATAGACACCAACCAGAAGGCCCTGAAGGAGATGACCATAATCTTGTTAACCCACTTCATCAAAGTGCATCAAATGGGCCCCTGCCTAGGGCACCATGCTCAACTTGAAGAATAGCATGAGTGCGGGATGGAATTTGTCCACCATGAGTTCGCAGACCTTATCAAGGCCAACAAGGAAGCCATCAACATGCTCTCAGCCCTCAATGTGGTTGACCCTCGGCATCACCCAAGCATGCATACCATAACTTGCCATCTATGTCACAGGGACTCGGCCAACCGGGTGCCGCACCCGTGTCGATGTGACGCGATGTGGGTGTGCGTGCAGCACCCGGTGCAGTCAACCTGACCCTGGGTGTGGTCCTCGCACCCAGGGTCATTTATGTCCAATTTTTTTTGCCGCACCCCCGCACCCAAGTTTTTTGAAAGTGCCACACCCCCGCACCCGCACCCGCACCCGCACCCGCACCGCACCCATGTAACATAGCTTGCCATCATGGGGCCTTACATAAATCAAAGATAGTTTCAACCTTTTTCTAAATCAACTTATAAATAATGCCTGAATCAACAAAAAACTCAAGCTAGTTCAACATAAAACCAAGTTATAATGACTTTTGAATCAACAAAGATAAACTCTTAGGTGCCAGCTTTTCCATCCATGGTATATTGATCATTTTTTCTAGTTCTCCAAACTGTATGAAATCACTTAAGCCTCGTTTGGGTGTATCTTAGTAAAGCAATGACCCTGTTGGAAATCTTTTTACCGTCATGCTGAAGCTACTTCACTATGAGGTTGCAGACCAAGTTGGCATGTTGTGGCAAGAGCCAATCTAGCAACTGAACCACTTGGACTCATCGGAGAGCCACAACCTTTGGAAGGGGAGGCAGTGACCCTTCTCTTTGTGTTCTTGGATTGCTTCAGGAGCTACACTAGTCCAAATGCACGCATCATAACTCAGGTTTCGTTCTCCCAGGGCCCACATTGCCATCCTTTTTGGTGGCATGCTCACTTTATGGTCACTAAACCTCTTCTGCATCATCATTTGCTAGCTTGGAGTAAAATCTCACCCCAATTCCGACGAAGTATCCTTCAGCAACATTGTTGTCATTCTAGTTTGGATGAACAGTCAATGGGCAAGGAGAGATGAAGGAAAAATAAACAGAAACAGAAAATAATAATCTGCCCCATATTCCTAAAAGTGGTTATTTCTATTTTTATCTATAACAATTTTTAAAATATAAACAAAAACAAAAAAATCAAAACATAACTTTAACAGTAGTAAAAGAAAAAGTAGACATAAAATAACTTATAGAGACACCTAGATCCTTCCTTAAGATAAAAGTTGACAAGATATGGCTAAACCGCTAAAGAATCTTTATGAACATTTCTAAAAGCTGGCTGTAAAGTTCATCCAATAACTGACTCGATCTTATGCTGCACATTAAGGAAGAATTTATTCACTTAAATACTTTGGCATGCCCTCTCAATTAATTTTTGACAGCCTACACACACATGTGCCTCCCCCTACCCACACCCACACATGCACTGAGAGGCAACAACATCTAATGACAAAGGCTTCTAAATTTAATGAGGATGGGTATTTTTTTCTATGCATGAGAAATCATTTGCAAGATAATGACAAAATTATAACAATCCACTGCATATTAATTGGCATTGATTTTAACAAATAAACATTAAAAGAGATTCATCATCTTGAACATCTGCCAAGAAAATGTTGGCCTCTAGGTGTACACTTCAATATTGAACAAGAATGTCAGGTTTCACAAAACAGATAATTGTTTACTAATTTCAGTTACACACTACTATTAAAAAGTCACCCAACTCTCATGTGAGGACAAGATGAATCTGATCAGATCCTGAACTGATTGAAACTAATTGGATCTGATCAAGTGTGACAGATTGCTTAGGTTTAAATAGCAGTTCTATATGACCATGGGCAATCATAAATAAAAAGCAGATGAAGCATGGGAATCATTCAAAATCACTTCTGTGAGGAAATCAAAAGTGAGGCTTCCAGGAAAAGCAGTGTTTCAGTGACACTAATCACACAAACTTTGTCCAGATTAGACTAATATTAAATTTAAACTAATACATTGGCTATAACTTGAAGAAATTATCCATTACAAGGCAATAACAAGAAACAGTGGGCACACACAAAAACACGCTGCAGAAACATGCACACACGCATGAGCACATGCACAGACACACAATCAGTGTGATGGTTACAAGTAACAACAGTCAACTTAGATAGGGAACATCTCAAGGACCAGCCAAAAGAGTTATGTAGCCAGAAAACAAATAAAAAGAAGAAGAAAACACTGTTTACAGACATACACTTGAGTTATCTGCCGACTTTCATGGTTCCCCCTGAGTATTGTAATTCTCTCTCTATACCGTACTTTCAATGCCACTAATAATGTGACAGTTTCCACAGAATAGTATCCCCGATCTGCAATCAAAGAATTGAGAAAACTGCAACTGGATAACTGTTGGTTCCATAAATAAATAAAAAAGAACTTGATAAACTAACAATCTAGCATGGAAACATGAAAAACAAAAGACGGGCCTTAGTGAACCCATAGAATGTTAGGTATTGAAAACAATCAAGAGGACAAGAGATTTGAACCCTAACCAAGCACAAAAAATATATAAGCCCAATCACAGATAAAAGTTCAAAATCCAAGAAAATCCGAAAAAGTAGATTCTCAATTATTCACGAAAGTCATGTGTTCATCAAAATTCTAGTTTTTTTTTTCTGTTTTGGCTTGATCTGACAAAAAGCAAGCCAAAACAGAAACTTTTTCTTCCAAAAGATACACATTGTTTATATTTTCTTAATTTGAAAAAGCAAGAAAAATAACATTTTCAAAGGTTCGATAACATAATTAAATCAAATGCCAGTGAACTACTAAGCTATGTTACACGGACTCTTCTAACAGGGCACCACACCCGCACCCATGCGGGTGCGACACTTGGACACGGCTTCCTCTGTGTCAGGTGAAGTCAGTCACACCGACGTCCATTTTTATCCAAAAGTAGATTCAGTTAACCCTAATGAATTCCAGTTTTATTTATATCATATATATATATGCACACACATACACATATACATACATCCATATATTTATATATATATAAACGCACCTCCACACTAGTGTGTTGTTATTTTTTATTGATGAGGAATAACAATTGTATATTATTAATTTGATTTATTGCATAAATTTATGTATGATGATATGATAATTATTTTTATTTCATTAGTGTTAACTTAAAACTGTTACAAATTATATATATATATATACATAAAGTTTTTTAAAGTGCCGCATCGCAGCATCTGCACCCGCTTCCGCACCTATGTGACATAGCTACTAAGTATCTTCAACAAGAAAAAAGTCTTGTGGCACACACTATCAAGGGACCAAATGGACTACCAGTAAGTCAACTTTTTCTTAAATTTTGAGACAGAGGGACGTCAATCATTTTCTATAACTGCTTAAACAGAGAATGTTAGAAAAATAAAGTATTTTTGGAACAACAGAATAGAACAGTGGAAAGAGGAGTAATGCATGTAGGGTTCCTAATGCTGATGATATTGAGAAAAGAAAAAAAAAGGAAGAAAATAATGAAAGAAAAGAAAGAACAACGTAAAGCAAAAGAAAGAGGAAGAAGGAAAGAGGATTAAAGAGAAAAAAAATTTGAGAGAAGGAAATTTTAAATTAAGTTTTTCTCAACTTTTAAATCTTTTCACCATTCCCTATTTCTTCATATTTTTTATATTGACCTCAAAAATCTTCTAAAAAAAGTTTGAGATATTATTGAGAAAAACAATTATTTTAAGCTTTTCAAGAAATTACCTATGCATATAAAAATACAACAACAACAACAACTACGCCTTCATCCCAAAACAATTGGGGTCAGCGATATGAACCAAAAAAGAAAATCATTCTGGGGCTTCCACATGAATCCTTCTCCTCCAATCATTTCTATCCAATGCCATGTCCTCGGTGAGGTTCAAAGCATTCATATCCTTTCCTATCATCTCCATCCAAGTCTTCTTAGGCCTACCCCGACCTCTTTTAACTAATATATTTTCTCATTTCTCCATCCTTCTAACTGGAGCATCACTAGGCCTTCGCCGAATATGTCCAAACCACCATAAATGATTCTCTCTCATCTTATTTTCAATGGATGCAACGTCTACCGTCTTACGTATCTCCTCGTTTTGAATCTTATATTTTATTGTATTTTCACACATCCATCTAAGCATACGCATCTCAGTTACACTCATTTTTTGAGTATGATGTCTCTTGGCAGCCCAACATTCTGTACCATATAGTAAAGCGGGCCTAATTGCCGTCCTATAAAACTTCTTCTTCAACCGCAATGGCATTCTACGATCACACAACACTCAAATTGCACTTTTCCATTTCATCCACCCAACCTTTATCCTATGATTTACATCTCCATCAATTTCTCCATACTTTTGAATGATAGATCCCAAATATTTAAAACAGTCATCCACCGGTATTTCTTGCTTACCAAACTTCATTACACTCCCATCACTACTTCGTTGCTTACTAAACCGACATTCCATATATTATGTCTTACTCTTACTCAACTTAAAACCTCTTGCTTCCAATGTCTGTCTCCATAATTCTAACTTAGCATTAACCCCAGCTTTAGACTCAACAATCAAAACAATATCATCAGCAAACAACATACACCACGGCACATTTTCTTGAATTGATCTCGTAAGCTCATCTATCACTATAGCAAAAAGGAAAGGGCTTAATGCAGATCTTTGATGTAACCCAACCGTTATAGGAAAATTGGTTGTCACCCCTCCACAAGTGTGGACATTGGTTACTACTCCTTCGTACATATCTCTAATTATACTAATGTACTTGAGATAAACACATTTCTTCATCATTGTCCACCAGAGAACATCCTTAGGTACTCTATCGTATGCCTTCTCCAAATCAATAAAAACCATATGCAAATCTTTGTCCTCTCTCTATATCTCTCAATAAGTTGTCTAAGAAGATGTATAGCTTCCATAGTTGATCTTTCAGGCATAAAACCAAATTGATTCTCTGATATCATGACAACCTTCCTCAACCTATACTCACTCACCCTCTCCCAAAGTTTCATAGTATGACTCATGAGTTTTATACCACGATAGTTTGTGCAATCTTGTATATCACCCTTATTCTTATATAGAGGCACCAAAGTACTCTTCCTCCACTCATTAGGCATCTTATTTGTCCGCCAAATCTTGTTAAAAAGATTTGTCAACCATTCTAAACCTTTCTCACCCAAGCATTTTCAAGCCTCGATAGGTATACCATCTGGGCCAACTACCCTTCTTGATTTCATTTTCTTCAAAGCCTCTGCAATTTCTTTCTTTTGAATCTTGCGCATGAATTCATGATTCATCTCATGAAAAGGAATGGAGAAGTCTCCAAGATCTTGAGCATGACTTCCATTAAATAGCTTATCAAAATAATCTTTCCATCTCTCCTTAATCTCCTCATCTTTGACTAAAACCCTTTGTGTTTCATCTTTGATACATCTAACCATACCCAGATCCCTCGATTTCCTAACTCTCCTCTTTGCAAGCATATTAAAATACAAGAAAAACTTAATTTTTTTCACTACAGAAACTTCAGTATGATGCAAGAAATGAAGATTTACAAGAGGAGCAAAGTATGAATCTCATTTGTGCACGCACACACACAAAATGAAAAAAAAAAAGAAACAACACACGTTTGACGAAGATGAGATTGCACGCGTCCCCATGAAAAGAACATCTAAAAAACTTAATTTATTCCTTAACAGTCTTGACCACAATAAAAATGAAGTGAAATCCTTTTTATCATATTTTGCATCACTTTTGTTAGTGATGTCTGTTCAAAAATATGTTCTATTCCTAGAAAGTAAATCAGGTCAGGAAGGCCACAGTTATACATGGAGACATAGGACCCATTGATTAAGTTAATTCTTGTGCACATAACGAAGCAAGATTTTGTCCTCATGATCGATGACCCATGACCCAGTATTCTGAACCATAGATATCCATTAAATAATCTATACATATTCAGTGAATTCCACAACCCATACCTAACCACCCAAAATGTCATAAGAAAGTAAATATCTCACATTTCACTTCTAAGAAATTTATCCAAGTGGTTTTACCATAATCATCATCAAAGTCAACATATTCAAAATTCGTACCAAGCTTTTGGGTAGAATGGACAAGTTCAAAGGGAAACAAGTTTTTTGTATTATGAATGGAAAAAGGCAACTCATAACTCTTGCAGACTTGGCAGATACCATCTAATGAAAGTTATCTAATGTACTAGCAAGATGCTTATGCCGTGTATCAAAAGCACACTTGCAGGATTGAGAAACATCAAAAACAAAAGGCTGACTAGAACTTGGAGCTTCTTTCAACACGTAAAATTCATGTTTGGTTTCCTCAATGAACATTTACAAAAAAGAATCCTACATGAAAACAGATGCTGTGAGAAAGTGATATGAAACTTTGTTTGTTCTACAAGTTGGGCCACCAAAGTCGGGTTGCATTTCAATTGTGGATCAAAGTAAGTACCAAATAACGATTTAAAAAAAAGAGCTGAAAAACGTTCCTTTTTGAAATGCTTGTAAGGGTGAGATCTACTACCATTTGTCATGACAGTTCCTTGTCTTTTGATAAGGAAATGATTTAGCAAATTTATCCATATCATGTGTCACGTGATTGGTTGTTCTTCTATCCAAATATAAGCTACTATCTTTGCCCACTTGAATCTTGTCTTGTAAAAGCAATAGTAAGAGTAGACTGTAGCACGATGACACAGATGCAGCAGAAAGCATGGTTAGTGCCCTTTCCGCGCCCAATCCAATAAGTGCATTCAGATTTATTCCAGCAGTTATCAATAGCGAGATTTCACAATCCACAAAATTTGCTTAATGGTTTAGGAGGGTGAAACAAATGCTCACTAGGATAATCCTATTCTAAACAAATGATTCCAATCTTGCTCCCCTGATTCCTACTAGCATAAGAGAACTCTAGAGTATCATACATCTAGCTGTGGCAATGATGGTACTTTTCTCATAATAGAAAATTAGCACAACAATCACAGTGTGTGATTGATTTCCTATGAGCTCCCAAAAGGTTGTCTTAGGGTACAAAAAACTCCGAGAAATGAATGCAGGTCATGAGATGGGAATCTGATGAAGATAGAACTAACCTAAGAAATACAAATTAATTATTAAAAAACAGATAAAGCACGAGCACCTATCTCAACGGAAAAAATATAAGGATGATAATAAGAATAAACTTAAAAAAAAAGAGCCAATAAATTTAAAAAAAAAAATAACTGCAACAGAAAGTTACAATATTATGGATTTATTGAAAAACAAGTTAGAACCTTTTAACAAGGAAACACAGCCATCACCAGAAAAGCAAAGAGAAGACCATCAAAATAGCAGTTCACGTTGTTATAAGGTCCGAATCACAAAGGAAGAGCAATCTTGTAGACAACAAAGCGTAAGTTACACGATCACAAAACTCATTCCAACCTTCAAAAATGAGATCCAAATCGAACGCAGAGATGAACGAAGGGCTAGAAAAAGCCATATCTTTGTACAGAAGGTCAAGAAAGTACAACAGCTGGATCAACTATTCCCCACATAGTTAATCAATATGTACAACAAACTTAGTCAGATCGACCACGATAATATCAAAAGGAATGGGAGTAACATCACCACGAAACCACCTAATCATCCAGCATGCACTAAAAGGACAAATAAACAATCAAAGAAGTGGAAATTAGGGCATCGGAACCAGTCCGAGAGTCCTGTGCATAAATAACCAGAGGCTTTAAATCAACCGAACCAGGGCATCAGGAGAGCAAACAGATCATCAGAAGAAAGACAACAAGTAAAAAACCAAATCAATGGCGGCATCATCGACGAGCACGGATCGGAGAGAAGAAAGGGAGACCGACCTACGTAGTCGCCCATGAAGAGGTAATTGGTGTCGGGGGCCTTGCCGCCGATGCGGAACAGCTCGATCAGGTCGTGGAATTGGCCGTGGATGTCGCCGCAGACGGTGACGGGACACTTGACGGGCTGAACGTTCCATTCCTCGACGAGGACGGCCCTCGCCTGCTCGCAGAGCGCCTTTACCTCTGCCTCCGGCAGGTACTTGCACTCCATCAGCTGCTCGATCTGACGGTCAAGATCCCCTTGAGATGGCATCCTTCCTTCCCCCGCTCTGTTTGCTTCAGATCGGCCGATCGATCTACAGGTCGGTCGTTTCCAGACGAAAAAAGAAAACGGATTTCAGATCTTCTTCTTCACCTCCTCTTCTCAGAAATTAGGGCTTCGCATCATCCTTCGGAGAAGACGATCGGGGAAGGGATCTGTAGATCTGAATCGGAAGAAGGAAACAGAAAATTCGTTCTTTCTTTCTTCTTCTGGTTTTCCCCTAGGGTTTTATTTTTCTTCTCTTCTTTTCCTCCCCAAAGCAAAGCGAGGGAGGGGCACTCTCACTCTCTCTCTCTCTCTCTCTTCTTTCTCTCTAAGGAGACAGGTTTCTCTTGTTGACCGGCGTTGTACGAGACTCCGTTGCCCTTAATCATTTTTTTTGTTTTTGGTTTTTTATTAAAAAAATGTTATTTAAGAGCCAAACTTTTGCTCTTAATGTCAAATATGGGCCTCACGTTTCTGAAATTTTAAATATTGCCCAAACTTTTCTTGAGAATTCAAATAAGGGCCAACATTTAATATTGCCCTTTAATTCAGGTTATATCACAAGCATAGTGACAAACGTTTTTATCGGCAATTTCTTGTTTTTCAAAAAACTCGTGAGAAATTGAAAAAATTTCATAAGTCTTGCATTTTTTTCGGCAAAATCTTGGTAATAAAAAATTAAAATTAAAAGTATATAAATTATTTTTTATAAGAAAATATTAATAAAAAATATTTAAAAATAAAATTACATGATTTTTTGCAATAAATAGCCGTTTAAAACATAAATATCATGAATCACGGTATTTATGTTTTTTTCATAAATCTCACAATATTCTAAAAAACTTGTGACAAATTGTTGTTTTAAACTTTTGCACAATTTCTTGCAATATTATCATGAGATTTTCGTAAATCTCACGATATTTGTCACACTGATCACAAGCCAAAGTACATCAGTTGCCTTTATCATCAAGAGTTTAAAGTGCTTACTTTTTTTCTAATTTTCAAGGGACAGTAAAAGGAAACAAGTTTTCAAAGATAGGGAACAACTTGTTTAGCTTAAATGAGTCAAGCCTGCCTGAAGACAAGGTGTTCGAATCAAGAGAGCTCATATAGATAGAAAATGCATATTTTTTTATATATAATATATATTTTAAGTATAATATATAAAAATACAAAAATATGTATACAAAGATAAAGATGTATGAATAATAAATATACAAAATATGAATTGTTAAGTATAATATATATTTTAAGTGTAAAAAATATTAATGTTTTATATATAAAGAACATGAAATGTTTTTACATGAGCCCGCTCTTGTTTTGCTGGGCTAAACAGACAAAGCTGACTCATTAACATATGCCTTGTTTGATTTGTTGGGCTGGTTTATCATCCTAATAGAAGAAAATAGATGTTGACGTGTGTCCCTATTTATTTATTTTAAGAAACTTTTGGGTTGTATTTAAAATTCTAGAAACAATCTGACCTAATTTGAAATTAAAGGCAACGCTGGACTTAAATAAAAAAATTCCTTTTTAAATTTTAAGCAATTTACATAAATCCCCCAACTTAGTAGTTATTTACAAGAAGCTGCCATATTATTTCGGTATTTTATTTAGGCTCCTGCTTTTCCTTATATTTCATGGACGACAGATATGAAGCGGGAAGCGGGCTCCACAGGAAAGTTTAGATTTTTTTTTTCCAAAAAGGAACAGCATGGCCGGCCATACACTTGCTTCAAGTTGCTGGTCCCTGGTCCGGATATACACGGTTTTTTTTAATATTTTAATCAATAATAAACTATTTTCTGATATTTAATATTTAAAAATACTTTTTTTGAAGTATTATTCAAAAGAAATTCATTAAAAATATTAAACTGACGACCATGCAAATCCATGTTCGAATCAGCGTGTCCATTCCTGTCACCAAGGACACGCCGCCAAGATGGTGTGTCCTTGCAACATATAATATAATTGATAGGTATGGTTATCTTAATGGATTCCAAATTTCATTTTGTCCAAATCTAACCCATGGATGTGTTCAGCATGATAAAAATAAAATGAATTTAGACTCTTGGATTTTTTTATGTAAATGTATGATTTTTTAATAATTAAAAAATATAGTTCCTTGTCAGTCATTGATGTTTCAACCCTAAAATATCCTCACATGCATGTCGAAAAAAAAAAGGTTTTAGGGTTGGTCTTTGCTAAAACAAAGAAAAAAAAAACAAGCATGTCGACCACATCTAGAGCATTATATGTGCAAGAAAAAATATAAATAAAAAATAAAAATATAAAGTTGTTGGTTAAGGGTAGGGGTGTCAACGGGTAGGGTTTGGTTCAGACTCATGTGGAACCAGACTTAGACCCAATTTTTTGGGTATGGTATTGGGTCTCAACCTGGGTCTAATCGGGTTCACTATAAAAAAAAACATATCTGGGCTTGATAAGAACTACATGAACCAGACCCAGACCATACCCGGTAAAACTATATTTTTATCATTTTTACATTAAAAAATTATGGCTCTTAATCAAAACTTGGATCAGGTTCGGGTCTGATATAAAATTTCATAAACTATACCTAGATCCATGTATTAATAGGACCTTCGGGTCCAAACCTGGATCTTAATCGGGGCTCATTATTTATCACCATACCCAAATCCTGTAGGGTTTGGTTCGAGTTGGGTCCGGGTAAACCCAACCGGTTGACACCACTAATTAATGGAAGGTAGCAAGCGTTATCCTGCTCTTAAAATGACTGGTTTACTTTCTGTTTCTTCAAATAAAGTAATTATTGAATCGCATAGCAAGAAACCCACGAGGGCTAACCCATTTATTAAACTGGTCAGCCGGGTTGGTGGGTTGGCATCAGGGGCGTAGCTAGGGGGGGGCAGGACTGGGCTGTAGCCCAGTCCTGCCTCCCGAAACAGTTAGTTTTTTTTTAAAAGCCCAGTCCTAGCCCAGCCCTGATTCCATATGAAATAGATTTTTATCCATTTTTGTAGCCCATCCCAGTCCTAGCCCAGCCCTGACTGCAACAAATAGTTTGATTTGTCCACATGAAATAGATTTTTATTAATAATTGTAGTCATTTTTTATTTTATCTAAAAAAAAAAAATTTCGGGGGCGCTGCCCCCGAACCCCCGACTATCGCACAAATATTTTTTTTTTGCTACACCCCTCTTTGCCCCCCCCCCTCACATGAATCCTAGCTACGCCCCTGGTTGGCATACCCCTAACACGAACCTGACCCGTAAACGGGTTAGGCGGGTCGGCCTGTTTACAACACGAACCCGTTTAAGCCAAACTCAAACCAGGCTAAGAAGTGGGTTGGCTGGTCGTGTCAGATTTTGCCACCCCTAGTCACGGGTTTTACATCACCAAAAAAGCTGCCATCACTTTGTTAAATGCATAAACTCCATGAGGCTACCCATTTCCAAACAGTGCCTTCAACTATTAATGATATCATAGTCAAGGAAGCAGATCAGGTCATGTTGAACATGAGCGTTTTTTCTCATGCCTACATTGTCGCCATCCGATTTGCATTTTAAGGCATGAGCAAAAACACTCATGTTCAGCATGACCTGATCTGCTTCCCATAATCATAGTTTCCTTTTTTTTTTTTACAGAGAAAGCTACCAATTATACAACCATGTAGCATTGGAATTCGAACGTGAAACGTTCCAACATTGTTTATTGTTTTCAGACAAAGTTTATTGTTTTCAAAACATTATTGGAAAAAAGATTTAAACAAAGTTTTGCTACTCGCTCGCACTTATAGAAATGTTAATGGATCGGATTTGGGTTGGATACTGGACTAAATTTGAATCAATTTAGTCTAAAAATTTACATTCAAGTGTGAATCCAAATCTGTGCTGAGCCATAACCAATGAATGTCTGAATATGGCTCTTTATAAAAGTGTATGTAAATATCGGATTTTGATTTCTTTTTGTTTTTGTTTATGATGAGGAACCTTCACCGAAGGGAGGAAAACCCTGGGTGGGGCCCCATGACCACCGTGCCTTAAGTATTCTTAATATAAAAGTGTATGTTATTTCTAAATAAATATAAAAGTATTAAAAATTAGTTTTTAATGTTTTTAAATAATTTTTAATGGTTTTAACACTTGTCATCTGTTCTGACTGATGCATAATGTTTTATTATTATTATTTTGTCAATACAGAAAGATTCATTTTAAGTATTGGAATTAGGGGTGGCAATCAGGCTGGGTTGGCGGGTCAAAATACCTCAACACGAACACAAACCGTTTATTAAACGGGTCGGATGTGGCAAACACGAACACAACCCATTTTATTAAACGGGTAACCCGACACGACACGGTTAACCTGTTTATTAAATGGGTCGCCTTCTTTAAATATGCTGGAAACTTAAGTGCATGCTTCAAAAATTACCAAGAAAAAACACAACCATACTCGAAGCTAAAAAGGACGAAGGAGTGACCTCTCTCTCTCTCTCTCTCTCTCTCTCTCTCTCTCTCTCTCTCTCACACACACACACATCTTAAGACGTCAAGATATCTCCCTATTGCTTACTCCAATTGTTCCAACCTCCAAACACCTCTCTGCAGCTTTTGAGTCTTTTTCAGCAAACCAACACCACCACCATTGCCATCCCATCTTTCTATCTCCATCTCTCTATCTGTGGAGATATAATTACACGAAAGGATGGAAAGATGGAGGTCAGAAACGAAAGAGGGAATGTTTCCAAGAAACCCATCCTTCTCCTCAGCTCTGCTTGACGCCATCTAAAGGTCCACCGAAGACGCCAACGGTGAGCTCTGTCTCTAGCGGAGGACCACTGCCACCATGCGGGATAGGATCAACAATGATGAATGTACGTTGAGGTGAGCCCCATGTCTCGATAAATGGACAACTCCTCACGAGAAGAAAGCAGTTGATAAGCTCATCCTCCACTGGAAGGCCTCAAAAATCGGTTTGGATTCAATGTTCTTGACTCACTGTGTGATAAAATCACCAATTTTCATTTTAAAATTTATTAGCGCTAAGTGCTTGTCTTTGAAGCAATCCCAATGAATTTATTTTTTTTATGGGTATTTAAAATCAATTAATAAAATAAGACATCATCTCGTACTCTCACATTGCCCCATAAAGCAACCCATGTAGACGTCCTCCCATACTCTCACATTGCCCCATAAAACAACTCATGTTGCCCCGTAAATACTTTATTAATAATTATTAACAATAAATAGGTCTTACGACACTGCTACTAACCTGCAACTCGATAACATAATATATATATAAACGGGTTGCGGGTTGACGGGTTCGTGAAGTTAGTTTTGATCAGAAGACTCAACCCAAGCTTTTGAAAAAGACCGTTGCTTTGAAATGCCCTCGACAATCAGGATAGAGATTTTATAAAATTCATGATTTTGGACAAACCCTTATAGGCAATCTTATCGCTCTCATGAATGATGTCAGGATTGTCCCTAATCCTGAAGGAGGAAAAATAAGAATTTGATGAAAATTAATAGAAATTAATGGTGAAATATTTTGTTTGGTCCTACCTGTATACAAGGCATTTGAAGTGAAAATAGAATTTTAAAAGATGCCCAAGTATAGCAAAGAAAGAAATATTGGATATCAGAGATACAAAAAAACTTGATGCTTCATTTCTGAAATGATAAAAAATAACTGGTGACTGAAATGGCATCCTATGGAGGACTTATGAAAAGAAAGGAACTGGGACTACACTGTCCCTTCAAAAAGACAAAAACAAAATGAAAGGAATGAGAGAGCATTGGCATCATCATCCTCTTGAGTGGCCAGGGAAGGTGTCAGCAAGATAGCTGGTTGACTCTCCTCCTTATCTTTTGCAAAAAGCTTTCTATCGATGCAATCCTGCATGATGTTTTTGAAGACGAAGCAATGTTCAGTATCGTGCCTCATTGCTCAATAGAATTTGCAAAATCAATTCTTTCATTTGCCCTTGGTGACAGGAGGCTCAACAACCTTTGAGAGTTTAACAATTCCCTTGACCAGCATATATTTAAGAACCTTCTTAAGGGGCTAATCTAGGGAAGTGAATTTGTGATCATAACCCCAACCATCATGCTTTGGCTTCTGTCGAGTACTTGCTTTTTGTTGGGAGTTGGATTTGAGAAGGCTTGGTTTGGACGACCAATTGGTCATCTTCTTTGTCTTTGACAAGGAAACTCTTGTTGACGCAGTCTTGAACAATATTTTTAAAGACGAAGCAGTGGTCGGTGTCATGTCCTACTGCTCGATGGAATTTGCAGAACTGATTGAGGAATCTTCCCATGATTGTGGAAGGGTTCATGGCTCTTGGGAGCTTTACTAGTCCCTTGGTCAGCATGTATTCAAGGATTTCTTATGTGGTCGATCTAGAGTAAAATGGTGGTCGTTATCTCAATCGTCATGCTTTATCTTTTCTTTCTGTAGAAATTCCTAGTGCAAGTTCGACTGGAATAACTTGTTATTCTGTTTGCAGATGTCCTCCTTTCTGCCTTTATTGTTGCTTCTAGCGGCATTCATGGGGAAGGTGACGGGTGTCTTTTTCTTGGTAGGCAACTTTCTGCCTTTAGTGCCTTCTGGGAAGAACATGGTCAAATGAGTTTTGTGATCGCCAGTCCCATCAAGCTTGATAAATTGGCGAGGAAGGTCTTCTAGGTTGTCATCTCCCTTTAGGCTATCACAGATATCCTTGCTTGTGTATACCCTTTTTTCCTTGTCTCGGGTTTGTAGGTTTTTGACTAAGCGACTCATCTCTCTCAATTGTTGTTGGATATGATTGACATCTAGCTGATCCTTGGGCTTATTGACATATTTAGGGTCTATGATCTGCTTCTTGAATTCTTGGCGAGCTGGCATGAATGCTTCTTGTTCTTCATCAGAGATTTCATCTGTAGAATATGTCTCTTTCGAAGTAGGTTGACCCATCCGCCTAACCCGTTTATTAAATGGGTCAAATGGGTTGACGGGTTGGCATACCCCTAACACAAACACGACCCGTTTAATATATGGGTTAGGCGGGTCGACCCGTTTACGACGAACCCGTTTAATCAGGTCAGATTTTGCCACCCCTGATTGGAATGGGCCGATACAGTTGAACCGTTGGCAACAATATTGGTGTGAAATCAAACACAATTTTTTTTGTGTTTGAAATCACTACCATCCCTAACCTCCATCAATGGCATTTATTGTACCAACCATGAGGCCACCACCAAAAGTGTTGATGTCATGTTTACACAATGATCACGACTAGCAACGATAGCTATTTCAAAACATAAAAAATTTGTCTTTTGACATTACACCTGATTTAACCCCTCGTAAGTGAGATCAACGGACAGAGTGAGCAGCCTAAGATAAGATGAGTTTGGAGTCATGTGGACAGCTGTATCATAATTTCCCAAGCAAGACCTGGTCTGGTCCCTATAGCAGACGAAGTTACATGTTCCTTGAATGTTGTCCGTTGATCAAGAGCATCAATGGCAATAATAAAATTTGTGAGACCTACTTAAGACATAAGCAATCTGATCATAGCATTTGGATGTTGTTCATCACATGGGATTAGCCACAAACCTAGTCTATGGTAAAGGAAAGGGCACCCAATGGTAGGTAAAACCCACAATTGGGTTGACTGAGATGTACGGATTACTAGAGGGTTTTAGGTTTCAACCAAGGGGTATGTTTGATGTTTTATTCTCGATTGGACAAAATAAACAAAAAATAACTAGTTTTGTTCATTTCGTAACAATTGTATCAAGTCTAATGTTTGTTTGGACTGCACTCGAATGTTGTGTTCCAAATATTTGTTGTTTGATGACGATATAAGGAATAGACACTTGAATCTTGCCAGAGAGCCCGAGCGTCAGCGACCCCCAATCCTACCAAGATAATGCACCAGTGGCCCAACGATGGAGAGAGGGGGCTCCAACCATCCCCAAGAATGGCAATAAGCGATCCAGGGCATCATGGAGGACTCCAACGATCATCCTCATGACGGACACCACTAATTTTTGATAAATGGTCTAGGAATCGCTACAAGAATGAGGGTTAATAGCAACAACTCAATAACGGTGACACAAAAAGTCGCCGCTATAGATGGAGTTGAATTGCAGCAATAACGATGACTTTATATATCACTGGTATAAATATATCTATAATGACAACTTTATATATTACCATTAAAGATGTCTCTAACAATGATTAATACATGTCATCATTATAGATTATCTTTAACGATAATATATGTGGTCGTTAAAATACTTTTGACGGTAATATTTAATGGTCATTAAATGTTGCCATTATTGATCAATAACGACGACATTACAACATTGTCGTTATAGAGTTTTACTCTATAATGGCAACCTTGTATGTCACCATTATAGATGTGTCATTAACGACGACATGTGCAACCATTAAATATATATACAAGGATTAAGGTCAATAGTGGTGACACTTTAATGACGACATTTATGTCGTTGTTATAGATTACTCTATAACGGAGACATGAATGTCACCGTTATTGAGTCTATAATTAGGGATCGGTGGATCTTTTTGAAAAAAAAAATTGCTCTTTCTATGGCCTCCCTCCTCCTTGCTCGAGTGACGTTGTCGAACCCCGACCTCTCTTCTCCCTGCTCGGTTGATGTTGTTGTACCCTGACCTCCCTCTCGAAGGTCTCTCTCTCTTCTTCTTCCTCCTCCTCTTCTTCTCCACTCGTTGCCGCACCTCTAGGTTCTGCTCTATACTGAATCAGTTCACCATTTTTTGGATTTGGATGGTATTTCAGTTTCTTCGAGTTCTTGGATGATGATTTTTGATGTTTTTATTAAAAATTATATCTATTTGGTTACAGAAGAAAATTATCTTCTCTGTTAATGGTGCGCCCTTCCTTTTGTTTCACTTTATGTTCTTTATTTTATCTTTATTCGGTTTGGGGATAGTTTCTTCAAAATGATTGTTGATCATTATATCCCTATTTGTATTGAGAGTTTGTTCTCGAGATGATCTGTTGTCAAAGGAAAAGAAACCATTTGAGAAGAAAGATCATTGTCACCATCTATGTAGGCTATGAGGAAAAAGACACTTTATGTCTATATGTCTCTCTCTTTCCCCGCACTCTCTGAATATAGTGGTGCTTGTTTGCTTTGAGTGTGCACCATATTTTTAAGACATCCATCCAAGTATAATATGATCAGAAGAAGCCAAACCCCAATTTAAGCCAAATGACAGATTCCTAAGCAGTCCACGCTCATAAAGGAAAGATGTCAATACATCCCTGTGAATCTAAGAAATTCATGTCAAAACAGCATATTCAGGGAGCATTTACTATTATTATTATTCTCCTTGTCCTTGAGACTTTTAACTGATTGAATGACAAGAACAATTTAAGGCAATTTTGACCGGCCCTTTAGCACAAGATTCAGAGCTATTTGTGAGACAACATAGCATGGTAATCATAATTTGCACTTACAATGCTCCAAGGAAATACTTTGTGGATTGTTCCTTCTCTCCATCATTTGTTGTCGTTCCTTTCTTTTTGTTTTTTTATTATTCTATCAAAAAGTGGTTGTGTGTGAATTATTTATGGGTTTTTTTATTTTGTTTCAGGTGTGAATTTATTCAAATGTTTTGTCTGCCAATTTTCTGTGATAGAGTGGTAAATTAAGTGTGGGGGACATTCTTTCTTCCATTGTTATCTAGTGTTTATGTAAGTTCACTGAATTCAACCAACCATGGTTTTTCTTTCTTCTTCCCCTTCTTCCCTCTTCTATCATTTGCTATTGTGCACTTGCCAATTGCTTTCTAATATGCACATATTGATGCTCTACAATTAGGTATCCTGCTTCAAATAGCAAAATACAAATAGAGCAAATGAGCATGTTACCTAGTTATTTAGATCAGTTTATGGAATACAAGTTAGAAGTCTATTTTCAAAGTATAGGTGTTGGGAGGTAAGATTAGATTTGAGATTATGGTTGGAGTATAACAAATATTCAACTTCAGAATTTTTAAACTTGTAAACATCCCTATGATATATTGCTATAGTTGGGTACTTATAATTGCAATTTCATTCTTTTAATCACTTATACTATATTGTGCTCTTCATAAGTTGCATGATGTCTATGAATGCTATTTTCTGGTAATTCAATTTCCATATCTATGATGTGTGAAAATTTGAACTAGGATTGTTGTATGTTGTGGGACCAAAATAGCTCTTACACTGCATTGTGTAAAAAGAAATTACACAATAGCTACCTCTAAGTTTTTGCAAAACCAAAACAAATATATAATATACGATGCAGAAATGTTTCATAGACCTAATTACCTAAATGAGTAAATTAATTTGCACATATTAACTAACTCGTACATATTAGCTATCTTTGTGCTTGCAATTTGCATGCAAAGTTGGAGGCATGCACTACAGGAAATCGGTAAAATCAAGAACAAGAATATTACATGAAGTTAAGAACACATGGATTTTTTACTTTGATTTCAATTCAAGAACAAGAATATAGCATGAGGTAGGTCATGCTATTTCACTTTAATTTTAACTTGAGGCACCTTTTAGAGATTAAACAAATCATTTGGGTCACAAACTAACGTACATGATTATGTGGCCAACCCTAATCAATCTGTTGTTCTTTAAAAATAATCAAATTTTTAAAATTTTTTGGAGATTTTGTGTTTATCCTTTGTTTTTTGCTTCCTTTCATTGAGACATTTCACTGTGGCTGACCTTACGTAATGTAGGTTTCTTTAAAAACAATCATATTTTAGGGTTTCTTAGTGATTTTGTGTGCACACACCACTTAGTTATAATTATGTTTAAACTTGCTTATGTGCACACACCACTTAGTTGTAGATATTTAGGGCTGTTATGGTTGCTTATGTTGATTGAATTGAAAAATGTGCATACACCACTTAGTGGTAGATATCTAGGGTTGTTATGATTGCTTATATTGATTAAATTGAAAAATGTGCACACACCACTTATAGATATCTCGGGTTGTTGCTTGTTTTTCTATGAGTTTAGATGTAATTTGCTACGCAAGTTAAGCAAATGCAATATTTAACGCTAAGTATCCAAATAATGAGGCAAAAAGCTTAAGCGCATTACAAAAATGCAATGCTAATAAAAATGGGCAAAAGGCCCTTAATACCAAAATTTGAAACGAGTAAGAAAATCTTGTGAGTACAAGATAAATTGTTTGGGAATATATATAAACTGTGTAGCCAGGATGAGCCAAGGGCGGGTAGGAATAGAGATAAGAAGTGTGTGTGTTGCAGGTACCCTTAGGCATGGGCCACTGGGTCTCGTGCTCTACTGTATGTTTTAACTATGGTATTTTGGAGATGATCGAGTAGGTTGGGTTGTCTATTGTGATCATGTATACTTTAACTATGGTCTTTTGGAGACAATCGGGTAGGCCAGGTTCTCTATTGTGATCATATATTTTTAATATATAATTTATAATGTAATTATTAGTTTATGCTTATGCAAATGGGTAGTAATAGCTAGATATAACTTCATCTCAAAGGCACACTATGTTTTAGTTGCAAATTATTTCTTAGGGTTTGTGACGTGGCATTTGATGTGTAATAAGTTTTTTGTGGTATATGAATTAGGAATTGGGAATTTGAAGGAGATGACTTGGCAACTGCAATTTTACATGATATTTTTATGGTGACTGCAGATTTTCATGTTATTTTCAATGTGTAGTAAAATGTTATTTTCAATGTGTAGTAAAACGTTATTTTCAATTTTACATCTTTCCAAATGATTAATTTGATGTATTTTTTTCTTTTAAACCAGTGCATTTACGCCCACCCTAGTTTAGATTCTTGGCTTTGCCATTGTTGAAAGATTTTCTTGCTGAATATAATGGGGTCGCCGTCTATGAATATGGATCAATCGTAAATACATGTTCATGACAGAAGTTATGAACCTTATACATCTGGAATTGATCGATTCCTAGAAGTGGCACATGCTCATGTTGATGGAGCGGGTAGGATATGATGCCCATATTGGGACTACAAGAATACAAAATATAGACCAGTAGATCATATCAAAACCCACTTGATTGCACATGGTTCTACCATAAAATATATTTAGTTCCATATAAGTGTGACCCAAGAAATAAGATGTGTTCACATGTCCAGAACGTTGAGACCCGCATAGTTATGTTGAAGTTAAGATTCATTTTGGATCCGCATAGTTATGTTGAAGTTAAGATTCATTTTGGATTTGGTTGATATATTTTATGTTTTATCTTATAGTTAGAATCTTATTTCGATTTAAAAGCTTGAAAGTTTGATTTTGTTTTTAAATTTAAAAACTCTAAGCTTATTAATGTTAAAAATTCTATTCCTGCAGGTTCAGTATATGTGTGTGATGATTTATATCGTTTAGAAACCAAATTTCAAATTCAAGAATCTCACTCTATTGAGAACACAATGATTGATAATAAACATGGCCTAAAGAAGGATCAATCTTATTTGCTTTGGCATCAAAGGTTATGATATATCTCGAAAGAGAGAGTCCAAAAACTTATGAAAGAAAAAATTCTTGAATCCCTTGATTTTACAAATACAGAACCATGTGTTGACTGCATAAAGGCTAAGCAATCTAACACATATAAGAAAGATGCCAAACACAGTAATAAAAAATTAGGGATCGTGCATACAGATATTTGCGAGCCTTTTTCTCTATGTTACACGGGTAACACATATTTTATCATATTTATAGACGATTACTCATAGTATATGTATCTCTACTTATTATTTAAAAAAACTAAAGTCTTTTAGGTTTTTAAGAACTTCAAGAAAGAAGTAGAGAAACAAACTGGTAAAGTTATTAAAGTGGTTAGGTCTGATAGAGGTAGCAAATATTATGATCATTTCACTGAGATAGGATAAAATGAATGATCATTAGCGTGGTTTCTAAAAGAGAAAGGTATCATACCTCAATATATCATGCCTGGTAGTGCTTACCAGAATGGTGTAACTGAAAGAAGAAAATGTACACTTAAAGAAATGGTTCAAGTGATGTTGAATTACTCAAATCTTCCCTTGACCTTGTGGGTTGAAGCTCTTAGGACAACAATGCATATTTTGAATAAGGTTCCTACAAAAGTCATCCAAAAGACTCCTTACGAGTTATGGACTGGTAAAAAACCTTATTTATCATATATGTGCATACAAAGATGTCCAGTTGAAGCTAAATTGTATAACCCACATATAAAAGCCTTTGATCTAAAGACGACTAGTGGATTTTTCATTGGTTATCTATAAAGATCAAAGAGCTTTAGATTTTTATTGTTCATCTCATATATCATAAATAGTGAAAATAGATAAATCAAAATTTCTTGAAAATAGATAAATCAAAATTTCTTGAAAATAGTTCTATTGAGATAGATGCATTTCAAAGTTTTAAATTTGAAAAAAAATGCAAGATTCATGTTTTATACCTGCGAAGGAAAAATACCTAGTTTTTTCTATCATTTTCCCTTTGATAATGTCAGAAAAAATCTTAATTTTGAACCAATGAACTTCAATCACAAATAGAACAAGTTATTGATGAGGATATACAACAACAAAAAGATGTAGAGGTTCATTTTGAACCACCTGTAGCACTTGTATGAAAGTTTACGAGGACCAAAAAAATTGTTATCCATCCAGACTATGTGGTGTATTTGCAAAAGCCCAATAATTTTATAGACATTGATGATGATCTCTTCACCTTTGTAGAAGCTATTCAAAGTGAATGATCGACACATTGGATCAATGCCATGAAAGAAGAGCTTAACTCTATGATAAAAAAATAAGTGTGAGATCTTGTACATCGATATGTTAGTTGTAAGTGGAATTTTAAGACTAAAACATACTTCAAAGGGCAAATAGAAAGGTACAAGGCTAAAATCATTGCAAAGGGTTTCACACAAATGGAAGGCATTGATTATAACGAGTCTTTTCCTCTTTTCTCAACTAAGAAATCATTAAGGATAATCATGACCCTCGTAGCTCATTTTGATTTAGAGCTACATCAAATGGATGTGAAAACTGTTTTCCTAAATGGGGATCTGGAAGATGAGGTATATATGCAATAACCTCCTGATTTCAGTGTAGATGACTTGAATCATTTAGTTTGCAAATTAAAGAAATCAATTTATGAACTTAAACAAGCCTCCCATCGGTAGTATAAAAAGTTCAATCAGGTAATTTTGAACTTTGGATTCATTGAAAACATTATTGATCAGTTTATATACCTTAAGGCTAGTGGAAGTAAGTTCATAATTTTGGTTTTATATATTGATGATATTTATCTTGCAACTAATGATTTGAGCATACTACATGAGACAAGATTTTTTCCCTCTCATTTTGACATGAAGGACATGGGTGGGGCGAAATATATCTTTGGAACTGAGATCTATCATGATAGAACTATGGGTGTCTTTGGCCTCTCTCAGAAATCCTATATCCTTAGGATTCTCAAAAGATATGGGATAAAGAATTATTCTCATGGATTGACACTCATAGTGAAATATGATAAATTGAGCCTAAAGAACTGTCTTTAAGATGATAATAAAAAGGATTATATGGCAATTATCTCATATGCTTCGACAGTTAGGAGTTTACAGACTTGCACACGACCAAATATCGCATTTGTTGTGGAAATGCTTGGTAGATATCAGTCTAATCTAGGCATTGCACACTGGAAGGCAGTGAAGAGGGTCATGCGCTATTTGTAATGAACGAAAGACTATATATTTACCTACAGAAATGTCGACTACTTAAAGGTCATTGGATACTCTAATGCAGACTTGGGAGAATGTTTTGATAGTAGGAAGTATACTATTGGATACATCTTTCTACTGGCAGGTGGTGGTGTCTCATGGAGAAGCGGAAAACAGTCTACAATTGCTGCTCATACCATGGAGGGAAAATTTATTGCTCTATACGAGACTTCATCTCAGGCAATTTGGATAAGAAACTTTATTATATGTCTTGGAATTGTGAACTTTATTGAGAGACCACTAAAGATCTTTTGTGATAATAAAGCGGATGTGTCCTTCTCGAATAATAATAAGAGTTTAACCTCGATTCGACACATGAAGTTAAAATATTTTGTTGTTAAAGAAAAGGTTGATAATCATTTAGTGTATATTGATACAACCAGTATGAAGAAAATGACTATAGATCTTCTTACTAAAGGGTTAGCAACAAGATTATATTTTCAACATGTAAAGGGGATGAGTCTGTTTGGTTCCTTATATGTGATCACATTTGTGAAAATAAATTGATTCTTTAGGGCTTTGTGTATTGTTGATTCTGCATAAAGGATCTCTCATTTGAGTAGATAGAATAACAAAATAACAATATTAAAAGATCAATAGAATGAGTTAAAGATCAACCTATTCATAAATATAATTTTAACATGCTAAAGCATTGAAAATGAATTATATTGTAATGCATAAAAATATGATATTTCATGAAAAGGTGTTCATCTCCATGACTCATATGGTTCATTCTTGTGATACAGGATAACATGTGAACCCATATAAAAATTGGATCAAGATAACGGTAAATAACCTCAATTTTGTGTCTTTCTGTGTCAATGGGTCAAGTGAGAGAATGTTGAATATTTTGGATCGGGTCTAATCCTGATTGACCTGGTTTGACACAAGACACTAATGAAGGCTTTAGTGAAGAGTTAGTGGGAAGGGGTTACGTGAATGCGAAGAGTTCATATTCAATATAGCATCTGAAGGGTTCACATACATGAATGCCATGTATGTAACTCCCCACTCTCCCCCCACAATAAATTGGGGCATGATTGCTTGATGAGAGCAACCAAAAGTGTCAGCTTTCTCTCATTTGGGTTCAGGGTCTTACTCACCATCGACTTGAAGGTCTGGGCTCATCGTGGGCATCAATAGGCTGAGGAGAACGTCGTGCACTTAAGCCAACACTTCTTTTATCCATGGCGTCTACCAGTATGTGTTCTTGCTTTTATATTTTGGTTTTGTTTTATGAACCCCAACATAACATTAGATACAAGATATTAAAATCTCATTTCATGCATCACATCATGTTCAAGAAATAAAAAATAAAAAAGTTCTTGTTTCACTAGATTTTGTTTAAATCGTTAAGATCTTGTATGCATCAAAAGTTACATTTCTAATATAACAATGCATTCTTGGCGTTAAAGTTATTGAGGAGGATGGTCCTATGTGTTTTTCATTAGGTCATGTTAGGGCCTTCTTAAAATCATACTTTAAAGTATTTTTTGCTAGATTTGTACTGTTGGATGCATTTTTATCATTGTACTTTCTTAATAAATAAGCAATGATAAACACATCTAATGGTTCAGATCAAGCAAAAAGTAATTTGTATGATTTTTAGATGATCCTAATAAAATACCCCTATATTTAAGACATTAAAGTTTTGTGCCACGTACACCACTTTCTCTTGAAAAAAACCTTTTTGGTGGAGTGTGAAACAAATATCTCGATACAAAATATACAGTGAAGTCCACATAATAAATGAATGTGATAAACCATCTTTCTTATTAAAATGAGTTTACGCCTTTCTCATGAAAAATCACTCCCCCTTCTCGGCCTCCCTTAACGAGTGAAAAGATACTTGGCGATCAATAAAAGGTCAAACAAACTTTTGATGTGCAAGGTAAAATGAGACAACACTTGGTACTCATCGTGACACTACGTTGCCTCCAAGACTCATAGGTTCAAGTTGTTTTGGTCCAATTCTAAATCCTAGAATTTGATTTTTGAAACATTTTTTTGACAAAAAAATTGATTTTGTGATAAGAAAAAGGTATTTTAGAGTGTAAGATAAAGCCTTATAAAAACATGCCTATAACACATTTGTATTGTTCCTCGTCTAGTCATGGCCAAATGTCCTCTGCCCAACCCCATAAAAGAGATTTTTGTTGTTATTGTTTTTTTTTTCAAAAGCAAGTTGCCCCCTTCCTATAAAATTCTATATATATTCTTAACCCTGAGATAAAACTCTTTATTGGGTTCTTTAGTTTTCCTTCTTCTAATGAGATGTGCAAGCTCTCTTTTTTCTTCTCTTCCTCTAGTAACCGAAGGATATGAGAAACAAGTCTTGCCTCACTTTGTTTAAACTGCAGATGAAGGACATGAAACTAAGAAAATGAAGAATATGAGAGGGTTAAAATCAAAATTAATGCAGGGATGAAGGGTTTTAAGACAAGGCTAAAGTTAAAACTTTGTCTCTCGCTCCGCCTAGGTCCACTGCCATCCTTACTCACAGGTGTTATAAACTGAGAGAAGATCTAATGAGAGTGGATTGTATGAAACGTTGGGTGACATTCAACATTCACGGTCCTCTTATGTAGTAGCTTGAATCCCAGAAAAAAATGGATGATTTATTGCTAATGTCTTACATCGTTTGTTACAACCCTCTCTCATGATGTCAAATAAATGATACCCATCAAAAAGTACGAACGACTCTTTATGAGTCATCCATTTTAAACCATTGTGATGCAAAGCAGGTTATATGTCCCCCCCCCCGAACAGGTTAGTTAGCTTCATCTCATGATCGGGGGTCCCAAAGAGCACCATGTATGTAAGCATGTGCGTCTCGTATCCCCATGTTTGTCAGCATTAATTAGCGTTGGAGTTTGATAAGATTGCAAAGACTTAAGTACCCTCTCCTCCATTGGTGCAAAAAAAAATGACTGTTCTTGAAAAGGAGTGGTTGTAAAGACTTAAGTGCCCCGAAGATGATTATTTAAGACCCAGTCTCTGCACTGCAGGATTATCCGAGAAAGAAATCTCCCCTGGAGGAGGCCATGAACATCAACCCTCTCACTCTCTCTCTCCCTTCTATTTCTGCTTCTGTGCACATCCATTAGAAGATCATACATTGTTCCATCAAGCACCGATTGACCTATACATTGACTCTTGTGAAGCCTGATTCAGAGTTTTTACCCTTACAGGAGGAGGGTTTGGGGGCTCCTCCCAGCGTGGGTATCATCATTCAACTAAATGAGTTGTAGATCCTGATTCAGAGATTTTACCCTTACAAGAGAGGGGTAAAACCTCATCTCACTCTCTCTCCCTTCTCTCTCTACTTCTGTGCACATCCAACAAACGATCCAACATTTCTCCATCAAACACCGACTGACCTGCACACTAACTGTAGCATCGTTCAACTTGATGAGTTGTGGAACCTGATTTAGAGTTTTTGCCCTTACAGGAGGGGGGTTTGGGGGCTCCTCCCAGCGTGGGTAGCATCATTCAACTTGAAGAGTTGTAGAGTCTGATTCAAAGTTTTTATCCATTCATATTTTAAGGCATTAGATCTCATTTTTGAACATCCACGCATGTGCAGTTTGCTTTCATCATATTCAGTTGCTTTCGAGATTATACTTTGAATTCTTGTGCATTTTAGATCTATCGATTTGTATAAAACCAGAGCTCATTTTAACTTGAATTTTTTACTGAAACTTTATGCATATGTCTTCATGCTCTCCACCAAAAATTAGATCATTCTGAGTTTGTTTGACCCACTTTAAAAATCGAGATTCAAAACCTGTTATTTTGCATCGTCAGGATTTTAGCAGAATCAGGACCAACTTGCGGAAGTGATTTCTCCCTAACCAGAGATGATTTTTCCAATCCGTAAAAAAGGTTGTTTTCTAAATTGAATCTAGTTTGTTCATACCAAATTTCAGTGATTTCTATGGTGTTTTCGTACCAGTTTTGGGTCAAAAACCATAACCCTGTCACCTTGTGTCATTTTAACGGCTCAGATTTTGATCACTTTTGTTTGAATTTTATTTTCCTAATGGAAGATCATTTTTCAATTCTGTAAAACGGGTTCTCTTTGTTTATGTGTCTAGTTCATCCCTGTAAATTTTTAGAATTTTTTATGGTCAATTACTATTTTATTTTGATTAAATACCAGAACCTTGTATCCAGATTTTATAAATATTCTGATTTTAGCCCCCATATCATGACTGTTGTAGCACTTCTTCAACAAATCGTTATTTGATTGACAATATTCTTCAAAAAATTATTGTTATGATTTTTTTGAGTCTCTAATGAGTCTTTACTATGATTTGTAGTATTTTTGGGTCTCCAATGAGCCTCACAATGATTTATAGTATTGTTCGATCTTTTAACTATGATTTATAGTGCTTTGGGGTCTCCAACGAGCCCCATAATGATTTGTAGTATTTTTGGTTTTTTAACTACGATTTATAGTGTTTTCGGGTCTCTAACGAGACCCACAGCGATTTATAGTGTTGTTGGACCTCGCTATAGCGATTTGTAGTGTTTCTCGCTAAACACTATAGCGATTTGTGATACAAATCGCTATCTGAATCAGGACCAACTTGTCAGGGTCATATCTCTCTAACCAGAGATCGGATTTCAAATCCGTAAAAAGTGGTGTCTTTGTTATGAAGTTTAGTTTATCCCTATAAATTTTCAGCGATTTCTATGGTCATTTGATACCCCATTTGGATCTAAAACCAGACCCCTATCAGTCTGCCTTATTTGAGTGACATAGGTTTTTATTTCATTTTGTAAGAGTCATATCTCCCCAACGCAAGATCATTTTTCAAATCCGTAAAAAGGGTTTTCTTCCTTTATGTGTCTAGTTTATATCTAGAAAGTTTTATAACTTTTTATGCTCATTTGATATTTCGAACCTGTTAAAAACCGAGACATGTTATAAAATGTTATAAAACTTAAAAAATTTGAAACTTCCTCTATGTGTCTCGATTTTTAACAGGTTTGAAATATCAAATGAGCATAAAAAGTTATAAAACTTTCCAGATATAAACTAGACACATAGAGGAAAAAAACCCTTTTTTTGGATTTGGAAAATGATCTTTCGTTGAGGAGATATGACTCTTACAAAATGAAATAAAAACCTATGTCACTCAAATAAGACAGACTGATAGGGGTCTGGTTTTAGATCCAAATGGGGTATCAAATGACTATAGAAAGCGCTGAAAATTTACAGGAATAAAGTAGACTTCATAACAAAGATACCACTTTTTACGGATTTGAAATTCGATCTCTGGTTAGGGAGATATGGCCCTAACAAGTTGGTCTTGATTCGGATAGCGATTTGTATCACAAATCGCTGTAGTGTTTAGCGATTTGTAGTGTTTCTCGCTAAACACTACAGCGATTTGTGATACAAATCGCTATCCGAATCAAGACCAACTTGTTAGGGCCATATCTCCCTAACCAGAGATCGAATTTCAAATCCGTAAAAAGTGGTATCTTTGTTATGAAGTCTACTTTATTCCTGTAAATTTTCAGCGCTTTCTATAGTCATTTGATACCCCATTTGGATCTAAAACCAGACCCCTATCAGTCTGTCTTATTTGAGTGACATAGGTTTTTATTTCATTTTGTAAGAGTCATATCTCCTCAACGAAAGATCATTTTCCAAATCCAAAAAAAGGGTTTTTTTCCTCTATGTGTCTAGTTTATATCTGGAAAGTTTTATAACTTTTTATGCTCATTTGATATTTCAAACCTGTTAAAAATCGAGACACATAGAGGAAGTTTCAAATTTTTTAAGTTTTATAACATTTTATAACATGTCTCGGTTTTTAACAGGTTCGAAATATCAAATGAGCATAAAAAGTTATAAAACTTTCTAGATATAAACTAGACACATAAAGGAAGAAAACCCTTTTTACGGATTTGAAAAATGATCTTGCGTTGGGGAGATATGACTCTTACAAAATGAAATAAAAACCTATGTCACTCAAATAAGGCAGACTGATAGGGGTCTGGTTTTAGATCCAAATGGGGTATCAAATGACCATAGAAATCGCTGAAAATTTATAGGGATAAACTAAACTTCATAACAAAGACACCACTTTTTACGGATTTGAAATCCGATCTCTGGTTAGAGAGATATGACCCTGACAAGTTGGTCCTGATTCAGATAGCGATTTGTATCACAAATCGCTATAGTGTTTAGCGAGAAACACTACAAATCGCTATAGCGAGGTCCAACAACACTATAAATCGCTGTGGGTCTCGTTAGAGACCCGAAAACACTATAAATCGTAGTTAAAAAACCAAAAATACTACAAATCATTATGGGGCTCGTTGGAGACCCCAAAGCACTATAAATCATAGTTAAAAGATCGAACAATACTATAAATCATTGTGAGGCTCATTGGAGACCCAAAAATACTACAAATCATAGTAAAGACTCATTAGAGACTCAAAAAAATCATAACAATAATTTTTTGAAGAATATTGTCAATCAAATAACGATTTGTTGAAGAAGTGCTACAACAGTCATGATATGGGGGCCAAAATCAGAATATTTATAAAATCTGGATACAAGGTTCTGGTATTTAATCAAAATAAAATAGTAATTGACCATAAAAAATTCTAAAAATTTACAGGGATGAACTAGACACATAAACAAAGAGAACCCGTTTTACAGAATTGAAAAATGATCTTCCATTAGGAAAATAAAATTCAAACAAAATGGATCAAAATCTAAGCCGTTAAAATGACACAGGGTGACAGGGTTATGGTTTTTTACCCGAAACAGGTACAAAAACACCATAGAAATCGCTAATATTTGGTATGAGCAAACTAGATTCAATTTAAAAAACAACCCTTTTTACGGATCGGAAAGATCATCTCTGGTTAGGGAGAAATCACTTCCGCAAGTTGGTCCTGATTCTGCTAAAATCCTGACGGTGCAAAATAACAGGTTTTGAATCTCGATTTTTAAATTGGGTCAAACAAACTCAGAATGATCTGATTTTTGGTGGAGAGCATGAAGACATATGCATAAAGTTGCAGTAAAAATTTAAAATTAAAATAAGCTCTAGTTACATATAAATCGATAGATCTAAAATGCACAAGAATTCAAAGTATAATCTAGAAAGCAACTGAACATGATGAAAGCAAACTGCACATGCGTGGATGTTCAAACATGAGATCTAATGACTTAAAATATGAATGAGTAAAAACTTTGAATCAGACTCCACAACTCTTCAAGTTGAATGATGCTACCCACGTTGGGAGGAGCCCCCAGACCCCTCTCCTATAAGGGCAAAAACTCTGAATCAGGATCTACAACTCATTTAGTTGAATGATGCTACCCACGCTGGGATGAACCCCCGGACCCCCCTCCTGTAAGGGCAAAAACTCTAAATCAGGCACATAAGTAGAGAGAGAAGGGAGAGAGAGTGAGAGGGTTGGTGTTCATGGCCTTCTCCAGGAGGAACCCTTTACCTCCCTTGATTTCTTCTCTAGGGAGAGAGAGAGGGTTTTTACATTGTTTTACGAAGAAGGAAGAAGAAGAAGATGACAATAGAGCAATGTGAGATCGTCTGTTGGATGTGCACAGAAGTAGAGAGAGAAGAGAGAGAGAGAGTGAGAGGGTTGTTGTTCATGGCCTTCTTCAGGAAGAACTCTTTGTTTCCCTTGATTTCTTCTCTAGAGAGAAAGAGGGTTTTACAGTGTTTTACGGAGAAAGAAGAAGAAGACATGTTTGTCCTTTTTTTGAACAGAAAAAGAAGAAGACTTTGAAGAGTCAACATCATCCTCGACTTTCTGGATGGAGGACATGTTTGTCCTTTTTTTTAACTGTTTGTTTTTTCTTTTTTGAATGAAGGGCATTTTTGTCATTTTCTCAAATCATCACTTTATGAGAAGAATAGCAAGAAAGGGTACTTAAGTCTTTGCAATAACACCAGAGTCCGATGCAAAGTTATGTCAACATACACGGGAATACGAGCCCCATGTGCTTGTATACGTGGTGCTCATTCAAAACCCCGAACACAGACGTGTGATTCAGTGAATCATCGGGGGCGAACATACACAACCCTCTCATTGTGATGCATTCATCTTGAACTTGAACATGAACTGTTTATCTTGAGATTAACAACATCCAAGGTACCGACAGATAGACAGGGTGCCTCTAACCTGATCTGATGTTCCAGTGATAGGACCGAGTACTTTGCCAAGGTACTCGGCCAATCCCTTAACCAGCAGCAGCTTGCCTATAAAATGCCCAAAAGCAAAAAAAAAAAAAAAAATGGGTAGAACCCGGAGTGCGTGAGCCTCAGGCCGTGTCACGACGCAGCCCAATCAACCCAAAAGCCGCATTCGTGCGACCTCTCGGCTGCGGCAGCAGCAATCGTTATGGCGACCGCACCCTTCTCCACCATGTACCATGTTTCTTACTTCATTTCTTCTCGCAGAGCAGATGGGCCGTCTTCCTCCACCGTCCTCCAGAAGCGGCTGCGCCACCGCTCGCCTTCCTCCAGGATCGCCGCCGCAACTGAAGCAGCGGCGGCCGGCGGAGAACATCCGGGAAGAAGCGGCCCGGAAGCACCACGTGAGCGGCGGCGACAACCACGGGTTCTCCGCCAAGTACTTCCCCTTCAACTGCCCACCCGACGCGGAGGAGGAGTACTCGCTGGACGAGATCGTGTACCGCAGCCGCTCCGGCACCCTGCTCGACGTCCGGCACGACATGGGCGTCCTCCGCAAGTTCGACGGCCAGTACTGGAAGAACCTCTTCGACTCCCGGGTGGGGAAAACCACATGGCCGTACGGCTCCGGCGTGTGGAGCAAGAAGGAGTGGGTGCTCCCCGGGATCGACAGCGACCACATCATCAGTGTGTTCGAGGGCAACTCCAACCTCTTCTGGGCGGAGCGCTACGGGAAGGAGGTGCTGGGGATGAACGACCTGTGGGTCAAGCACTGCGGCATCAGCCACACCGGAAGCTTCAAGGACCTCGGCATGACCGTCCTCGTCAGCCAGGTGAACCGCCTCCGCAAGCTCAACCGCCCCCTCGTCGGCGTTGGCTGCGCCTCCACCGGCGACACCTCCGCCGCGCTCTCCGCCTACTGCGCCGCCGCCGGCATCCCGGCCATCGCTAGATTCGCTACTGCCTTTTATATGAACGTAAAAAAAAAAAGTGCAGCATATATAATAAGAGAATATACATGAAAGAAAGAATGTACTTTTTCATCTTTCTCCATTATTTCTTGTCCACAGCAAGCTGTTCTTTAGTTCTCCATGAATCTTTAATAAATATATCTTGTAAACGTCTACCTTTTCACTACCGAAATGGATGTGGTAAGCGGGGTCCTGTGTCAAGCTAAAGGCCCAGGATCGAATCCCTCTACCACATTGGGCTTCTGTTGTTCTGGTAGGGTCCGCCTAACCCCAGCTTTCCTTTCCAAAAAGTCTACCTTTTCCAATGTTGATGATGGCTTAGGGCTCCGTTGCTCCCTTTTATCTGATATGTATGACCCGAAATATCCAAAAGTTATCGCCCCAATCACTCTGATCACTTGTTCAACCCAGGGCTGATAACCGGTTGGCTGGCCCGTTCGTTCAAATAACAAATTATCGGGTTCGAGTTTTACTGGGTCATGAAAATGAAATCTCAAACTCAGATCGGCATAGTTTCAGAAGTTTACTTTTACTAAAAATATATATAAAACACTCAGGTCAGGGTGAGTACTTACCCAGCAAAAAATCCGGGTTGATTACCCCCATAAAAATCAGAACCCAAACCCAACCCACATATTGCTCGGGTCGGGTTCAGATTGACCCACATATTCTTCGGGTCAGCACTTTTGTGCTCATACCCAGAATTTCGAGTTCAGCTAGAATCAGGTACCCAATACAAACCCGACCCATTGACGGCCCTAGTTCAACCAATCCTTTGCAAGAATGTTCTTGTAGACACCATGCTTTATTTTATTGGCTGTAAGGACTAGCAGTAGTTGACAGGATTGGTTGAATAAGTGATAGGAGTCATCACCCCGATTATATGTTTCCTTTCTCAACTATCCCACAACATAACATCATGGTGGTTGAACATGCACCCTTATATAATTAGGATCATGCCAACTTTCAGAGCTTACACAAACATCAGAATTCGTCTGAGAGAAAATTACCTTATATTATGAAACTTATGTGCTACTGTACACAATCTACCAAGCTTGTTGGTCATGCTATTGAGGACATTCTCTTGAGAAGCAAGCGAAACAAATAAATTTAAAAACAAAAACAAAAACATACACACACAATCAAAATCAACCACATACCACCAATCTCCTACAAATCAAAACTACACAACTTGAGGGATCCTTCCACTGTGAACAAAGGTGAATTATAAAGTTCATCAATAATCATGATATTGATGAAGATGGTGATGGTAAAAGAACATCAGGTTCCTCTAGCCAGCATCTGATGGTAATTCTCTATCGATTCCATGCGTTGGATCTGAAGCTGCTTTCTGAACCTCTTGATGAAGGCCTCAGCACACTCATCTATGTCTTCTTCAGGGCACCCCACCCTCCTGGCCTGCACATGGACCGGCCTCTCACCTCTATCAGCTGCAGTCCTCTGCTGCTTGGGCTCTACCTGCTGGCCCTGTCTAGCATGGGCCATGGGAGGACTGGACTCAAGCTGGGGCTGTGGGAAGAGAAGGGAAGAGATGGGGATATCTCTCATAATGGTCCTGCTTGTGTTGTGTCACCACAAAGAACTAGAACTGATTTTTCTTCTTGATGTGGAACTGGGTTTTTCAAGGCCATTTTATAGAGAGAGGAACATGGATTAGTAAGGAAGATCTAGAGGGGTCTTTATTTAATTATTTATTTACTTGATCTAACTCTAAAACGTAGGGATATGTCAAAGACTTGTTCAAAGGTCTAATGTAATGCCGGCTTTGGTTGACTTCCACGGTTGATTGTAGCGTGGGATGTACGTGTGATCCAGGTGCCCTGAAATCATAGTGATGAACCTTTAAAATGGTAAAATAACGGAAGACAAAGTCTCGTGAAGAATGATGTTGAAACAGATCTGAATCGGTCGATTCAGATCGAATCGGTCCTTTGTTGAAATGATACAGGGATTTATTCGGGAAAAAGATCAGGTGCAATCACATTGTACATTTTAAATGTTCTGCTGCACCCAAAGAACCACCATATGCTATTTTGCCCCCACAGCTGACAGGCTGTATGGAAAAGATGGGAGGGTGCTCTGCCGCAGCGGCACATCACAAATGTGCAATGTGATTTCACCTGATCCAGCCTCGTCTATTAGGCCCTGCCTAAATGTCAGCTGATTTTTGACTGAATCGGCAGAATCAGGCTGATTCCCCACCCCGAATCTATTCGCTTAGATCTTTTTAAAAAATACATTGATAAAGTATAAAATTGAACAAAAAACCAACCCTACTGATTTGTTTTTTTGAAAGGCAAGCTGGGGTTAGGCAGACCCCTACCAGTTATACAACTATGCCATTGGGTTTTGAACCTGCAACGTCCCAACACAAGGTCACGTGTGCACTAGCTGCTCCTACCAGACAAGCGGAGCTCTCAGCTGGTCTCCTGATTTATCGTTTTTTTTTTTTTTGGGAAAAACCAATTCACTTGGTGGACAGGTTTTAAAAACATTGCTTGTTGAGAAACTGCAAATTTTCATGCTACTTGCACTTTTATTGGCAAAATATCAACAAGAATAGATACATCAAGAGAATAAAAATTATATTTGTGCAATATATATATAAAAACAAAAATATCAAGATATAATTGTGATACATATATGTTAGCAAAGATACCGTTTTATTTGAATAATATTGAGATATTATTTTGGTGTTTGAAACGCTACCTTTTGTCGTGTTTGACACGGCAGACAAATCCCACCGCTGGGACAAAGCGGCACCAGCGGCGGGCATCCTGTGTTTCATACACACGGGACAAATGCAGGGGCACGAAACAAACCGCATCCCGTGTGACCTGTTATAACGCATCAGCACGGGACGTGCGGATCCTAATCTCACCCAGCGTTTACAGCTACAAACCCACCCCTCTGTGGGTCCCACTACAGTACAGTGGGGGTGGGTTTTGTGGTTGTAAACGCTGGGTGATATTAGCGTTTTACACAGGATCCGCTCTCATTGCCGGTTCCCTGGCCATGGGTGGGTTCTGGACAAACGTCTTTCGTTCTGTCCCAGGCAGCATTTGTCCAGCCAATCAAACATAACCAATATGTCGCCTTTTATTACAATATTTTTAAAAATACTGCCGATATTTATCGCACTGCTTGAGACACGCAAGGTAGGCGCAGACTGGAAATTGAGTGTTGAATGTGTGGATGGCCCCACAAAAACAAAGTAGAAATCATGGTCAGTTTTCAAAGCAAGACCATCCCACATCAAAGTCCACAACGTTCCTTGATCCCGTGTCAACTCACAACTTGGAACGCAAAAGGGTCCCACCATGAATAGTGGGCTCATCTTTGTTGGATATATATGATCAGCACCATGGTGACAAATATTAAGGATATTTTGAAATTATCATGAAAAAAAGCCATAATTTTGTCCCAGTTTAAACTGCCAAAGATATTACCGTTTTAATCTCGCAAGTGAGGAAAATATCGTGACCCAAAAACGCAGAGGTAGTCATAAGCAAGTTTTTTTGTGAAGAAGTCTCTCATAAGGAGACGTCATTTTCAAAGTCAAGCTAAGGAAGCTGATTAAGTAACCGAACAACAGTGAAAAATGCCTCAATCCAAAATTTTGTAGGTGAAATATGCATGGAGAATCATTGCGGGACCAAGTTCAACAATGCTGCGATAATTTCTCAAATATGATGTAATGGGTCCCACCGTCTCTCAAATATTTTTGAAATTCTTGGCTCATGAATTCACTGCTGCCATCACACCCAAAAATTTTAATAGAACCTTTGAATCAATTTGATATCAACTTATGAAATTCATAAAACCGATTAACAAAATCCGACTTAAGCTTAAATGGGTATAACCAAACATATTTAGAAAACCATGATGACATAATATTGAAAACCATGATGAGAAGCTTCAGGAGTTGGTCCCCAAATATCACAATGTATTTTTTTGAATAGTTTCGCTATAAGTTGTTTGAGAACTATTAAAAGGAAGTCGGCTTGATTTTGTCATACGATAACTGTTATAAAGATTTTTATTTTTGCTACCAGGAAAACAAATTAGATTTTTATTGTGCAAAAAATCAACTAACTCCTTGCTAGGATGACTTAACTCACGATACCAATCTATCATGATGACTGGTTTTCTGTTTGCGAGAAACCCCAGCCTTGTGATGAAAGCCAATTTTGAAAATCCTCCTCTTTTATTATTTTGGTTTGTTTCCTGACGTTACTTATAAAAGTCATATCAGATGCTCTTGCTCAGTTGTCTGAAGTGCCATGAAGGTCTTGTTAGATTGGAGCCAAGAGACCAGTTTCTTATACGTGGGAACTGGTGGTTTCATTATGGTAATGAAGAATGCTTCATAACCTTGGCCAAGACTATTCAAAAGCGAGAATACTTTGGTCCTGTCGTCCATAGGTTTACCGATTGTTGCAAGTTCATCAGAAGTGTTCTTGAAGGCAACAATGTATTCATAAAGAGAAAGATTATCTTTACGAAAGGTCTAGAGCTTCTGAAAAAGATAATACTCGCGCTCTTGTGAATCAAGGGTGAATGCGTATTCAAGGGTCAACCAAACTTGGGCAGTTGTGTAACGTCCCAAAATTTCTAACTTATAAAAATTAGGAAAAAAATTTAATTTATTTTTTATGGATCTCTTTTTCAGAGTCAACTTAGTAAAATAGTGAAAAATTGTTCGAAAGAACTAAGTTAGCAAACCCTGGGTAGGTTACAAGCAAAGAACTAAGTTACAGTGAAAATTTGTTCGAATAGGCTTAGCAATCAAGAATGTCTAAGAATATTTGAGGCACCATTCCTCACTGCAGGACAGTGTAAGAATTTTTAAGAGACATTGAGGCTCAGTTTGTCCGTTCTAATGCGGTTTGGGGCAGTACCCTGATGTCCAAGTTGGTGTCTATGAAATATTCTTGTGATATTCACATCCGACAAAACATTTTGAAAATGGAAAATATTGTATCTGAGTTAAATGACATGAAGCTCACCATTTCGGATTCCTTCTTAATATATTTAATTTTGACCTTATTGCCTATTGAATATGAATCATTCAAAATCTCTTACAACACAAATAATGATGAATGATCTTTCAATAACCTTTTATCTAAGTGTGTTGAAGATGAAGAGATATTGAAGGGTGTGCAGGTGCAAAGTGCACATATGGCTTCTCATCAGGCAAAAAATAGGCTTGAAAAAAAAGGTTCCTTAAAAAAAAAGCAAGAAGAAAGCCGCTACGAAGAGTTTTAACTATCAGGAAAAAGTCAAATCCTAGGGTAACACTTCTTCTATAAAGTACTTCTTTCCTAAGGAAAAAATATAAAAATGTGGAGTGCATAAACTACAAAATGACTCAAGAATAAAGGTAATAAGTCATTTGTTTCTCATGAATGTAATTTAATTCATGTTTTAAGAATAACAGTTTTTTTATGTTTGCGGGTTGTTTACCCTATGTTACATGGGTGAGAAATATTTTGTTACATTTATATACGACTACTTGTGGTATATGTATCTTTACTTATTGTTTAAAAAATCTAAAGTCTTTTAGGTTTTTAAAGACTTCAATAGATAAGTGGAGAAACATACCGGTAAAGCTATAAAAGTAGTCAAGTCTAATAGAGATGGAAAATACTATGGGCATTTCACTAGGATAGAATAAAAGAAAAGGTCATTAGCGTGATTTCTAAAGATGAAAGACTTTGTGCCTCAATATGCCGTGCCTGATACTCCTTATCAAAATTGTATAGTTAAAAGAAGAAATCGTACACTTAAGAAAATAGTTTGATCAATTTTAAATCACTCAACCCTTCTCTTGACCTTCTAGGGTGAATCTCTTAGGATAACAATACACATATTGAGCAAGGTTCCTACGACAGTTATCCAAAAGACCTCTTATAAGTTATGGACAAGTAGAAAGTCTTGTCATATATGTACATATAAGGATGTCTAGCTAATGCTAAATTATATAATTCATATATAAAAATCCTTTGATACTAATTCATACATCTGATTGACTTTATGACAAAGAACTAAGTGTGGAATCTAGTACCTCAACTTGATGGAGGCAGACTTGTTGGTTATAAGTGAGTCTTTAAGACCAAAACAAACTCTAATGGATGGGTAAAGAGGAACAAGGCTAGGCTTATTGTAAAGGGTTTCAATTAAATAGAGGGCATTGATTATAATAAAACTTTTTTTCTATTTGAAATAAGGAATTATTGAGAATAATCATAGCCCTCGTAGCTCATTTTGATTTAGAGCTACATCAAATAGATGTGAAAATAATTTTTTAAATAAAGATTTGGAAGACGAGATATATATGCAACAACCTCTTGGTTTTAATGTAGATGATTCAAATAATTTAGTTTATAAATTAAAGAAATTAATTTATGAACTTAAACAAGTCTCTCGTCAAAAGTATAAAAAGTTTAATCAGGTGATTTTAAACTTTAAATTCACTAAAAATATTGTTGATCAGTGTATATACCTTAAGGCTAGTGAAAGTATGTTCATAATTTTGGTTTTATATGTCAATGACATTCTTCTTGCAACTAACGATTTTAGTATGACATATGGGACAAACATTTTTCTTTTCTCTCATTTTGATATTAAGGACATAGGTGAGGCCACTTATATCCTTGAAATTGATATATATCGTGATAGGACTAAAAATGTCCTTAGTCTCTCTTAGAAATCCTATATCCTTAAGGTTCTTAAAAGTTATGTGATGAAGAATTGTTCTCTTAAATTGACACCTATAGTAAAAGAAAATAAATTGAGCTTAAAATATTATCTTCATGATGATAATGAAAAGGCTCAAATGGCAAGCATCTTGTATGCTTCGGTGGTTGAGTTTATAATATGCACAGACCTGCACAAGACCAAACATCACATTTGCTATTGAGATGCTTGGTGGTTATCAGTCTAATCTAGGTACTACACACTAAAAAGTTGTGAAGAAGGTCATGTGTTATTTATAAGAAATGAAGAACTATATGTTGACTTACAGAAAAGTTGACCACTAAGAGGATGATGGATATTAGGAGGATGTCTCAACAGTAGAAAGTCTAAAACTGGATACGTCTTCCTATTAGTCAGTGGTGTTGTCTAATGGAAAAGTGAGAAGTAGTCTACAGCTGCAGATCACACCATAGATGCAGAATTTATTGCTTTATACAAGACTTTGTCTTAGGCTATATGGATCAAAAACTTTAGTTTGAGTCTTGGTATTATGGAATCTATTAAAAGTTCACTAAAGATCTTTTGTGATAATGAAGCTGATGTGTCTTTCTCTAATAACAACAAGAGCTTTATTTCATGCAGACATAGAGTTAAAGTACTTTGTTATTATAGAAAGAATGAAGAATCATTTAGTATGTGTTGAAAACATCAACACAAAGGTAATGACTGTGGATCCTCTTACTAAAGAGCTAGCACCAAGATTGTATTTCCAACATATAATAAGGATAGATTTATTTGATTTCTTTTAATGTATGATAATACATTATGGTTTATGATATCACATTTATGAAACAATTGATTCTCTATGATTTTGTGTATTGTTGATTTTGTGTAAAATGTCTCTCATTTTAAAAGAAGAGAATAACATAATAACAATATTAAAAAAGATCAAAAGAATGGGTTAGAGACCAACATATTCATAAAGATATTATCAATATGCTAAACACTTAAAATGAATGATTATAGTATATTGGAAGGTGGCATCTCATAAAGTGATATTCATCTCCATGACTTGTATGATTCATTCTTGTGATTCAGTATAGCATGTGAACCTACATAGAAATTTAATTGAGATAACAATAAAACCTTAATAAAGTATTTTGATGTCAATGGGTCAAGTGAGAGAATGTTGGACAATGGATCGGGTCCAACCTATTGTGACCCAATTTGACACTAGTATATCGAGGAAAATATAGAGTTTCTATTGTGGTGGGAGAGGTGGCAATTCGGTTACCATTTTAAATTGCATGGTAGTTATGGTAACCTCCCACATCTACTACTATTTAGAAACCACAAACGTTTGATGAGAACATGCGATATTGGTTTCTCACTCGCTCTGGGGTTTAAGGGTCTTGCTCTTCTCTTGACTTCAAGGCCTCGGCTCATCGATGACGTCGATTGGTTGAGGAGAAGGTCGACAACCCACATCCACCAAGGCTTCCTTGTGATCGATAATGGCCGCTTTTAGTAAGTGGTGCTCTTCTTTTTTTCGCCAATAACTCCGACCAAATTGATCAGTAAAGTGGTCGAAGTAGAGTTGGTAAATAGTTTCAAACCAGAACTGGGAAGTTATAAAATCTAAAAGTACCTGGTTAAGATAAATGACAATGTCATAGGTAAATATAGAATCAATTCAATTCTAACCAGTTTTGGATGTAGCAAGCAAGGATGCACAACGAACCGAGTTGGCTTGGTCTCAACTCGGTTAAGCTAGCTTGGCTCGAAGCTCGTTTGTGCTTTAAATTAGCCAAGCATGCACATGGTTCTAAGGCTCGAGTGAGATGAACTTGATCAGCCTAATGAACTCAATAAAGCTCAGTAGGCTCAATAAGGCTCAGATACAAGTATAATATATTTGCAATTCTATTCAACAAGTTATTGTTAGTATAATGGGTAGGGTGTTGGTTTTCTATAATATAGAGTATTTTTAGTATGTATATATTATTTTCGGTGTTAATGACTAAAATGTATGATTTGGCTTAGTGGTGGCTCAAAACCCACCTTCAACAATATTTTTAAAAAAATGAATTTTTTAATGCCTTGAAGTTCGGCTCGAGCTCGGAACCCAGACGAGTCTGGATAAAGCCATTCAAGCTCGAGCCGAGCTTGGACAGATATATTTTGCACCGAGCTGAGTTCAAACAACCCAGGCTCGAATTCGGCTAGTGTGCATCCCTAGTAGCAAGGCCCTATTTGGAAACTGCCTCTTGGGAGTGAAATAGTGAATTCCATAATGGTCATGAATTTAGCAAATCCTTAGTTGTTTGGGAACAATCTTTAGAATCCACTAGAAATTCCCCACTTCTAGGGCCGTTGTTTGGGATGCAGTTTTTACCTTCATAAATGAACTGAAAATGTCACCAGAAAGTGGCCTGTGTGTCCATCAAAAGTGACATTGGTGTAGTATTTGGTATTTACCACCTCACCCTTGTGGTAGCTGAAATGAGGAATTGGAACTGATAAATGTCCTGGTGGTAGCTTAAATGAGAAATCGAAACTGACAAATGTCATGTTAATTCTTATTTTTTCCCTTTTTTCGGCTTTCAAATAGTTTTGAAAGTGGGGATTCCACACTTACCACTCTAGTGACCTCTGGTTGTCACTTTCCAAACAGAGATCAAATGTGGTTCTGAATCGAGGCTGTGTTGAGATGACGAAAATATATATGGACTTATGTTTATCGAGGCTTGTGTAAAAATATAAATGCATTAAGATGTCTTTTTCATGTCCATTCCTATGAAATGTACCCTCTTTCATAGGATAAAGGGGCTTTTTCAGGGTAAAACAAACATCTTCATTGGAGTTATGTGGTGCGGCCGACATAGTAAATGCAAAAAAATAAATTTCCTGTCAAAATGAGTTCACACCTCCTCTCCTATGGGAAAGTACTTTCCCTCTTGTGCATCCTTTTCAAGAAAAAAAAAATGGTTTCCCTTGGGTGGGTGTAACATACGCCTCAGAAGGGGCTCCTTTTCTCACAGTGAAACAAAGATCTTTTAAGAGAAATGGTCAAGCATAAATGACTCTCTTTGACCATTCACTTCATACGAAAGTGGGATCATAACTTACCCCCTTGGAAAGAGCTTTCCCACCAAATGTTCTCACATTGGGCAATTTCGGTTAAATGCATAGGCTACTTTTTGAATGTGAGCTAGCTTCATTAGTTTGTGTACTCCCTCGTTCGAAATGAATCATAGGCTCTAATAAATGTAGAAAGGTTGTTTTTTTCACGTGGGGTGCACTCACCTTATTGCAAAGGGTACGTTTGGAAGCAAGAAAAATTCTCAGGAACAAAAAAATTGTCCATGAAAATTTTGACATAACTTTTTTAAATGATTTTTTTTTTGCTTGTTTGTGCTGCATGAGAAAAACAGAGTGAAATAATATGAAAGATACCTAAAAATAGTGGTGGGTGGGAGGAAGGCCAAGATAGAGGAAACTCTTCTTATGGCAAGCCCATGGAATAAGATGTGTTATGGGTGAATGATTGCCCCCAATGCAAAAAGAAATTTTGATAGAAAAAATTCCTCCACCCTTTAGGTGAAGAAATTTTTCCTATCAAAGATCAGACTTTTTAAACAAAAAAAAATCCTTTCAAAAATTTTCTCCCATTTGTACCGGTTGAAAAAGTTGTTATTTCTTCTTTCCTACTTGCATTTTTTCAAATGTTTGTCCTAATATAATGTGAAACACACAAATCCCGCTTTGAAACGAACACCCCTAGCCCTAAGGTGTAAAACTGTAAACTATGAACTGACATACCACGTGGGAAAAGTGTGTGGCTCTCCTTGTTTTAAAAAATCAAATTACAATATCTATAATTGGTTTTTAGAAGAAAATCAGTAATGGCAATTGAGATTACAAAATTTGCAATTGCGTTTTCAAATTTTTTTTTTTTTTGAGAAAGGTTGAGAAAAATGATTGAAAACAAATTCTAGTAAAGGAACCCCATACTGCCGCTCTATGCTTGTTGCAGGTTTGATTAAGGGGGGAATCAAAGTGGCGAAGTTTGGGGTCTCTGAACATCCGACTCCCCCTTGGGACCTGTTTGGAATCTCAGCGTTGGGATGGGCGTTTATGCATTTGGTGTTCCCGAGGCAAAATCTTGGTCAAACGCCCGTTTGAAATCTCGGCACTAGGATAAGGGTTTGTGCATTTGGGATAGAAAGTGATGCCCTTTCTCCTTTGTATTTACACTAAAGGATGGATTTGGAAGCTGGCAAAGCAGTTGCCACTTCCTCAAATGCATAAATTTCATAAACGCCCATCCCAGATACCTATCCCAAACAGGCCCTTAATGAACTGGACGACGCCGCGGAAGCTGGTTAAGAATAAGTCCATGCTGCTGCTCAACCCTACCCTACGCCTACAGGCAAATTTTTCATAGGCAAAATTTTCTTTTTGTAGGAGATTTTTTCATGCTTCCAAACATTCCTTAAGAAAGTCTACTTTGACTATGAAAGTGTGATAAATTGGTCCAAGTTATTCATGCACTCTACGCCAAATAAAGCTCTATAATTTCATTCCAAATCCTTTGAATATAGAAAAAAGTCCACTTAACGACCACTTTAAAGCTTAATTAAACTTTTATTGTTGCTTAATGTTGACTGAAAATAGTACTCAAAACCAGGTCACAAAAGACAGACCAATTTCTCCATACAAAAGCTGATGCAGCTTCCATCTAAAAAGTTGATGCTAGTGACCAATGTGATTGAAACGAGAGAAAGGTAAGAAAAAATTATCCTAACCGAGTATAAAATTCTAGTTGCCCACAAGGTCTCCGCTCATCTGGTAGAGGTGACTTGTGAATGTCACTAATTCAACAGGACATCTGATATTCGAAACCCATGGAAGGTGCTCCTCCGCAAGGTCAAAACTAGGTTTACTCTATGGGGAACAGGAAGAACCTTAATGGTTTCACCAACCAGAGGCCTGCCAATGTGTGATCAGTGATGGAGGGGTCTTTTCTTGGCCTAGCTTAAAAAAAAACAAAACTATAGGATCCAGTTATGGGTCAGTTTTGTCAGGTGGAAGGTCTGACTTGAGTCTACCAAAATCTGCTTGCATTGACTAACTAAGCCCCCATCTGCCTATAAGGGCGGTAGGCTCAAGGATTCAAACTAAAGGGCATCAAGAGTTTGATAGTGGGGTACACAATGCTAGTGTTAGGCCAAAGCACTTGGGTGGATCATACATATATATATATATATATATCAAATCTTCTCAAAATTTTGAAGCTTCAATTTGTACGTGCAGAATGCACTCTTGAAATGTGCACTATTTGCTATATTGCTTGATGGTAAAGACATGGTTACTAGAAGCTTCTTAAAATCTTGAAAGCTCTTTTCTAAACAAGCTTGCTCCATAAGTGCAAAACTGCAGACGCTGTCACACTTCTCTGAAGCTTTCTAAAAATCTCAAAATACGAAAACGCGGTTTCTTGATATTGTATTCTACAATAGAATTTACAGACATAATAACATTTTTGGTAAAAATACTTAAAATTCGTTTTTAAGTACTGGACATAGGATTTAACAATACTTTATGCTAATTCTCTACTAGTTTTTATTCTTCTTGCTTCCCGCTACTCTTCCTAATGTTTCACACTTCACACATCTAAGCAGTTCTTAAATACTTGCGTCCCACTTCTCACTTCTTGCATCACTTCCTCCATCCACTTCCTACTCTGGTATAGGGATGAGAGTAGGGAGGAAACAGGGATCCGTGGGAACACGCCCGATTGGGGCAGGGAGAGGACATGAAACCGAGAATGAAGATAAAAATCAAAACCCGTCTAGGGATGGAGGTGAAAATCAAAATCTGTTCGGGGATGGACTTACTCTTGCCCCCGCCCCATCCCAACCTGCTCCATCCCAGATTCCCGTTAATGAAATTACTAATGTAACCTTATTATATTATAAAATAACATTTAAACCCTATATATAAAACCTTAATTTCCTACTTTCTAACCTTAAATGAGTCACTTTTCTCTCCTATCTCCTTTCTCTCATTCCTCCTAAAGAAGTACTATTTAAATAATGTACCAGAGAAAAACGAGGATCCATCCGAACCCACCCCATTTGTGGCGGAAATGGAGGACATGAAACAGAAAATAGATTGGGAATGTAATATCGTGTGTTTTCTATAGTATTAAATTTTGAGACTTTATAAAATTTGGCTAATGGTTTCATAAAGTCGATAGAAATCCTCGATTTTAGATGGAGTCAGCAGAGTTTGGGCTTGGCTCAAGATCCATTGACAAGACTTAAACGAAATTTGGATTAAATTCAGGCAAACTTCAGAGGTGAAATTTAGGTAATATATCATTAAATGCGTCTCAAAATTCTGAAAACATTGATATTTTGTTTTTCTGAATTTGGGCTACAATTGGCCCAAAAATCATATTTTTTCAAAAATGACCTGCCTCACTATGACCTGTTCTGGATTGAATCGAATCATATTCAAACCATTTGACCCAAGTTAATATGGATTTAGATCCAATTTAAAACCCATATTAATTAAGATCTGGTCAAGTTTGAGATCCATATAGATATTGATTATGGATCTTGGATCCAGATCTAGATTCAAAATCCAATTCTAACCAATTTAAAGTTTTAAATTCAACATAAAGGTTAAATTAAGTTAAAATCCATGTTAAGAAGACTCTTAGAGAGGTGAGATACCCTCTGCAACTTTTTTTTAATTTTATTATTTAATAAATAATTATTATTAATTATTAAAAATTAATTAATTTCAAAAAAATATTTTTTGTATGGCTGAGTTCTAAAATTGTGAAACTCTACTTAATATGTAGGGGTTCTAGAAGAGCCCAAATAGGGTTAAAGTAAAATAGTAAAACAAAATAAAGTATCAAATAGATAAAAAAAATTAGTTAAAAAAGAAAGAGGATGTTAGAGATAGAGTTCTACATTAGAAGAACTCTATCTCATAGCCAAATGGGTGAGAAACTCAAGAAGGGATGTCACCCTCTCTATAGAAAACCAATTTTTTTTTTTATAAAAGGGTCTAAACTCGCCTCTTTCTTTTTCTAGATTTCATTTTCTAGAGAGAGAGGGAGAGAGAAAATAAGGAGAAAAAAAAAGAGGAAAAAGAAAGGAAAGAAGAAAAAGTAGGAAGAAGAGGGATCTCCTTCCGTTTTGATCATTCGACGTATATTTTTGATCTTTTTTCATCTCCAACCAAAGGTTCCTCTTTTGACTCAAATGAGGAGAAATAGCTTAAATCAGATTTATGTGGGGATTCTAGATGAAAATTATTAAATCTGATTTTTTCTAGGCATGTTCAATCACATGTCTTGATGCACGAGGGTATGAACCTTGGTTTTTGATGTATACATGGCTTGTTTTCTGTTTATTCATGTTCAACCTGTTGATTTTATAACAATAGCAAGATTAATAAATATATATATATATGTGTGTGTGTGCGTGTGAAATCAGTTAGGGCTATGTTTAACCCATCGAAGTACTGGTTTGAAATCAGATTTGACCCAACCCAGGCATGCAGCAGGTTAAACATATATATATATATATATATATATATATATATATATATATATATATATATATATATATATATATATATATATATATGTGTGTGTGTGTGTGTGTGTGTGTGTGAAATCAGTGTGCTGGTTTGAAATCAGATTTGACCCAACCCAGGCCTGCAGCATGCAGCAGGTTCAACACACACACACACACACACACACACACACACACACACACATATATATATATATATATATATATATATATATATATATATATATGAAGCCTGGTTTTGTATCAAAACTTATCCAAAACCAAACCTATTGTAAAACTGATTTATTTTATATTTTTTATAACACTAAAAATTGATTGGCTGTATCACAAAGTGGTGCTGATTTTCAGCCATAGTGGGCAGCAATATGAAGTTAGTTTTTAGCATTGGTTATGTTTGCAAACCATCATCAAACAATGTTTATATATGTGCAGAAATATATGATTGTTTTTTAAACTAACTATGTTTGTAAACTGTCATGAAACAATGTTTATATATGTGCAGAAATATGACTATTTTTTTAAATAATTATGTTTGTAAACTGTCATTAAAAGTGTTTATATATGTAGAAATATATGACTGTTTCTTAAAATAACTATATTTGCAAACTGTCATTAAAAGTGTTTATATATGTGCAGAAATATATGATTGTTTTTAAAACTATGTTTGTAAACTGTCATGAAACAATGTTTATATATGTGCAAAAATATAACTGTTTCTGAAAATAACTATGTTTGCAAACTGCCTATATATATTGATACTCAAAACTGAGTTTGTGAAATCATATATGAATTTACCATTTCACTTACTTGTGTAAGGTTTGCACAGAACTCTTACATAGGAAATCAGTTGGTTGTTGACAATAGAAACATGACAAAAAAAATCTGGTTATGCCCGATAAGTGTTGATTTCATTAAAACTTTTGTTTTATGGCATGAATATATTACATTGACCCCAGTGAGAGTTATGAACAGGTTGTTTATGTCCGGTTTCGTTTATGTTATATGGTTATCATTATGTGGGTTGATGCTGCCACATGGTTTGTCATTGAAGCAGCTTTGAGATCATGAATTCCAAATTATGTTATAATTATGTTAGAATATTTTTGTTATGCTGCCACGATTATGTTAAAATTTAATATGCCCTCAATGCTGCCAACTGACTTGTTAAGTATGTGGTTTTTGAGCCTATGTGGGCTGCTGTAGGGTAGGATAGTGATTGTCTACAGTACGTATAGTTGCATTTTCTGCATGAAAAATATGTTACCAACAACATACTAATGCCCAAGGACATCATGATGCCCTATGCATGTGTTGCGGCCTAGTGATGACCCGGTGGTTATATTATGCTTCCCGAACAATGTAGTTATTTCTATACTTATTTTGTATAAATGACAGAGCATTGATTCGATATATTATGCATTGTATTATCATGTTTACAAATGCTTATGTCATACACATGGAAAATTATGAAATTTATGGTATGCATGGATATGACCATGTGCATGTTTGAGAGTTTATGCATAAAATGGATCATGAAAATGTATGTAAGCATTTGATTATATGCATATGTGAATTATTTTTATATGTACATTCTTATTGTGTGTGAATGAATGTGCATTGTGGACATGTTTTAATAATTGTATATGTGCATGTTCACTGAGAAATTTGTTTAAGATGCATTAGTGGTCAGATGTGAACCACTCTAGGCCATGTGGGTCAGGAGTATGTATAGCTCCAAGATTAGTGTTATGCATTGCAAAATTCAGATTTGAAATTATTGGCCTTCTAAATTAATTATACTATTAAATTGTAATGGGCCAAGGTCTCATGTTGTGTTTTATATGTTGATTTGTAAAAAGATTTTTTTGTAAAGAATTTGACTTTTGATAAAAAGAGAAAAGAGAAAAATAGTGTAATTAATATTTTTTTTCTAGATGTCCCTTATACAGTGTGAAAATCCTGGATATCGATTTTGGGAAAACCGTGAGGATACTAAAACTCTGTGTGCGATTATGCTCTTGAACTCGATATGATGGTTTGCCTCTCAGCCATGGTTTTAAAAAGTTTTTAGCCACTTTGCCTTAGGGGTAATGTTGTAACACAACTGTAATTATTAGTATATCAAGAAATTGGCATCAGTGGCTATTGATTTATTTGGTGTCCCGACATTAGATGTTGATTTCTAATATTTTGATGAATGGTATTATTTCCTAATATTGGTCAAGAAATAAATGTGAAACACAGTTATAAAGTATAAATTATGTGTTAAGCTATAACTGGAAACCTATCTTGAACTTCGAGAATTTTCCATGCTTGTTTTGAGTATCTGCGAGTTTTAATAAAAAGTGAAACTACACTTGTGTGTATTTAATAGGGATATACATGCAAAAGAGAACTCTAATAATAACTTAATAATTTTTTCATGCATGTACATTGGAATAATGCATATTTACTTTTTTGTATTAGTTCATGCATTCTCATGTGTTTTATTTCATGTGAGATCTTGTTATTGCATGGTAATTGCTTTTAAGTGCTTAAATGATAATTGAATTATGAGATTGTTGTAGTTATGTTTTTCTGAAAACTTGCATGAATTTGATTTATACTTTTTCTTGCCTATTTAAATTTTTAGAGAAATTCATACAAAGAATCTTTAATTCTTACCCAGTACTTCTTATGTTTTTCACAGGATTTGAAGCTCAGTGATGAGGATTACTGCCATAGGGAGCCTATGAGACTGCATGACTTGCTTCTGTTATTTTGTACAGTGTGGCTAAGTGATTTTATACTTTATTTTAATTTTGTTCTGACTTTGATTTTTTATTAATAAAATTAATTGTTTTGATTTGTTGGTTCAATGTAAAGATCTGTTGTGGTTTGAAAGTTGTCAAGTCTATAAGGCCTCTGGTCTTTTGGTTTTGGTTTCTACAATTGTTTAAAAAAAATCGCTTTTCAATGGGGATGAGTTGAGGTCGTTACAAAGGATGTAGGTAAAAATCAAAACCCACCACATGGATGGTGGCCAAAATTTAGTGATGGGGCAGGGGTGGATAGCTTGTCTCCTGCACCCGCCCCAACCCACTACCATCCCTACTTTGATGACTATGGTAGATGGCGGTCTCAACATGTCAAGTTTGGTTCAGATCTAGGTTAAACCAAATCCAAGCTTGATTTGAGATGCTAGAATTGAGTTTGAATCCGAGCCCAATCAAACCCACCATAAGAGAAACCATACCCAGATCCTATTTATATTTTTTATCCTTTTTACAATGAAAATTTACGGACCTTGGTTAGAACTCAGGTCGAACCTAAGTCTGTTATGAAAGTTTACAAACCATACATGTCTCCATATATTAATCAGACCCTTTCGGTCTATCACCAAACCCCAACCCTATAGGGTTTGGTACAGGTCAGGTCCAGGTCAAATCCAACCATTGACACCCCAAATGGTAGAACACTTCTCACCTGTAGGATGTAGCACTTGTCTCTTGTCTGGTAAATTTAACCACTATGCCACAAGGACACACCATTTTGGCTGCAAGTCCTTGGAGACATGAATTAGACACTCTATGACACGTTAACATGATCCTGACAAGTATGGACATTATTTTAATATTTTAAATAGTTTTAAAAAAACTTAATTATATTTTCAATAAAATGCATTTTTATATATTACAATATAAAAAGGAGTCATTTATTGATTAAATTTAAAAAAAAATTTATGTTCCATTTTCTAAAAAGATGCACGAAGTTGTCACATATCGTGTGTGCATCTTTCTTCATAGTTTAACCCCATAAAATTGAAACATCATGAAAAGAAACACAACCACCAATTAAAACCAAAAAATTTCACACCACTATTGCGCAAGAACCTGCCTCAAAGCAATTCATTCTAATTTAGACACTGATAAGTGAAAGAGAAGTTAAAATCATAAAAGAAAATTAATTACAATTATGGTGAAAAGCTTTTCATCGGCGGCGACCTTAATGGACATGTAGGCATTAGTAGGGATGGATTTGAGAGTATCCATGGAGGCTATGGTATAGGAGAAATAAATGAAAGTGGAGAAAGGATTTTAGATTTTGGTTTGTCCTATGATATGATCTTAGCAAACACTTGGTTTAGGAAGAGGGAGTCTCACCTAGTAACATTTAAAAGTGGGGTTAATACGAGTCAGATAGGTTTTTTCCTACTTAGAAAAAGAGATAGGGGTTGTTGCATCGATTGTAAGGTTATATCGGGAGAAAGTGTAGCTACACAACATAGAGTCTTAGTTTTAGATCTTAGAATTAGACAATGTCGCAAAAGGGATAGACATAGGATAGATCCTATAATTAAGTGGTGGGCACTGAAAGGAGCTAAACAAAGAATGTTTGTAGAGCAGGTAGTTAAGGAAGTTGATTGGTGTCTCGAGGAGGATTCAAAATCAATGTGGAATAAGATAGCGGGTGGCATGAGAAAGGTGGCTAAGGAGATATTGGGTGAGTCTAAAGGCGGTGCACCGCTAGGTAAGGATACATCGTGGTGGAACAAGGATGTCAAATTAGCTATTAAGGTTAAAAAAGAGTGTTATAGAAATCTAAGTAAAAATCGTGATAATGAGAATTTGGAGAAATATATGATAGCAAAGAAGGAAGCAAAAAAAGTAGTTCGAAACGCGAGGGATAAGGTATATAAGGAGGTTTATGACAAGTTGGATACCAAAGAGGGCAAGAAGGATATTTATAGGCTTACAAAGATGAGAGATAGGAAATCGAGGGATCTGGGTATGATTAGATGTATCAAAGATGAAACACAAAGGGTTTTAATCAAAGATGAGGAGATTAAGGAGAGATGAAAAGATTATTTTGATAAGCTATTTAATGGAAGTCATGCTCAGGATCTTGAAGACTCAAAAGAAAGAAATTGCAGAGGCTTTGAAGAAAATGAAATCAAGAAGGGTAGTTGGCCCAGATGGTATACTTATCGAGGCTTGACAATGCTTGTGACAGAAAGGTTTAAAATGGTTGACAAATCTTTTTAAGAAGATTTGGCGGATAAATAAGATGCCTAATGAGTGGAGGAAGAGTACTTTGGTGCATCTATATAAGAATAAGGGTGATATACAAGATTGCACAAACTATCGTTGTATAAAACTCATGAGTCATACTATGAAACTTTGGGAGAGGGTGATTGAGTCTAGGTTGAGGAAGGTTGTCATGATATCGGAGAATCAATTTGGTTTTATGCCTGGAAGATCAACTATGGAAGTTATACATCTTCTTAGACAACTTATTGAGAGAAATAGAGAGAGGAACAAAGATTTGCATATGGTTTTTATTGATTTGGAGAAGGCATACGATAGAGTACCTAAGGACATTTTCTGATGGACAATGATGAAGGTGTTTCTCTTAAGTACATTAGTATAATTAAAGATATGTATGAAGGAGTAGTAACCAATGTTCGCACTTGTGGAGGGGTGACAACCAATTTTCCTATAACGGTTGGGTTACATCAAGGATCTGCTTTAAGCCCTTTCCTATTTGCTATAGTGATGGATGAGCTTACGAGATCAATTCAAGAAAATGTGCCGTGGTGTATGTTATTTGCTGATGATATTGTTTTGATTGATGAGTCTAGAGCTGGGGTTAATGCTAAGTTAGAATTATGAAGACAGACATTGGAAGCAAGAGGTTTTAAGTTGAGTAAGAGTAAGACAGAATACATGGAATGTCGATTTAGTAAGCAACGAAGTAGTGATGGGAGTGTAGTGAAGCTTGGTGAGCACAAAATACCGGTGGATGATTTTTTCAAATATTTGGGATCTATCATTCAAAAGTACGGAGAAATTGATGGAGATGTAAATCATAGGATAAAAGTTGGGTGGATGAAATAAAAGAGTGCAACTGGAGTGTTGTGCGATCGTAGAATGCCATTGCGGTTGAAGGAAAAGTTTTATAGGACGACTATTAAGCCCGCTTTATTATATAGTACGGAATGTTGGGCTGCCAAGAGACATCATATTCAAAAAATGAGTGTAGCTGAGATGCGTATGTTGAGATGGATGTGTGGAAATACAATAAAAGATAAGATTCGGAACGAGGAGATACGTAAGAAGGTAGGCGTTGCACCCATTGAAAATAAGATGAGAGAGAATCGTTTATGGTGGTTTGGACATATTCGGCGAAGGCCTAATGATGCTCCAGTTAAAAGGATGGAGAAATGGGAAAATATATTAGTTAAAAGAGGTCGGAGTAGGCCTAGGAAGACTTGGATGAAGATGATAGGAAAGGATATGAAGGCTTTGAACCTCACCGAGGACATGGCATTGGATAGAAATGATTGGAGGAGAAGGATTCATGTGGAAGACCCAGGATGATTTTCTTTGTTGGTTCATATCGCCGACCCCAATAGTTTTTGGGCTGAAGGCGTAGTTGTTGTTGTTGTTGTTGTTGTTAGAAGATAATACAGTAGTATCATTGGCCTAATCTATCAGGAAGAGCAAATACAAACTTTTCAACTGTAGATCAACTCTGGAAGGAGTTAATTTTGTCTAAACAAAGTACCATCAGGATGGATTTTTTTTTCAGGAAATGCAAGCTTTCCAGACAATTGTTTCTTAGGTGGTCATCTATCATTTCCTTAATCCATCATTAGCAATATGCATACAAATGCATGAATAGAATTCCTAACAGAAGGAAACAAGTCAACAACTAACAGATGAATGACAAAATCAGATCTCCTGTATTGTGCAAGGATTTTTCTCAAAACAGTTAAGAATACTTCTAATTTGATGCATTGGTCAGTGAAAGGAATTCAATGATATTCTAAAGAAATTATAACAGTATATGCATGTTTGCTCTTTGAAGACAAAATTAGAGCACACCAAGTTTGGGGCATCCAGTTGGCAAGGGTAAATCCAAATTTTCAATGGTTCTGAATGTCCTTGGGACTATTTTATCTACATAAATAGTACCCTCAAGATGATCACACTCATGTTGTAATATGCGAGCCTTCCAGCCAAAAGCTTCCACTTTAATCGGCAAACCATCCCGCCCGAATCCTGTTACTTCAACCTCAAGGTGACGCTCAACAAGTGCTCTAAATCCATCAACACTGCAATATAAGATGAGTCATACTATTATGCAGAACAATAGAACAAACAGAGTGTGTGTGTGTGTGCCCATACATGCAGGAAACAAACACACGTAAACAAGCACACATGCATGCACACAGAGCACACTGTGCTTATGTACAGAGGAATACATAATTTTTTAATGCCAAAACAGGCAAAACTTTGCTCTTAAAGGGAATAAAAAGAAAAAGAAAAAAGCTTTGAAATATATCCATGCATATCTGGGAAACAATGCAGAGGCTGGATGTTAGCATCTTATGGAAGAGGTCAGTTTGAAGAACCCCATGGGGGTGTAACCTCGAACACAATTAGGATCATATAGGAAATATACAGCTAAAGCAATTGCTGAATAAAATCACATACAAGATTCCCGATGTAACTAACTGAACTACAAAATTTGATCATCATTGTTTTCTCAGTTGATTATAGAGTTTAAATTTCAGGCGTCCCACTAAATTAATTTAAAAAATGCTAGTCAATTCAGGGAAAGCTATTTGCTAACTTTCAATAAATGTACCACATCAACCAGTGGGTTCTACAAAATGCAAAGGACAAGTGTGTTGGACAAAAAAATTTAATGCATAAATGAGAAAATCATGTGAACTTATCAAGCAACTTCAAGGAGTGCTGTACAAATGACTGAGGTAACAAGTAGGTTTGTGATCAAAACTTTCCAATCCAAACTAACTCAAGTAAGCAAATGTAGGTCAGTCCAGATAGTTGATAAAAAATTCAGTGACTGACATGCTTGCTTAGGCAACTAGAAAACAGCAAGATCAGATAGCCTTGATGTAAAAAAAAAAAAAGGACGAATATTAACAACATTAGCAGTACAGCAGGCACACAAACTGCAATATTTTCCTTACCTCAAACATCCTTCAAAAAAGAAGGCAGTTCTGTCACCTTTTTTTGTAAGTTTTGGGTTGATGATAACCTTTCAAAGAATGAAAATAAATGATCAGAAAGGAACTTATGCGATGAACAATGGAAGGCAGGCAAGCATCCTTCTGAAACCTTTACCAGAAGTTCAAAGGGTTTTCTGGCCTGGGCTTTAGTTTCCTCTTTTGGAGCATAACTGATATATGTTTCTGTATCTTCCAAGACTATAATCTGCACAGAAGGATCTAAATTGAATTGTTTCTTGCGTCTTGAAGCAGTAAACACGTTTCCTTGTCATAAGGCAGGGAAGATTAAATAAATAACTTTCCAACTTTATTAGAAAAAAATCCAAAAGACCCTTGAACAAAAAAGTGCAAAGATAAGAATAAACAAAACAAGGGTACGGACATCCAAACTCCAGCTTTTGCATGACATTCAGAACATAAAATACCAGGTGATTTTCGTTTGAATTTATATCTACATATTGCTTCCTTCTCTCTCAAAAAGAAAATCTACATTTTCTTCTTACACAAATTAGAATTGTCTTTTATAAAAAAATATATCTCAAATTAAGCTCTCAATACAATGATAATGAATAAGATGAAGATCTTGACCTTGTACAGGGTATCCTTTGCATAACAAAGTCACACATGGAAAAAAGTTCTTTTCACATGGTTTTAACAAACCTTAGTAGTATTATGGATTTGAACATGCTTATGCTTCTCATTCTACTGGTCCCTATGGAGGAGAACCATCAAGCCCATGGCCATGCAGAAGAAGCAAGTCAAACCCCATTAGTAGTTTTAATAGCATCATTCTCTTGTAGGTCATGTATAAGAAGCAACTCAAATCCCATTAGTACTTTTAACAGCATCATTCTCTTGCTAGGCCTTATTCCAGCAATAGTAAGACGGTCAAATTCTTTCCTTGAGAATATCACTATTTATAGTCACCTAAAATAACAAATTTGGTTTCCAAGATGGTGCACATAACTATAATAAACTGAAAAAGAAACATGAAACCATGGGTTGGATGAAAGTGCTAAGACAACCTCATTTTGACCAAATTGTCGATTTTGCAAAAGACGCCTATGTCTCTCAAAGGGAACAGCACATAAGCTCGTTCTATTTACAAAAAATCATATTTTAGATTGAAAGAACCATAAGCATCTCACAAACAGCACCAGTCATCCTGTCAGAAAAAATTGATAAGCCCATTGAAAAGAATCAAATACATATATGTCACCAACATTATGAAAACTGCCAATTGGCCCAATGAAGAATGATTATTGGATATCATATACGAGTTCTGCATCAACAGGGCACACCATGATGTGCTAGATTCAGTTCCATCAAATATGAAAAGGATGACTAACTTAACCTCTCTCCACCCAACATATGAAAAGTAATAGGGTCTACATAAGACAAAGCAGTTCTCTATTATTGAGTCAGGGAGAACCCATTGTGGTGCATATATCTGCACATAGAGCCCAAAAACTGAAAAATAGATCAGTGGCATGTCACTAGCTTTAGTAGGCACCTCTACATCTCCTGGTCTTCAGACCTGAAAATCATTCTTTAATAACTTATCCTGCAGCCTAGAACTCATGTTACAGAGATTAGTTCCTTAAATCAGCTGCAGTCAACTAACCACAAAGGCTCCCAAGTGTAAAAACGTGAAATAGTACCTGATTAGCAGTGGTCTGTCGCTGAAACGTTGATCTGCCGTAGCATGTTAATGTGAGAGAACCTGAGAAGCAGAGCCCAAAGAGAGATCGACTAGAGGGTATCATCGGCTTCTTTTATTTTATTTTTCTCACGTGTATTACTCCTTTTTATGTTACAGTCTGATTAGGTTTGTAATACAAAGAACTAAACAGCCCTCAATAATACAACTTAATTACACATCATGTTTGGATCTTGGATCCAAATCCGATCCAAACCCAAAACATAAAGCAAAAGACTATAACGTCTTACCAGCCTCCCTCAAGATGAGCATGTATTTGAATCATGTTCATCTTGCCTTTAAGGAACCAGAATCTCCTTATTCAAGCTACTTGGTCCATTCTTCTGCGCTTACTATCATCCGGAGTAAGCGCAAAAGAATGTGTTCGACAGTTTTTTCAGAGACAAAAGCACGTGGAGATGCGGCTGCTATCAGGAGTTGTGCTAGAGTTCGACCTCACATCAGCACAGTGGTCCAGAACATACCATTCTGCCAGATATGACTGGGACTCTTTTGTTACTCTTCCACTTTTTCACGGTCCTCGTGTCTCTGCTGATTATCAAGAGTGGTGGCAAACTGTCTGTCCGCCCCCTCTTTCTTAAGTTTATTATTGATGCAACTACATCCCTGAACATGTCTCCAAATTTCTGCATGCATATTCCATGTATTTTTTATGTTGTTGATGCTTGAAAACTGAATTTCTGCATCCCTGAACATGTTTGAAAATTTATGCATCCATATTCCATGTATTTTTTATGTTCTTAATGCTTAAAATTTATTTTTTGCATTCCTGATCATGTCTGCAAATTTCTGCATGCATATTCCATGTATTTTTTATGTTCTTAATGCTTAAAACTGAATTTTTGCATCCATGAACATGTCTGGAAATTTCAACATGCATATCATGTATATTTTTAGCGTTTTGTATGCTTAAATTCAAGTTTCTGCATCCATGAATGTGTTTGCGATTTTCTGCATGCATAAACTTGCTATTTTAACTCCGCCTGTGTATAACTGTTTAGTTATACACTGTCGGTCCCAAGCCCGGATAAAGGAGGAGGGTTGCGGTAGGCCTGTGACAGCCAGCATAAAAACTTAGTCATACCCTATGAATATGAACCAATATGAGAATTTCGTTGGGGCGTTCCCTACTGAGCGACGCGCTGTACTCTATAGGCCCGGAGGTAATGATAAATGGGCAAGGGTTGCTAGGTCGTCGCCCGGAAGCGACGCGTCACACCGACGCCCGGGTGTGGTGTCAAATACGCAAGGGTTCCCTCACTTTGTTGGACGGGTGGGAGTAAAGAAGTTAGTCCAAGACCATAAAATTAGGTTAGCCACTTGGAACATAGGATCTTTAACTGGTAAGTTGGTAGAGTTAGTAGATGTTATGTGTAGAAGAAAGATTGATATTTTATGTCTACAAGAGACCAAATGGGTAGGTGAGAAAGCAAAAGTGATAGAACCTTGGGGATATAAGATTTGGTATACAGGAATAAATAGGAATAGGAATAGGAATGGAGTAGGGATTGTTATGAGTCGTGAGTTTATAGATAATGTAGTTGAGGTCCGTAGGAAGGGTGATAGGATTTTACTTATTAAATTAGTATTAGATACGAATATTATTAATATTATTAGTGTTTATGCACCTCAAGTAGGTTTAGATTATTCCATTAAGCGTCAATTTTGGGAAGATTTAGATGGAGTAGTACAAGGGATATCTTATGGAGAAAGACTTTTCATCAGCGGTGACCTTAATGGGCATGTAGGCATTAGTAGGGATGGATTTGAGAGTATCCATGGAGGCTATGGTATAGGAGAAAAAAACGAAAGTGGAGAAAGGTTTTAGATTTTGGTTTGTCCTATGATATGATCTTAGCAAACACTTGGTTTAGAAAAAGGGAGTCTCACCTAGTAACATTTAAAAGTGGGGTTAATACGAGTCAGATAGATTTTTTCCTACTTAGAAAGAGAGATAAGGGTTGTTGCATCGATTGTAAGGTTATACCGGGAGAAAGTGTAGCTACACAAGATAGAGTTTTAATTTTAGATCTTAGAATTAGACAATACCGCAAAAGGGATAGACATATGATAGATCCTAGAATTAAGTGGTGGGCACTGAAAGAAGCTAAACAAGGAATATTTGTAGAGTGGGTAGTTAAGGAAGTTGATTGGTGTCTCGAGGAGGATTCAGAATCTATGTGGAATAAGATAGCGGGTGGCATGAGAAAGGTGGCTAAGGAGGTATTGGGTGAGTCTAAAGGCGATGCACCGCTAGGTAAGGATACATCGTGGTGGAACAAGGATGTCAAATTAGCTATTAAGGTTAAAAGAGAGTGTTATAGAAATCTAAGTAAAAATCGTGATAATGAGAATTTGGAGAAGTATATGATAGCAAAGAAGGAAGCTAAAAAAGTAGTTCGGAACGCGAGGGATAAGGTATATAAGGAGGTTTATGACAAGTTGGATACCAAAGAGGGTGAGAAGGATATTTATAGGCTTGCAAAGATGAGAGATAGGAAATCGAGGGATCTGGGTATGGTTAGATGTATCAAAGATGAAACGCAAAGGATTTTAGTCAAAGATGAGGAGATTAAGGAGAGATGAAAAGATTATTTTGATAAGCTATTTAATGAAAGTCATGCTCAGGATCTTGGATACTTTTCAATTCCTTTTCATGAGATGAATTGTGACTTCATGCGCAAGATTCAAAAGAAAGAAATTGCAAAGGCTTTAAAGAAAATGAAATCAAGAAGGGCAGTTGGCCCAGATGGTATACCTATCGAGGCTTGGAAATGCTTGGGTGAGAAAGGTTTAGAATGGTTGACAAATCTTTTTAACAAGATTTGGCGGACAAATAAGATGCCTAATTAGTGGAGGAAGAGTACTTTGGTGCATCTATATAAGAATAAGGGTGATATACAAGATTGCACAAACTATCGTGGTATAAAACTCATGAGTCATACTATGAAACTTTGGGAGAGGGTGATTGAGTCTAGGTTGAGGAAGATTGTCATGATATCGGAGAATCAATTTGGTTTTATGCCTGGAAGATCAACTATGGAAGCTATACATCTTCTTAGACAACTTATTGAGAGAAATAAAGAGAGGAACAAAGATTTGCATATGATTTTTATTGATTTGGAGAAGGTTTACGATAGAGTACCTAGGGACGTTCTCTGATGGACAATGATGAAGAAAGGTGTTTCTCTCAAGTACATTAGTATAATTAAAGATATGTATGAAGGAGTAGTAACCAATGTTCGCACTTGTGGAGGGGTGACAACCAATTTTCCTATAACGGTTGGGTTACATCAAGGATCTGCTTTAAGCCCTTTCCTATTTGCTATAGTGATGGATGAACTTACGAGATCAATTCAAGAAAATGTGCCGTGGTGTATGTTGTTTGCTGATGATATTGTTTTGATTGATGAGTCTAGAGCTGGGGTTAATGCTAAGTTAGAATTATGGAGACAGACATTGGAAGCAAGAGGTTTTAAGTTGAGTAAGAGTAAGACAGAATACATGGAATGTCGATTTAGTAAGCAACGAAGTAGTGATGGGAGTGTAGTGAAGCTTGGTGAGCACAAAATACCGGTGGATGATTTTTTCAAATATTTGGGATCTATCATTCAAAAGTATGGAGAAATTGATGGAGATGTAAATCATAGGATAAAGGTTGGGTGGATGAAATAAAAGAGTGCAACTGGAGTGTTGTGCGATCGTAGAATGCCATTGCGGTTGAAGGAGAAGTTTTATAGGACGACTATTAGGCCCGCTTTACTATATAGTACGGAATGTTGGGCTGCCAAGAGACATCATATGAGATGTGTATGTTGAGATGGATGTGTGGAAATACAATAAAAGATAAGATTCGGAACGAGGAGATACGTAAGAAGGTAGGCGTTGCACCCATTGAAAATAAGATGAGAGAGAATCGTTTACGGTGGTTTGGACATATTCGACGAAGGCCTAATGATGCTCCAGTTAGAAGGGTGGAGAAATGGGAAAATATATTAGTTAAAAGAGGTCGGGATAAGCCTAGGAAGACATGGATGGAGGTGATAAGAAAGGATATGAATGCTTTGAACCTCACCGAGGACATGGCATTGGATAGAAATGAATGGAGGAGAAGGATTTATGTGGAAGACCCATAATGATTTTCTTTGTTGGTTCATATCGCCGACCCCAATTGTTTTGGGATAAAGGCGTAGTTGTTGTTGTTGTTGTATAAACTTGCTATTTTATGTGTTCCTGATCATGAACATGCTTGCGAATCTTCTGTAAATAATCTGTGATTTTTCTGCATGTATAAACCTATATTTTCCTGTATTCTTGAATAAGGTTTGCAATATATATATCAGCCCGTGATTTGGATTTTATTCGCAGCCCTAATATATATATTTATATCAGTCTGCAAATCTGAATTGTTTTCGCAGCTTTAATATATGCCAAACAGACTGTGTTTTTTGTCTGGATTTATAGCATTGATATGTATGCATATCAGTCCGTAAATCTGGACTATTTCACAGCATTTGCATATATATAACAAGCTGCGTTTTTTGTCTGGATTTGCAGCACTGATAAGTATGCATATCAATCCGCAAATCTGGACTGTTTCATGGCATTAATGCATAATCGTCTGCGTTTTTTACTCAGATTTGCAGCACTGATATGTACGCATATCAGTCCGCAAATCTGAACTGTTTCGCAGCATTAACGCATACTTAATAGTCTGCATTTTTACTTAAATTTGCAACACTGATATGCACGCATATCAGTCCGCAAATCAGGACTGTTTCACAGCTTTAATGTATGCATAACAGCATGTGTTTTGGACTGTATTCGCAGTCCTGATATATATATATATATATATATATATGTGTGTGTGTGTGTGTGTGTGTGCAAATTTCGATAATGATCGCAGCATATATGCATATACAACTGTCTGCGATTCTGAGAATGTTCACAGCATATAGATATATATATAGTTGTTTGTGATGTTTACAGTGTTTGCAGCATATATATATATATAGTTGTTTGTAATCTTGATAGCACTTACAATAGAAATATATATACGCATGCCAGCTATCTTGATAGAGTTCACAGCAGTAATATATCATGAACAGTTATTCAATCTGTGAATTTTAACTGTTTTGACTTTTCTGACAGTATGGTAAGACTGCTATACATGGTTTAATATGCATTCATTAAATTATTATGATTGTGCCATGAATTGTGTAATGAACTTGAAAAGTTAATTCTTTATGTGTGTTTCATGTCACTGAAAAATCTTGCAATGCTAAATTATTGTAGTAATGTTTGATCCACTGACAAGCCATTGAGGGTTACGAGCATGTGTTGCTTACAAAATTTTATATTGTTTTTTGTACATTGCAAAATGATTTTGTTGAAAATTGGTTTACCTAAATTAATTACACAGTTGAATTTGATGGGGCAAGGGCCCGAATTCGTTATCGCATGTGGATTTGCATAACTGTTTTTATGTAAAAAAAGTCCAATTATTTAAGATGGTAAAAGAGACCAAACAGTGTAATAATTTTTTTTCTTGGTGTCCCTCTGAAAGGGTAGAACCTTGAATGGTGGTCGTGGGCGATTGTGAAGATACTAAACACCATGTGCAATTGTTGTTCCCAAGAACTCGATGTGTGGTTCATGTTCCCGACTACGATTGTAGAGAACTTTCAGCCACTTTATCTAAAGGAAGTGTTGTTGACTTAGCTGTAGTTATTGGTATACCAAGAAAGTGACATCAATGGTTATGGATTTTCATTGATGTCCCAGCATTAGGTGAGGATCTATGTCACAGGGATTCGGCTAGCAGGGTGCCGCACCCGCGTCGACGCGACTCGACGCGGGTGCGGGTTCGGGTGCGGCACCGGGTGCGGTCAACCCGATCCTGGGTGCGTTGACCGCACCCAGGATCATTTAGGTCCATTTGTTTTTTGGATTTAAAAAAAAAAAAAATGCCCTGTGAAATGGGCTGCGAATTTGAATTTTTTTTTTAAAAAAATTTGTTGTCAGGGCCCTGACAGACAGCTACTGTCTGTCAGGGCTGACAGGCAGCTGCTGTCTGTCTTTAAAAAAAATCTGCATGTCAGGGCTGACAGACAGCTGCTGTCTGTCAGCAGCTGACAGCAGTCAGCAGCTGACAGCAGTCAGCTGCTGACAGCAGAAAAACCCCGATCCCCTTATATATATATATATATATATATATATATATATATATATATATATATATATATATATATATATATATATATATATATATATATATATATATATATATTACATTTTTGCCCCTGCCGCACCCCCGCACCCGGGTTTTTTGAAAGTGCCGAATCCCCGCACCCGCACCCGCGCCCGCACCCATGTGACATAGGTGAGGATGCTTAATGTTCTGATGGATGGTGATGATTCCTGATGTCAGTCAGGGAACAAGTGTAAAACCCAGTAATTAAAATACAAATTGTATGTTAAGCTATGACTGGAAACCACCTTGAACCTCGGGAACTTTACCTGTTTTGAGTATCCGCGGGGTTGGTAAGAAAGTGAAAATTAAATTTGTGTACATTTAAATAGGGACATGCATGCAAAAGCAATTCTGATAAATTAACTTAAAACGTTATTTATGCATGTTGCATTGATTCATGCATCTTTAGATGTTTAGCATTAATTTCATGATCCCTAAATTGTTTGATATTTCTGATTCAACATGAAATTGTTGAATGATTGCTTGAATGGCTTAGATGGTAAGTTGTTTTGATAATTTGTTGTCTGTGATTCCTCTTAAACTTGTGCTTGATTTATTTTATACTATTTTCCTTACTGTTGGAAAGTTAGAGGATCTCGTATGAGAACTTTGGTTCTTACCCGTTTTCTAAAAATGTTTTTCAGGCACTAAGACTCAGTGACGAGAGGGACTGGCTGGCTAGAGGACTCGAGGTTTATGGTCTAGTGGCCCGAGTTCTGATGTACACAGGATTGGCTAGTGTGGATTTTTGAGTTTATGAACTTTATTGACATATTTGATTTAATAAATAAAGTTCAATTCATGGTTTGAATTTACTCTATGTTTGAAATGGTTGATGGGTTGCGAACACTAAATCTGTAATGCACTCCTGGTCCTTGGGAGGTTTTCCACAATTGTTTAAAAAAAATCCACATTTTTTGAGAGTCAGTTTGGGGTTGTTACAATTAGGCTCAACATAGGAATGGACTATGACTAGAAATGCATGATGTTTTGGAGAGAATGATTCATATGATACAAAATGAGTGTGAAGAATAGAAATACGAGAATTGCAACGTGCCTAAGAAATAAGAGGGATGAATTGAACTGCATCGACGAGATCAGTTGGAAGGGAATCAGAATTGGCCTCCAAGTATTCTCCTTCTCCATGTTCTACTCTTTCTAACAAGGGTATAGTCACAACTCCTTCCTGTCTTCTTCTGTTTGGTCATCACTCTGAGCCTTAATAGTTTCACCTTTTATTTCTTTTTCCAAATAAGGCATCAAGAACGATATATCACCGTCATTTTCTCTTTCACTACCATTATGCTAAAAATAAGGCATATGTTTCATAAACTCCACATTCCTGGAGATCCAATTTTTCTTCTCAACAAGATCATAACACTTATACCCTTTTTTGTCCCTAACTAAACCCCAACCCCAAGAAACAACATTTCATAACTTGAGGAGAAAATTTGTCTCTATATCTTGCAGGTAGCAATACAAAACATGTATAACCAAAATCCTTCATCATGCTATAATTTGGTGCTACACTATAGGGTTTTTGATGAGGAGATATACCTTTTAACACCCTTGATGGCATACGATTAATCTGATAAACTAACATACATGTAGCATCCGCCTAATGAATTTTGGATACATGGCCAATAAACAAGACAGCCCTGGTTGTTTAAAGAAAAAGTCTATTTTTTCTTTCTACAACATCATTTTGTTCAGGTATGTAGGGCCATGATTTCTAATACACAATTCTCTTTTCCTGCAAGAAATTTTTAAGTGTACAACTGATATATTTTCTCTTTAAATTCGAGCAAAGGATCTTAATTGTAGAAGAAAATTGAGTTTCAATCATCACACAACTTTTTAAAGATCTCAAACAATTCATTTCTATTTTTCATAAAGTAAATCTAAGAGATGTATACAGACATCAATGAAAGTAACAAAATAAGATGAGCCCCCCTTGGATAGTACTGGTGAAGGCCCCCAAACATCTGAGTGTACAAAATCAAAAGCCATAACTGACTCAATTGTCCTAGACCCAAAAGGTAGAGCATGACTTTTTACCAACTTTCACATTCTTTGACATGCTCAAATACAAACATTTTAGACTCATTAAAACTATCAAAAGACAAGATACTGAAGCCGCGAACTAAAGATATGACCAAGCCTTTGATGTCATAGCATAGAATCATCCAACACTACTGCTCTCATATTGACATCTGGTTTTCTCTACAACCCTTAGTTACTGGAAGCTTCATAGATAGATGGAAAGTGTGCTTTCCGAAAACTCACTTCGAAAGTGCGAAACTCCTCGCTTCTGAAACTTGATAGGAATCTTGATTCTCCTACGCTTCTCCTGTTTCCCTACATGATTCCTATGTGCTTCTCTAATGCTTCTTTTCATGTTTTATATGTGCTTCCTTTCACGCTTCCCACTCACTTCTCATATACTTTATTTAAATTGGCAACCATCATTTTTAGATTTCGAGAATAATTTAATTCTTACACTACAAAATCACAAATTTAAGAATAATCATTTTTATTTTAGTTTTTATTCTCTTCTCCTATGATTAGTATTTTCCTTTCCACTCAATCCCATATCACTTCTTTTTTTATTCCTATTTTGCTTTTAAATTGATTCCTCGCTTCTTATAAATTTTAAAATATCTCTCTTCTTGTTTCGTTTTCCGCTTCCACTTCCTATTCTGGTAACCTCAGATAATCCAAATGGATTGCATCATGTTCTGAAGATAAGTTTCAGGAACACTATGAGCTGTACTTCTGAGAGAAACTGAGAAAAAGTTCCATAATCAAGTGAACAGCCCACATGCACAAAGATAATCTTTGAGCCTAATTGTACTTCCATGCAATCATAGTCATAACTGGAGGTAAAGGAACCTGCAGCAGACTATCTAAATGGCAAGGATCAGAACACATGATCAGCACCATTATAAGAAACACATCCTCTAAGGCTAGAGAAGCACATGAAGAAAGCTAAGTGAGATGGCTGAAAACAATATCTTCTTCCAGTATAAAGTGCTTCATACAAAGTGGTCCCTTAGTAGTGATTACAATTACAAACTATCTGAGGCATTAATTATAACAAAAGGTGTGAGGCGGGGGGGGGGGGCGCACTTGCTACTGTTTAATAAAGTCATACTGAAATTTTCATAACCTAGATGACGACAGAAGCGTATCTTCACATAAAATAGATCAGTTGTCTCAGTACAAGTCATGACCTCATAAGAGTAATTGTTAGATCTAGAACAATGTAGTGATCAGTTTAAGGATAATTGGAGAGAACAGAACATATTATCAGAAAACTTCAATGCCATATAAGCAACATCAACTACTACAGGCAAAGCGATCCAAGCCCAAGAAACTTCAGAATGCCATTCAAAGCCCCAGCCAAGATAAGAAACAGGCCAATTCAGATGGGCATTCTCAATATCACAATTAAAAACTAAACCGAACAATCTAAAAACAAATAGCGTTTCGAAACGCCCATTTTGCAGAAACAGAGGAACGAATTCAAACTGGGCTTTCTTCACTAAGATAAAAAGAACCAGTAAAAGAACTCTACCACGCACCACCAACTAACACTGCCCGAGAAGATTGATGACCAAAAACACGAGAGAGAGAGAGAGAGTTCTTAGGATTTGCAGTGAAAAAAACATACTCTGTAAGGAAATCCAATCTGGGGCGCAGCGAGACCGACGCCGGGGGCCTCCCGCATCACGGCGGCCATATCGTCGATCACTTTCTGGATGCTCTCCGATGCGATGTCCTGCAACTCGACCTCGCGCGCGGGCTCGTGGAGCACGGGGTCGCCGGCCTTCACTATCTCCGGTAGCTTCCCTTCCTTCTGGCCGAAACCCAGAAACCAACCAGCAGAAGGAACGGTTTGGGAAGGGGAGCCGATGTTTCTTCTTCTTCCCTTTGTACAAATGGGTCTGATCAATTGTGGCTCTAGGCCGATGAGGAAAGGTAGCAGGTGGTGGGTAGGCGAGCTCTTGGCTCTTCTGAGGAAGCCGTGGCCTTGGCCGCCGGCGACCGAAAGGAGCCGAGAGGAGACGCTTCGGAGACGCACCACCATCTTCGCTTTACGTGATTTTGCTCCTCAAACGATAACGATGGGAGCGCGCACGCAGCCTGTAGATTGGCTCCCCACAGGAACGTTCGATGGTGCTGTTTGGGATCACGTGAAAGGTTGAGCCAAGTTCGTGAAGAGGTTTGTTTTTTACTTTATGCACTCCTGATGGTGGAGATCACGAACTCGGTCGGATTTTGCATGAACAGACAACTTTATCGAACCAGGGCATTGCGTTCGGGATTAAGGTTCGGCCGGCCCCACCCAAGGCCGGTTAAGGCCCAACAAGTCCAAACCAAAGCCTGGCCCAAACCCTGTCGGGTTCGGTCTAGGTTCCCTTGAAATGGGCAGCCCATAGCTCATTGATTGAATAAGATTGGCATGAGTTTTATATCTTCTTAGGCGGGTTCGGGTTTGGCTTAAACGGGTTCGTGTTGTAAACGGGTCGACCCGCTTAACCTGTTTATTAAACGGGTCGGGTTAGTGTTAAGGGTATGTCAACCCGTCAACCCGTTTAATAAACACCAAGACCATATCTGTCATTAACCAAAAATGTAGAGAAAAAAAAGAAAACACGCCAAAACAAGCCCCCAGAAGACATGGCATTAATTTATTCTGCCTGCATTGTAGTAAATAAATGCTCATCTCATCCTTAGTCTTGTTTTGCAGCTTTTGCTCCTTTTAGTTTGCTTTCACCAAAAGATACGCGGTACCACCATGGATGGTCGCTCTTCGGCTCGTTCCCGAGCCAATACTCATCGGGATCCCTCGCGTGCTCACCCTCCTGGTGAGCGGCGTGACGATCCCCCACGGCCAGAACCACCTGGTCCACGACGCCTTTGCCGGTGGCTCTCCTTAGACTGACTTCTACAAGGACTCACACGAGGACATCGCAGCCGTCCATGGTGCCCCCAGGCTCACCCTCGACCCACTCCACAACTGCGCAGGGATCGCAGCCCTTCCGGCCCTCGGTGTCCGGCATCTCGGTCTCGCTGGAGAAGGGGCTCCCTCTTGGCAGTGGCCTCAGCTCCAGTGCGGCCAGCGCCGCCGCCACTGCCACCGCCTTTGCTGTGAATGCCCTCTTCGGCAGCCTCGACCTCGTCCTCGCCAACCCATTTACCCGAACTCGACGCACCAACCCGCCAGCTAACCCGTTTACCCCACCCGGCCCGTTTATTAAACGGGTTACCCGTTTAATAAATGGGTCGGGTTTCATGTTTGCCACAGCCCACTCGTTTAATAAACGGGTCCGGTTCGTGTTGAGGTATGCTGTCCCACCAACCCGCCGACATGACCCGCCAACTTGACCCGATTGCCATCCCTACATGGAGTTGAGGGGTAAGCTATTGGAGTTTTATGCTGACAGAACAGCGACCGCAAGTAGGGATGGCAGTGGATCGGGGAAAGCGGGGCCCCACCCCGCTCGCCCCGTTTGGACCAGGGATGAAGGGTATGAAACGGGGATGGAGGCAGGGACGAAGGTTAAAATTCATCCCCATCCGAGGGTGGAGGCGGGGATGGACGTGCACTTTTCCCCGCCCCACCCAGTCCCCGCCTCATATAAAATCTTGAGGCGGGGCGGGGGTGGAGACCTTGTCCCCCGCCCCGCCCCACTGCCATCCCTAACCGCAAGTATGGCAGGCTGAGCCAAAGTAGCTAGGTCTCTGTGATTGGGGCAGTTTATCTTGAGTAAAAAAAAATGCTAAATGCTAAGTGAGTTTTTTTAGACTTTTAGGTATTTTCTTGATTTCAACCCCAAAATGATGCCTGTTTCTGATAAAGAATAATATTTGAAGTATCAAAAGTTTACAAAGATTTTGAACCATTGTTTTTTCAAACATTTTAAGAACCCATTGGTGTATTGGAATCGAACTCTCCAAGAACTGATCCCTATAAAATTCAGTATCTAGATCACATCTCGGAGTTAATAAATAAAATGAAGAGAAACACATTTAGAATATAATTATTTATTAAATTATTATCAAGGTGTCATTTTTTTAATTGAGGTCACACGGACACATGAACAAAATGTCGTGTCCATGTGACCTTGGCTTGGATAGACTCGCAGCCTCATTGATTCGGCTACAATAAATCAAATTGACTCGGAACAGTTCAGAGCGAAGAGTCGAATCCGAAGCGTTTCAGCCTAATCAGTTAACATTCAACACGTCCTGATATAAGGACGTCGATCGAGAGTGCAATCTCCGTAAGAAAGAAGAAGCAAACAAGACTCTCTCTCTCTCTCTCTCTCTCTCTCTCAAAAGAAAAGCAAAGAAAGAAGAGACGGATAAGATGAGAGCTCTCAGCAAGATGATGGTGGCCGGAATCTTCGTCACCCTCTTCTTCGCCGTCCAGGACTCCTCCGACCGGAAAGAACGCGACGTCCACGGCCACGACGTTCGCCCCGCCGGAGAGACCGGCGTCGCCGACGTCTACCCAGACCCCCCCGGCCTCCAGTACGACTTCTACAGCGAAGCCTGCCCGGTGGCGGAGTACGTCATACGCGAGACCGTCCAAGAACTCATCACCAACCTCTCCGACATCGCCCCCGCCCTCCTCCGCCTCGCCTTCCACGACTGCTTCGTCCAGGCAACAGCTCTCTCACCCCCATTTTCTTTCTTTTCTTCTCTTTTCTTTCTTGGCCGGCCGGACGGAATCGACTATTAACTCCGGCGACTCTCGCGTTTGGTTTCCTTCCTTGCGTCCGCAGGGGTGCGATGGGTCGGTGCTGCTGGATTCTTCCGGCGGGGTTCCGGCGGAGAAAGAGGCTTCGGCGAACAAGAACTCGCTGAGAGGGTTCGACGTCATCGACGCCATCAAGGAGAGGCTGGAGGAGATCTGCCCGCTCTCCGTCTCCTGCGCCGACATCGTTGCCCTCGCTGCCCGGGACGCCACCTTCTTGGTTACTCTCTCTCTCTCTCTCTCTCTCTCTCTCTCTCTCTCTCTCTCTATATATATATATATATATATATATATATATATATATATGTATTATTTATTTATTTATTTTGTTGAGAGAATAATGATCTGGTGCGCGCGTTTCTCACATAGACCGGAGGCCCGTTCTACCCTTTAAGCACGGGCAGGCGTGACAGCACGGTGTCGAGGGCGGTGACGGCCGAAGCCCAACTTCCATCTCCATTCGCCACTCTTGACGCGATCCTCACCGCCTTCCAAGAAAGAGGTCTCGACCAGAACGACACCATCACTCTTTTGGGTATCTCACCAACTTTTCCCTCTCCTTCATATGATATCTCCTTGCATTTTAAAAGGGGATATGTACTACGCCATATGGATGCCCTAGTACGTCAATTCTAGCCGTCCAACTGATGCATCTGGACTGCAAGGATTAGTCCACATTCCGAGTGAGAATGTGGACTAACCCTAGCGATTGATTAGACGGCTACCATGGATAACGGACGAATCCCTTCATACGGCTTATGATGGAATCCGTCTTCCTTATGTTTAACATGCATATATACTCTTAAGAAATGACGTGTAATAGTGTAATAGAATGGGAGTGTAGACTTGTATCTTACGAATCTCACAGTGACAAATTCAGCCTTCTTTCTGAAAATATCACAGAAGAAAACGGTATTTTGATCAGCGTTTTAGACAGCCAAAATATCGTGATATTGTAGTTTAATTGAAAATATCTTAATTTTATAGCACCATTTGAGTTTATATGGGAATAAAACTCATTATCTTTTTTTATATATTTATTTTACATTTTTTCCTAATTTAATTGTACTTTGTATGCTTATTTATGTTTTCGGCATATTTTTTCATGTCTTATAATGGGATGTGATAGTATGTGGGTGTTGACACGTATCTTACAAATCTCATGGCGAGAAATTCAGTTTTCTTTCTTTGAAAATATCACGAAAAAAAAGTTATTTTGATAAGGCTTTTAGACAGCCAAAATAATGTTATATTGTCGTTTAGATCATCTTATCCTAATTTTATAGCACCGTTTACGTTTATATCATCTGTATCTCATGAAAAAAAGGTTCATTATTTTTTGTTTCCTGTTCGTGTATATTTATTTTTCAATTTATTTTCCATTGTTAATGTTTTTTTATGGTTATTAAGGTTTCGAATATTTCCTGTTGTAAATTTATTTTTTGCTAATGTTTTTCAGTTTAACGTTAGAAAGACAAAAGATTCCAATTTCTCACGATAATTTTCCTTCTTTTTATTTAATTTACTGCCTAAACTTCTCACTGTGCTTAATAGGTGCACATACTATTGGACACACGCATTGCCGGTTCTTTCAGTCCCGGCTCTACAATTTCTCTGGCAACGGTGTGCCGGATCCGACGATGAACTCGACGCTCATGAAGAGCTTGAAGATGATCTGCCCAGATGCAGACGCCGATGCCCAAGTCTCGGGTCAGAACAGGGTGCCAATGGATATCGGCAGCCATGAGAACTTCGACAGCCACTTCTTCAAGAACGTCATGGCGGGCTATGGCGTGCTCTACGCCGATCAGCAGCTCATGGCCAGCTCGAGCACCGCGAACTTGGTCGTTGACTACGCCATCAACCCGGACCTGTTTCGGAGGGAGTTCTCCAGAGCCATGGTCAAACTAAGTTCGGTTGGGGTGCTGACTGGGTCGCAGGGCGAGGTCCGGAAGACCTGCTCGAGGCCACTGACACACGAAGGTGGTCACTAGAGCACGGTGCTCTAGGGCGAGCATGGGTTTGGTTATTGGCATACGTGATGCATTGGGTTCTTGTGCTTTTTTGGATGAAGGGAATGAGCAGTAGGTCTAGTAGTTAAATTTTTGATGTCAAAGCTACCACAAGTAATGGTTTCTAAAGTAAAGGACAGCCTGAGAGCACTTTGTCGATCATGGATTCTCGTTTATCCCATGAAAACTGTGGGGTTTGTTAATGGGTCGGGTTTCACATGGACCCAGCCCTTATCGAACCTGATAGGGAAACAGTTAAAAAAAATATTTTTTTTTTAAAAGCCCAGACCTAGCCCAGCCCTGATTCCATATGAAATAGTTTTTTATATATTTTTTTAGCCCAGTCCAGTCCTAGCCCAGTCCCGACTGCAGCAAATAGTTTGATTTGTCCATATGAAATAGATTTTTATTAATAATTATAGTCATTTTTTATTTTATCTCAACAAAAAAAAATAGCCCAGTCCCGACTAGCACACCAAATTTTTTTTTTTTTGCTACACCCCTGTTTGCCAACCCCAAACACCCCCCCCCCCCCCGCATGAATCCTAGCTACGCCACTGATTAAAATCCTGTTATGACCCAAAGGTTCCAGTTAGTATATAAAGTCTGTATGGTTTGTGAAATTTCATATTAGACCCAGTTCCAATTAAGATCCACAATTTTTCAATTTTAAAAAATCATTTTTTTTAGGTATGGATTGGGTCTGGTTCATGTAATCCTTACATAATCTGGGTATAGTTTTTGTTATGGTGGGTCATATTGGACCCAGGTCCATATCCAATACCAACATCTCAAAGTTGGATTAGCCACCCGGGTTCGAACCAGTTCCGACGGGTTGACACGCCCAGCGCAAACTAAGAAACTACAACAGTTAAAGTTTGTTAACAATAACTCAATCTTTCAGATACTAGAAGTTTGCCTACGGTAGCTAGGGATGGCAGTGGACCGGGGCGGGGGACAAGGTCTCCACCCCTGCCCCATTTCAAAATCTGAACCTTCACCCCCGCACGGGGGATGGATTTCAACCTCCACCCCCGCCTCCATCCCCGTTTCATGTCCTTCATCCCCGGTCCAAACGGGGGCGAGGTGGGGTGGGACCCCGTTTCCCCTTAGTCTATAGTCATCCCTTAAATGATTGGAAATGGGGTGAGGTGGGGCAGGGATTGGGACGGGGACGGGGCACGGCAGGGGAAATCTTAAGTCCATCCTTGCCTCCATCCCCGCATGGGGATAGATTTTAACCTTCATCCCCGCATCCATCCCCGTTAAAGGCCCTTCATCCCCGGTCCAAATGGGGCGATGCGGGGCGGAGCCCCGTTGTCCCCCAGTCCACTGCCATCCCTAACGGTAGCCATAAGTGGGCTGTGGGAGTATCCAAAAATAGGATAATGGATCATGTCTGAAGCTCGGGGACTCTAATTGCCACGTTCATGTTCTGAATGATTGACAGGCAAAACCCTCTCAGATGAAGGGCGGTCGTGTGGATGGGCCCCACATAAAGATGCACTACAAGCTGAGCTAGCTCAGACTTGACCCTTTAAGCTGGGCTCGGAATTGTTTAAAAAAATAAATGACTTGAGCTTAAGCTAAAGCTAGGGTTCAGGCTCGGTACACATACTAAGCTCAATAAGCCCGATTAAGCTCAGCTCACATAGCTATATAAAAAAATTAGATTATATATATATTTGTTCATAATATGATCACAACGAGAGGTCTTACTTGAACCGGTAAGCTCCCCTTCAAAAAGTTTAAAAACCTTTTTCAAATAAAGGAGTCAAGCTCGAGCCAATCCTGAGCCATGGTCGAGCTCAAGCCGAGCTTGAACAAACAGATTTTCTGGTTAAGCCAAGCCAAGTCAGCTCAAGCTCCGCTCTAACCCAGCTCGTATGCATCCTTAGCCCCACATGTTGACAGCAGATGGCAGTATCTTCTGTGGGTCCTGCATTCAATTGTGGTGGGATCCATGTGATTAGTCCCCAAGACTTAAAAGTTATTATTTGGGCCATCATTGGGATCCAAGCGGAATTCACTCGTGCAGCATCAGCGGGCCTTAAGGGGGGTTGGAACACAGATCCCAGCATTTGAAATAGGATAGGTTTCATCATACATTCAATCATAGCCATCCAATCAATAACTAGATGGTCATGGGGAGGCCTTTGCTTTTAGCCCTAACAGGCCCTTTCCTTGCAGTTTTATGCTGCAACACAACGACGACTATGAGTATGGCAGGCTGAGCCAATGCATCCAGGTCTACACGTGGGATGAGGTCCCTTTGGGTTATAAAATTAGAAAAAACTGGCAACATCCATGGGTATAAAATGAATGGCTACCATGCACTCAACATGTGATCGTCCAATCAATAACATCATTCCAATGAAAAATCTCCAACAAACCCACAAAAAAGGAAAATTTCCATTTAGGGGCATAATTTGCAGCTAATTAAAAAAAAGGCTTCCTGTTTTTTAAGTTCTTTATATGGGCTGATGTTTTTTCTGAAACTCTTAGAAGATAATTATTACTTGCTAACTTCTTGTCCTACATTTTCTTCACACCAATAAAAAAAGCTGATAATGTATGAAAAATATATCCCATTTTTCGAAATGCCTTGCAATTTTTACTATTCTCCCTATATCCAAAATCATAAATACCCAACTTCACTATGACCTTTTTACCATTGCATGTGTCAAACTCGCGAAGTTTGTCACATATATCAGTTTGCTTCTGGAGTAACGCAAACTCTCACTTAAAAGAAAAATCACACATTTTTTCTTAAGGACATTACGAAGGTTGCATAAAATTATGTGCAAACTTTGTGTTCATATCAAACTTCGGAACATCGCATATATGTCATGAAGTTTGCATATAATTTTGTTGTGAACCTAGTTTTACTCTCAAACTTTAGAATATCTCACGTATGTCACAAAGTTCTCACATATGACATGAAATTTGCATCAAATTATGTGTAAACTTTATGAGTATAAAAACTGGAACACCGCAACCCAGGGCTCTTTCGCATAATTTTTTAAAGTTATTTGTAATCCCCAACTAGTGATCTCCAACCTGCTTCTCAGCCACCACTTTTTCGATAATTATTCTAGTGGGACTTCATCCTCATGTATTCAGGAATCCTCAACGGTGATTTTTTTGGTAAGCACATATGTAATGATTGAACCATTTTTTTTTAAACATAATTATTTTCTATTTGTTTTGATGATTCATATGCTTTTATTCCATCCTCCACTTTTGTAACTTATATCTTGTGGATCTTGTATAATAAATATGATATGTTTAATATTCTATTTGATTTTTTTGTTGTTTACTTAACGATTTTGATTTTTGTCCTGTATCGCTATCACTTGTCCATTTACGTATATTTGTTGTCTTGGTATTATAGAAAATACTTTGTTTAATACAATATGTAAACTAAGAAGACTATATCGAAGGAGACCATACCTGGATCATCTTCTACTGTTGGAGTACAATAGAAAAAGCCAAAGAAAAAAATTATGAACTGGGTCATGATTGGTAGGAGCCACATTCAATGCCAAGAGTTTCAGTGTATAACATATTACATGAAAATTGCACCATTCGTAAACTCAAAAAATTGTGCTCAAACACTCAGCATGAAATGCAAAGCAAGTTAGTCAAACAACAGCTAGTCGTTTTACAGTAGCCCATATCTAAGAAAGAATGTTTAGAAAAAGTTGAAGAGTTTGTGGTCACAATCTTGTTTTCCATCTCAGAAGCATCTAAAGAGCGAGACTGTGACTTAGTAGTAAATAAAAGTGGCTCATTGACACACACTGATATAATTACGGGCCTAAATTCTCATATAGATAAGGTTGGAGATTAGGCCAATTGCAATGGCAGTGACGAGATGAGGATGAAGATACTTCACTAAGGGGAGGATGAGAAACCTATGGTTGAGGTTAATGTGGATCATACTCAGGAAGTGAATATATCTGAGGGTCCTAAGGCTAGATCAAATGTTGAGGGCAATTTTGAGGTTGAGTTGGAGGGTGCATTGAACGATTGTAGGGGAGATCATCCTCATGGCTCAGAGCATCTAATCTTTAAGGAGATATTGCAGTGGGGAACAATGTGTGATGCTCCTAGATAGGTATCAATTGTTATATATTTATCTTCTACCTTGATTAAATGTTTAAAATGCTATATATATATATATATGTGTGTGTGTGTGTGTGTGTGTGTAAAACATAAACTATTATTTTCTCATTTGTGTCATGTATGTGTGAAACACGTTACGATAACTACTTTGACTCTTGCCAAACATGTTAGGATATACGTGTAATGCCCATAAATTTTTCTACAGTTATTAAAAAAATGAATAATAAAAACAAAACATTCAGAATTTTGTCGATAAATAACCCTAGTTAAATTTTAAGGATAAAATTTCTTTGAGGGAAAGGCTATAAAACCCTTAAATTTTTTATACTATTATAAGGAACAAAGGTGAATTTAAGGCCAAAATATTATTAAACTTAAGATAAGATTTAATTATAATTCAAGCTTTAATTGGATTTGGAATGAATCTCAGAATGAGAATTTATTTTGAATTGACTTTCGATTTTTAATTAGATTTAATTTAAATTTGGAGTCTCATTGAATATCACTTTCAATTTTTGGAGTTTTGTCAAATCTGGAATTCAATTTGGGAATTTGAATTTAGATCGGATTTGGACTTGAATTCAGATTTAATAAATATGTCTTAAATATTATAATTAGATTTAGGTTTGATTCGAGCCTAAATTAAAATTTACTTGAATGTCAATTCAAGCTTGAAATATACACTAATATAAATCTTTGTCGAAATTGAATTTGGATGTAATATTAGTGATTCTTTAATTTAAATTTAAATTAAATTAAATTTTACTTGAATTACTTGAATGTCAATTCAAGCTTGAAATTTGGAATGTCAATTCAGACGAATTTAGGATAATTTGATACGTATGTAATATAATTGAAATAAATTTGAATTTAGTTTCTTGAGTTTGAAATTTAATTTACAAGAAAATAAAAATAACTAAATTATTCTGCTGACCCTAGTAAAAATCATGCTCAAAATTAATTTTAGTAAAAATGACATTTCTGATAAAAGAATTTAAATAATTATGACAAATATACATTTGAAAGAATTTCATATGATTTTAAAATAATTTGGATTATATATAGTGTCATTCCATCTAAAATCAAATTTTAGATTTTTAAAAAATTTGAAATCCAAATTACCAAATAAGATTAATTAATAAAATAAATATCATGAAATGAAAAATGAGATTTAATCAAATTGTATAAAGAGGTAGAGGTCCATAGGTGGGGCGTCCCCTATGCGGCCTATCCTATGTGGCACCTCAATGTTAAATTGAAAATAAGAATTTTAAAACTTTAAAAACAAGGCTTTTAAAAACCTTCCAAAAACCAAATAAAATAGGCCAAAGTGAATGGTTTCCATAATGGAAACCCTCCCATGGTGGGGGGGACATCCCATCCTAGAATTTTCTAGGATGGGCAGACAAGCAAAGAACAAAAAACGTAATATGAAAAGAATGGAAGAAGAAAAGAAAGAAAAAAAAGTCAATGGCTTGTCAAACAAGCAAGCCATGTTAGCTTGTTTTGAGAATTAGAAAGTAATCCTGGAGACGTCCCATGTTTGTGGGCCCCCATGGGCTTACTTAAGCACATATATTGTATGTATATATTATGTTATACATATAGTTAATATAACTATGTTACATAAAGTATAAAGTACAATATATGTTATGTAATACATAGGGTTAGAAATTAAAAAAAAAAGTGAGAGAAAGATTTGTAAGAAAAGAAACAAAGGGGATGGATATTTTGAAGTAGGGGAAAATGGTATAAATAAGGGAAGGGGCTCACGCCCCCCCCCCCCTCCCCCATTTTGCTTTTTTGGGGAATTCTCTCTCTTCTCTCTATCTCCCTTTACTTTTTTTTCTTCTTTTTCCTCTTTGAATTTTCCGCTTTTTTCTCCTTCACTAAGCAAGGGGATTCAGACCCCATGTTCAACCTAGGATGAGCATAGACTTGCAATTACTATACAAAAAGGGAGGAGGCGAATCGAGTAGAGAAACCAATTTTTTGGCAAGCGGAGTCGATAGTTTCGCAAAAAGGTAGGGGTTCTATTCTTTACTCGTAAATTGAAACTCGTATGCATGAGTTTATTGCACTTATAAATAGATAAACCCTACATAGAACCTCTCATGTGAGGATTCAGAGTCATATTTATCATATATAGAATAGAGATGGTTTTTGTGATCGAAAACGCTCTCAAAAATCAATTTCTACTAAATCGGTTTTAGAGATTTTAAAATAAAATTGAGCGTTGTACACATATGCGTTTATACAAATTGAATCAGATGTGTACACATGCATATACGTGTGAGAAAGACTCCAATCTAGAGTCTTAGCCAACAAAAAGAAAAAATTGGTAGGTGATTGTGTTTTATCTCAATACGGGCAAATCGGGCATAGCCAATTAGCCCGAATTAGAGACAAGGAAGAACCCTTCGTGGATCCAAAAGTGTTAGAAATGTAGGGAATGATCAGAACACATAGTGGAGGTTGGTTCAGTCCCTAAAAAGAAAAAAAATGATCAAAATACCTAATATTTTATGCCAACTGTGTATAATAGGTTACTCATAAACAAATTTGATTTTCAAATGCAATAGGGAGATATGTAATCAATTTTTTTGTGTAAAATCTGTTAGTGTGCTTGCTTTAATTCTCTCATCCATGGTATATGTTGTCAATATAGAAAAATTGAAAATATACAATATTGTTGGGAAAAAGATATATATGCATGAAATTAGGAAAAATACTAAAAACGTTTTTAAGAAAATAGTTTTCGGGAAGATGGATCAATTTCCAAGTTTAATGGTTGTGAAAATGAGATTTGTCTTTAATAAAATATGTATTGTTATGAGTTGAGATTTTTGAAATAGTGTATGACATGTTGTTATTGAAAATTTATAATAAATTTAATTCGAGTGGCCTATATTTGCTCACCCAAATGCATAGTTCCCGTTATTACGCATTTCAACATGATATCGGTTTGATAAATCGCTCGTATCTCCCTCATTCAAAGAAGTTTTTACAAACAGTTTGCTATGTCAGACTGCTAACAAAATTTTACACAATTTATCAAATTTTGGGCTATGTTCCTAGAATGTGCACAGAATAGTGATAGTCAGAACAAAAAAGTACAAGTGAACACTAAACTGGTTGTATCTCTCTCATATAGAGGAATTTTTATAAACAGTTTGTGCAATAGAAAGGTTGATCGAATTTTCTATAATCTACAAAAAATTCAGCTCTATCCGTTGAATGTACACAGTTCTGTGACAATCATAACAATCAAACAGTTTAGGGGTCTGACTTATCCAGAATTGACTAAGAACTGAATTATCGATGTATGTGATACCCTACCAATGTTCAAATGCAATTTAATTTTAAAATGAATGATATTGCATATGTAATGTCATAACAATTCTATGTAAGTATTTAGTATCCAATTAGGGGCACAAATTGAATAAGGTGCTTGTTGTACTACATGACTTTTGTTGCCAATTGCTATCGAATTGAATGAATTGTGCATAGAATGTGATTAAATATGGATGCCTCTATTTGTTTATGATCATTGTTTATTAATGAATGAATGTTAAAGTCAAAAATGTATAAAAATACATTGATGCATGACGATCAATCCACATTTGAAACATATGCATCCATGAGAACGGACGAGGCCCGAATCTTTAAATTAGATTCAAACTGTGAGTTGCATGGAATTAATGAATGAAAAATGTTAACCATGTAACACTAACTACTGATGCTTATAAGGAGATGGTAAGTGGTACTTCTGACTTCGTGGATACTATTTTTTTAGCATGGAAAGTTGCTCATCCTCAGCCACGAAGATAGGAAAAACCTCTACATTAGACTATGTCGTGGAGGCTAAGAAACTCATGAGTAAAAGTCTAATGCATCGAAATGAAGGTGTTGGTAGCGCTCTCTCAATATGGTCATCCCTCACTCGAGACTGATGAATGGTGTCCGACCAGGCCAAAGCCATAATTATATGAATATATTGTCTGTGCCATGGCCCTAATCCAGGTTTCTGCCTGTGTTAGTACCTACAGAGCTAAGAAGTAAGACATAAATTGACTATGCATTTAGTTAGTCATGGCATGCATCATTTAAAAAAAAAATCTAATTAAAGATAACAAAGTCACTCATGCATAAATGGTTGAACGTTCTACAATGGTAAGTGCACGAATTTCTTAATTGCTCATGCATATTTAAATGTTTATGGATATGTAACTGCTTCTGATTGAAAGAAATGTGCAAGTATGAATGATTGGCAATCGTCTAAAGCATTGTATCGTATGTATTCTTAAATTATTGATTGATGTCTGCATGTGTGAGGTGTAGGAATATCCTCTTGCATGCCTGTTTTAATTTACGTATATCAAATAGTACTTTTCTATTGAAGACTTGTTAAGTCTGACCCTATTATGAAAACTTTTTTTTCAGGTAAGGAATAGATGACTAACGCGATGGTGGGAGGTTGCGGCAGGACCTGAGCCAAATCTTGTCCACTAGTGATAGTGTTTTTTGTTATGGACATTCACATTTATTTTGTGGACTTTTATTGTACTCTAATATGATTAATTTAAATTTTGTAATGGACTTTTATTAAAATATGGATGCTTATTAATATGTGGATGTTGAAACTTAAATTGATATGTGAACAGTGTGATGGATTTGTAACTCTCCCAAAGCTTTTATCTAGTTTTGAATTTTCGCTGTGATTTCTAAAACCATTTGAAATATAAAAAAATCATGATTTTTGGGATAAAAATTTAGGGCATTGCAGCTTTGGTATTAGAGCAGATGGAAAATTTTGGCTCAAAACTCATCCAACTGACCGACATCACTTGATGAGTATGTTTTTTTTATGCATCATTATGAAACTAGTACTGAAAAATTTAATTTTTTTTGTGCAAAATCTCAACTTAGATGCTAAATAAGGACATCAATAGAAAACTTTATGCATGTTTATGAGCTTTCAATAATACATGTATGAATTACGTATGTATGACTTAAATAATATATATAGAAAATACGTATGTTTGAGGTTTAAATATTTTATATTATGAAATACACATATTTTGAATTATGAGATATAATTGATTTAAATAATCAAATATGCATGCTTCGGGGTTCAATTTATGAATGTGTTTGATTTTAAATAACATGAAGTGTGATGTTACATATGGCTATGTTATGATATCAATATGTGTAATGATATGATTGAAACGCTACGATATATGATGTAACATGTAATTATAACCTAAAATCTTGTGATTTGCAAATTAATGTATATGTCTGTGTGCCCATGTCGGTGGCTATCGACCCTTAGAGTGGTCGATTGCATTTATTCATGTATGACAATAGATTGTTATCATTGCAAAATTTTACTTTTACAAGTCAAATTGACCTTTGAAAAAAAATGAAAATAACTCGCTTCCATTTTAAAATGCAGGATAATTTCAAAGAATGGGACTCGCCTGTTGGTACGAGGTTCAACTGTTTCTAGCGCCATAACTAGGGGTAATCGAACCAAGGATCAATCATGTGTTTTGCTTTGCTTAACTTGTCTAAATCGATGTTATATTCCCTAATGCACAAAGAATCAGGCATGTACTATAAATTTCAGAAAATGCATATTTAAAAACATGATGTTTGCTTGAAATATTGGAAAATACTTGAAAAAGGACACTTTGAAAATTGTGAATTGCATTGGAAAATACTTTTGAAGAAAAGAAAAATCAATTTATGAGAAATCTTGATGTTTTGAAAAAATTACTTTCTGAAGAAAATTCAGGATAACTTTGAGAAATCGGTTTTCTGAGATTGGATTTTTTTTTTTATCAAAAAGATGGGTGTGTAGTCTTGTGAAACCCTTTTCATGATGCATTCTAAACCTAAGTGATGCATGAATACAATCTTGTAAAAAATATTTTCTGAATAAATTTTGAGAAAATCCTCTGAAAAAGGAAGTTTATGTGCCTTATAGAATTTTAATGGAACAAATTTGTCTCATATCCTTGACTATGGCCACAGATATGGATTGAATTTAACTCATTTGATTATAAAAGGAAAAAAATATTTAAAAATCCTTGAAATATGAAATGGTTTTTAAGATAGCCTAAGAGTGTAGGTCGATTATGGCTTAGAAAAAGATAATAAATCTGGATTTCGTTCGTATTCAGACTATCGTCACAAATATGAAACTCATCGAGTTTATCAACTCCTTAGAAGCTAGTGCACGTGCTATTCGTGTAGACCATAGTGAGTTTGAATATGCATATGAATCATCATTCATCACACATTGACATTTATATAAAAATAAACTATATGTAATGCAACCTAAGCTAAGCAGAAAATTAAATTCTTATTCAATTTTTTTTATAATTTATATCAATAATAAATTAAAATAAAGAATAAAAGAAAATAAAAAAAAATACAGTCTTGAATATCCCTGCAAAACTAGCAAACTTGTTAGTGAAGATATGTCGGTTGTTCTGGATTTATCCAATAATATCTAGAAATTACTAGATTTATCCAGATATAAGTCGTTTTCCATATTTTTATGAGATAAACATAATAAAAGATGATATAAAATTGAATAAATAATAAAAATAAATAACTTTAAAATTCAAAATTTTGAGAAAAGTGACCAAAATGCCCCTGATAATAAGACTATGGCCATTAAATCAGGGTTTTCAGAAAAGATTTTTGTAAAACTTTTGATTTAAAGATCAAACGGATTCAAATCAACATTAAATCGGGCATGGAGCACCCTATCATGATTATAAACATGATAAAACCCTAAAAATATAAAACTTTTTATAAAAAAATCGAAATATCATGAAAATAGCAATTTTTGCCCATGTTTTAGTTGAATCGGAACTCCGCGAGCATCCTGTTTTTATGATTTAACTAAATAAACCACCAAATAAATTTAAAAATCTATAAAAATTAACATGGATACTTCTAATAACCCTAAAATTAAAATAGAATTGAAAAATAAAAATTTTGACATTATTTTGATATAAAAACTAAAAAAAACATAAAATACGTAATTTTGCATGTGAGCACGTACCTGCCACACTATCAAACTCGGATCGAGTATCAAACCACCATAGAAATTTATAAAAATTTACAGAGAGATACTAGATAGATAAAAAAAAATTCTCTTTTTACAGATCGAAAAAATCATTTCTGGTTAGGGAGATATCATTCCAACAATATATGCTTGATTCCGGCAAATACGTAACGAGTTAAAATAAACAGGTCCGGTTTCGAGTGTAGGTAAATATAGCAAGCCATGCTAAAAAATTATAAAAATTTCGCAGATGGCAGTGAACACATAGATGAATATGCTCATTTTTATGGATCATCGATCAAATCTTCGGTTAGGGAGATACGATCCACACAAGTCGATCTAGGGTTTAGACAAGGCATAACCGTCTCTATAAGGTAGGTTCTAGTTTCTGACAAAAGAAAAATAGCAAACAAATATGTAAAAATATGAAAATTTTATAGAATATAGTAGAGATGATAAAGAACATACTGTAACTTACGGATCATCAATCAGATCTCCTATGAGGAAGATATCGCCTCGACAAACCGTTCTCGAATCCACATAGCGTTTTCACGGTTCAAAAAGCATAGTTCAGTTTCTGATTTTTTTGACAGAGTTACAGAACCCAAAAGAATCCAATTTTTTTATAGGAACTCATTGACAAACGCCTGAATCAACCCTAAAAAATCATATTTTTTTGACAGAAAATCAAACATAAAATAATGTTATTCTCGCATGCCCGGGATAAAAAACGCATATTATCTAAAAAGCATATGAATAAACCTAATTTAAGCATTCAAAAAAACATTAAAAAATATAAATAATGCAACAAATCAAGTTTTGATGCTTGAACACATAAAATAAACATTAATATGATGAAATAAGATAAAAAAATTAGAGAAATCATGGTTAGAATTTGATATAGCCATTAAAAAAGGGATTCGACCATCGAATGGTCAAATCTCAATCTTTTTCGGGCGTTTAATATAATGAGCATGATGTCAACGATTTTGATGAATCAAAAAGATGAAAACAAACATGGATGATCAATGGATCATGATATCAAATCGTGGAGCATGAATCTTGAGTAAAAAAATGAAAAGGGGTCATGTATAGGGGCGGCAATGGTGAAGACACAAAGAAAATAAATAAAAAATAAAACAAGTAAAAGAAGAGGAAGATGAACTTACCTTGGGGCTACAATAATGGAGAAAGGAGGAAATCTGAAGGAGAGGAGAGCACCACAAAATTTGGGAGAGAAAGAGAGAGAGAAAATCATTGGTTGACCCCCCTTTAGGTGCCCCTATTTATAGAAACTTCAAAGCATTAATTAGGGAGAATTTTGATTATTTTGGACTCTTTTTAATTGGTTTGGATGAGTCAAATGAGGGGAGGGGGATGATTTTCTTGAAGAATCCTACCCTAATCCAACACTAATTAGCTAACCTAATTGACCTAATTAACCTTTTAAAATATCTCAAATGTGGCACCACCACCTAGTATGGCCCACATTTGGTTTTTCAAACCCTAAAAAAGAGTTAAAACAAATTTAAAGTTTTAAAATCAAATGGAGTTTTTAAATCAATTAGACTTTTCGAACTTCTAACCTAATTAAGACATTGATTGATCCCAAGCTAACCAAAACTTTTTCAAATGTGGCGCCATCTACTGTGGGCCCCACTTATTTTTCAAAAAATGATTTCAAAACTTTGAAAATAAAGGGGTTGAAAATGATTTTTTTCAGAAACTTCAAAAGGACACCTAAACTAACTAATATTTTTTTGTATTTTTGAAATATGAAAGATGTAAAATGAAATGAAATTGAAAATTAGGGTTTTGCACCCCTACAGGGTGGGCCCTACTTGAAGAAAGTTGAAAACTGATTTGAAAATCAAGTTTTTGAAATAATGGGTTTTAAGAAGGAATTTTTTTTTGAAAGAAAGTTTGAAAATAAAACTGAAATTCTAAATTAACTAGAGTCCTAAATGGATTAAAACTCTTCCATATGTCTGTGTGGGCCCCATACCAGGATTTTGAAAAAGTTGAAATAAAAACTGAAAAGGGTTTTAAAACAGAGTTAAAATCACCAGATGAGAATCAGAAGTTTTAAAAACAGAGTTCTAAACTAACTAAAACTCTAGAACAGAGTCCTGGAATTTTAAAACTCTTAAATTTTTTGTTTTTGAAAGACAAACAAAGAGATTTTGAAAGATCTTCTCAGAGATTAGTGAAAATGAGCAAAATACGAGACTAAAATCAGAGTCCTAATCAACTGGGACTCTAGGATAGAGTCTCAGAATTTTAAAAACCCTTAGAATTGAATCTGTTTTCGAAAAATAAGTGAAAATAAAGTAAAAAAATCAACTCAGAGTAGAGTTCTGGACCGATTGAAACTCTGGGACATAGTCATAAATTTTAAAACTCTATAATAAAGTCCTGAAATTTGAAATTTGAAATTTGATTGTTCGAAAGATAGATAAAAAAGTTTTTGAAAGATTTTCTAAAAAAAATGAAGTCAGGGTTAGAGTCCTAATCCAACTGAAACTCTGAAATAAAGTCCTGATCCGACTAAAACTCTAAAATTTTGACTTCTTTTGAAAGATTTTAAAAGATTTTTATGAAAACAGGTAAAAATAACTATGAAAGATAGAGTCATAATCCGACTGAAACTCTGAAATAGAGTTCTAGTCTAACTAAAACTCTAGAACTTTGACCAAAATGAAAGATTTTGACAAATTTTGTTGAAAACAAGTAAAAATAGAGATGGAGGACATAGTCCTAGTCTGACTAAAACTCTGTAATAGAGTCCTAGTTTGACTAAAACTCTAAAATTTTTGTCTTTTTAAAAGTCAGATAAGAAGGTATTTTAAAACAAGTGAAAAACATGAATAAAGGATGAAATCGAGATAGAATCCTAATCTGACTGAAACTCTGCGCTAAAGTCCTAGTTCGACTGAAACTCTGAGATTTTGGCCAAAATAATGCAAATGGACTAGGAATAAGACTTCATCTGGTTTAAAATCGAAATAGAATTTTGAAGAGGTTTAAAAAGGTAAAAAGACAGAGTCCTAATCTGACTAGAACTCTGAAATAACTGAAATTTTGAGAAATCTGAATGAAAGAAGTGATCCAGAAGCAACATCACCTAGATGGTTCCCATCCAAGAATTGAGAACAATTGAAAATTGAGTTTAAAACAAATCTAGATTGTATTCTAAAGAAAATATTTTGAAATATAAGCTTTTGGAGGTTGACAAATGGCAAAATAACGATCTAAAACCTAGGTGTTTGAAATTGATTTCGAAATAAAAGTATTTTTAAAATCGAATCTGGATTGAAAGATTTTGAAAAACCAGAGTGTTGGATCTCGAAAATGCCATGCAATGCGATGAAATGACATGCAATGATACGAAATGATGTGAATGATATGAAATGAGATACAAAAGGCAAACCCTTGATGAGGGATTTGAAGTCTTAGACCCCTGGCAGAGATAAAGAATTGAACATTTATGTTCAAAGGCAAAGATTGATGACTGAATATGAGCCAAAATAGAGATTGAATCTTGATTGTAAGATAAAATATTGGAATTTGATGCAAAATTTGGGCTTCGAATAGCCCTGGTTCAGTTGACAACCAATTGGTCTTCTGGAGACTTCAAAGAGTGGGTCCCAGTGGCAAGAGGCCGGTGTTTGTGAATGACGGTGAAAATTTGGAGTGTTTACATAGATCCATTAAGAAATTATTCTCAAAGAAATATATGTGAGGGTGTGATTGACCAATATCGAGTGATTCGGCTATGACAGTAAATCATTGTGAGGAGGTGCATTGTCCAAGATTAGGTAACCCATTGAGGCTATAAATCGCTATGAGAAAGTGCATTGTTCAAGACTAAGTAATCGAACTATGGCAGATACTCTCGGTGAGGTTATATATTCCCAAGACCACGTGATCCTAAGTAGAACTTGTTTTTCAAGATATGATGAATTTTGAGGAAAAATACTGAAAGTAAATCCAGATATATCACATTAAGGATATATGATAGAAGGTTTAATATGAGATAATGTGTAGTAGAAGCATGATGATTTATATTTTGAATTTATTAGGTTCAATGATTTGATATTGAATTCCAAGGGTGATTTTTTTTTGGAGAGAACAATGTAACACCCATAAATTTTTTTATAGTTATTAAACAAATGAATAATAAAAACAAAACATTCAAAATTTTGTCGATAAATAACCCTAGTGAATTTCAAGGATAAAATTTCTTTAAGGAAGGAAGGATGTAAAACCCTCAAATTTTTTATATTATTATGAGCAATAAAGGTGAATTTAAGACTAAAATGTTATTTGAACTTAAGATGAGATTTAATTATAATTCAAGCTTTAATTGGATTTGGAATGAATCTCAGACTGAGAATTTATTTTGAATTGACTTTTGATTTTTAATCAGATTTAATTTAAATTTGGAGTCTCATTGAATATCAATTTCAATATTTTGAGTTTTGTCGAATCTGAATTTTGATTTGGGAATTTGAATTCAGATCGGATTTGGACTTGAATTCGGATTTAATAAATATATCTCAAATATTATAATTAGATTTGGGTTTGATTCGAGCCTAAATTAAAATTTACTTGAATGTCAATTCAAACTTGAAATATACACTAATGTAAATCCTTGCCGAAATTGAATTTGGATGTAATATTAGCGATTCTTCAAGGTATTGTCAATGAATAAAATAATATTCATGATAAATTTTATGAAAAATGAGTGTAAAAATATAAATTAGCATAAGATAAATGATAAGGAAGATCCTATGAAAAATTAAAGTTGATTTTAATGAAATTCGTATTTAGAATTGAATTTATGAAAAAGATAAAATTTAATAAAATAATTAATAAATTTTTCCAAAATAAAGTCGAATATGCTTTCAGACGAATTTAGAATAATTTGATATGTATGAAATATAATTTTAATAAATTTAAATTTAGTTTCTTGAGTTTGAAATTTAATTTATAAAAAAATAAAAATAACTAAATTATCCTGCTGACCCTAGTAAAAATCACACTCAAAATTAATTTCAGTAAAACTGACATTTCTGATAAAAGAATTTAAATAATTATGTCAAATAAGCATTTGAAAGAATTTCATATGAATTTGAAATAATTTGGATTACATGTAGTGTCAGTCCATCTAAAATCAAATTTTAGTTTTTTTTGAAAATTTTAACTTGTCATTCGTGTTGACCATTGTAGAATTTGAAATATGCATATGCATGACAAACCATAGCAATTTAATATTCAAAATAAACTATATGCTTATACAATCTATCTATGCAGGAAAAAAAATCTGTTAATTTTTTTTATTATTATAATTTACATTGAATAATAAAATAAAAAAAGAAAAAGAAAATAAATAAAGTTAATTAATAAAATAAATATCATGGAATGAAAAATGAGATTTAATCAAATTGTATAAAGAGGTAGAGGTTCATAGGTGGGGCATCCCCTATGGGCCCATCATATGTGACACCTCAATATTAAATTGAAAAGAAGCATTTTAAAACTTTAGAAACAAGGCTTTTAAAAACTTTCCAAAAACCAAATAAAAGAGGTCAAAATCAGTGGTTTTCATAATGGAAACCCTCCAAAGGGGGGTATGTCCCATCTTAGAATCTTTCAGGATGGGCTGATAAGCAAAGAAAAAAAAATGTAATATGGAAAGAATGGAAGAAAGAAAAAAAAACAAGTCAATGGCTTGCCAAACAAGCAAACCATGTTAGCTTGTTTTGAAAATTAAAAAGAATGCCAAGGGTGGGGCGGGGGGCGTGCCATACTTGTGGGCCCCCATGGGCTTACTTAATCACATATAATGTATGTATATATTATGTTATACATATAGTTCATATAACTATGTTACATAAAATATAAAGTATTATATATGTTATATAGTACATAGGGTTAGAAGTTAAAAAAAAGAGAAAGATTTGTAAGAAAAAAAAGGGGGGTGGATATTTTGAAGTAGAGAAAAGGGTATAAATAAGTAGGAGGGGCTCACACCCCCTACCCCCTTATTTATTTATTTTTAGAATTCTTTATCTTCTCTCTATCTCCCTCTACTTCTTCTTTCTTCTTCTTCTTCCTCTTTGAACTTCCTATTTTTTCTCCTTCTCTAAGCAAGGGGATTCAAACCCCACGTTCAACCTAGGCCAGGCATAGGGCTGCAGCCACTGTACAAAAAGAGAGGAGGCAAATGGAGTAGAGAAACCAGTTTTTTGGTGAGCAGAGTCAATAGTTTCTTAAAAATGTAGGGGGTTCTATTCTTACCCGTAGATCAAAACTCGTATGAACGAGTTTATTCTGCTTCTAAATAGATAAACTGTGCATCGAACCTCTCATGTGAGGATTCAGTGTCGAATTTATCATATTTAGAGTAGAAACAGTTTTCATGATCGAAACCCCTCTCACTAGTTGATTTCTACTAAATCGGTTTAGGGATTTTAAAATAAAATTGAGATTTGTACACATATGTATGTATACACATTGAATCAGATGTGTACACACACATATACGTGTGAGAAAGACTCTAGTCTAGAGTCTTAGCTAATGAAAAGGAAATTTTGGTAGGTATCTATGTGTTTTATTTTAATACGAGCAAATTAGGCATAGCCGATTAGCTTAAATTCGAGGCACGAAGGGTTTTTGAAGGAAGAACCCTTCGTGGATCCAAAAGTGTGTTAGAAACATAGTGACTGATCAGATCCCACAATGGAGGTCGGTTTAGTCCCTAAAAAAAAATGATTGAAATACCTAAGATTTTATGCCAACCGTGTATGATAGGTTACTCATAAACAAATTTGGTTATAGAATGCAATAGAGAGATACATAATCATTTTTTTTGTGTAAAATCAGTTAGTGTGCTTGTTTTAATTCTCGCATCCATGGTATATGTTGTCAATATAGAAAAATTAAAAATATGTAATGTTGCTAGAAAAATATATATATGCATGAAATTACGAAAAATATCAAAAACGTTTTTAATAAAATAGTTTTCTGAAAGATGGATCGATTTTTCAGTTTAATGGCTGTAGAAATGGGATTTGTCTATAGCAAATTATGCATTGTTATGAGTTAAGATTTTTGAAATAGTGTATGACATGTTGTTATTGAAAATTTATGAAAAATTCAATTCATGTGGCCTATTTTTGCTTACCCAAATACATAGTTCTTGTTATTACGCATTTTTTGTCTGACATCTGTTTGATAAATCACTCATTTCTCCCTCATTTAGAGAAGTTTTTACGAACAGTTTGTTGCATCGAAAAGCTAACAAAATGTTACATTGTTTGTGAAATTTTAAACCATGTTCCAGGTTTACGCATAAAACAGTGACAGTCAAGACAGAAAAGTATAGGCGAACACTAAACCGGTCGTATCTCCCTCATGCAGATGATTTTTTAGAAATAGTTTATGGCATAAAAAAGATGATGAAATTTCCTATAATCTATTAAAAATTTATCTATGTCCACAGACAATACATAGTTCTGTGACAGTTGCAACTGTCAGACAGTTTAGGCATCCGACGGATCCCGAACCATCTAAGAGCTGAGTTATCGATGTAAGTGATACCCCACCAATGTTCAAATGTGATTTTATTTTAAAGTGAATGATATTGCATTTGTAATTCCATACTGATTCTATATAGAGATTTAGTGTCCAATTAGGGGCACAAATTGAATAAGGTGCTTGTTGTACTACATGGCTTTTGTCGCCAATTGCTATCGAACTGAATGAATTATGCATGAAATATGATTGAATATGGATGCCTATATTTGTTTATGATCACTATTTATTGATGAATGTATGTTAAACTCAAAAATGTATAAAAATGCATTAATGCATGACTATTAATTTGCATTTAAAATATTTGCATCCATGACCCTAGAAGATGCCCAAATCTTTAAATTGGATTTGAAGTGTGAGTTGTATGAAATTAATGAATTAAGAATATTAATCATGTAATACTAACTACCGATGCTTACAATGAGAGGGTAAGCGGTACTTTTGGCTTCGTGGATACTATTTTTTTTTAGCATGAAATGTTGCTCCTCTCCAGCCATGAAGATAGATAAAACCTCTACATTAGACTGCAGCGTAGAGAGAAAGAAACTCATGAGTGAAAGTCTGATGCATTGGAATAAAGGTGTTGGGGATGCTCTCTCGATATGGTCGTCCCTCACCCGAAATTGGTGAATGGTGTCCGGCCAGGCCAAAGCCACAATTGTATTAATATACTGTATGTGCTATGACCATGATCCAGGTTTCTGCCTGTGTTAGTACACATAAGGCTAAGAAGTGAAACCTAAATTGATTGTACATTTTGTTAGCCATGGCATGTATTATTTAAAAAAATAATAATTAAAGATAATAAAGTCAGTCATGCATAAATGGTTAACCATTATTTAATGATAAGTACATATATTTCTTAATTACTCATGCATATTTAAATGTTAATAGATATGTAATAGCTTCTGATTGAAAGAAATGTGCAAGTGTGAATGATTGGCAATCATATAAAGCATCGTGCCATATGTATCCTTAAATTATTGATTGATGTATGTATGTGTGAGTTGTAGGAATATCTTTTTACATGCCTGTTTTAATTTACGTATATCAAATAATACTTTCCTATTGAGGACTTGTTAAGTCTGGTCCTATTATAAAAACTTTTTTTAGGTAACAAATAGATAACCAATGCAATGGCGGGAGGTTGCGGCAAGAACCGAGCCAAATCTTTTCCACTAGTGCTAGTATTTTGGATTGTGGATATTCATATATATTTTATGAACTTTTAATTGACTCTAATATGATTAATTTAAATTTTGTAATAGACTTTTATTAAAATATGGATGCTTATTAATATGTAGATGTTGAAACTTAAATTGATATGTGAATGGTATGATGGATCTATAACTCGCACAAAGCTTTTATCTTGTTTTGAATTTTTATTGTGATTTCTAAAACCATTTAGAAAAAAAATCTGCAATTTTGGGGATAAAAATTTGGGGTATTACAATATGTGTGAAGCATAAACTATTAAAATGAATCATTTGACTAATTCTAACAAAATTAATTGTGATTGCAGGATCCACAGCCAAAAGATTCATCATCCCACACACATTAGTTCTATTGGTTTCAAGCACACCAGTGGTTTGTAAGACTAACGAAGGAAGCAAAGTAGTTATTGCATGGGATGCATTTTTTACAACTCTTTGATATTATAGCATGGAACATCGGTTGCCACCTCTTAGAGGTCGTTATGTAGTTCTGGACTCCGGCGACCAACACATTCTATTTTGGAGATTTTGAGATGACCACTACATTGGAGGACATGATATGTCACCAGATTGAAGTGCCATGGGGAGCTATTGAGTGTACATTTGTAGGAAGATTTCAAGTAGCTGTGTGAAATTTATTTTGAAATGATGAGCATGTGTTTGACAGATAAAAGATTAAGTTGTCATGGTCGAGGGACCGTTTGGACCCTAGAAAGGAGGTCCAAGAAGGAGAAGCTATAGTGTTTCAGAGAGAAGGCTGATAGCACGGTGGAGAAAGAAGTGAGGGCATTCTTACTCTATTTCTTTGGGACATGCTTATTTATTGACATTGATGGAAAGATGATTCATGCATCATACATGTAGTTTTTGCAAGACCTAGATCACGTTAATCAATATGCATGAAGAGCAGTCTCACTTGCACACCTATATGTAAGTTTGAGTAGCACGAGGAGTAGAAGAACCTTGATGTAACTGAGATTCATTGTATGTGCGTAAATGAATCTGAATTATGGGCACTTGGGCTGATTTTATTTTGAATTGTCGATGTAAAACTTTAATCTGTATGAATTCAATGTTGGAACACAGTCTATAAATTATGAGTTTTTGTATGCGATTCTTTAAAAGTTTGATATTTATGTAAATTCATACTTGATTTTGCATGAATTTGAATAATGAATATACATTCAAAGTTGATTCTATAATCTTAAATATATTCAAGTATGCAATAAATATATATAAAAAAGTAAAGTTCTCAATAAATATATACAAAAACACGAAGCCTACGTAAAAATATATGCGACAACAAGAAGTCTGCAAACAAATATGTGAAAAAAATGAAGTCCATAGCAAATATATGCAAAAGCAGGAAGTTCGCAATAAATATATGCGAAAAAATAAAGTCTGCAATAAATATATGTGAAAATAAGATTTTGCTTTAGTAGTTGAGAGTGATACTGAATTTTGCTTTTTACTAAACCAAGAGACTAAGGAGTGTCCTAAGAAGTGACAAGTTTCACTAGTACTTTTGTGATTAGATTTGCTTTCAGCAAAATTTGTATCGCTATATGAAAATAAATAGAAAAAATATGATTTCGGATAAAACAAACCAAAGTCTAAAGTATCTTTCAAGTATCGAAGAATTTGTTTTACAACAATTAAGTGAGATTCTTTCGAATTAGCTTAAAATATAGCACACATACAAACACTAAACATTATATCAGGTCGACCAGCAGTTAAGTATAATAGAGATCCAATCATACCTCTGTAGAACTTAGTATCTACAATTTTATTGTTTTCAACTTTGTCAAGAGAGGTAGTTGTGCTCATAGGATTTCTTCTTGATTTAGATAAGTCCATGCCAAATCTTTTAAGAAGTTCTTTTGTATACTTGGCTTGGTTGATGAAGATTCCTTCTTTAGTTTGCTTTATTTGAAGTCCAAGGAAGTAGTTCAATTCGCCCATCAAGCTCATTTCAAACTCTTTCTGCATAGCTTTAGCAAAATCTTTGCAAAGAGAATCATTAGTAGAACCAAATATTATATCATCAACATAAATTTGTACAATAAGAATATTTGAATTTAGATTTTTAATAAATAGAGTGGAATTTACCCGACCGATGGAAAAACCAAATAGTTCTAGAAAACTTCGTAGTCTTTCATACCATGCTCTTGGTGTTTGTTTGAGTCTGTATAAACCTCTTTTTAATTTGTAGACTCTTTCTGGATATTTCTCATCTTCAAAGCCTGGTGGTTGTTCTATATAAACTTCTTCATTGATGTATCCATTAAAAAATACACTCTTAACATCAATTTAGTATAACTTAAAATTCATGTAGCTAGCAAAAGCATCATTCGAATTAACTCCAATCGAGCCATAGGAACAAATGTTTCATCAAAATTTATGCCTTCGTCTTGGTTATAGCCTTATGCTACTAGCCTTGCTTTGTTTCGAATGACTTCGCCATTCTCGTTCAACTTATTTCGGAAGACCCATCTCGTTCTGATTACCAGATGATCCTTTGGTCTATCAACTAGATCTCATACATCATTCTGAGTGAACTGGTTAAGTTCTTCAGACATAGCCAAAAGCCAAAATTCATCATCACAAGCTTCATTGATATTCTTTGGTTTTAATTTTGATATGAAAGCAATATTTGTAATATATTCTTCCAACTGGCTTCTAGTTTGGACATCACTCTTTATTTCTCCAATAATCTGCTTATGTGGATAATTACGAAGTTCTTTTCAAACTGGTGAAAGATTTTGAGGAATATTTTCTTGTGAAGTGATTTCTATCAAAGGTTCTCCTTGAGGTGTGACTTTTTCTCCTTTACTTATAGGTACAACCTGCTCACAATTATCATCAAATACAATATGTAAATACTCTTCAATGCAAGAAGTTCTTTTATTAAAAACACGATAAGCTTTTCTTCTAGAAAAATATCCAAGAAATATTGTTTCATCTGATTTTGAATCAAACTTGTCAAGATTATCTTTGGTATTTAACAAGAAGCATTTGCTACCAAAAATTTTGAAATATGAGATCTTTGGTATACGATCATAATATAATTCAAAACAGGTTTTATGTAACAACGATCGAATAAGAACATGGCTTAAAACATAACATGTTGTATTTACTGCTTCACCCCAAAAGTATTTTGGTAAATTTTTATCTTGAAGCATAGTTCTAGCACATTCTTGTAATGTTCTATTTTTTCTTTCAACAACTCCATTTTGGGGAGCTGCTCTAGGAAAGGAAAAGTTTTCAGATATTCCATGTAAATCACAAAATTTTAGAAAACATTCATTTTCAAATTTTCCTCCATGATCACTATGAATAGTAATAATAGAGGCAGATTTTTCATTTGTAATTCTTCTACAGAGTTTAGAAAATTCAGAAAAAGCATCATTTTTATTTTTCAAAAAAATCACCCAAGTAAAACGAGAATAATCATTTACTATGACAAAAGTATATTGACTACCTTTCAAACTTTGAATTCTAGATGGTCAAAATAGATCTAAGTGTAAAACTTCAAGAGGACAATTTGTTGAAATTATATCTTTTGCTTTGAAAGAACTCTTGATTTGTTTACCCATTTGGCAAGCATCACATAAATGATTCTTTTTATATGATATTCTAGGTAGGCCTCTAACAAGATCATTCTTGGATGACTTAAAAATTAATTTGAAGTTAACATGTTCAAGTCTCTTGTGCCATAACCATTAAATTTCATTTGAAGCAATAAGACATTTTCATTGAAGGTGGGTAACTTATCAAGATAAAGTCCATATGCATTGTTCCTTTTTTTTCTTCTTTAAATATGATCTTTTTAGAACAAGAATAAGAAATTAAGCATAAATCAAGTTTAAAAGAAATGAAAAAACTTTTGTCACATAATTGACTAATAGATAACAAATTATGCATTAATCCATCAACTAAAACAACATTTTCTATCAAGGAAAATTTTGGATTATCAATATTACTAATACCGATTACTTTTCCCTTACTATTATCACCAAAGGTGACGGTTTCTCTATCCTTATTTTGAAGGGTGAAAAATAACTTCGGCCTTCCAGTCATATGTTTGAAACAGCCGCTGTCCAAGATCCACTTATTCCTTATTTTGTGTACCTACAACAAAATTGAAAGACAAAGCATTTGACCACTTTTTATTTTCGGGTCCATGAGAGTTACTCTTAGAAACCCAAATCCATTTGGATTTTGGTTTCCTTTGAGAATAATTACTCTTTCTATCATAAAATGATTTGGCATTTCTAGAATGATAAGATGGATAATCATGTCTAGGCTTATATGCATTGGAAGTACCATGATGTGATATGTTTATACCATGATATACATGTCTAAAAAACTGAGTTCTTTGAATTAATGATTAAGAATTTTGACTTTGATTCTTTACCACATAGTTTGGTCTATTTTGAGTATCAAAGAAACTACATCCCAATTCAGTTTTGTTAACCGAGCATCTTTGAGAACCATGAAGTTTTTCTAGATTTTCTTGACCTTTAGTGAACTTAGTCACTATAGAGAGAAAATCATTAGATTTTTCTTTCAAAATAGATCTCTTATTGTATGACATTGGTTCTAATGCCAATTTCTTTTATCTTAGATGCTTGAGAAAAATTTTCCTTCTTGAGATCTTTCATCTCTTGAAGTAATAAATTGTTCTTAGAGTCAAGAGTTAAATTTTCTATTTTTAATTCTTTGTTTTTAGAACTTAGACTCTTAAATTTAGCATATAAAGCATTAAAAGCTTCTAATAAGTCATCATAATCAAATTGACTTATTGAGTCTTCTTGTGCTACAAAACACATGTTGGCGACTTTTTCATCGAAAGAAGAGTCACTTTCATCCCAATTTGCTTGAAATGCATTTTTCTTCTTGAATTGGTCCTTAGGCTTGATTTTGAGAAGAGGACAATCTCTTTTGATATGTCCATCCTTTTTGCAGTTGAAACACTTGACTTCATTAGGATTTAATGGTTTAATTTTCTTTATCTTTCTTTGGAATCTTTCTTTTTTTTATGAATCTTTTGAATTGTCTAGTGATAAGGGCAATATCTCCATCTTCATTTGAATCTTTAGAGTCTAAAGTGGCTTTGAATGCAAGAAATTTCTTCTTTGGTTTTTCTTCTTGTTTATCTTGAAGTTGAACTTCATATGCCATCAAATTATCAACTAAATCTTTAAGAGAAAGGGTGTTTAAATCATTGGCTTTCTTTATTGCTATGGTATTTCTCTCCCATTCATGGAAGCAGATCAGGTCATGCTGAACATGAGTGTTTTTGTACATGCCGACATCGTGGCCGTCTGTTTGCATTTTGGATGAATGCCACATGGTTTTGTTGACTTTTTAGCTTTTAAAATGCAAATCGAATGGCCACTATGTCGACATGAGCAAAAACGCTCATGTCCAACATGACCTGATATGCTTTCCCCATTCAAAAGTTAAACACCTCAAGACTTTTCTAACTAAATTCACTTGCGAATATTCTTTCCAAAGGGATTTGAGAGTATTAGTAATATCGGTCATTTTAGTTATCATGTCAGAAATTGACTCATTTTGCTTCATTTTAAATAACTCAAATTTATGAACTAAAGAGGCAATTTTAGATTTTTTTACCTTTGACGTATCTTCATGAGTCACGAGAAAAGTATGTCAAATTTTATTTACAGTAGAATATTGAGAGATATGATTAAACTCTACTTTGTCAATGGTACAATATAGCACATTCATAGCTTTGACGTTGAGTGGAGCAGTCTTGTTTGTTTCATCGGTCTATAGGCTGAAATCAGTTGATGGTGTTTGGTACTTTTCTAAAACGACTCTCCAAATTTCAAGATACATGGATTGTACAAATATTGTCATTCTTATTTTCCAATAGCCATAGTTTATTCTGTCAAAGAGAGGAGGACGAACTGAGGAGCATCCTTCTTTGTGTTGAGAAGACGATGTTGTTGTCATGCTAGATGATGGTAAGATCAAAAGATAGCAAACCTTGCTCTGATACCAAATGAAAGTGTTATAGGATCGATGCAACGAGTACTAGAGGGGGGTGAATAGTGCTTTTAATCTTCGTTTTTGAAATTTGAACGAATATGAACACTGCAAGGCAATCACATACAAAGAACATAAGAATTTTATCCTGGTTCGATCTTCTAGACCTACAGCAAGTCTTCAAGCAAAACCTGCTTGAGATTTCCACTATCACACTTGTGTCACCATAAGATCAAACAAACCAAAATCGGTTCCACTTTCAGTAACAACCCTGCTGAAAGCAAACTTTTCCTTTAAAACAAAGAAGACTCTGCTTTTTTATAGAAAAAATGAAATAACCAACTTATAATCAACCTATGAGCCTTATGGATGCAAATGGAGTGGAATGGGTTTGTAAGGCTGTTGAAATACTCAACTCATAATTTCACTGACTCACAGAAGAAATTGGAGTGAAAATACTCAGTGAGTGAGAAAACAAATACTTGAATGAATAGATGTGAAAAACAAAAAATTTGATCTTTCAAATCAATGTAATTCGATTTAATTCGATCATTTTGAGTATAAATCACACTCTTATTTATAGTTGAGGAATTACATACGTTGGTGGTACAAAAGGGTGTCGAAATAGTCAGTTTTGAATGGTCAAATTGTTTGAAAAACTGAAAAGATGTACCTTTTAAAAGTTTCCGAAAAATAGCTATATTAGTCGACTGAAATAGTTATTAGTCGACTAAAATCAAATATTAGCAGCCTGACAGTTAAAGTCAGTCGACTACTGTGTCTAGTTGAACAGATTTAAATTCTTATTTTTTTGAAACTTAGTGGACTAAAGAAAAGTTAGTCGACTGATGAAAATCATCAGTAAACTAAAAAAAACTTTTAGTCTGACTCCTGCTAAATTTTTCAAAAATCAAACATTTTAGTTGGTCGACTAAGAGTCGATTAGTCGACTAATCAGAAAGTTGACGTTTTGCTTTGAAAAACTGACACAAAAAATTGGTCGACTGATGAGTTTATTGATCGATTGATAAACCTAAAAATGTGGGTAAAGAGCTTTCTAAAACGATTTTCACCAAAAGTTCTTTTAGAAAAGTTTTTCTTAAGTACTTTTAAGTGAAATGCATGTAAGATATATAATTACAATAGGGCTCTTACAAGAATCTAAGACTTTTAAAGAGATTTACATTTGTACACTTGTCTTCACAGATTCTTCAATGAATTCTTTAATTCTTTTCATCTTTCTTCATTGCCTTAGCTGAAATTCATTTGTTCCAGTTGTTCATCATCAAAATCCTGTACTTGAATTATCGTGTATAGCTTCCTTGTCTTAACAACATTGTGAGCCATTGATTTTTTAAGGTCTTAAAAAACATGCATGTATGTTATAATCACATGATTTTCTATTAAATAATACTTAATAGATCATATCTATAGGGTCTGATCAATAAAAAAAATCAAGAAATTTGAAAACCTAATGCTTCTATTAGGTGAGAGTAGGTGCTCCCAAAGCACCCTATCATATATATATATATATATATATATATATATGGGAATAAGATTTGTGACATATTCATAGACTAACTGATTATGCGATACCGACTAGACCATAGTTTGCACACACTCCCCTTGTCTTATTTGTCTGGTAAACAAGCCGAGCTTGGATTGTTAATGGTACACCCCCTGTTGGGACTCGGCTTGTGAACTCATCACAAGCTGGCTCATTTTTTAAAAATAAAAATTAAGTGTTTTTAATGTTTAAAAATATATAAAATATTTAAATAATATATGTATAATAGATAATATATGTATAAAACACATAATACATAAATATATAATATATATAAAGGGCTTATACAAGTCGAGCTTGTCAAGAGTGCTCTGCTTATTTACCTAAACAAGCTAGCTCTTAGCTCAGCTCCCTGAGCTCAACTTCTGAGCTAAGCCGAGTTGAGCCAAATGGCGAGCTGCTTGACTCATTTCTTAACCTTAATTTACAACTAAATTGGATCAGGAAGCTTGATCTAATCCAGATCCAAACATGAAAAACCCTTTGATGCATATGGGTAATCTCCACAGACAGCTACAAAGTCGGATGATCTGTAATGGATTTTCATCGCAATCTTGACGCCTCGTTTTATGAAGGGCCTTCAAGGCAACATTTGGAATCATGTGACGTGAGAATTGGGCTATCTCCAAATTGAAATACATGAAAAAACTTGTGCATTACATTTGCTTCCATATAAGAAATAAAATGTTCAGTTTCCGATGCTCAGTATAAAAAAAACAAGAAAACACTAATTAGTTTAAATGTTAAAATCATGGCTAATAACAAAGATTAAAAATAGATATATCAAAAGCAGTTCAATCTTAATAAGAAACTGACTTAACGCAAATACAAAAAAATCATTGAAGGCTTAAAGAAAAATAACAAAAAGTAATATGAAAGATTGTAAAGTGATCAAAGCTGTATCTTTTAACAAGGAATGGAGAAACATAAATCATAAGCAAACCCCATGTAATTGATGATGATGATGAATGGTTTACATGAGTGAATATTGGTGGCTCTACATAATTAAAAGATTGTTTTCTATGTTCCATATGGCAAAGTTGGTGTCTTTTCCATTATGTTAGGATGCCCATAACTTGATTTATATGGCTTGGTCTCCACTCAAATCTATAGATGTCGACTTTGGATAACCACCACCAAAAGTTCCAAATGTGGCTTAACATTAGCATGATATAGGATGAGTTTACAATCTCAACTCTATTGAGATTCTGAGGCCAGCTTGAGCCCCAATTTTGCAGCCAAAGGTACCAAAGGTAAACTTAGGCCAATTCGGTTAAGACAGCAAGATTTCTTAGAATCCTTAGCTTAGCTACTATACTTACTACCACAAGCTACAACATATGATGCCCTTAGGGGTTTCACACACCTGGCTAAGTGTGGGTTTAATGCGTTTAAGTTGAAGGATGTCAAGACTTTGATATTTGAGGTGCACATCTCTTATCGCAAGGCTGAAACCATTGACAAACTATTCTCTAGTACCCTTGAAGTGTTGCATCGCAGACACCAAAACGAAGGCATAATGAATGTGCACCACTTGACTTGTAATGTAATGCCTAAATCAAAATGGCAGTTACTCCTCTTTACTAAAGAAAAAAAAAAGATAACATTTGTAACCAAATCCCTAAGTTTTGCACCACTACTATAAAACCCCGCAAGGGTGGATTTGAGATTGGAAGTCGATTTGGGGTGGGACCCATGCTAGATCAGGGACTTTAGTTAACTCCTCAAAAGTCCTATATTCAAGGTTCATTTGCATGAGGGAGGGGAGATTCTCTCTCTCTCTCTCTCTAAACTTAACATTGCAGATCCTAGAACCTGAAATCTTATGATCTCAAATCACCTGGAATCTGAGATCCGAGACAATCAAGCACACCCTAAGTTATTGTCATACCCAAGAATGACTCGAGTTCATAAGCTACAATAGTAGTGACACTCCCCATCAGAGTTTACGACTTCAGTCACCAATCAATAAGCTACTCCAAACTTGGATCTCCATGTCACAAATTAGAACCAAATCATTTACAAACTCAACTCAGTCCAATAGATAGTGAAGCCACCTTGAAAAAGATTCTCAAGAGAGAATATTTTTATATGTAAAAGCTGGTGGTGACCCACAACCAAAAGCAAATGCAACAGTCACAGAGACTAACTAAGCCACCAAGTGGATCGACCTCTCTTTCGTACAGATGTTTTGGGCTCTATCTTGGTGACAAACATATACAATAAATTAACGAAGGACCACCAAGTGGATCGACCGTCTCATTTTAATCCTGCAATAAACACAGATCACTTTCCCATAATATTCTATAATCATGAGTTTAACATGTTATTAACAATAAACACATCCACCATTAAACAAAACAACACCCTCTTACATTGACCCATCCCCACCACTGCCCCCTCTTCTGCTGGCCGTTGTATTTTTCAAGATCTGCCACAAACAAAAAGAAACAATTTCTCAGAACAGTATAAACCATAATCATAACTTACAATCAAGTGTGAGATACGACGAGTGAAGCATCAAGTGAGAAGCCAGTGGCTAAATATAATTCTTTAATGCTTGAAAGCTTAAAGTGCTTAAGAAGCATAAAAGGAAGTGACTAAAAAGCAGTAGTGAAATCAAGCAGTAAAAGAAAGGAAATGTCATTTACCGTAATCACTCACTTACCTGTTTACCACATACATCCTTACCATTTTGTTGAATTTGGTTATCTAAAATTAAGGATAGCAAGGTCTACTGATATCAAGGGAAATCAGCTGATATCAAAAGGAAAACAAGATCAACTGATATCAAGGAGAATCAGCTGATATCAAAAGATTGACTGATATCAAGGATATTAGTTACTGACAATTAAGGAAAATAGTCGATCTCCAAGCTGATATTGTGTATATGTAACGATTCCATTTTCATTTTTCATCAGTAAAATAAGATATATAATTTTTCATATTTTTGATTCATCCTTTCTTTCATGGTACCATAGCACTCAGGTGATGCCCTGATCTAATGAATATTCCTCCATCACTCCGACAACCTTGGCATGTCGCTTGTATCACAGCCGTTGACTGGTAACAACTATTCCAAGCGGTATCATGCTATGACTATTGCACTCTCTGCAAAAAACAAGTTCGGATTTGTAGATGGGTTCATCAAAAAGCCGATGTCTCCCATCAAATATGTTGCAGCCTGAGAACACTGTAATAACATGATCTAACCATGGCTTCTCAACTTGTTGGATCCAGATCTGTCCTCAAGTGTCATCTACGCTAAAACTATTGTTGAAGTATGGGCCGAGCTCTGCGATCGTTTTTCTCAATCAAATGCCCCAAGCATATATCAGATCCAACAAGAAATCATAAATCTCAAGTAGATGCAGACCTCCGTGGCAGCCCACTATACTAAAATAAAGGGCCTATGGGATGAGTTGTTCATATACATGACCAGTCCTCCGTGTACATGTGGAGTGGTGAAGGTCATTCATGAGCAACAAGACCTTAAAAAGCTAATGCAATTCTTAATAGGCTTGAATGAAAGTTATATACGATAAGGAGCCAACTGCTCCTAATGATACCATTGCTGAATATATCCAAGGCATTTACACTACTAGTGCAGGAAGAAAGGCAGCGTGATCTTCAGGTCACAGCTAATCAACAACCAGTGGCAACAACCATTCATGGATCCAATACTCAGAGTAAATGAATTCAAGTAGAAATCGGCAGAATCGCATTCGTCCAAAATGCGATCACTTGGGAAAAGTCGGCTGTGCAAAGGCCAAATGTTTTTATCTCCATGAGTTCCCAAATCGATACGGTACATCCTTCAATGCCCGTCAATGAAGTCAAGCTAGCACTAACTTTGTGTCTTCCGAAAGCAACAAGTTTAATCATGTCCCAACCTCTCAACGACTTACCCAAGAACAACTTCATCAAATAGTTGTTGCGATAAATTTAGGTAATTTTAAACCAGCACCTGCAGTCAATCTAACAGGTAATCTTTATACTCCTTTTGTCGGTTTTATATCATCCAAAAATTGGATCACAGACACAGGTGCGACAGACCACATTACAAATTCTTTGTCAAGCCTAATACTTCCAATTCCCACTATTTTTTTCCCTGTTGGATTACCAAACAGTTCATCTACACATATGACTCACATAGGTAGTGTTCGACCGGCGTCAAATATTCTTCTTTCAAATATTCTCTTTGTTCTAGAATTTAGATTTAATCTCATTTTCGTAAGTTAACTCAAGATTTGAAATGTGACATTTTATTTTATGATGATCATTGTGTTTTTCAGGACCATCTCTCTCGAAGAAGATTGAGGTGGGTAAGCGACATGATGAACTCTATGTTTTTGAGATTGGTGACAACCTTTCTTTAAGTATTTCAACTTTTGATTCAAATATTTGGCACTTTAGGCTTGAACACCTTTCAAATTCTAGATTACAAACTCTTATAAATTGTAATAAATTGCATGATTATATTCTTCACAATCATTGTGATATCTGTCATATGACCAAGCAAACTCGCCTTCTTTTTCCAAGCGGGTCTATCTCTTCATCAAAACCCTTTCACTGTGATATATGGGATGGATATCAAACCACTTTGTTATCTGGAGCTAAATACTTCTTAACCATAGTGGATGACTACTCTAGAACTACATGGGTTTATCTCGTGCGGCATAAATTAGAAACTATAGTTCAAATTAAACATATTTTCTTGCTAGTTGAAAATCAATTTAATAGCAAGATTTTAAGTCTCAGATATGACAATAGTACTGAATTCTTTTCAAATGATATGCAAAACTTTCTTAAAGAAAAGATGGTTGAACATCAATATAACTGCGTCGCGACCCCTCAACAAAACGGAGTGGTTGAACGCAAGCATAGAGACTTAATGTTGCGAGAGCTTTGAGATTCCATGCCTCTCTACCCTTTAAGTTTTGGGATAATGCATTTTTATGGGTGCATATATCATTAATCGCATTCCTTCCAAAGCTTTAATGGGCAAGACGCCCCATGAGTTACTTCATGGTAAGAACCCCGCTTATGATCATATTCGAGCCTTTGGATGTTTGTGTTATTCTCACAACATTCATTATTCTCATAAATTTGATAATCGAGCATGCAAAAGAGTTTTCATAGGATACCCATATGGTCAAGTAGGTTATCGTGTGTATAATCTTAAAACAAAAAAACTTTGTTAGTCGAGATGTAAAGTTTTATGAAAATATGTTTTTGTTTCAAGATCATAATATTTCAGATAAAGAGAAAGGGAGAGTCCTACCCATATTCATATTCAAGCCTCAATCATGTGAGATCCAAGAACCCATTGGTATTCAAGAAAATGAGATCCATGATCCAAATCCTGAATCTCTTAATCATGGTACTCCTAAACCCATTCAAGTCCATATCCGAAAGTTTGAAAGAATCCACCAACCACCACCGCATCTCAAAGACTATAATTGTTACACGGTTGCCCTCGTACTACAATCACTTGATAGGAGAGAGAAGGTTCGCAACATGGATCATGAGTTACCCCAAGTCATATGTTATGATCATTTTTTCAAAACATCATTTTTTCTCTAAGCGCCATCTCCCAACACTCAAAACCTAAAACCTTTTCTCATGCCATGAAGTTTCAATGTTGGCGTGATGCTATGGCTTCAGAGATTAAGGCGTTGAAAGAGAACTATACTTGGTCGATTATGGAACTACCTGTGGGCAAACACCCTATTGGCTGCAAATGGGTGTACAAAATTAAGCATCACTCTTATGAATTCATCGAGAGGTATAAAGCACACCTAGTGGCAAAGGGCTACACTCAGATTTAAGGTCTGAATTATAATGAGACATTCGCTCCCACTGCCAAGTTGGTAACTGTACGATGCTTGATAGCCATCTTAGCAATAAAGAATTGACATTTATATCAAATAGACATCAATAATGCTTTTCTTCACGGTGACCTAAATGAAAAGGTATATATAGAATTACCACCAGGTTTTTTTGTTCAGGGAGAGCGTAAAGTTTGCCAGTTGCATAAATCCTTATACGGTCTCAAACAATCTTCTAAAAACTGGTTTGCCAAGCTGTCAACTCATCTACTTCAAGAAGGATTCTCCCAATATAAAGTCAATTATTCAATTTTTTCAAAAACTAATGGGGCACACATTTTTGTTCTAATTTACGTGGATGACATTATCATTGCAGGAGATGATGTTGTATACATAGAACAACTTAAGTCCTACATCAATCAACAATTCCGATTGAAGGACCTTAGGTGATTCAAATATTTCCTCAGTATTGAAGTAGCAAGATCCAAAAGTGAATATTTTTTATTCCAACGAAAATATGCTCTTGATATTTTAAAGAATATGAGTTATCTTGGGATGAAGCTAAGTCAATTTTCCATGAAACCACATATCAAACTCAATAATGAAGAAAGAGATTTTTTGGAGGATCCAAGGTCATATAGGCGCCTAGTGGGTTGGTTGTTATACCTGACCATAACCCGACCTAACATAGTATTTGTTGTTAACATTTTAAGTCAATTCAGTAGCAAGCCGAAACAACCTCATATGGATGCTGCCATGAGGTTCCTTTGATATATCAAGAGTTTCCCAAGACAAAGAATTCTTATGTCATCTGCCAGTAAGATTTAAATCATTGGTTACTATGATTCGGATTGAACCTCTTGCCCAATGAACCATAGATCCATATCTGGTTATTGTGTCATGATTGGAGACAACCATGTTTCCTGGAAAACAAAAAAGCAATCTATGATGTTATGATCGTCGACCGAAGCCAAATATCACTCCATGGCTCTAGCATGTTGTGAACTCATATGGGTCAAATATCTGTTGTTAGATTTTGGTATTGATCATTCTCAACCCATGACACTACATTGTGATAACCAAGCTACACTTCATATTGTTGTCCATCTTGTGTATCACGAGCGTACAAAGCATATCAAGATTGATTGTCACCTTGTTCGAGAGAAGATTCAAAGCAGGTTAATTCAAACACAGTTTGTTCCTACTCATTCATAATATGAAGATCTCTTTACAAAAGCTCTCAAGACCAAGTTGGGCGTACTCAACTCTCACGCACCAACTTAAGGGAGAGTAAAAGAAAGGAAATGTCATTTACCTCCTTACCGTATTTACTTAATGTGTTTATAGTATATATCCTTATCATTTTATTGTATTAGGTTATCTAAAATCAAGGAAAGCAAGGTCAACTAATATAAAGGAGAATCAACTAAAATCAAAAGGAAAGCAAGATCAACTGATATCAAGGAGAATCAGCTGTTATCAAAAGATTGACTGATATCAAGGATATTAGTTACTGGCAATTAAGAAAAATAGTCGATCTAGTGTACATGTAACCGTGTATATGCAACCCTCAACAATATATATGTAACCATTCCATTTTCATTTTTCATCAGCAGAATAAGATATACAATATTCATCCTTTCTTTCATTATAAATAAAGTCTTGAACTTTATTTTTACTTATAGACGTTTTAAATTATCAATCTATAGTAGGTTTTACATTATTTAATTTAAAAACCAAAATTTTTAATAAGGAAAAAAAGCATCTTCAACATCAACAAAAATTCCATTTTGTATTTGAAAAGCGAGTTTCAAATAAAGTTTGAAAAGTGTGAAAGAATCGTGCGGTTTTCATGCTTCCAAAATGAGCATCTTGAATGAGAGCTTTTGAAGGGTCTCTAAAAGCTTCTTGAAACTATGGTATCAACAAACTAATCAACACAATAATTAACTTAACACAAAGCAGATCAATAATGGATTGTTCCAAAAAGGTCACCAACATACATGTCTAAGCATTTGGTTCTCATTCTGCAATGTGGAGAGCCTCTCCTCAAGCTCCGAATTCCTCTTCTCAAGATCATTCACTCTGCTTTCAAGGTCGTTCAGGTACGCCTTCTTTCTCTCTCTAGCTTGCTGAGCAGAGACTCTGTTCCTCAGCAACCTACAAAAATCAAAAACCAAGAAGGCCCCATTGTCACACCGCCATACCCCGCCGGAAAACCCGCAAAAATCCGCTGGATTCCGGCAGACCCACCTCTTCAAACGCTTGTGCTCTTTGTCAGCAGAGCTCCGGCCCCTTTTCCGCTGCATCACCTCCGCCGAAGCATGAACCTGATCCTGCCGGCTCACGGCGACGGATCCCGCGGCCCTGCCGGAAGTCGAGGGCCCGGCGACGTCGCTGCCCATCTCGGGGACTCTCCTGCTCTCGTCATCACTTTCCAGTCCTGCACCGCCCACCAAATTATTTTCCCTCCATCTCTGTCATTCTCTCTCTAAAACTAAACCCACCCAACATATAAAAAAATGAAGAGCAGAAGAAAAAGCACTCATTTACTCAAAACAAATCCAGAGTTCCAAATTAGAGAAGAAGAAGAAGAAAAAGAACCTTCCTTGATCTCCAGATGAAGTGCAGAGCTCGACGAACGCTCACTACTTGAGGGAAGAGATGTAACGGCTGCTTCTGGCATTCTTGAGAGAGAGAGAGAGAGATTTGAGGTTTCTTCGCACTTCGTTGTTTATTTGGATTTCGGAACTTAAAAAGAACTCTTCAAATTGGGGTTAGAGAGAGAGAGAGAGAGAGAGAGAGAGAGAGAGAGATTGTGGGGTTTCTCCGCAGTGTTGTTTATTTGGATTTTGGGGATTAAACAAAGAACCTGTTCAGATTTATTTAATGCGAAATGGGATGACTCTCTGTCACGCTGAGAGGGCGGGCTTGCTATTACTACCGAAAAACGGAAGTAAAGAAAGGGACTGTTACTTAGCACAGAATCTGGCCGTTGGATCCTAATTTATCGGACGGATATAAAATAGTGAACGTGGAAGCATGATGAGCCACGAACGCTCAATAGGATCTAAAGGTGGAGAGGGGTTGAGCGTGGACGAATAGTCAACCGTTGGATCTGCGAGACGCCACCTAATCCAGATGTTTGCTGCATTGAATGAGAGAGTCTCTAATTTTGTTTATTGTGAAAAAGCATGTTTTCTCGAGAACTATAAAATATATATAACATATAAATAAAATATAAATATAAATAATATAAAAAACAAGACACAAAAATATTTGTGTCATGTTAATATTGGGTTAAAAACGTGATATTTTCAAAACAAGCAATATTTTGAAAAATCATATACTTTGGGTATAATATTGCCCTTTGAAAATATTGTTATCATGATAAAAAAAAAATTGAAAATCGGTGATATTTATTAGGGGTTTCAACGGGTCAGGGACCCAGGTGGAACCAGACTAGAAGCAGATTTAAGATGATGGCACCGGGTCAGGACTCTGGTCTAGTCGGACCCACGATAAGAGAAACCATACCTTGATCCTATAAAAACTAGATGAACCAGGAACATACACGATAAAATAATATTTTTTATCATTTTAAAATTGAAAAATTATAGATCTTAATGGAAACTCAGGTCAGGCCCGGATCTGGTATAAAATTTCATAAACCATACCCGAGTTCATGTATTAATCGGTCCCTTCGGGTCTGACCCGGATTCTAATAGGGTTTTATTATTTATCACCAAACCCTGTTTGGTATCGGTCGGGTCAAACCTGACCTGTTGACACCCCGAATATTTATGACTGGTATAGAAAAAACATACAAAGAGCGACATCCTAAAAAGTTGGGAAAATTTTTGTCGTACACTTATTTGGGGAGAACAATTTCTCCGCTTGTCTGGCAGGATCTGTTAGTGGACGTCAGCTTGTGTTGGGAACGTTGCAAGTTCAAACCCCAAATGGTATGGTTAGGGGTCTGCCTAACCCCAGCTTTCTCTGTCATATATACAAAGAGCGACGTAAACAATTTCTGCTCCACGTTGGTAAGAACTGTCAGTGCACGTCTCCTTGCAGTTAGACGTTGCAGGTTCAAACACCAGTGGTATGTTTAATAGTAACTGGTGGGGATCTGCCTAAACCCAGCTTGCCTTTTCAAAAAAAAAAAAAAGCAAATTTTTCTGTTGTCTGTGTCAGCTTAGGAAAGCAAGTCGACCCCATGCTTTTCTGAGAGGAAATTGTTCCTAGGGACAATTTTTTTTAATGCATTTAAAAAATGAATTAAGATGCTCTAGAGAGAGATAACTTGCTAGGGGTTCTTGGAGAAGAGCAATAGTTTGTGTTGGTCAACGGTCTGATTCGTGATGCAGGAGCTGCGCTCAGTGACCTCGGTTCATTGGATCATTTTGGATCTATTTATTTTTAGTTTTCACTTTTGTTATTTGGATCTTTGTAATGTATATTTTGATTTTGTGTTTGATCCATGTGTTTGGAGAAGAGCAATAGTTTATAATTTTTTTCACATTTAACACCATAAATGTGATCTACAGGTTTTGTTTAGTGAGAATCAGCTTTCAGATAGCCAAAATCTGACCTGTGTAAAGGTTTTGCTGGTGATCCAAAATCAACACCTATGAATGCATCGATTTTTTTTTACTCATAAAAAAATACTTTTTCTTCAAAAAAATGTGATCCAAGAGTCAATTCCCATTAAATCGAGCATGCTGAACACATCTATGAGGTTAGATTGTGTCAAAACAGCTTGCACAGTGAGATTCAAATTAGATTATAGGTGCAATAAATTATAATAAATATAAATCCCTCATATTAAAATGTTGTTTAAATCAACTGTGACCAGTGTGACAAATATCGCGAGATTTACGAAAATCTCGTGATAATATCGCGAGAAATTGCCTGAAAGTTTAAAACGGTAATTTCTCGCAAGATTTTCAAAATATCGCAAGATTTATGAAAAAACATAAATACTGCGATTTAAACGTGACATTTATGTTTTAAACGGCTATTTATCACAAAAAAAATCATGTATTTTTATTTGTATTAATATTTTCTTATAGAAAATAATTTTTATATTGTTTTTTTTATTGTCAAGATTTTGTCAAAAAAACATGAGATTTATGGAATTTTTTCAATTTCTCACGAGTTTTTGAAAAATGAGAAATTGCCGATAATTAAAAAGGTTTGTCACTATGACTGTGGCCTCATGGATGTGTTCATCATAATCAAAATAGTAGAAATTGACCCTTACATATATTTGTTTGGCAAAAAATATAAACTTTTTAAGGGTTGAAAGTCTGAGACATTGTATACCACTGACTTTTCAACTCTCTAAAAATCCATCATACGCATAGGAAAAAACATGATTCAAGAACTAGTCTGAACTAAGCCAAGCATATTGATCACATCTTGAAGAGATATGTGAAAAAGGAAAGAAACTTTGAGTTTTTTTTTTTATTTGAAGAAACCGCCCCAGGGTGCAGAGACCTAGTTGTGCTAGCTTAGTCTGTCGTCCTGTCAATGTAAAACTTTGAAGGCTTAGAGAGACCTAGTTGTGCTAGCTTAGCCTGTCGTACTTACGGTTGTTGTCCCCTCAATGTAAAACTTTGAGGGCTTACCCCTCCACTCCGGAGAGTCTCTAAGCTTCGGCTTACACAAGAGGGTGACACCCATACTCATGAAATTTGAACCTTGGCTTGGCTACCCGTCAAACCGCCTAGGCCCTATCCCACTATGCCAAACCCCTTAGGTCTAAACTTAGTTGTTCACCAAGGGGTTTAAAACCCATTAAGGTTGCAAACATTATCTCTTAGGTGGTGGGCATTGAGATGGCCACCTGATGGGCCATTGGGTACCCTCATATTGGGAGTTACAGTTAAGGTTAGGGCTCATGTGCAGTCTTAGACTCCAAAAGACATAAGAATAACTAAGTTCAATTAAAAGGTGTTTGTTTCGACCTATCTCTTATGAAAATGACCCTCTTTCTCACGTGAGGTGAAACAACAAACGTCCCTAAAAAAAAAAAACAGTGAGGCATCCTCGTTGAAGGAAACCCTTTTCTTTTTTTCTTTTTAATCAAAGGGTTATCACACGTTCTCTGGTGAGGAAACAAGTCACTTTCACAGAAAAGTGTATTACTGTGGGGGCATTTGATTTGGAGACAACCCTGGACAAGAACACGATCTTCTGTCTAGTCTTATTTTGACCCTGTTTAGCACAATCACATGGTATTCTTATCAGGTGTTTGCATCAACCACGTTAGAACATTATTGTCCATGTGTCTTGTGTTTGATTCATTATTATGGATAAATTAGACAAAAATGTTTAAATTTTGCATATTTTGATCAAAAAATTAGATTCTAAGTATAAAAAAACGAAATTCAGTTTTAGCATTCATTATTCAATAATTAAAAAATTAAAATTAAAAACAAAATTTAAGCATACTTAAAAAAAACAATTTAGTATCATTCACTCAATAAATTGCAAAAATAAGGTTTAAAATACAAAAAACCTTAAAATCTAAGCATACAAAAAAAATTGAATTTAGGCATTAACATCATTCACTTAATAAATTATAAAAATATGGATTAAAATGCAAAACCCTTAAAATCTAAGCATACTTAAAAAATTAAATTCTGCATGCATTCACTCAATAAATTGTAAAAATATGAATTAAAATACAAAGACTCCTAAAATCTAAGCATACCAAAAGAAAAAAAAATGGATTTAGCATCATCTACTCAAGAAATTGCAAAAATATGAATTGAACCCCTAAAATCTAAGCATACTTGTACAAAAAATATATCAGAATTTGAATGCATTCACTCAATCAATTGCAAAAATAAAGATTAAAATGCAAACCCCCCTAAAATCTAAGCATATAAAAAAATCATATTTAGCAAATGCTAACCCTAAAATCAAGCTAGGGTTCAAGAGAAAGAGAGAGAACATAGTCGGCAGAAGAGTTATTGGAAATTTTAAAGGTGCAGTGTCATCGATATAAAGGAGTACAAAAGGGGAGAGAGCGCAATAGGGGGGGGGGGGCATGGAATGACATAGGCCATGGGATACACTATTTGTGCATCATGCATTTGTGAGGAAATGTGAGCCCCATGCATTATGGGGACAACCCCATCCACCGTCCTCACAATCAAACACCCCCTTAGTAAACTAGTTGCACTTAGTTACAAGCAAAATACTTGTTTGAAGGAGCTTGCCTTGAATACATATGTACGTGTTGGGTTTTCAGACACCCTTATTAAAAACTAGACAGGGCTAGTGGCATGGTAGGCCTTCACCACGCTTGTCTATAGGGTTGCACAACAAGTTGAGGTAGCTTAGGCTTGACACATTTAAGCTTTGCTCTAACTTATACAAAAACAATAAATGAACTGAGCTTGAACAAAGGCTCTTACTTTGTATACACAAACGAACAAAGTTCAAACATGCAATTGAGCTTGGTTAAGAATGATTAACCCAATTTAAGCTCAATTCATGTAGATATTTAATGCATATATATTTAATATATGTAGGGTTATCAACGGATCGGGTCAAGGTCAACCCAAACACACCCATATAATTAACAAAGAAATGACCATACTAAATGATAAAAATGATGTGTTTTAAAAATATGCCCAGGAAATTACCAAATCTGTCGAATGGACAATCTCGTAGGTTCTTAATTTTTTCTTGATACTTTTACTCATCGCATATGCAAATTTTTTATTTTTGCACATCATGACGCTAAAATAATACACCTATAAAACTCATCAACAAATTTGCATCTGTGGTTGCAAATTTTCAAAAAAGATTATAAAATTCTAAAGAATTTATGAAACTCGTCAAGAGTTTTGCATGATCACTTGTGAAAATCATAAAATTTATGGAAGTCCGGTAATTATGAAATTACATAAAGTATTAAAAAAATCCAAAATATTTACAAAAATATGATATTGCAAAATTTTGTATTCGCATCACACCTATATTGCAATTTTTTTCTTGCAAAATTTCATCCCATATAAATGCACATTTAGTTTTTTTTTCTCATTTGTATCTAAAAAGAATGGTAACCCTAATCATCATCATGCTCTCTCTAGAACCCCAACCCTTTCGGTGATTTTTATAAAAGTTGTTCATTCTACCTAGTGCATGGTTATAATATTCTTCTCCTTCACTTCTCTAGTTAGCTATTAAGGTTGCAATATCTTTTTTTGTCATTTATTGTTTAGGGTTTACGATCTTTAAGGATTTTCACGTACAGTTACTTATTGTTGCATGTTGCTTATCATTATTAGATAATTTTGTCAATATTTATCTTTGTTTGTCTGAGTCTAAGGTACATTCAATTAGTTAGTTGCGGTTGGGGTTGGTTGTGCACAAACATTGAATATGGGTTGGTTGTGAGGGTATTGTGGTTTATTATTGGTTGTTGGTTTTCAAAGTTGTTAACTGAGTGATATATTGTGTGGTTGGTGTAGGCAATTATAATGATTGTTGAAATGGTATTTGTAAATCACTGTGACACTGAGCAACCCTTTAAAGATCTATAATGGTTTATAAAAACAACAATAAAGAATATGTAACATTAATGTCCCATAAAAATGAATATATGGAAGAGTTAGTGGTCCTTCGGTATAAGTGTACTCCAAAATTAGATGGTGAAGATACATGGATACATATCTTAGATGACGATGATGTACAATCAATGTTATATAGGGACAATATTTATATAGTTACTAGTAAAGCTACACAAATTGATAATGTTTGTGAAGTTAAAGAAAAAGTTGGAGGATGCATAGTTAAACATTAAGTGACAGTCTGAAGTGATGTACAAGACGTGGTCGAAAGTGATGTACAAAAATGAAATAATAAAAATCTTATGGATAATGTGCATTTATTTCACCCATTAGCTACTGAACTCACTCCTCTGACGAATATCTCACTGTTTTCAACAGTTAATGATTAGACGACTACTGCAAATAATGTGAAACTACTTGGATAAACCGCACAAAATGATCGACCACAGTTATGCAAGACATTCCTAACTTATTTTGTGCATGTTTTTTCACTTGGTATGTAAATGTTATGGGTGTGTCTTTTTGTATATGCAATACTTGAGATTAGGTGAATCAGAAAATAAAGGTTAAGCTTGCGGCAATGAAAGCTAATAAAGAGTTTAAGACAAAAGATGCATTTGTGCTTGTGGATAAAAGCTAATGAAGGCGACCATCATGCTTGTAGCAATGAAAGCTTGTGAAGAGTCTTATAATGCATATGCATTTGTTTATGAATGAATTGTGTATATAAGAGAATGAAATTATTTAATTCTTATTTTTTTATGAGAATGATTTGCGTGTATAAAAGAGAATGAAGTTGTTTGATTCTTGTTTTTTTAGAACAAGTTGTGTATATAACATGAAATGAAGTTGTTTGATTCTTTTTTTATAATAGGTGATTGATTTGTTTATGAGAATGAATGGTGTATATATAATGAAATAAAGTTGTTTGTCTTGTTTTTTGTTTGATATATGTTGTTTAGGTAAAGATACATACAAATTTCACAATTGGTGACTTTTCGCCTCAGGAAGAAATTTTGCAAGGTACATATGAATTTCAATTCATTCTTTTTAAATCAGAAAAGAATTTTGCAAGGTAAGTACAAAAATTTATAAAATTTTGTATTTGCCTCCACCATTCATAGGAGATTTGTCAAAAACATCATTGGAGGGGCAAAAATTTGGGGTTTGCAAAAATAGGGCATCGAGATAAAAAAAAAGTTGAGAAAGGAAGCATCATTCTTTCACAAAATGAAGATTTTCATACATTGCATTATTTCACAAGATGAAGATTCTCACACATTGCATTCATTCTATTCTTTTACAAAGCAAAGTCACTCGTATATTGCATTCATTATATTATTTTACAAAATAAAGTCGATCATACATTGTATTCATTCAATTCTTTTACAAGAATATTGCTTCTCATTGTCGATTTGATGGAGAGAAAATAAAGATACGTCGATTTTGTATTGATCAAACACTGATTGTGAGATAAGTCAACTTTGTGTTGATGAAGAGAAAACACATATATTCAACTATCACAACTCGTTAGAGCAGATGCCCCCATTAATTCACATACCATAAGATGCGCTTATCGAAAAAATTCATAGTTCATTAAAGCGAAGGCCTCAAGAATGCTACATATCCCACCCATACCATGTGATTGAACACTAACTGTGAGATACGTCGACTCTATGTTGATGATGATATACATCATCATTATTTTCATTCTCTATAACGAAAATGGGTTTCATATTTTATTTCCTATCCCACCCATACCATAAGATGATTTTACAAAAAAAACTCATCGTCAATGATTTTTCATCGATGAAAGTGCCAACTGATCTTCTCATCATCGATGCTTGGTCATTAAAAAATAACCATAAATTTTCACTGGTTGGAGACAACAAAAACCGTAGTTTATGTGAAACACCAACTTTGCTTTTATACAATGGTCATACAAACTTTTGTAAATATTTTAAAATTTTGCAATACTTCATGCAATACTCACCCATAATTTTGTAATTATCGGACTTCTGCAAATCTTATGATTTTCACAAGTAATCATGCAAAACTCTTGACCAATTTTACAAAGTGTTCAAAATTTTACAATCTTTTTTTGGAAAATAGCAACCTCAAATGCGATTTTGTTGATGAGTTCTGTGGGTGTATTATTTTAGCATTATGACGTAAAAAAATCAGAAATTCGTACATGTTAGGGGTAAAAGTGTTAAGAAAGAATAAAAAACCTGCAAGATTGTTCATTTGGCAAATTTGGTAAATTCTTGGGCATTTTTGAAAACATGTTATTTTCGGTATAATTAACGACTGGGTTCGGGTTTTGTCAGGTCAAAAAAATGGAATCCCAAACCTGAACTTAGATAATTTCACAACTTTATTTTTACTAAAAATATATATAAAGTATTGGGTTAGGTTGGGTAACAAAAAAGCCTGGTGGGGTCGAGTACCCAACAAAAATTATAACCCAAATCCTCTATAAAATACTCGGGTCAGGTTGGGTACCCCCACAAAAAAGCCAGGTTAGGTCGCGTACCCAACAAAAATTATAACTCAAACCTGGGCCACATATTACTCGGGTCGGGTTCGAGTCAACACTTTTCATGCCCATACCCGATAATTCCCTAAAGATATGTATTGTTTTTGTTCCCAACGATAAGAAGAAAAAGGGTCTCACCCTAACAGGTAAAGCGTTGGGCTTTGAGTAAGGAGTGCGGAGTTTGAATACCAACACTACTGATTTCAAAACTTTTTTTAAATAAAGATGTTCAGCTCGAGGTGAGTCCAACTGTGCCTAGCTCGAGCCCGACTTGAGCCAATCACGAACAGAGGCTCTTCAAACTCGGCTTGAGCTTGAACAGCTATTTTTTTCTTTATGAGCTGAGTTCGAGCCAGCCCAAGCTTGGCTCTAACCCGGGTCATGTGCAGCCCTACATGCCTAGCCCATGGTGTCCATCCCTGGTACTATTATTATATTCAAGTCAAATTAGGTTCATACACTTTTAATGTCTAGAAACTTGACGTGAGATAACCTGATGGAAATTGGATTCCTCCAAGATTGGTGTGTGAAAAACACACAAAGAGATGAAACTACTAATTTAATAGGATCTAGCAGGAAGTTACCAATTCCAATCAAGGGAGTCTTTGCTAGACATTCAACCAAAATCCCAAACATGAAATTGCTCTCCATAGTATAATATCCTTGAAGTTGAAGTCCCTGACAACTTTTCTAATAACCAATTAGTCAAATATGATATTGGCGGAGTGAAGATCAGGTGCAATGTGATTGTTGGCTTTCAGATTGTCCACCATCTACTGTTGTATCTCAAAGATATCAAGTAATTAAAAAAGTGATTCACCGTCCACAATGTACAACAAGGACAATGAAAGGTGTTTGTGGATGAAGCAATGGACGGTGAAGATGTCAAGTTACTTTGAGAGAGTGATTTGAGAGATCACCCACCATTTGATTTTGAGCCCCACAAATGTGGTGGGTGATTAAGTGCAGCAGCACACAAAAAAGTGTGCAATGACATTGCACTTGATCCAGCTTCCCACCCCTACCCCACCCAACAACAAATCCATTGAAGAGTTTGCTTGGACCTTTCCAACTACAAATCTGAACCCATAAACACCTAACCATGTAAGAGAAGAATGCTAGCATCTCTCCCTTCCTGTAGGCTCCTCCTCTCCTATCGAACCGTGAGAAATCTGCGTCTCTCGTCGTTCCCAACGGCCTCTGCCAACATGCAGGCCCATGCATTCGCGGGCAGCCCATTGAGGGCCAACACCCACGAAGCCATCGACGGTTCTTCCCTAAACTCAGCCGTTTCTGCGCTAAAATCGGCACTCAATTGCACCAACCGAGAGCCTTTCAACGATTTCAAGGTATTGATCTTCAAAAAGGGCAAGCCTCTCGCTCGCTCTGAATTGGGGAGCTCTGAAAACGCTTCTCCGCTGTGGAGGATCGGGTGGAGAAGCCTCTCCGATTGTGAAGATTTGATGGGTCGGTGCGAGGTTCAGCTGAGCGAGGACCGGTTGGTGTATCTCGGGAAGAAGGGGGGTTCTTTCTACTGGGCCATGGACGTCTCCGACGTCGAGAGTTCGAGCTTCGAGCTCGCGCGGGAGCGGGCCGCCTACGTGGAGCTCCGGACGCTGATGGTCGCCACAGATTGGGCGGACGCCGATGCCATGGGGGAATTGGCCATTGCTGGTCATGTAAGTTTCGGCCTTTTTCTTCTTTCCGGTTGGTTTCGGCTTGGTTTTGATGAAATTTGGGTTTCGATTGATTAGTTTTGCGCTCTTTCTTCTCGTCTTTCGGTTAGAAATAATGAACTGTTGTGTGTTTTGAGTGTTGCTTCGTGGATTATGAGGAATTCCAAATCGACCATGATGATGATTATCGATGCAATTTGGGAATTGCTTCCGCAAACACGTCTTTTTCGTTGCGTTGGAGGAATTGAGTCTGAATGGTTTGAATTTCTGTGTATCTCAAATAATTGAGCATACAGAGGACTGTATCTGCATTGGTGCTACCTAAATTTACATGTGGTTGATGTTAAAGCAATTGGGAATATCCTATAAATTTGTCACGTTCGATCTTAGATTCGTTAGGTTTGCAACTATCTATTTGTTTTGGTTTACAAGGAAACAACTCCCAAGTAAGTTTCAAATAATTCATGGTAAGAATTGGTGAACCATCTTCTTGCTTTCCAAGATTAGATCCATCTACCTCACTGATTACAGGAATCCAGAGTAAACCTCCCTTTGACTGATTTGCTATAAATGTTGATATTCGAAGAGGATTGTCAGGATAGTAAATCATATTGAGGCCTCTGGGTTCTTTTCAAAATACGAGCCAGAATGCCTGCTGCAGAACTCGGGCTATGTGTTGGTTGAGCACCTGCAGGAAGCTATGCAACGATATGTCTTTGACAAACTGGAATTCCGCTGTAAGTTAGCCTGTAACTGATGCTAAAAGTTCAATTTCTATTGGCCTTGATCGACTTTGCTTATCAGTCCTCTTTTAAAGAGCATCGTTATCAGCTTTGTCTGATTTGGCATCACTATCTTCATTTGTAAGGGCTTGAATTCTGTTTGAGAGAAATTTTGTCAAGCAGAAGCCATTTTCTGATTGTTTTGTTCTTCCTTGGAAATGGGAACCATGCTCCGATCTCCTTCATGAGCCTTAAAGATCGCTTGCTGGCGTGAAGATGTACCATGTGTTCTGACTCCACACTCGGTACATGTCTTAGGCATATTTCCTAATTCAATGTCTACCTCTCTTGGATCTTTTTACCCCAGTTGATAGTAAAATGAGTTTATGATTCTTCATTAACTGGTAATCAATGAAGAGATAGGTAAAGTGTAATGTATCTGGGTTCTTGGTTATTAATCAACTCATCTCATGACCCATTTGCTATATGGTAATAGACATCACTTCACCATGCCATTGGAGGCAAGCAATGGATTTTTTGCCTAAACGGGTGAGACCATTCAATAAACTTTGGAAATCCTTCCCTCTTCATCTCTCTGACATCAAAGTCTTCCAACAACAACCTGAGGCTCAGGGAAAAGATTGAATTCAATATGATCTTTCGTAGCAAAGAACACAAAATGTTCTTATTTTGGTAGGACCAAAAAGGAAAATTTTCTTTTTAGATTCCATCATTTAATATGTTGAAACTTCTCTTCGTCGGTCTAAGATTCAATTTCTAGATGCTGAAATATTTGAAGGCCTTCTTCCTGGCCTCATAGAATTCCAGAATAAGAGAAATGATCAATTTGCAATTCTTCTTCTATGGTTTAGCCAAATCTGGGTTTGAGATGAAGGCTTTTCTACATCCAACAATGTCAGCTGAATATATAGTAGTAGTAGGCCTATCAGCTCCCTCAAGTCTAGGTTTAGTGATCAACTGGGCTTTACATCCCAGCCCTTCAGTCCTTCCAGGATTGTTTTGTATCATCTGTCCCTTCTCCCTTGCCTTCAGCTTCCTCAAATCAAAATCTGTCCATATCCCTGACCTGGACTGCATGTACTTATGTTGGATACATAGTGCTGGCTTCAGTATTGTGCATATTCATAATGATCTTCCCACTTACTTTAAGCATAGTTGTCCAAAAATGCTAGTAATTTTGGCACCACTAGTCCTTTTTGGCTAGGATTTCTTTTATGTTGTTTTAAGATGGTGTAGATGCATTTCTGTTTGGAGAGAACCGGAATCCACTCTCAAAAATGACGAGGGAGATTTGATTTGCCACTCTTCATTGAAGGGAAGATGCCAGGCCTGAACTAGAGGACCACTCAATGACCTCTATTAGGCTATTAGCCCTCTCAATTTGGCTCATTGATCCTCACAATATATGAGGTTTGTATAATTTCTTTCAAAGCTAGAGACAGATTGCATACGTGCTCTACTCCTACTGAATTTTAAGGATGAGTAGTTTTGAAATCGCTAGTATCCCTTTTGGCCAGGATATGTTTTACTATCACTTTCGGAGAGCACCAGCATTCACTCTTCAAATCTGGGAAGGAAGAAGAGTGGGTTCTGGTGCTCTTCAAAAAGGAGTGATTGTATCTACATCATCTTAAAACAAGACAAAAAATATCCTAGACAAAAAGGAGATCATTGATGCCCAGATTAAGTATCCTTAAATTTATTAGGGATAAATCATGTATGCAATGTTTCTGTGGCTATGAAAAAAAACAGAGTCCATAGTCTGTGAGCATTGAAGAACTCAATTAGGAAGGGCACGTACAAGCTCATTGGGTGTTCCCTTTGGTTCAGGATGGCCATCATTTTCTCTTCAAAGAAAAGTCTGAGAGGAGGAAAGAGGGCAGATCTCTTCCCACTTTGACAGAAAGGGTATTTAACAAGGACTTGTTGAGCTCCTGAGTGGTTCACCCATCTGAGTCATCTGGTCAGGCTACTGACAAAACCAATCTAAACCTGAAGCACAAAAGTTAGCCACATTAGGAAAACATTAGAACACAAAATAACTTGAGAAAGCCTCAAAGTTGTAAACATCTTATAATATAAACATATCATGTGAAAAACTTGATAGCACCCAGAAATAGCAATAAAGATGCTATTATCTATTGATAACCATGAGAACTCAAATATGGGGGAGAGGGTGGCATTCTGAAGCATGACTTAAGATTAGGAAATGAACATAAAGAATCATTAAATATTTGCTAGGGCCTTTGCGTTTAAGGTTTCAATGGAGTCTGGGGGGTTCTTGTTTTTCGAATCATACTGAGTCTGTTCAATTAGTTGAAGAAGCACAAAATATAAAATATAAATGCCCTACAGCTGTAGTGACCATCCCATGAATTATCAAATGGCTTTGGCTTTGGGTCTTTTCTGTGTTTCAGACCCTCTTGGCTTAATCTTGAGCATTGCTTAAGGTCAGGCAACCACATGAGGAACTCCAAAAAAAAAAAAGCGAAAATCCTGTTCAATTCATAGTCACTGAAATAATATTGGAGAACCCCTTTAGCTTATTGATAGCTTTGATGAATGAATCTATTTTTTCTTTTCATGGAGTTGGTCAGTTTTTGAAGTTTCTGTCAACAGATTTGAGTTTAGATTTCTGCTTGCAGACCTGAGGAAAAGCATTGTTACCTAGTACAAACTTTACCATTTGTTCTTCTCTTTCATCTCAATCTGTTTGGATACAATGTCTGATGGTTTAATCCTCTCTCTCTCAGGCAAAGGCATTGCTGGAATGGCATAATACTTCCCGTTTTTGTGGCCACTGTGGAACGAGGACTGTGCCTATTGATGCTGGAAGACGAAAACAATGTTTAAATGATTTGTGCAAGAAGAGAGTTTATCCTCGTGTTGATCCTGTATGTCACTTATTGTCATTTATTCTTAGACCTTTTGCATGCATGCATGTTTTGTCACTAGAAGGGTACAGGCATTTGGCACCAACCAATTCTCTGAATAGGTTGATGTTATTGAGCAGGTTGTCATTATGTTAGTCATTGACAAGGAAAATGATCGTGCACTCTTGAGCCGCCAATCGAGATTCGTGCCTCGCATGTGGAGTTGCCTTGCTGGCTTTCTTGAGGTATAATTAGATCTTCATGCATTTTTTAAAGCAATATATGATATACTGCATCTTATGTCATCGATCCTTTGAATGCCCGATCATGGAGGTTAAATGACATTTTAATTGAGTCTTCAGCAATCCAGCCAGCAATTTGACAACAATAAGTAAAGCCACATCAGATGCCTACTGTTCTTGTGATTGTTATTCTATGTCACAGGGACTCGGCCAACTAGGTGCCGCACCCGTAAAGCCACATCAGATACCTACTGTTCTTGTGATTGTTATTCTATGTCATAGGGACTCGGCCAACTAGGTGCCGCACCCGCACAGACGCGATGCGACGCAACGCGGGTGCGGCACCCGGTGCAGTCAACCTTGAAAGAATATGAGTAAGATGGGTTTCTTCACGCATCACCTGCACAGGAAACAGAAAGAAAGGCAGAGAGAAGCCAAAGGCTGGGGCGGCAGAATAATGCTCGACCTCCATGCCCTAATTCATATATATAAACATAAGGAATATGATATTACAATATTGCCATTAATGAAACATTATGAGGCGTGCGTGTTTTGATATAACGTGCGTATGGATCTGGATCCAGATCCATACGCATACTATATTTTAACACCCTCCCTCAAGTTGTACGTGGTTTTGAAGCATGTACAACTTGCTCTTCAATAGCCAAAATTGTCGTCCTGTTAACCCTTTGGTAAAAAAGTCTGCCACTTGATCTTCTGTTCGAACATGATGTAGTTCTATCTCCTTCATCTCGACTTTCTGCCGTATAAAATGTTGATCAATCTCAATATGCTTCGTTCTGCTATGTTGAATAGGATTACACACAATGTTTATTGCGCTTTGATTATCACATAGAAGAAATGATCGAATAAGTGTCTCCCCAAGGTCACTCAATAAGTGTCTAATCCATGTAGCTTCTGCCGTGCCTGCAGCCATCGACCTGTATTCAGCCTCTGTACTTGATCGTGCCACTGCCTTTTGTTTTCTGTTGCTCCAGGACACTAAATTGTGTCCAATATATACACAATATCCAGATACAGACCGTCTCTCATCTGGATCTCCTGCCCAATCTGCGTCTGTATAAGTGATGAGTTCATGCCCTTTATATAGGTTATTGTTCTTGCGATAAACAAGTCCGTCTCCTATAGTTCCTTTTAAATAGCGTAGAATGTGCTTCACAGCTTCCATATGACCTTCTGTTGGAGCATGCATAAACTGGGATACCTGATTAACAACATAAACTATATCAGGTCTGGTAAAGGTCAAATACTGCAACATCCCCATGAGACTTCTATACGTTGTAGGGTTGACACAAAGATGGCCATTTGCAGAGCTCAGCCTTTGATGTAATATACTGGGAGTACTGACTGGTTTGCAATTCGTCATCCCGGCTCTTTCCAGAAGATCAAAAGTGTATTTTTGTTGCATGAGTGTCAATGTGTCCTGTTGTCTGTCAACTTCCACACCAAGGAAGTACCTCAACTCCCCTAAATCTTTCATCTTGAAAGTTTTCATTAAAAATCGCTTCACGTCTTGCACATGGTTATCTGAACTCTCAGTGATCACAATGTCATCAACATATATAAGAAGAAGTATAACGATGTCTGTCTTTTGATAAATAAAGAGCGAGTGATCCAGAGAGCATCTTCTAAAACCATAGCCTTGGATTTGCATAGAGAAACTTTCAAACCAAGAACGAGACGCATGTTTCAACCCATACAGAGATTTCCTTAGTTTGCACACCCAGGCAGTAGGGTCCTTCTCAGCATATCCAGGTGGTTGCTCCATATATACTTCCTCCTTTAAAGTTCCATGCAAGAATGCATTTTTAACATCCATCTGGCTAAGCCTCCATCCTCGATCGACTGCTAGGGATATGATGACACGAATTGTACCCATTTTGACTACCGGACTAAAGGTCTCATCGTAATCTTCACCATATTGTTGTGTGAACCCTCGAGCAACAAGTCGCGCCTTATATCGGTCAATACTACCTTCGGGTTTATACTTTGTTTTATAAACCCATTTTGAGCTAACAACATTCTTTCCTTCCGGTCGAGGTACTATTTCCCAAGTCTGGCACTCATGAAGTGCTTCCATTTCTTCATTCATAGCTTCAGTCCAATGACGGGATTGAAGGGTTTGATTAAAACAGGTGGGTTCCTCCTGTTTTGTGAGTTGAGACATAAACAACTGGAAGTCAAGGGAAAAGGTCTCATAACTCACCCATCGTTGAATAGGATGCCTAATGCGTGATAACCTTTGAGCCGGATCATTGGCGATGCTTTCCACATTCCTCTGCTCTGTATTTTTGTCCCTCCTCGTGTATATCTGTCCAGAAAAACGTTCTACTGGAGGTGGCTCAACTGAAGATGGTTCAACATGCATCTGTGAGTCATCCAACTCTCTACTCAAGCCGAAGGAAGGACAATTCGCCTGACATGATTCTCCTGTATTAGCAACAAGATCTGCGCTCATCCATGGATCATATACTTTTAATTCTTGAGATGACAACTCATCAGAGTCATTGATCTGAAAATTTTGTTCATCAAAAACAACATTCCTGGAGGTCCTAATACGTTTTGTAGTAGGGTCATAACATCGATAGCCTTTGTATTCATCCGCATACCCAACAAATCTGCACTTAGCGGCCTTGTCCTGAAACTTATTTCGCAGTGATGAATCAATATGTACGTAACATACACAACCAAAGACACGCAGCTCATCATAAGAGGGATGTTGCCCAAATAAAGTATAATAGGGAGATTTCCGATCCAGAAGTGCCATAGGAAGACGATTTATGACATAAACAGATGTGTGAAAAACTTCTGTCCAGAGACTAACGGGTACATTGCTATCATGTAACATGCTCATCGCACTCTCGACAATATGCCTGTGTTTCCTCTCCGCAACCCCATTTTGTTGAGGGGTATGAGGCCAAGAAACCTGTCGACTTATTCCTTTATCCCGAAGAAAGGCAATAAACTCGTTCGATGAATATTCTCCTCCACCATCACATTGTAAATGCACAATATCACAAGAAAACTTGGTTTTGACCATCGAATGAAATTCCCGAAATATTTGGAAAACTTCATTCTTATGTTTCAAGGAGTATATCCAAGTATAACGGGAATAAGAATCAACAAAGATAACATAGTAACGACTGCCAGAAAGAGAAGGAATAGGTGCAGGTCCCCAAACATCGGAACAAATAATCTCAAATGGCCTTGAAGCTCTTTTATTAATGATATGAAACAGAAGAACATGACTTTTGCAAAGTTCACATGAGAAACATTTATTACTTTCTAAAAATGAAGATAGACTAGACTCTGGAAGAAGACCATCAGATACAAGATTTTCAACAAAACCCCGACTACAATGTCCCAAGCGACTGTGCCAAATGTCTGGCTTATTACAATGATATGATGAATTTAAAACTTTCAATGAAGGGAAAAACAAAGGCTCTGAAGGCGAAGACACTGAAGAATGCTTGGACGACTTCAACTGGAGAACTGGGACTGAAGACGAAGACACTGAGGGAATCTCCTTGAAGACGTACATGTTCCCTTGACGCTCCCCCTTAGCGAATGTCTCATTCGTTCGTAGATCCTTAACATAAACAGAAGAGGGAGTAAATTCGACGGAAGAATTCATATCATCAACAAGTTTAGCCACAGAGACAATGTTCTTTTTAATATTAGGGGCAAGGAGGACATCAGACAAATGAAGTGAGGACTTTGACATAGGAATATGTGCACTGCCAGTATGAGTAATGGAGTGAGAGGTTCCATCTCCCGTAACTATACTACCTTTTTCAAAATAAGGCAATAAGTGAGATAACTTACCTGCATTACCCGTGACATGAGTGGTAGCACCAGAATCAACGTACCACTCGCCTTGCTCATTTTGCTTGATCGTCATATGTGACAATGCTGATAACAAAAGTTGTTGCACATCTGTAGATGGCGCTTTCATGTCCACAGTAGAAGTTTTATTTTCAATTTTGTTTATTGTTCCTCTGTTCTGCAGGTTAAACCAACAATCAGCTTTCACATGTCCTCTTTTGTTACATAAGAAACAAGTGGGCACTCTCCTCTGATTCCCTGCATTAGAGACACCCGAAATATTAGGTGTGGGTAAGATACCACGTCCTCCCTGTCCAAAGCGACCTCGGCCTCTGCCCCCTTGATGCCCTGCATTCCCTCGTCCAAAACCTACAGAAGTTCCCATAGCCAAAACTGAATGAGAACGAGTTGATTCATTTCCTTCTGCCCTTTGTTTCATAATCATCTCATGTTGGAGAAATTTTGCTTGAAGATCGTCAAAATTGGGCAAGTGAGGAAGACATGTCAAAGCTGTGGTAAACATGTCAAAATTAGGGCCCAACCCATTAAGGAGTTGTTGTACTTTGTCTTTATCTGAAATAACACTCCCAATAACAGCCAATTGGTCAGTAATACTCTTCAAGCGGCCTATGTATTCCATAACTGTCATGGAGCCTTTCTTTAAACTTTGAAACTCATTCTTTAAATACATAACTCGGGCTTCTGATATCTGAGAGTATGTCTGAGAGAGCTTACTCCATAAATCTGCCGCAGTGCAATCATCTGAAAGAGTAGCCAACACTTCTTGAGAGAGTGTTGACGTAATATACGCAACCAAAGATTGATCCCGTTTTCTCCAAGTGGTATATTCCGGATTCTTAATAGATTTGGTAAATGCATCACCCCTTTCATCCTTGGTTTCCTGCAAAATAAGCCGTGGTCGTACAGGAATGGAGCCATCCAGATGTTCATCGAGATTCTGACTCCGGATAAACGGAAGTATTTGTCTCTTCCATGTTAAGAAATTAGAATGAGTAAGTTTTTCTGTGACAAGCTGATTTAAAAAACTTGCACAGGGACCCGATGACGAATATGAATCCATATTAATGGCAACAATGAATAGGCGAACAAAAAAGGATTGAAGAAAGCAAACTAAGTTGAGATCACTTAATCAATCAGCAGTGCTGCAGTAAGAATATGTACTTGTGCAACCAATACTTTGAAAGGGAATTCCCCCTTTTTTTTTTTTGAGAACGAGAATGTAATTTGTTACAGTCTGCCTATAGGCGTTGCACAGGAAACTCTGATTTCACTGCTGATGAAAAAAGGATGGAAAACATCAAGACTTGGGAAAATATTAACGCACGTTAAGTGCAGTTGTGGATAAAAGAATTGATATGGAAGAATGAGATACAGTCAGATGATGACGTTGAAGATTTTAGAAGAAATCGATGCCAGCATATACTTAGGAAAGTATTAACGCACGCCAAGATAGAACACAGTAAGTGCAGTTGGGGATAAAAGAAGTGATATCAAAAGAGGAGATACAATCAGATGATGATATTGAAGAAGAAGAAGGAGATGACCTCACGGCTGAAGGATATTGAAGACGATGTTGAAGAAGACGATGTTGAAGAAGAAAGAACAAGAGTCTTCACGAGTCTTAAGAAAGAGGGAAGAGACGCAGCCGAAGACTTGACAGACGATGTTGAAGAAGAAAGAACATGATGTCTTCACGGCTGAAGGAGTCTTCACGCAGCCTAAGAACAGGATCTCGTTGAATGGGTGGCTGGTAGGGTTCCACAGCTACGGCTCTGATACCATGAAAGAATATGAGTGAGATGGGTTTCTCCACGCATCACCTGCACAGGAAACAAAAAGAAAGACAGAGAGAAGCCAAAGGCTGGGGCGATAGAATAATGCTCGACCTCCAAGCCCTAATTCATATATATATAAACATAAGGAATATGATATTACAATATTGCCATTAATGAAACATTATGAGGCGTGCATGTTTTGATATAACGTGCGTATGGATCTGGATCTAGATCCATACACATACTATATTTTAACAAACCTGACCCTGGGTGCGGTCAACGCACCAAGGGTCATTTATGTCCAATTTTTGGACTTTATATATATATATAGATAGATGGATAGATAGATAGATAGTTTTTTATATTTTTGCCGCACCCCCACACCTAAGTTTTTTGAAAGTGCCGCACCTCCGCATCCACATCCACGTCCACATCCACATCCGCATCCGCACCCGTACCTGCACCCGCACCCGCACCCATGTGACATAGTTGTTATTTTATTTCATCTTTATTCATATGAAATTATAAGTTAAATCCTTGACATGTGCATGAAACAAGGGTTTTCTGTTTAGCATCTTTTATCTTATCGTACATTAGAATGCTTGACAGTGCTTTTTTGGTAAGGGTATGCATGTTCACATAATTTCTGATTCTGATGTTCATTTTATGACCTTGTTCTATACCCTCATGATTCATCTCTGGTACCTACGAAACACAAAAGACAACTGCCATAATATGGGGTCTCTTATTCTGTGTTTATGACAAGTTGAGGCCTATTCTTCCTCCTTTTCCAATTGATTCCGTTTCATCCAATAGTCGGGATTTCCTTTATGTTCTTTTTTTTTTTGGGGGGGGGGTACAATAGGGCATGTTGTATCTTCTTACCAGGTCATAAGACATGCACTTGAGCACTGTTGTTCAAGGCGAATACAAAAAAGGGTGTCATGGGTAGGTTTTGTACTATTCTTGCAAACCAGTGCAGAACGACCCTGAGTTTTATTGAGCTTCTTGTCATCTTTTCGTGAGTGGAGAAGCGAGCTCTAGTTCCTTATCTTACTCACTCTATAGTTTCATTGCTATACCAATAGTTATAGCTTGCTTCTCTTAGATGGGGAGCAAGGGCTTCCTATTTTTCATAAGGGGGAGAAGGTAGGGGTGGACATTGGGTCGGGTTGGTCTGACCTGATTATCAACTAATTAAAGCCCGATAAGTTCGACAAAGATTTGGGCCACTGAAAGCCCAAGCCGATAATTATTGGCTTGGGCTAGGATTGACTCTATTCAGGTTTTGATTTTACCATTGTGTCCGAGAGCTGCCGATTCAGTTAAACCCGGGTCGAGTTGGGTCAAGTTACGGTAGATAGGCTTGAAAACTTGTTGGATACGGGCCGTACCTCAGCAAAATTGGTCTTGGCTTCGATTTTGTATTAATGGATCAAGTTTCGAATCTGGATCTGACTTAGAGCTCACACAAAATTCTGGATTCGAGACTGAATCCGACTTTTATTATACCAGGTCCGAAGTTCAACGCTGCCTTTAGAAAAAGTAATTGGTGGCAATTCTATAATAAACTAGGCACAAAAGTCTCCTCCCTTAAGAAAATTATGAGCTGTGGCATTTGCTTGTAATTTTTACACTGTTTGTGGGTTGATTTTATTCACAACCGTTATATATACCCTGTGCTGCCGACCTTCTCATTCTGTTTTACTTTAAGGGCTAAGGCGCAGGCAATGGGCTTGGTTGGGTCGGGTCTGTTAAAATATGTATATATATATAATTTTGTTGTAATAAGTAATGCCCATAAGGGGAATTTAATCTTTTTACTTTTTGTATATAGGTCTGTCCTGTAGGGACAATTTTGTATTTATTTTGTTTTTTATATTTTTTGTATTTGCCTTGGTTTTAAGGGGCTCTTTTAGTTAGGTTCTTTTTGGACTAGTCAATATAGAGTTGACTAGTCAATAGAACTGTTGGAACAATCCAACAACTCTATTTCTAGCAGTTAGCTCTATTGAGACTACTGTAATGAAATAGTGGTCTTCCACAAAATCTCTTGAATCCACCAAAAGAGTGTCTATTAAAGACACTTCAAGCAAAACCCATAAATGAGTATAAAAGGAAGAACACAACAAAAATAATAAAATCTTTATTAATAACAAAAATGCTTAAGAAGCATTGAATACAATCATATTACAATGAAGCAAAGAATTTACCCGAATGGATAAAAGCTATGCATAAAGAATTAGACGCTCTTAAAGAAGCTAACACTTGGGAAATTCTAAATTTACCCATTGGAAAGAAGACCATGGGATGTAGATGGGTTTTTAAAGTAAAAACCAAAAGTGATGGATCATTGGAAATGCATAAAGTTAGGCTAGTTGCCAAAGGATATTTTCAAGAATATGGAGTGAATTACGAAGAAACTTTTGCTCTTGTTGCCAGGATGAGCACTGTTCGAATGCTTGTAGCTATTTCAGCTATTAAAAATTAGAATATATTTCAAATAGATGTTAAAAATGCCTTTTTGAATGAGAATATTAATGATGAAGTATACATGGATGTTCCATCTGGATTGATAATTCCTTCAGGTAAAGTACTTAAATTAAAAAAAGCACTGTATGGTCTCAAACAAACACCTAAAGCTTGGTTTGATACTTTTAACAATGTTATTGCAAGATATGGTTTTAAACCATGCTATACTGATACAACTTTATTTATCAAGAATTCTTCTGTAGGTATTATAATTTTACTTTTATATGTTGATGATACGTTGATTACAGGGAGTGACAAAGAAGGAATCAAGAAAGTAAAACAGTTAATTTTTTTTTTTGAAATGACAAATCTTGGGTTCCTAATATACTTCCTTGGTATAGAAGTATCCTACTCTAACAGAGGGTACATATTGTCACAAACAAAGTTTGCTTCAGATATTATTGATAGGTCAGGACTATCGGATGATAAAGTTGTTGACACCCCAGAGACTCTTGGAATGAAAATGCGAGCCGATGATGGAGTTTTTTTAGACAATCCAAGCTCGTGGGATCTCTTATGTATTTGAGTATTACAAGACCAGACATAGCTCATGTTGTACATATAGCCAATCAATTTCAACACGCTTCAACATCAGCTCATATGAGTGTAGTGATGAGAATTATCAAACACATTAGAAGCACAATAAATAAGAGAGTTTTTCTATCCTCTTCTTTCTTCTTAGATCTTATTGCTGATGCTGATTGGGGAGGGGATCCAAATAATAGACACTCAACAACTGGTTTTTGTGTGTTTCTAGGTGAATCTTTGATTTCGTGGAGGTGCAAGAAACAACACAAGGTGTCACTATCATCTACAGAAGCTGAATATAGAACAATGACAACTACTACCATGGAAATCGTGTGGCTCCAACAACTAATTTCAGATACGAGAATTCATCTTCAGAATCCTACAAGATTATGCTGTGACAACAAGCGCTCCATATACATTGCTCGAAATCATATGTTTCATGAAAGAACCAAGCATATAAAGATGGATTGCCATTTTGTTCGTGAAGAATATTTAAAGAAGACTATTGATCCTCCCTACGTGACATCAGAATATCAACTTGCGGATTTTTTCACCAAGGCACTGTGCTCACCAAGATTCAACGTTTACTTGACAAACTTTCGGTGATGTCACCATAAGTTTGAGGGAGACTGTTAGAAAATGATACATATATGTATATACTTGAATATATATATATATATATATATATACTCTTCTTAATACAAGAATATGTATATGTATAAGTATATGTATATAAATACATATTTAAAGTATATACATATATTCTTGTAATTTTTATTTTCTTATTTCTATAATTTTCATTTTATTTATTTTTCTTTTTCAGTTTTTGTTCCCTTTCTGTACATAGTCAGTAGTTGACTGTGTACAGTGTACAACAGTCAACCACTGACTGTGTACAGAGTCTGTCAAATAAGAGCCGTTGGGCTGATTCTCAACAGCTCTAATTAGAGCTGTTGGGAATAGCCCAACGGTTCTTTCAAAGTGTAATGCATTATAAATAAGGGCAATGAGCCCATTGCATGTGTATAAGAATGAAAGGGTTTTATCCCCTCGTAGCAATAACACAGTGCATTTGAAGCACTTGTTCTTTCTTGTGGTGTGAAGCTTTTTGATGCTATTTTGTGTTGGCATAGGTTTTGAATATCAAGTTATTTGGAAACTTGATTGTGTGAGACTTTTCACAAATGTATGTGTGTTTTATGAAGTTTATATTATGCATTGTTGATATTCTATATCTTCTATCAGGATTGGGATCATTCCATGCTTTGTTATATTTTATTGCTGAGGAAAACATGGCATAACGGCAGTGATGTATGTTTTGAGAGATGTGATGCCAATGGGAAACGATATATGTTATTCATTAGCTTCATATTGTTGGACAGATGGCATGCTTATAGAATTAGAGCATCACTATTTGGAGATACATTATATTTTGGAATAGTATAATTTTACTCATTGGTAGGTGATCTTAATTATGAAATTTTGATCATGATGTATTTAATTATGAAATTTTTTCCTTAGCCAGGAGAAAGCTTGGAAGAAGCAGTGAGAAGAGAGACATTTGAAGAGACTGGTATTGAAGTAGGAGATGTTGTCTATCATAGTTCTCAGCCATGGCCGGGTAACTCCATACGCTTTATTTTACATTAAGATAAAATTCCCATCAATATCTAATTAGTTATTTTATATGGTGAAGAACTGCTGATTCGCACTAGAAAGGACACCAGTATTTATTTTTGTGCTTTCGATTAGTTCAATTTAGTAGAATTTGGTTGGTTATCAAAAAACAAAAGTTCTCAAAGGTTCCTTCCTGTGGACTTCATGATATGATTTATTAATAGCTCTCTGACATACCCCACCATTGACTGAAAAAGAAGAAAAAGAGAAGATTCCTAGTGTTGAACTGCAAAAAACACTGACAGAAATTGTTGGATCAAGATTACAAATTATTTGCAAATTGCAATGAATTGGATGAGATTAAATGCATTGAACTGCAAATGATGTCTTGTGTTGAAAGAACATATTACAAGTTTACAACATGTATTGCTTATAAAATTGAATGTTGTAAAACTCGATCTATTTTAGTTACTGCTGATTTATATTAAGTTTTCTGTTTTGCACAGCCAATGTTTACTGTAAAACTGAAAATTATTTGTTGCCTTTTTTCAAAAGGAAAAAACGTTATTTGTTGTTGTGGTAAGGCTTTTGGCTGTTGTTACTTTAATGGTTTTATGTTTTTGTGCATAGGAAATCTTCAAATAATTGGTGACATGATAATTGTACTGGATTCTTTCATATGCTTATTATTGCTAAATGCACATTGTATTATTTGCAGTTGGGCCCAATAGCATGCCATGCCAGCTCATGGTGGGCTTCTTTGCATATGCCAAGTCCTTCGAAATACATGTTGACAAGGAAGAACTAGAAGGTACTTTAGTCATTTAGGTCCAAGCAACTTAACTCTCTCTCTCTCTCTATATATATATATATATGTGTGTGTGTGTGTGTGTGTGTGTGTGTGTGTGTGTGTGTGTGTGTGTGTGTGTGTGTGTGTTCGTCACTAGAATATGTTTACTAGAAGTATGTTTACCTGAGTGCGAACTAGTTATTTCCGACACTTTTTCGCAAATCTGACACTGCAAATGCATTCAGCATGATCAGGTTAGTAGGAATCGAATATCGGATCGTCTATTTTCGATGAAAAAATGCAATTTTTGGATGCTTGAATATTTACAAGAATTTTGAGCCATCGATTTTCAAGCCTTAAAAAGATCCTGCTTATGTGTTGTAATCGGCCGATCTGAGAGCCGGACCCCATAAAACTGTGCATGAAGATCTCATCCATATGGTGAGATTTAAGAAAAAAAACCCACGAAAATCTTGGTTCACACTCTGGTAAACATATTCTAGTGACTCTTCTCTCTCTCTCTCTATATATATAGATAGTTTAATGTGAATAATTGATCTTAATTTTCATCCTGGTAGATGCACAATGGCATAGTAGGGAAGATGTTAAGAAAGCTTTGACATTTGCTGAATACAAGAAAGCCCAGAGATCAACAGCTGTCAAAGTGAACCATATGTGCATGGGTGTTGAGAAGGGCCAGGTCTCCTCAACTGATTTCAACATAGAAAGTGGAGAACTTGCTTCAATGTTTGTTCCAGGACCATATGCCATTGCACACCATCTAATATCTTTTTGGGCAAATCATGATGCTGTTGACAGTGCTGGGTTTCCTCCAAGACACTCATGTGGTACGTCAAGCTTGTAGATTTTCCTTGTTCTCTTCTTTTGTACCGGCTATCATTTATGGGGGATTAATTTTGTTTTTCTTTCTTGTTCATTACTGTATATGTGTTTTTTTCATTACAGTAAGTTTGCATGGTGTCTCTGGTGGGTGAATACAATTGAACAAGTCTATTTACATTCGATAAGTGCGGTTAGGAAGTTCCTAACTGTTTCTATATCCCGCTAATCCAAATCTCATGTGGCCTCACACTTTAGTTTTTATTATACTTCATAGAACCTTTGCTTAGTCTTCTTTACCGTGATCCTAGTCTAACAGTCTACAAAAACCCTCTGCCTTGACTTACCTCATCCTTACCTAATCTCTATACTCCTTTTCTGCTTTTATGTATTTCTATGTACTTTTGTGAATGATCAGTCATCAATGAAGCTATAGTATATCACAATGTACTTGATCTGAATTATTATCAGTTGTGTTGTTTATATTTAAATGATGGTTCTTACCATGCCTCAGTCCCCGAAATTGGATTGAGTTTTAGACTTTAGTGTAGTCTGAATGCATCCATCGAAGAAACTGAGCAAAGAAACAAAAGAAAAGAACATCTGTAAGCATTTTTATTGCTTCCACGAGATCAAAGTATGTAGCCCCCCTTGAAAACATCTTGGGCATGATATGCCATCTGGACAAGAATGTTCTCTTTCAGGTTACTCCTATTGATTGGTCCCCATTGAAATGAGGGGGAGGAAAGAAAAGAGGAGAGAGCAGGAAATCTGACAAAAGAATATCAGGTTCCTGAAGGGTTGTAAGCAGCTGCATTGTATGCCAACGATGTGGTGAGAATGATTGCCTGGTTGCTTCCTGTTTGCCACACGTCCACGGGAACTTGAATTTTGAATCCCTTGTTTGCAAATACATGATCCCAAACCTATTTTCTACTGAACAAACTATGTAGATCAAATCTGTAAGGTTAAATTCACAAAAATTGCAAAAATAGTTGGAAAAAGTGGTGCTTTCTGGTAGATTGTATGCATAAACGACAGTAGCAAATATTTATCCTTTGTGTGTGTGTGTGTGTGTTACTACTTAAGGATGGAAGAGGGGCATCCGTGCACCAAAATAATTTGCTTTAGAAGCTTTTTAAGAATTACAGACGTTTTGTTGGGTTCAAATGACATTTTTGGATTCTCAGGATATTTTTTTATAATGCCCCTCTCACACGAGAGAGATTAAAATTTTTATGGAGATGAGGGCATTAGACAGAATTCTACATGGACCTCAGTCTCTCTCTCTCTCACTATATATATATATATATACAGATATAGCCAATTCGATGCTAGCTGATACCGAAAAATACTGTAGTGTACCATAGATGGTGATATACTAAATCTGAAATAAAATATTTCCATGTTCCCTTTTAACCAAATCAAATTGTTGGTTGAATGGTTGAGATGTTAATTATTCAGTTAGATGTTTGAAACTAATTTATAAGTCTCCTTTTTTTGATTTGAAGTTCTGTACAATGTTTTGGAACATATTCCTGTTTATTTTGTTCATGTGGCAGAAGACACATGCGTGTTCGCTATGGGTATGTCAAGAGAAGGTTAAGAGGTGGAATTTAGGTCTTACAAAACCTACTCCCTGTTAATTTGCTTTTGTTCTCTCTTCACAAAAAACTTCTATAAGAAGAGGTCGTTGTAAGCATGATTGAAAATGGGCTCAGCTGGGAGTCGTAAACCTAGAGCCTAAGATGTCTTCTCACACACATTTAGGATGGATTAAGCGGGGTCAAATGACATAGCTGGATGGCAAGATCACATTCATAACAGAGGGGTCTCAGGTTCGAGCCCCGCAGAGTTCCATGGTTATCCTGAAGTAATACATTTGGAAGGAAAATTGAAGGGGGGAAATATATATATTTGTACAGTTACATCATATGCTTGGACAAACATAAATTAAATAAGGTCATGGTAAACCATAAAACCAAAAGGAAAACCTGCTTAAATTTCTAGGGATCATCTGTGCCATTTGAACTACGGTCCTTGATTTTACACTCAAAATCATGCAATAGTATACATTGAAGAATAGTGATTTCTAGTGGAACTGTGGAAGAAACAGAAAGTTCAACCTGGAAAGGTCACAATAGGTTTATAATAACAGCTTTTTAAGGGCCTCAAAAATCAATGATGCGCAATGTGCTAAATTTTGATGATTCAAAAAATCATATTTTTCACGTTGAAAAAATATGAATAAGGTGCATTTTTAGCAAACAAAACATGTTGGGACATCCTCCCCCTTCCCTCCACCCCTCCCCCCCCCAAAAAAATGTTGGACACAACAATTAATTCAGAATGAGTTGGTACAACTTGCACCTTAAGATTTTTCAACTTGATTTTACATACCATAGTCCATAGACAGTAGCAAATATATATATATATATATATATATATATATATATATATATATATATATATATATATATATATATATATATGTGTGTGTGTGTGTGTGTGTGTGTGTTAACGAATGTACTATTAAATAGAAATTGCATTTATTTTTTATTTTTTAATTTTTGTAGATGTGACCCAACATATGTGATTTGCATGTTTTTTTTGAATCATGTGATTGTGACATACAAGCATGTTTTTAAAGGCCCCAAATGTTAACCACTTACAATGTATCAAAACTTCATGATTAACAAAATTGTATTCTTATGTCAAAAAAGCACGATCCATGATCTAATCTATAGCAAAAATTATGTTGAACACATCTATGTGGTCATGTATAATTTGCACCTTTGGTTTTCTGGTTCTTTACCTTTATTAGTACCAAATATTTACTCACATGTGAGAGAGAAAGAGAGGAATGCATTTCATTGGAACTCCATTAGGTTCGTTTAGAAAATTATAGTTGCAGAATTTCATAAATAATTGTTGCTCTCTAAGAACTCTTTGAACAATTGATGTTTTTGGTGTTGCTCCGTGCTCTCAAAATATACCAAGATATCGTCGATGAAAACAATCATGAATGTATCCAAGTATGGTCTGAACACTCGGTTCATCAGGTCCATAAAAGCTACTGACGCATTAGTGAGTTCGAATGGCATCACTATGAACTTATAATGCTCATATCTCATTCGGAAAATAGTTTTTGAAATATTTTTGTCCTTAATTCTGAGTTGATGGTACCCAGATCTCAGATCGATCTTCGAGAATACTTTGACTCTCTGAAACTGGCCAGATCCTCGATACACAACAACAAATATCTATTCTTAATAGTAGCCTGATTGAGCATCTTGTAGTCAATGGGCAATCTAATCGATCCATCCTTCTTCTTCATAAACAATATCAGTGTACTCCATAAAGACACATTCGGTCGAACAAATCCACTCCCCATTAGCTCTTGCAGTTGCTTCTTCAGGTCCTCGAGCTCTGTTGATGATATAATAGAGTGCCTTGAAAATCAATGCAGTTCCAAGTAATAACTCGATACAAAACTTGATATTACGATGAAGAGGACGTCCAAGCAACTCCTTCAAAAATACATCTGAAAATTATTGTATAATCTTCATCTCATCAAACAACATGATAGTCGGTTTTCTCAAGGTGACATTGACTAGAAAAGTAGTGCATCCCTTCTATAGATATCTCTAAACCTTCAACGTTGAGATTACTTGGTCCTTCAGGATAGATCTCAAAAATCTGAATTCTACTTTGGGTAATCTTGGTCGAGATAAAATGGCTTTTTCTTCTCAACATAGAACTTGAGCATAATGCTCAAACAATCAATTCACACTCAATATGACATCAAAGTCAGTCATATCAAGTAGGATCAGATAAACTGATATGTTATGTCCCTCTATAACAACATCTATGTTTGGTACATACGTTGCATATAAGGAATGATTCCCAACTAAGGTATGTACATCTAAAACATAATTCAACGACTCAACATGCATACCCAATTGCTTAACAATTTTTTTGGAAATAAACAAATAAGTTGCACTAGAATCAAATAAGACAAAAGTCGCTTGTCCAATGATTAGTAGAGTACCTTGCACCAACTCACTTTTGGTCAGTTGCTTAGTGGTAACAATGTATACGTTCCCCCGCCACTGACTTCTGCTTCTGTTGTTGCTGCGGCTACTACTGCTGCTGTTGGGACTGAGATTCTCCATCTCCAGTCTTTCATTCATCAACTTTTTTCTTAAAGCACTCCTTGTTGTAGTAGCCAGGTTTGATGCAATACAAACATCCGCCTGTGTCACAGGGATAGGGCTGTCTCGAATGGTTACGACCACACTTTCAACAACCTTGTTGAGTTGGATACTGGGGTTTGGCACCTCTTTGATTTCTCAACTTCTTCGCAAGAGGGGTAAATTTCTTCTCCCCAACGTCCTTTATGAAAAACTTCTTCTTGGGCCAACTCTTTTGACCCCTAGAATTCTGCACATACTTGGTTGGCTGAGACTTGTATGATTCTGCCCAGTCAACCTCGAGAAGGGTGGTCATTTCAATGGTCTCATCAAGACTCTTAGGTCTACTGGTGTAAACCCTAGTCCGCAATGTCATCTTCAACCCTCGTGCAAACTTTATTGCACGGTCCTCCTTAGTGGTATATATATTAGGAAAATAATGTTCCAAACCTCAAAACTTGGTTATATACTCCACCAAAGTTAAACTACTTTATTGTAGGTCCACAAGCTCCTGCATTTTTTGACTCCTCTGTTGCTTAGGAAAGTAAGCTGCATAGAAAACCTTAGTAAACTGCTTCCAGATGACAGGTCCACTCAGAAATTTGACCTTGAAGGTCGATGCTCACCAACATTTGACATTCTCCATTAGCCTATAGGTCCCAAAATTGACCTTCTTATCCTCAAGAACTTCCAACACTTGAAAAATCTTTTCGATCTCATGAACCCAATTTTCGGCTGCCTTGGGGACCATCTTGCTAGAAAAAGGAGGGTGTATCTCCACGAACCTCTTGTATGAGAGCCCACCGCCTGCGGTCACTCGATCACGGGTAACCTGCTGATCTACGACATCCGCCAAAGTGTTGGCGGTGTCAACGCGGTTGTTAAACCTACCTTGCCAGGCCATCTATACAATCACATAAATTTGTATGTGTCAAAATTCAAAATTTTAATGTCAGAATATAGCATAATTATAGTCATTACTGATATTGAGATAGGACAAACCACAAAACATAAAGTCAAGAGGGTATACATTGACCAAGAGTATAAATTTGTCATATCTATCATAGCATGTTTTTGTAATAGTAATTGTCAAAATTTCAGCAGTGCTAGTAATCAATGTAAAACAAAGAGGCCAAACAAAGCTAGGAGTTCATCTCTCGATTCCTCAACAAAAACTTATGTGATCCTAATCGTACTAGTGGTGGCAAGCGAATTGCCTACGATACTCGCTTGAGCTTCTTATATACCTATGCTTAGGTTGTGGCTCTGGTACATCCTCCATGCTTTCTTATGGGGAAATTATCTCAGGCCTCGATAGTGTGAAGGAGTCGCCACCAACTTGAGAGACCTCATCCTCGATATCTTCAACATTCAACATCATCAAGTCATTGTCCATCTTAATCCACCATTGAGAGACGTGATGCCACTTCTTTTCACAGTAGGAACACCTCCCAAACTCATAGGTGCAATTCAGAGTTGTGTGGATGTTATGGCACCTAGGGCACTTGCACACCTTGCCATAAACCTTTAAGATAGCAGTCTCGTCAATGAGCTATTGGAGTCTATATACAATAGCATGTATGACCTCATCTTGTGGCTGTGAGGCATTAAATAGGTCAAGCTGGGCCAGGATGAGCTCATCGCACTCATCACTCCAAGCCATCTAGCCAACACACATACAAATATAAATTTTATATCTAAAGTAAGTGGAATACTCACAATGTGATAGTCAGATGCTGGACATGCCATGAACCACTTTCTATCAGTTATACAGATCCTAGGCTCTGATACCAAAGTTGTAACACACAAAAATTTCCAACTTAAAAATTTAAGATTTTTTGTTTTATAAATGTGAATATTTCAAACAGTGAAAATATTCGAATACAAGTTAGACAATTCTGGGCGAGTTACAATGAAAAAAACTACATAAGACTAGATTCATTCCTGTTGGGACTTATATCTCGGTCTGAAACCAACGATTCCATACATTCAACTTTGATATTCATCCGTTAAAATAAAAATGTAATAAATTTAACATCAGAGTATCACATCAATGTATATTGTCAAAATGGTTCCCGATTAACTGGAACCCCAAAATAGTCCTAAGAACAACTACTAATAGTATCATGGTTCACCAGCCTTGGTCTTGCATCGCGTCATCGCTCCAACTAACGTTACTCACCTTCATTCTTTATAAAACGAGGTCAGTCTCTTTCAAGCTGGTAAGATGCAACAAAACATAAAGCATGTACATTCTAAAGTATTAATTTTCACATGTTGGTCATAATTTCAAACAAATATTCAGAATATAGAGACAACATGATCCATTCAGCGACATATCCATAATATGATAATAGTACAATAGTTTGCATAAATCTCATAATTCATCAACTATGTATCTATGATACAATTTACATGAGATGAAATGTCAACAAATGATAACAATTATCAAACTGTATGAATAAATCTTTGTTTCATCTTAATTACTTCACTCATAATACTCGAGCCCTTACTACATCAACAATGCTACTTTGAGGGTGTATTAATTGATGTACCCGAAGAGTCAACATGATCAGGGGTTCCAAAATGGGCGGTCCGCGACAGAGTGAATTTTTGTAATGCCGACTATAAACTAAAAGTCACTACTGCAGTAGATGAGATAATCACCTAGGATACATTGAAAATCCCAGCCTCTCTAACTTCAAGTGACTTGGAGACCAATGAGACGCCTCGTTCCCAAAACAAAGTGGCACCACTGGTAAACCTACATGCCCAACGTCACTCGAGGTTGTTATTTCTACCTTCTCCAAGTAGATCTATCGTGGATGGGTTACTAGGTTTATTATCTTCATTAAGTTTATTATTATATCATGCACCCTATTCCTTGAGGCCATTTAGGACTCAGAAGGCCAAGTACCCCCTTAGGGCACAGTCACATTTATGTCATTATGTGAACCCAACCCATTTTCACTTATGCTCGAGCGCTTTTAGCCCACAAGAGTATAACACCGGTGAAGGCATCCAAAAGTATAATTATGAATTTATTCATGTATTATGGTACTTCCTTACGTGCCTCACAGGTTCTTAATAGACCCCAGCTCACTCACAAGTTAATGATACGTAAAGAGTGGCTGACATGAATCATACATTAAGTTCAACATTAAGAACATCCATACAAGTGTGCGTATCGCACCGTGGAGGTCCCTTGAACCCTTCACACAAACTTAAGCAAGATAATGGAAGCATGCATATCATTTATATGACTTTCAACAAATGTGTTTTTCATTCACAACATCATTATCAAGTTAAAAAAAATCCAAACACATGCTCACATATAAAATTAAAATTGTTTATAGATATTTACTGCATGTGTATACCTTCTCGAGGTATAAGTGTGCGTATATATATTATTTTATTTTATAAGTGGCCATCATACTTGGTGGGATTTCGAACAACAATTATTTTATTTTTTGAACACGAACTTGATCAGATCTCAGCACTTTACCCAATCAGTATCTCGAATAACAACTGATCTGATATATATATATATATATATATATATATATATATATATATATATATATATGTGTGTGTGTGTGTGTGTGTGTGTGTGTGTGTGTGTGTGTGTGTGTGTGTGTGTGTGTGTCTTTCAAAGTCATAAACCCGATTAGATTTTCAGAATGCAATATATATATATATATATATATATATATATAGAGAGAGAGAGAGAGAGAGAGAGAGAGAGAGAGAGAGAGAGAAAAGTTATCTATACATGTATTTTGAATATATATATATATATATATATATATATATATATATATATATATATATATATATATATATATATATATACACACACACGTCGAGATGGTACATGAGTTTAGGTGCAGACCTACGATGAAACTTGCTGCAGGATGCCAGGTTCAGACCTGGACGGTCTGGCCAGGAGGCAGACCATGGTCTAAACCATCTTGGTTCAGGCCGTGGGCCACCCACTCGGCCCTGCGCCAAACAAAAACAATAACACACACATATATACATCTTAAGAATCTCTTGGTTATAAATATTTTTTTGAAACCTTATATATACATTAGTCCATATTTTTAAATGTCTAACATATGCTTATGTTTGATAAAGAACTTTTTGATGTTAAACATGAATACAAAAAAAAGGTTTAGATATATATTTTTTACTATTTAACATGCATCAAAAATAATTTCTAAACCATCAAATAAGGTCTGAATCTATGTTTTGAAAGCCAACGAATATACAACTCACAAAAACATGCACTTAACAAAAAAAAAGATGTGTATAAAATTTTCCTAACCATTGTTCATGCATAAAATTTATTTTTCTTATGAATAACAATGTATTTACACCAAAACCTCAACATAGAACATGAAGAACACATTAGAAAGAATATAGATTGAAACAACCATGAATGTGAACTAGAAATTCAAAAAATCGTTGTTAGAAATGTACATGAATGGAGCTTAACTATGAAAAATGTATATCTTACCAAAAATAACATCATTAATTTATGCATGGGTTTTTCCTCATACATAACCATGCACTTACCTCCATGTATTACTAGAATGCATGGATGTAGGAGGGGTAAACCCAACTTTAGAATGTACAAGATATATGTGAGATTTTCTTGCCTCTTTTTTTTTTTTAAAGAATAGAACCCCCCCAAAAAATCAAGGAAACATGAAGAATCTCCTCTCTATAAACTGTGTAGGGTGAAGTCCCTCTTTGTACCTCACCCTACACTTTTGAGATTAGAGAAGAAGACCAACTCCAAGCTTAAAATACTTAGAGAATTCAGTGGAGAGGAGAGAGAGTAAGTGTAGAGATAAATAAATTTAAAAAATGAGCTTCTACTTTTTCACTTCAATTATAGATTTCAATTAGGGTTTTAGTGATGTGTGGCCATGATTAAATCATGAAGATGGAGGGTGGAGATTAGTTACCCTAAGCCCCTTCACTCCTCTAGAGCACTTTTTTCCTTTTCCAAATGTTGCATACAAATGGAAAGGGAGGCAAAAGGTGGAGAAGGTTTGGAGTGTCCATTTTCAGAAAACCTTAAAAATGGACATGGGCTTAGGCATTTGTGCTAAAAAAGAAAGAGGTGATGTCCCAATCGAGGGAGCTCCACCCTTTACACTAAATATTCATTTTTTTCCAAGGGCATCCCCCCCTCATGTGTATGGCTTGGGAGAGCCTCCCTATTGGATCTGACCCAACCCATTTAAAATGGGTTGGTCCAAAAATCCAAAAGCTAAAAGCCCCAAAAATCGAGATCCAAAGTTTTTTTTTATTTAGTTATAAAAATTCATCTGCATGATTGATTATACCTTGACTGTGTGGTTAGCCAACTTAACTAATTTAATTCTAATTTCATAAATGATAATTTAGTTTAATTGAAAATTAAATCAAGATTCATAATTTACCAGATAATTTACCAACCATTGCCACTGTACTAACTTTACAAGCCAAAAAAATCAAATATATCACCAAGCAATTACACAGGTCAAATAAACCAGAGATCAAATTCTTCATAGGCCAATAATTTTTTATTTAAAATTCTATTTTTTGTTGGGTTTTACACACTCTTTCTCTGTATAGTGCTAGTAGACCACCATAACTTATGATGGTACACACTTGATTTACATAGATATGAGCTTTAAATGAAAAATCTAACCTTTGGATCATGTTTAAAATGTTGTATTTACTATTTTCACGTGTCAAAGTTGACTGAAACATGATATTTTGTACCATTTCTAGACCACCCTTATTTTCATTAATTTTGAGCCATTGATTTTCCAAAAAATGGTCATTGTACGAAAAATATAACTTGTTTCCAAAATTGCCATGCAATTTCCGCTATTCTCCTAATGTCCAAAATTGTAAATACCCAACTTCACTATGACGTTCTTATTCAAGCTTTCCGGTTAAAATCACCCTCGACTGAGGAGGGTATCGGGATCCTTCAGAATAAGTCCTACCCTTACCTACTCGCTAATTGTTTAGTGAGTGGATTCAGGTGACACTACTTATTGATTTACCTATTCATTCCTCCCCAGAGAAGATAGAGCTACCTTACTGAAGAGTTTGCTTGCATTGACATTCATTACTTCAATTGCTAGGCAGGTTCTGTTCCCAATCAAACTTTAAGTATTTTGATGTAGGTTGTACACATTTCATTCTCTTGAGCAGGGACATGCTCTATTCATTTTTCATTAATAGACAAATTTGACAGGGAGTAAAAAGCGTACGCGTGGTTCCTATTGATTTGATCATGTCGTTACTTGGATCAATCAGCCTATTCTGGTTCACCTTGTGTCATCCGATTGTAGGGAATTCATTGGATCATGAAGTTTTTTCACACATGACATTTTATCTTACGCTAGGAGCGAGGTTGTCCTTAGCAAGAATGGTACCAACGCTTTCATTCAATACCTTTAACTTAGTGGAGCGTTGGTTGGATTTTCATTTAGTCTTTAAGTCATGTCCATAGTGCTCCACCTGAACCCGTTCCCTAGAGATGGCCATCCCTGCCCACTCTATTCTAATGCCTTATATTGGCAGGGTACAAATTCCTGTTGTAGTTTCAGGAGCATCTCTAACTAGCTAGTCTTTCAAATGAATTAAGAAAGGGCTTTGTCACTACTTATGGAGCATCCGGATTTGCTTTTCCCTCTTAGGCATTTCATTCTATAATTGCTCTGAGCCAGCGCTTATCCCCCTCATTCTAGGAAACCGTAGGGTAATTAATTCATTAGCAGGTAGGGCATTCTTAGAAGGTTATTAACGATCTGTATCAAATGTTGGTAACTCGACCGAAGCGGGAAGATAGGCGGAGACCCACCTCCCTATCGGAAGTAGCAAGTCCAAATGCATACCATCTGCTTTTTCATTATCATATATATATATATATATATATATATATATATATATATATATATATATATATATATATATAAAGTTTTGATAATCGATGCAAAAAAAGAGGGAAGGAGGCTAGCTTGTGGTGAAAGCAAAAAGAATGTTCGGAAAGTGTTTTGAGGGTAGCAATTCACTTTTCAGAACTATACAAAAAGCAGCAGTTCCTTTCCTCATATAATATCTATTTCCGGTGATAGGTGAAGTCAAATGGCGAAATTCTATCTGTGAATTTGAAGTTAGGAATGAAAGTGAAGGAAGTCAATCATTCTTTTTCGGCAGAAGAGCAAGGCTTTCAGCTGTCGACTTTGGTTGGATAATTTTTTTTGTTTTTGCTGGTGCGAGGCAAGGATAAAAACTTGGGGGTGGTGATTTAGTAGCAGTAAGCGGAAAAGTAGCTTTGTTACCTATTCCACTGTGAACCACAAACTAATGTATAATACATCATATTCATGCATTTACGATCTATGTGAATGTATTGATACTATAGAAAGGTGTTCTATTTGCTTGCTTGTAGTTCTAGTTTGATATATTTTCAAGCAAATCTTGGTTTTTGCTTTCCTTGTGATGGACCCATAAGAGGGGGAACATGCCAAGGTTAGCTTGGGATCATGTCTTCCTAGGTCTATTCTGGATGTACATTTCTCTTTCAACACTAATATTTCATTTTCGTTAGAAAATGCAGTCAGATGAAAGGGGTAGTATAAGTGATCAAGGGATGGTAACTCCACTGAGGGGGGGGGACTTTGCAGAGTTCTATTACCTTAAAAAAAGATGTGTGGCTACGAGATTCTCTTATTAGTAGGGGGGCACATTCCTCTCAAGTAATCAAGTCTTATGACTCTTCATTATCCGTGTATGGTCATTTTTTATTAGGTGCTTATTTTATCTGGGCTTTCCATTTCATCTTTCTATTTAGTAGTCGTGGTTATTGGCAATCACTCATTGAATCCATCGTATGGGCTCATAATAAATGAACAGTTGCTCCTGCTACTCCTCCATTAGCCTTGAGCATTGTACAAGGACGTGCTGTAGGAATAACTTATTACCTTCTCAGTGAAATTGCCACAAATAATGACTAGGAGGATTTAAAAGGCATTATGGCATTAATCTTTCCAAGGTAGCCAAGGCTTAGCTCAAGACCCCATTACTCATTGTATTTAGTTTGGTATTGCTACCACACATGGCAAAGTGAGTTATGATAATATCACTGAGGAACATCTTTCTCAAAAACATGATGTTTTATACCATTTCTAGACCGTCCTTATTTTCATGAATTGTGAGACATTGATTTTTTAGAAAATAATCATTGTACAAAAAATATGACCTATTTCCAAAAATGCCCTGCAATTTCCCTTATTCTCCTAATGTCTAAAATCATAAATACCCAGCTTCACTATGACATTTGTATCCTTTTCATGTGCAAAATTGGCAAACTTTTTACGATATATCACTCTGCTCTTTGGGTAACACAAACAACCACTTAAAAGGAGTTTTGCACATTCTTCCTTAAGGACATCACGAAGGTCGCATAAAATTTATGTGTGAATTTCCTGTTAATCCCAAACTTCAACATCACACATGTCACGAAGTTTGGACATAGGTCACAAAGTTCACAAATAATTTTATGTGCGAACTTTACTCAAACCTCAAAACATTGCATATATTTCATGAAGTTCACACATAAATTTATATGTAAATGTCATGAGTATAAAAACTGAAACACTGCAACCCAATTTTTTTTGACTCTTTTGAATTATTGAAAGTGGGATGATGAATCTTTTGGTTGCGGATCTTGTAATCAAAATTAATTTTGTTAGAATTAGTCAAATGAATCATTTTACAATATATATATAATAGTTTACAATTGTACTATAAGAATCAAACTAGTTATCCTAACATGTTTCACACGTACATGAATCAACAAGAAAATAATAGTTCATGATTCACACACACACACACACACACACATATATATATATATATATATATATATATATATATATATATATATATATATATATATATAACATTTTAAACATTGAATCAAATCAGAAGATAAATATATAATTGATACCTGTCCAGAAGCACCATACCTTGTTTCTCGCTGCAACATTTTCTTCGGAGCTTGCACTTTCTCCTCCAAGATCAGATGCTCTAACTCGTGAGGTTGATCTCCCTTACAATCATTCAGTGCACTTTCCATCTCAACCTGATCATCACCCTGAGTATCTAAAATAGCCATAGGACCCTAGGATACATCTACTTCCTGAAACTTAGTCTTAAGTTTCTCATCATCCACTTGTTGATGTACTTCCATCATCTTCTTGCCACTGCCATAGCCTTATTTATCCTAACATTCAGATCCACAACAATATTAGAGTGAACCAATGAACCACTATTCTTTACCACTGAGTAACCCTCCGACTCTTTGGATACTTCTGGGATGGAAGACAAGATTATCACCACAAACCCTTCCACTTTTTTTATACATTCTTTCTTAGATATGGGTCACTGCGAAATAATTAGTTGTTGTTTGGCCAATCTGCTTTTAATTTTGTGCTGAGTGAGAGAGTGCAACATTTTGAGTTTACAAAGAGTGTCATTTTCATAGAAAATGTTGGACACCCAAACTCTTGACATTGGATGTGGCTCCCTCTTTATCCATGAGTCAAGCAAGCTCCTTGTTTCATAATATCATTCATGAGCCGATTCATATTTTTTCTATTAGTAAAAGATGATTCGGGTGTAGACCTCTCCAACATAGCCCTTTCAATTTGTATTTTGTATTAAAAAAATAATTTTTTTTCTATAATACCAAGACATGAAATATAGGTAAACAAATGTGCAACAAGTATATGCGGACAAAAAACCAAAATCATTAAGAAAACAACAACAAAGAAATTATTGTGCAACATACCATGTTTATTGTACAACATCTGCAAAATATAAACAACAAAACTGGAGGATGGAATATATAGAAGCATACAAATCATCAAAACAAATAAAGAAAAACTGTGTTTAAAAAAAATTTAACTGGTTCAACAGTTAAATATGTGCTTACAAAAAAAAACACCGTTGAAGATTTCAGAATACTTAAGGATGAAGTCCCGCCAGAAAAGTAGCCGCCAGGTAGAAGGTTGGGGACCACATATAACCCTAAAAAATTCTGCAAAAATGGGCAGGGTTGCAGTGTTTCGGTTTTTATACTCACGTCGTTCACAAATAAATTAATGTGTAAACTTCGTAAAATATGTGCATTTTTTGGAAGTTTGAGAAATGTGTGATGTTGAAGTTCGAGATTAACATTAAGTTCACACATAAATTTTATGCGACCTTCGTGATGTTCGTAAGAAAAAATGTATGGAGCTCTTTTTAAGTGGTTGTTTGCGTTATGCGAGGAGCAGAACGATATACCACACGAAGTTCGTCAATTTCACACATGCAAGAATTAAAAAGATTATAGTAAAGTTGGGTATTTACGATTTTGGACATAAGAAAAATAGCGAAAATTATAGGATATTTCTGAAAACAAGCCATATTTTTCATACAGTACAATCATTTTCCGTTTATTTTCACTGTCTCAAAAATAAGATCTTATGACTTATTAGACAAGATAAAACCTTTTAACATAGGAAATAAATCATGCTAAACACATGCAAAGTTAGATCTACCATTGGGTTAGATCCATACAAACAAGACTGTGTGTACCACCATAAGGTATCATGGCAGAGAGAACCGCCTTATATATATATATTCCTGTCAATGTCGTTTGTCTTGGAGGAGGACAAACCAAAACAGTTGTATATTGCTTCTCTTTGAGGGAGTGACAGCCCCCTCCCACTCCATTGGAACAGTCCAGGAAGAAGACGAGCAACCTCAGATTTAGTATTAACCGTTGCTTTGGGTGCCATCTTTGTCTTCAAGAGACCAATCACCATTATTTACTTCAAGAATAATGCCTGCTCTCTTCAATCATCGAGTTGTGGAGATGCCTCTTTAGACTTACTGCCAGGTTGTTGCCAATTAGCAAGGAATCATTGTTTGTGAAGTGCACTCCTCATGCGCTTTGAAGTATACGCCTCGCTTTTTGAAGGGATATATAGCTTCTACCTGTTTTTTCGGTTTTAGCGACATTGATGGCTACTATGAATCTTCGAAACCAAATCAAGAGTAACATGATAAGCTCAAATCTGGACCTAAGGATTCGGTTTCAAATGAGATAGCTGGATGGTTAAGTCACATTATCATGTCTCGGGTTCAAATCTCAAAGTTGTCCCCTGCTTTATCGAAAAAGAAAACCCCAGAACCTCTCTCTATATCTCTTTCTCTGTCGCTCTGAAATGGCATGAGTCAATTAGATGGGGCCCATTTTAGACAAGGACCAGCTGAACCTTGTGACTCATGTCAGATCTGGATTCAACCAAGCTTGTGTTGAGGCTTGATTGGCAAATCGGATGCAGTAATCCTTGGACCCAAATGGATCCAACCCAGTCTCTCCTCTAGTACTAGTGACACTTTGGATCAACAAACTTATGCTGGGGTTCTTTGCCATCAGACTGGTAGAATGTAGATAAGCACCTGGAAAAGGACGTGGTTAACTGAGACAATGAAAATGAATTTCCTTGTATACAAATTGACAGAACTTGATTTCTAATGGAATCTATTTTCACAAAATCCAAACACAGCAAATAAAGCTTAGATCACAAACTCTGGGAGTGCAGTGTTCATGAAAGCACTGGGATGATAAGCACCCCTCAAAATATCTTGGGCCCTAAGGATTGCACATGTGATGGTTTATGAGAAAAAAGCTTCCTTTTTCTCTATTGTTTTTTGTATGATGGCCCGAAAGACAAAAGATGTTTTTTTTTTTTTTTTCCATCCAAACCAATACTATCGTTAAGAACATTAATTGGTCCAATGGATCAAAACGCCACTTTTTTTTATACGTGATAGTATTTTTTTTTATATGAAGCAAACCACCATGCACGATGGTTTGGAATGAAGATTCACATTTTTAATCATCCCTTTGCCAATCCCCCCTCATGCTAAAACTTTTAGGTGGAGTTTCTTTCGTGTTCTTTCTTAAGAAAAAAGCTCCCTTTCATGAGAAACAAGGCATCTTTCCTACGAAGGGTAAAACAAACATGTCTGTTAAGAATACATGGTGGGACCTAATATCAATAAATGCAAAAAATCGGGTTTTTTTTTTAAAGGCAAGCTGGGGTTAGGCAGAGCCCTACCAGATATCTCTTAAGCCCCATGTGGCAGAGGGACTCGAACCTGGGCCTTCAGCTTGTCACAGGACCCGCTTACCACATGGGATACCACCTCGGTGGGTTCATGTCAAAATGGGTTCATACCCCCCTCCCCCCAACTCTAGAAAATCAATTTTTCTCCAAAGTGGCCCTTTCAAAAGAAAGAGGCTGCCCTTGAATGAGAATGTAACAAGTCCTCCCCATAACTTTGGTCCGTGCAATAATAAACATAAATAACTTTCAAACTCTTGACATTTTATCTTGAACTCCTTAAGCTGACCCATCTAACCAGGTGTACGAATGTTAGATGATTTTCTTGTTCGTGTTGTGAGTGAAACTTGTCTAACCGGAGTTGGGTATTTGGCGGATGAGGTTGTGAACATTGAAAAGATTATCTTTAGAAGTATTTTTTATTGCAGGTTGAACTAAAAGAATTAAAATTCGGAAATATATTTTTGTGTGCTTAAGTGGTGTGTTTCTGCATTCAGTTCTATCTGACTTAGTCCCAGTAATCTGACAGTATCGTTCTAGATACAGGTCAGATTTGAGCGTGCTTGAATTCGTCGAAAAGCTGACAAACTTTTCAACAACTTTAGTGTTTTGGTCATTGCCAGATTCTGTTCTTACAGTCTCTGAAAATGGACCCAAACAGATAGCCCATTATTCACTAGATTGTGCTTCAGTTTATCAGCCTGTCTTAGTGTTTTTGCGATATCTCGACACCATGTGTCAGATTTTCATGTTCTTGGATTTGTCAAAAAGTTGAAGAATTTCTCTACGATCTTTATGTTCAAAGATTCTGTCCATACAGTTGAAAATGGGTGTAAAGAGTGAACACTATCTGTCACAAAACTTGTTTGAATCGGCCAACCCTCATCGGTGTCGGTTTGGCTAGAAAAATTTGTTTATTTTGCTGAACTTGAGCTATGAAGGTGGTTGAGTCTTGAATTTAATATTTTATTGAGATAGTTCTTGTTTGAGTTCTTATTTGTGTTTGTAATATCTGAAATTTGATTGCATGTTTTGAATAAATTTGGTTTTATGTAAGTTATCGAATGTTAGATGATTTCCTTGTTTCGTATTGTGAGTAAAACTTGTTTAATCAGAGTTGGGTATTTGGTGGATGAGATTGTGAACATTGGAGAAATTATCTTTAGAAGTATTTTTTATTGAAGGTTAAACTTTAATCACCCAAAATAATTAAAATTTGAAAATATATTCTTGTGTGCTTATGTGGTTGTGTTTCTGTATTCAGTTTTGTCTGACCCAGTCTCAGTAATCTGAGTATAACTTTCTAGATTAAGTCAAATTTGGGCAAGATTGGATTCGTCTAAAAGGTGGTGAACTTTTTAACAACTTTCATGTTTTGGCCGTTGGCAGATTCTGTTTTTACAATCTCTAAAAGTGGACCCAAATAGAGAGTCCATCATTCACGAGACTGTGCTTCAGTTTATCGGTTTGTCTCATTGTTTTTGTGATTTCTCAACACCCTTGTGTCAGATTTTTGTGTTCTTGGCTTTGTTGACAAATTTGTCTATAATCTTTGTGTACATGATGTTTGTAGATTCTGCCCATACAACTAAAAATAGGGGTGAACAGTTAATATTGTCTGTTACGAGATTGTGTTTTTGTATACCAGTTTGTCCTGGTCTTTAGCCGATATCTCAGCATCCTGATGTTGGTTTTCAATGTTCTTGGAATTGTTGGAAAGGTATAAAAAATACCTTCGACTTTTGTGCTTTGTATGTCAATAGATTCTGTCAATACAGTCTCTAAAAATGGATGTGAACAGAGTATTTGTCCGGTGTATAATTGTGCTCCAAGTGTGTCAGTTTACCTTGTTCATTAGTTTATATATCCGTGCCTCGATATCAAAAAATGAGTTGGCACATGCCGAAAGAACCAAGACTGTAATGCATAGATGCACCATTCTACTAAGATCGTATCTTTGAGTATGAAACGAGTCAATCCACGGTACAAGAAGGCAAGTGCGGCCATAGCGATCGAGAGACGGTTGACTTCCCATTTTCACAAAAGCTGCACTATTCTGATGTCGACGTAGTTCTGTCCTTCCTGGAAGAAGGCTATTCTATTGTGCACAAGACCATTGCATGTTGTATTCATTCTCGCGCTGCTTGGGATAAGGAGTCGATTTAGCCTTTCGACCTAGGAGTGGATAATGCAACACATCTAGACCAATCCAGATGTATGCCAGGACCCGATCTGGATTGTCGTACCTGTGACCCCAAGCCAAAATACCCATTTTGTGTCCAAACGGGGTCTAAGGATAATTTTGTCATCTCACATGAATTAATTTTCTAAGATTTTAGTTCCATCCATCTCAGAAAATACATATTGATATGTAGTTCCAATTTTGTGATTTTTGAAATCACTAAAAAATATTTGTATATTTTTGTTTTGTTTATTTATTTTTTATTTTTTATAGGTGCTAGATTCTATGAATCTAGATAGTTCTGGTATACGTTAGGCAAAACTTTAGGTACTAGAGGGTGTATGGGGAATATGGTAGTTTTTATTTTTTGATCTAGCTTTAGATCTAGACCTTAAGTCAATTCTTTTGTTAAAGATCCAATTTTCAAGTTGGGATCTTGAGAGGGATCCAAAATTCAAACTTTGGATTTACATTGGCCACCTTGAGAAAATGTATTTATTGTGCCAATGTAGTTATGAATCCATTGTGTTGTAAGGTTCATTACATGTGGCCTTGTTTCATTGGATGTGAAGTGATGTGACATCTTATATGGCCGATGTCTCTTTAACCACCTCACCATTCATTCATTGACCCCTCTTTAGGTGCCACCTAGCTGCCCTCTCTTCTTTTGAGGGACAATTTTCTATTAAGCAGTTGAGTGGCGCAATAAGAGTGCATATTTTGAATTGAGGCCTCACATTGACCTCAAGAATGGTGGCCTCCCACATGGCCAATGAGAGATCATCCTAGTTTTGACTTATCTATAAATGTATGTTGAAAAAAATGTAGAGGTTTTTTTTAGACCTCTTTCTAAAAAGTTTTCTAGACTTGGAAAAGTTGTTGAAACCTCCTCTATGGAGAAAATGTTGAGGCTGCACCTTGAGGGTGAGTTTCTGGACATGATGCTTGATGAAGCTTGTTGGTTGACCATTGTGAGTATGTGAACTCCTGAGGAATTCAACCCTTGAAAGGATTGTTCGTGTGGTGTTCGGAGAGGCTTTGAGCATGAAGACTAGTTGGGTATGTGAATGCTTGTGGAGACCAGTGTTGGGCTGACACTTTGTTGGTTGTTACCTTTTTCATTATAGAAGAAAGGAGTGAGTTGAGAAGAATCGTGGTGCTTGAATCGGCCAACCCTCATAATTGGCGGTTTGGCTAGAAAAACTTGTTTATTTTGTTGAACTTGTGCTATAAAGGTGGTTGAGTCTTGGATTTAATATTTCATTGAGATAGTTCTTGTTTGAGTTCTTATATGTGTTTGTAATATCTAAAATTTGATTGTATGTTTTGAATGAATTAAGTTTTATGTAAGTTATCGACTGTTAGATGATTTTCTTGTTTGTATTATGAGTAAGACACCTCAAGAGGGAACAATGGATGAATGATGAGGTGGCTAAAGAGGGATTGGCCGCATAGGAGGTCACCTCACCTCACATCCAATCAAACAAGGCCACATGTAATGAGTCTTACAGCATAATGGATCCAAATCCACATTGGCCCAATAAATGCATTCTCTTAAGGTGGCCAATATAGATCTAAAGTTTGAATTTTGGATCCCTCTCAAGATCTAAACTTAGAAATTTGATCTTTAACAAAAGAATAGACCCATGGTCTAGATCCAAAGCTGGATAAAAAAATAAAAGCTATCCATATTCTTCGTACACCCTCGTATCCAAAGTTAACCCTCTAATGGATACCAGAACTATCCCAATTCGTATAATCCGACAACTATAAAAAATAAAAAAATAAAACAAAAATATACAAATGTTTTTTAGTGATTTCAAAAATCACAAAATTGGAACTACATATGAATATGTGTTTTCAATGGATGAAACAAAAATCTCAGAAAATTAATTCATGCGAATTGACAAAATTATCCTTAATCCCGTTTGAACTCAAAATAGTTATTTTTGGCTTGGGGGTCGGGGGTACGGTAATCCGGATTGGGTCTTGCTCCTCGCATACATCCAGATTGGTCCAGATGTGCTGCATCAAGGTGAGTGACCGCAGAGAAATGCAAACCATTTTTATGCATCAGCTCTGGCTCTCTGACACTGGCGTCGGCTGATGGGCTGAGATGAATAAGACGACGATGACTTGTAGGGAATGCTGGTCGGATTTGGCAATAGTTTACTGTTTTTTTTTTTACTGTGAGAAGCCATGCATTCCATTTATTTATAGCTACCTAGATAGCCAGATAGCTATATAAAGAAAGACATGGGGTACGACGAGAGTCTGACACTAGTTGGACACGTAAGTTCAATTATTTTTTGCAAAGTAAAACACGAGAGCATGGATTTCTAAATAATTTTAATGAGTAAAAGCTATTTTTTGATATTTTAACATTTCAGAATGTTTTTTAATTGAAATATTATTAAAAATATAAAATTTTGTATAATAATATTCAAGTGTGTCAATGTCCATGTCCATGGCTCCATGCCAATGTATTGGTGCCGTGTTACAGAAACACCAAGCCAAAATGGCGTGTCCTTGTGACAAACCAGGCATTAAAACAGTAAATTACATAAGTTACAAATTGGATGGGTCCAATGTTTTGTAAAGTGAAGGCATTATTTTATTTATTTATTTATTTTTGAGAATAACAGTGGAGGCAGTAAGAAAATTGTTGAGCATGACATTTATATTGCTAATCAGGTGGCCAGCTAATTTTTGTATTCGATCTTAAAAATTTGAAAATGGATCCAATGCTTAGCTAAATTTGAGTAAGTGGTGATTGGCTAAATTTGAGTAAAATGGTGATTGGTCAGTCAAATAACCAAAACCAGAACCGGATCCACTGACATCTGTTGTAGTTGTGCTGCCTTGTTCTCTTTTCAATGTTTTCAAGCATTGGACAGAGTTCATTGTGCTCTCGAATTTGTGGGATAGGATTATTGTTTTGCTGTTTTGAGGATTATCAAGAGAGGGCCCCATGAGGATAAGACTATCAGGGTCACATTGGATGTCATTTATAGACCCAACCCGGATCTAAATATACCCAAGGATATCCGTTTTAATTTGACAAGATTTTGATATATGCCATCCGGAGCTGACATTGTGGGTTGGATCCGGTTTAGACCCTGGTTGGAGCACCAACATATTTGCGTCTCTACTCTATAGTGTCGTGCAATTCATAGTTACCAAAAAGCAAAATGTATACGGGAAGTGATGTGTGAAGTAGAAGCAAGAAAGTAAGTATTGAAAAGTAGTATGAAGCGTAAGACGGGATTCGTTTTAGAAGCAATTGTGGAGGTGCATGAGAAGCGAAAAAGAACGCATGAAGGAAACGAGGGGGAACTGGGTGGGAAGTAAGGAGGAAGCAAGGGAGAAACAAAAAGTTAATAATAATAACATGAACACTATAAAAAATAAGAGGAAAGCGAAAGAGAAATGAGTGAAAAATGTAAAAGATGCAAGAGGGAAGCGAGTGAAAATCACACTTTTCCCAAATGAGAAGCAAGTTTTCCCTATATGTCCCCATGTCACGATAATGGGAAAGCACGCTTCCCCCCCTTGGGGAGGCATTTTTGGTCTCTATCAAGGTTAACCCAATTATGAAAAACCATTGCAGTCAGCCAAATCTAAATCACAATTCAAATTGGATTTGGAAGGTGTTTCAATGTGATACTGACCCGACCTGGTTGGGATGTCTTGTAGATGGTCTAATTTAGGGCTTGAAGAGTAAGACAAGTTCTGAATTGTATAATTTAGATTGGACCTTCTGCACATCCTGCCCCAGTTGCACGCTCTCGAGCACATGGTACCCACAGGCAAAGTCTAAGACTCTAATCCAAAGCTGATCAAGTTTGTGTGGGTCAATGTGTTCGCAAATTATCCTGCAAAAAAAGTTAATCACCCAAAATAATTAAAATTCAGAAATATATTTTTGTGTGCTTATATATTTCTACATTATGAGACCCGGTTCCAGTCATTGACTTTATCTTTCTAGATATAAGTCAGATTTGGGCGAGCTTAGATTTGTCAGAAAGCTGACGAACTTTTCAACAACTTTTGTGTTTTGGTCATTAGCAGATTCTGTTCTTAAAGTTAAAGTCTCTGAAAACAGACCCAAACATAGAGCTCATCATCCACGAGAGATTGTGCTTCAGTTTATTGCTGTCTTAGTGTTTTTACGATATCTCGACACCTGGTGTCAAATTTTGGCCGGTGTCAAATTTTGGTGTTCTTGAATTTGTCAGAAAGATGATGATTTTTCTACTAACTTTGTGTTCATGCTATTTGCAGTGAACAGTGAACACTGTCTGTCATGAGATTGTGCTCACGTCTACCAGTCTCTTCCGGTGTTTAGGCGACCTCTCCATTTTGATGTCGGTTTTTAGTGTTTGTGGAGTCGTTGAAAAGGTATCTAAAATATCTCTGACTTTCGTGTTTTGTGTGTCAGTAGATTCTGTCAATAATGTATCTGAAAATGAATGTGAATAGAGTGTGACTGTGCTCCGAGTATGTCAGTATACCCTGTTCATTCGATCATATCTCCCCACCTCGATATGAGAAAACACTAATCTTTGGTGCTTTAAAAAGATAATTATACAATTTTTTTCAAATTCTTGATCTACTAAGATGAATTCACAATTATCAGACACTTCCCTCTTTATTAATTTTCAATAGTGTTTCCGCAATAAAACTAGTATGGTCGGTGTCTTGGCGGCGAACCCATTAGCTGTAGGTCTGCACCACCTCCCCTCCTTTCACCTCACCTTGTGCAGTGAAGCATCATTGTTGCTTCCAATCTGTCTTGATTGCTTCACATCTCCAAATTTCCAATGGCTTTAAAAAGTCCCCATATACTTCTATGATTATGATGTTTTGTTCCTTTCTTGAGGTTTTTCTCTACATGATGCTGCCGAACCTTGATGTGATTGTGTTTCAGCGTTTACATTGCTTTTTCATCAGATTTATGGAGTGCCCATGAAAGGTTTTTGAGTTTTTAGAGGTGGGTTTTGGGTTTTTGTGCTTTTCATGGAAGCATGAAGATGCACTCTTACACCCTCAATTGCTCATCAAATTTTGTTGGTGTTGTGAAAAGAGAGAGAATTCATTTGAAACCCAAATACCCAAAGCCCCTTTTTGCTATAAAATCTTCCATTGTGCTTCAGAGAGATGAGGATGATAAGTTGACAGAATCAGAGGGCTTCGCTCTACCAAGAAGCAGTGGCGCTGCTTCCCTTTCTGTACTTGGTCAGTCGAATGCCGTCGGAATCATTGGCGGCGTATCAGCAGCGTCTACGCTGAATTTCTTGAAGAAGCTCATCGATTTGAGTTCGAGAGAGGGGCGGGATAGTCTTCCTTTCATTGTGTGTAACGATCCGGGGTTGAACAGGGAGCTTTTTTCCTGCGAGAGGAATTTGGGGAAGTCTTGTTTTCTTCCCCAGTACGATGCGGTTTTGGAGAATTTGCTCCGAAAGCGTGAATTTCTCGAACGATCCGGTGCTCGTTGCATCGTTACGCCCTTCCAAATTTCAAACTTGTGGTATGAGAAGATTTCTGTGGGGTGCTCTGTTCCTCTGTTTCATGTGGGAGAGTGCATGGCAGCGGAGCTCAAGGAGGCCAATTTGAAGCCTATTGAAGCCGGGAGCAATTGCAAAATTGGAATCCTTGCAAGTGAAGCTACACCGAAGGCTGAGATCTATCAGGAGAAACTCCAGAACCAGGTTTTTCTTCATATATATGAGTTCTCCTTTTGTTTATTTGTTCAAATTCTGGTGTGATTGTGGTTAATTTTCCATGTTCAATGTTTTACGGTACCATCCAAAGTGGGTGCTGTTATCTCTGTTTTTGTGATGATTTCTGCTTTATTTGTTCCTTCTGCCCCTGAAAAATATGCATGTATATGATATAGTTAGTTCTCTTGTTTATTCTATTGTTTTGTAGGAGGTTCCCATCTGTATATATCTTGTGCTGAAGCCCTTTTGGTGTCTTTTTTTCCAATATGTGGATGATACGGTTGTGAGAGAGAATATGCAACCAACTCTACATGGAGTATCTATGACATCATCTCGGACCATTGGATAAGATTCAATTCAGGCATTCAGATTTCATTTTGAAAGTCAACCCCCACACAGATGACACTTCATAAACTATTGTCATAAATCAGTTGCTGTTAGGGCTGGTAAACAAGCAGAATGAGCTGAGCTTGAAGTGTTCAAGATTGGTTGGTTCTTATAGCCAGCCAAAACAAGTTCAAGCTCATAACGAGCCCCGAGTTAAACAAGCCGAGTTCAAGCTGGCTTGTTTACAAAAAAAAAAAGAACAAAAACATTTTTGTAGAGCTGAAAGAAATAGTTTTATAAAAAATGCTTTGTTTCAGAGCTAGAAGTAATAAGATTTTACTACTAAACCTATTTTTTTGCAAACTAAATAGTCCAATCATATACTCTACATATACTATGTGATGTAAAATAGATCTAAAATATATTTTGTATTGCTTGACAAGCTCATACAAGCCGAGCCGAGTACCTATTGTTCATGTTCGGCTTGCTGAGCCTATTTTACGAGCTGAACATGAGCCAAGCCACAAGCAGCTCAGCTTGTGTCCCATCCCTAGTTGTTGTGCATGAATCTATTTATCAATTTAATTGGACAATCATTTATGAAGCTTCATAGCTTAAATTAAATTTGAAGCGTTAGATTGAATGTCATCTGATGCTACCAATGCTGTCATAGGTGTTTCATGTAGAGTTGGTTGTATTTTCCCCCTTCTTCATATGTGTGCCCTTAGAAGGTTGAGATAACTAAGTATTACTAAATATAGGGTAAAAAGGTGTATCTGGATGAAAATTTTCTTGAGCTTATCAAGCACATATGATAAATAAACATGGTACCTTTTCATCCTGTTTGTTGCTACTTCTGATATGACCTTCACTAATGTTGGCAATGAATGCTTTGTTGTTTTGCAAACATGTGAAGGGCATGTATTTGCAGAAGATCTCACAATATCCAACTTTAGACTTGTCATTTCCTATGTGCATCATTTATTTTTCTACCATCTTTAGTATTTTAAATGCTTTAGTTGGATGTCAATAGCAACTTCCACATCCCTAGTTGTACTATTGCTGTGTAAGCAAGTTGTTTACCATGGGAAATAGTTTTTTCCTTGATCACTCTATAGCATATTCACTTTTAAACAATTGTCAATAGCATATTCTTTATGAAACCATTGTCTATCGTGCCTCCCACAATCCTAATAGGGAACAAAAAGAAATTCCAAGATGGAAGTAAAAAAAGAAAAAATAATAGCTAAACATGTTTCTTGTTGGTTTCTATGACAAATGGACTTCTTTTTGTATAGCAATTGCTACACTATGCATATGTCATGATCTTTCTGTCTTGGTTATGAGCATAGTCACAAGTGTCAATTTACCCTAGAACATAGAAAAGTTTTCACAAATTCCAAGCAAATTATAGTTATTTAAGTTCATCACTATTTAATCATTGAAACGTCCTGATATTGTTGACCATATCATGGTAAATCTAATTTATATGTAAAATGAAGTTTTTAGAATTTTATTTTATGTGCTTTAAGGAATTAAAATCAATTACCTGACAGCCCAATGAAAAGAAAATGAAACTTTTGCATATTCTAAATAGAAGTACATGGCCATTATATTTGCTGTATTTAACTTTTGCTCCTACCATCTACAATTTCATTTAACAAGCTCTTCCAAAGTCTATTAGGGTTGTTGTCCACCTATCAAAATCCTCAAACTGAGTTGTTTTATGAAATCAAAATACTAAAATCCCACATGCTTGATATTATGGTAGTGTGTATCATTAACGTATGTGAGAAATTAAAATAATCCTCTGTACGGATATCCCCATAAGAAACATGTGTTGGTTCTCCAACGTGTTCCTCAGGTAGTCTGCTATAATCTTGGAAATTGTTTCTTATGTAGTTTTCAAAGCGGACTCAATATTAATGGAGTAGTAACTCAAATTCATCAAACTTCTGAGTCCTTTTATGGCTTGCTATAATGAATTTTAATGCCTGACATAAAAGGAGCATGAGTAATATATTCCGGTGAACATCGTTGTTGCCAAGGTTGTATGTCTTTTTCCATCCTACTCAAGTCCAAACCATTAGGTCCCATTAGAGGCTTCAACCAAGCAGTAGGAGATCTCATAAACACATAGTTTATCCTCCAGAAAGAATCTCTCTGGTCGGGGAACACATTAGATGTTTACCTAAACCAGTAGGTCCTTAAGCAGATCCAACATTAGCCCCAAGAAATTAGCCTCTAACTAAAAAGTAACTGCTTGAGCTTGAGAGGCTTCCTGCCCAATAGGCCCGTAAAATTCACTAGGATAAGCAATATTAATGAACCAGATGAAACAACAAACAATGAAACCAAAGACAAATAAAGCCCCTAAACTATAAGATCAGTAGGCTTCTCCAGGCCATACAAATGTGTGATGAGCCCACACAAAGGGTTTGGTTAAGATATGACAGATTCCACCAAGTATACGAATGGAACTTAACCATACATTTCTTCCAATTATAGCTTCTAAATCGAGTTTTTTGGCAGGCAAAGGTAGAATTCCTTGACCAGCACTAAAGCGCCTCTTCCTGCAATAAAGTTATTCCTTCCTCTTGATTAAATTGATTTCTCCCCCCTCCACCACTTGCTACAAGTACCTCATGCGTGTTGTGCACCTGTAACAAGCTAAAGGAATTGGAAACAGAGAGTGACCATGCTATAATATCATAGATGCATAACTTCTCAAAAGTGGATTGTAGTACTCTCCCTTTGATCACGATATTGAATATTTGTATTTTGATCCAAGGCCTTGCAAAATGTAAGTTATCTTATCATGTTTTGACACTGGACTTCTGACAACTACCAGTTGATTATTAACTGCTTTCATCTTGTTTAGATACTCGATAACCAGAGAATTCCCATGACAAAGATTATCATGGTCCTTCTTGATTGATACATTCTTGGAGTAGATAACTGGATAAATCATTTTGTGAAGCAGCTCCCACAAATCATGTGGTCTGCATTAATCAGGAACCTGCATAAGTACTTCAAAGGAAAGCATGGATATTCCATAAGCAACAGCCGTCTAGTCACTCATAATTCAATTGGAATAAGAAACATTTGGTCGTGTGACTAACATCTTTCCTCCTTTTTTGTCAATCTTTTCTACTGGGAGAAATTCTGCTGGAGCATGAATGCCACCATTCCATGTGACCCATCAATCCTTGATGATGTAGGTTATGAAATTGTTTCCCAAGCAAGGAAGATCATAGAACTCAGATTTTTTAGTTGCCAATTGAGGAAGGACAATGTGATGATGGGTATTAACCAAAGGAATAAAGATCAAGCAGATAAGAGAAAGAATAACCAAGAAATATGGCAATTTGGTTGCAAGATGCCATACTAACTCCCTTTTTCCTTCTCTTTTTCAAACTTGCCTCTCCTTTTTTTTTCAAATATGATAGCAGCCTAGCACCAACCTCATGATTTTTTTTGTGTTGTATTTTCTGTTTGGAGCAGGTTTGGATCTCTCTTAGGAACTTATTAATCTAATGATACAAATGGGTGTATAGGGTATTAGGTGATACTGAGAGAGATATAACAGTCTTTTAGGGTCAATAAGTGTTGCATGAGCAATATTTGAATTGTAATGAGACAAAAAAGTCTTCCTTCTGACTCAACACCCCACCATGGGCAATGCGATCATTTTACTAGGCTTAACTACCTCTAGGGGCATTGTTGTCTTTGTGTCTGAGGCGACAATCTCTCTCAGAGATCCTCTCAAGATGGAATGTCCAGGAGGATGAAAGGTCTATATATACCAATGGTGTAAATATTGCATTATGAATTCAATTTCAATTGAGAATTTCTCAAATTGACCTACTGAATATTTTAATAGGATTGACTCTTTTTTTTTGGAAGATATTGACTCCCTTGGATCCATCTCCTTCCTCTTTTCTCCCTTTTCAAAACCGTGAGTCCATTCTTAAATTCCTACCTTTTTCTCTTCCTCTCTCATTTATGCCTCCCATAACCTCTCTCCCTCTCACGCCTCCCACAACCTCCCTCTCGTGCTCTCTCAACCTCTCTCTCTCTCAAGCATTTTCAGCCTCTCCCTCTCTCTCATGCCTCCCCAAAGCACCAACCTCTCTTTCTCTCTCTCACTGGGCCTTCTTCAACACTAGGCTGCTACCATTTGGTATCAGACCAGGTCATCTTCGACTGTTGGAGGGAAGACCGAAGCCCGATCCAACATTTCCACCATTAGATTCGGCGATTCCATCGTTGGATCTACCCGAAGCAGTCTTAGAAGTAGAGATTGTGAAAATATCTCAAAAAGGAGATAAAGTGTGCGATAAGCACAACACCACCAATGTGCACAAATGCACAAGAACACTTAGAACAAATGTACACGAAGGTACAATAAAGAAACTCAAATGCACAAAGACATACAAAATATAAAGAATTTTATTGAGAAGAATGGAGAACAAAAGCTCCAAGAAGTGGTTTTTACAAAGGGGGAACTCCCCTATTTATAAGCAAGCAAGGAGCCTTGGAGGGGCTCCACTAGCTGTTGCAGCCCCTCCAACGGTTAGAATTCTAACCGTTGGAGAGGCTCAACAGCTAGTGTTGAGCCCCCTCCAAGTTGACTTGAGTCAAACAAAAAGAAAAAATAAAATGACAAGAAAAAAAGAAAAGAAGAAAAAGTAACAACAACAACAAACAACAACAACTACGCCTTCATCCCAAAACAATTGGGGTCAGCGATATGAACCAAAAAAGAAATTCATTTTGGGTCTTCCACATGAATCCTTTTCCTCCAATCATTTCTATCCAACGCCATGTCCTCGGTGAGGTTCAAAGCATTCATATCCTTTCTTATCATCTCCATCCAAGTCTTCCTAGGCCTACCCCGACCTCTTTTAACTAATATATTTTCCCATTTCTCCAACCTTCTAACTGGAGCATCATTAGGCCTTCGCCGAATATGTCCAAACCACCGTAAACGATTCTCTCGCATCTTATTTTCAATGGGTGCAACACCTACCTTCTTACGTATCTCTTCGTTCCGAATCTTATCTTTTATTGTATTTCCACACATCCATCTAAGCATCCGCATCTCAGCTACACTCATTTTTTGAATATGATGTCTCTTGGCAGCCCAACATTCCGTACCATATAGTAAAGCGGGTCTAATAGTCGTCCTATAAAACTTTCCCTTCAACCGCAATGGCATTCTACGATCGCACAGCACTCCAGTAGCACTTTTCCATTTCATCCACCCAACCTTTATCCTATGATTTACATCTCCATCAATTTCTCCATACTTTTGAATGATGGATCCCAAATATTTGAAATAATCATTCACCGGTATATCTTGCTTACCAAGCTTCACTACACTCCCATCACTACTTCGTTGCTTACTAAACCGACATTCCATATATTCAGTCTTACTCTTACTCAACTTAAAACCTCTAGCTTCCAATGTCTGTCTCCATAATTCTAACTTAGCATTAACCCCAGCTCTAGACTCATCAATCAAAACAATATCATCAGCAAACAACATACACCACGGTACATTTTCTTGAATTGATCTCGTAAGCTCATCCATCACTATCGCAAATAGGAAAGGGCTTAAAGCAGATCCTTGATGTAACCCAACCGTTATCGGAAAATCGGTTGTCACCCCTCCACAAGTGCGGACATTGGTTACTACTCCTTCATACATATCTTTAATTATACTAATGTACTTGAGAGAAACACCTTTCTTCATCATTGTCCACCAGAGAACGTCCCTAGGTACTCTATCGTATGCCTTCTCTAAATCAATAAAAACCATATGCAAATCTTTGTTCCTCTCTCTATATCTTTCAATAAGTTGTCTAAGAAGATGTATAGCTTCCATAGTTGATCTTCCAGGCATAAAACCAAATTGATTCTCCGATATCATGACAACCTTCCTCAACCTAGACTCAATCACCCTCTCCCAAAGTTTCATAGTATGACTCATGAGTTTTATACCACGATAGTTTGTGCAATCTTGTATATCACCCTTATTCTTATATAAAGGCACCAAAGTACTCTTCCTCCACTCATTAGGCATCTTATTTGTTCGCCAAATCTAAGTTAAAAAGATTTGTCAACCATTCTAAACCTTTCTCTCCCAAGCATTTCCAAGCCTCGATAGGTATACCATCTGGGCCAACTGCCCTTCTTGATTTCATTTTCTTCAAAGCCTCTGCAATTTCTTTCTTTTGAATCTTGCGCATGAAGTCACGATTTATCTCATGAAAAGGAACGGAGAAGTCTCCAAGATCTTGAGCATGACTATCATTAATACTTATCAAAATAATCTTTCCATCTCTCCTTAATCTCCTCATCTTTGACTAAAACCCTTTGCGTTTCATCTTTGATACATCTAACCATACCCAAATCCTTCGATTTCCTATCTCTCATCTTTGCAAGCCTATAAATATCCTTCTCGCCTTCTTTGGTATCCAACTTGTCATAAACCTCCTTATATACCTTAGCCCTCGCGTTTCGAACAACTTTTTTAGCTTCCTTCTTTGCTATCATATACTTCTCCAAATTCTCATTATCACGACTCTTACTTAGATTTCTATAACACTCTCTTTTAACCTTAATAGCTAATTTGACATCCTCGTTCCACCATGATGTATCCTTACCTAGTGGTGCACCGCCTTTAGACTCACCCAATACCTCCTTAGCTACTTTTCTCATACCACCCGCTATCTTATTCCACATTGATTCTGAATCCTCCTCGAGACACCAATCAACTTCCTTAACTACCTGCTCTACAAACATTCCTTGTTTAGCTCCTTTCAGTGCCCACCACTTAATTCTAGGATCTATCCTATGTCTATCCCTTTTGCGGCATTGTCTAATTCTAAGATCTAAAATTAAGACTCTATGTTGTGTAGCTACACTTTCTCCTGGTATAACCTTACAATCGATGCAACAACCCCTATCTCTCTTTCTAAGTAGGAAAAAATCTATCTGACTCGTATTAACCCCACTTTTAAATGTTACTAGGTGAGACTCCCTCTTCCTAAACCAAGTGTTTGCTAAGATCATATCATAGGACAAACAAAAATCTAAAATCCTTTCTCCACTTTCATTTCTTTCTCCTATACCATAGCCTCCATGGATATTCTCAAATCCATCCCTACTAATGCCTACATGTCCATTAAGGTCACCGCCGATGAAAAGCTTTTCTCCATAAGATGTCTCTTGTACTACTCCATCTAAATCTTTCCAAAATTGATGCTTAATGGAATCATCTAAACCTACTTGAGGTGCATAAACACTAATAATATTAATAATATTCGTACCTAATACTAATTTAATAAGTAAAATTCTATCACCCTTCCTACGGACCTCAACTACATTATCTATAAACTGACGACTCATAACAATCCCTACTCCATTCCTATTCCTATTTATTCCTGTATACCAAATCTTATATCCCCAAGGTTCTATCACTTTAGCTTTCTCACCTACCCATTTGGTCTCTTAAAGACATAAAATATCAATCTTTCTCCTACACATAACATCTACTAACTCTACCAACTTACCAGTTAAAGACCCTATGTTCCAAGTGGCTAACCTAATTTTATGGTCTTGGACTAACTTCTTTACCCCCACCCGTCCAACAAAGTGAGGGAACCCTTGCCTATTTGACACCACACCCGGGCGCCGGTGTGACGCGTCGCTTCTGGGCGACGACCTAGCAACCCTTGCACATTTATCACTGCCTCCGGGCCTAGAGAGTACAGTGCGTCGCTCAGTAGGGAACGCCCCAACGAAATTCTCATATTGGTTCATTTTCATAGGATATGACAAAGTTTTTATGCTGGCTGTCACAGGCCTACCGCAACCCTCCTCCTTTATCCGGGCTTGGGACCGGCAGTGTATAACTACACAGGCGGAGTTAAAGAAGAAAAAGTAAAAATACAAAAAATATTACAACATATTCATAATTATGAATATGCACAAAAGAAGGGAAATGACTATAATACCCTTGCGGGTTTTACAAGAGAGAGAAACATATATATTTACATATATATATATATATATATATATAAAGATAGATACATATACATATATACATCATGTATATATGTATATGTATCTCTCTTTATATATATCTAAATATTTACATAAGAGAGATACAATTTAACACTCCCCCTCAAACTTAGGGCACAATGACCGAAAGTTTGCTAAGGAGAAAGTTGAATCTTGAAGAGAAAAACGCCTTGGTGAAGAAATCTGCCAACTGATATTCTGAAGTCACATAAGGAAGGTCGATGACTTTTTGTAGATATGCCTCTCTAACATAATGGCAATCCATCTCAATATGCTTTGTCCGCTCATGAAAAGTGTGATTCTTAGCAATATAGATTGCACTCTTATTATCACAACACAACTTTGTGGGTTCTTGAATTAGAATTCCCATGTCTTGCAGCAACTGATGAATCCAGACAATCTCCATAGTTGTAGAAGCCATGTCTCGATATTCTGCTTCGGTGGACGATAGAGACACCTTCTGTTGTTTCTTACATCTCCATGAGATCAGGGATTCACCTAAAAAAATGCAAAAGCTTGTAGTGGAGTGACAATTATTTGGGTCACCTCCCCAATCAGAGTCAGTATATGCAATTAAATTTAACTCAGAAGATGAGGAAAGGAAAACTCCCTTGTTTAAAGTTCCCTTTATGTATCTGACAACTCGGAGAACGACACTCATATGAACGGATGTAGGAGCATGCTGAAATTGGCTTGCAGTATGCACGGTATGAGAGATGTTCGACCTTGTGATGCTAAGATACATTAGAGATCCCACAAGTTGCCGGTAGGGGGTAGGATCCTCCAAAGGTTTCCCATCATCGATCTTCATTTTTGATCCCACAATTTCAGGGGTCTCACAGATTTTATCATTAGTAATACCTGATCTGTCAAGAATCTCACAAACAAGTTTAGTTTGAGACAAGAAATAGCCTCTATGAGAGTAGGCTACCTCGATACCAAGAAAGTAAGTCAGGTACCCCAAGTTTGACATTTCAAACCTTTCTTTTAAAGTCGTTTTAATGTTTCTAATGCCCTTTATGTCACTACCTGTTATCAACATATCATCAACATACAACAGTAAAATCACAATTCCTTCTTTAGACTTTTTGACGAACAGAGCAGTGTCAGTGTAGCATGAGGTAAAACCATCTTGAACCATCACATCATTAAATCGATCATACCAAGCCTTAGGGGCTTGTTTTAAACCATAAAGCGCTTTTTGCAAATGGACTTTCCCCTTTGGTACGTTCATACCAGGAGGAACATCCATGTAGACTTCTTCATTAAGGTTCTCATTTAGAAAGACATTTTTAACATCCATTTGGTAAATATTCCATTTTTTAATAGATGCAATGGTGATCAAACATCTTACAGTAACCATTCGTGCAACGGGGGCAAAGGTTTCTTCGTAATCGATGCCGTATTCTTGACTATATCCTTTTGCGACAAGACAGACTTTATATCTTTCGAGAGTGTCATCACTCTTGGTTTTGACTTTAAAAACCCATTTACATCCTATTGTTTTCTTTCCTTTTGGAAGACATTGAAAAACCCAAGTTTTGGCTTTGTTGAGGGCTCTAAGTTCGTTGTCCATGGCATCTCTCCACTCTATCATTTCCTTAGCTTCCTTAAAATTTCTAGGTTCTTGATATGAGTGAATGACACTAAGACATGCCCTATGCTTTGGAGAAAAAGACTCATAGGATATAAATCTAGAAGGATTTTTCCTAGATCTTTCAGTTCTTCGAGAGTGGTTGGAAGATTCACTAAGGTCACTATATTTCTCTATTGCACTTCTAAAAGTGCTTTTATCTCTATGTGTATAGGTAATTGGTTCATTTATCATTTCTTCTTCATCATGAATGGTTTGAGGAATACTTTCACTTATATCCTCATTCTCATTCAATTCATCATCGCTAAAAAAATCTTCATTTCTAGATAATAGTTCAAACAAAAAAGAGTAATCGGCATTATCTTCATGAGTTTTGTGTTCTTCAAAACCACTCATGTTTTCTAAAAAGGTTACATTTCTTGAAACATATAGTTTATCATTTTTAATATCATAACACCTAAAACCTTTTTGTGTTTCCGAATATCCCAAAAATGCACAAGGAATAGCTTTGGGAGATAATTTATCATTCTTATCGGTGAGAACAAAACATTTATAACAAAAAATTCTTAACCTATTGTAATCGGGTTCTTTTTTATACAAGATTTCATATGGAGATATTTGATTCAAGTTTTTTGATGGAAGTCGGTTTATGAGATAAACCGATGCAAGAGCCGCTTCGGCCCAAAATCTTTTTGGAATTTTTTGAGAAATGAGCAAAGTTCTTGTAGTTTCAATTATGTGTCTATGTCTTTGTTCGGCCAACCCATTTTGTTGAGGAGTTTTGGGGCAAGACCTTTGATGAACAATCTCATTATTTTCAATATAACTTTTGAAATCATTTGAGAGATATTCTTCCCCGGAATCGGTTCTAAGAATTTGTAATTTACTATTGAATTGATTTTGTATTATCATGAGAAAAACCTTAAAAGTAGAGAAAACCTCATGTTTATGTTTGAGGAAGTATATCCAACTATACCTTGAGAAATCATCCACATAAATAACATAATACGAAAAACCTCCTTTAGACACAATGGGTGCCGGTCCCCAAACATCCAAATGCACAATTTCAAAAGGCTTAGTTGAAAACATAGTTCTTTGTCCAAAAGGTAAGCTTCTCATTTTACCAAGAATACAATCATTACAATTGAAATTGTCTTTACATAAAGTTTTAGCAAAATGTAAATAAGAAAGCTTGACAATATTTGGATGCCCAAGGCGTTTATGCCAAACATTTATATCTTTATGTTGGGCAACATTACAAAAAGAGGGTTTTGGAATTTGAAGAAATTCCATAAGATAAAGATCTCCCTTCCTAGAGCCTTCCTCAATCAACTTCCTGGACCGGCGATCCTGTATCCAACATTTATTTGATGAGAATTTGATATCACACCCATGATCCGATAGTTGAGAGACGGAAAACAAATTTAAATTTAGTTTTGGTATAAATGTAACTTTAACAATAGAAAAACCTTGTCTTTCAAAATCACCAATTCCCTTTATTTCAAGAGAAGCCCCATCCGCGGTAGAGACAAAAGAGTGTGACAAATTTTTTGAGTATTTAGAAAGTGCAAAAACATTTGGAGTCATATGAAAGGATGCACCCGAGTCTAAGAGCCAAAGAAACTTACTGGAAGGAGAGAAGGTGGTCATGGCGGCTCCGGAAACGGATCCCTTGAGGAGTGGTTGAAGAGCTTCCATGATTTGATTGAGAGACAAAGTAGCATGGTTGGAAGTTGATGGACCTTCCTCCTTGGTTGATTGGAAAGTAGTAGACATAGCCACCATCTTCTTCCATTTAGGGCATACCGGTTTAATGTGACCCGGTTCTTTGCAAAAATGGCATATGATCTTACTATAATCTCTTCTTTCATAATGCCCACCATTTTCTCTTCCTCCTTGATTTTTGTTAAAATGAGGGGGTTTATAGGTTTTAACATTATTCCCCGGTCTTGAGACGGCATAAGCACCCTCATCCTCATCTTTAGAGGGAACGGCCAACACACTTAGATTGGTTTTATTCATTCCTAATCTAGTTTCTTCTCCACTTAATTTGGTAAGCACATCTTCCAATGGAGGAAAAGAGAAAGAAGACAAGAGAGAGGATCTAGTTTGTTCAAACTCGGGTCTAAGCCCATTTAAAAAGTTAAAGAAATGATCCTCTTCTAATTGTTTGGCCCTCAATTCAATAGCCTCACCACTCCATTTAGCTTCTTGGAAAGCAAGTTCATCCCAAATAGTGGATAACTCGGCAAAATACTCATTAACAAACATTTCTCCTTGTTGAAGAGTTAAAGCCTTCTTTTGGAGATAGTATTTATGGGACAAATCTCTTGAAGTATACATTCTTTCAAGATATTCCCATACTTGATATGCCTTTTTGAACTTTAGAATGTTGGCATTAATTTTGGTCTCAACCGAAGAGAAGAACCATGAGAGTATTTTGTAATTTTTCATTTCCCACTCTCCATGCTTCTTATTGTAATCTTCAAAAGCCTTTTCTCTTTCTTCTCCCTCAAGAACCTTGATCTCCCCTCTCTCAAGGATAGTAAATTTAGGTTCGGGTTCGGGAATAGTTCCTTGAACATATCCCCAAAGACCCTTTCCTTTTATATGGGCCTCCATATTCCCGGCCCATACATGATAATTCGTTCCATTTAATTTGAAGCCAAGAGAGAAGTGTGAATCCTTTTCGCCCATTAGAGAGGATACAAAGAGAAATAAATGCGTATCACAATGCGAAATGAGTTCCTTCTTGATGTAGAAAGCTTCTAAAATATAGAATGAAGGACCGAGTCTTCACTCCAACCACCACAACTTAATGGCACGTTTTATGAGATACTTCAACGAAGAGAGAAAAATGCACGATCTTCTTTTCCTTTAAGCCTAGCTCTGATACCATGTGAAAATATCTCAAAAAGGAGATAAAGTGTGCGATAAGCACAACACCACCAATGTGCACAAATGCACAAGAACACTTAGAACAAATGTACACGAAGGTACAATAAAGAAACTCAAATGCACAAAGGCATACAAAATATAAAAAATTTTATTGAGAAGAATGGAGAACAAAAGCTCCAAGAAGTGGTTTTTACAAAGGGGGAACTCCCCTATTTATAAGCAAGCAAGGAGCCTTGGAGGGGCTCCACTAGCTGTTGGAGCCCCTCCAACGGTTAGAATTCTAACCGTTGGAGAGGCTCAACAGCTAGTGTTGAGCCCCCTCCAAGTTGACTTGAGTCAAACAAAAAGAAAAAATAAAATGACAAGAAAAAAAGAAAAGAAGAAAAAGTAAAAATACAAAAAATATTACAACATATTCATAATTATGAATATGCGCAAAAGAAGGGAAATGACTATAATACCCTTGCGGGTTTTACAAGAAGAGAGAGAAACATATATATATATATATATAAGGATAGATACATATACATATATACATCATGTATATATGTATATGTATCAGAGTTACCGGAAGCGCCTAGGCAAAAGGGGAAGCGCGCTTCGGAAGCGCGAAACGTCGCGCTTCCGAAGCATGAGGGGAAGCGTCCCCCTTTTATGGGAAACGCGCTTCCCATAAATGGGGAGCGCGCTTCCCCCACGCTTCCCCCTCGCTTCCCCATTTTTTTCATTTTTTTTCGCTTCCCCTCGCTTCTGGTTCGCTTCCTAGGTCGCTTCCGGTTCGCTTCCTAGGTCGTTTCCGAGACGGTTCGGAATTTTCTTCTAAGTGGTCCCACGCTTCCCCGCTTCCTAAATTTTTGAAAGTGCCTCGCTTCCCGCTCCCGCTTCCCGTATCGCTTCCCGCTCCCGCTTCCTCGACTGGTAACTCTGATATGTATCTCTCTTTATATATATATATGTAAATATTTACATAAGAGAGATACAATTTAACATAGATACCCATCGAGCTCGGTGTTGAGAGGATGCGAGAGGGAGAGAGAGGAAGAGATAGAGAAAGAGGTTGTGGGAGGCATGAATGGGATAGGGAGAGAGATAGGAATTTAGGAAGGGTCTTACAGTTTTAAAAAGAGAAAAAAGATGAAGGAATCTTCTTTGAAAAAGACCTAAGGAAACCTATCTCTTTCAAAAAAGAAGAGTCAATCCTACTAAAATATTCAATAGATCAAATTGAGAAATTCTCAATTGAAGGTGAATTCATAATGCAATATTTACACTAATGGTATACTGGTATGTATAGTCTTCTCTTCCTCTTGAATGTTCCATCTTGGGAGGATCATAGAAAGAGATTGTCTTCTAAGACAAAAAGACAACAATGCCCCCTAAGGGGCATTGAGTCAGAAGGAAGGACTTTCTTACCCCCTTACAATTCAAATATTGCCCATGCAACTCTTATTGACCCTAAAAGATTATTGTATCTCTCTCAGTGTCTCCTAATACCCCATGCACCTATTTGGATCATCAAATCCATAAGTTCCTAATGAGAATGGTAGCAACCCAGGTGTTGGAAAAGGCGCGAGTGAGAGAGAGAGAGGTTGGTGCTTTGAGGGGGCATGAGAGAGAGGGAGAGGTTGAAAATGCATGAGAGAGAGGGGTTGAGAGGGTGCGACAAGGAGATAGATGAAGAGATAGAGAGAGGGAGGTTCTAGGAGGCATCAGCGAGAGAGGTAGGAATTTAGGAAGGGTCTCACTGCTTTGGAAAGGGGGAAAAGATGACGGAATCCCCCTTGGAGCAAATACTACAAGCTGGTATAGGTTGGTCCCACAATCAGTAGTGTGGTTACACTATGCTGCTGACTTCAGCTGATGAGAGTGCTCACAGCAGCTGACATCAACAACAGCTTGGTTTGTCTCAACAGAAGATGGATCAGATCTGTCTAAATGGTTTCTTGACTGTTAAAGAGTAGATGAGTTGAAATAATGTGAAGAAGTTATTTAAGAAAGGACTAACAAAATAGTAAGATGCAGGAAAAATTAAAGAAGAGAGAAAATAATAAGATATTATGACAAGAAAAGAAGCTGATGGTTTTAAAGAGTATGGATTTACCGGTACCTGTTATTGGTATCCTGCCCTAATACCATGACACTAAATCTCACAGCAATACCATCTGGTGCAGAACCAAACAAATGAATTGAATTCCCTGTGGGCCAAAAGACCAAAGGACCAAAAGATCCCTGCACGCTCATCCTTTAGTATGGTGGTTGTGACTATGCAGAACATGACAGCGTTTATATATATAGCTCTCATCTATCCATTCAAGTGGAGCAGTTGCATTCCTTTGCATCAGCCAGATTTGATCATATTGCTGCCAAACCTCTTAAATCATCTGCTTAACGAAATCATAAGATGTTTGGCTCTACAAATAGTACACTTGTGATATATCATGCCTTCTAGTGGTTTCTGACCACCTTGGCCACATCCTGCATACTCTCATTTGGAACACAATTCTGTGGCAATCCACCTGAGCAATACATCATGAGCTTCTCATACTAGTTTTTCTGGATTAGTGGATATTCCCAACATGGAAGAAAATTGGCATCAGCTATTCGTCCAAAAGTCGTTGCCCAAACCTCCATGTGGTTCAAACAAGCATTGATAATCATCTCTGGCTTTTCATGGCAGGTGGCTCATGGTGGAAGATTATACTTTCTATTGTCCCAGAGTCCTATCACATTAGTTTCCTCGCCTTTTGACTGATGAAAACTTGACAGCCACCATTGGACATAATGCCCTAAATGCATCTTTGGTGTCACCATCAAAGCTTGGCACGAGCATAATCCCCATATTCAATAACATCTTATCATCCTCCTATTCACCTCTTCCTTGCCAACCTGGCATGATTTGAGCCAAGTGATTGAATTCTACTCAACAGCATTTCATCAGTTTTACACTTTGCTACCACTAAGATCTTGCACCTTGCTTTCTGAATCCATCATGTCTTTATCCTCACTTACTCTTTTGAATAATGGTTGTAATGATATCTTTGCATGACTATTACCTGGACGGTTATATGAGTGCCACTATTGGACATGGGTACAAAGTGTCCGACACAAACTTTGAGAAACTAAATATGTGGACGCACATATATTTAAGAAAAATAATTGGAGATCATTATTTTATTATCAAAAGGAGAGAACTGTAAAACCTGTAAATTTTTTAGATTTTAAAATGTGATTATATCTTTTAAATGTCAATTATGGGCATTTTATATGCTTAATTATACTTTTCTAACCAATAAAGGTAAAATAGCCATTTTAAGAATTTCTTCAGATAAAATATTTAAACTATCATGTAGAGTAATTGTTTTAGGGAGTTACAACCTCATCTAAGTGTTTTCAATATCTTTTGAACTTAACTAGGTGCAATATGGTGGTTTTTGAAACCAATTTGAATAAAGAGCATTTTAGTCATAAAATAATTTATGAGAAAGACTCTAATCAATAAATTGTCATTTTTGAAAATACCAAAATCCTTGGACCATTTAAATTTAAATGAGTAATTAATGCACATAAAAGGTAAGAAACTAATTTGAAAAAAATTAGGGGATTTTGAAATAGACCCAAATTCTATACCGATGAGATCCAAATGGATCTATCTGAATATAAAATTCTAAGGATTTTACGCAATAGAACAAACATGAGGTTCTCGTTTGTTAACTAGGTTAATTTTTATTTCTATCATTGTATTTTTGTTGTCTTTTGGTTTGGGACCAAACCGGGCCCGATCCGGACCCAACACCATGCAGGTTATTTCCCCCTTATTGTTTCATGCAAAAAAAAAAACCCCTCATGCCTCTTTCTTTCTCACTTCCCTTAAACCAAGACCCTATTCCCCTCTCTTTCCCTGCAACGCTCTATCACTCTTCTCCTGCGGCAGAGCAGCGGCGTCCTCCCGACCGACGGAGCCCATCGCCCTCCCATCTCCCTCGTTCCTCCTGTTCTTTTCCCTCTCTCACCTCGTTAACCCTCCCTACAGCAGCCAATGCTCCTCCAGCGACAGCCGTCGCCCGGACGACGATCGGACGACCACCAGCCTACTCCTTCCCGTTTCCTCTTCCCCTTCGTTGAGCGGCAGTGGGCGATGACCAGACCAAACGCCACCTGCTGTGAAGACCCTTCGTTTGGTGAGTCCCTTCCCAATCTCTCCTTATTTTTTTCCCCTTTGGTTTATTTTTCTGTTTTCTTTTTCGTTTCCTGTCGACATTTTGAGCCCTCTTTCTGGTTTCCCGGAATCGGCCGTGATCGTTTCTTCGTCGGAGCACGCGATGTTGTTTGTCTGCTCAGTCGATTGGCTGGATCGTTATTTCTTTGGTTTTGTTCGCAATCTCTCTGCAAAAGGTCGATCATGGCCACATTAAATTGCTAGTGGTGGTTCCAAATTCGGGTTTTATTATCGTGTGAGTGCATTTTCATTTTAAAAATCTTATATATGTGATTATCCCAACAAAAAATGCCCACTACTTAAAGATTAATACCTGCCTATCAAAATAAAATCCTGAACACATGCCTGATCACACCCAATGCAGTTGCACAGACTGTGCAATGCAGCATGTGACTGTTGCACAGTCTGGCTATATTTTGTAAATATATATATATATATAATATTTTTTTTTTTAGTTTTTTGTCTTAAAAATGGACCAAAATAGACTCGGTCAAAGTTGATCGAGTCTATAAAGTGGACGGACTCAGACTCGGTGTGTTGACTGAGTCCGACTCTTCGTTGACTGAGTCCGGCCCGTGTCTGAAGCCACACCCGTGTCGGGGCGTGTCGACGCGGGTGCGTCACCTCCCCAACCAAGTCCGTGTGACATAGGTTAACAAACATATCTTTAATGCGGTCTTCACATATGCACGTGCATAGTTTATGTTCTCAAATAGAATGTATTTAGACGAAATCAATAGTTTAGTTGTAATAGTAGAAAATGCTTAGAGGTATATATATTGCACTGTGTCAATTGAATTTCAGGTACAAAGATGAGAAAATAACTAATACTTAATGCTAAGTATTGTTTGCGGCTAGAAAAGCCATACACATTGAAATTAATGCAACTTGCAAATCGGGTATTTACCTGTGGTAGGTATCTGGTGCAAATGCATCACACAATGGTTTTACTTTTATTATATACAACACTTTCCTGCTCACACACGCCACTTAATTGTAGATATTTAGGATTGTTGTGACTGTAGTTCGGAGATCATCGTTATATGCTCACATACCTACTTAGTTGTGGGTATCTAGGACTATTGTGACTGTAGTTCGGAGATCATGCTAAGCATGATTTGAATGTATGGGAATAAAAGTGATTTTATTGGTGTAGTTCGGAGATCATGGTCGTCATGATTCTAGATAGCGGAATATGTAGTGTGTTTGCTACAGGTACATGTTTGAGCATGCATTGTGTGAAATGTATGTTGCATAAATTGATGTGTTTGACATTACCATATTGAATGCTAGTGTGAAATAATAAATGAGTAAAGCATGCCATGTATATAATGTATCATGAGTGTATGTCTTAAAATAAATGAATCATGCGTGTAAACACGAATACGTGTTAATACATATCCTATTTGAGTGTTAATTATGATGTGACATGTATTATGCATGAAAAATTGAATCATCCGTGACATGTTTTATGTATAACACACGTGAAAAAATTATGCATAAGGCATGTTGTAATTGAATCATACATGAAAGCATGTCAGAAATGGATCATGTATGAGAATATGTTTAGAATAAATCCTGGTATGACAGGATCATGCATGAAAGTAATTATGATTATGCCATGTACATGCATGAGGTTATGTAAGTTTAAGTCATGCATATGACATAAATTATTTTAGTCATGTAAGAGGGCCTGAGTTGTTGATATCATGCATGAGGGCATGTGAGGGTTATCCTATGAGATAATGACACTTGAATGTGACCTATGACTTAATAATAAAGATAACCCTGGACTATGGGTCCATTTGAGGCACCGGTGAAGCCGAGCTCTCTAAGATGACTGAGTCCGTCCTGATCTCTTGTCCTTCTAAGAAAGAGAATGACAGTACAAGCCTCGTGGGATATATTGAGTTTTCGAGGGCCGAAGGCGCCTCTTGTCCCCATCCCACAGAGGTTAGCCAATGAGTCCTAGGTGATAGTACTATAACTCTGCAGAGTTAGGGATGCATGCTCGATTTTTTGCTGGCGATTTTGGTTTGGCGCAGGCTAAGACCTGAGACCACGGACGTTCTACCAACCACTGCATTACAGAGTTGAATCGCTCGGGAAAGAACTAAATAAGCCATAGGAGGACAAATAAAATACATAGAATAATAAATACTCCTATCATTATTTCTGGTTATGTATACCTTTTTTGGTACAAGATAGGTCTGAATAAATAAGAGAAACAATAAATCATGATATGAAGTGATATGTGTGTGTGTGTGTGTGAGAGAGAGAGAGAGAGAGAGAGAGAGAGTCGCTTTTAGAAAGTGAAATTCAAAAAGCTATTTGGTGCTAGAGGTCATCATCACTGTTCACTATATGACATATGGTGTCTAGCATGTCAAATAGTGCTGGATACTTTAAAGTTGAAAATTGTCATATACAAGCTGTGTTAAGAAGTGTTTGTGTCGACGTCAGAGACAGCTGGAAATGGACACGCTGGACTTTAGGAGTGTTTAGGTAACATAGTGTATAATTTTTGAAGGATTAGTCACTATACAATGCTACAACTATTACTATATCATCCTCCCTAATTTCGGAAATATATGATTTCTCTCTGATAGATTATGCATACTAATCTGAAAATAGTATCATTGGATGATGTGAGTGACACTCTTAAATTACACAACTATGCGGCATGGATGCAGGTCCAGTGTATGGTATAACATGGCTATGGCTAGTAATCCACCCTACATAAAACCGGTTAAATGTACATAACATGGAAGATATTCTCTGATTAGCAACTAGTATTCAATGATTCTTTGCAAATGTTCCATTTTAAATCTAAACACTTGGCCTTCCCAAGTTGCAGAAAGCCCCAACCATGTACTGCCATAGTTTAATCTAATGGAAAGAAGCCCATGTTTCCTATGGCGCTGTTTATTTTATTTTTGCTAGCTTTGATAAAAATACAGTTTGCTAACTTGTTAATGCAGCATATTGTTCAAGGTTATATGCTAATACTGCTTTTGTCGCTTTTGTATCATTTTACTGGATCTTGCCATTTATTTTCAATTTTCCTTTTTACTGCAGTCCCTCTTGTACGTTGATAGCAAGTTTGAATGTAATCTTGTATGTGTTAATTCCCCATGTGGATTAGACAAAGATTGGTGATGGTGACCTCTGACCTTGTTGAATCAGAATAACATCAAAGAGCTAAAGTTTCATGACATCGATAATAAATGCTGGCTGCAAAGTCTGATGCCTTGTTTATCTTAATGTGAAATTGATCTGCCATCAGCTTCTCCAATATTATCATCACGAGCCATGACAACATATAAAGTTCAATGTTATGAAGCTCAACAGTTATAGCAGTTGTAAATCTTTTAGATGTCTTATAGTCGCTACATCAATGTTCTGTTTGGCTGCTGGTTAATATGTTTAATGCTTGTCCATAGCATCTTTACAACCTCAAACTCTAGCGATATCACCCATTTTTTCAGCTAATGTTGATTTCTTCTGCAAAGTTGCCAGCTTCCTATGGAAGTCAGAATGCTGACGAGCAAGCTTCTCATTCTATTTTGATAGGGAAACTTTCAAAAGGACACCTAACTGATTGGCATAAATCAAGAATGCACCTAATATTCAGAAGTTTTGGGAAAGGCACCAGATTTGTTTATATATGAAAAACAAAGTTTTTGAAATTGACAACAGTACCAATACTAAGTTATGTTGTGTTAGTAAGGAGATATTCCCTTTTACCATCTAATAATTTCAGTATGTCATGGTCCTATATGCCAACCTGGGTTTGCAACACTTATGAATTAGGTGGGTTTAGATTTGATATCTTCCTCCCTCAAATTTTGATTTTATTGTCTTTCATTTATCCTTGAAATGTATTGATGTTTATATTATCATCCTTCCATGCAACAATAAGTTGTTTCAACTGTCCATGTATTGATGGTACCGGCTTGTAGGGAATGATATCATGCCTGACTAAAATTTGAGGACAGTCATGTTAGTTATGCTTCCTGCATAATTGCTTCTAATAATTTTTACTGCAGAAAATGGGGACTGTTGTGATCATGGAAGTCATATTCCTTTCTCCTGTCAAGGTCCTTGCAGTCTTCAATGTTGATCTGTCATAGTCTTTGCTGTCTTGTGTTTCAGCAAACGTGACATTTTAGTTCACTATTTCCTTTGTCTTTAATAATCGACATTTTGAACGCTGATATAAACATGAATTGAGACCTCATTGCATGAACAGGGCTTTGAAGTAGTGTTGCCAGATAAAGCAACCATGGAACACACAGTCATTCCTGCCATGGAGGCTCTGAACAGGAAGGATATGGAAGGTGCTAGAAACCTCTTGAGAATTGCACTGCAGTTCCTTCTGCTGAGGCCTGTCAATACTGTTATTCTTGCTTCTGACGATCTGCAACGAATCTTACCTCATGATGATCCACTCCTGTACAAATGTGTTGATCCAATGGATGCCTTGGCCAGGGAAACAATAAAATGGGCTCATTCGCAGGAAAACAGTTAAAACAACTCATGTACATTGTCTGCAATCTTTCTGTTGTATCTTGGCCTTATGGTTAGTTTATTCTGTAATTAATGTCATTTGCATATGCCATATTTGATGGCTCTTGTCCATTATCAATGGCATTTTTCAGAACTTTACTGCCTCAATGTGCTAGCAATCTATTGAAAATTTGAGCATCTATTTATTTTTGTTTTCATATAGCTTAGTTTCAAAGGTGTCTGGTGGACACCTCCAAGACTCAGAGGCACGGCGACTGTTATATATATATATATATATATATATATATATATGGCTAAATATTGGCTACTAATGAAGGCAAGGAACTAATGAGTAGAAATCACTCTTTTAAAATAATTTCCAGTTTTTTTTATCAAATTGTACGGATGTGATCTACATGGTTTGTTTAGTAGGAAACTTTTTTTGAATCATGTGATTATGCAAGTAATTTAATTTTTAAAGGGGTCCAAATATCAACCGCCCACAATGTGCCAAATTTTCATATATCAGAAAGGCATGATCCTTATCCAACATGATTTATAGCTCATTAGTTTCTTACCTTCATTATTTGCAAATATTTTTCATATATATATATATATATATGAGAAGGGAGATGGTACTACCCTTTTTTCTGTAGGTCCCATTAGGACCTTTCAAAAATCGTACTCTCAATTACTTTTTGTTTGATTTGAACCGTTGGATGTGTATGCTCAGGTGTGTATTTTAAAGAGGGAAAAAAAATCAATGGTTGGTATTATACTAAAACTTGATAAGATATTTACAACCTTTACATCAAATCAATTTGAAAGGAAGTTTGTTTTTTCGTAAATAAGCAATGCTATACACATTCTAATGGTTCAGATCAACAAGAGGTAGGACCAAAGAGAAAAGAGTAGCTGCCTACACTGATCCATGCCTACTGCTGCCTATAGGGCTTTTGAAGGGTTCTTTTTCATATTTTTCTCAAATCTGAACTTAAATTTGATTTTACAAGAATTAACTCTTGCATCATTCGATTTCGATGCACAGGTAGGTTTTTTATAAGGTTTGAAAATTGACTGTGTAAATTTTTTATAAATACATAAAATATTCAAGGCTTAAATTTTTTTGTTTTTTTATTAAAAAAACATGAATCAAGTGTCATTTTCTACCAAATCGAACGCATCTGTGTGGTCAGATTTGGGAAAAATAACTCGAACCCCCCTTCACTCATGGTAGGCTGTTGTAGGCAGCCAAGGGCAACTACTCTCTTTTCTCTCTCTCCTCTCTCTCGATGTATAGAGAGAGAAAGCAGTATCATCAAACTGTTTTCTCGTCGTTCGACCATCGAATAACGGCTGGTCGTTCGATTTTAATTGAGATCGAATGGCCAACTGATGTCACTTTAAAACCCTCTTTTAGAAAGGGCGGTCTTTCAGATAAAGGAAAATAGTGCTCGGGTTCCGAACGGGTTCCCAGGTGTGTTCTCTCAAACTTACTGAGACATTGTTGGGGAGGACGTTAGCAAAACAATGGTTTTTTTTTTTTTATACTAGCAAGATTTTGAGTTGAATAAATACTAATAATGTAATCATCCCTAAATCTCCCCAGGCAGCTAAGCTTTCTGAGTATAAGCCCATTAGTTTGTGTAATTCCATTTACAAAATTATCTCTACCATCATGGTGACGAGAATGAGACAGCTTCTTCAGATAATCATCTCGCATAATCAAAGAGCCTTTTTAAAAGGGAGAAACATTCAAGAGAGCATCCTTATTTCTCATTAGTTAGTTGACCACATGGTGCAGAGCAAAAAAAAAAGTGTTCTTTTTAAAATTGATTTAGTCAAAGCTTATGACAGAATAAACAAGTTTTTTTAGAGGAATTCTTGCAATTTTTTGGCTTTGATAAATCATAGATAGAGAGGATCATGGTGTATGCTGAGTCTTCTAGTTTTCCCATGCTCATCAATGGGCATCTAAGTCCATTGTTCTCCAGTTTCAGGGGATAAGACAGGGAGACCCTCTTTCTCCGTATCTTTTATTAGTGGTGATGGAAAGGTTGACACGTAGAATCCAAGTTGAAGAAAAGCAGCTTAAACTTCAACTGTGTAAGATAAGAAATTTTGAATGGAGTCGCAACCTCTATGCAGATGATGCGTTGTTTTTCATTAGAGGCGAAAAATAGTCAGTGAATGTCTTCTTTTTATATAATCTCTGATTTTGAAAGCAAGGTTTATTGGTTAGCGTTGAGAAGTCGATATGTATCCCCTTTAATTTGTCTCATGACAGATCTAAATATATCCACAACGTATGTAATTGGCAAAGAAAAACCCTCCCCATTAAATATCTTGGGGTTCCCATATTTACAGGGAGATTGAGAGCAAACTTTTGCAACGGGCTGATTGACAAAATTTTAGAAGCAGGTTGATTCTTAGAGTGAGCATTCTTTGTCAAAAAGCAAGGAAAGTAGTGTTAATTAAGGCAGTTGTGTCCTCTTTTTCTATTTATTGGATGATGAGTTTTTGGCTTCCAATTAAGGTTATCAATCAGATGGAAAAAATCATGAGCATTTTTTTTACAGGAGACTCCAATTCAGAAAAGCACATTCATTTACTCAGCTAGGATTCGGTGTGTTGCCCCATAGAAAAGGAGGTTTGGGTAGAGCCCTTCTCTCAAAGATGGGATGGTTGCTTGCTAGCAACAAAAGTAACCGTGAGCAGAACTGACTTAAGGAAAAATATTTATATGTTAACTCGGTATGGTTTGAGTGGAAGAGCATTGCAGAATCTTGGGGTCGGAAGTCAATCAAGTATGGATTTTATATCACCAGGGAGAATGCTATCTGGCCAGTTTAAGAACATAGTTCCATTGAATTCTGGTTTAAACTATGGGCTGGTCAAGCCCCTCATAAGTCTACAACAACAACAACGCCTTCATCCCAAACAATTGGGGTCGACGATATGAACCAAAAAGAAAATCATTTTGGGTCCTCCACATGAATCCTTCTCTTCCAATCATTTCTATCCAATGTCATGTCCTCGGTGAGGTTCAGAGCCTTCATATCCTTTCTTATCATCTCCATCCAAGTCTTCTTAGGCCTACCCCGACCTCTTTTAGCTAATATATTTTCCCATTTTTCCATCATTCTAACCGGAGCATCATTAGGCCGGAACCATCGTAAACGATTCTCACTCATCTTATTTTCTGCTGGTGGCTAATTTATCGAGAGAGATACAAATCCAAATCCTTATGAAATATATCTATGCATTCTATTATTAATGATCATCATTGCATTTTGCAATATCTATCATTGTTTGATATGTAGGTACCGATGTACATTGAACAGAAATGTCCACAACTTACTTTCGTTGATTCAAACAAAATCACATGGAACTCAAAATATGAGTTTGACTCAAGAGTTGCATGAGATTTTGTTAGAAAGACGTGCGGTTTTTGCCCATCATAATCTCATTTTTGGTGAAAAATCATAGTCCAAGAGTTGCACTTACTCTCATATTTGCATTGGAGAACCATCTTGTCACCCAAGAGAAGCTGCAGCGGATGAGATTTCATGTAGTGAGTATATGTTACCTATGCCGCAACGCGGAAGAGACCTCAAACCAGGTGTCTAGCTAGGATTCATGTGAGGGGGGGGGGCAAACAGGGGTGTAGCAAAAAAAGAATTTATTTGTGGGATAGTCGGGGGTTCGGGGGCAGCGCCCCCGATTTTTTTTTTTTTGAGATAAAATAAAAAATGGCTACAATTATTAATAAAAATCTATTTCATATGAACAAATCAAACTATTTGCTGCAGTCAGGGCTGGGCTAGGACTGGGCTTTAAAAAAAAAAACAAAAAAAATTAACTGTTTCGGGAGGCAGGACTGGGCTACAGCCCAGTCCTGCCCCCCCTAGCTATGCCCTTGCCTCAAACTGCCTTTTTTTTAAATGACAGGTTATTATGAAAATCTGGTCATCATTATCTACGTTGTTTGGAGTGTGGTAGAGATCAGGATCCAACATACAGGATGAACGGAGAAGATGGAGTCACATGAAGTTACCGAATAAATCTCTGAAACTCAGATGGATTATTGTTTTCCAACTAGTGGTGTGGAAAGTATGGGAAATCAGAAACAACGTCATTTTTGTAGGAAAAAGCATCACAATCAATGGAGTTATTTCAGAGACCCTATCAAGAGTTCATGGAGGTGTTATGCCATGGATCACCCAATTAAGTTAAATTGGTTCTATGTTGGTAAATGGAAACCCCCTCCTACTGGGTGGGTTGCTCTCAAAATGTATGGTCACTGATCTACAAGATGGAAAGTTGGGTATATGCATTGAGAGACAACGGGGTTTTCATCAAAGCAAGATGCCGTTAGTGTAGACACCCAAAATTTTCTAAGATATCCAAAAAATGACATTGTTAGAAAGTGTTTTTTTAGATCTTAAGGCCAAAATCCCAAAACTGAGTCATTTCTTAATCTAGTTTAAAAAAAATCCCCAAAAGTTAGGTATAACCCTTAGAATTATAGGAAAATCTCATAAAAATATCAAAAATTCTCAAAACACAACAAAATTCTCAAAATTTAAGGATTGCATCTGGTAGGGAATGCCATATGATAGGAGTGTCGTCTGGTAGGAGTACCATCCGATAGGGATTGCCGTCCGGTAGGAATGTCATCCGATAGGGAGTGCCGTCTGGTAGGAATGTCATCCAATAGGCGTGTCGTCCGGTAGGAGTGTCTTATGATATTGGGGACTACAAAGTGTCTTTTCCATCCAGTCTTGTCCAACCATCTTGTTCCTAGAGACGACATCCAATAATATCATCCAGCTTACGGGACAACATAACGTAGTATTGTCCCCATCTCCGTTTGACCCATCAGACGACAAAATTGTTTTACGTCCAATATATCTAAGGTGTGGATAAGCCATTTGGCTTATCCCTAACCATTTCCCCCTCTCCTGCGTGTTTCTCAAGAACAGGGGACTGTCCTGGATAAGCCTTATCCCCATTTGAGATAGATCCGAATTCATTTGGGTTAGATCCAGATCCAAAAATTCAGCAGTCCATATTTTATCCAAAAAATCCTATAAATAGGACCCTTCTCCTAAAGCCTAGTCATCTGAAAATTAGATACTTAAGTGTTGGCCCTACAGAACAAGCTTACTCAAGTCCTGTCAACACTTTGTCCCGACGCTATTGAAGAACCATTGTACCCTATGCACGTGTTGATAGACAAAAAAGGAGCCTAAAAGCTAAACGGACCTTAGAGTCCGAAGAATGGATTTTCCAGACCATTAATTCCTTTACTTCTATTTTATTTAGTCTTTTAATCGATACTTATATATATATTTATATTTGTTTGCATAATAGAATCCGTGATGGTGCGATTCGAGTTACATAAATTGAGAACCCTTCTTGACTTTACCTTTCCTTCGGGCAAAGGACAGTTAAGACTTCCATACAACATCCCCATAATTTCAAATTTTTTTTTTGCATAATTCGTGTAAGTCAATCTTTCCTAAACTTGCGATTTTTTATAAACAGTTTTTGGCGATCATGATAGGATGCCATATTTTTTCCGATTTTGTGTGGCTAGAATTGCATTGCGGGAAGATTTTATGCCCTCAAAAACTTCTCCAAACCTCTGAGGAGCTTGATAAACATGGCTCAGGTTGAAAACTATGTTAAACTTATTAAGAAAGTTATCGGCTTTGAGGTAGACATCAAAAGAAGAGTATATGATGGGTTCCTCAAGAGCAACAAAGACAACAACATATACAGGAAGTCAAACCCATCTAAAGGTTAGGTCAACACAAAGTCGGCCAGAAAGCAAAAGGCCAAGAAGAACAGTAGTCAGAGGCAGATTGCAGACGACCAAAAGGGCTCCCCAAAAAAGCTGAACAAAAATAAATATGGAGGCAATCCAAAGCGTGCCAGAGAACGAAGGTTTGCAAAGTTCAAACAATCTCAGTCACATATCATTGATCTTCTCTTGTAAGATGACTTGGTGAAGTTACCCGAAGTGTTGGATCCGCCACAAATGAAGGGTAAAGACCCATCCAAATACTGTTGATATCATTGAGTGGTGGACCTTGACACTGGGGAATGTGTCATCCTTGGACATATCATACAAGACAATATTGAAAGTGACGAGCTCCTGATTGATGATGAACCACAAAATCAGAGCAACAATGACTTGAGCATTTTTTAAGAGCCTTTCCCAAATCATAATACGAAAAAAGGGGTCCAAGCCTGTAAACCGAAAGATAATTGGTTTTCAGAAAAGGCTGTAGAGCAAAGACTACCCACCAACTCAATGACATGCGATCCTCAAGCCTTCGTGAGCAATGTTAGTACTTATCAATCATTTGTCACTCATCGGGTCTACTACCAGGGCGGAATTAGAGTACAAGGAAGATGAATTTCATGGGAGGACCAAGAAACCTCTCAGAAGATCAATTAAAAAAATATGATTCATCTAGGCACACCAAATGACAATCACATCAAGATTCCTTCTCAAGGATCTTAGCATAAAAGGTCCATCAGAAAAAAGGGTGACCTCCCTATACAACCCGTATTGTCCAAAATCTGAGGGGCAAACGACCTCGTTCGACGGAACCCGAATGGTCCCCACAATCTTGTGGTTTTTAAACTGGCCCGACCTTGTTCAACGAGATCTGAACGGTCCACACAACCCAATTTTATTTCAAAAACACTAGCGAGACTCGAACGATCTCCATAACCCAGTGGTTTTCAAACTGGCCCGACCTCGTTTGGCAGGATCCAAACGATCTCCACAAACCCATTTTTTTTTTTAAAAATATTAGTCCAACCTCGTTCGGCAGGACCTAAACGATCTCCAAAACCCAATAGTTTTTAAAAACTGACACCGACCTCGTTCGATGAGATTAAGCACGATCTCGGCAACTTAGTTGTATTTCAAAATTTGGGCATGTCTATTTGTCTATCATAAATTATATTACATCAATTAATGACAAATAAGGGCATCTGTACACACCAAAATTTTTCTAAGATGCCCAAATAATGACATTGTTAAAAAGTGCCTTTTTAGGTCTTAAGGCTAAAATTCCAAATTTGAGTCATTTCTTACCCTAGTTTAGGAAAAACCCTCAAAATGTTAGGTATAACCCTTAGAATTCTAAGAAAATCCCACAAAAATATCAAAAATACCCAAAATATAACAAATTTCTTAAATTTTAGGGATTGTCGTATGGTAGGAGTGTTGTCTGGTATTGGGGACGACAAAGTGTAAAATCTTGTCGAACTGTCCTGTTCCTAGGAACAACATTCCAGTAATGTCATCCAACTTAGGGGATTCATTTGACCAGTCAGACAACAGAATCCTTTTGCCATCCAATATATCAAATGTGCGAATAATCCATTTAGCTTATCCATATCTCATGTCTAATCATTTTCTCCCCTCTTACATATTTTTCTAGAATGGAGGACTATTCTTGATAGGATTTATTCTCATTTGAGATAGATCCAAACTCATTTGGATGAGATCCAAATCGAAGAATCTAGTAGTTTTTATTCCGTCTAAAAATCCTATAAATAGGACCCTTCTCCTAAAGCCTGGTCATCTGAAAATTAGATACTTAAGTGTTGACCCTGCATAACAAGCCTACTCAAGCCTTGCCGACACTTTATCCTGACGCCATTGAAGAACCATCGTATACCTACGCAGAGGTGATGACAGACGAAAATGAGTCTAAAAGCTAAACGAACCTTCAAGTCTGAAAATTTTATTTTTCAGATCATTAATTATTTTTACTTTTATTTTATTTAATCTTTTAATAGGTACTTATATATTTTTTATATTTGTTTGTATACATGAATTCGCGGTGGTGCAATTCAAGCTATGAAAATCGAGAACCTGTCCTGATTTTACATTTTCTTTGAGCTAAGGGCGGTTAAGACTTGCATATGACATCCTCATAATTTTAAAAGAGAATTTTGCGTAATCCGATTAAGTCAATCTTTTCAAAACTTACAAATTTTTATCAATAGAGAGAGAAATTCTCAAGTTAGGAAATGAGGATGGTGGGTAGAAATCATTGACAATGTTGAAACAGCCAAGATAAGAATTAAATCTTCAGGAAGGATGTGGTTTATGCTGTTTTGAGAGATATGGAAGGTAGAGATGCACGGTGGCCACGTTCCTGAGTTTGTTTGTTAAAGATTGTCTTCTCTAGACAAATTCAAATGTGGATCGATCCTAATAAATTTATTCTTATGTATGACAGTGTCTTGGAATCGACTAAACTTTGTAAAAGACGAGTCAAATTTTGTAAGGTGCACCATCTGATTCAGACACAGTCGTGCAGACACATCACTTTTGCAATTACATCGCAGCTGATCCTTGAGCCAATTCATGCGTCAAGCCAAGGTCCATTTCTTAATTAACCCAAAAGACTCTTTAGCACTGGTTGCAAGTGGATCATTGGTCAAAACGTAGAAAGCCCCCACTAACTTTTGACTTTCTTAATGATGAGGACAACTTAGATACTGAGATACACTGGGACCCACATCGACCCTTATTTTATTATTAATTTTTTACAAGCTTAAATTGGATTACCCTCGTTGACTGAAGGCCAAGTTACATTTCTAGCCAGAGCATCATATTTTCTTTGAACCCTTAAAAAAAATTAGCTACATCCTAATCTGATCTTAGCCCAAATCTCTTGGTTTAGATTAATATTGGAGTGGGTTGAATCCAATGAGTCTGAATCCCATTATACCATTTGGATCAAGACCAAATGCAAAATATAAAGTGCATGCCCGTATGCTACACATGCGTGCACACACACACACACACACACACACACACATTCAAGTTTACATGATAAGAAAAATAGGGACTTAGTTTTGGATCTACTCAATAAGTGTAGAGTTGGTGCCAAATTTTGCTAGTCTAGAAGCAGCGAACTGAAGCACTTTGTGACAGACATTCACCCATTCTTTTTTTTTTTTTTGGCTCAACAAAGTGGACACTACCCTTCAATCACCAACCACACCTTGGAAGGCTTCTGGTTGGTAAAAGTGGTAAAACCCTTGGGGTTCCTCTGTCTATCCAGAAGTACACCCAGCTTCAACCTTGCGGCAAAAGACACCTCTCATGAGTTTTGAACTCGTGATATCCCGTCAACTTGGTGGCACTCACAAGCTGCTCCTGTGAGATGAGTGGAGCCCTTGTGGGTATGTTGGTTTTTAAGGTTGAGATTTAAGAGGGCAATTAACCAACCACTAATGTATTGTTAGGGTAGGGCGCACTATCACAATCATGGGGTCTTGGGTTAAAATTCCATGGTGTGTGTGTGTGTGTGTGTGTGGTGGTGGTGGTGGTGGTGGTGGGGGGGGGGGGGGTATGGGGTATCCTTCAGTTTACCGAAAAGTGTTAGGTGTGCAGCTACAGTGGAACAGTGCTGGCCGTCCATCACACCCCCAGTGCTCAAAAAAAGCAATTTTACGCATTTTTGCCATTTAGCGCACCGATAAATGCCTGCATAAGGACACATACATCATTACTAAAATCTTATTTAGCGGCGGTCAAAAACTGTGCTAACCATTTTTGGCATTTTTCGACTGTGGTGACGGCCACATGCATCCCGTTGGTAGCTGCGCACGCAGCTACCACTCACTCACAGTTTACCTATCCAAAAAAACGATAATAGTAACTAATAATCGACACACTAACCCCCAAGCTAAACCATCATTATCGATAAAGAGAGAGAGAGAGAGAGATTCAAAGTTCAAACATTCCATCCCTGGGAGAACGACCAACTTTTCTTTTACTTTTTCATCTTCAGCGTAGATCTTTAACGAGCCCCAAGAATAGCATCGTTGTGCTTTGTGGAAAATCATGGTTTGCATAAGAAAAATGCAAAGAATTAAAGGTAAGTAAAAGGGGGTTAATGATGCCGATGGAATTATTATTATGGCGCGGTGAAGATTCTTGCATTGGCTTCTTTATTTTTTGTTTCAGAGGGAAAAAGCAAAAGTACAACAAAGAGTTAAAACTCTGTGGTAAGAAAAAGAGACCAAAGAAAGCACTGGTCAAACACAACCTCGAAGACTTCCATATTCTTTCTCGAAACTCTCCATTTTTTTGTACCTGAAAATTAATGAAAGGCACAACCTCATACTGCTCTCTTGAGTAGCCACTTGGTGCATGGGAAAAATATAAGTTATATAGAGAAAAAAAGGAAGATTAGGAATGAATGCATTTTTAAGGTTGCTGATAATAATAATAATAATAATAATAATAATAATAATAATATTATTATTATTATTATTATTATTAATATTATTATTATTATTATTATTATTATTATTATTATTATTATTAAAAGAAGAAGAAGAAGAAGAAGAAGAAGAAAATGCCTTAAATTTCCTGATTGCTCTCATGTTAATCAGGAGCCAAAATCTAGGACCAACACTAGCCTATAAAAGTAGGATAATGTGGAGCTTCGCGTTGGGGAAGAAAATTGCATTATGAATAAAAATATGATTACCCAATTTTGTCCTATTTTCCGATATAAACACATGTATCCAAACAACCTAAAGGCTCAGATTGACATTAAATTGAGACCCTTTTTTCCCTTCAAATCTAGCGCGAAGTTAGGTCTCCGTACAAATAATTAGGGAACCCTTTGTTCTTCACGTAAGAATCTCAATTTAACACATAAGAATCAAAGAATTATTTTCCCACACGATTTTTTTGCAAATATAATTAGGCAACCCTTGGTTCTTCACGTAAGAATCTCAATTTAACACATAAGAATCAAAGAATTATTTCTCAAGTGTTTTTTTGCAAATTTACTATTGGTATTTGCTTTAGTCATTCAAGAAAAGAGAGTAGGGATGTAACCGGGTGCAACCAGATACCCGACCTGAATGTGAGTCCATTAAGCAGGTTGGCTAGCCAAATCTGGATCCGATTAATAATTGGATCTGGATTTGGTATTAAGTTTGGCATTCAAACTCAACCCTGAATCCTACTAAAACCCATATCTGACTAAAAACCTGACCCGATTAAATGTAAATAGTAGGTTTTATCATTTTCCATCCAACTACGACTCCATACCCGATTAGGCCAAACCTGATTAAGTTGGACTTGGTAATGCCTAGATCTGAATCCAAACCGTTTAGATCCCTAAAAGAGGAGTGATGCCTCGTTAGGTGCTCAAACGAAAGTTACTCACGCGCAGTATCCATCACACTGCATGATGGATGCTCAGTGTCTTTTTTGCAAAAAAAGTTTAAAAGTGAATAGCAAAAAAGATGAGAGTCCAAAACGTCGTGATGGATACTCAGAATGAGTGACCTTCAATTGAGCACCTAACGAGTGAGCAATTACCAAATTTTGCCTAAAAAGATGTCTTCTTTTGAGCTTGATCTGTGCTTCTAGAGAATAATGTTAATTTGTTGAAGCATCCGGCCATGCACCACCCTTTGATTTCTATATTGTGTTATACCACTGCCAAAGAGTTCAGTAAAGTGGGTCCCACAGTGAGACAAGAATTGTTACATCTTGATGAAGGCCATTTTAATGTAAGCACGGTTACTGTATGATGATTTGACAATGGCGGCCTCAAGGGTTTTTGGGCTGGATAGAGATTGGTACTCGAGTTTAAAGGTAGAAAGGAGTGTGTCAAAGGGCCGGGTTTAGTTCAGACCCGGGTGGAACCAGACTTGGACCAGATTTTCGGGTATGGTATCAAGTCTGGACCTGGGTTTAATCAGGTCTATTATAAGAGAAACCATACCAGAACCCAATAAGAACAAAATGAACTAGACCCGAACCATACTCGATAAAATAATATTTTTTATAATTTTTACATTGAAAAATGATGGGTCTTAATCGGAACTTGGGTTGGGCCCGGGTCCGGTATAAAATTTCACAAACTATACCCGGCTCCATGTTTTTATCGGACCTTCAAGTCCGGACCCAGGTCTTAATCGGGTTTTCTTATTTGTCATCATACCCGAATCCTATAGGGTTTGGTCCGGGCCGGGTCTGGGTAAACCAGTTCCGTTGACACCCCTAGGCTTGACTACATGACTCGCTCGATATTAACATAATATATATTAGGCCGGGAATTTAATTACAATAAGGCTTTATTTGGGCTGGACCTTATCCCAACACTGGCTTCTTATTTACCTGCTAATGATCAGCCAGCCTGATCAATTATGTTAATCATTTTCAACATTCTTAAACTAAAGTAAAAGAGTAAAACCCAAATATGGAACTATTCTTAATGTTGAAAGGGAACATTAAGGAGGTTGGTGGCCAATTGTTAAATTTAAATCTCAATATTTTATCAGAATATTTTGTTTGCAATGTTTGGCAATGGTCATGTGTAGGATAAAAGGGCACAATATCTGGTACCAAATCTGGACTCGATGGAATAAGTTCCTATAGGATGAGCAAGCTGAATAGGTTAGGGTCCAAATTATTGGATTTGCAAGGACCACAATCCACACAAATGATAAACACCATTCTTTTGCCACAACTTTCCTTATTTTTTAATGCTCTAAGGAGATATGGTGCCACTAGAATCATAAGCACAAGTAGGAGCTAACCAGCCAAAAGATTAAAAAAAATAAAAATAAAAATAAAACCACCATGTCTTACATAAATTAGACATTATTCTTTCGATTCATTTGGTTTTCACAATCAATTAAATTACTTATGGGACAATTCCCATATATCTTTCTTAATAAGCCTAAGCCTATCTTCTTTGTCTATATCTGTTTTTTTAGAAGAATGAAGAAAGATTTTATTAGAACAACATAGACGACGAGAACTCATCATACACAATCAGAAAGAATGAGATTACAGATGGAATAGACAAACGAGATAAAAGTTAAGGCATTGCATCAAATAAAAGGACCCAAGAGACTATTTCTAATCCACAATAGGTCCTGGTTAAGCCAAGCTGTATGGGCAGAGTTGCTGGATTCATTCCACTTATCGTGGATGTTTTCCCACGTATCGTGCAAATGTGATTCATTCCATCCACTTATCGTGGATGGCTATCCCTATTATCATGCTGATGGGCTTTGCTTCATTCACCTTTATCGTGCAGTTGCTATATTTGTGCCCACTAATAGTCGATCCCCATTGATGGGCACTTGCTACATTGGTGCTGTAGCAACTGCCATAGTCCCCTTATTATCGGATAGCCTTATCACGTCTCTTTTACTGTAACTTTTTTCTTTTGTAACTTCTTTGTAACTTTTTTCCTCTTTATAGGAGTTAGCTTGCCATTGTATTATATAAGGAACACGCCTACTTGTAATTATGAATGAATTGCATTCCTCTCTTGTCATCGTATCTGCTTTCATCACATATCTTTTAATATGATATCAGAGCCAGTGAAAAATAGCATTTTTTCAGTGACCTTTTCATCATGGTGGATAGAGGTGCTCGATCAATTCATAGTAGTGGATCTGGCTGGCATGAACCCGAATCAACTATTGGTGAGTCTAATGATAAACTATATTTTTTACATCATTCGGATAACTCGAGACAAATATTGGTCACCAGCCCTCTCACAAGTGACAACTATGCATCCTGGAGTCGAGCCATGACCGTAGCTTTGTCAGCAAAAAATAAAATGGGCTTCGTTGATGGCTCAGTTGTAAAACCCGATATATCTTCACCCACATTTACCCAATGGACCAGATGCAACAACATGGTTTTTTTTATGGGTATTAACACTACAAAAAAAACGTGGATTAACGACGGACATTTGCAACGGATTTTTTCCGTTGCAAATGTGCGACAGATTAGCTAGAGAAAATTATCCGTCGCTAACATTCAAAATATTTGCAAAATTAATGACAAAAATATCTCTCTCGTAATTACGTCGCTAATGAGCGACAAATTAGCGACAGAATTTTTCTGTCGCCAAACACTACAAGAAAAATGTTAATTAGTGACAAAATTATTGTGTAGCTAATTAGCGACGGAATTAGCGAGAGAATTTTCCCTCGCTAATTAGGGACGGATTAGCGAGGGAATAATTCTCTCGCTAATTTTTTATTTAAACCAAAGGCATAAAATTTTCCTTCTCTCCCCATTCAAAATTTAAACGAATGACTTCTCTCCCCATTAGAAGAACCCATGTGGAGCGCCACCAACGAAGCATAGAGCCCATCCTTGACGCCAACCAGCGTCTCGTGGCTACCCTCCTCAGCAATCACTCCATTCTTCACCACGACGATCACGTCGGTGCCCCTGATCGTGGAGATGCGGTGGGCGATGGCGACGGTCGACCTGCTCACCATCACTCTGTCCAGTGCCTCCTAGACTACGCGCTCCGACTCCGCGTTGAGCGCAGAGGTGGCCTCATCGCAGAGGAGGATCTTGGGGTCCTTGATGATGGATCTAGCGATGGTGATCCTCTGCTTTTGCCCATCGGAGAGCTGGACGCCGCGCTCGCCCACGCGTGTGTCGTAGCCCCGTTGGAGCGCCGAGATCAACCGGTGAGCGTTTGCCACCTCCGTGGTGGTGATGATCTCGTCTTCAGAGGCGGAGTTGTGCTTGCTGTAGGCGATGCTGGCACAGATGGTGTCGTTGAGGAGGACGAGCTCCTGGCTTACCAGCCACTACGTTGTGCAGAACTGGAGACCGCGTCGGAGAGTGCACCGGAGAGTACGCTGAAGAGCGCACTGGAGAGCATGCCGGTTTTGTGCAAAAGACCCCGCAGTGGTGGGTCGGGCCGCTCGGGTGCAATGCATGTGTGGTGTGGTACAAGTCCGGCCTATTGCTGCCGGAATACCGTCCAGTACAGAGCAATTTTTTTTTAAATTTTTTTAAAAATTTAGCGACGGATAATGTCCATCGCTAATTTAAAATAGTGACGGACTCGTGACGATTATTATCCGTCGCTAATTTAAAATAGCGACGTACTCGCGACGAATCATGTCCATCGCTAATCTATCGCAAATTCATGACGGAAGTAGTGACAGATATGTTCTATCGCTAATTAGCAACCAGGATTATGCGACAGACGCTATCCATCGTTAATCTGTCACCAATCTGTCACTAAACTGTTTAGCGACAGATTAGCGATGGATAGCGTCTGTCACTAATCCACATTTTTCTTGTAGTGTAAATTCATTATCAATGGATTTGACAAAGAGTGATTTATGGAGAAACAACAGTCGAGGTATGGAAAGAACTTCATGAACATTTTTCTCAAACCAATAGACCATAAATTTTTTAGATTCGTCGCTCCATTGTGACCTTTCGTCAAGAAAATCTATCTATCTCTAATTATTACATAAAGATGAAAATTCTATGGGATGAGTTGTCAATACAACTGGCCATCCCTGCATATGTTTGTGGAGCTTCTAAATCTCTCTCGGATTTACTTCAACAAGAGAAACTCATCGATTTTTTAATGGGTCTTAATGAATGCTTCTATAATAAGTCAAATTTTAATCATGGATCCATTGTCAAATGTAAATAAAACCCACAACTTGTTGTTGCAAGAAGAAATATAGAAAAAACTTAGAATAATGTCAATAGTAAAAAATAATGTGGCTGCTGCGGTTGATCATGGTGCGGGGGGGGGGGGGGGGGGGGGGGGGGGGAATTGATTCCTACCAAACAATCTCTGCTTTAAGAGTAAAGGGCAAAGAGAACGATCGGAATATGATCATTGTAAAAAGTTTGGAAACACTAAGGATCGCTGCTATCACATTCACAAGTTTTCAACAAAACTCGCCAGCTTTAATAATCAACGAGTTGAGACTTTAAATGTGGAAAGTCATCACTCTCAAACCTTTCAGTACAAGAAAAATGTTAATTAGCGATGGAAATTTGCGAAGGATTTTTTTCGTCGCAAATTAGCGACGGATTAGCTAGAGAAAACTTTCTTCATGAATCCATCGCTAAGTAGCGACGGATTTGCGATGAAAATTTTCCCTAGCTAATCCGTCGCTAATTAGCGATGGATTAACGACAATAATTGTTTCGTCACTAATTCTCAATACAAGAAAAACATTTTAGCGAGGGATTTAGCGAGGGAATTTTTCTGTCGCTAATCCGTCGCTAATTAGCGACAGATTAGCGACGAAAAAATTCCCTCGCTAAATCCCTCACTAATTTTCGATTTAAACCGAGCGCAAAATTTTCCCTCTCTCCCCGTTCAAAATTTAAATCGATCGCGCTTGATTTAAACCGATTTCTTCGGAGGATGGCGATGTCGGAGAACGCGTTGGAGAGTGGAGGACGGCGACGCCGGAGGACGGTCGACGATCGCTGGAGGACGTCGGCGCCGGTTCACGGAGGACGACGATGCCAGTTCACGGAGGACGGCGATGCTGGTTCACGGAGGATGACAGCGACACCGGTTCACGGAAGATGACGGTGCCGGTTCATGGAGGACGGCGACGTCGGAGAGCACCGATTCACAGAAGACGGCGACGCCGGAGGACAGTTGGCGATCACTGGAGGACGTCGACGCCGGTTCACGGAGGACGGCGGTGCTGGTTCACGGAAGATGACGATGTCGGTTCATGGAGGACGGCGCCGGAGAGCATCGGTTCACGGAGGACGACGACGCCGGTTCACGGAGGACGGCGATGCCGGAGAGCACCGGTTCACGGAGAACGATACAAGTCCGGCGATGAGGCAGAGCGATCATTCTGTGCAATGTCTGTCGGGTGCGGTATAAGTCCGGCTTATTGCTGCAGGAATACCGCCCGACAGGGATCATTTTTTTTTTATTTTTTTTTAAAAATTTAGCGATGGATTAGCAACAGATAATGTCCGTCGCTAATCTGTCGCAAATTAGTGACGGAATTAACGACAAATAAATTTTCCACTGATTAGCGAGCAAAAATTCGCGATGGCCTCTATCCATCGCTAATCCGTCGCTAAACAGTTTAGCGACGACTTAGCAACGGATTAACGATGGATATAAGCCGTCGCTAATCCACGATTTTCTTGTAGTGTTTACAGTGCAAGTCCAATCCAAACCAGCACATTCGACCAATAGCCTTGCCCCTCAACTCACCATGGACCAATACAACAAATTCTTATCTCTCATATCAGAAGGTAATTAACCAATGGTGAACATGGCAGTTAATCACTTTGCCAATTTAACTCATTCCCTTTATAGCGTGTGGATTCTTGACTCTGGATTCTTTCAATAGATCCAAAACATATTTTCTTTGGTTCAAGAAAATCCCTTGTCGAAAGCAAGCAACCTCAATGTCGGTACTTGTCTCAAGTCATGAGTGTCTTGGCTATCTCTTCTTGCTTATGAGTCATCCTTAGCCGAGAAGCTATAGTCATCACCATCAACATTTGGTCCTCCACTATCAACATGATCGTTGCTACCACTATTGATTGTTTGAATGCATAAAGTAAATCAAAGTTCATCATGTCTATCACTTCATTTGCTTTCATACGCGCATCATTCTTGCATTTTCAACTATCAAGATTAACTATAAAAATAACACCATCACACATATATCTCAAGCATATATTATAAAGTTCAACACACTGTACCTAGTTATATGATATGCCTTAAAAGGTTGGATGTCATCCAAATTACTGCGGTGAAGATCACTAGCATTGGTTTGTCGACGTAGTTCTACATCCTCTATAGTGATCTTTTGTACATGTATAACAACAATTGTTCGTGAAAGTTCTTCAATGCCTACACGTTGAAAAAGTTGGTGTTGCTTGTGCCTCTCTCTTTACTTTTGTCTTGACGTTACTCCAAGGTCTTGTTTGTTGCCACTTATAGGATTTCACCTGATGATCAACAATTTTTTATAGTTGAGATTGTCATGGGAAACCAAAGGAATATTGAATGTCGATTGTTTCATGGTGTAGAATAAATTTGTAGTTCTAAAAAACATTGTTTCGCCAATATCCATATTTATACACCTAAGTGTATAAAAGAAGGCAATACCATATTTTTTTTCTTTTTGGATTAAGTTTTTTAAAATACAATGTCATGTTTAAAACTGGCGGGAAAAGTGATTGAACACATCATTACTCTCTCTCTCTCTCTCTTTCTATATATATAGGGCTAGGATGATCACAAGCATCTCCTTTACATACTTTGATAGTGCTTTGGCTCGATTGACGAGACTCTTGCTAAGGAAAGCCAAGAGTAGCCTTCTTGCATCAACACCACTCTAATATCGATGTTGTAAACATCATTTTCCACTATGAACTCCTTCAAGAAATCAAGAAGGGCAAGGACACTTCACACATGGCTTGCTTGAGCTTCTCAAAAACAAGTCTGGCTCTGCTAAACTAAAATAAAGTTTTCTTTAACATGGCAGTTGATCACTTTGCCAATTTAACTCATTCCCTTTATAGCGTGTGGATTCTTGACTCTGGAGCTAGCATTGAGGTTGCTTGCTTTCGACAAGGGATTTTCTTGAACCAAAGAAAACATGTTTTGGATCTATTGAAAGATGTTGGGTATCTTGAATCCAAACCCAGTGACATTCCGATGAAGCAACATTTAAAGTTGGATCATAGTGGCGAAATGCTTAAAGATCCAACTTCATACCGATAGCTTATGAGAAGGCTCATATATTTAACTATTACACGTCCTGACATCACATATTATGTTTACATTTTAGCCCGTTTATGCAGGAATCTCGCCAACCTTATTAGGATGTAGCCATGAAACTTCTCAAATATTTAAAGGAAAACTCTGTAAAAGGAATTCTATTGTGTGCTAACAGCCCTATGCACCTCTCCTGCTATACAAATTCAGATTGGGCCGGTTGTCCTATTATAAGGCACTCCACCACCGGATATTATACTTTCTTGGGTGACAATCCTATCTCTTAGAAAACCAAGAAACAAAACACTATATCTCGTTCATCTGCTGAGGCTGAATACAGATCCATGGCCATGGCTACCAGTGAAATCATTTGGTTGAGATATTTACTATGTGATCTTGGTTTTCCCCCTAATGCACCTCTCACTCTATATTGCGACAATCAATCTGCTTCACACATTGCGGTAAATCCAGTCTTTCATGAGCGTACCAAGCACATTGAGATCAATTATCATTTTATCAGAGAATAACTTTAGTAACGCACCCTTACTACTCAATTCATCCCTAGCAAAGATCAACGTGCTGACATCTTCACTAAGGCACTTGGCTGAGATCAACTTTGCTATTTACTTGGCAAGTTGGGTGTGATTGACCCTCACACGCCAACTTGAGGGGGAGTGTTAATCGTGCAAATGTGATTCATTCCATCCACTTATCATGGACGTTATCCCACGTATCGTACAAATGTGATTCATTCCATCCACTTATCGTGGATAGCTATCTCTATTATCATGCTGATGGGCTTTGCTTCATTCACCTTTATCGTGCGGTTGCTATATTTGTGCCCACTAATAGTCGACCCCTATTATCGTGCAGATGGGCAATTGCTACATTGGTGTTGTAGCAACTGCCATAGTCCTCTCGTTATCCGATAGCCTTATCTCTCTTCTACTATTGTAATTTCTGTCTTTATAAGAGTTCGCTTAACATTGTATTATATAAGGAACATGCCTACTTAGAATGATGAATGAATTGCTTGTCATCGTGTTTTCTTTCATCACGTATCTTTTAACAAGAGTGAAACATATCAGATTGAATGGCCAGGATAACGCCTCTCACATCACGCATTGAATCTTTGAGAAACCTGTCATTTCTCTTCCAAGCCTGCTACCAAGCCGAGGAAAGCCAACTTTTTCAAACCCAACTCCATTTATTAGAAAACTTAGACAAAATGGGGGCCCAAAACCATATCCCTCAGGGTTGAGCTTGTGTGAGCCATCAATATTACTGACTTTAAAAGCAAATTGAAAGAAGGGACAGGACCAGAACAAGTGCACAGCTGTCTCTACGTCTTGCTCAGACATGCAGCAACGATTCGGAAACTGCACCCCCACCCCCCACCCCTGACACGATCAACTAACAAGGTCCAAGACAAAAATTGCACTCAAGATGACCCAAATCGATCCATTTGGCAGCCAATCGACACTTGGGTCCAAACTTGCAGCAAAACAAGAGGCAACCGAGAACTCACCACTTGAAGAGAAGGACCATTGGAGACCCGTTCCATCACCGGATGCAATTAAGAAAGGAGAAATTTTGAAAATATTTGGATATCTCCTTACACACGGGGTAACCTCTTTTCCAAGAGTAGTGCTCAATCCATTCGAGTGGGTTGTCACCCAATTTGTAATTTTGTTTCAAGAATTAAAAAAAAAAAAAAAACATTTTCCGGGTTACAAGATGCCACCACCACTGACACAAGAGAGCTATATTGAATTTTGATAGTCTCTTAATGCCTAAAACACCATGCCAAATTGAGGAAATTGCCCTTTTCCACTTTATAAGCTCTTTAGAAGGACCCGATCCACCCCCAAAGGAAATATGAGATGATCTTAGTCAACCTTGATTCACATTTTTTAGGCATGTGAAAAATGGCAAGGTGGTGAAGCATTTGGCCATTTAACACATGGCGAAAGAGGGTGACCTTGGATTGTTTAGAGAGGTAGATTTTGTCCTAAGATTCAAATCTCGACCGAATTTTTACTTCAAGAGCAAGCCAAAAATCCTGTGTGAGACTCTTTTGAAGGATTTTGAGCCTCAAATAGTTCACAAGGAATGACGTTTGATTATATCAAAAAATGATTTCCAAGACGAACATGACACCGGTTTGCATTGATAACGGCTAACTTGCAATTGTTTTCACTGATTTTTAGACTCGATATTGCTTCAAAGGCCCTTAACAATGTCCAAATGTGTGACATTTGCGTTGAGCATGCAAGCCAAAAATCAGAACGTCATCCGCATATTGTAGCAAAAATATGCCCGCAAGCCTACCTAAGGGAAGTTGCCAGATAAAATCATAAACCAAGGCCTTCTTGAATATGGCACTAAGGCCTTGCTCACAATGTTAAAAAGAAGGGGTGAAAGAGTGAAGCAGGTTATATGTTCCCCCCGTTCTCGGGTCTGAATGAGCACCACGTATGTAAGCACGTGGGACACATTTCCTCGTGTGTGTCGGCATCACTTAGCATTGGAGTCCGGTTTGTTTGCAAAGACTTAATTACCCTTTCCTGCCATTAGCGCCATGAAACGATGTTTCGAGTAAAGGACAAAAATGTCCTCCCGCCAAAAGAGAGAAAGGGTTAAAATCATCATCGTTTTCGCCCCAAGGAGTAAACGATTCTGCTTTAACAGGAGCTCCTCGCAATATGTCACCCTAAACGTTCTAGCTTACCCTTTGACGATGCACCATCTGCTGTAATAGGAGCTCCATTTGGCAACACATCCTTTTACGTGGTTAGCTGCCACCGGAGCACCCCTTTTCATTGTCTACTGTCGTCAGAGCACCGTTGCCACCATCGGCTGCATCTACCTTCTAGGTGTTTCTCCTCTACTGTCGGATTAGCAAAACTTGTGTTCGTTGTTTATTAATATCGATTTATAATATATTATGATGAATTGTCGTATATCGATTTGTAAGATATTATGTGTTTTCGAGTTTCGATTTGGTGATATTGTTTTATTTGTTAATATTGATTTGTAAGATATTATGTTGAATTGCCGTAAATCGATTTGTAAGATATTATGCTAAATTGTCGTAAATCAATTTGTAAGATATTATGTGTTTTCTAGTGTCGATTTGCGAGAAATTGTAACTTCATAAATCATAAAAACACATGGTTACATGAAACTTACTGAGACAACAGATCATATATTATGTATTTTCTTAGAACAAGCAGGTTTGTGAGATATTATTTTGTTCGTTAATATCGATTTGTAATATATTATACTGAATTGTCGTAAATTGATTTGTAAGTTATCAAGACAAAGAGAAGTGAAAATTCTTACCAGCTTTCTTAGAAACGGAAACTTTTGGGTCATTCATTAATGAAATAGGGAAAGGTTCATCAACGGGTTCAATCTTTGGCTTCTTAATGTCAGTCTGATTACTATTTTTGTCAGCACACCCTCTCTTTTCTCGAGCAAATGAATGAGGTGAAACCGCCTCCGCAACCTGGCTTTTTGAAAATTAAGCTTCACAATATATTGTCAATTTGGTGATATTGTTTTGTTTGTTAATATTGATTTGTAATATATTATGCTGAATTGCCGTATATCGATTTGTAAGATGTTATGTGTTTTCTAGTGTCGGTTTGTGATATATTGTTTTGTTTGTTAATATCAATTTGTAAGCTATTATGTTGAATTGCCATATATCGATTTGTAATATATTATGCTTAATTGTTGTATATCAATTTGTAAGATATTATGTATTTTCTAGGGACAAGTTTTATGATATTTGTAGTATAATTTCTATTATAAAATTACAACAAAGAATTATAACATTACAACAAAAAATTATAGATTTACAACAAAGAATTATAGAATTACAAGAAAGAATTGTCGATTTACAAGAAAGAATTATAAATTACAACAAAGAATTACAGAATGCTAAACATTACAATGATTTACACTAATGAAAGTTAAATGCTATAACTATTTTGTAGCTGCAGAATCCACACGCGATTCCTGTGTTGCGTTGCTCACTTTTGAATTGAACTGAGCTTGTCATTAAACACAACAATATCAGGCACTACATTAAGTTCAACAAGAAATGCAAACATCCTCCCAAAATTGTTACATACCAAAAGACTTGTCAAACTCATGCCATCGTTCCACTCAAACAGGTCATGGGGATTGCAGGTTTCAACATTGTAATGCACGTTTGTAGGGTATTGCTGCATGTTGGAAATTACACAAGTTAGATATTGATAAGTTGCACGTAATACAATTTACATAGAAAGCAATATATTGTATTACGTACCTGTTCATGTGAAGGGTTTGGTTGCTTAAGGGTTGGTTGTTTCTTACACATTTTCTTGCAAACCAATTCCAGTGCACCATTTGTCCTCTAACGATTGCGATCAGAGGCAGGTTTCCTTTTGATACCCTTTGCTAGGTGAATATTTTCATCATAATCTACAAGGTTTACTCCTGACTTGTCTAAGATGATGTTGACGCTTCAGCGCAACTTATCATAAGGGTCAGGGGAAATATGAATTTCACCTACGTTGTTCAATCCCGTTTTCTTAGATTGATCATCATGAGCTGCAACAGACTCATGGTGAATTAACAACACTTTTTCAAGTAATTTCCTTGACACTTTTCTCATACATACATAGGCTTCTTCGCTTTTCGATGCCAAATCTGCAACATGCATAAGTGACCTACATAGTTGTTGGTAACGGGAGGCTGTGTGGCACTTCTCATCAACACTAGATGAACTGACATTATTTCTATCCATCTATTCAATCTTTGTTTGTCTCATCCATCTTTGCATTATATATGACTCAGGTATTTCTTATATCTTTTCTTGATTAAGTGCCTTTAATGCATGACGACATAAAATACCTTTGAATTCAAACATTTTGCACGTACATTCAATTCTTCTGTTGTCAACATTGTAGGTAACATGTGCTTCTTTACTTTTTGGTTGTTCTTCTCCCTTTCATACAACATAGTATTTATGCATATTCTCATATTGCATACGTCATTCTATGTTGCAATTCATGACCTGTATAACCTTCTTCTTAGTCCATTCAAATATAGTTAGTGTATACAGATATGCAGACCGCGTCAATATTTTTATGCCCAAAGTTACAGAGCGGGTGTTGAAGTATTTTACATATTGTTCAAGCTCATTCAGTCTAAGACTGTCTACAAATAATTCATATTGTTCCATGAAGCGAAACATTGTTAAACATGAATACAAAGTTTTTTTCAGTGTGGCATGCATAAATTCAGCTCTTTATGTGCTTATCATACCTGCACAAAAGTATTGTCTTTCATATGCCAATGTCCACTTCTCTTTGTGTGCTTATAAATTTTGTAACCACACACAATCTTCAAGGTCGTACATCTGAATCATTTGCTCCCAATCAGACAAAAAAGTAACCTCGTCCATGCTCTCAAGTACACATTTTCTAAACATTTTATCAAACTCTGTCTTCTGATTAAAAATATGTCCTATGTTCTTTGCTGCATTTTGAAAGATATGCCACAAACATAGGCGATGGTGTGCATATGGCCATACATGAGACACTGCAGCCACAATTGCATGATCACCATCTGTAAGTATAGTTCGAGGGTGCTTCCCATTCATTGTCTGTGTAAATACTCTGAACAACCACTCAAAGGTTTCCTTCGTCTGGTCATACAAAAAAGCGCCGCCTAATATGCAATTCCATGAGTGACGGTTCACTCCGATAAACTGCGCAAATGATCATTGTTTCGTATTAATCTTCAATATCGTATAAAAACAAGCACATCATTGAAGAATTCATAATCTACTCTTGACTTTGAATCTGCCCAAAACATATTCACAACATACCCATCTTCATCCAGTTGCATTGCACTAAAGAAACCAGGGTCATTGCCTGAATTCTTCTGTAGGTAATCAACCAAAGAACATATTCCTTCATTCTTCATGTTGTTTGCCCTCTTCCTTCTCAAATGGTTTCTTAGATCCATAGGTGTGAATGGTACATTCTCGCGACCACCATCTATGTGCGTGCATAAATTATATGTCTTCCTTGGTACAATGTCGGCGTTATCAGCTATTTCAGCATGCACTTCGGTTACTTTATGATGTAATCGTAACATAGGAGTGATAAATGGAGGGGTTAATTCATGGTTATGATCATTGATTAAAGTACGAACTACATATTTTTCATTCGGAAGTCTTCTTAACACCATTCTCGCTGGACAACCACATCTTGAATTTGGCTTGCTCCTTGTTGGATTTCCACTTGACTTCTTCCAACCTTACTTAGAACAAATATATGCCTTTTTCACCATGACACCCTGTGCATTTTTTGCCCAAGAATACCTTCTAACACTGAAGCCAAGTTTTAAGGCATAATCATTGTAAAATTTGTATCCAACTTCCTCATTATTAAACTGTATTCCCTCTACAGGAATAGAGTCAAGTGTACTATCATGTAAACTTGAGGTGCCTGCACCTTTGTCAAGTGCACTGTCATGATCGTCTACCTTATTATCGAATTGCATTTCGTCTATGGAATATCATTATCGAATTGTATTTCGTCTGCTGAAATATTCAAGTCCAGAGTGAATCCAATGCCGACACCCTTCTTATCATGTGCATCATTAGTGCACATATTCACTTCTTCAGGTGCGTCGATAGTACAAATGTCCGTTGCTCCATGACTTTCCAGTGATTGAGACACATCATCTTCACTGCAACTAGTTGATATGCTCAACACTGTCATGAGCAAAATATCAATTTGCATTAGCCAGCGCATACGTTTACAACAATTCAACATAATATATTACAAATCGATATTAACAAACAAAACAATATCTCACAAATCGACACTGGAAAACAAATAACATCTTACAAATTAATATACAGAAATTCAACATAATATATTACAAATCGAGATTAACAACCAAAACAATATCTCATAAATCGACACTAGAAAATACATAATATCTTACAAATTGATATACAATAATTCAATAAAATACATTATAAATTAATATTAACAAACAAAACAATATCTCACAAATAGATACTAGAAAATATATAATATCTTACAAATCGATATACGACAATTCAACATAATATATTACAAATCAATATTAACAAACAAAACAATATCTCATACATCGATACTAGAAAATACATAATATCTTACAAATCGATATACAACAATTCAACATAATATATTACAAATCGAGATTAACAAACAAAACAATATCTCACAAATCGATACTAGAAATCACATAATATCTTATATATCGATATACGACAATTCAACATAATATATTACAAATCGATATTAACAAACAAAATAATATCTCACAAATCGACACTGGAAAGCACATAACATCTTACAAATCGATATATGACAATTCAGCATAATATATTACAAATCGAGATTAACAACCGAAACAAAATCTCATAAATCGACACTAGAAAACACAAATATCTTACAAATCGATATACGACAATTCAGCATAATATATTACAAATTGATATTAGCAAATAAAACAATATCTCATAAATATATACTAGAAAACACATAATATCTTACAAATCGATATACAATAATTTAGCATAATATATTACAAATCGATATTAACAAACAAAACAATATCTCATAAATTGACACTAGAAAATGCATAATATCTTACAAATTGATAAACAACAATTCAACAAAATATATTACAAATCGATATTAACAAACAAAACAATATCTTACAAATCGACACTAAAAAACACATAATATCTTATAAATCGATATACAATAATTCAACATAATATATTACAAATCAATATTAACAAACAAAACAATATCTCATACATCGATACTAGAAAACATATAATATCTTACAAATCAATATACAACAATTCAGCATAATATATTACAAATTGAGATTAACAAACAAAACAATATCTCACAAATCGAAACTAGAAAACACATAATATCTTACAGATCGATATACGACAATTCAACATAATATATTACAAATCGATATTAACAAACAAAACAATATCTCACAAATCGACACTGGAAAACACATAACATCTTACAAATCGATATACGACAATTCAACATAATATATTACAAATTGAGATTAACTACCGAAACAACATCTCATAAATCGACACTAGAAAACACACAATATCTTACAAATCGATATACGATAATTCAACATAATATATTACAAATCGATATTAAGAAATAAAACAATATCTCATAAATCGATACTAGAAAACACATAATATCTTACAAATCGATATACAATAATTTAGCATAATATATTACAAATAGATATTAACAAACAAAATAATATCTCACAATTCGACACTAAAAAACACATAATATTTTACAGATCGATATACGACAATTCAACATAATATATTACAAATCAATATTAACAAACAAAACAATATCTCATAAATCGACACTGAAAAACACATAACATCTTTCAAATCGATGTACAAAAATTTAATAAAATATATTACAAATTGAGCTTAACAACTGAAACAATATCTTATAAATCGACACTAGAAAATACATAATATCTTACAAATCAATATACGGCAATTCAGCATAATATATTACAAATCGATATTAGCAAACAAAATAATATCTCACAAATTGACACTAGAAAACACAATATCTTCTAAATCAATATACGACAATTTAGCATAATATATTACAAATCGATATTAACAATCAAAACAATATCTCACAAATTGACACTAGAAAACACATAATATCTTACAAATCGATATACGGCAATTCAGCATAATATATTACAAATTGATATTAACAAATAAAACAATATCTCACAAATCGACACTAGAAAATACATGATATCTTACAGATCGATTTACGATAATTCAACATAATATATTACAAATCGATATTAACAAACAAAATAATATCTCACAAATTGGTAGTATGTTACTACAACCGCGATTTGTGTTACATTGCATATACTGAGTGAATGGACGATACCGGATGAGGTAAGGCCCTTGCTCGCATCTGTAACCAAGCATTCTTGTCAACAGGTCCCAGTGTCTTACAAATATCTTCAAGTTTCCAACCGTTGAAATGATAAAATCTACCTGCTATAACAAAACAACGCCTTAATGACACACACGATGACATACATTCTTCGATAATAGCATGATGACATGGAAAGGTAGTCACCACTCTTTAATGACACTTGTTGAAATGTTTGTGCGTCATTGATTTTTGCCATACTGCCTAACAAAAATGAAGAAGAAGAGATGACTGTAAAAAGAGATGGCCGACAAATCGCTCTATGACGCCCACCAATGATCGAACTAGTCGTTTGATTTATAGTTATCTCAATGAGGTAGGAACAAACCCGAGAATGTTTTCTATCTAACACAAGGCAGGAATGAAAATGCAGCCATGTGTTGTAACACAAGCTAAAAACAAAAGTGGAACGTGCAAATCTATATACGGGGAGCGGGAGGACATTTTTGTCCAACACATATCTATCTTACGGGAAAACATTTTCGTCAAAATCATATCTACCTTTTTATATGTTATTTTATTATAAAGTCATCATGGACAATATTGGCATATAAATTATCGCGGGTCCCAAGATATTCTTCTATACACATTGGAACACTCGAATTTGTGTTCCATGGAGAACACACAACACCCTCCTGTGAAAGAGGGCAGCCTTGGCGAAGGCCATGTTTCATCTCAAAGTAAGAGCCTCATTCGCCATTAACAAAGACTAAAATTTACGCCGATGAGAACAATTCCATAATCCAACCAATGAAGTTGGCGGCACTGGCAGAGCCAGGGTTGGGCGATCGCCCACCCCAAAATTTCTTATTGAACCTGGGTCGGGTCCGGACCCGACCCAGATCCGAGAACCCAATAGGGTTAAGTTAGTAGGGTCGCGGGGAAGGGCTCGCAATTCCTTTCTCTGCGCCACCCTCCCCCTTCATCCTCACCTCCCGTAACGGCCATCGCCAGTCGTTGCATTACCAGTGGCCGCTGGCTCCCTCTCATCTTCTTTGTTTCCCCCTCTGCGATTTTTGGCGAGCTGATCCCCTGCGTCAACCCTACCGTGACGAGTATCGGCGCCTCCCGCAGGTAAACACCTTCTCCTATTTTTCTTTTCTCATTCGTTCGGGATCGACGGAGGACCGACAGAGGGTCAGTGTCCTCTGTCGGAGCCTCCCCCTTTTCCTTTGATGGTTGTCGGAGTGCCGACAAGGCCCGACTGCCTCTGTCGGTCCCTCCCCACCCATCTGAGGTTGGTGGGTGGTGGTGGTGGGGGGGGGGGGCTCCGCCTTTGTCCTCGTGCCTGCCGACAGGGGGCTTTGCCCCCTGTCCCTTTGTTCTTTCTGGTAGGACAGGGGGGGCTCCGCCCCTGTCCTCGTGCCTGCCGGCATAGGGCTTTGCCCCCTGCCCCTTTTATCTTTCCGACAGAATAGGGGCCTCACCCCTGTCTTCAAGACTGTCGATAGGGGGCTTTGCTCCCTGCCCCTTTGATATTTTTGGCAGGACACGAGGCTCCACCCTGTGTCATTTTGATCATCGGCAGAGGCAAAGCCCCTGTAGTCATGGGCTGAATGTTTCTCTTATGTGATTTTCTTGAAACGTGTAGAACTTGGATAAATTTTTTATCTTTTTAATAATTTGGCATTACTTGCTAGAACTTGCGAACTGAAAATCGGGTTTGGACTTACTTGGCATTACTTCAGATGAGATAAACTGATTATTTCATATAAGAGGAAGATCCGAAGATCACATCGGGTTTGGACTTTGGAGAATTTTACGGTACCTACTGCCACCTTCTCTAAAATTTTACTTTCAAGAGCTTTAGATTCAGTTCATATCATGCTCTTGATACTCATTGCTTAGTTATAAAACATAGTTTGATACCTAGCTTCATAGAAGATTATCATTTTCATTTTGCTCGATCCTTTTCTGCAATGAGATTTGGCTCATAGAACATTGTCTTGTTTTTTTTGTTGTATAGGAATGGATAAGTTTATAATGGAAAGGTCAATCTTTGATAAATCTTCTGTAACTTGAGAAGAAGAACCAAGTCAGAAAATAAGCAAAACAGAATTTGATGAATCAAAGTTACCTGCAGACCCTGCACTTCGTCCTTCTATTTCTAGTTATCATCCTAATATCCAAGATAATGTTCGTAGAGCATATATGATCCGAGGTCTTTGTCAACCTCGAGATTGTACATTTCAACTAAACTAGCAAAAATGAAGGTTCATTCTAGATTGGTATGATGAGTATAAGGATTGGTTTGAGTATAGTATAAGTAAGCAAAAAGCATATTGTTTGCAGTGTTATCTTTTTAGGCCAAAAAGCATAGAGAAGATTAGTGTAGAGGCATTCGTATCTGAAGGATTTGATAACTAGAAAGACAAGAAGAGGTTTGATAAACATGTTGGAAGCTCTAGCAGTTTTCACAATTCAGCACAAATGAAGTGACAAAATTTGATGCAACAAAAATAACATATTGATGCTATACTTTATAACATATTGATGCTATATTCGACAGAAAGATGAATATAGACTTCGCCTTTGGGCAACTGTTAATGCAATCAGATACTTGTTAAGTCAAGAATTGGCATTTTGAGGGCATGATGAAGCTGAAGAATCTCTTGATAGAGGAAATTTTATTGAGTTGTTGAAGATATTTGCAAAGAACAATGATGACATAAATAAAGTTGTATTGAAAAGTGTTCCAGAAAATAACAAATTGATATCTTCTGATATACAAAAGGATATTGTCAATGCTATTTCTATACAAACCACAAATGCTATTATCATGGAACTTGGAGATACTTTTTTTTCTATTTTACTTGATGATTCTCGTGATGTGTCAACTAAAGAACAAATGACTATTATTTTACGGTTTGTTAATGAAAAATGTTGAGTGGTTAAATGATTTCTTACTCTTGTGCATGTTCTTGAAACAAGTTCTATTTCACTCAAACAAGCAGTTGAAGAAGCATTTTGTAAGAATAAATTAAGCATATCAAGTTTGTGTGTATAGGGTTATGATGGAGCAAGTAATACGAGAGGGGAGTTTAATGGATTGAAAAGTCTTATATTACATAAAAATGCATCTGCATATTATATTCATTGTTTTGCACATCAACTTCAATTGGCATTAGTTAGTGTTGCTAAAAAAAAATCATTGCTTGATGTGTTTTTCAATATATTAGGTAGGTTGTCAACTTTTTTCTCCACTTCATGCAAGAAATCTGAGCTTATTCGAGAAGCAAAATTTATGCGAATTGCTGAAGCACTTGCATTGGGTGAACTTGAAACAAGACGAGGATTAAATCAAGAAATAATTAAGTTTTAAACGACCTGGTGATACTCGGTGGGGTTCTCATTACGATGCTTTGGTTAATTTACTCAGTATGTATTCTTCTGTTATTCAAGTGTTAGATTTCATTGCAGAAGATACATATTTAGGAAAAAGTTTAGATGCAATTATTTTATATCATCTGTTGCAAGATTTTGAATTTGTTTTTTGCTTATATTTAATGTGTAAAGTTTTGGGAATAACTGATGACCTTTCACAAGCACTTCAGCGAAAATATCAAGACATTGTGGATGCTATGAGTTCAGTCACTACATCAAAACAGTGCCTTCAAGGTCTGAGAGACAATGGATGGGACTCTCTCATAAACAAAGTGTCCATATTTTGTAAGAGATTTGATATTTTGATTCCTGATCTAGGGGACTCATATACACTTTAAGGACGACCAAGACATAAGGTTGAAAAGATCACCACATTGCATCATTATCGTATTGATGTATTTTATGCTATTATTGATTTGCAACTTCAAGAGTTGAATGATCGTTTCACTGAAGCAAATGCAGAGCTCCTTCTTTCAATAGCATGCTTGAGTCCAAAGAATTCCTTTTCTGCTTTTGATAAATATAAGTTGATTCGTCTTGCTGAGCTTTACCCTAAGGACTTTTCTAGAGTAAACATAATTAGACTTGAAAATCAATTGGATATATATATATATATATATATATATATATATATATATATATATATATATATATATATATTGCAAAAATATGAAACAATGATAAGTTTTCAAGTTTAAAATCTTTAGCAGCTAGCAGAGATGATGGTAGCAACTCAAAAGCATATTATATTTTCTCATATGTATCTATTGATTAAGTTAGCATTAACTTTGTCAATTGCAACAATAAGTGTTGAAAGAACATTTTTAGCTATGAACAATATCAAAAGTCGTCTACGTAATAGAATGAGAGATGAATGGATCAATGATGCTTTGGTTACTTACATAGAGAAGGAGACATTTGATACCATAAGTGATAATGCAATTATAAATTGTTTTCAAAATATGAAAAATAGAAGATGTCTGTTGTAAAGTTTTCATGAATTTAGTTGTTTGTATTGCTTAAGTGAACAATCTTTATTTTAGTTTAAAAGTACAATTTAAGGTTTTATCTTATTATGTTCATAAATTTAGTTGTTTGTGTTTGTAACAATTGTCATTTTATTTCAAAGGCTTATTTAAGTTTTATCTCTCCACGAACGACTGTTCCTCCAGCGAAAAAAATTCTGACTCCGCCACTGGTCCGAATAAATGGATCGTCCTTCAAGACCATAGCATTGTTCCCGAGACCCGAAGTCTGCCCACCCAACGAAAAACTTCTGGCTCCACCACTGGTTGGTGGGGAAGGCCATGTCTCACATACATTATTGCTGGAAATCCCACCTTACGGAATCAAAAGCCTTGAAAATATCGAGTTCAACTATAAAGAAAGAATTACCTGTTTTCAAGAGAGTGCACCATTTTGTTTGCCAAGAAAACCCTATCATGAAGAAGGCGGCCCTTTAGGAATGCAGTTTGACATGGGGAGATAATGGAGGGCAGCACACATTTGAGCCTTTCCACAAGCACTTTCGCCAAGATTTTAAAATTGCGATTTAGAAGAAAGATGGGTCAGAATCTCGAAATGTCTTCGGCATGCACATCCTTGGGGATCAGAGCGATTGATTCCACTAAACAGGATACCACGCCCAAAAAATTTTGAAATGAAATTATAGAGATCCTCCTTGCTATCATCCCAAAACTACTTTAAAAAATGGGTGGTGAAGCCATCGGATCTAGGTGGCTTATCCGTTGGAAGGGACCAAACCGCGGATCTAACCTCCTCGAAAGAAATGGGTTTCTCCAAATCGATAGCAAACTTGCAGCAAAGGGAGGTTGACCAACCATCCAATATGGGCTCCCAGGTCATCAAAGATAGCTTTAAAAAGTTAGTTATGCTATCACTCATTCCTTGACCTTCGAAAACTTGGGAATCAATAAGAATAATGAAAAGCTCTAAGGTGACAGACTTTATTGTTTTGCTCCCCACTTTGAAGCCAACAAATCCTAGACCTTTGCTTCCATTTGATCTCATCCAGAGATCGTCAAATCTAAATATTTTCTTCAAATTTTGAGAGTTGATCTCTAAGACGGTCGAAGTTTGGATCATGAGATTTAATAGAGTCGACTTGAAACTGCACTTCAGAATGTTTTTGCTCCCATTTATGAATTTCATGAAATTTGGACACCCCATGACCATGAATCCATGACTTCATTAAACCTTGCATCACCTTTAGTTTTTCAATAGACAGAATGCAACCCACCTTCCAACAACTGAGCTAGCCCACCATTCAGTAACCACAAGTTCAAAGCTCGAGATAGTGAGCCACCAATCTTCAAAACAAATTTTTTTCTTGGGCGAAACTCCCTGCCAAATTCTATTAAAATTGTCTCATGGTTAGAAACAATTCGAACACAAATGGTGAGGTCATAGTAGGACTCCACAAAACCCATTGAGGTGATGACCCTGTCAAGCTTCCTAAGACATGGCATATAACGCTTATTGGACCAAGAGAAAGATTGGCCCCCAGTTGTGATATCATATAAGCTGCATTTATCCAAAAAGTTGTTGAAGCCCCCACATCACTCTAGTTGATTTGACAAAAAAAAAATAGCATTTAGCAGAATAAAAGAATAAAGAAGGCAATTGAAATATCCAATAATACACCAATGTGAGGGAGCTTGGACAACAACCTGATTCAATTCATTCTAAAAGAAATGATTTTTGGAACCGGTAGTAGGACCATAGACAATTGTTAGAAGCAAGGAGGCATTAAGAGAAGACCCAATTAAGGTGATTGACAACAAGAAATAGCCAAGGTGCAGTAGACCACCCACCCAGTCAGAACGCCAAAATGCAATTATACTTCTTGTACATTGTAATTGGATGCTCCAAGAGTCTGTTTTTATAAAAATCATGCATCTAGATCGCATTTGTACAAAAAAAAAAGCCTATGAAAATCTCATTGCATACCAATTTACATATTTGACTAATATATATATATATATATATATATATATATATATATATATATATATATATATATATATATATATATATAATCATCTTGCTTTTTTTTTTGTTAGGTCACTATTGGGACTATCCAAAAAGCATAGTTTTAGGTGTATTGATTAAAAAACAAACTTTATTTGAAACTGATTTGATGTCAAAAATGTGAATATGTTACCAACAAATTTTAGTACAATATCAACAGTTTACTTTTTTAACTTCTTTAAAATACACCTCGAGTATAAAGATGCTTCAAATATATTGCTTCTGTTAAAATCAAGCATAAAACACCTAAAACTATAATTTTTGGATGATCCTAATATGAACCTTAAAAAAAAAGGTTGTAGGAGAGAAATAAAGAGAGAGATATTTGATTGAAAATACTTGAGGATAAGCTTGAGGGACGGCATGCCAGAGGCTGTTCTTATTCAAATATTCATCCTGTCTGCAAACAATCTGATGACTGATCGATTCTCTCCTATCAAATGCTTGAAACGACCACGTGGAACCAGATTACATTGCCACATCATCAATCTCCTTTTACGTCATATTTTTTCTCAAATATGATTTTCCATAAAGGAGCCAGCCAATCTTATGCATGGTTAACCCCAACTTAAAGCTAAGCAAGTTCATATGTACAAGTTAAGCATATCATAAACGTGTTTTATTGGAGTAATTAAGGTAGCACAAATAGCCTAATTTTTAGACACCATGCTAATATTACTGATTCTCTAGAAGATGATGGTTCATGGACTAAGGATGCGCTTGGATGATGCTCAAAACCTGATTAAAAGCAAATTTTGAGTGTAAACCGGTTAACCCACTAAAACTGATTTTGGTAGTCCCGACAAAACTAGGTTTTCTTAAAACCTTGGTTTTTGCACAAAAATTTAGTTTTTGTTGTTGTTGTTGTTGTTGATATTTACACGGAGAAACCACTCTCAGGATCAGAGACCTATCAGTGCTGACTCAGCATGCCATACTTACGGTCGCAGTCCTAGCAGCATAAAACTCCGTGAGCTTACTCCTTGCCCCGAGGGAGTCGCCACACTTACAAAATTTAGTTAAAAAACCCAGGTTTGCAAAATCATGCCCTAAGCATTTACTAGTATTTTAAGCATCCATGGATGGTAATTGATGCCAAACATAGCCAGTCACATCCAATTTTAAGTTTTATGATCAATGTTTTGAAACGATAATATCATATAATTAGACGCTAAACCCTCGCTTATGTTTAACTAAGAAAGCTACCATCATTTTGTGGTATTTTGCTTGTTATCAATAAGCCAGGGAATTAAACAAGGTTGAATTTTGCAAGCATCTGAGAGAGTCATGGCATTTCCTAAAAAAGGGGTGGAATAAGTTCTTACATGATTGGATTTATATATGGTCCAACAGGAGCCCCCAAGATCCCCAACCAATTTCTTTATGAGGTTACTTGGGGAAGGCAACAGCTTGTGGGGGTCAAGGAGGGCCTGTGGCTCTTATGCACTAGAAAGAATCAAATGGGTCCCAAGATGCATGATCTAGGGCAAATTTTCCTTGCATATGCAGCTAGTCGAATGCGAAATGCTCTATATATTATGGTCACCATTTATCTTAAAAGATGGATGGTGCTCAACGATAGATGCGATACTCATAATCATACCATGACATCACCAATAAAATTAATTAAAAGTATTTAACTTTATCAAAAAATTAAAATCATGAAATTTAATTTCCACCAATATTTACATTTTTTTATCGAGTGCCAGAGGCGTCCGGATCAGGTGCCACAGCAAGATGGAGGGTGAGCAGGTGCGTAAGGCAGAAAAAATTGTGCCATGTGATGGCACCTGATCCGGTAAAATAATCATACTCACATCACACTGTTGAAGCAAGCAAATGAAGACGTTTTCCCTTTCAAACAAAAAAAAAATGGAAATTTTATATTGTACAGAAAAAAATCAATATTTTTATGAAAAAACTTTTCAATATATAGAGCAAGAAATGTGTTTGCTAACTTTATATTTGTCTCACTACATTGTCGCATCAATAAGTTATCATGGCAAAGAAAAACTAAAAATTTTATGGGGTTACAAAGGTTTAACTATGCATGTTAAAAAATAAACAACCCAATAACATTGCATCATTAAAGGTCCGCATGATGCTTGGTTTAGATTGCTGTGCAATAGTTTAAAAAGTAGGCCCTTGTTTTCCGAAGCCCTAAAAAAAACTGATTATGCAGTACAATTGAATGATGAAAAACTTGTTTTTCAATAATTCAACCACACCTATATTATAGGTGTTGGGCTCAGGGGAGGAGCCAGGCATCTAAACTAGGGTGGGCACGAATGCACAGTAAAAAAACCAAATCAAAACCCTGAATTCTAACATGATTTATAGATATGTTAATTGAAAAAGAAACATAAAACTCCTAAAATTCTAACCAAAATCAACCATGTATTCAAGAATTCATATTTAATGTTGATTGAAATAAAAAAGATAAAAATGCTTAATTAAATATTCATGGCATTTAAGAAACTAAATAAAAAAACTTAAATTCTAAACAAATAAAGATTTAGGGGTTTAATAAGTAAGAACTAAAATCAAGAATTAATTAATAAAATATTGCTTAATGATATATAAAAAATAACACAAAAAACAAAAAAAATGTAAATAAACATTTGCATCATTTGAAAAAATTCTAACCAATATCCTAATCTCTGAAAATTTCATGGATTTATGTTCATTGAAAAAAAAAATCCCTAACATTCTAACTAAAATCAAGCATTCATTACATGCCTAATTGTTAATTAAAAAATATTAATTAAACATTTATTCTATTTAAAAATAAACTAAAAAACAAAAACCTTAACAAACATCATACATCATGCTAAAAAAAGCAAATAAGACCCTTAAAATCAAAACATTCATGCTATTATCAAATAATTCTTAAGAAAAAGAACACACAAAAAAATTTAAACCCCTAATTGATAAATATTTATATCATTAAGAAAAGTCCAAATCAATACCTTAAGTCCTAAAATCATAAATTTATTCTAACTAAATATAAAAAAACTAATTGTCTAACCAAATGAACAGAGAGAGGGGTGGGTATATACTCACCACACTTGGCTTGGAGTTACCTTGACCCATAGTTGACCCACCGGGTGACTCGAACAAAAATTGTTTGTGTTTGACTCATGACTCGGCAAGACTTGGTGAGTCAATGCTGGTGACTGATTTTTTTTTTATATTTTATAAATAAATTTTATAAATAATAAAAAATTTATATAAAATATTAGAAAACAAATAAGGCTACCTGCGCAATTGTGTTGGCCGTACATCCATCATAGGGTTTGATGGATGGCTAGGGCAAAAACTGCTGAAAAAATACTTTTCAAACTTGGGGGCATTTAGTGACAGTTTCTTGACCAGCATTAAAGGCCTCAATTTCCATTGAGACCTTTAGCGGTGGTAAAAAACCATCATTAAAGAGGCAAAATGCACAAATAGCACATTTTGTGCTTTTCACATTTTTTTTAGCCATACCACTTATATATATATATATATATATATATATATATATATATATATATATATATATATATATATATAAGTGGTAGCTGTGCAACCCTTAGGTGTGCAACTACCAATGGACTCAGGCTGGTCATCCATCGTAGCCTTGATGGATGGCCAATGTAAAAAATACAAAAAAATGTTAAAACACTCTCTTTTGCACATTTTAGCATCTTTAGCTGCAGTTTTTGACCGCCACTAAAGGTCTCAGAGGGAAATGAGGCCTTTAGCGGCAGTCAAAAACCTGTCACTGAGAACTCTAGTGACAGGCTTTTGACTGCGCTAAAGGTCTTATTTTTGGCTGGAATCTTTAGCAGCAGCATTTTATTTTTGCTTTTTGACACTTTTAATGGTGGTCAAGCCCACCACTAAAAGTATATATTACACATAAAAAAAATACACGCTGGCGCGCCCGACTGCATCCGGCACCCAGCACTCCCCGAACCATGACCTCATACTTCCAGGGTGAAAGTCTTTGAGTTCGTAGCCGTTGGTGTACAAATTGAACCCATTCAGGGTCTTGTTGGGGTTGATGAAGATAGTGGTCCAGAAGGGCAATCTCAGAAGGGAGAATACAAAAGATTTTATTTTGATAAAAACCCTGGAAAAGGATAAAGCTAGGGCGAATGAAAATAACTTAAAATAAAAAGAAATTTCAAGCACAAAACCATCTGTTGAATATATATATATATATATATATATAACGAGCGTGTGTTCGTGTGCACATTTTTTTTGTAGAATACTATATACATGTGCATGAAATACACGCATAGATACAGATACGAGTGCATGCATGAGCCACTGTGCATATCCTATAAATGAGAATTTTGATGGGAAGGAATAAAACAATAATATAATAATAAGAATGCAGGCTTTATAGTATATATATTTAGTATTTTATTTATTAGACCCTCCTTTCCTTTTCTTTTTGTTAAACCCGCAACTTTTTCTTTTGATTCCATCGTTCAAGGCGGACACGAAGAACTCCCGACCCCATCTCTACTCATTCACGTTCCCTCAGGTATTACCCCAATTCTGAAAACCACACTATAAAAGCCCTCCTCTCCATTCCTCACAACCAACAATAGCAACACTCCTTCCCCTCACACAAGAGAAAGAAACACCAGCGTCTTTTGCTCTTCCCAAACTTTCCTATCAAGGCAATCTCTCTCTCTCTCTCTCTCTCTCTCTCTCTCTCTCTATATATATATATATATATATATATATATATATATATATATATATATATATATATATATATATATATATATATATATATATATATATATATGAGAACTGAAAACTTACAAAATGGGAACAGTGCTAAATGAAATATGTTATTGGATTTCTGTCATTTTTTTAGAAACCATAAAGATATGAACTATATGCTTGTTTTTATAGGAATCATTTCTTGGAGCATTTGATTCTGATGCATGTATAGTTTTTATAAGGTTTAAAAAATCAACCGGATGTAATTTTATATATTTTTGAGACTCAAATACCATTTTTTCATCCAAAATATATATGAAGACATCTATGGGGTAGAATTTTGGAAAAAAATACCGAAAATCCAGTAGCATGTTTCATTTACCACCTTACACGTTTTGTTGGTTTTCATTTTCCACATATATATATATATATATATATATATATATATATATATATATATATATATATATATATATATATATATGTAAAACAAATATTTGCGGTACCATACTATTTATGGTGAAATCATTGGTGAAAGTGGTATCATCTTAAATAGACCACATAAATGTGTTCAACATTGTTTGTTTGCTAAGAAACACACCTTAGAGCATATTTCTTTAATGTAAAAACATGAATTTTTTGGATATATGATTTTTTTTGTACATGATTTTTTATACGTGTTTTTGTACTTTGACTGCGGATGTGTTCATGGTATTTATACGAAGTAACACACATGCAAAACTTATTTAGTTAATTTGATGATTTTTTTGGCTCTGAAATAATGATATGTGCATGCAGCTGCAAGCAGGGAAGATGAGCAGGAAGCCAGGAGACTGGAACTGCAGCTCATGCCAGCACCTGAACTTCAGCCGCCGCGACATGTGCCAGAAGTGCTCGGAGCCAAGGTCAATATCAAACGATTACTCCAGCTTCGGTGGTGGTAGGGGTGGCTCGTCCTTCGGTGGGTATGGTACTACCGGGTCTGATGTCCGACCCGGTGACTGGTACTGCTCTGCTGGAAACTGTGGGGTCCACAACTTCGCAAGCCGCTCGAGCTGCTTCAAGTGTGGCTCATTCAAGGACAAGTCCAGTGTAGCATTCGACGGGGACATGTCGTGCAGCAATAGGGGCGGGTTCGGGTTCAGTTCTTCATTTGGTCGCCCCGGTTGGAAGTCTGGCGATTGGATTTGCACTAGGTAAAAACACTTTTCAATTAAAACGCTTTCTAGCTAGTGAGTTTTGTTATCTAAAGGATCAGTCATAAGGTGCACATGATACTTGCTAGATTGAAGTGAGAGGAAATTAATAACCATGTAGATAATAAAGGCGATTTTCAATTATAAATATTCATTACCACCACGGAGATCGCCCCAATGGGCAGTGAGGTGGTTGTGAATGTGTTATGAGTTAAAGATCCCGGATCAGACCCTGCTGGTACATGGGTATGCCTATAGCTTTCAGAGGTGGGTTACATAAGTCTGGATGGTCGTGGGCTCCACCCGAGGTTTTCTCTGGCTTTGGCAAGAGTTCCTCGTCATAAAAAAAAGGTTTATTGAGCTTGTGAGTTTTACAAACATGAATCTTTTTCTTTGGCTGATTTGTCTATGTGCATGCACAGGTCTGGCTGCAATGAACATAATTTCGCAAGCAGGATGGAATGCTTCAGGTGCAATACTCCAAGGGACTGATCAGGTAGCTGCTGCTTTTCATGTGTTTTTAACAAAAGTTAAATGGTGCCTGCCAATGCGCGGTCGATCGGTGATTAGGTTTTTTTTTCTTGGCTTAGCCAAAAAAAAAATGTCAAGATGTGCACTACATAATAAATTTCTGGCTTTTGACAATTTTGAACTTGGTTAATCTCTCTTTGATCTTTTTCTTTTTTCTCTTTGGTTCTTTGCAGGTTGTTCTCAAAGAAAAAGCAGATCAATGATGGATACCTGCGTTCTCAAGGGGGGTCTTCACTTTGTCAGCTTTTTCCCCCGTTTTGGTTTCAACTTCCCCGACTCTAGAAATGACTATACCCTATAGGCCTAGTGGCAAGGTTCCTGCGTTCAGTGTTAAACCACCGTCCTCTTTTTCTTTTCTACTTTCAGTTTAATTTAGTGTCTGTGTGTATGTGTGTTTTGAAGTGAGGCTTACAGAATTGAGTTTTATAGCTTTAAATACATCTCTCTCTCTCTCTCTCTCTCTCTCTCTCTCTCTCTATATATATATATATATATATATATATATATATATATATATATATATATATATATATATATATATATATATATATATGAGCTGAACATATTAGGCCGTTTTTTCTCTTCTGCCCGGTTAGGCTAATGAGAATAGACTTTTGGATCTTGCTTTTCGACAAAAAAATGTATTTTTATGAGCAGAGACAATTTGATGTCTTCATAGCCATTGATTTTGGATCACCAGAAAAACTTATACAAGTCAGATTCCAGTGATCCAAAATCCGATTCTCACTAAACAAAATCATAGATCACATCTATGGTGTTAGATGTGAGAAAAAATACCAAAAACTATGATTTTTGAATGAACCTAACATGGCAGAACGAGAAAATGGGGGCAGAAGTACTATATATATATGGTAAATATTGGATACTAATAGAGGTGCAAAACTAATGAGTAGAAATCACTTTTTACTTCAATTTTTATTTTATTTTTTGTAGAACAAATGTTAAAGGGCATGGTTTGTTTAGTAGGAAACTTGTTTTGAATTATGTGATTATGAAAAGTAATTATGTTTTTAAAGAGGTCCAAAAATCAATAGCCAATGTGTAGAAACTTTATAACTCAGATCACATTTTTACATTAGAAAAGCACGATCCAAGGCTCACCTTAGCAAACAAATCATGCTCAACACATCTGTGTGGTTAGATTTAGTCTATACAACTTGCACCTATGATTTCTATCTCATTAGTTCTGTAACTTCATTGGTAGCCAACATTTATGCGCGCACACACACATATATATACATATATATGCTTCCAAAGTCACGTGCGCAAATTTGTCAAAGGCTTTAATTTTCATCCCGTTGGGCCACCATAAAAAGTGCAAGCATAATAATAATAGTTCAATACCCAATCAATGATCTATTCTCTACTTTAGGCAATGAATTCCCCTGTAATCATCAAAGCTTTAAAAAAAACACATTATATGAATAGGATGCAAATTTACAAAAGATTACTGGTGCAAAGTTTAAGTGTTCTTTATTGTATATGCTCATCAATATCTATTGTTCCTACTCCCATACCGGACACCAAACAGATCAGGTCATGCTGAACATCGTGGCCGTCTGTTTGCATTTTGGATGAATGCCACGTGGTTTTGTTGACTTTTGAGCTTTTTAAAATGCAAATCGGATGGCCACGATGTCGGCATGAGCAAAAACGCTCATGCCGTATTTCTCTTTATGACATTTGTTCTCGGCACTGAGGTAACAAATTGACTTTTACTTGTTTACATATAGCAACTTAAGGTTGTTTTTTCCATCATAAAGCGTGAGAAAATGGCCCGCTTTCTCATGTGAACCCAAACTTAAGAAAATGCGGGTGAGAAAGTGATTTATCACGTCCTTAATTTTTTTCATTGGGACCCATCACAATTGACAAAAGTTGCTTTCTGGTTAGGGATGGCAATGGACTTGGGAAAAATAGGGATATGTCCAATCCTGTTTGATTTGGACCGAGGATGGAGAACATAAAATGGAGAATGGATGAGGGATGAAGGTGAAAATCAAAACCCGTATGGGGATGAAGGCGGAGATGGACTTACTATTAACCCCACCTTGCCCCACCCTACCCCGTCTCAGATCCCCGTTAATGAAATTATTAATATACTCTTATATATTATAAAATCTTTATATATATATATATATAACCCTAAATCCTTCCTCTCCTTTTTTATTTTCTTCTCATTTCTCTTAAAATATAAGTAAAGTTATTTTAAAACGGGAACGGTGATGGAGACAACTATTTTGAGATGGAGATAAACAGGAAATTGAGGGCAAAATTTTGATATAGGGCAGGGGTGAAAACCTTGTCCCCCACACCCGTCACGGTCCATTCCTATTTCTGGTTGGACCTGTTCACGTAATGTTTTATCATATGCCATTGAACAAGCATTAAAAAGTTAGTCGCATCGGAGCCTCGTCTATAGGTAGGGATGGAAGTGGACCGGGGCAGGGGTGGGGGACAAGGTCTCCACCCCTGTCCCGTTTCAAAATCTGAACCTTCATCCCCGCCTCTGTCCCCGTACGGGGATGGATTTTAACCTCCACCTCGCCTCCATCCCCAGTCCAAATGGGGGTGGGGTGGGGCGGGGCCCCATTTCCCCTCGGTCTATAATCATTCCTGAAAGGATTGGGGACGGGATGGGGCATGGCGGGGAAAGGCGGGGATTGAGACAGGGATAGGGCGGGGGTGGGGGACAAAGTCTCCACCCCTGTCCCGTTTCAAAATCTGAACCTTCATCCCCGCCTCCGTCCCCGTACGGGGATGGATTTTAACCTCCACCTCGCCTCCATCCCCAGTCCAAATGGGGGTGAGGTGGGGCGGGGCCCCATTTCCCCTCGGTCTATAATCATTCCTGAAAGGATTGGGGACGGGATGGGGCATGGCGGGGAAAGGCGGGGATTGAGACAGGGATAGGACGGGGTGGGGGAAAGTGTAAGTCCATCTCCGCCTTCATCCTCACACAAGGATGGATTTTAACCTTCATCCTCGCCTCCATCCCCCGTTTCATGCCCTTCATCCCAGGTTCAAATGGGGCGGGGCTCGTTGTCCCCCGGTCCACTGCCATCCCTATCTATAGGCATTGTAGAAATGATCGAATATATTTCTAATGACTCTAATACGATAGATCGAGGGGGTGCTGTTGTACGGAAAGAGGAGATGCAACAAGATAAAAGAGAAACCCCAACCACGTAAGATCCTCGAACTTACCAGGACCACAGTTTGATACGTTCTTTAAGGTTCTTTCTATTTCATACTGTTCCGAAAATAGTTGGATAATAATATAAAAAGATGTTCCTTTTTTTCACTAGCACCACTATAGTGGTAAACTATAGGAAAGATATGAAATAACTAACTCTATTGACTGTGACTAAGACTATAACTTCTTGATATTGAGAAATAAATTAGACGTATTTTAGAGAGTGAAATAGACAAAAGTAACGGTTAACTAATATAACTTTTTTTTTATTATGATAGATCTGTCCTAGGAAAGGCAGTGGACCGGGGCGGAGGCTGGGGGAAAAGGTCTCCACCCCCTTCCTGTCTCAAAAATTTGCCCTCCATCCCTGCCTTTATCCCCACACAGGTTTTGATTTTAATATTCATTCATGTTTCATGTCCTCCATCCTCTGTCCGAACGGGGTGAGGCAAGGTGGAGTCTCATTTCTCTCTGGTCGACTGCCATTCCTAAAAGTATTTTAGTTATTTTACTAACGGAGATCAAGAACGGGGTGGGGGCGGAGGAAAGTGTAAGTTCATCCCCGCCTCTGTTACTGCAGCACAGGTTTTGATTTTAACCTTCATCCCTTCCTCCATCCCCAGTCCACTATCATCCCTAATCTGTCCATATCTATCTAGCAAAGAAAATAGATCTATTAAGATAATCAATGCACATATGGCTTCAGTTTCACGATATATGAAAAGGCATGATATTCAATTTTTGATGTTAAAGGGAGAAGTGTGATGAGCCAACCCTAGTACAATAAGACTGGGTTGGACCAACCTATGGTGTATCAATTGTTATGCCAATAGGATAAACTGTTGAGCCATGGGAAATCCTTCTCTACACGAGTTCTTATAAGAGGTTTTTGAACACCACCTAATAAGCAAAAAGTATGAACACCACAAGGCGGTGTTTAGCGATCTTGTACTAAACAAAATTAGACTTCCCAACCTATCAGTCGAACAAGCACAAATGCACACATGCAATTGCTGTCAATCATGTTACCACTATCGAGCTTCTCTTTTCTTCTTAAAGATTGGTTGGTTTTCAAAAGATGGAATTTTTGTTGTAGAAGTGTGGAGCCTATTTTCTACCTTGATCTAAATTCATAATTTTTAGGCAAAAGTTTTGGAGGGTAGTTTTATAAGTTTATCTTAGACTCTTTGTTGTATTCAGTAACACTAAAAGCCTTTGTAAAATTAGTACTCTTATTTAAGAAAGTATCCTCACCTGTATTGTGTATTTCAATCAATAAAGAAGAAAGCTCAGTGCGATCATGAATGTATGCAATTCTTGTTGAACCACGTAAAATTCTTGTTTTTGTGTGTGACTGTTTTTCTTTTATTCTTTTTTTGATTCATCTATAAGTCGATCCCTAACAATTTTGTTGTCAACCCTAACTACATAAGGTAAGGCAGCCTCCAAGAGGGAAGCTTTGCTCATGCACAATGGGCTAGTGAGAAGAAGAGAGGAGCTCCAACCAAAGAAGAGTCGCCTAGCAACCGACTACGATTTTAGGGTCATATGAGAATCTAATCATGTGGGAAAAGTTTTTCTCTTTCTCATGCCTAAAAAAGGCAACCTAGAGAAGGAATAGACGACAATCATTAGTCTACACTTGTACATTCATTTATTAATCCTATATCATATGTGACTCATTGTTCATGATTCATGGCTTATTGATCTTAGATCTTTCCATTCCACCATGCTACCAGTTCCTAAATCGATTAGAAAACCCTCTAAGGGCCCTTTTCCGTCAACCTATTTCATCAAAAAGTCCAAGTAGGCAGGAAAGCTGGGTTTTTTCCACCATGGGTGAAACAAACACTAACACAACTCTTTATATGTATTTCAGTGATCCCTCCCTGGTTTGGATGCCAAAATTTTCCTTGTGGGGAAGCAGGTTACTTATATGGGGTTCACTAACAGGGTGGCTCATCATTCATGGAAAGATTCAGACTGAATGTAGGCTAAAGCGAAAGGAGTTTCACTTGTTCAATAGGTGTTCCCTATGTTATGGTCATGAGGAATCAACTCAGCATATCTTCTAGGACTGCCCTTTCACAAAAACTCTGTTGCAGCAACCTTGGAATGACTTCAATTTGGCTTGGAACGAACTACAATTCCCTCGTCATGTTCTAATCGCGCAACATTTTCAGCAGTAGGGAAAGAAATGGCCATTTGTATGTCAGGTTTGGTTGTTGTCAGCCTGGAAGATTTTTCAGTTGGAACACAATCACTGTATCTTTAGGGACGTCAAACTTAGTCATGATCAGCTTCTGCTCCAACAGAGATAGGAAACACTAGCAAGGTGCACAGGAAATGGCCAAACTAGGATCTTCGGTGGATTGGCGTCCATTGGTTCCTCATCTGATGGTGTCTGGACTGAGTTAGCAGACCTATGCTCTCTTGCTTAATGAACTCTATATTCAGTCTGTCATTCTTCCTTGTTTTTTCTACTGTACTCTGTATTGGTTCCCAAATGATATCTCATCATTTGGTTAACCATCTTCTGATTTCTGAGTAAATGCAATATATTTCTTTAAAAAAAAATACATAGAACAAGGAAAGGTCCACGCTTGCAGGTGTGGGTCCCAGCTTTGTCTGACTCCTTTCCATTTTCATGTGATTTTTTCAATCTACACCTCCCAGACTCCCACCCTATAAAAACAGTTTCCTATCCCTGCTAATGCTGATGTGCCTTTTAAGAAATTAATGCCATGTAAAAACTCTTTCCCTTTGTATCCCTTGTAATAAACGGGATCCTTACAAGGTGTTTTTTTCATGCCCTTTTCTATGAAAGAGTCTCTTTTATAAGAAATATGTGCATTCCTTACATAGGGTGAAACAAATGTATCTATGAGAAATATATGGTGGAATCCACATAATAAATGCAAAAAAAACAAGTTTCCTGTCAAAATGAGTTCATACCTCTCTCCCTTGAGAAACAGTTTCCCTCCAAAGTGGTCCTTTCAAAGGAAAGAGGCTTCTTTTGAGTGGATGGTAGCAAACGCTTGCTTAGTAGAAACTTCCAAAAAAGTGCAGCCTAGTCTATCATATTCATGTTTGCTTGCATCTCATGCTATTCAGAATCATGTGCTATTATTCCATCTCATGTGATTCAAAGTCATAGATTCTGGATCACCGGGTGGACAACGTGATTTGGAATCATGTGATTTTGAATGTGTTGCCCCATTTTCCCACATTTGTTTGCACATTAGAAGTTGGACAAATGAGAATGGTGAGAGAATGATGCTCTTTTGTGGCCAAGCAAACGTGCCCTAAATGCGTAGTAGTGACCAATGAACAAAACTGGATACATGTTTTATGTATTCATTGTACATTTTAACATTGACAATATAAAGACTTGGTTCTTATACCACTCTGCTCATGTTTCATGGTTTTCCATGTTCTATATTTTTTCAATAACTCATGTGTATTTAAACTAATAAAATGGTGATGGCCTACTTTATCTACAAAAGCTCAAACATTCCTACTTACTGTTAATGCCATTAGAGGGATCTAGTAAAAAAAAAACTTGGTAACTCATGTAATGCGAGAGGGCTCGATTTACGATAAAACTACATTGCCCTATTCCTATGCACAAAAAATGAGAAAATAGAAAGTATTAAAAAAATTACATAAACTCAACAAAAATAAAAATTTTATTCATCAACTCTCTCTCTCTGACCCTCATAAATTCCTATAATAAGTATTTATAGGAAAACACAATAAATTCTACGTCTACTTTGGATATGAGATAGATCCATTACATAAAAGATCTAATTCTAAATAAAAAATCCAAATAAAAAACTCTAAACTAAATTAGATCCAAATAGATCTTTATGGACCCGGGTCTTCGGCTCTGCTCCCGCATCAATAACTCATTCAAAAATTATGGATTTCACAGCCTCATATGCTGGACGAGATCAGGTGAAAGTGTGCTCTGACGGTATTACTGCCGTAATTTCTTTGGATGATGTTGGTATGACGTTGAACTACACCTAAACCTGTATGAATGAGATGCCTATCACTTAGATGGGCCACTTTTTTTCTCGATGTCATTCGAGTTTTCGATTGCTGAATGATGTAAAATGAATGGTTCACAATGAACCTTATTCATTGTTTGATCTTGTAGTTCATTTTTAAGATGAGTGGCATCTAAGGGGCCTTTGACAATGTTTAGTTAGAGGTGTCACTAACCTGATCCTCTCTCCTCGTATGCATGCATCCTTCTTTTAAGCTCAGGTTCGTGCCAATAAAAATAATTGTAATTTGTAATGTGGATAATCCGACATCTGAAAAGTAAAAAGATAACAGAAGACAGTGAGATGATTATTCCTTTACATACTAGTAATATCCGGCCTCGTAAAAATTGTGCACTGAAGGGTTCCCACAATGCTACGATAACGAGTTGGATCTTTGAGCTTTTCTCCTTCTTATCTAGATATTTGAACATTTGCCACAACTAGAGTGAGAAGAGGCTTATAACTTTCCATCTCTGTTATAACAAGTAGATCATATATGTACTTTCTTTAGGTGAGCATAATTCCAGACTCATTTTGATTGATTTTTATGCCAAAAAAAGAGATAAGGCACCAAGATCTTTGATAGAAAATTCTTAGCCAAACGACTTTATAAGTTGTTGAATCATACCTGATGAACTTCCTACAATAATGATATTGTCTACATAAACCAAGACATACAAGGTCACATCTTTAGTAATCTTTATAAACAACGATGTATTGGTCGTGGAGCTTGTAAACTCAAGTTTTTTGAGATATTAACTAAGTCTCTCAAATCAGGTTCTTAGAGCTTGTTTTAAACTATAGAGAGCATGATTCAACTTGCAAATGTAGTAAGGAGTTTGTTTATTTTCAAAGCCAGAAGGTTGAGTCATATATACTTATTCCTTTAGAAAATTATGCAAAAACACATTATTCACATCCAATTGGTGAATAAGCCAACCTCGACTTGTAACAATAGAAAGAACCATTCATATGGTAGTGGGTTTTATGATGGGACTATATGTTTCAAAATAATCTATTCCTTCCTGTTGGCTATAGCCCATAGCTACTAGTCGTGCTTTATATCTTGTTATGGTCTAATCAACATATTTCTTTATTTTGTATACTCACTTACACTCAACAATATTGGTAGACTCTTTGGGTGCTACAAGAGTCCATGTATTGTTCTTTCTTAGAAGTTCATATTCATTTATCATGTCATGCAGCCATTTTGGCTCTTTGAGAGCTTGATGGAAGTCAACAAGCTCTTCTTCATAGACTAATTGGCTAAGAAGCCCATATTCAAAATAGTAAGGAGACAAGTCAGTGTTTCTTGGTCTCAACGATTCATCTTGTGATCGAGTTATCATAAGTGTGAACTCGACCTGGAGTTGGTGGTGATTCAACTCATTCATCATGATTATTTTCAAGTTGAAGATGCCATTAACACTTTGATTGTCTTCCAAATGATCACTAGTATCATCAACATGATCAAGTGAGGGCTCAGCCGATTGACCTTCTTCACTTAAGTTGTGACAATCTTCATCATCATAATCACGAGGAATAGATAGATGGTTGGGCGGCAAACAACACAGCTGCATCATAGTTGGATGACCATCACCACCTGATTTATTAACATCAACAACATTAGCAGGTATCTTATTAATAACAGCTTGATTTTTGGACTTTTCTCTCAACCATTTTGACACATCCTCACTTGTAATGGGCTCTTGAGTTCCAACATACAGAAAATGTGACTCATCAAACTTTACATGACGAGAAATAAAAACTTTCTTGGAAATATGATCAAAACACAAGAACCCTTTATACAATGAGCCCACACCAATGAAGATGCGTGATTTTGATTTTGGCTTCAACTTGGAATTATTATAAGGAACCAAATATAGATAGCATGTGGTTCAAAAAAAATTTATATGATCATGCTTGATTTAGTTTCAAACAATAATTCATATGGGGTTCTTTGATCCATATTGAGACTTTGCAGCTTGTTAATCAAATGAACGACATATTTGAGGGCATCCACCCAACAAACTAATTTTAAGAAGGCAAAAACAACATGCATAAACCACTTTCATTAACATGTCTATATTTTCTCTCTACTACACCATTTTGTTGTGGTGTACGTGGGCATGTTAACCATTTTCTTATGCCATAATGATTTAAAAAGTCATTGAACTCTCTATTAACAAACTCACCCCTCCATCATTATGCAATTTTTTTATGGAGTAACCCATTTGCTTTTCAACAACAATTTTAAATGTCTTGAAATAGTTGAAAGCATCTAATTTAATTTTCAAGGGAAATAGCCACGAGAACCTCAAAAAATTATCAATAATAAAAAAATAATATATATAGCCTTCTCTTGACATCAGAGGAGTTGGAGCCCATAAATCCACATGGATAATCTCTAGAGGAGCATTTGATGAATGGTCAGATTTACCAAAAGGAATCATATGCATTTTAATAATCATGCAAGTAGAGCATAAACTATTGTCATTATTATCAATAAAATTCAAATAATTGTTTTGTCTCAAAAGAGATAAACTTTTGTGATTAGGATGGCCGAGTCTTGCATGCCAAAGCGAAGAAGATGACACTTTCTTTGTTGCAAATGCCTCATGCATGCTGCTCTTGCAAGTAGGCCATATGTACAATCCTCCTCTAATTGGCATGCTTTGAACTATTTTCCTTTTCTGGCAATCCTTTACATAAAACCCATGATGATAGAACTCAAAGAAATAATTATAATCGTTAGCAAACTGGGATACTAAAATCAGATTTTTCTTAACACTTGGAACATGTAGAACATTCTACAAACAAAAACTGTTATTTTGTGAGGGTAAGAGTACAATATTAATTTCGGAGATAGGCATATTGTTACAATTTGCCATCATTATTCCATCTACACCATGATAAGCTTCCTTGGCAGTTAAAGTCGAGTCATCTGCGGTGATGTGATGAGACACCCCGCTATCAGGTTACCAATTGGAATCAAGCATGTTATTTATAGTCATTATTGCAAACGCCTTTGGTATATCATAACATTGTGGAGCTGTATGATTCTTTCTTCCACAAAACTGACATATAACTTAGATATCTCCACAATTTCTCTTGATGATTTGCTTCATTTTCAAAGAAGTATTGATTTCCAAAACCATGACCAAAACTTTTGTTACGATCATGTCCACAGGCACAAAATAAACCTCCACGCCCTCTTCTCTTGTGACTAAATAATGTGATATTCAAGTTTTGATCACTCACAGGTGGCTGCAGCTTAGGGGCTAACATTTGTAGACTCTTTTCTTGAATCAGTAACATATCATATATATTGAAAAAAATCTGAAAGAGGCTTCATGGTGGTGATGGTCATTATAAAACTTTCATACTCAGAATGACAATCCATTAAGTGTATGACTAACAAGGTCATTCTCGGAGACATGTTCACCTAACAGTTAGAGAATTCACAAGAAACTTGATTTCATTTAGATAATCAAACATTGATTTTTCATTCTTTTTGATATTTTGCAAATCTCTTTTGAGTTGCAAAATGCGCCAACTAGAATTCGAGGCATATGAACGCTAAAGATCAACCCATGCCTCTAGAGCAGTGAGAATGCGAATAATTTGTGAAAGCATCGTTTTAGACAACATTGCTTTAATCCAACTTAGGGTCAACTGATCAACCATTAATTTCCAGACAACATATTTAGGATTCAGAGAGTGGGTTAGATCATCACCTTGTACGAATTGAGGGGGGGGGGGGGGGGGTGAGATGATCCATCTACAAACTTTATCAGGTCCTAGAGTACATCACTGACTCAATTTGTGACTTCTAAATTATTCTGATCGAGTTTGATATAAACATGACTCGTGAATGCATTCAAATGGATGGCTTGTCCTTGAAAAAGAGAACCAAACGACATGGAGGAGGAGGATGCCATTAGCTTTGACACCATGTAAGGATGAATTGAGCTATCACCTTGTACACTGTCACACGGTTTTGATAGATAACACACACACAAAAATATATATATTTTTTTACGTGGTTCGGTGCACTAGCCACCTACATCCACGGTTTCTCACCTCTCTTCAACTTTTACCTGAGAGGGAGAGTTCCACTATTCATAAGAATTAGTTACAAGATATTAGAGATCATTTACCAGGATCTGATTTGATCACATTTGACTATGTAATTAAGTAACTACATTTGCACGATTTTACTGCCTCCATAGAGTTGATATTTCCAGCAACTAACTAGCTTGATCTACTTCCTTTGTAGTCGATATTTCCAAATCCATTTGGTAGGCTTCATGAGTCCTTTCCTCATGGGTAACATTGCCACACGGATCTGATTGAGGATTAGATTTGACATTTCCTTCAACATTAAGAACTCTTAGATCTTTTCTTCACAAATAGTCGAATGTAATTTAAATCACTAGATTCAAGGCATACATAAGAGACCATATATGTCATGTGTATGTGTTTGTCATGATTTGGTTAGTAAGAGACGTGTCTGGTTCTTCACCTAATGCATGTACTCGAGTAAGAAAAGCTATAGCGATCGCACTGAACAGGCATATATCTACAAGACACCCAATGCAAATACTAGAAAATCAAAGGAGATACTAAAAAGGTACCCAAGGAAGCCATAAACGTCCCGCATGTAGTATTAGACAGACTTATACAGTTATTCAAAAGAACAGGCATATTTGTTAAGTGGTACAATTGGACAACTTTTTTTCATATGCAGAATTAAACAATTTTAGTTCTCTTTTATAATGCAATTTGATTCTTACCCTGCACACCGTTTTATGATTAGCAAGATCCAAGTCACCTGATTAGAAGCACCTAATAGTTGCCAAACAATGCTTAGGCATACCTAATGCAGCTCATTTGGGCGAGCTCGAGGGGAACGTAATGAAGACCCGCTCATACCTAGGGGTGTCAACAGGCCTGGTTTACCCGGACCTGACCAGAACCAAACCTTATAAGGTCTGGGTATGGTGATAAATAAGAAGACCCAGGTCCAGACCCGAAGGTCAGATTAATACATGGAGCCGGGTATAATTTGTGAAATTTTATACCAGACATGGACTCGACCCGAGTTTCGATTAAGACCCTCAAATTTTTAATGTAAAAATGATAAAAAATATGCTTTTACCCATCATGGTCCGGGTTTGGTTCATGTAGTTCTTATTGGGTCCGGGTATGGTTTTTCTTATAGTGGGCCTGATTAAATCCGGGTTTGGACCTGATACTATACCCAAAAATCTGGTCCAAGTCTGGTTCCACCTGGGTCCGGACCAAACCCGACCCATTGACACCCCTACTCGTACCCAGCTTGAAACAAGCCTATAGGACTAAAACGCCCTTTCAGGCTTAATTTTGAGAATTTTGAAATTTATTTAGAAGGTATTCAATGACATTTTTGTCTGAAAATAAGTTTTGAGTATTTAACCATTTTTTTTAGCATTGTAATTTTATTTTCCTATGTTTAGGTCTGGTGGCCTGGTAGGATCTGTTTGGGACATTGGCGGGTGTATGCAGGATTTTCGGATAATTTCTATATTTTTATTGTTATTATAATTTTTTATCTAATGCTCAGTCGATTCGATACACCATTGAGCGGGTTTGGATCTAACTGGCCCATTTTGGATCCAATTGAGATCTAATATGGTATCACCCCACCTGTTGGACCGGACCCGCCGCATTGGACTTAAGGGGAGAAGTCTTAGGGTACCAAGGGGAGAGATGTTAGTCTCTCTCCCCTTTTTGCTGTTAAAAGAAGGAACGAAGGAGAAAGGGGTGTTTTTTGTCTTGCTTGTTGAACATCATCCCTTGAGAGACCGAATGAGTGGATCCCCCATCGATTAGCCTCAGTTGAGCTCTTCGATCGTGTGAAAGCTACCATCAAGAAACGGTCAGACATCATCCCACCGTGCGCAATCTGTGTGTTATAGGAACAGAGGACGGTGGAGAACGCCTTGGCCAACCCAGCACCGGAGCTAAGAAATCTCGCCCCTCCTCTCTTTTCCCTTTCTCCTTATTTCCAATGTGTACGGTTTGTGTATGAAACATCCAAGCAGTTGATTGCGTGTTGCCTACCATGTGTTGTTGGAAGAGGACTTCGTCGGCCAGCGTGTGAATGCCGGAGCTATCGATCCCATTCCCATCGACCGGACCCCCTTCTTGCTGGAATCGGTTAACGGCTTGGGTTTTGATCTCCTCTCTAACGAACGTGCTGTTGTCGTTTGGATTGTGGCTGGGTTAGGGTTTTTTATTTATATTTTAGATTTTGGTTGTTTAATGTTTGACTCCTCGTTAAAAAAATATGTATGCGTGTTTTGTATCATGGTTGCCCTTATTGAATTCAATTTTTGAATTTTTCATAATCTACACACCAAGTGTTTGTTGAAATTCTTCAACCAGGAATTCCTCCCAATTTATAACTCATTTGCATTGTTTTTTTTTGTTGTGCATGACGTTCATAATCATTCGCGCTATTTGCATGCATTAGATCTTAACTGTTTAGAAGAGGTCATGTTATGTGTTGCATTCTTGAAATTGTGAATGTCCGTGTGTGTGTGTGTGTGAATTCATGAATTTAATTGTTGTTTATTTAGAAGGTATTGTTAATGCCGGAGCTGTCGATCCCATCCCCATCGGTCGGACCCCCTTCTTGCTGGAATTGGTTAATGGTTTCAGTTTTGATCTCCTCCCTAACCAACATGGTGGTGGTGGTGTTCGGATTGTGACTGAGTTAGGTTTTTTATTTATATTCCAGATTTTGGTTGTTTAATGTTTGATTCCTCGTTAAAGAAATGTGTACGAGTGTTTCATATCATGGCTGCGCTTATTGAACTCTATTTTTGAATTTTCAGGAATCTGCACACCAAGTGTTTGTTGAAATTTCTCAACCAGGAATTTCTATCAAATTGTATTTAGTTTGCATTGGTTTTCTTTCCTTTTGGTTATGTATCATGTTCATAATCATATATGCCATTTGCTTGCATTAGATTTTAACTATTTAGGACATGGCGCATTCATTTAGAATTTTAACTGTTTAGGATAGGTCCTGCTATGCATTGCATTCTTATTGATTGTGCATGTCCATGTGTGTGTGAATTCATGAATTCAATTATTGTTTATTCAGAAGGTATTGTTAGGGTAGGTTATCTACAATTTTCATGAATTTTTGTGTTAAAAAAATTAAGAAAAAACATTGTCCAAATGCTGTTTTAGAGACTCTCACCAAGTGTTCAATGAAACACCTCAACAAGTGTGCATGTATCCTTTGAATCTGATTTTTTGGCAACATACTTAGTTATAATTTGGCATTAATTAATTTATCATTTGTGATAGTTTACTGGGTACCAGAATCGGCATTCTCAAATCCAGCCCTTGTGCAAAGTTATGTGTTTTCTAGGTTTTGCGAAGGTACATACGCTAATTGCATACATTTGTGATTGGGAGAACGTTCCGTTGGACCCGTTCCCCTTATGCGCTGCCATCAATACCACAGCACAGCAAAATTTTCATGCAAATACTAAGAAGTATCAATTGAATAACTACGTATATGATCAAACATCCAGTACATCAACATTTGGTATCCAATACTGGACTATTTGGAAACATAGATGTTTAGGGAGACATGCAAGTGCAGTACTGATCACCACACACACACACACACAGACAGAGATGGGTTGACCCACAGACATAAAAAAGGAAAGACAGAAATCTACATGGCTGACAAGCCCCATGAGGCAGAGTCCACCCCCATTTTCAGAGGCTCCTTTCTGAAAACATCTTCCGGAAGCAGGCCTACAGAATAATTAAAAAACAACAAAAAAATCATTCGGATTTAATATTTTCTTAATTCTAGGAACCACAGCATCTGGTACTCCATTTGTCTAAATGTCATCTGGCAAACATATTCAGAAAGAATTCATGCTCTCTTATTTAAATACCACCTCTGGTTCACAAACATTTTCCCGCCAATTTAAAAAAAAAATGGAATGGAAAAAAAAAGAAACAAAAAACAATTGCTTTGTCACTGAGGCATTTCCTATATGATAGGCAGTTTACAATCTAATCTGTTTCATACTGTTCCTGCTACAAAAAGAGGGGATGAAAACTGCTAGCATCAATGAACAAACCACCAAAACAGCCAGCACCATCAACGAACTAACCATGACCAGTTAGGAAGCTAGTAGATCCAATAAAACAATATCTGATGAAGAATTAAGATACGCTTCCCCTGCCTCCTGCACTAATGTTGGTTGGGACAGAAAATCACTATCAAGAGGTACCTGGTTCAAGACCGAAATCTAAATTGCCAAAACTTGGGTAATTGTTTTTTATAGGAGCCAAACTTTTGTAATTCTTGCATTCGATAAAGATGCCAAACCCACCCTATCCACAGTTATCATCATGATCCTTCATCAACCTCTTCAGCCTTTCAATTTGTTCCACAAGCACTGTTGGAAGCTGCAATGGTCCTATTCATTGTCATCAATCCAATCAGCATAGATCCCGTTGATCTTCTCTGGCCCTTTCCACTTTGCAAAACCCTTCTGAAGGGATTGCTTACATGACCCCTTTTTGCCGAGTGAGATATCATCAGTAGGGTTGACAAGCTTTGAAGCAACTGCAACACCATAAGTGCCACTCTCAGAATTTGTGAATCCTCCCACATACTTTTGCAGCTCTGCATCAATAAAAAGGAGCACCTCAATCGGTTTTCAGTGAAATTTCAGCATGGACTGCATACACATTCACGTACAAGAAAGACTCCCTATTTCAGGAGTGCATGTGAAAAACAATTCAATATTATGCAGGCAAGATGAACGGTCACAATTTTTTAAACAGGGATATTGTAACCAAATCTACAATGAGCTATTTTCAAGAACAAGAGGACTAATTAAACATTTAAACATGCATGAATAACTTTTTAAGTTAAATTATTAGTATTTTTTTATATGCATGTCTTTATTTAATAATGCACACAAATTTTAATTTTTACTTTTTTTAAAACCCACGAATACAAAAAAAATAAGCAAAATTTATAAGATTCAAGACAGTTCTCTTAATACACAATTTGTATTTGATTTACTGAGTTTTACACATATTCTTCGACTGACGTTAAGAATCATTATCAATCAAAACATCAAAAATCATCATCTAATGTCAGGACGACAAGAAAATCAACATCCATTGACACCACTACTCTCTTGATATACCAATAACTACAGTTGAGTCTTACACCACCCCTAGGCAAAATGACGAAAGTTTCCTGCAACCATAGCTAAAAACACGAACCACGCATCGGGTTTTTAGAGACAACAATCACACACAATGTTTAGTATCTTCACGGTCCCCTATGACCGCCATTTATGGTTTCTACCCTTTTAGAGGTATACCAAAAAAGAAAATTATCACATTACTAGGTCTCTTTTAACAGTCTTAATTAATATAACATATTCAGGTCATTGCCCTTTTTAATTCAACAGTGTAGTCAATTAAAAAACAATACCAAAATTGTTTTGCAATGCATTTACAATTTACTATTCCATGAGCAACACATGCTCTTGGCCTCAAAAGGCTTATCAGTGGTTCACACATATCCACTATACAATCTAATAACAATTTAAATGACATTGCCAATTTCAATGAACATAAATCACACTTCTTTCTCTTTTTTGCTTCTTTTTTCTCTTTCTCTCCCATATCCGTCAAAATATTGCTCACGAGGTAAGACCAGGCGAGGTAACAACCCTTAGATCCTTAACCTAAAGGTTAATGAGCTAGATATTTAAATCGGTGATCACAATGCAACATCAATGCATATTCGCAGCAAATAAATGAATGCACAATGAACCAAGAAAATCTGATTTATCATATCCAAACTTTTATGATCGTCCAGATTCAGCATCTAAAAATTTCAGATTGGTCTAAATATCCAAAACAAATCAGATTTGACAACTTTTAATAAAAAATCAGATCTTTAGGCAACTTAAAAAGTTTAGGTTTCAAACCCAACTTTTCACATAAACCGGTTCAGATTTAACAGTGGACCAAATTTTGATTTGTCCAATCCTCCAAAAAATCATATTTGATTAGCCATATAAGACTCAATCTTTATTTAGTCAAATAAATCAGATTTCTAGTTTAAACAGAAACTTAGATTTGAATGAAAATTCAGATGTCTGTCTCAATTAAATCCTAATTGTAACAACTTTAACAATCAGCACATAACAATAAATCTAAAGCCTGGTTACAGCAAAGTATGCACAAAGATCTAAAGTTTGATAATTTAAGTTGCACACTACATGGACATGCATAAAAGAATGCATCAGTTTTATGATAACCTGAGTCAGCACAGAAAATTAAATTGAAAATACATATGGGCAGACTAACATAATCATATTCTTATGCATGATTCAAAAATTCAGGAAAATATAGAATGCAAGGACAGACCTGAGAGCCTTCATGCATGAGCAAACCTACTAACTATGAGCAGATGTAACAACTTATCATGCATGAACAAGATTAACATTATCATACATGAACAAAATTAACTAACATGCATGTACTAACGCACATCGAGCTGCAGACATGCCTATTTCAGCATCAGCATTCATTTGGATACCCGACTCACAAGTCAGGCTTATTCTTTCTTTTTGAAATCGAACAGGCCCAACCCTCATAAGAGTTGGTCTGACGTATTCCAAAAAAAGAATTCAGAACTGATCTCTATTAGGATCAATTCCTTGAACCACCATGCTATCCAATTTTCAAAAATAATTAAGCACGCGTCCCCCATATGCAAAACTCAAATTTTTTTTTTGAAAACCTGCTGAGACCGATCAGTCCCAGCAGGGGCTGATCAAAGTCTCTTGGTTTCCAACTTGCATCTTGATGAAACCGATCTGAACCCTTCCCAAGTAGGGATCGGTCAGACCCATTTTAACAGCTCGGTACAGTCCTTCATCACACGAGTTCTTTTTTCTTTTGACAGTCTTGAGTGAAATCAAAACCCAGCAAAAAGAAGAAAAAACAAAACAAAGCATATCAGGCCTCATAAGGAAAGATTTAACTATGAAGACCAAGATTTGTACATGGACAGCACCCAACCCAAATAAAATTTATGTACAAGCAAATAAAATCAAGAAAAAAAATGTGTATCAACTCTAAACCTATTGATTCTCAAGAAAAACAATCCAAAGAAATAAGCAATGTTTTGCTTATATTATTTTCCTTGATTTTCCCTTAAACTCATGCCTAGTCAACCCATGCTAACCTTCTTTTCCATTGAGATAGGAAAGAGAAACCCATACCTTTATGATGTGAACAACAAAGAAACGAGAAGGAGACACTGAAGGAGAACACGCTGGCCTGCAGCCTATGTTACAGCCCTCTCTCTCTCTCTCAAAACATGTTGCTGTGTTTCGAGAGAGAGGCTGACGGCTCTTTATAACTTACTTAGGACTCCTCTAAAAGGGACGTCCATGTTTTTTTTTCTTTTTTGGAAATAGAAACCCTCTTCTAACCAAACTCTCTCTCTCTCTCTCTCTATATATATATATATATATATATATATATTTACTATTCTTATTTTAATTAAAAATTTATTTTTTTAACTTATTTATCCACACCCATATGGATCATGGATCTCGGCAACAAGTCCGATATCCATATGTGTGCCCAAACTCAACGTCAGCTACTATATACATATATTGTATATATTATATTAATCTAAACAACGAAAATATTATATTTATTAAATAAAAAAAATAGGCACAATTCTACAAGATATTACATTGTATATGAGTGAGTGTAAGAGTGTGTGTGGTGCATAAAATCTATAGTTGTTACTGTGCTCTGAAAATGAGGGATGATAGGCCAATGAATTGAGATATGAATTCTTCCATTAAACATTTTCTCCATTGTGATAGTAGAAGCCTAAGTGCAACACCATACCAGCCAGCCTTTGCAGTGAATCTCTTCTCTCCCTTGTCCTTTCCAAGCAATTCTTGCCCTCTTTCTTTCTCTTTTCTTCTACTTCAGTTTTGTAACTTTGTTTCCCTTCCCTTTTTTCCTGTCACCCATATACCATCTCTCCATAGCCATATCACAGCTCTCACCTCCTTTTTGACCTTTATTCTTTTACTACCTTACTGACTAGACAGTGTCTTCTGTACTCGAGTACTCTTGTTCTCTTCCCCTTTTCTCCACTTTACCATCCAAGCCACAAACTGTTACCCCCTTTTTTTCCCCTAATGTATTGGTGAAGCCTCAACCAAATTAACTCGTTTCTCTATCTCTATGGTTGCTCTTCGAGGCTGGGTACATACATCTCTAACCTTAGCCCTAACTGGATTCTTATGTAGACTCAAGCCAAACCGAAAATGTACCAGAAACTAAGCATACTCTAGCCTAAAACCTAAGCCAATTCACATCCATAATCATTTTCATATGAAAACAACCAGTTGCACCTATTACTTGCCAATTACATTGCCATTTGCCAACTTTGCTCCTCATTTGTTGATTTCACTCTTCTACGTGCCAATATGGAAAAAGCTTTAAGCATGAAGGCTAGATAAGAGATGACCAAGATGCATCCCTGCGATATTTATGGATGATCTTGATACCATAACTAATTTCCATACAAGAAACCTGTTCGCACAAGATAATCAGACGATCCAAAACATGTTTTGACTAATCAAAACATGTAGATCATATCCATAGGGCTTGATCCATCTAAAAAACAGTCAAGAAAATGTAGCGTGTGTGTGTGATTGCGCATAATCCAATATTTTACAGCATTAATATAATGGAATAACATGTATCTTCCATATATCAATTTAGTCATATTGCACGTTCGAAAAAAGAAACGAATAAAACAAACAGATCACTAAGCTACGATGATATTCTTGAAAAATTGTATACAAGATCAATGCCACAGAACATCATGAATTCAGATGGGACAATAATATAACGAACTGGCACATAAAATGGATCTAAAATTTAGAAAGGCGCTAAAATACCGGCTAGGCCATGCGCAAAGTGACACTTGTCCCCAAAAGGGCACGTCCCCGTCATCTCCCACTTGTTGCAGATCCTGGTCTTCCAATACGCAGGCTTCTGATTCAACCCATTGCCATCCCCGTTGCCGTCTCCAACTTCATGTCCATTCGCGTCCATCAATCCAACGTTGATGGCGACGCTTTCCCTCGATCTACTAGGATCCTCGTGCAGAAAATTACACCTCTCTCCGTATGGGCAGCCCTCTCCATTATAGAATTTCTTGCAGATCCTCAGCCTATTGATCCTCTGGCTATCTCCCCACACACCACCACCACCGCTCATGTTCTGCCGGTCATCATCATGTGCAGAGTTCCCAGCCGAGGCCAAGGCGTTGGCGACAATCTCCTGCCAATTGGGTGGTGGTTTCCGGAGCTCCTCGTTCCCATGGGCGAAGTTACAGTTCGTGCTGTACGGGCAGGAGCCCATCCTGAACTTAGAGCACAGCTTGGTCTTGAAGAAGATCCGGCCTATCCCACCGAGACCATTACCGCCACCATGGTTCTCAGAGGGGGGATCCGAGTCGGGACTCGGGATCTTGGGTGGGAGGTTTAGGGGAGGGAGGGATCTAGGGTCAGGGGAGATCCTGGGTCTCTTGGAGGGCGGCTCGGAAAGGGGGAAAGAGTTGTCGTAATCGGATCCGGCGGGCCATAGATCTTGACGGTTGGGAGGAATTTCCAGCCATAAAACGGCCGGACCAGCGGAGGGAAGAAGGGGAGGGAGGGAGGGAGGAAGCGGAGAGAGGGGGGTGCTCATCCTCTTCAGAAGGGATGGATCGAAAAAGGAGAAGAGGAAGCGAATTAGGGTTTTGGGTGCGTACACTCCTCTCCTATTTATAAGGGAAGGGAGGACGCCAACCAGGCAGAGAAGAGAAGAGGGGAAACTAAAACCCTAAGGCCGCCCTGCAATGCAATGCATTACCCCCCAACTAAAATAACCGCCATCTTAGCCCTAAAACCATTGGGGTGGATGTGGTTTAGGATCCAGCCTGACCTCTCCGATCCCAATCCGAACTGTAGTTTTTTTCGGATATCATCATACAATATATCCAGATCCAACATCTATACTATTGTAGAATCCCCAATACAATCATTAACTGACATCTTTTGGTACCAGAACTGCTAAAAACGGGTGAAAATACATTGATTTTGGAGTCCAATAGATAACATGGGTTGGGTTGGACTCGGTATGACTCGGTTCCTAACAGATGCATTTAGGCGTAGTGGTACCCAGTCGGATGGGCTTTTGGTATCCGACCTGGCCCAATTACCAAAACATGTCCGTGTCGTGCTTGGTCCAAATAAAACTACATAGGGTCCGACAAGGCCTGACCAGTTTAGTGGTTGGGCCTAATGGGGCCCAGCCCGGCAAGAGCCCGGCTACAATGGGGCCAGGCTCATGTCAGGCCTGAGTTTGGGCTGAGCTCGTTAGGCTCTATTGGTCCGAGCTTGGCAGAAAAGGGTTTGGTACCCTCGTGGGTAAGGAATCCTCTAGTTGAAACTCATGGGGAGGTTGTTTTAAGTTTTTTGACCAAATCTAGGCCGATGGGTATGTTCAGCACTGTCAAAATAGTATGAATCGGCTCTCAGATTGTATTTTGTAAGCTATTGATTTTTCAATTCCTGCAAAATCCCATATGCACTTTTAGAAAACATGATCCAACTACTGATTTCTACTAACGTAAACATTTAAATCACATTTGGATGCAAAAATTAAAAAAATTACAGTTTTTTACTAGAGGTTTATTGCCCAAGAAGGTAGCAAATATTAACCAACGGGGGCTCCGGGTGGTTGGTAAGAGACGTCAGTGCACGTCTCCTTTTTCTCTTTGTGGTGGGACGTTGCAGGTTCAAAACCCAGCGGTACCCTGAATAATAACTGGAGGGGGTCTGCTTAAGCCCAGCTTGCCTTTCAAAAAAAAGAGGGTAGCAAATATTAACCCCCAATGTCCATCACTAATTACATGGTTTCAATTAGGATAAGACTAGACCCAACCACATTTGTTAAAATTGTGACTCGAACTAGGATATACATTAACTGGGTCTGATAATATGGGTCAGATCCAGTTAAAACCCGGTCATCCATTTGAATTTCTGGTATTCATGGCCAAAATAATAGAGAAATTAACATGACACTTTAAAACATTTTTCAAGAAATTTTAGATTTGTTTTGCATTATAAAAAATGTTAGGTATTGCATCACAAGTTGGATCCAGAACGTGCATGGTTGGGTCTAGTTGAGTCAAAACTGAATCCAGAACAGACACTTTTACCACGTCAATATAGAAGAATAAGACCCCTTATTTACCAGAACTAGTGCTACAAATCTCTGATCAGATCTGGATCTGAGCCTCCAAGGAGAGACCGAATATACATTTGGATCTGGGTTTGGCTTCTGAAAGCAGATAAGGTCAGTTTAGGTGTGTGTTGATCTATTTCCAACCCTAGATTTTACCCAGGGATTCAAGACCAGTGTAGTTGAATAAAATTAATAAAATGGTTTTTAAAGTCTAATCGAGGGAAGTGAGAAAATTTTTACTTGATCTCACTAATCTTTTGATGGTCAAGCCGCGCAATAAGAGTCATGAGATTCAAACCCGAGATCCTTCAGTTATGATAATGCAACCTAACCATTCAGCTATCTCATTAAATCCTGGATCAATTCTAGAATGAAGTGTTGGTTTCCTGATTAGGGAAATCATATTTTTTTATTCTTAAATTTGTTCATGCTAAATCATTGAAAAGATCAGAAATAAACAAATAAAACATAATGCGAAAGCGTATCTGAATCCATTGTTGCACCAATAGATCTTGATGAGTTAGATCTTCCAAAACCTCTATAGGTGGCCTTTCCTTCTTCTATAAACTTAATGAAAGAAGGACAATTTTCTTTCTTAATGAAGAGGCAAAAAAAAGCAGCCATTATATATGGTTTTAGGGACCATAACCTAATTGTAACCACACTATAGTCTTCTTTTCAATTCAGCCTATCATAAAATTGAAAATTGACATATATATATATATTCGGACTGTATGAACAAGTTAAATCGATAATCCTGAAATATATATATATATATATATATATATATATATATATATATATATATATCTTTGAAATCAAATTTTTCTTTTTTCATCTAAACTCATGCTTAAATCGATTTATACAATGTATTTTCCCGTGTGAATTAAGAGAGAAACTTGTACCTTGAATTGAAGATCGAAAAACTAGAGAAATCGATGAATGCTTGTATTTTTCTTCTTCTTTTTCAACTCCCTCTCTTTCTCTCTCTCTCTAGAACACGAGTTTTAGAGAGAGAGGCCTAACCCCTTTTTATATTTTCTTTAAGCCTTCTAGGGGGTGACATCCCCTCTAGATGCTCTCTCTCTAAATGGGTAGAGTTCTACTAAATGTAGAAGTCTACTATCTTATCTTCTTTAGTTTTTTATTTTTTTTACCATTTTTAAATATTTTATATTCTTAAAGAATATTCCAAGGGAAACGCCCCCTTCTAGAAATTCCTTATTGGGTAGAGTTCTACCCAACCTCATCCATATTCTTAATTAAAAGTTGTTTTTAAAACTTTAAATTCATTCTAGTTTTAAAATTATCATGGATGGATTTCAGATCGAGATTGAATTCAAGATCCAATTCTATATGGATACCAACTTAGATCGGATCATAATTAATATAGGTCCTGGACTGAGTCCAAATCTATATTAACATGGTTCAAATGGAACGGGTCCAGTCCAAACTAAACTAGAAAAAATTCAAAAATAGAGGCTGATCATTTTTAAAAAAGGCATTTTTTGAGCTAACCGTAATCCAATTTCAAGAAAACAGTTCTCCTACGAGATCTACATTCCGAGGTAGATCTAACGGTGGTCATACCATAATTTCACTCAAATTTTGCTTGAATTTAAAGGTTAAAAACTAAAATTTTCTTAAATTATAATTAACTCAATTAGCTTTTGTCAATAGGCTCTGAGCCACACCCAAACCCAACGTACATTATCCCTTATCAAAGATTTTTTCATGATTTTTATTAATTTAAATATAAGTATACAATTCAAAATTTATATTTTAGACTTTAAAAAATCATGAAAAAACTGAGCTATTACATCTCTGCCCCCTTAAAAGAATTTCATCCATAAAATTATAATGTACCAAATAAATGCGAGTAGTGCTCACGCATATCAGCCTCAAGCTCCTAGGTGCACTCGTCCAGTCTGTGATGTTGCCAACACACTTTCACGAACGAAATCGTCTTACTCTGAAGTATCATTTCCTGGTAATCCACAATCTCCATCGGTTTCTCCTCCATCGTCATATCAGATTGTACCTCGATCGCCTCATAGTAAATAACGTGTGAGGGGTCAGGCACATACTTCCTCAACATCAAGACGCGAAATACATTGTGGATTAAGAAAAATTGAGGAGGAGGCTTCATACAGTAAGCTGACTCACCAATGCGCTCAAGGATCTCAAAAGGTCCAATGTACTGAGGACTAAGCTTCCCCTTCTTTCCAAACCTGAATATACTCTTCGTAGGCGATATTCGAATAAACACGTGATCACCCACAACAAAGCTAAGCTCCATACACTGCTGGTCGACATAACTCTTATGTCTGCTCTGTGTTGCAACCAAACACTTATGAATTATTTAAACCTGGTCTGAGTAGTGCTGGATAGCCCCTAGAGACTCCATTGCTCTCACTCCAACCTCGTCACAGTACATCGAGGATCTGCATGATGTACCATACAGAGCTTTATATGGGGTCATGCCAATACTAGCATGGTAGATGTTATACGAGAACTCTGCAAGTTTCGCATGCTTGTCTCAATTCTCGGCTTAATCCAGCATGTATGCTCTAAGCATGTCCTCGAATGTCTGGATCGTGCACTCTGTCTACCCGTCAATCTATGGATAAAAAGTCATGTTGAACTTCAATGTGGTACCTAGGGCCTTCTGCAACTAGCACAAAAAATGAGACATGAAGCGAGGATCTCAGTCTGACATGATAGAACGTGGTACCCCATGAATTTTAACAATCTCATCAACATGCAAATCTGCAAGGCTCTCCAAAGTCTGCCTCACCCTGATCAAAAAAAATGGGCACTCTTCGTCAACTTGTCCACTATCACCCGAATGACATCATGCTAACGACGGGTCCTCGACAAACACATGATAAAGTCCATCGATATGTTATCCCACTTCCACTTGGGGATGTCCAAAGGCTGAAGTAGTCCACCATGTCTCTGATGCTCGATCTTCACTTGTTGTCAAGTGAAACACCAAGACATAAACTCAGTAACATCATGTTTCATCCTGTTCTACCAATATATCTTCTAGATGTCTTTGAACATTTTTGTAGCACCCGAATCAACAGAATACTTCAACTTGTGGGCATCACTCATCAGCTCCTCCCGAAGTCCCTTTGTAATGCCCCAAAATTTTAAGTCCCAAAAATCATGATTTTTTTTTATAAAATTGCAGCAGGGTAAAATCAATCGGGGGTAAAACTTGGCATGCTACTTTACCTTCACATTCACATTTGAACATACATTAAATCTTAGAATTTTGAACATCCATAATAGAAATCATGATTTCACATGTTCTTGATTAATAATAAAAATCAAGAATTTAATCAGAGTCCTAAGCAAATAATATGCTCTTATTCATCAACTTTGGCGAGCTTGAAAAGGATTTTACTCGATTTCTGTCGCAACCTCCCGCTATCGCATGTAAATTCAATCATCTCCTGAAAAACATTGAATATTCATAGGGTCAGACAAACATGTCTCAGTAGAGTAGAATTATACTAAGCAAGTAATCTAGAATTCACAAGTAGGACAACTTTCATATTTCAATTTTGGCAATATTCAACAAGTATTCCAAGTATATCGAATAAGCATGAATAAATAATCATTATTCATCATTCACTTGAATAAAATGCATGATCAGTTAAATATGTATTAATTAATCAATGCAGAGACCCTTTTTATGCATGAATAAATTCTTATCTTTGATTATCTTTCTTTCTTACATGATGCACATACAATTAGGTTCCACTTGTTAGCCATGTTGGTACCACACAGGCAATAACCTGATAAAAGGTCATGACTCAAGCATAATTTCATGCAAGGGTGGCTTTAGCTTGGCCGGGTATATTTCACCAGTCTATGTATTGGACGCCAAAAGCGGGAGAGACTCTAAACACAAAAATAATATACCTGATGCATCTGATTTTTCTCATGAGTTCTGTATTCTCTTCGTTGTAGACTATGCAGAGGCTTTCCCTCTCTTCGTGGGTGGGGAAAGGAGCAACCTTCCGTGCTCAAACAATATCCACGAAGCCAATATGTACTGCTTACCCTCTCTTAATAAGCCAATGCTTTAGTGTTATGATTTTATTTATTTGCATTAATATTTTTTATGCAATACTATAACCAAATTTATCAAAGATAATTCGACCACTTTAGGACCCCAATTTGCAAGTTTGAATAGGCATTAAATCATCCATTCATACATCTTGCTCAGAAAGCATGCGCACATATCAATAACTATCATGATAAGCTTTCATATTTTTGCATGCATAGCCACAATTTCAATACATATCAAAATTCACAGTTTCAGGATTCTGTAGGCCCGATTTTAGAAAATTCACCAAAATTTATAGATTACGAATCACATTTTCTTAATTTTTCTGTAAATACACGTGTTTCAAGAAAACAACTCAAGAAACAGAACTGAAAAATTTGTCATAGATAAATTAAGAAAATTCTTAGACTAAACCCTATCCTAGACAAATATAAGACCATCCATGTTTCTGCAAAAAAAAAATCCGGTTTAGAAAATTTCGCCAGACTTCTAGATAAAACTTTTCATAAAACCCTTTTTAGAGGACCATCTTACATATGTTAAGATTCACCTATATTTTTCTTGATTTATTTTGAGCAGCTTTGACTAGGTCTTTAAGGTCCTTAAAACCGTGGGTCAGAACAGTCTTGCAGACAGAGCAGAAAATTTGTACTCCGTTGCAAGGAACGTTTCGGCCCCAATACGAACCCAAACAAAACAAATTAAATTTCAAGTTTAAGTCCTGGATATATAAAACACTCCATTATTTTTATTTGAATTTATTGGGCTCGTTATTAAAGAGATATCGATTTATTTCTAAAATAGGTCGAGATTAAAAATGAGAACAGGAATAACAAGATTCAAGGTCATGCAAGATTTATCAAGAAAGAGCAAACTCAAGGTAAAGGTCTATATAAATCACAATTTTTCTGATAGTCTAAACATGTTTTCATCATTATCAAATAAAGATTTGCTCATGCTCAGGCTTAGCTTGCTAAAACCTTAACAAAAATCATCGAAGAATCGTAAATCTACCGAGAAATAACTCAAATAGGATTTTTGTTAAGTAAGAATCATAATAAACCATAAACAATCATGAAACATGAATTATTTACACAACAATGTAATGTTTAATCATGTTGAACATAAAATACCCTGCCCTAGAGGCTCATATTATCTTTCTTTATCAAGAACAAGCATAAACTTGATATCAATAGCCATTCTTGAATAAACTCTTAGATTATGAGAAAACCTCAACTTTGTTCGACTGTTATAGAGGCTGCAAAAAAATTTCTATATGGTGGACAAACTTGAATTTTTTTTCAGAATATAGAAAACTTTGTCAGTTTTCTGATGCCCCAACCCATTCGTTAAAACTCCTCCGAACGAGGGAGATATGAACATTTTGGTGCCGACCTATACTTTTTTGTTTCAACTGTCACAGATTCGTGCTTAGTTCGTGAACAAAGTCCAAAATTTCACAGTAGATGCAAAATCTTGTTAACTCTCCAACGCAATAAACCGCTTGTTAAAACTTCTCCGAACGAGAAAGATACAAATGATTTACCGATTAGGTGTCAGGCTAGAAAATGAAAATGAAACATTTTCTAAAGAACCCGAATTGAAAAACTCATATTTTTTCAGAAAAATAATCATAGAAATTTCTAATTTTTTTACAAAATATTAATATTATTGTAATCTACCAACTCAAAAAAAATATTCAAAAAAAACAATCAACTACCATAGATCTTTTACCATTTTTACAATTTTAGTTTATGAAGAAATCGGTTTGATGAAAAATGATTTTTCTTGTGATTTTTTTTTAGAAAACCCCTTTCAAAAATATGATCTGACAGTCCTATATCAAATTCATGCGTGTGAGGCATATTCTAGGGTTCATACTCATGAAAAATCGAAGGTATTCATACCCATGAATCTCAGTTTACATGTAGAGTATAGAACTTCCTACCTTAATGACGAAAATCAATTATGAAAGAATAGATAGCTCTCTTCATACAAACCGGTCGTTCTACGCCAATGAAGGCCTCACTGAAGACCTTGTCAAGCTTCCTAAATGTGCATGAAAGCCTCATATGCTGAACCATGTTGAAAAGACCCAACATTGAAGTGTAAGAAGGAAGAATAAGGGAGGTAGGATTTTAGGGGAGAAAGAAAGAACTAAAAAATATGACAATAATGAGGGGAGGTGTGCAACCCTCCTCTATATATAGGCATTGCCCTTTATGTCAAGGGCCTAAAATAATTTCAGTCCTTTGATCTAAGGATTAGAATAGAGTGCTAATTTTTTCTTCCTTCCTTGCTTGCCAAATAAGCAAGTTGACTAGTCAACAATAGAGTTTTTTTTTTTGTTAAATAGCTTGTTGTCTTCTTAATTCAGCCCTCGACTCCATTTAGGACTTTCTAGAGGTGACGCCACCCCTATGAAGCCCTCTAGAAAATTGTCCTCCTTTCATAAATTAAAAAATAATAAACTTTTAATTGCACCAAATAACTAGTTTTTTATTTTAATGTTTGTCGCTTGTATTTTGGTATCATATTTTAAATCTTTATTTTGGAGTGCCACATAAGATGGGACGGCTCACCTATGGACTCCTACCATAATTAATTTTAAGTAGACTTTTCATTTTATCCTAAAAAATAAAAATAATAAATTCCTCAAAAAAATATGGGAAACCCATCAGTTGTCCTTAAACATAATAGTCACATCCTCCTCACAATGGAACTACGCACCTGGCTTTTGGGTACTCACACACAAGCTCTCGAAGTCTGGATCGGTTCACTAAAGTTCCTCAATATGATCAATAATATCAAGTTGCGCCTACATCCCTGCACATAGAATGTGTCTGGCTTCGTCTGCAAACAGTTGCCACTTGACAAACTCCTCAAGCAAATTCCAACTCCGACCAATCAAGCTAGCTGTCGTAACTAATGTCTTCTTGCTAAGCGCATATGCCACTGCATTCGCTTTACCATGGTGGTAAGCGATGGTGAACTCAGAGTCCTTGAGAAACTTTAACCACCTACGCTGCCTCAAGTTCAGATCTCTGTGCGTGAAAATATACTCGAGGCTCTTGTGGTCAGACAGAACCTCAAACTGCTCCCCATACAAGTAGTGGCGCCAAATCATAAACGCGAAGATAATGGCCACTAACTCCAAATCGTGTGTGGGGTAGTTCTTCTTGTGCATCTTCAATTGCCGAGAAGCATAAGCGATGACTTTCCCGTGTTTCATCAAGACACAACCCAGGTCAGTCTCTAAGGCATTGTTATACACTACGAACCCTCCCATCCCAAAAGGCAAGGACAAAACTAAGGCTGAGGTTAACCTTCTCTTTAGCTACAGAAAGCTTTTATCGCACCGAGGTGACCAAACAAACTTCACCCTCTCTATAGTAGCCTCATCATCAAAGTATCTATATGCGAGAAGTCCTGAATGAATCGACGATAGTAGCCTACCAACCTCAAGAAACTCCTGATCTAAGATAATGTCTCTGGTTGCTCCTAAGACAACATTGCATCTACCTTGGCTGGATCTACATCTACTCCCTTCTCTGATATAACGTAACCGAGGAACACCACTTTGTCAAGCCAAAACTCATACTTAGAGAACTTAACATACAATTTATGTTCTCTTAGTATCTGCAACACGATCCTCAAGTGCTTTGTGCTCCTCAACACTCTCAAAATATATCAGAATGTCATCAATTAATACGATGACAAACTTATCCAGCCACACCCTAAAAACTTAATTCATCAAGTCCATAAATGTTGCAAGGGCATTCATGAGTCCAAAAGACATCACCAATAACTCATAATGCCCGTATCTGAACCTGAATGCCATCTTTGGGATATCTTCTTCCTTGTTCCGCAACTAATGGTACCTTGAACAAAGATCAATCTTGGAGAACACCTTTGTCGTGCGCAACTGGTCGAACAAATCATCAATCTTAAGCAAAGGGTATTTGTTCTTCACAGTAACCTGATTCAACATGCGGTAGTCGATGCAGAGTCTCATGGACCCATCATTCTTCTTGACAAACAAGACTGGTGCATCTTATGGTGATGCACTCGGCCTAATAAAACCCTTGTCAAGAAGTTCCGACAACTGCTTTTTCAACTCAATAGGCACTGCAGGTGCCATAAGATATAGCGCACGAGACACTGCTATTGTGACAGACACTAACTCGATCGAAAACTCTATCTTCCTGTGAGGTGGCAAACCCAGTAAGTCCTTTGGAAAGACATCCGAAAACTCATGGACCACGTCCAACTGCTCCAAGGGTGTCTCATGGTTGTCTGTGGCAGACACACTGGCTAAGAACACCACACAACCCTGCTTGCAGTACTTCTAAATCCTCATTGCCAAGACGATCTTCACCTCACTCATAGGCCTAATCGCCTGAAACACCAGTGTTGACAAATTGGGGTGCTCCAAGCAAACCTTCTTACCCTGACACTAGAGAGTCGTATTATGTCTGAACAACCAGTCTATAACCAGAATAACGTTGTAGAATGTCATGTCGAGTATGACTAGGTCAGCAGACAACTCGTGTCAATGAATAACTACTTGAACTGTAGGAAGGTACTTCCCACATCGAGTGAACACACCCATAGAAGGCATCACATCTAGAGTCTTCTCTAAGCTAGATGGTACAAGGTCAAGCAGTCCAGCAAAAGAAGAGGATATAAAATAATAGGTTGCCCCCGAATCAAACATAACACAAGCAAGATGGTCAGCGACAATGATAATACCTTCGATCAGGTCGGCCTGATTGCTTTGCTCGATAGTTGTGGCAGCGTAGACTCGCTTGTTCGTCTTCCTCTGTGCTTGCTGCTACTGAGGTATTTGATGTTGCTGCTAAACTACCCTGAGTTGCTAGCTTGTTCGGACAATATTGTGCCATATGTCTCGTCTATTGGCACTGGTAGCACACTCACTTAAAGAGAAGGCAATGGCTGATAGAATGGTCCTTGCAGCATCACCTACAAGTCATTTGAACCTTCCCCTGCTGATGTCTTTGCTGGGGTTGACCCTGCTGAATCCCCTGGTGGGTCTTCTGCTTCTTACTCTTGGCCCCTTGTGTCTTACCGCCCAAAAGAGGGTTCTTTCACACTCATCCATTCTAATTTTCACTATTTTTCTATTGTCCACCCATGAATCACTTCCACTCCTCATTGAGGATAGAAGCAGGCTCAATGGCGTCACTAAAAGTGGTAGGGCAGTTGGTCATCACTCAGACCCCAAGCTCATCCTTTAGCACGTGCACGTACTTCACTGCCATCGCCTTATCATCAACAAAAAAGTTGAGGCAGTATCTCTTCAAGTCCCTAAATTTGGTAGTGTAGTCGACTAAACTCATGTTCCCCTGCGTAAACTCGAGAAATTGTTGATGCATCCTCTCCCTGGCAAATGAGGAAAAGTATGCCTCCAGGAACTCCCTTCTGAAGGTCTCCTAGGGAATAGTCTTGACGTCTGTGAACTTCACACTACACAGGGTGTCCCACCACTTCTTGGCATCACTCTTCAGATGGTATGTGTCAAAGTCAGTCACTTTGTCTTTGGGCACTGGTAGGACACAAAACACTCTCTCGATCTCCTTGACCCAGCTCTCAATAGCCTCTGTGTCGGCCTTCCCAAAAAAAGTTGGTGGATCCAACTTTAGGAACTTATACGTGACCACGCTAGTGTTCCCGGTAACAACTGGTGCGGAATGGATACATGTCATAGGCTACACCATCTGCGCCTGAACATGTGTAGTAACAGTCTCAGCTAGACTGTTGAGGGTAGTCGTTAAAAAGTTCTACTACTCCTACCAGTCTGCTGGAGTGCTAGAAGTAGAGTGAGTATGAGCATACATCTATAAAACAAAATTCAACCAGAATTTATTAATAATTTTTTACCCCTGATCAAGCCTACCCCCTTAGGATTGATCCCAGAACAATAAACACAATCATATCAAGCACAAAATTTAAATCACAATACATTGATTTAAATATGTTTATCCCTACCGTCAAAATATAGAATTTTTCAAATTTCGAGATAGTAAGGAAATAAAATTTTACAACATAGCGTTTACCAGTGATGTAGAAACTGCTCTTGGAGTACGAGTTTGTGACTTTCATGGTGGTGGTTCTAACTAGTTCTGACTGTGCTCAAGTAATTTTATGCATGGATCTGATACTAACTCTGTAACGACCCCAACTGATCCTCGAAACATAGTGTAAATTATTATTATTATTTTTTAAAACAATTACGAAAAAACTCTCCAGGTGCATCACATATTTAATATAACAAAACCACAAACCATTACATGCATTGAATTAACTTAAAATAATAAATAAAACTTCATTAATTAAATCAAAAAGTCAAAAAGTCCAAAAAAATAAAACTTATTCTAGCATAATCCTTGTGCACTTGTCAGAACCTAAACACCAAGTCACAGCCTCTCGTCCTCCAGCCAGCTAATTCTACATGTCACTGAGCATTTGTACCTGTAAAACAATTTTAAGAAAATGAGTAAAAACTGAAGTCCTCCTATGAATTCTTTTAAAAATTCAATAGTAAAAGAAATAGCATAAATTAATTCATCATAAATTTTAGAAAAAATCACAAGCAATAACTTACCAAAAATATCTTATCATTCAAACATTCAACCAAATATCTTGCAAAATCAAATATACAAAGATGCATGAATTAATGTTGAACAATAAAATATGCATGATCCAATGCACATGTATGAATAACTTATTAAGTTATTTGTCTGAATTACTTTTGCATGCATGTTCCTATTTAAATGCACACAGATTTAATTTTCACTATTCTTTAAACTTGCAGATACTAAAAAAAAACACAATTCCCAAAGTTCAAGTTAGGTTTCTGGTCATAGCTTAACACACAATTTGTATTTTATTTATTAAGTTTCACAGTTGTTGCTCGACTGATATTAGGAATCCTCACATTCCATTGAAACATTAAGAATCCTCACCTAATGTCGGGACATCAATGAAAATTATCAACCATTGATGTCACTTTCTTAGTATACCAATAACTATAGTTGAGTCAACAACACCCCCAGGCAAATGGCTGAAAGCTCCCTAAAATCTTGGTCAGAAAGTGAACCACACATCAGGTTCTGAGACACAATTACACACAAAGTTTTAGTATCTTCACACTGTAGAAGTTACATAAAAGAAGAGATCAATTACACTGTTTGATCTCTTTTTGTAATATCACTTATTTTCACACTTAGTCATTTCAAGATTTTTCAAACATTTGGCTAAATATAGAAGAAAAATCGATAAAATCTCGATTTTAGGCCAATGCATTTGAGTCTGTGCATGGCCTAGGTCTCATCGACAACGTTGAGACGAGCCAATCGAAACGCGAGAAAAGGTTTTATTTTTAACCTTTAAATTTAAGCAAAATTCGAGCAAAATTCAAGTTATTTTTTGACGAATTTCATAAACGAAATTCAAGTTATATATCGTTGGATGCGTCTCAAAATTTTGAGCGTAACAATATTTTACTTTTCTAAATTTGGGTTACGGTTGGCCCAAAAATCATATTTTTTTGAAAAAAAAAAGTAATTTGTCGGTTTAGGTCCGGATTTGGATCAGACTGGATCCAATGGATTTGATCCAAATTAATATGGATCTAGACTCTAATCAAGACCCATATTAATTTAGATTTGATCCAACCCAAGACCCATTTGGATTTTTGGAGATGAATTTAGATCTTAGATCTGGATCCGAATCTAGATCCAAATCCATGCCCAACGATTTTTCCAACTTTAAATTCATTAGATACTTTTAAATTAAAGTTAATTAATGTTAGGAAGTCTCCCATGTTATTATGACAACTTTTGAAAGCTTCTAAAAATTTATTTATTGTTTAATATTTAATAATTAATTAATTTTAATTTATTCTAAATTTTATTTGTTTGGTTGTTTAGGACTTCTTAATAGTCCTTATATAGGCTTAAAAAGACTTAAGAAGGTTTTGAAAAGTCTATTAAAATGAAACTTTGAAAAGGTCAAATAAATAAAAAAGTTTCAAAAATTTTGGAAAGTGAGAGAGTTCCAATTAGAGATTAGCTTCAGTCCTCTCTGGAAGGGCTAAATGGATAAGAGAAGGTGTCACCCCGCTTTTTCTCTATAAATAGCCTTAAAAAAGAGAGAGAAAGAGAAGGAAAAAAGGGAGAAAAAAAGAGAGAAAGAGAAAAATAGAGAAAAAGAGGGAAGTAGGATGAAGAAGAGGAGAATGAGATCGTTCTTCTCCGATCATCCAACATTTTCACCATTGATTTCTAGTTCTCTTTCAATCTACGGTTAATGTATGAGTCTTCTTTTGTCACGGATGAGAAAAAAAGCCTAAATAAGCTTTATGCAATATTTTTATAGGGAACTATGGATTCTATCTTAATTTTTCATGGTTTAATCCATGAAAATCGATGTAGGAAGGCTTAGATCATGTGGTATTTGTTTTTCTATGATTTTCTGTATATTTTTATGTTTTTATCAATATATATATATATATATATATATGGTATGGACACCTTGGAGAGGCCTTTACAGATTTGTCCCATGTTTTTAGCAGGCTGGTCTAAACAGATTTGGCCATCGTGAAGATGGTCATATCTGAGCTCTTGTCCATATTGTCCGTTCTATCCATCCTGAACAGATCTATCCTTTGGACAGGTGTGCATGTACGAACAGAGAAACATGGGACAGTGGTTCTTTAAACCGAACTAGATCTATGAAAATAAAAATATATGCACATTCAGTAAAATGAAAAAAATAGATTTTTGGTCCAGGACATGACAGACAGTTGTCCAGTCCCAGCCTAGACAGTTGGTTGGAACAGGACAGTCTGTTGTCCAGTCCCAGACAACTGTCCAGAATCGTGCTGGACCGTTGTTCTAAGTGAGAAATATTAATAACATATATATATATAGAGAGAGAGAGATATCTAGTTAGTGGCTGGGATAGAAGAGTCTGTTGTTCTAATAACATATTAATATACAGCTCAGTCCCAGCAGATTGAATCGGCTGGACTAAGTCCCTGTTACAATATATATATATATATATATATATATATATATATATATATATATATATATATATATATATATATATGTTAGGTATAATATATATACATATAATTTTATTTTTTTACTGGCAGTAGGCCCAGATCAGGCTCATCCGACTGGGTCGGCTGAGTAGGACATGAGCACCAACCGACTGAGTTGGCTGGGCTCTGTCAGTGCAGAATATGAGCCCTAGCCGAGTGAGTTGGTTGGGCTCAGATCTGATCCAGTTTAATAAAAAAAAAGTAACCATCTTATGAAAACTGTTATCTAGACTTGTGAAAGATCACACTGTTAAGCATTACTCTAGCTTTTATGAAATTGTGGTAGCACCCTTAGTGGGTGGCCATAAATACTTGGAACTTAGGAGTTTTGAATTTGTTAAGAGTAATACAAATTTTTGAGCTGTGAATGTCAACTGCAAGACTATGGACATTTGGAACTTTCGGATTTATACAACTTAATTTCATGACATTCTTTATCAATTATGCATTATTTTTATTCTTTTCTATTATGTTTCTCTTGCAAATTCATTTCTTAGTTGTTGTTTATGTATTTGTAATAAGTCACTATTTCTTTATTAAAGTGAATTCTTCGTCAGATGTTAAGAGTAGCTTGAAATATGGGTTTAATTAAAAATATATATAATAATAATAAATTTTAATTTTAAAAACTTTTGGGCCTCAACCGACCCACAGTCGGCTAGGCCATAGGGCAGTCATCCCCCAGCCGACTGGGTCGGTTGGGTCACATGTCTTTAAAAAAACAAAAATCTATTTTCAGTATATGATTTTTTAATGTGCTTACTGAAAACTAAATTAAAAAGTGTATGCTGCCACATGAATGTAATGGTATTAGATATAGTTGTATTCATATAAAAGAATGAGATATTTGCATGTTTGCACAAAATATAAATCATGCATAATCAAAATATTATTGCATAGATGTTTTTATGTGCATCTGCATACAGGAGATAGATGTGTTGTTGCATGAACCTACTTGCATAAGTATTCACATGTTTTAAATGAAGTGATTTATGAATGAAAGCGTACATTTAACATGAATATGTAAACTCATGCACATGCATATGAATATTGTTGTTCATGCACATCTTTAAACTAGCATATATAAATGTGCATTGAGACGCATTTAAAAAGAATGCATAGTGACATGTTATTCATGATTTTTGCATAAGAATGCATCGATGATAAAAATGGATCATCATAGGCCGTGTGAGCCTTGAGCATGTGCTACTCTTTGTTTTAGTTGTTTTATGCATTGCAAAAATCAAAGGTGATATGATTGTTCTAATTGCATTGTTCTATGTTGTCACGGGTTGTGGTCCCATGAAGAGTTTCGCATGTAGATATACGAGCTCATGTTATTAATTTTGTATGTTGAATTATAATTTAAAGAAGATGAATTAATAACAAGATAAAAGAAATTAAAAGAACAGTGAAATTTACATCTCCTTGATGTCCTTTTTATAGTATGAGAATCTTGGACATTTCAATTTTGGAGAACCATAGGGATACTGAAACTCTGTGTGCGTGGTTGTTACCCCTGAACCTGATATTGAGGTTCTTCTCTTGGCTACGGTTTTAGAAAGAATCTGTCACTTTACATGAGGGTGGTGTGTAGACACAACTGTTATTTTGGTATACCAAGAAAGTGACACTTGTAGATATAGAGGTCTCTAGTGTTCCGATATTAGATATGGATGTCTAATGTTCTGAAGGTTGATTCGGTCGAGATCTAAGTTTGAAACCCAGTAATAAAATACGTGTGTGCTAAGTTACCCTGGGAACCCTACTTGACCTAAAAAAAATTAGTCGTTTGGTGTATCTGCGAACAACGGTAATAAAAAGAGAAACCTAAGTTGTGTGCATCCTAATAGGGACATGCATATAATAAGAAAACTTGTTAAAGTTAATAATTTATTCATGCATATGCACTGACATCATGCATTTTTCTGTTATGCATTAAATCATGCATATTTACTTGCTTCCTTACTTATGATACCTAGTTGTCTTCATGATATTGCATCTCGTTGCATGATGAATATCTTTACTGCTTATATGAAATTATAAAAATTGTTCTATTAGTATCCCTTTAAAATATTGTATAAATTTTATTTATGTTCTTTTTACTTATTTGTTTCATTAGAAAAAATTGTACACAAAATTCTTTGAATTCTGACACCCTTACTTTTGTGTTTTTCGCAGCCTTAGAGGCCTAGTGAGATTACTTGCTTTTGAGAGGGCTACGAGGAGACCACACGATTGCTTGACAGATTTTTTTGGACAACGTAACTCTTCTTTCTGATTATTTATATTTGATTTGCTTATGTCTCAGACTATATGAACTTTAATAAATAAAGTTTGGTTTGGTTTGAAAGGTGAGTATAAGATCCCTTATGGTTGATGTGTTGTAACTGTAAAGGCCTCGGGTCTCTGAAAATGTTTCTGCACTTGTTTAAAAAAAAAAATTGCTACTTTTTCACAGGTAGGAGTTGGGGTCGTTATATTTTTACCATTTCAAATCAATTTCAAGTTCTTTACGTAATAACTGTTTTGCAAATCCATATGCAAAAGCAACTTTGAGCTCTAACCCTCATAATTTAACGCTGTAATTAAATTTGAAAAACCAATAATTTTTATTTGTCATTCTGTAATGCATAAACAAATCAATAACATTGGAGCAACGCATGCTCGTGGCCTACATAGGCCTGCAGTGGTTCACACATAACCACTAACATATCCCAAAAAGTAATTCATACAAAATTGCAAAATTTTAGTGAACATGAATACACATAGTTTAAAAAAATATTCACAATACACATTCATAACACAAAAAGAATGCACATTTAGCCAAGCTCATACACATGCAAATAGAAAGCTTATATAACACACCATTCATGATCAATTTCATGCATATGATCAACCAAACATGCATATGATCACAATCATGCAAACATATAAAGATTTTCATATTCATGCGTATGATATGCACAATTGCAAACTAATGGGTTTAGGATCAGATTTATGTACCAATCAGAAAATACATTTTTTTGATCATATTCATGTACATGATCATCTTCATGTACGTAAATCGGCTATGCAAAAATTTTTAAGTGTCAATCAGATTTGTGTACATGGTCAGATTCATGTACTCAAATCGGCTATGCATCAATTTAATATGTTGGTCTGATTAATGTACATGAACAGATTCATGTACGTGTATCGACCATGCAAGAATTATCAACTAGTTAGATTCATGTACATGTATCGATCAATCAGAGAATATCTACAGCTGGTCAGATTCATGTACATGTATTGACCCATCATAAATAACTTTAGCTGGGCTGATTTATGTACATGAACAAGTTCATGAACATGGATCGACCATGCATAAAATACACAAATATAGGTCAGATTCATGTATATGGATCGACCAAGCATAATTTAACAAACGACTGGTTTGATCCATGTATATGAACGAATTCATGTACATGGATCGGCCAGACAAGAATTAACATAACAATAGCTGGTATGATCCATGTACATGATCAGATTCGTATATATAGATCGGCTAGTCATAATTAAACATCACAACTGGTCTGATCCGTGTACATGATCAGATTCATGTACATGGATCAGCTAGTCATAATTATAAATCTCAATAACTGGTTTCATCTACATGGATGGGCCAATCATATAAAACACAAACTGATCTGATTCATATATATGAACAGATTCATTTACCTGGATCGACCAATCGTGAATCCAATGATTGTTCGCCAGATTCATGTACCTAATCAAATTCATGTACATGGATCGACTAACACAATGTATTGAACTGTTTGCTAGATTCATGTACATGATCAGAATAATGTACATGTGTTGGCTATCACTAAATACCCAACAACATGAACAATGAAATCTACAATCCAAACTACATGTATATTTTGCAGATGCATAAGTAAGAAATCGGCAATGTAGAAACGCATGCGTGAGCATGAAATTGACAAACCTGAATTAGATATTTTCAGCATGAGCAGGAAAAATCAATAAATCTGATTTACATGTCTTATTTTCATATGCATGAACAAGAAAATAGACATTTGAACCACATTTTTTTTAGATGCATGAGCAGGAAAAATTGACCAAACTGAATATATATATATATATCTTTGAAATCAGATTTTTCTTTTCCTCCTCTAAACTCATGCTTAAATCTATTTATACGATGTCATTTTCTGTGCGAATCAAGAGAAAAATCCATACCTTGAATCGAAGATCGAAAAACTAGAAAAATCGATGGATGCTTTTATTTTCTTCTACTTTTTTCTTTTTTTTCAACTCTCTCTCTTTCGCTCTCTCACTTTCTCTCCATCTCTCTCTCTCTAGAACACGAGTTCTAGAGGAAGAGAGGTCTAACCCCTTTTTATATTTTTTTAAGCCTTCTAGAGAGGGGATGATGTTATACTAAATGTAGAACTCTACTCCCTTATCTCCTTTAGATTTTTTTTTAAAATTTTATTTATTATTATTTTTTTTAATATTTTTTATTCTTAAAGAATATTTCAAGAGGAACGCCCCCTTCTAGAAATTCCTTATAGAGTAGAATTTTACCCCAAGTAGAACTCTACCTCATCCATATTCTTAATTAAAAGTTATTTTTAAAACTTTAAATTCATTTTAATTTTAAAATTGTCATGGATGAATTTTGGATTCAAGATCAAATCCATATCTAATATCCAAATGGATCTCAACCTGAACCGAATCCTAGTCAATATGAGTCCTGGATTGAGTCCAAATCCATATTAACATGAATCAAATAGAGTGAGTTCAAACCGATCCAAACTAAAAAAAAGCTCAAGAATAAAAATCGATCATTTTTTTTAAAACATATTTTTTGAGCCAACTGTAAACTGATTTCAAAAAAACAGATATTCTACGACGAGGCGGATCTAATGGTGGTCATAACTCAATTTCACTCAAATTTTACTCGAATTTAAAAGTTAAAAACTAAAAATTTCTCAAATTATAATTAACTCAATTAGCTCTTATCAGTGGGCTCTGGGCCACGCCCAGACCCAGCTGACATCACCCCTTATTAAAGATTTATGAATTTTTTAAATTTAAACATAAGCATATAATTAAAATTTTATATTTTAAACTTTAAAAAATCATGAAAAAACTACGAGATATTACATTCTGGCATTTGGAGGTGCTTAAGAAAATCAGTAGACCACTATTTGTTTGGTAATGATGGTTGTTAAGAGCCCAAAAGAGCATCTTAGAGGTGTGTTTGAACTAGTTCGGGGCCCACACCAAGAATGGAGGTAAAACAAACACATAATCTTAGATCTCCAAAAATAACTTGGATCTAAGATTCATATTTCAGTTATGATTTACATACCCGAACATCAGAACCATAGACACCAATACTGCTGATATTTTGAAAATATTGCTATTTTATGTGCGATTTAAGGTAAGCAATTAATATCTGCAAAATATCATGATATTTTCAAAATATCAGCAGAATTCAAAATATCATGACAATAATGCGATCTTATCATGATAGTTTTTAAGTACTTTTGAAAAAAAACTTATTTTTATAAATTTTAAGCCTAGTTTTTCTTTTCTTTTTTTTTGTTTCTTTTGTATTTTAAAAACTTTCAAACTTATTACTTCACATTTTTGCAAGAAAAATGATATGAAACCAATTACTTTATTTTTGTTTCATTTTTAAAAACTCCCAAGAGTTTTCCCGAGAAAACCCCACTTTTTGAAAAAGAAACTTCGAGAAAAACCCTTGGTGAGAAACTGCCTTGAAAGATACTAGTGACTATGATCCGAAAACAACCTAGGTGATTATGTAAGAGCCCTTGTTGATGCCTCAACCAAGATCACTACTTTTAACACATATGAGTAGGTTACTTCCACAAAATACTGAGAAATAAACATTTACTAAGAAATATTTAAGGCAGTACCAGTAGGCACCAACTCATTCCGAAGACTGCTTCCATTTGTAGTCTTTATTCATCAGAACAGTTTATTTTTTTCTCAAGATATGCATTCCAGTCAATGCAAAAAGCATGTCATTATATCAAACCATGTATAGCAGAAGCTGAACAGTTCACCTGAATGATCACACCACCTAATCATACTTATATACAGGCAAACTTGATAATAAATTCCAGAATCAAAATTTTGTTGGAAAATGTATGATACGTACAAGGTTATGCTTCTGGCTATCTACTGGAGTTTTTTAATCCCAGGGAATGAAGGAAGTATAGCGATAAGCGGGTCACCATATCCTACTGCTTCTGATTCATAGAATGTAGATACATGTATGAGGCAATTTTAGAGTCTCAAGCATAAAACAATGGAAACATTAAAAGCTGAGAACACATACCACCATCTTCTCTCAATATCTTTGTGATTTCTCCAGCAACTTCGGACTAGAAAATTAAGCAAAAAATGTCAACAATTTTCCATAATAGAAGATAAATGGATTCAACTAAATTAAATTGGTACCTCAACTGGTATTTCACCACCAAGCTGCTCCACGAAACAAACAACTTGGCCTTCTATCACTATTTGTTTCTGTCAAAAAACAAACATAAATCCAAAGAGCCAATGAGCAACTTGTACAGCCCATAGAATAGCAATGCATTTGACAAAATAAAATCACAAGCATGAAGAGCATGCTTCACAGGTCAGAATGAATTTATAAACAAAAAAGACTTTTGCTGACACAACATAGATACATTTTGGAAGATGATTTACCAATATTCAATAAGGCCACTGGAATTCAACCAGAGTATGGAATAGATGATATTAACACCTAATAGAATTTTAAAATCATAATCACATTATCTGCCTCGAGTGTTAAGTGTCAAGATATTGTACCTAATATATATATATATATATATATATATATATATATATATATATATATATATATATATATATATAAAGTGGTAGCTGTGCAACCCTTAGGTGCACAGCTACCTACGGGGTCACGCTGGCCATCCATCGCAGGGCTTGATGGATGGCCAGTGCAAAAACTGCTAAAATGCGCTTTTGCACGTTTTAGAGTTTTTAGCGGCAGGATTTTTGCCCTTTTCACATTTTTTTATGGCCATCCATAACGCCATGTGATGGACGGCCAGCGCAATTGCGCAGTAGCTGTGCACCTAAGGGTTGCGCAGCTACCACTCTCTCTCTCTCTCTCTCTCTCTCTCTCTCTCTCTCTCTCTCTCTCTCTCTATATATATATATATATATATATATATATATATATATATATATATATATACAAAAACCCATATCTTCAAATGGGTTTTCGTCGAACTCAGGTAAGAAGTGAAGTCGCATGCCGCGCATCCAAAAAAATTTGAATTTTGGTTTTTGACTGCCACTAAAGCCCTGGTTTCCGCCTAGGGCTTTAGCGGCGGTCAAGACTGCAGCTAAAGGTCCAAAAAAGTGTAAAAAACTGCACCGCTGATCGCGTGCACAAGTGTCCAAAAATGTTCGGACACTTTACCTGTTTGATGATATGGGTCACTCTATATATATACTGAAATATATTTTGTATGTAAACTGAAATACTCATTAGGGGTATTTCAGTCATTTTTTTATCGTAATAGGTGTCGGCCCATTAGGGGCAGTTTTTGTAATTTCAGTTTTATTTTTTGTTTTTTTTTCTATTTATGTCATGTGACTGTTGGGACAGACAAACTAGTAGTTGGGCCCAACAACTAGTTGGACTGCCCCCTTTGCTCTCTCTTGTGCTTATAAATAGAAACCTTCCCTATTGTGTATGTTATGTTTTTCCAAGTATTTTGTTAATGAGAATACACTTATATTTTTTACTTGTGACTCTCTTTGTGAGTTATTAGTGTACGTCTCCATTGTGAGAGTGTATTTGGTCCATAAGTGACTACTTTGTATTTGTATTCTATTATTGTCTTAGTGGCACTCTCTTGAGATTTTATTGGTTTCATTACATGGTATCAGAGCCATCGGTATTGAGAACCTTGTGAAGCTTGTTTGTGTGCACGAGATCATGAATCGTTTGATCATAGGCTTGTAATGTCCAAAAGAACGTCACCTTCATTATCTTTTTCTTCCTCGCTATCTCTCCTCTTCATTTGTATCTATGGAGGAGTCATCGTTTCCATTCCCGTGAGACTCAATGACACCAACTATGTGATGTGGGCATCCATAGTAAAACATAAAATTTGGAAAAAGGGTCTATGGGGCTTAATGAATGGCACCGAAAAAGAATCAAAGTTTGTATTCACCAAGAATGAAAATGGCAATGAAGTAGCACTTCAAAGAGATAATATGAATAAAGTCGTTATTGACTACGAAAAGAGAATGAATGAGTGAAAGATGGGTCATTCCAAAACCATGAGATGGCTCATTAATAGTGTTGATATAAAAAAATGCTCTAGTTTGGCAAAATTTGAATTTGTTAGTGATGTTTGGAAATATCTCGAAGACATGTATTCTCTAAGAGATATAGCCCATGTATGTAACCTCTAAAATAAAGTGAAGACCATGACCCAAGAAGACTCATGAGCATAAGAGAATATTACAATGTTCTTTCTCTCCTTTGGGGTGAGTTAGCTCTTCTAGAGCCTAAGTGGCATTACCTCCTAGACATAGAGCTTTGTAACAAATAAATTAAAACAAAGTACTTTTATCAATTTGTAAATGAGCTTAGACCTAAGTTTGAGGAAACAAAAATATGCCCTCCTTCATAGAAAAGGTGTTTCTTCCATAGTTGAAACTCTAAAAGAACTAATCATAGAAAAAATAGATTGACCAAATCATCATCTACCAAAGATGAAGAATCAATGTTTGTTATGTTAAGGCTCAAGAATCACACAAGAGTCTATAAGCCTCCATATTTTGAAAAAAACTCAAATGACTATGATTCCAAAAAGAAAATCATGTCATTTTTGTAATGAACCGGGCCAACATCAAACCTTTTTGCCCAAAAAGGAAAAGAGAAGATAGAAGAGAAGAAAAGAGAGTGGCTTTTATGGGGCCCTCATTCGAGAAAGGTGGTGTAAATGCAGACTCCAAAAGTGTTGGAGATATGACACTCGCTCAACTTATGAAAGCACTACAATCATTATTTAAAGGTCAAACTTCTCTTTCCGGTGTGGCCGTCTATACATGCGTGGACCCCGGTAAGACTTTGGATTCTTGATTTTGTATTTATTTTCATAAGATTCCTAATGAGTCTGTACTATTCGAATGTCACATTAACCTCAATGATTCTTATGTTTCAACCGCCAATGGAACATCTTTAAAAATGAAAGGTTTTGGTACTTTAAAAAAAAACTAAAAATAATTAAAAAATTTGTGCCCAAACATAAGAGTTGTACCTAAACTAAATATAAATCTCCTATCCGTTTCTCAAATTACTCATATGAATATAAGGTCACGTTTTCATCTAGTGGTTGCTTGGTGCAAGATCTTCAATCTGAGAAGCCGATTGTGCGAGGCCATAGAAAAGGGGACCTCTACTACATGGACAACTTAAAACTTTTCAATCAAGATTTTTGCAATTTTGTTGAAAAGGACATTGAAAATTGGCATAAGAGATTAGAACATCCCACATGTCAAAATTGTATTTGTTTCCTTTTGTTGAAAATTGTAATGAAAAAGACTTAGTTTGTGAAGATTATATTCTTGGAAAAATAAAATCTTTGCCTTTTAGACCTAGTCATTTTGTTTCTAAAGAATAATTTGAGTCAATACATCTGGATGTATAGGGACCTTTGTTGTCAAAGGCAGTCCCTAGGCAGCCTAGGGGCAGCCCCACCGCCTGGGCGATTGGGTTTGAGCGGTGGGGCCCTATTTTAATGCCTAGGTGCCACCTAGGCTAGGATCGTCAAGGTGATGGTGTTTTTAAATTTTTTTTTTACCCCTTGCTATAAAAAGGGGAAAGGCGTAACGCCTTTCCCTTTTTTTCTCTCCTCTCGCTCTTTCGATTCCCTCCTCTCTCTCTTGACTCTTTACAACACGAAGAAGAAGGCAACCAGCCAGGTACGCCTCTCTCTCTCTCTCTCAATTTCTCACCTCTCTCGCTCTCCCTCGGTTTCTCTTTCTCTCTCTAGGTTTTCTTCTTCTCTTTCCCCCCTTTTCTTCTTCTTCTCTTTTGTTTTTCCTTTTATTATAATATATATTATGTGTAATTGTGTTTTGTGTTTTTCATATGAGTAATGTGCTCCTCCTGCCCACCTTCTCATTCTGCCCCCTCAAAAAAGGTTGTTTTGGGTTTTTTTTTTTCCTCACATCTAATACCATAGATGTGATCTATAGGTTTTGTTTAGTGGGAACCGGCTTTTGGATCACCGGAATATGACCTCTATACAGGTTTTTCCAGTGATACAAAATTAATGGCTATGATGGTACCAGCTTTTTCCGGCTCATAAAATCATGTTTTTTCATAAAAAAAACATGATCCAAGAGTCGATTCCCTCTAAATCGAGCATGCTAAACACATCTAACAGTCCATATCTATCATAAAACACTTTAAAACTATGGGGCAGAATAAAAAGTGGGGCCTAATATGTTCAATTCTCCTTTCATATATATATATATATGTGTGTGTGTGTGTGTGTGTGTGTGTGTGAGGGTGTGGGTGTGTATATATATAATTTGTTTTACCATATGAGACGGTGGTTAAATGTGATGTTTTAGTTACCATGAATTATCAATAGTTCAGTTATGACTCATGACATTTTATTATGACTTTTAATATTGTTAAAGCTTTAATTGTGTTTAAACTATATAGTTTCCTTTTATTTTCATTGACAGTTGACTTAGTTCTCCGTTGCATGGTTTGCTTATTCAATTGTTCATTTCTTCTTATTTGTCTATTGCTTATTTTATGTCTATTGTTATTAATTTTTTTGTATATTGTTTATTCACATTATTAGTTGTATGGTTTGTTTATTTAATTGTTCATTTATCCTTAAACTTTTTTTAGCAGGTTATCAATTGCATGGTTTGTTTATTTTTCTTGTTAATTTCTTCTTATGTTTATTGTTAATTTTACGTTTATTGTTGTTAATTTTTTTGTATATTGTTCATTCATATTATTTGTTGTATGGTTTGTTTGTTCAAATGTTCAATTATTCTTAAATGTTTTGAGCATGTTATTTAATATAATTGTTTTATAGTGTTCGATGACATGTGTTTTGTTTGTTGTTTATTGTTGATTGATTTTATGATGTATACATGTTTGTAATTAATTTTAACAATTTGTTTACATATTTGTATATTTTTATAATTTTTTTAATTGGGGTACCGAGTAGTCAACCTAGTCTCGCCTAAACCCGCCTAGTCTTTTTAGGGGCTCACCGCATAGTACCTTTCACAACTAAGATGGGGACCGACACTGATTATTTATAAACGAGGAGTATCTTATTAATGTTATATTTGTGGATGACTATAGTAGACACACATGAATTTATTTTCTTAGACTCAAATAGAAAGTATATGATTGTTTTCAAATATTTCATATTTATGTCAAAAATCAATTTAAAGCATCCACTAAAATCTTTAAATCTGATTCTAGAGGAGAATTTTTTTCAAATGACTTCAAAAAATACCTTGATCAACAAGGGATTATTCATCAAAGATTTTGTCCATATACACCATGACAAAATGGGTTGGCCGAAAGAAAACATTAGCACATCATTGAAACCACTAGGACTATTCTCATATCCAAAAATGCTCCAAAAGAGTTTTGGACCAAAGTCGCTCTTACAACGGTCTATTTAATTGATAGAATGCCTTCAACTATTCTTGAAAATATTTTTTCTATTGAAAATTTGTTTAAAATGCCTCCTGATTATAAAAGATTAAGAATCTTTTGTTGTAAATGTTTTGTCCATTCTAATAAAAATGATAAGCTTTTCGCAAAAGCTATACCTTGTGTTTTCTTAGGCTATGCCGAAAACCAAAAAGGATATAGGCGTTATGATATTGAAAAAGATAAACTCTATGTTTTAAGAAATGTGATTTTTCTTGAAAAGGAAAATAGTTTTGGACAAATTGAGTCTTAAAAACCTTGAGTACTCCTTGTTTGATTTAGTTAAAATGCATGATGGTAATATTGTTGGGCATGATAATGATATTATTGATAATGTGAATGATAGTAATGATATTCAAGATGTGAATGAGAGTGACAATGATGACACTCATGATGCACATGAAAATGATAGTTCTATTGATATAGTTGAATATCACAATGAAATACAAGTCTATTCTTGTTGAACTCAAGACCATCCTCCATGTGCATTAGAGAGGTATTCCCAAAGTCAAGACTTAAATCAACCTAGTGTTAAAAGATCTATGAAAATGTCTAAAGCACCTAGTAAGTTTGTATCCTATGAATCATTTGAACCCAATTATAGATCTTGTCTTATGGTCATTCACTTCTATGTAGAACCGTCTTCAAATAATGAGGCTAAAAACCATTAAGAATGGATCAGTGCCATGAATAATGAATTAGAAGCTCTATAAAAGGCAAAAACTTAAGAAATTCAAACTTTACCCAAGAGAAAGAAAACTATAAGATATAAGTGAGTCTACAAAGTTAAAACCAAAAGTGATAGAACATTAGAGATATATAAAGCTAGACTTGTAGCTAAAGGATATGGTCAAGAGTACGGTATAGACTATAAAAAGACATTCACTCATGTTGTTCGTATTACTGTTGTTAGAACCCTCATTTATGTAGCTTCAATTAAAAAATGACATATTTTTCAGACGAATGTCAAAAATATTTTTTAAATGGTAATCTTAATGAGAAAGTTTATATGGAACCACCTTCAGGTTTAGAATTGGTACATAAAAAAGTTTTTTATTTGCGAAAAGCCTTGTATGGCCTAAAACAAGCCCCTGAGGCTTGATAATAATCGATTCAATATAGTGATAATTCAACTAGATTTTAAGTCATGTTATACTAACACTGCATTTTTTGTTAAGTCTTCTGATGCAAGTATAGTTATCTTTTTGTTCTATGTGGATGACATGATTATCACAAGAGGTGATAAGCAGGGAGTTAGTCATATCAAAGATGTTCTCAAATCCTGTAATATCACGTATTTTCATACTTAGTCATCTTTCTATTTTTTCAAAAATTTGGCTAAGTCTGGGAGAAAAATCGTTTGAAGCTCATTTTTTAGACTGATGTCTCTAAGTCTGGGCTTGGCTCAGGTCTCATCGACAAGGTCGTAACGAGTCAATCGAAGCGAGATAAAGAGTTTTATTTTCGACTTTTAAATTCAAGCAAAATTCAGGTTATTTTTGGGTGAAATTCAAAATTCGATATTCGTGTAATATGTCATTGGATGCGTCTTAAAATTCTGAGCGCAACGATATTTTACTTTTCTAAATTCGAGTTCCGGTTGGCCTGAAAATCACAGTTTTTCAAAAATTGAGTAGTTTATCGAACTGGATCCGGATTGGATCCAATAGATTTCCATGAAATATTTTTGTTGGAAATCCATATAATATGAGAAAAAAATGGATGAATCATGTTGTAGATTAATTTAGATATATATAAAAAGATGTTGAATTAAGGTTGTTTGTGTGCAGTCATAAATCTGAATACGTATGATTCGGTTGTTATTCCATATCCTTTACATTCATGTATTGTTTAGTTAGGAGACCCATGAAAGCATGTGATAGATATTCCATGCGTATGTATCCATCCTCTCAAAAAAAAAATTGCATAGTGGTGAATCTGGATATTTATGGGGATGTTAGTATGGGTATGCTTTCACATGTGTTGTTTAAATATGCATATTACGGGTATTAGAAGTTTATGCTCATGTGCATGCAAGAACACATACATAAGTATATGTATATGCATCTCCCTTATGTTTAGAAGATGTTGCAGGTATACACATGTTGGGTCATCAAAAAAAATTATTTTATGTATATATATATATATGGAGGTCACGGGGTCGGGTCACTGGACCAGCCGAGTTGGGCTCGGCTGGCCAGGCCTGGCAGGCTCAGTTGAACCAGTTCAGCTGACCTGGCTTGGCCTGCCAGGCCTGCCCCTGCTTGCAGGGGCCTAGCCGAGTGGGGCTCGACTGGGCAAGTATAAAAAAAAAATAGTGGGTTAAGTAACATGTTCAGGTTACCTCTTGAAATCATGAGAAATATTAACTACAAAATTTAGAATGAGTATGTTCTAGATGATAGGTTTGTTAAAGCATGATTGGGGGTTTTGGTATTCTTGCATATTGTTAAGCATAAGGCCCCAAGGACATGATATTCGGCCATGTGAACCACTAGTTGTGCATACTTATGCTTATTTCCTATGCATACGTATGCTTATTCCCTGCAAATAGCTATGTTGATGCACTTTATAAAAAAATAATAATTATAGCAAGTGAGTCTCAGCAGGGAGCCACTAGTGGCCTGGTCGGCAGACCAGTCGAGCTCTGCTCGGCTGGCCAACTCCGACCAGACCCACTTCTAGTGCTGGGCCAGGCCAGCCGAGCTTGCTGCACCCAACCGAGTGGGGCTCGACTGGGCAGTTTTCAACAAAAACATTTTAGTTCGCTGGCAGCGCAGACCGGTTGTTGTCGACCCAACTGAACCAGGTTCGGCTGGGTGACAGCATGACCTGTCAGGCCCAGGTTCGGCTGGGTAGGTACTGGGCCATCTGTTCTAAAAAAAAAACAAGAAACACATTATATAAATATGTTGGTATAGTTTTGCACAGGTTACACTGATATTTTTTTTATATGTACATATTCATGTTTAATTGTTCAATTGGTTCGTATATGATGATTATTTAGCAACATATTTGATTAATGTTTATGAATGTTGTCACGGCTATTTACAATGTGATCAAAATACATGTCACGAAAGATTGTTAGGCATGCATCTATGTTAGCAATGTGACAGAAACGGTTATGGGTGCTACTATGATTTAGCTAAACATGTAATCATTTTTTATTGTCGTCGTACAAGCTGTTTCAAATGCTTAAACTGAATATCCTATGCTGAGGTAAAAGTGTTAATCATATGGTTGTTTTCTTATGCATGAGCATACATGGAATTAATATGGGTTTACATGTAAGTGATTACATGATGTGTTCACATGTTTTAATTGAAAGGGGTCATGACTTAAAGCATCCACATGAATTTTATGAGTTAAAGTGTTAATTCAAGATTGTTCTCTTATATATGAGTATACGTGAAATTGACATGTTACAAGTAAATAATTGCACGAGTGATCACGTGCTTTAATTGAAAGGATGCATGAATGAAAGCATTTGACATGGATATATGTATTAAATAAAATCATGCATTTGACATGAATATGTGAATCGAATGAAAGCATGCAATGAGTGTGAAGTTGTGAACTCATGCACATGCATGTGCATATTATTGTTTTATGCACATCTTTAAATGGCAGATATAAATGTGCATTATGAAGCATTCAAAAGGAATGCATTGTGGTATGTTATTCACGATTTTTGCATATGATGCATCGATGGTCGAAATGAATCATCGCAGGCCTGGAGAGCCTTGAGCGTTGTTTTGCTCTTTCTTTTCTTGTTTATAATGCATCGCAAAAATCACATTAATGTTGTTGCACTATAATGCATTGTTCTATGCTTTTTCGCGAGCGGTGATCCCATGATGGTTCTCGCAGGGGAATATGCGAGTTTTTGCATTTGTTTACATACTGAATTGCAAATTAAAGAATTGATTATTAATAAACAAATAAAGTTAAAAGAACAGTGTAGTATACGTTCTGAGATCTCCCGTCGTTAGAATGAGAATCTTAGAGTTTCGATTTTGAGAGACCACGAGAATACAAAAACTCCGTGTGCATTATTGATTACCCCTGAACCCGATATTGAGGTTTTTTCTCCTTCACACGGTTTTAGGGAGAGTCTGCTACTTTACCTGGAGGTGGTGTGTAGACACAACTATTGTTTTGGTATACCAAGAAAGTGACACTTGTGGATGGGTGATCTCTGATGTCCCCGACATTAGATGGGTGGTCTAATGTTCTGAAGGCTGTTTCGGTAGAAGGCTAAGTTTGAAACCCAGTAATAAAATACAAAGTATGTGCTAAGCTATCCTGGAAACCTAACTTGACCTTAGGGATTTTATCTGTTTGGTGTATCCACAGGCAACGATAATTAAAAAGATAAACTTAAATTGTGTGCATTTAATAGAGACATGCATATGAAAAGAAAGTTCTAATAAAATATAATAATTTACTCATACATTGCACTGAAGTCATGCATATTACTGCTATGCATTAGATCATGCATGTTTACCTGTTCCCTTAACTGTTAAATGTTGGTGAATGCATAATGTTGTTCCTTAATGCATGTTAAATGATTATATTGCTTAAATTGTGATCCCTGTTACTTATTAAATGTTCTTTCATGCTTAATAATTGTCGCTAATGCATGAATGTTTAATTGAATTATGAATTTGTCATAATTGCATACCTCTAAAATATTGCATAAATTCTTATCTGTATTTTTTATGCTTACTTATTTTATTAGAAGGATTCGTACACAGAATTCATCGAATTTCTGACACCCATACTTTTATGGTTTTCGCAGCCGCAGAAGATCAGTGAAGCGACTCGCTTCTGGGAGAGCTATGAGTGTTACACGTTTGCTAGACAGCTTCACAGATGGACAGCGTGGTTCTGCTTTTCTTTACTTTTTTCTTATATTTAATTGTCTATGCACTCTGATTTCTAATGCAATTGTTTCATGACTATTATTTCTTAATTAATAAAATTTGGTTTGCTATGGTTTGGATGATAAGTTTAAGATCCCTTGTAGTTGGTTGAGTTATCCAATTGTGAGTGGAACTGTAAAGGCCCCGGTCTCTGGGAATTTTTTCGCAATGGTTAAAAAAAATCTACGTTTTTAAGGGGTATGAGTTGGGGTCATTACAAATCCAACTTTGATAACGACAAATCATGGTTTTTTACATTACTTTATTGGTATTAAAGTTGCATATTCACCTCATGATTACTTTTTCTTAGCCTAAGTATGCGGCTAAGATACTAGAGCGATCTGGGCTTTCTGATGAAAAAAAAGAGTTAACACTCTAAAAGTCATCAATTCTAAGATGGATGATGGAGAAACTTTAAAGTATAAAATTAGACCTATACTACCAGAAACCAAGAGAAGGAGAGGAGATGAGACAAGAGAAAGAGGGGTTGCAAAAAATCTCTCCACACGATTCCCAATATGGGATGTGTAGGGCTCTCTATTTTAATAAAACACAGTTGATCTTTGTGTACAAGTACAAAGTTACCCCTCGTATCAATGCACAAGAGAATATTAAACTATGGGGAAAAACATGAAACAAAATATATATTAAATGCACGTGTTACAATAAAAGACAACAATCTGGATGCAAATCTAAATGTCGCATCTCAACATCCTCCCTCAAGTTGTATATTGTTAGAATCATGGACAACTTGCTCTTCAAATACCAAAAGCATTGTTTTCCTAAGCCCTTTATAAACAAGAGTCACTTGATCTCAGTCCCAATAAACCAAGTTGTAATTTCACCACTTTCGATTTTACTCCTAATAAAATGTTGATCTATCTCAATGTGTTTTGTCCTTACATGTTATATTGGATTAAGTGAAATTTTAATAGCAGTTTAATTGTCATAGAATAAAATGGAACTCGATGTCTGCTGATTTAGATCAGCAACAAATATTTAATTCAGGTTACCTTTGATGAGGTTGCAGCCATGGATCAATATTCAGCCTTAGGATCAATATTCAGCCTTAGTGTTGGAACGAGTAAACTCTATCTCTATGAAACCAGATTTTCTCCAATAAAAACACAATATCCTGAGATTGACCTTCGCTCATATGAATCTCCAACCCAATATGCATATGAGAAAGCCATCACTGTGAGCATGTCTTCACTATTGTTCCTTTTCTTATAATAGAGTCCATCCCCAAGGGTACCTCTAAGAATTCTTTTGACAGCTTTAACATGGCTGGTTCGTGGGCAATGCATGTACTGTGAAGCTTGATTTACAACGTAAACAACATCTGGTCGGATGAATGTAAGATATTAGGGCATACCTACAATGCTTCATTATCCTGTAGGATTATCATAAAGTTTTCCCTCATCACGGTTGAGTTTTTGCTGCAACAAACTAGGAGTTAACAGTGGTTTGTAGTCCTTCATACCGGCCTTATTGAGTAGATTGATGGTATATTTGTGTTGGGTCAGTATTAATGTATCTCTTCCCTTGTCAACCTACACACCTAAAAAGTATGAGTCCTCCCAGATCCTTTATTTTGAATATGTGACTCAACACTTTCTTGATTTTATCGATATATTCCTCTGAATTTCCTGTAACTATTATATCATCCACATAAATTAGTAGCACTTATATCCACCCTTAGCTTTTATATATAAAGATGGAGTGATCAAGATGAGACCTATAGAAGTCATGTCTTTGAATTTCAAAAGAGAAACTCTTGAACCATGATTTGGAAGCTTGTTTGAGGTCATATATTGCCCTATTCAGTTTACACATAATTGGTGGGATCTTTTTTATTGTACCCTTGTGGTTGCTCCATATAGACTTTCTCATTGAGATTCCCATCCATGTTCATATATATGAATCAGACCAACCTATATGTTGTTCTCTGTCTGGCTGATCAATGTACATGAACTTGTTCATGCACATGAATCAGCCCAACTGATGTTATTTATTGTCTAGCTGATCCATGTACATGAATCAAACCAGCTTATTGTAAATGTATGTCTGGTCGATCCATGTACATGAACCTGCTCATGTACATGAATCATACCAGCTTATTGTATTTTATGTTTGGTCGATTGATGCAGAGCAGGAAGGAACCAGGTCCATACAGCCTGACCTTGGCCACGGACCAGATCCACATGAAGGGATTGAAGATCGGACCCAAGCAGAGGATCCGACCCAGCACACGGTACCGGGACGCGGGGATGTGGCGCCCCTGCGTACCTACTCCAGACGAGTATGAGGCGCGCCGATCCGGATGACCCAGATCCAGCAGGAAAACGATCCAGATCCCATCTTGGGTCCATGACTGGACCCGGGACCCGGACCGACTTTATAAAACCCTCCTCTAGGGTTTCGTGGAGAGGACAGAAGATTGACTCTACCGCAGCTTTTCTTTGTCTCTTTTTTTTCTATTGCAGCATCTCTTTCTTTCATTCTTTTGTTCGTTCCTTGCAACCCAGCAACTCTCTGTTGAGTCTTTTTTTTGTTTCCCTTTATTTCTTTAAATTGTGAGCATTGTTAATCATCAAATAAAGTTTTGCTCGGATCCATTGTTCCGGGCTTTGTGGCTACATATTGATTATGTGCTATCGTCTGCTGTCCAATTGTGCCTTGAAGAAGCAACCCAATGGCAGCATAGTACCGATCCATTCACAGCAACTCCATTGTCAACGTTGGCACCCACGAGGTTGGTTGTTCTCCCCCTCTCGCTGCATCAATTTGGTATCAAAGCCTAGGGATCCCCTCCCTAGAGCGTGATGTCTCAAGAAACGAGGGTTGATCCGGCAAGTGGCAAGGAGCGAGAGGAACACAGCGTTGAGGATCCGGTGTTGCGAGTGCTGGACATGGTGACTAAAATTCAAGAGAACCTTCAACGCGTCAGCAAAGAGGTCGCAGGTATATCGAAACGTGTGGATGAGATCGACAGACGACTAGTCGCTCTTGAGTCACCATTGGGCCAATATGCAATTCTGATACCAAGAATGGGAGTGGACCCGACTGACGGTGCAACAGATCGAGTGATTGCCCTGTGGGCAGGAATAGGCCAATCGGCCCCCTTTCAGCCAGACTCTGTCATCGGTGCACACTCGGTACTCCCTTCCCACCCTGATCTGGTAATTGTGGGCACCCGCCAGGCCTGTTCGGGACCCCTGGCTGGAACTCCACAGCACACAGGTGTGCCCCAGTCTAGGCCACGCCTCCCTGTGGGCCAGTCGCAGGTCGGACCTGGTCTACAGGACCTCAGCGGCACGCTAGGCCCTATTGCAGACCCGGGTGCGTCGACCCGACCTGGGAAGGACTCACCTTTCCCTCTGGACCCCGCGCGAGGAGGCCCTGTGGCAGCGCACCCGCAAGCGGGAACAAGTGAGCCCCTTTTGATTGGGTCGAACCCAAGAGGGTTCGGTCCAGCCTTCACCCCAGCAGGACACGGGCCCGGTTCGCAGGGACCATCCGTTGGGTCTCAGGGAGCGGGTCTGGGTCTAGAACCGCTTCACCCGGCCGACCTAGTTGGGTCCGGTTCGACCCAGACCCATATCGGACCCGGACAGAACTCCAGTTTGGATTTGAGCCGGGTCAAAACCAGACCCATAATCATATGGATCGTGGATCGAGTTCAAACCAAGCCTCTTATCCTCACAACTCGATCCCCAGTCCAACCTATCTGTATCTGGGTCCGACGAGTAGTTTAGGAATAGACCCGATCCACATCCCATCGGGCGAGTCAATCCAACCATATATCAACCAGACCCCATACCCAAACCCAAACCAACCTATCAACCCAACCTTGTATCCAAACCCGAACCAACCTACCAACCCAACCCTGATCCAGAATCCAATACAATATCCGACCCAACACCAGTATCCTAACCCAAACCCATGTTATGACATCCCTACCCACTAGACCCCTCCACCCTACCCTGGACTTCCCGTCATCCCGGTGCCCCAACGTCGACCGCAGATGGCTCCCGCCCCCGGGCAAGCAAGACCGAGGCAGAATCAGCAGGGACGGGCTCGTCCTGAGCGTCGACCACCCATCGGTAGAGTTCGTCAGCACCAGCATCCAGGCGAGCAGTACCGCACAGAGGGCGATGAAGCAATATGGGACGACGATGCCTTCTGGAACGATTATCCTGCAGGAATGGTGGAGGCTCGTCAGCAGAGAACACCAGAGCACCCCTCAACTTATGGGGTGAAGCTAGATCTTCTGGAGTTTGCGGGGCAGTTCGATGCAGAGCAGTTCTTCGACTGGTCTTATGCCGTGCAAATTTTTTTTTACTACCACACCGTCGCTGAGCACCATCGTGTCTCTCTTGCGTCTACTCGGCTGAGAGGCCTAGCACAAACATGGTGGGTGGAGTTGCAGCGATCGAGAGAGCGGCAGAGACTCGAGCGCGTACAGTCGTGGGAGAAAATGCAGAGATTGATGCAATCAAAATTTGTGCCTTCAGATCACGCCGAGAGAGCCTACAAGAAGTACCTGACCCTGCGTCAAAGCACCCGAACTGTGGCAGAGTATACTGCGGAGTTCCATCATCTTTCCCTACGTGTGCAGGTTGAGGAAACCGCCCGCCAGCAGGTCACGAGGTATGTTTCTGGTCTCCGTCCTGCCATTTCTGATGATTTTAGTTGTATCACAGTCGAGACATTAGATCAGGCAAGCAGTTATGCCATGAATGTCGAGGAGAAGCTGAAGAGGAGGCAGGAATATAGGACCACCCGCAGTGAACCATCTAGTCGACCTAAGTCGAGTTTTCCAACCAGGGGAGCAAGCTCCCCTAAAGCAGACCCTAGCAAACCTGACTCGTCCGGACCCGCATATAATACCCGGTCCAAAGCCAAACCTAGTGAGCCTGCAATCCGTTATTTTAGGTGTCAGGAATTGGGACACATCGCGTCTAAGTGCCCCACTGCGGGCAAGAATACCCATCTCGTCAAGGGTATTATAGAGTCAGCATCCGAGAGTGAGAGTGAGTCGTTGGTCGAGGATGAGGATGAGAGGGAAGTCGTAGAGTTCGACGGCAACATCGAAAATTTATTGTTCATCCGTCATGTTTTGACCGCACCCCGCGAGTCAGCCTCTGTGAAATGGTTGTGGAACAACATTTTTAGAACTCGGTGCAACTGTGACGGTCACGTGTGTGATGTTATTATCGACACAGGTGCTTGTGAGAATATGGTGTCAGAGAGCGTTGTATCTACCTTGAATAACCGAGAAACTATCCCAACCATACAAGATGGCATGGTTCAAGAAAGGTAATGAGGTTCTCATCACCCAACGTTGTTTAGTGCGATTCTCCATGGGAGAGCATTATCACGACGAGGTATGGTGTAATGTAGCCCCCATGAGTGTGTGTCATATTCTTTTGGGGCGTCAGTGGCAATTTGATCGCAAAACCATTCGCGATGGGCACAAGAACACCTATTCCTTCCTTTTTAAAGGTCATAGGATAGTCCTTCTCCCTATCAAAGAGACCGGTTTTCCCACCGTGGATTTGCCTGAGCGGGTCCCCAGGCTCGTGGGCCTCTCGTACCGGCCCTTCATGAACCATTGCCAGGAAGATGGTTATTGTTATGCCCTGGTGGCAAAGCCGTTGATGAGTTCGTCTGTGTCCATTCCCCCGGACGTTGCCCCTCTTATAGAGGAGTTTCGCGACATTATGCCAGACGACCTGCCTGACGGTCTACCTTCTACGAGGGTAGTCCAACACGCCATTGATTTTGTGCCAGGATCAAGCCTCCCCAACCTCCCCGCATATCGCATGAACCCGTATGAGCATGTTGAATTATTGTGGCCGGTCCAAGAGTTACTGCAAAAGGGTTTTATTCGTGTGGGTATTAGCCCTTGTGCAGTACCCGCCCTGCTCACTCCGAAAAAAGATGGGTCCATGCGCATGTGTGTTTCCCCATTCCCCGTTTGGATGATATGTTTGATATGTTATCTGGTGCCTCCGTTTTCTCCAAAATCGATCTAAAAAGTGGGTATCACCAGATTTGTATACGGGAGGGGGATGAGTGGAAAACGGCATTCAAAACACGTGATGGCCTGTATGAGTGGTTAGTCATGCCATTTGGGTTATTTAATGCCCCAAGTACGTTCATGAACATGATGACCCAAGTGTTGCGTCCATGTATAGGGAAGTTTGTCGTTGTCTATTTTGATGATATTTTGATTTATAATTCGTCTTTGTCTGATCATTTGAGTCACTTGCGTCAGGTCTTAGAAATTTTGAGGAGAGAAAAACTGTATGTCAATGCAAAAAAGTGTGAGTTCATGACGTCCAGTGTCGTATTTTTGGGGTTCATAGTGTCTTCCGCTGGAGTTAAGGTCGATCCTGCAAAGATCCGTGCGATCGTAGATTGGCCTACCCCAAAGACGATCGGGAAGATCCGTAGTTTCCACGGGTTAGCTACTTTCTACCGTCGTTTCGTGCAAAATTTCAGTACCCTCATGGCCCCTATCACCGACTGCCTGAAAGGTTCTAGTTTTCATTGGACGCCTGCCGCGGGCAGAGCCTTTACGCTCATCAAAGAAAGAATGACTAGTGCCCCTGTCCTAGCTCTTTCCGATTTCAATGCCGTCTTTGAGGTTGAGTGTGATGCCTCAAAAGTGGGAATTGGTGCCGTCTTGAGTCAGAACCGCCGACTGGTTGCCTTCTTTAGTGAGAAGTTGACTCAGGCCAGGTGCCAGTATTCCACTTATGATGTTGAGTTTTATGCCGTTGTACAAGCCCTACGTTATTGGAGGCATTATCTCATCTATAAGGAGTTTGTCTTGTACACGGATCATGAAGCATTGAAGTACCTGAATAGTCAGAAGAAGTTAAGTGCTCGTCAAGCCAAGTGGGTTAGCTTCTTGCAAGAGTACACATTTACGATTCGCCATCAATCCGATACTCTGAACAAGGTGGCTGACGCTCTTAATAGGAAGAATAGGCTTCTGATGACTATGTCAGTACAAGTCATTGGGTTCGAGCAGTGCAAGGAGTTGTACCCTACAGACCCGAATTTCCAGCGGATCTGGGAAAAGTGCATCGCCCCTGATGGCACCACTGACTCAAGTTTTATTATCCATAATGGCTACCTTTTTCGAGGTAATAAGTTGTGTGTGCCTGCTTTCTCCCTTAGACTAAAATTGATTTCTGAATTGCATGAAGGAGGACTAGCTGGGCATTTTGGACACGATAAGACGTTCGCACTGTAGAATGAACGATACTTTTGGCCCAAAATGCGTAAAGATGTTGTCAAGTATGTTCAAAGTTGTCGAGTGTGTCAAATGTCCAAGGGTCGTCGTCAAAATAGTGGTTTGTACACTCCTTTGCCAATTCCTGAGCGGCCTTGGGAGCATGTATCCATGGATTTTATCGTGGGTCTTCCCCGAACCTCGCGTCATTTTGATTTCATCCTAGTGGTAGTCGACAGATTTTCCAAGATGGCTATCTTTGTCCCGTGCAAACGAACAACCGATGCCTCGTTGGTAGCCTCATATTACTTCAAGGGCGTGGCCCGTTTTCATGGCCTGCCTCACTCGATCACCTCGGACTGTGACACCCATTTTTTGAGTCATTTTTGGAAGTCGTTATGGGCCTTACTGAAAACCAAGCTCCAGTTTAGCAGTGCATATCATCCTCAAACAGATGGCCAAACTGAAGTTGTCAACCGCACCTTGGGAAACCTGTTACGGAGCCTTGTGGGGGAAAATGTCAATACTTGGGACCTTGTATTGCCTCAAGCCGAGTTCGCTTATAACAGCTCCATCAACCAGTCTACAGGCAAATCTCCGTTCCAAGTGGTCTATGGTCGGTCACCCACCCATGTCGTTGACCTAGCCCCTGTGTCTGGTCTTCCTGATCCAGCCCCAGACACATTTGATGCGGTCGAATATATGTGTGATGTCCACAGACAGGTCCGAGCCAAACTTGTTGAAAGCTACGATGCCTACAAATCTTCAGCAAATCAATGTCGGCGTGATGTCCAATTCAGGGTCGGTCAGTTAGTTTGGGTCTACTTACGTCCCGAGTGTTTCCCTGTAGGTACCTATAGCAAACTGAGTCCTAAGAAGTATGGTCTTTTTAAGGTTCTTCAGCGGCTGGGCCTGAATGCCTACCTCCTCAAGTTGCCCAACGATTGGCACATTTCGCCTATTTTCAACGTGTCTGATCTATATGCTTACTATGGAGACAACAAGTCGTCAGAGCCGACTTCTTTCCAACCGGGAGAGAATGATGCAGAGCAGGAAGGAACCAGGTCCATACAGTCTGACCTTGGCCACGGACCAGATCCACATAAAGGGATTGAAGATCGGACCCAAGCAGAGGATCTGACCCAGCACACAGTACCGGGTCGCGGGGATGTGGAGCCCCTGCGTACCTACTCCAGACGAGTACGAGGCGCGCCGATCCGGATGACCCAGATCCAGCAGAAAAACAATCCAGATCCCATCTCGGGTCCATGACTGAACCCGGGACCCGGACCGACTTTATAAAACCCTCCTCTAGGGTTTCGTGGAGAGGACAGAAGATTGACTCTACCGCAACTTTTCTTTGTCTCTTTTTTTTCTATTGCATCATCTCTTTCTTTCATTCTTTTGTTCGTTCCTTGCAACCCAGCAACTCTCTGTTGAGTCTTTTTTTTGTTTCCCTTCATTTCTTTAAATTGTGAGCATTGTTAATCATCAAATAAAGCTTTGCTCGGATCCATTGTTCCGGGCTTTGTGGCTACATATCGATTCTGTGCTATCGTCTGCTGCCCAACTGTGCCTTGAAGAAGCAACCCAATGGCAGCATAGTACCGATCCATTCACAGCAACTCTATTGTCAACGTTGGCACCCACGAGGTTAGTTGTTCTCCTCCTCTCGCTGCATCATCGATCCATGTACATGAATCTGATCATGTACACGAATATGACCCGTAGTTGTATGTTTCTTGCTTGGTCGATACATGTACATGAATCGGACCAGCTATGGATATTTTTCTGATTGGTCGGTACATGTACATGAATCTGATCATGTATATGAATCTGACTAGTAGTGATTAATTTGTTGCATAGCTGATTCGTGTTCATAAAACTTATCATATGCACGAATCTGATTGGCTATTGAAAATTTCTGCATAGCCAATTTATGTACATAAAAATGGTCATATTCATAAATCTGATCGGAATATGTATTTTTTGATTTGATACATGAATCTGATCCTAAACCGATCAGTTTGCAATTGTGCATATCATACGCATAAAGTCTGAATATTTAGATGTTTACATGATTGTAATCATATGCATGTTTGGTTGATCATATGCATGAAATTGATCATGAATAGTGTGGCCTACAAGCTTCTATTTGCATGTGTATGTGTTTGGCTAAATGTACATTCTTTTTATGTTTTGAATGTGCATTGTAAATATAAATTGTAGAATTGTGTGCGTTTATGTTCACTGAAATTTTGCAATTGGCATAAATCACTTTTGAGATATGTTAGTGGTTATGTGTGAACCACTGCGGGCCTATTTAAGCTAGGAGCATGTGTTGCTCCAATGTTGATGATTTATCTATGCATTGCAAAATAATTTTCAAAAATTCTTGGTTTTTCAAATTTAATTACACTTAAATTGTGAGGGTCAGGGTCCGAAATTGTATTTGCATGTGGATTTGCAAAATGGTTCTTGCGTAAATAACTTGAAATTGATTTGATATGGTAAAAGAGACCAAAACATTGTAATTAATCTCTTCCTTGATGTTCCTTCCACAGTGTGGGAATCTTGGATAGCGGTCATGGAGGACCGTGAGGATACTAAAACTCCATGTGCAATTGTGCCCTAGAACTCGATGTGTAGTTCACTTTTCGGCCACAGTTTTAGAGAGCTATCAACCACTTTGCCTGGAGGTGGTGGTGTTGACTCAACTATAGTTATTGGTATACCAAGAAAGTGGCGTCAATAGTTGAGGATTTTCATTGATGTTCCAACATTAGGTGAGGATTCCTAATATTCTGATGGAATGTGAAGATTCCTATTATCAGACGAGGAACAAGTGTGAAACCCAATAAATAAAATACAAATTGGGTGTTAAGCTATGATTGAGAACCTAACTTGAACTTGGAGAACTGTGCTTGTTTTGAGTATCCGCATGTTTAAGGAAAAATGAAAATTAAATTTGTGTGCATTTAATAGGGACATGCATGCAAAAGATAAATAACTTAATAAGTTATTTATGCATGTGCATTGAATCATACATATTTTATTATTCAACATTAGTGCATGCATCTATGTATAATTGATTCTTCATGATATTTGGTTGAAAGCTGGAATGGTAAGTTAATTGTGGTAAGTTATTGCTTGTGGTTTTCCTCTGAAATTTATGCAAGAGTTAATTTATGTCATTTTCTTTCCTATTGAATTTTTAAAGGAATTTGTACGAGGACTTCGGTTCTTACCCATTTTCTTAAAAAACAATTCCAGGCATAGATGCTCAGTGACATGTAAGAACGGTTGACTGGAGAACAAGAGACTGTGATTGGTGTTGGATTTTGAGCAGGCACAGGATTTTTGATATAGTCGATTTTCCTTAGTATGATATTTGACATATTGATTTAATTAATGAAGTTTAATTTATTATTTCAAGTCGATTCAATGCATGGAATAGTTTGTGGTTTCGTTATATTAAATTTGTGATGTACCCCGTGTCCTTGGGAGGTTTTCCACAAATATGCTTTAAAAAAAATCACTATTTTTGAGGGTAAGTTGGGGTCATTCCAGTACGAGAGGAGTATCTATAAGGCACTATCGATCTTCCTTATGTTAACTCAGAATATCAATTGCCAGATTTTTTCACCAAGCCTCTCGCTGCTCTTAGATTTTACTTTCTCTGAGACAAACTTCCGAATATCCAAACGTAAGTTTGAGGGGGAGTGTTGAAAATTGTAAATATATACATTATATGCATTATGTATATATATATATAAATGTATTTATTTATAATGTAACTAGGTTAAGTTAGGTTAGTTTTTTTGGAACTAGTGAACACAAGGTTGACTAGTCCTAAAAGAGACATTGGGGCTGGTCCAACGTCTCTAAATAGAGCCGTTGGACATGCTCCAATGTCTCTATGAGGCTTCTTGTACATGTATAAAAAGCGAATGAATCCCCTCCGCTTTGTAATACTTCTTGAATATTCAACTTTAATAAAATATTATTATTTTTTACTTATTTTGTTGGCCACTTTTGGTGGGTTTTGTGTGAGCCTATTTGTGGCATTTGTGTGTTCAGTTTTGATGTTTTGGTGAAACTCCTTTGAGTGTCCACTTTGGTGATTTGGTGAACAGCTTTGGAGGAACTCATTTCCTAATAACTACCGGTTGTTGATCTTAATCAGTTAATACACTCTGTCTGTCACATAAGGCTTAAATACTTTTACAGATTTACTATATCTATCATGTTCAGATTTACTGTATCTATTCATGTTCCTTGTCTATTTTATTTGTCTTCTTTTTTCTTGCTTTTATTTGTTCATTTTCTTTATGGTCAAATATCTTTATCTATTTTCATGAATTAATTACTTGTCTTGATTTTTGTTCATTTATTTGTATCAATTTCTTATTTTTCAATATCACAAATTATAATGCTTTACTAGATTATGAAAACCATGATATAAAAAAAATACATATTTAGACTACTGACAGTAAACATGCTATTTTATATAGTTGTACATAGGAATTAAAATGCAAATTGAACTGTTCACAGGCTCTAATAGTGTTGCAGTAAATGGCATGCCTCTTTACAAGATGGAGGTGCACGCTTTCCTTTGATAGTCCGAGATCTTCTGAAATAACCAACCTGTCATTTATGTTACGCGGTTAGTAGTGATTAGAGAATAAACATAAACCGTAAGTTGTAAGTCAGCACCTTTGGTGACTTCAGCACAATCAGTCCCTCATCTGCAGCTCTTTCCAGCAGCCTTGGCATACTTCCAATATGTAGTTCTCGGTTAGAGATAGCTAAAGCCGTTGGAGGAGCAACTCCATTGGAATCAAGACTACTAGTCGAGCTTCTGCTGATTGAAACATCGGGAGTAGCAATTGAAGAAGAGGGCAATTGACTCTTTCCATCAATGTCTCTTGTGACATATAACCTAAAACCATTCAGCTACTCAAAATATCACTGTCAGCAAATATCAAAGTGCTTGGTTGAATTTTGAATAAAACAAAACCAACTATAATAATTAATCAAGATAACTATGACTTACTTTGAGTTCAAATTCTGCTATGGATGTACTACAAATTTCTGAGAGTAAAAACTGAACCTGCTAAAATTATCTTTTAAGTGATATTCAAACAATATATGACACAATTAACAAACAATCACATACATGTATATAAAATGTACAGATGTACAATAGAAATACACATAACATATAACACACATACACAATCACTCATGGGGCATATAGATAGAGTGAACATGATCTAGCCCAGTCACCAAGTTGACTCAACCAAATCAAGAATCAAGCATGTCTAAGCCTTCAACCCTTGCTAAAAGAACAATTGATTGATGTATTAACTTCCTAGTACTATTATCATGAAGCAGAAATTAGAAAGTTCTGCACATTCAGTGGAATAAAAATGTTAGGAAAACATATTTTATACAGTGTTCTCCAGTTCAGTCACTTGATCACACTTGTGCATGTTGTATATCCTTTAGTCTTTTACTTGTTTGGTATTTTGTGTGTCATTCACTAACCAGGGATACTGATGCAATGTGCATTATACCCTTCAAATTCAAGAATGAGTAACCCAACGACATGAACCATTCAGTTTTCTCAATGGAACCAGCCTGTTTCCAGAAGCTTTATCCATTGCTCGATAGACGTGACATCAGACCACAGAATATCCAGAATTTGTTACATTTTGCATGTTAACACTGACAGCAGGAATTAAAAATATGAAAAAATTACTATGATGCATTCCAAATATGCCCTTCGTGACATGTGATGCAAATCACTATGAAATCTACAAGTACAGGTTACTTTTATCTGATGGATCGCAAATCCCTTTTTTGTCTATGAAGAGTTTATCTTATCTTATAGTGTTAGGGAATCTTTCATGGGCTTGGATCTTTGTTAGACATTTTCAAGTGTCTTTTATTTCTTTTTTTTGTGTAATACCTTTAAGATAGGACCTCATTGGTAAGTGCTACAAGATCGCGTGCATTGGAACCCATGGTTATGGACCCAAATCTTGTTGCATGGGACATTTTTTTCCAAGCACCATCCCTTAGTAACTGAAAGAAGGCAAAAGTGCTTTTGTTGTTGCTCCATAAGAAGGCTTTGTATCTTAATGCATGTATTTTCTTTTTTCGGAGCAGCTAATATTAGAGGAGCGGAATCCGCTTTTTTGAGAATACGAGTTGAAGCAATAACTGTGAATCTTTAGTGGAACATCTTTCACAATCCCTAGGGAGATGGTTCACTAATAGACCAAGGGATAAGTAATTTGACCCATTCACATATAGATCATGAATGTTTGGAATCCATATTATGCAAGGAGACATTGCTTTTGCTAATTCTAATGGAAGGGTGATCGCAGATCGGTCTATTTTCAATGTCATATACATAGCACATTTGGCATAGCTAGTAATTTTGTATCGAGGTCATTATCTGTATTCACTATCATCAACATTGAACTCATTAATCTATCTCACAGGGATGAGACAGGCTTTAGACAGGAATTCCGAATTGAACTAGAGCTTGGCCCATTTGATTCTTGCTGGTTTGACCATACAGAAAGGAATGAGAACGAGGAGCTCCTACCATTCACAAGATCCGATTTGCTGGAACTGTAAACATCTGATTCTCTACCTTACACTCTATCTGCTCCATAAAGCACCTTTCTAATGTGAATCAAACTTTAATGAGAAATAATATAGTGTCAAGCAGTTCCGCTCTCTCCATCCAAAAAAGTGTATTCTTGGTTGGAACGCCAAGCGGGTCTCGATTCGGGGTTTTGGCATTAGACAAATGCGAGGGAAAGATCATTTATACCGATACAGAAAAGATTGTTTTCTCAGATAATGGAGACTTTTTAAGCATTCCATTGGTTATGTATCAGCATTCCAACATTGTCGCAAGAAGACAACAAAAAATCAGACAATGATGTGGCAACCTATGTGTGATTAGATGAAAAGCAAAGCTTCTTTCTTAGGCAGCAACATGATTTGAACCTGTAATATCTTATAAATTTTCTCATATTTTTAAGCTCCAAAATGTGATTTTTAATTAAATATTCATATTGCATGTCGAAATTACTTAAAAATCGTTAGATATGGCTGACGTCAATAGGGGTCTGGACCTGGCCCAAGACCCATTGAAGATATTTAAAATAATATGTAAAACATGTGAAATTTATTTATTTTAACCTTTAAATTCGAGCAAAATTCAGGTTAAATTCAGGTGAAATTCAAGAGTGAAATTGATCTAGGACCATAGTTAGATCCGTTTTGAAACGTAGATCTCGTAGGAGATCTGTTTTATCGAACTTGGATATTGGTTGGCTCAAAAATGCATTTTTCTGATTTGATCGACCTCTATTTTGGATCTCTTTCAATTTGGATCGGACTCTACCCACTTCGTTTATAATTGGACTGTGTTAATATGGATCTGGACCTAGTCTAGGATCCATATTGACAAGTGCCTGGTATGGGCTAAGATCCAATTAGAAATGGATTTGGATCATGGGTCCAACATGGACCCGTAATCCATCCATACCTTTTTAAAATGAAAATGAATTTAAACTTTAAGAACATAAAAGTGAAATATGAATTTAAAGAGGAAATGACAAGGTAGAGTTTTACCTTGGGTAGAACTCTACCCTACATGGTTATCTAGAAGGGGGCGTCGCCCCCTAATATGGAAATGTTCATAAGATAAATAAGAAATAAAAATAATAATAAAATATATGATAAATACGGGTAAGAGGTAGAGTTTTACCTTGGGTAGAACTCTACCCCTACCCATCTAGAAGGAGGCGTCACCCCCCCCCCCCTCTAGAGAACCTCTCTATTATAAGAAAAGAGAGAGACTCTCTCTCTCGAAAATCATCATTTAAAGATAGAGAGAGAAAGGAAAGAGAAAAAGAAAGAGAGAGAGAGAGAGAGAAAGAGAAGAAGAAGAAGAAGCCTCCAGCATTTTTTTTAGCGAATCTTTGAATCAAGGTACGGGTTCTTCTTTCTATTCCGATGAGTGGGAAGAGTAGCATGGATTAAATCAAGTATGGATTTGAAAGAAAATCAAATTTGTATATTTTCATGCAGATTTATGAATCTTTACAAATATGGAATTTATTTTTGGTTGGGTCGATTTTTCTTTCCAGCACACACACACACACACACACACACACACACACACACACATATATATATATATAGATGATGGTAGTTTCAGCCATCGATTTTTCAGAATTTTTTTTAGCATAGACATGATTTTAAAAAAAAACAAAGGTTGCATGTTTCTGATATGGTCTCACACAGGGGTTTATGGACCCCGATCTGCATTTTCCTTTTTTTTTAATAAGATCTATGATTTAGAAAGTTTGAAACTGAATTTGTTTTGGTATTTAATTTTCTGGTATATTTGCTCTGCATGATTAGATTTAATGCATAAAGATTGGTATGCTTTTCCTTTTATCTACTGATCTTGTGAAAGAACCCATATGTCTTCTTTATTTTCTGTGTATGAGAATGAATCAGTGTGTTATTGTTATCTACCATGCCGCTGCTCACACACACACACACACACACACACACACATATATATATATATATATGCAGCGAGGGATAACGTATGTCATATCGTTGTGACGTTGTCATTGTGCTGTTCATGCTTGTGTTGTGACAGCAAACGTACTGTCAGCATGTTGTTGTTCATTGTTGTTCATGTTTGTGTTGTGACAGTGAACGTGCTGTCAGCATGTTGTTGTTCACACTTGTGTTGTGACAACAAACATGCCTCAGCATGTTGCTGTCAACACATGTCAGCATGTTGTTTTGTGCAGCGACAGCAAGGATACAGTATGCATATTGCTGCTTATATGTACGCAGCAACAACAGGTAAGTGGTACACATAGCTGCTCACTTATGTGCAGCAGCTTTAAGCACGTTAATGCATGTATATTGTTGTCACATGTATATATACAGCTCCGCACGCAATCTGGTTTCGGATTGCTGCACAGATTTGTATATATATAGGCGGGACAGCGAGCTTTCTATATATATATATATATATATATATATATATATATATATATATATATATATATATATATATATCGGTATGGAATCCGGTTTCTAATTGCAGTAGTGATTAGTACGTACATATATGCTTTGTCTAATGCGCATTCGCCAATGTATTATGAATGTGCATTGGTGTTGCAGTCAGGAAATCAATTTAAAAATCCGATTTCTATTGAAATTGTGATATCTGATCGGTTTTGGATATTTATTTAAATATGAAATGAATAGATGTTGAAACTGATCGGTTTTAAAGGTTTGAGTTTCGCTAATGTGATGAATCTGATAAGATTGCATTCATTCATTTGTCATGAATATGCATTGATGTTGTGCATTGTAAACATAAGTTTGTATATCTGTGTGTGATTTATGTTCACTAAAATTTTGCAATATCATGAATTATATATTAAATTAAATAGTGGTAGGCCTATGGAGGCGTGGAGCATGTGTTGCTCATAATAAGGTGAAACTGTTTATGCATTGCAAAATGATTTCTGAAAAATTGGTTCTCCTAAATTAATTACACTGTTGAATTGATAAGGCAAGGGCCCAAATTTGTTTAAAGAACTCTTAATTGATTAAAATGATAAAAGAGACCAAACAATGTAATAATGTAATTCCTTGATGTCCTTATGATAGTGTGAAAATCTTTGATGGCAGTCGTGAGAGATCGTGAGGATACTAAAACACCGCATGCAATTGTTTTTTTCAAGAACCTGATGTGTGGTTCATGTTTTCGACCATGGTTGTAGAGAACTTTCAGTCACTTTGCCTTAGGGGTGACGTTGTTGACTCAGTTGTAGTTATTGGTATACCAAGAAAGTAGCATCAATGAATGGATGATGATGTTCTTGATGTCCCGACATTAAGTACTGATGCCTAATGTTCTGATGGATGGTGTTGATGTCTGATATCGGTCGAAGAACAAGTGTAGAACCCAGTAATTAAAATACAAATTATGTGTTAAGCTATAACTGAGAACTGCCTTAAACCTTGAAAACTTTACCCGTTTTGAGTATCCGCAGGTTTGTAAGGAAAGTGAAAATTAAATTTGTGTGCATTTAAATAGGAACATGCATGCAAAAGCAACTCTAATAATTAACTTAAAAAGTTATTCATGCATGTTGCATTGATTCATGCATCCTTAAATGTTTAAATGGTAAGTTAGTTCTGATGATTTGTTGCCTATGATTTCCTCTTAAATTTGTGCATGATTTAATTTGTGCTATTTACTTACTGTTGGATTATTAAAAGAATTCGTACGAGGACTTCGGTTCTTACCCGTTTTCAAAAAAAAAAATCAAACACAGAGGTTTAGTGATGAGAGAGACTAATTGACTGGAGGACTCGAGGTTTATGATTTGGTGACCCGGGTTCTGATGTATATGGAATGGAATACAGTTGATTTTGAATTTTTAAACTCTTTGACTTATTTGATTAAATAAATGAAGTTTAATTCATAGTTTAAAATTGACTCTATATTTGATATGGTTGATGGAATGGGAATATTAAATCTATAATGTGCCCCTGATCCTTGGGAGGTTTTCCATAATTGTTTAAAAACAAAAATCTGTATTTTTTGAGGGTCAGTTTGGGGTCGTTTCAGAGTTGGTATCAGAGCTAATCAAAACCACCACCATAAATATCATAAACTCATACTCTAGAAGCAATCTCTACATGACCGGTAAGAGTTATCTTGTGAAATTTATTTCCTTACTGTCTTGAAATTTTGAAAAATTTTATTGTTTGACTGTATAGATAGTTATATTTAAATCAATGTGTGATGATTTAAATTGTGTGCTTGGTATGATTGCGTTGTTATAACAGGATCAATCTTAAGGGGATAGGCTTGATCTAGGGGTATAAAGTTTACTGATAAATTCTGGTTGAATTTTTTTTATATATAGATGTATACTCGTAGCCGTTCTAGCACTCCCGCGAACTGGCAAGAACAAAGAGATTTCTTGACGAATGCCCTCAATAGTCTGGTTGAGACTGTGACGACTCATATTCAGACGCCTATGACCTGTGTGCACCCTGCATAAGTAGTGACAGTGAACACTAGTGCAGTGACTTATGAGAAGTTTCTGAAGTTAGATCTGCCAACTTTCTCCGAGAAGGCCGACCCTAGAGCCGCTGATAACTGGATCGAGGTAAAAGTGTAGGCAATAGTAAAAAGTAAAGCGGGCTAAAGTGTGTGATCCAGTATGCTTTCTCTATCGTGTATGCTTTCGATATCAAATTGATTTTTTAGTGCTCTCATGCTTTCTTCCTCCTTGCCACAACGCAATATTGATGATCCATTAATCATGTGATATGGAATCCGGTGTTAAGAGATTTATCATGTTATTTATATGTGATGATTCGTTAATCATGTGCCCCCCACTTCTGCAACAGCATATAATCTTGGGCCCTTGATGCCCGCAACTCAATCTATTTTGCAGTATGGACAGCGCAAAAACAAGAATCCATGGCTTTGTTGTTGTTGCAAGAATGGCGCTGCTGCTGCTGCTTCTGCTCTTTCTTGCACTCTAACTCATATTCTCATTCTGATTACTAGCTGGCTAATGCAGGTATGATCTTACATGATTACTGACTATCTTATCTTGTTTAAACATGAGATTGTCATCTTCAAAGATATTTCAGTCTATCTTTTTATTTCATGTATTTCTTCTCTGGTGTTGTGCCATGTATCTGATTCTAATCTATCTTGTTCACTATATCTCAAGGCATCTTATGCCACTTTTCTACCTATGCCTTCACAGAATTCAAGTTACAAAAGAAGGCATATGATGTTTAATAAACATAACAGTAGAAAAAGGAAACAAACAACCAAATAAAAATGTAGCATACCTCTAGTGAATTTGGTAGCAGCATTTTTTCCTTTTTGTTAGGTTTTATCTCCATGCCATCCTCAGATGCATTGACAACTGCATGTTACAATTGAATGATATTACACACACACGTGCGCGTTCGCAGAATGAAAGAGAGAAAGAGAGATCAATTCATAACATATATTTTCTGGTCACTCATTGAAATATTTGAACTACCTTCAAAAAATGCTATTGGAGTGGATACAGTTTGTACTCATAGACATAATAACAAGAAAAGAAGTTCCACCTCAACCACAAACAAGAAATTCAGAATTTCATAAATTCCTAGCTGGTGCAGCTACCATTTCTTGTCTCGCTATAATTCTTTTGTTGCATTTTAGGATAGTAAGAAACTCATAGAAGATAAGCGGCGATGTACATGAAACAGAAAATGCGGCTATTGATGGATCAAGCCTGCAATAATTTTACACCAAGGGTTTATGTATGAATCAGTCAGTTCAGTCTATGATTGCTAGTCATTTGTTGATAGTTAACATGTAATCTTTTTACGGTAACTTTTATCATTTTACACAACATTTATATGTTACATGTATTGAGACATGTTCAGATCTGGGTCATGGTTATTAGGTCATGGATATCGAGTTTCCTCATGTTGGGTCCATTGTATTATGTTCTTGTTACCTATACTGCCCCTTAATGTTGTGTATTTACGTCACGTAATGTTATTTCATGTTCAATATAAAATGAAAAGAAGAAGGGCATGACTCTCATATTGGGAATTGTGTGAGATTACAGCCCCATACACATCTTTTTTCCTCTCTGCAGGTATTCTGATTAAGAAACCCAATTTATCATGGTATTAGAGCAGGCCATGATGAGGGATCGGTGACTGCTAAGTCTGCGTGCCATTTAGATCCATATCCTCCTCTTCAAGGTATTGTCTTTCCTCCTTTCTTCCAATCTTTCTCTCCAAGAAACCAGTTTCTGTTTTTCTCCCTTCTATTCTCTCTCATTCTCATCTCAATTTCTGATATCTTATTTTTTCTATTCTCTATATTTGAGAAACTCATTGTTTTGGATATTCTAAGGACCTGCGCACCTCTCTCTCTCTCTCTCTCTCTCTCTCTCTCTCTCTCTCTCTCTCTCTCTCTCTCTCTCTCTCTCACTATATATATATATATATCATTTATTCTAGATATTGTCTTTCTCTCTCACTTCTTCTATACCGCCTGTTATAAGGATTCCCAATCGTGCGGTCTATTCTCATCCCTAAATCCTCTATCATATCATCTTTGGATTACTTTTTACTACTATGTTTTTCTGATTTGTGATCATGCATAATTATTATGCATATTATACACATTTTATATGTACGATTACATGTGAATCAAGATTTAATTACCCGTGTTTAATCGATTTTTGGCAGGGCACTACTTATTTTTCAAAAAGAGAAAAATTGCATAAAGTGCAGCCACTTGAGTGATTTTGAGAATGTCAATTTTTACTAACAGTGTTTTTAGAAATAGTTTTTAAAAATATAGGTCTTGAAATTAATGAAATTTTGGAGGTGTTTTAGAAATTTCCTTAAACACACCCAAAACCTAATCCATCATTATAAATAATAGCAATTAAGAAGAGGGGGGCGTCTCCTCTTGGGATTCACGCCAATCTCTCTCTCTCTCTCTCTCTCTCTCTCTCTCTCTCTCTCTCTCTCTCTCTCTCTCTCTCTCTCTTCCAGTCGGCCTCCCTCCCCTCTCTTCTCTCTTCTTTCTCTCTCTTTTTCTTCCTTTCGGCCTCTTTCATCGTCGGCTGCTTCTTCTCTCATCGGAGGGCGTCGTCACGTGCAAGCTCGGAGGAAGACCATTCTCTTCTACCCACTCCGTCAGAGGCGACTTCAGGTACGCCTCTTCTCCCCCTTCTCGTTTCAGATTATTGCAAATAGTAAGTCTCTTTGATTGTTGCAATCTAGTTTACTATTTTGCTGAAAAAAAATATAGTTTTTTTTATCAAGTTTCTGTTTAAGCATAGACTAGTTTTTTTTTCTCTGTTCAATAGAAAATAAAAAATATCAGGTCATTAAAAGTTTTTTTTATCCAGATCGGTCGATCTGATCTTTTCTTTCACAAAGATCTGATCGGTTAATCGGGTGTAACGCCACCCCAGATCCAATTTGCATATCAGATCTGCCAGTGCAGATCTGATTAGCAGACTGGATCAGGCCAGCCTGAGTTGCTGAACCCTGATTCTGTCCAAAGCAGGTTGAGTTGTATACAAGTTTGTTTTAAAAAGGTTGAGTCCAGACTTGATCTGTAGCGATCCAATCTAGGTCTAACTATCTGCAGGCCGAGCAATTTATTGCTGGACCTGACCAGCTGCAGCCGAGCAGGTTCCAATCAGATCTGTCTTCAGATCTGATCAGAACCCAGCCTTACCAGCCGAGTTTGCTAGATCAGGCCAAATCGATTTAGACTTAGCCAAATCGGATCTGCCAGATCTGATTGGGCTAAGTCTGGTCCATATTTCTCTGATCTGCAGATTGGACCCGCTATTGGTCTGCCTGCGCGCTTCTTCATTTATTCAAGTTATTCCAGCAAATTTAATCTGTGTGTTGGAAATTAGGCCAATATCATCTGATAAATCATTATTTTCTCAGATCTGCCCACGTCGGCAGATCTGATCTGAATCGTATTACTCAAAGATACCGACCTGCTATAGTCTGTTCGGCCTTACCAATTCAGCCCAGCAGCAGAATCAAATCTGGTTGCTGTTTTTGGCCTGCTGCTAGCATCACTCGACATATTCTGATCAGTTGCCAGCAGCGCAGACCCACTTAGGGTCAAGCTTGGCTAGTGTCAAAACTGTACAGCAGTCAATCTGCACTTTTGTTGGCCTGCTGAACTGCATTTAAAATCAAACCCTTTTCTTCTTTTTGGTTTAAATTAGTACTTTATTGCATGTTAGTTTGGAAATTGATTTCTTTAGAGAGTAAATATAATTAGATTCTTGCATTTTTTTTTAGATTATTTTTTTTTTTTTTGAAAACTAACAGTAGTTATATTAGAGATTCTAGTAGGTGTGTGCGTTTCATGTTTTGTGTTTTGTAGGTGGGTTCACACTTATTGATGAAAGCGCAATAGTGAGGGTCATGCCCGTGCGACAAGGAAGGCTAGGCTGCGAAAGAAAAGAGCCCTGCAGATTTTTTTTGTTTTGTTTTTGAGCCACAGGCCATTTTAATTAGGGGTTGTAATAACTTTTATTTTGTGCTCGACTCTTGTAATAAGGTAGAACGATTTGTTTTCTTAAGGCAATAAAGTTTATTATTGTTTAGAGTACGAAGGTTTTAAGCATGTTCCCTGTGTTCGGCCTGGTCTTCACCGCTAGTGTGAGCCGGTAAATTAAAATTTGATGCATGGTTTACACAAACGATTTTCACTGAAAAATATACTTTAAAATACTTCCAAGAAAAGTTGCATCAATTTGTATCACACGTGTTTTGGTTTTGATACTCTTGATATTCATGGGCACGTTATCGAACCTATGCTCAAAAATCTTTTTGGTTGATTCATAATTTCTTACAGAGCATATTTTATTGTTGTTCTTGGTGTTCTGCAAAAAAATGTGCAGATCATTTATCGATTTTAGCTTTCATTGTTGTGTGCCATATTTGAGTTGTGATTTAGACTTTTAGTAGTTACCTTAATATTATCTTTATTTTGGTTTTGGTTCGTGCCTGTGTTTCTCAGTCTCGGTTTGGTATGGTTATATCTTATTGTGTTAGTGTCTATTTATTTGGGTACTCCTTTTCATGCAGTATTTCTATTCTAATTCTTCAGTTATTATAACTGTCCATGGATCCGAATTTGTCCCAAGCACCCATTTCTTCCAATTTCTTGAATCAACAAGTTTATGAGAAACTAAACAATTCCAATTTCTTTACCTGGAAGAGGCAGATCATCCTATTATTAAGAGTCAGGATCTTGTTGGTTGTTTGGATGGATCAGTTCCCATCCTGCTAGAATTTATCATGCAAAAAGACAAGGATGACAAAGGGGTTGTCACAATGGACCACAAAAAATCCCGAGTTTGTTATTTGGATGAAGCGTTATCAAGCTTTGGTGGCTTGTATTACCTCCACTCTATCACAGGAGGTTTTGATTGGTGTTCCCAATGATTGCAGTGCTATGGAACTATGGATGTAACGCCCCGAAATTTAACCCAAATTTTTAGGGATTTTTTTTTTTTCAAGCGGAAACAACTAATAATTCTCGGGTTAAGCATTTCAGAACGATACAGGAAGGTAAAAGCAAACCACACCATTTATTTCCACTTCAATAATAATAATAAAATCCAACATCAGAGTTTTCACATTGAGTCTCAAAACAAAAATCTCAATCTGAAAGTAAGCAGAACCGCCAGGGAACAAATAGATCAAGTCTCGGTCAGCGCCTCATCCCGCATCGCTCATAGAACTACTCTTCTCCTGAAAATAATAGAAATTATAGGAATTAGACTACCACGTCTAAGTAGGAAAACTGTAATTATTCTTGCAAGTAGATCATGTGTCAAGTGTGATGTGGGTGTCGTGTTTGAATTACAGTCTAAACATAACCACATAAGGATTTCGATGCAATAGCAATCATAGACATATATCTGAATAGAAAGGTAGATTATGTAACAATTATACTTAAGCACAAGAAGCATTTTATGCAACTACAACAATTAAGTAAGGTATTAAGCAATTAAAGCAGAACTTACACTAACATGAACAACATCCATAATATGAATTCAATTAACTAATAAATACACAATTTAGGATGTCGTTTCATCATAAGCACCGAATATAAAACATGATGGAAGAGTAAGCAATTGTCTCTTTAATGACTCCCATACAGTGATACCTAACTGTTCTAGTTAGTGTTTATCTTTTCTTATCCCGCGGGTACACACGGGCCAAGGCAACCATCACAGAAGAGAATGTCCGGGGGTATATTATTCAGGGTTGTTTTATTAACCCGAACATTCTAACTGTAACTGAAATCCCAAGGGAGCGGCCAATGACCGAGAGAAACTCCCAAAGGCCAAAACCAAAACAGGATGCATCCCTAACTTCTGCAGAAGAACATGGAACTACCACCTAGGACACAATTGGTAGTCCGGGTCCCCCGACTCTGAGGACTGGGACCAACGAGTCGCTTTACGCTCGAAACAAAACACATGTCCCCAGAGTTTTGTACCATCTACCCTCTCCAAGGTAAGCCTGAAACTGAGTGGGTTACTCTTTTTATTTAAATTTATTTCCCGAAGTACAGGGCTTTTCCCCGACTTCCTTCTACTACCACGGCAGTAGAATACTCATCCTTAGTTTAGTTACCAAGGTGAATAAACCATCCAATTCCCTTTTCCATATTGATTGCTTAAACCCACTCAAAGTGCTCCGGTGCCTTTAAACCAGTCAAGCACAGAAATTAAATTTAAGTTCCTTACTAGTGTTTTGATTATTATTCATAATGTTTCGGTGTCTTTAAACCATCAAGCACCAAGGCCCTCGGTGCCTTTAAACCAGTCGGGCGCACAACCTTTAATATTAAGTTTTTCATTAGTTTTATTGCCATAGCATACAAGCTAATAGTCTAGTAACCGTACCGGGTATTCAACCCGTATTGCCCATTAGGCTGGGTTTCCCATATGACACTAGTTGTAGTTCATCCAAACCATTTTGTGTGATGTTCCAATATAATGGGTATAGTCCCTTTTAGACGATTGAGCATGGTGCATATACACAACAGCTAATGGAGTACTAGCTAATGGAGTACTGCTGAAACAACTCACCTAGCCTATCTAGGCCTATAACTTTTGAATCCAACATGTGCAAGAATTCAGTTTTAACATTTTCCTCCAACAGGTACAAGGGGTTTTGGATTGATTAGGTCACAGTCCAACTATAGTAATTGGGCCTGTTGGTTATCACCATTCAGCATGCAAATTTTTGCCATGAGCATAAAATTGGGGTAAAACAAACAATGTATATGTATCCATTACAAGTAGTTTTCTTCAAAATGATAAGCTGCTCAGTTAAGGCTACTTTTCATATGTTACAACCTATTGATCAACATATTGCAACCTAATATAAGTTAACCAAAGTTATGCATACAGGTCCTAGGCATGCCACACATCAACCTTTCATATAATGCTTAAATAAAGTTGCACCAAAGCAATTCATGAAATCTTTAAAAATATGTACAGAACTAATTCATGAGTTTCCAAGCATTTTGCCTTCAAATATCAGATCTTGATGAAAAAAATACAATCCTTTAGTTGATAACCGAGTGTACGAAAAACCAAACCACACTTAATTCAATTACTCGAAACAGCCCTGTATTTAAGTGTGTGAGTGATATGTGACCTGGTTACATACTAATCTACGTGTTTAAGAATCAGCATACTATTCTATATATTTATTCCACAGGTTATTTGCAAGATAGAACCCTTAATAGTGGTACAACAATATACTTAATAGTAACCTGTACCTTAAACTTTATGGGTTTGGAAACATAACATGTTAGTATAAGGGATATTAAGAACCAGAATCATCAAAAAAAAAAACAAGCAGAGTCTGATATATGGAGTGGATGTGAAATAGCCATCAACAGCTAACCAGACTTGCTAACAGTAAGCGAAGTCACTTCCCTGTCAAATGGTATAAAACCGATTTGAGGACAGACTACCTATAACACTTTTTGTCACGTCAGCTTACAGTATCAACTTACCAAGTCCTAAATGTTAGCAGGCATACCACTCATCAATATCTGGATAGATTAACAGCTAACTAAACAAAACAAAAGATTTCAACACGTTCAATTTAACATGAAATCAAACTAAAAAAATTAACAGAAATTCATATACTCGACAACTACATAATCGTCATATTGGTTTGGGTCCCAGCAATGCACCCAACCATGACCCATACTGCAGAAAATCGCAAGATACTCCAAAAAATAAAGAACAGGTACAGCTATTTAGAGGTTCGTGAATCCCTTAACAGGACTCAGCAAAAATCCCATTCGAAGTCCCCTCATTTTATTTCCCGAACCCCCCCCCCCCCCCCACACACACATGCTCGATCCCTAAAAACAGAAATCCGAAACCCCCAAATTAAAAATTTGGGGTTTTCGGTTTGGGGTGACAGACAACCCCAACATTGGAGAATTCCCCCCCCCCCTTGCAAGTCGACCCATTTGGGTTTTGGACAACCCACACCCCACCTGAAGAAAAAAATTAGAGAGACCCTACCATTTTCCGGCGAAGTTGTTGTGGCAGCTACGAGAGAGGAGGTCGGTTGCGTCTCCTAACACGGCTTCAACAGCAGGCCGAGCTCGGGGGAGGGGAATCCGAGGGTTAGAGAGAGAAGAGAGAGAGAATGAGACCGCGAGAGAGGGAGAAGAAAGTGTTCGGGTCCCCCTTTGTAGATGGGTGACCTTCCAAAAAGGAAGGAAGCCCGGCGGCTTCGGCTTCCTTCCCCCCCCCCCCTTCCCATTTCCAAAATGTTAGGGTTCAAAAGAACCCTAACCAGCGATTTATCGGGGGGGTTTCCCCCCTTTATTTTTATCGGGCAGCCCCTGTATCCTTTTTACAGGGTGTGGGCCGGGTCCGGGTCCGAACCGCGACCCGCGACGCTGGACCCGGTAGCGATTTGGATCCGGGAAGAAAAAAAAAATGTGGATCTGTGTCGTGTGAACAATAGTGGATCCATGGGTTGGATCCACTTGGGTCCAACGTTGGATTCGACCAGTTTATTTGCTATTATACCCATATTTTTTTTTCTTTTTGGATTCGGGTAGCGGATCCTAGGCCCAAATCATGCTAAAAAAAAAATATGTATATACACAAATTTTCTAGGTAATTGTATAAAATTTGCGATTATTACAATGGAATAGGTTGGTTCAGACCTATTCTCAAATCTCAGAAGCCCAGATAATATATTTGAAGAGGTAATTCCAGATGCCTAAGAAAGAGCCTTCTATGTCAATCTTGGACTACTTCAACAAGATTCAGACTATCACTGACCAGTTGGCCTTGGTTGGGCATAAAGTTCAAGATAGACAAATTTTATCTGGCATTGTGTGGTTTAAGCTCGGAGTATCATGTTCCTTCTACCACATTACAATATTCATCCAATCTATCGACATTTGATGATTTAAAGGCCAAGTTATTGCATTATGATATGTCCCTCAAAGGATCGCCTAATAAGGCTGACAAAGGAAATTTGAATAGTTACCAATACTTATGTTAGTCGTGGACAAGGCGGAGCCCAAAGGGGATCTGGTTGTGGTCGTGGAGGTAACCAGAGTGGACGTGGATTGTTGCTCACACCTAGCATGACATCCTCTTGCAAACAAAAAATACTGGAAGAAACATTCCCACATGTTATATATGCAAGAAGCCAGGTGTAATATCGTGTATTTTCACACTTAGCCATTTTGAGATTTTTTTCGACAATTTAGCTAAGTCTGGGAGAAAAATCGTTTGAACCTCGATTTTAGATTGATGTTTTTTAGTCTGGGTTTGACCCACGTCTCATCAACTAGATCTAAACGAGTCAATCGAAACGTGAGAAAAATTTTTATTTTTTACCTTTAAATTCAAGCAAAATTCGAGTTATTTTTTGACAAAATTTAGAATTTGATATTAGTGTTGTATGTCGTTGGATGCGTCTCAGAATTCTGAGCACAACGGTGTTTTACTTTCCTCAATTCGGGCTACAGTTGGACCGAAAATCGTGTTTTTTCCAAAAATTGAGTAGTTTGTCGAAACGGATCCGGAGTTGGATCGGATTGGATCCAAGGCATAAAATCCAAATCATTATGGATTTGGATCTTATTTAAGACCTACTTTAATTTGGATTTAATCCAGATCTTGATCCATTTTCGTTTTGGGTATGGGTTTGGATTTTGAATCCGGATCCAAACCCACTGCCCAACGTTTTTGCAAGCTTTAAATTCAATTAGGGGCTTTAAATTTGAGTTAATTAAGTATAAAAAGTCTTCCTAGTCAATTTGACTATTTTTGGAAGCTTTTAAACAATTAATAATTAATAAATACAAAACAATAATTATTTAATTTTTTATTTTTTATTAATTCCGATTTTGAAATTAAGGCTTCCTAAGATGGGTCCTCATACTTACCTATAAAGAGCTAAGAGGGTTTAAGAAAGACTCAAAAAAAAAAATTTGGAAAGTTTTAGAAAAATCAAAAAAAAAAAAATTGAAAAGAAGGAAGGTGAGAGAGGGTCCCAAGGGGGAAACCCTCCCTCTCCAGCCCATCTAAAGAGGGCTGGAGAAGGGGCATCTCCCTCACTTTATAAAAAAAAATTAAAGAAAAGGGGAAAGAAGAAAGAGAAAAAAAGAAAGAGAGAGAGAAAAGAGAAAAAAGAGAGGAAGAAGGGGGGATTCAACCTTCTCCAGCCACCAAATCTACCTTTCACCATGGTTTTCTTCATCTCGGATTCATGGTACAGGTCTTCTCTTTTGGATTCAAGTGAGAAATCGAATGCCGATTCGATTTTATGCAATATCTTGGATAAAAATCCATGGAAAACGTGTATGTGAGGATTTTCAAAAAAAAAAATACATGGATCTTTTCCTCATGTCTGTATGCTTGATGTTTCTTTCATCTTTCCATTAAATAAAATTCTGTACATGTGATAACAGAATTTTATTTGGTGGTAGGAGTGGTTATTTTAGAACACTCCTTGATGAATATCGATTTTTATGAATGGATTTATGCTATGGACTGAGTAGATGCCTGAAAATATATGTGAAACCATGTTGTATGCATGTTTTTTTTTTCAGAAAAGGTGTGTATAATGGCATGTTTATTGAGAAAGTTGATTATGCATGCATTCTTGAATGAGTATTTTTGAGTAAAGTTTAATGCTCATGTTATATTTCTGAATATGCTCATGCTCCGATTTGTTTTGTAAGCATATGTGGATATGATCTGCTTTATCAGGTGGAGTTGAGCTATGAATCTTGTTGATGCATGACTGTGCAAGTCTGATTGTAATACCCGTAAATTTTATCAGATAAATAGACTTAAAATTTACATCTTTAGGTTGTTACAAGGATATTGTAATGTTTTAATTGTTTATTTGTATTTAGACCTCGGATATCCTATTTGGAACTTTAATGTCAGATCCATAAATATCCTGTTCGGATCTTCGATAATCCGATACGATCATTAGATATCGAATCACGAACCTTAATTTGAAAATTTAATAATCAATTTTCAGTCAAGGTGATCGGATTTATGGTTTTGGATCCGCAAAATCCTGGACATAGAAGATTTAAATTGGTTTGGATCCAATTAGAATTTCTAATTGGATCTGAGATTCGCTGATTGAAGTCCATAATAGTTGTCTTGGACTCGTAAATATTAAATTTAAAGCCATGGTTCCAAGTCATGGTACGATGAAAACTTTGGATCCTTGGATCCAGATTTATTTAAAGAGTGTATCAAGCACAATGAACCCCGGATTCATAGTAAGTTAGTAGATATTTATAATAATGTAATTGGATCCACAACATTTTTAATTTGTGTTATACTCAATATTTAATAAGTTAAATATTTAGATGTGGGTCTGGATCCTCAGATGGATCCGGATATGCCCATGACATGGACCCAACTGTGGTGGATTCGGGTTCGGGTTCAGCCGAACCAAACAGGCACCCGACAGCACGTTAAAACCAAGTCAAAAAAAAAAAAAAAAGCCCTACCCGATAAAAACGAGTGTTAGGGTTCGTTTTTGAACCCTAACACAGCGTGGAAGTGAGGAAGCTGAGGAAGGGGGATGCGCAGCCGCCGGGTGAAGGGGAGGATAACGGATCCCCTTCCAATTTTCGTGGCACCCTTCCACATCTCGCCTCCTTCCTCTCCCATTTAGCCGAGCCCTCTCACTCTCGGTCTTCCTCAACTCTCTCACGTTTCCTTTCCGGCCACCAGCCGTCGGCAATGTTGTTGTTGTTCCTCCTTCCCTCACATACTCCCTCGACTTCCTCGGCTTGTCAGAGGAGACCCACGCTGACAAACCTTTCGTCTCTCTCGCTCGCTTCCATCCCTGTCGACAACCCCGACCATCGGCAGCTACCGATGTCGCCGGCGACCCTCCACCCGTGACTGCAACCTTTGAGCGCCGGAACAAGTAGGATTCTGTGTATTTTCTTTTGGGTATTGAGTGTGCTGGTGTGTGTGTGGGAGTTCAAGAAATCCCAAATCGAAAAAAAAGGGGCTTTTGTGTAGATGCAAAGGAATGCAATTTCTGTGAAACTAATCGGTCAATATCTTGGGTATCACTGATCGGTTGGAAGTCAGGCGGCAGATGTGTGGGCCTGCCTATTTTGCTTTAGATTTTGCATGTAGAATATTGAAGTGAAAGGTCTGGCCTGCGGGTGGGGCATTGGAGAACATGTTCTAGATGTGGGAGTTATGTATATTTTTTGGAATTTGTTAAGATCATGTATGCATGCTTTAAATTTTGTAATGTATACATATTGTAGCTCTGGAACTGCATGCTCGGGCTTTATATTTGATATTAGGACCTCTGATCTGCATCTTTTGCTTGGACGTTATCGGATGGTGTTAGTCTAATTTTGGTTTTGGTACTGAAAATTTTGGCTGATTAACCCTGTCAAGTGACATCAATTATTGAACCGTTACTCACAGTCGTTCTTTGTTAAAAATGTGATTCATATGTTTTGAAGAGTAGGTATTAGGATGGGAAATCGAAGTGCTTATTAGGATTATAAATTGATATTGTATGTCCTTATAATTATATATATACGATTGCTAGTGATTTCACAGAATGGATACGATAGGTTGAACATATCTAACCTTGATATGTGACGTTACATCTATTACATGCTACTAGGAACTGTACTTCCCGCATTTAATACACAGCATTCTGTGTTTGCATTCTTCTCCTTTTTGACCAGCTACTTGATATATGATCTTCTTCACATCAATGTGTCTGAATGTAACTTTTCATTTCTGCATTTGAAAACCAATAGCATGCGTCTGTGTTTGTAGGCCTATTTGAATTGGTCTGCAATTTCGGCATGTGAAACCACAACGATAGGTGTTTAGTTTCTTTTGGTAAAGCCAGCTACGTGCCTGTATTTTCGATAGGGTTTGTTTCGGTTAAACGAAAGAAAAGTTTTATGGGGTCGTTGTTCTGCTAGATGTTGATTCAGTCCCTTTTGTTTACTCGACTATATCATCTTTTCTAAAATGCGATGTAATCAATAGGTAGTGAGTTTCGCAGGCTTGATTCGTTCATGAGAATCGAACATATTGCTCCTTAGTTTTTTTTATGAACATCTACATTTGAATCATCTGTATTTGTTTTCTCTAGATGACTGAACATAGAGATGACTGAACATCGTAATCATCTGTATTTGTTTTCTCTAAGTGTCTGAATTTGATTCACAGTATGTAAATAAGTTAGATTATCGATCAATGGAAAATCTACTTGGCAATCAAATGTTATCACTGTTTCCACTAATGGGACTGGACAGAAAGTTGTTCGTTCTTGTCATCAATGTTAATCTATGTTGTTGTCTCATCATATGAATTCTGAAATTTAGTTTGATTAGCCCTGTATGTGATATCAGTGATCTCTAATAAATGAAATCTATAGGTTCATAACAACATGTGTAGGGATTAGGAATCACCATGCTTATTTTGTGGGATTGTTAAATTTATTTGAAATGGATTAAAACAATTGATGTCTCTGAATGTACATACCTGGTTGAGGCTTTCTGATCCGTGTGCGTGCGTAGGGAATATTCTCATGTATTTGAAATTTCTGTTATGCGCAATCTGTTGCGGGAAAAATCCCGGAAACATGTGTAAATGAGAATCTAGTTGGATTTATATTAAGTTGAAATTCAAGTTGACATTTACCTGCATATTCAGTTGATATGCAAATTCCTAATTAGATGCCTATAGGTTGATGTTCGATTCCATATGAAGCTGCATATTAGTTAGATGCTCAATGCCTATGTAACTGCATAGTAAGTGTATGATCAACTTCGTACAAAGCTGCATATCAAGCTGATATTCAATGCAAACTTAACTGCATATTAGGTTGTTATTCATTGGTACATGAAGTCATATATTAAACTAATGCTCAAATACATATTTAGCTGCATAGTAAAATGATATTTAAGTTTATATACTAAGCTGCATAATTTAGTATGTTTAAATGCATATTTCTTAAAATGTTCCAATGTCCATTAAGTGTATATCATCTAGGAGGTTCAAATGGCCATTAAGATGTTTATTCTCCAATGTTCTTATGCATGTTAAGTTGTATATTCTTCTGAAGTACTATTGCCTAACACTACATACTTGCTGAAAGTATCAAATGCCAACTAAGCTGTATTATCTTGTGGAATGTTCAAATGAGAATGTGTGGAGAAAAGTATCTAGTTGTATTACCAAATCTCTAAGATTTCACTGCATGCTCAATAAAGGACACCAACAGTGTCCTTGTTTGTTTGGCAGAGCTTTTAATACATGCCACCCTGTGTTGAGATGTTACAAGTCAAAACCTAATGGTACGTTGTAGCAATTTGCTATTGAAGAATAAATAAATAAATAATAATAATGATGATCCGATAACCGAACCTATGGGTCAGTTTGTTGTGGACATATGAATGTCAAGCCAGTGTGTTGAGGGTCATGCATAGACCATCGAAGTTATGATGTGAATCCACATGAAAATGAAAATATAATATTGTTGTCCGACTGGTTTAAAGGCACCGGGGCATTCGTGCTTGACTGGTTTAAAGGCACCGAAGCACTTTGAGTGGGTTATGCAATCAATATGACAAAGGATTGGGACTGTTCTATACCCTTGGTAAAATGACTAAGGTTGAGAATTCTACTGCTATGGTAGTAGAAGGAAGTTGGAGAAATGCCTTGTACTTCGGGAAATAAATTAAATGAAAAGATTAACCCACTCAGATTCGGGCTTACCTTGGAGAGGGTAGGTGGTACAAAACTCCGAGGACGTGTTTATCTGTTTCGAGCTAAAGTGACTCTTTGGTCCCCAGTCCTCGGAGTTGGGGGGGACCCAGACTACCAATGTGTCCTAGGTGGTAGCTCTTTGTTCTTCTGCAGAAGTTAGGGATGCATCCTGTTTTTGGTTTTGGCCTTTGGGAGGTTCTCTCGGTCACTGGCCGCTCCCTTAGGATTTTCAGTCTCAGTTAGAATGTTCGGGTTAACAAAACAACTTTGAATAATATACCCCCAAACGTTTTCTTTTGTGATGGTTGTCTTGGCCCGTGTGTACCCACGGGATAAGAAAAGATAAACAATTAGAACAGCTAGGTATCACAGTAAGTGGAGTTACTAAAGAGATAATTTCATATTCTTTCTAGCATGTTTTATGTTTCTGAGCGTGTGATGAAATGCAAATCCTGAAATGTGTAGATATGAAGTAATTGTGATGAAATGCAAATCCTGAAATGTGTGGATATAAAGTAATTGAATTCATATTGTGACCATTACCTGAAAGTTGTGCATGTTATTGTTGTTGCATAAAAGCTTTACTTGCTTAATTATAGCTGTTGTATAACCTACTTACTTAGATGTATGTCTGTTATTGCTATTGCATAGTCTGCTTTACGTGCTTTGGTATATGCTAAAGATTCACACTTGACACTCACATCACATGCTAGACACATGATATATCTGCAAAAAAAAAAAAATATTACAGTTTTCCTACTTAGACGTGGTAGTCTAATTCCAATCAATTTACTATTTTTCAAGTAAAGAATAGGGGTTATGAGCGGTTGTGGGGTGAGGCATCGGATCGAGATTTTTGGATTTATTGTTCCAGGGATAGTTGAGTTCATTTTATGTTTTTAAAACTCTGATGTCATTATTCCTTGATAAATGGAAGGAAATAAATGTGTTGGGGTTTCTCTCCACCGTAATGTCTCGAAATGCTTAATCCTATATTATTTCTTGTTTACGTTGTTTAAAAAAAAAATCTTCAAATTTTGGATTAAAATTTTGGGGCGTTACACTGATCATGTATCCAATATGTTTTTGTTCATGAGCTAATGCATTGTCCGTACACGTGAAGAAAAGAAAATTTTATTTTTTCTGGGTAGTGCAGGGGACTTTTTTTTTTGGTCTCACGGTCTGGCCGAACAGACCTGGCCAGACCTGTCAATGCTTTGACAGGTCTGCCAGGCTCGGCTGGACTGAGTCCAGCAGGCCTAGCAGGGCCTGCTGAGCCACAGGGCTCCAGCTCAGGTTCAGCAGCAGATAAAAAAAAAACAGCTTCTAGATTCATTCTGATGAAAATATCTGAAACTTTGAACATGCAACATTGGGTTGAGAACCTGTTTAGAGTTAAACTTATTCAATTTTGTCATATCACTGTGTGATCTGGTAGTAGGATGGGCCCAATTTGGGTGATGTTACTCAATTTAATAGGGTTTAGTTTTGTGTTGACAATGCCTTAACTGAGTAGGTCGTGGGGAAGGGGCATCTGGTTTTATGTTGTCTATTACAGTCTGGTTTGTGTGTTATCCTTTGAGTCATTCATATTTATTTTATTAATTTGTGGTGATCAAATATGATTATAAGATCACATAATAATTGTTTTGGACAAAAATGTATATTTAGCATGACAGTTATATATATTGTATCGATATTGTTATCAAGCCATGTTGTAGCTATGTGGGTCAGCCCACAATCTATCGTTGTTCCTCCTCACAGCCTCCCTTGAGTCTTCGTTGGTACCTTTTATTCCTAATTCTTTTTAACTTCTTCTCTGATCTGGTGTGGTCGTGAGTTGTTGTTGTTAATATCGTTGTGGTGCCGGCGATCAGCTATCTCTGAGTTGACGTGGGTTGCTGTTCATGTGGGTAGCTAAAGATTAGTTCGGATTCGTATTATTCAGTTATGAAATGGGTCGTGATATTCAGTCTATTGTTGTGGATTGTTACGACAATGAAGCCATACATGTTACTTCAAGTACAAGGTTTTGATGATGAGCAAGTGAAATCAACTGCATTTCAGCCAAGGCTATGAAGAAATTGAAGAATTCGATGAAGAATCTTTGAAGACTTGTGTGCAAATGTTTAATTCATTAAAAGTCTTAGATTCTTATAAGAGCCTTACTTAGAGTGCATATTTAGGTTGCATTTCACCTTAAAAGTCTTTAGAAAAACTTTTCTAAAAAGAACCCTCATAAAAATCTTTTTAGAAAACTCTTTTCTTAAATTTTCATGTTTATTAGTCGACCAATAGACTTACCAGTCGACTAATCCTTTCGCGCCATATTTTCTAAAAAGTCATTTTTGTCAAATTAGTCGACCGAAGGTTTTATCAGTCGACTGGACAGAATGTCTGTTTTATGGAAAATTAGCAGCAGTCGACTAATGGTTTTATCAGTCGACTGAACAAAACATGTGTTTTCTGAAAAATTTAGCAGCAATCGACTAATGTTTTTTATCAGTCGACCGAACAGAATGTTTGTTTTTCAGAAGATTTTAGCAACAGTCGACTAAAAGGTTTTTCAGTCTACTGATGATATTATCAGTCGACTAACTTTTCTCAAGTCGACTAAGTTTCAAAAGTTCAGATTTTCAAACGGCTTGATTAACAGATCAGTCGACCGACGATAACTGTCAGTCTACTAATAACTAACTATTAGTCGACTAACTGATGTTTCAGTCGACTAATTTTGCCGTTTTCCTGAAACTTCAAAAAGGCGTGTCTTTTCATTTTTCAAACGTTTTGATCGTTCAAAATAGACAGTTTTGACACGCTTTCATACTCTCAACGTATGGAATCTTTGAACTATAAATATGAGTGCATTTTGCACTCAAAGAACAAGAATTCAATCGTTTTGAATCATTTACTTATTGCTTTTCACTCCTATTCATTCAAGTATTTGTTTTCTCACTCACGTGATATTTTCACTTCAGTTTTTCACTCAAATCACTTTGAGAGATAGTGAATTCGTGAGTAGAGTATTTCAACAACCTCAAAAGCCAATTGCATCTCATTTGCATTCAAAAGGAATGCCCATAGGTTGTTTTGTAAGTTGTTACTTATTTTCTATAAGAAGAAGGACTCCTTGGTGTAAAGGAGTTGTTTGCTTTCAGTAGGGTTGTTACTGAAAGTGGGACCAGTTATGGTCTGTGTGATCTTGTAGTTTACAAGGTTGATAGTGGAAATCTCAAGCGGGTTTTGCTTGGGGACTGGATGTAGGTCGGGTTAGACCGAACCAGGATAAAATCTTGTGTTCTTTGTGTGTTTGCTTTGAGATTTGCAAAATCATTAAATATTCCGCAGACAATTTTTTTAAAAAGCACTATTCACCCCCCCTCTAGTACTCGTTGCCTCGATCCTAGTGCACTTTCATTTGGTATCAGAGCACAGGTTTGCTATTACTTTGATTTGACCATCATCTAGCATGGCAACTACAACATCTCAGCACAAAGAAGGAAGCTCCTTTGTTCGTCCTCCTCTCTTCGACGGAACCAACTATGGATACTGGAAAGTAAGAATGACAATATTCTTGCAATCCATGGATCTCGATATCTAGAGAGTTGTTTCCGAAAAGTACCAAACTCCATCAACTGATTTCAGCCGATGGACCGATGCTGAAAAGAAGACTGCTTCACTGAATGCCAAAGCCATGAATGCATTATATTGTGGCGTTGACAAGGTAGAGTTCAATCGCATCTCCCAATACTCTACAACAAATGAAATCTGGCATACTCTTCTCGTGACTCACGAAGGTATGTCAAAGGTAAAGGAATCTAAAATTGCTTCTTTAGTTCATAAATTTGAATTGTTTAAAATGAAGCAAAATGAATCTATATCGGACATGGTGACTAGAATGACCGATATAACTAACACTTTGAAATCCCTTGGAAAAGAATATTCACAAGTGGATTTAGTCAAAAAGATTCTAAGATGTTTAACTCCTGAATGAGAGAGAAAAACCACTGCTATTGAAGAAGCAAATGATCTCAATACACTCACTCTTGAGGACTTAGTTGGTAACCTAATGGCATATGAGGTCCAACTTCAAGACAGACAAGAAGAAGAGCCTAAGAAGAAATCTCTTGCTTTTAAGGCTACTTCTGACTCAGAAAATGTAGAAGAAGATGAAGATGAAGATATTGCCCTCATCACAAGGCAATTCAGAAGATTCATCAAAAAAGGAAGATTTCAAAGAAAGGTAAAGAAAGCAGATTCTTTCATTCCCAATGAAGTCAAGTGCTTTAACTGCAAAAAGGCAGGACATATCAAGAAAGATTGTCCTCTTCTCAAATTCAAGCCCAAGGACCAATTCAAGAAGAAAAAGGCATTTCAAGCATGTTGGGATGATAGTGACTCCTCTTCCGATGAAGAATCAAATGAAAAAGTCGCCAACATGTGTTTTGTAGCACAAGAAGATTCGGTAAGTCAATTTGACTATGATGAGTTATTTGAAGCATTTAATGATTTATATGCTAAATTTAAGAGTCTTAGTTCTAAAAATAAAGAGTTAAAAACTGAAAATTTAACTCTTGACTCTCAAAATAAAGTGTTACTTCAAGAAATAGAATATCTCAAGAAGGAAAATTCTTGCCAAGCACTTGAGATAAAAGAAATTGGAGTTAGAACTAATCTCTTACAAAAAGAAATATCTAGTCTTAAAGAAAAGTCAAATGATCTTCTTTCTATAATGACCAAATTCACAAATGGTCAAGAGAATCTAGAAAAACTTCTTAGTTCTCAAAGATGCTCGGTTAATAAAACCGGATTGGGATATAGCTTCTTTGATACTCAAAATAGACCAAACTATGTGGTGAAAAATCAAAGACATTATTCTCAACCTTTTGTTCATAAAACTAAACTTTCTAGTTCTAATAGAAATGCATCTAGATATGATTATTCTAGACATGTTTATTTTAAATCCTTTTATAGAAAGAATATTTATTATCAAAGGAAACCAAAATCCAAATGGATATGGGTTCCTAAGACTAACTCTCATGGACCCGAAAATAGAAAGGGGTCAAATGCTCTGTTTTCTGATTTAATTGTAGGTACACAACAGAAGGAGCAAATGGATATTGGACAGCGGCTGTTCCAAACATATGACTGGAAGGTCGGAGTTATTTTCCACCCTCCAAAATAAGGATGGAGGAATCGTCACCTTTGGTGACAGTAACAAGGGAAAAGTGATAGGTATTGGTAATATTGGTAATCCAAAATTTCCCTTGATAGAAAATGTTCTTTTAGTAGATGTTTTAATGCATAATTTAATATCTATCAGTCAATTATGTGATAAAGGTTTTCATGTTTCTTTTGAAAATGATTTATGTTTAATTTCTTATTTTCAATCTAAAAAGATCGTTTTTAAAGGTAAAAGAAGAAACAATGTGTATGAACTATATCTAGATGAATTACCCTCTTATAATGAAAAATGTCTTATTGTTTCAAATGAAATTCAATGGTTATGGCACAAGAGACTTGGACATGTTAACTTTAAAATTATTTCAAAGTTATCCAAGAATGATCTTGTAAGAGACCTACCTAGAATACATATAAAAAGGATCACTTATGTGATGCTTGTCAAAGGGGTAAACAAATCAAGAGTTCTTTTAAAGCAAAAGATATAGTTTCAACAAAACGTCCTCTTGAACTTTTACATTTAGATCTATTTGGACCATCTAGAATTCAAAGTTTGAATGGTAGCAAGTATGCTTTTGTTATAGTAGATGATTATTCTCGGTTTACATGGGTGATTTTTCTAAAAAGCAAAAATGATGCTTTTTCAGAATTTTCTAAACTTTGTAGAAGAATTACAAATGAAAAATCTACATCTATTATTAAAATTCGTAGTGATCATGGTGGTGAATTTGAAAATGAATCTTTTCTAAAGTTTTGTGATTTACATGGTATATCTCACAACTTTGCTTTTCCTAGAGCGGCTCCACAAAATGGAGTTGCTGAAAAAAGAATAGAACTTTGCAAGAATGTGCTAGAACCATGCTTCAAGATAAAAATTTACCAAAATATTTTTGGGTTGAAGCAATTAATACAGCATATTATGTCTTAAATCGTGTTCTTATTCGACCAATTTTACATAAAACATGTTTTGAATTGTATTATGATCGTATACCAAAGATCTCATATTTCAAAATTTTTGGTAGTAAATGTTTCTTGTTAAATACCAAAGATAATCTTGATAAGTTTGATTCAAAATCAGATGAATCAATATTTCTTGGATATTCTTCTAGAAGTAAAGCATATCGTATTTTCAATAAAAGAACATCTTGTATTGAAGAATCTTTACATGTTGCATTTGATGAGAATTGTGAGCAGGTTATACCTCTAAGCGAAGGAGAAGAAGTAATACTTCAAGAAGAACCCTTGATAGAGAGTACTTCTCAAGAAAATATTCCTCTTCAACCGGTTTGGAAAGAAGTTCCTAATCATTCACATGAACAAGTTATTGGTGAAATAAAGAGTGGTGTCCAAACTAGAAGGCAGTTAGAAAAATATATTGCAAATGTTGCTTTCATATCTAAATTAGAACCAAAGAATATCAATGAGGCTTGTGTTGATGAATTTTGGCTTTTGGCCATGTCTGAAGAACTTAACCAATTTACTAGGAATGATGTTTGGGATCTAGTTGATAGACCAAAGGATCATCCGGTAATTGGAACAAGATGGGTCTTCCGAAATAAGCTGGATGAAAATGGTGAAGTCATTCGTAACAAAGCAAGGCTAGTGGCACAAGGCTATAATCAAGAAGAAGGCATAGATTTTGATGAAACCTATGCACCAGTGGCTCGATTAGAGTCAATTTGAATGATGCTTGCTTTTGCTAGTTACATGAACTTCAAGTTATATCAAATTGATGTTAAGAGTGCATTCTTAAATGGACACATCAATGAAGAAGTTTATGTAGAGCAACCTCCAGGCTTTGAAAATGAGAAATATCCAGAAAAAGTCTACAAATTGAAAAGAGCTTTGTATGGACTCAAACAAGCACCGAGAGCGTGGTATGAAAGACTACGAAATTTTCTAGAACAATCTGGTTTTTCCATTGGTCGGGTAGACTCCACTTTATTTATTAAAAATCTTAATTCAGATATTCTTATTGTACAAATTTATGTTGATGACATTGTAGACAGGGGCAGCCACCTGTGTAGAGAGAGAGAGAGAGAGACGGCTGCACAGAAAACTCAATCACTAAATCTTGATTAGGGCTTCTCTCTATATTAAATAGAGAGAGGCAAAAAAGAGAAATTACATCTAAATCCTTATAAGAGTAAAATTTCAAAAAAACTCTAATATAAGAGTACTTAACATAAAACCACCTATTACTTAACATAAAACCACCTATTCTCAACACTCCCCCTCAAGCTGGAGCATAGAGATCAATCATGCTCAGCTTGTCACAACATTTGGAGAAATTTGGCCTAGCAAGAGGCTTTGTAAACATATCTGCAACTTGGTCTTCCGACTTTAGGTATTTTGTAGTGATATGCCCAGCTTGAATCATATCTCTTACATAGTGGCAATCAACCTCAATGTGCTTTGTTCTCTCATGAAAAACAGGATTGTTTGCTATATATGTTGCCGCTTTGTTATCGCACATCATGGTCATTGGAGAGGAAACCTTCACCTGAAGATCATGAAGAACAGTGCGAACCCATATCAATTCAGCAGTTGTTTGGGCCATAGCCCGATATTCTGATTCTGCACTCGACCTGGAAACCACATTTTGTTTCTTACTTCTCCATGAAATCAAGTTGTCTCCCAAAAACACACAGAATCCTGTGGTAGACTTTCTATCTACTACAGATCCAGCATAGTCAGCATCAGAATAGGCTACTATCTCCAGAGTTTCACCTTTCCTGAACAATAACCCCTTTCCAGGAGAAGATTTTAGATATCTGAGAATCATTATGGCAGCATTCCAGTGTACCTCAGTTGGTTTATCCATAAACTGGCTAACTTTGCTTACTGCTAAAGCAATATCTGGTCTGGTCACAGTTACATATAATAACTTCCCTACTAGGGAGCGATAGCTTTTGCTATCAACTGGTTTTGACCCTTCTTCAAACAATTGAACTTTATGGTCCATGGGAATATTTGCTGGTTTAGCTCCAAACATGCCCGTTTCCTTTAATAAGTCAAGAACATACTTCCGTTGAGACAAAACCATCCCTTCACGGCTTCTAGCGACTTCTATACCCAGAAAATACCTGAGTGACCCAAGGTCTTTTGTAACAAAGTGTTTTTGAAGATGAGCCTTTGTGGCTTCAATAGCTTTAAGAATGATGTCATCCACATATACCACCATAACAACTATGCCAGAGCTAGTTTTCTTTATAAAAAGTGTATGATCGGCTGCTGATCTATTAAAGCCAAATCTTGACATCACGTCAAACAACTTTTGAAACCATGCACGAGGACTTTGTTTCAAGCCATAAATCGCCTTTCTCAATCTGCACACCTTCTGACACTCCCCCTCAACCTCGAAACCTGGAGGTTGTTGCATGTAAACGGTCTCAGATAGATCCCCATATAGAAATGCATTTTTCACATCTAATTGACACAAGTTCCAACCATGCTGAACAGCTACTAAGAGAACAAGACGGATGGTACCCATCCGTGCAACAGGAGAAAAAGTTTCAAAGAAGTCAATTCCATATGTCTGAGTATACCCTTTCGCGACTAATCTGGCCTTGTACCTTTCAATAGAACCATCAGATTTGTACTTTATTGTATATACCCATTTACATCCAACAATGTCAGCATCTGCTGGAGAATCAACTAGATCCCAGGTATGCTGAGATACTAATGCTGTCATTTCTTCTTGCATAGCCAACTTCCAGCGAGTATCAAGTTTTGCCTGTTGATAGTTCAGAGGAATAGTTTCAGCAGATAAGGCTGAGATAAACGACTTCATCTGATGTCCAATTCTGGCATGGGAGACAAAGTGAGATATGGGATATAAGGTACATTGTCTTGTCCCCTTTCGTAGAGCAATAAGCCTGTTATCATCATCCTGAAGATCACAATTGTCAGTAGAACTTACCTTAGGAGAAGAAGAAGATGAAGGCTCTTGCAGAAGTGGAGCTCTACGCACATATACCAATGGTGGATTATTAAATCTGGAAGAGGATGAAGTTTGGTTTGGTAATAAGGGCACAGATTCCAAAGGAAAAGGAGGTATAGGTAATGGAAAAGACTCAGTTGGATCAACCTGCAGAGGGGAACCGGAAATAGAGTAATATGGAGAGGATTTCAGGAAAGATACATCCGCACAGACATACTCTCGGCGAGAAATAGGATCATAACATCGATAGCCCTTTTGATTTTTGGGATAACCGATAAATATGCATTTTGTAGCTTGAGCAGCTAATTTATCACGGTCAGGGCCAAGTTTGTGTACAAAACAAACACATCCAAATATTTTTAGTGATAAAGGAAAAAGTGGAGCATTAGGTTTGAGGATATGTAATGGAATTTGATCACCCACAGAAGACGAAGGCATGCGGTTGATCAGATAGCAAGCAGTGGTAATCGCATCACCCCAGTATAACGCAGGAACATTAGATTGAATCATAATGGTCCTGGCAACATCAAGGAGGTGCCGATGTTTTCGCTCAGCCACCCCATTTTGTTGAGATGAATAGGCACAGGAAGTTTGTGGTTGGATGCCATGATCTTGGTAAAATTGTAACAGACCTTTTGATTTAAACTCGAGAGCATTATCAGTGCGAACAATCTTGACAATAGATTCAAACTGAGTTTTTATTTCAAGAATTAGGGATTTGATAAGACTTGGAACTTCAGATCGCTCTTTTATTAAAAATACCCATGATAACTTAGAGAAATCATCAACAATAACAAGATAATAACGACACTGAGTCCTAGTGACCCCATACATCTGCATGAAGAAGTTCAAATAATTTATTACTAGACTGACTCTGACTAGAAGGGAACGAACTTCGATGATGCTTGCCCAACTGACATGCTTCACATTGAAATGATGTGGTGGAAGGAATCTGAGGAAAGACCGATCGAAGCTTTGACAATGAAGGATGACCAAGACGACGATGCCACTGAACAGGACTGAATGAATGTTCCACTGCAGCATGAACAGAACCCATTGGATGATGTAGGTAGTAAATTCCATTTTCTTCATAGCCTCCACCAATCTTCTTCCCCGTCAGCAAATCCTGAAAATGACAACCCATTTGATCAAAAATTACTCTACAGTTTTTTTCTTTTATAAGGCAACTAACAGAGAGTAAACTTTGAGGAAAGTTTGGAGCATGAAGAACATTATTCAACTGTAATGAGGAGGATATAGAAATATTTCCCTGACCAGCAACCGGGGAGGAGCTCCCATCGGCTAAGGAGACTCCAAGCTGAGCCTTAACATCCTTAAGATCTGAAAAAACAAGTGAATTTCCACACAAATGTCTGGAAGCACCAAAGTCAATAACCCACTTACTATAAGTCGGATGAAGATGATTTCCGGTTGAATATGCAACACCAGCTACAGGAGGTCGAAGAGCTATCAGCTCATCATATTCTGCACGACTAAGGGTGATACTACTTTCATTTTCAGCGATATTCTCTTGTACATTTGTTGCCTCGAGAGTAGTCACATTTGCTTTAGAAGTATATGACTTTGATGAAGAAGATGTTGGCCGACCATGCTTATCCCAGCAACGATCTTCTAAATGTCCAGATTTTCCACAGAATGTACATTGAAGCTTTCCTCTGCCTCCCATACCACGTCCACGTCCTCGTCCTCGTCCTCGTCCTCTATGGGAGGCAGAATGGTTGGAACTTGTGTCAATTAGATGTGAAAAATGCATTTCTATATGGGGATCTATCTGAGACCGTTTACATGCAACAACCTCCAGGTTTCGAGGTTGAGGGGGAGTGTCAGAAGGTGTGCAGATTGAGAAAGGCGATTTATGGCTTAAAACAAAGTCCTCGTCCTCTGATATTCTGAATATTTCCACGCCCATAACTAGATGGGACAACAAGAGCAGATGACTGAGTTACAGGCTGAGACTGTGGCAGAGAGATCGCAAGTCTACTCAGACGATTATAAGCATCAGCAAGAGTGGGAACATCTGATCCAGTCAACATTTGAACTTTTGCAACAGAAAAATCTGAAGAAAGACCTGTAAGAAAACGAGCAACCATGGTTTGTTCTTGATGATCCTTTTGCTTCGAGCAACAAAGAGGCCTGTGAGCATTAAGTCTTTCAAACGCAGCTTTGACAGAAGCATAATACTGGGCCAAGGTCTGATTTCCCTGTTGCAAATTATATATTTCTTGTTCGACTTGCAGGATACGACTCACATTCGTTTCTTGTGAGTATGTATCACGAAGATTGTCCCACATCAGTTTTGTTGAATTATAGTAGATCAATCCATCTGCAATATGGGGTTTGACACTATTCATGATCCATGACATAACTATGTCATTATCTTCATCCCAAGTAACATATTTTCCCAACTTCTCAGTGGGTTCGCCTTCCAACAAAATGTGTTTTCGACGATGTCCAGATACCGACATCATAAAAGTTCTGGACCATCGGGCATAGTTGGTTTCATTCAACCTAACGGAAGAGCCATATGAGAAGGGGTTGGCAAAAGCCTTATACTCCCCAATCTGTTCCATTTTCGAATCATATTTCAAACTTTCAGCCATACTGTTCTCTAGAACAACAAGTATTTAAGTAGAGTTTTCCACCACTATAAGGAAGCAGCCCTGTTGTTTCCACAAAACAGTCCACAACTAGCAGGTAATCACTCCTGCTGCTTCCACGACAAATGTATAGCTGAAACTAATACATCACGAAACACAACTCACCCCAGCAGGGAGTTAAGACCATTGCTGCACCCAAACACACCACGACCAACAATACTATTCAGTTGCAAAGCATACGAATACGACAACTGCTGTTTCCAAAACATATAGAGCATAACTGACAATCAGTCTTCAAACAATTAAATAGATCAATCATATCTCGATGACACGCAGAAAAAAAAATCAGAATCATGGTAGTCACGCAATCAGCACAGAAAATATGACACTCTCGGCTGGCACGCAATATCACAAACACTTGCTGCGTGGCAAGAACAACCAGGAACAACCAACAACTCTCGGCTGCGACACAGCAGCACAGAAGTCTGCTGCGTTACCCAAATAGCAGCACGTCAATCACAGCATGCACGCATCAACAGAAACTCGTCTATCTCCAGAAAATCACGACAGGCGATAAAAAATCCAAAAAAAAAAACAGATAAAATCTGTTTACAGCTCCAGGAGATCACGACAGATCTGGGTAAGATCCATCCTTAGATCTGACGACAGATCTGGGTAACATCCCAGATCTGTTATCAGACTTCCACACTAGTGCAACAGCAAACCTGATATTTTTTTTTTTCGCAGTCTGAAAATTTTTTTTCGTTGGTGAAGATCAGTCCTCTTCGAAATCACGCTCCCGAGATCGCAAGCTCTGATACCATGTAGACAGGGGCAGCCACCTGTGTAGAGAGAGAGAGAGAGAGACGGCTGCACAGAAAACTCAATCACTAAATCTTGATTAGGGCTTCTCTCTATATTAAATAGAGAGGCAAAAAAGAGAAATTACATCTAAATCCTTATAAGAGTAAAATTTCAAAAAAACTCTAATATAAGAGTACTTAACATAAAACCACCTATTACTTAACATAAAACCACCTATTCTCAACAGACATAATATTTGGTTTTACTAATGATTCTCTTTGTAAAGAATTTGCTAAGGCTATGCAGGAAGAGTTTGAAATGAGCTTGATGGGTGAATTAAACTACTTCCTTGGACTTCAAATAAAGCAAACTGAAGAAGGAATCTTCATCAATCAGGCTAAGTATACAAAAGAACTTCTCAAGAGATTTGGGATGGACTCATCGAAATCAAGAAGGAATCCTATGAGTACAACTACTTCTCTTGATAAAGATGAAAATGGTAAAAGTGTAGATACTAAGCTCTACAGAGGTATGATCAGATCTCTATTATACTTAACTGCTAGTCGACCTGATATTATGTTTAGTGTTTGTATGTGTGCAAGATTTCAAGCTAATCCAAAAGAATCTCATTTAATTGCAGTAAAACAAATTCTTCGTTATTTGAAAGATACTTCAGATTTCGGTTTGTTTTACCCAAAATCATCTTCCTTTGATTTAGTTTCATATAGTGATGCAGATTTTGCAGGAAGTAAATCTGATCGCAAGAGTACTAGTGGAACTTGTCATTTCTTAGGAAATTCCTTAGTCTCTTGGTTTAGTAAAAAACAAAATCCAGTATCACTTTCAACAACTGAAGCAGAATATATAGCGGCTAGTTTAGCATGTTCACAAGTACTTTGGATGAAACAGACCTTAAAAAATTTTGGCTTGAATTACTCCACAACAACTATTTATTGTGATAACACTAGTGCTATAAATCTTTCGAAAAATCCTATTCAGCACTCAAGAACTAAGCATATTGAAGTTAGACATCATTTTTTAAGAGATCATGTGTTAAAAGGAGATATTTCGTTAAATTTTATTTCCACTAAAGAACAAGATGCCGATATCTTAACTAAACCTCTTAAAAATTAAGATTTTATGAGAATTAGGAGAGAACTAGGTATTTGCTCGTTTTTGGATTTATAAAAAATGTTGATTTTTGAACAAAATCTCAAAATCGCACTATATTAGTCGACCGATAAAATTCTAGTCGATTGGTGTTTTAAATTTTGGAATGTATCGCACCATATTAGTCAACCGATATATTTCTAGTCGACTGATGTTTTTAGAATGAGTCACACATTTTTTAGTCGACCGATAAAGTTTTAGTCGACTAAAATTTTTAATGAAGGGACCCGATACCCCTTGGATTATTTTTTTCCGTTTTTTTTTTACTAGGCATCGTTTCACTTTGTTTTCGTAACTTTTCGTTTTTCTTAAAAACGAAACCCTTAAAAACGAAAACCCTCTTTCTCTTTTGTCTCTATTTCTTCCTAAAAACCCTCGGAGTGCCGTTCGATCCCATTTTCGCTGGGATTTTCTTACCGTAACAAGGAGACGCCGAAGTCTTCTGGTCGTGATCTTGAAACACCGGAATCCTCCTGCAGTAACTGGCGCATCTTCAAAACACGCTGGAACCCTCTTGTGTGACAGTGCATTGCCGGAATCCCCTTGTGGCCGACTTCTCACTCGCCGTCAGCCATTGTATCCTCCTCTGTTTCTGTTTCACATCGCCGGACAGCGTTCTACTTCTGCCGGAAATCATTTGGAAGCCGTCATTGTTTTTGGTAACTCTTTTTTTTTTAACCATGCCTCGTACGAAGTCTGCATCTGCAAAAGGTTTAGGTTCTCCTCCTACACCTTCTTCAAGACATGGTTTTTCACTAAGATTACTTCGCAATCCTCTTCTCTATGATACTTTTGGATCAATTTCTGCACTACCTATTTTACCAGGCCGAAATGTTCTATTTCACTTGTTTTCTCGTTACAATATAAGAGAATTATTTCCTGGAATTTCACATCTTTTTTATGCTTGTGCAGATACCCTTCACTATCTGTTTCTTATTCACTTGTTTTACACGAATTTACAAATGGATCATGAAACTGGAGTTTTGTCCTCTCTTGTTCGTGATGTTGAAATCGAGTTTGATTCGAAATTACTTGGAGAAATTCTTGAAATTCCACCTTCAGACACTCTTTTCAACACTATTGAATTAAATGATGAAAGAGTTTTTGAACAAATTCTTCTTTCAGGAGCACCTCACTGCCCTCCTTTCAAAAATACTAATCTTCAAACTCGTGCACGCATTGCTGGACGAATCCTTGCCCACAATGTTCTACCCAAAACTGGTTCTTTTGATTATTATTCCACAGATCTATCTACGGCTCTTTATTTTTATTTGGAAATATTTCTGTCAACTGGGCCAATGTGTATTTTACAAACTTGTGTAAACAAAAACCATTTCTTCCTTATGGTTGTCTTTTAACCCGTATTTTTAGACATTTCAAAGTTCCTTTAGCAAATGAAAAATACATTGAGCAAAAAGAGTTCTTTGATCAAACAATTTTTAAAAGAATGAAAATTAAATATCTGTCTCCTTTAAATGTTGATCAAACTGAACCATCTGATCCTACTGAACCATCAATTTCTGAACCTTCACCTTCTGCGACACCTTCATCTCATGCAAAAAGAAAGAAATTTTTGACAAGTCAAGACCATGATGAAGTTATGCAGAGACTGGAAGCTTTAGAGCTGCATCAACATACTTTTCGTGAAGATGTGACTCAACAACTATCTTCGATTCAGAAAGAGATTACTTCAATCAAGGATTTGCTTAACTCACTTTTCTAATCTTTGTTGTCTGAACTTTCATACTTTATGGGTTGTAATATTTTAAACTTGTATCTCTATTTTGCTTATGTTATTTCTGCCCTTACTCTTTTTTATTCTGACAAAGGGGGAGAAAAAGATGATAGCAATTACATTGCAGGAGATCTTCCATGAGAAATGCAAAATTAAGAGAAAAAGAAAGCTTTGAATGAATGTATTTCTAAATGCATGAAGAAATGATGAATGGAAATGCAAACCAATAAATATGTGATATATGTGCTTTAAATGTGTTAACTTTTAATGTTTTGCAGCATATTGATAGGGGGAGTAAAATCTCCATCTATGCATCTAAATGCTTCATCTTTGATTAAGTTTGTCATCATCAAAAAGGAAGAGATTGTTACGACAATGAAGCCATACATGATACTTCAAGTACAAGGTTTTGATGATGAGCAAGTGAAATCAACTGCATTTCAGCCAAGGCTATGAAGAAATTGAAGAATTCGATGAAGAATCTTTGAAGACTTGTGTGCAAATGTTTAATTCATTAAAAGTCTTAGATTCTTGTAAGAGCCTTACTTAGAGTGCATATTTAGGTTGCATTTCACCTTAAAAGTCTTTAGAAAAACTTTTCTAAAAAGAACCCTCATAAAAATCTTTTTAGAAAACTCTTTTCTTAAATTTTCATGTTTATTAGTCGACCAATAGACTTACCAGTCGACTAATCCTTTCGCGCCATATTTTCTAAAAAGTCATTTTTGTCAAATTAGTCGACTGGACAGAATGTCTGTTTTCTGGAAAATTAGCAGCAGTCGACTAATGGTTTTATCAGTCGACTGAACAGAACATGTGTTTTCTGAAAAATTTAGTAGCAATCGACTAATGCTTTTTATCAGTCGACCGAACAGAATGTTTGTTTTTCAGAAGATTTTAGCAGCAGTCGACTAAAAGGTTTTTCAGTCTACTGATGATATTATCAGTCGACTAACTTTTCTCAAGTCGACTAAGTTTCAAAAGTTCAGATTTTCAAACGGCTTGATTAACATATCAGTCGACCGACGATAACTGTCAGTCTACTAATAACTAACTATTAGTCGACTAACTGATGTTTTAGTCGACTAATTTTGCCGTTTTCCTGGAACTTCAAAAAGGCGTATCTTTTCATTTTTCAAACGTTTTGATCGTTCAAAATAGACAGTTTTGACACCCTTTCATACTCTCAACGTATGGAATCTTTGAACTATAAATATGAGTGCATTTTGCACTCAAAGAACAAGAATTCAATCGTTTTGAATCATTTACTTATTGCTTTCACTCTTATTCCTTCAAGTATTTGTTTTCTCACTCACGTGATATTTTCACTTCAGTTTTTCACTCAAATCACTTTGAGAGATAGTGAATTCATGAGTAGAGTATTTCAACAACCTCAAAAGCCAATTGCATCTCATTTGCATTCAAAAGGAATGCCCATAGGTTGTTTTGTAAGTTGTTACTTATTTTCTATAAGAAGAAGGACTCCTTGGTGTAAAGGAGTTGTTTGCTTTCAGTAGGGTTGTTACTGAAAGTGGGACCAGTTATGGTCTGTGTGATATTGTAGTTTACAAGGTTGATAGTGGAAATCTCAAGCGGGTTTTGCTTGGGGACTGGATGTAGGTCGGGTTAGACCGAACCAGGATAAAATCTTGTGTTCTTTGTGTGTTTGCTTTGAGATTTGCAAAATCATTAAATATTCCGCAGACAATTTTTTTAAAAAGCACTATTCACCCCCCCTCTAGTGCTCGTTGCCTCGATCCTAGTGCACTTTCATGGATCTGATCTGAGTTTATATGAGATTGACTATTGTGGTGGAGAGTTGAGTCTACCATTGTCAGCTGGAAGTGTCGCAGTTTCAGGTATGAACCAAACACATCTTTATCATGTTGGATGTGTGGTATTGATATACATTCCATAGCAATCCTTTGTTGAGGTGGAAGGTTTTGGTCAAGTTCCTTTAAAATTATACTTGAAGTATGGATCTAAACAGGCGGCAATCGTGTATCTCAGATTTCATTTGTAAAATCCAATTGAGATATAGTTGGTTTCATAGTTGGTTGTTGGTGTGCGCGTGTGATTGTACCTGTTCATTTTTAACCCATTACTTTTCCTTATGGCTCAAGTGGTTAAATCAGATGCATATTACTCCAATGATTATGTAACTCTTAGCCGTGCTGAATATAACAAGCTTCTTGCTTTATGCTCATCCTCTTCGAAGTCTTTTGTTGCGAAGGGTGCGTGCTTGGCAGGTGATAGCCTATCTGGCCAAGGTGGTAGGTGGATCATTGATTCTGGAGCATCCAAACACTTGTGCGGAAATTCGAGTAACTTTTTAAGTTTAAATCTTGTGACTGATCAAAAAGGGGTAGTTCTTGCTGATGGGAGATCTTCCCCAATTGTAGGGCAGGGAAACATATCTATTTCCCTTACCCTTCAATTGTCGCATGATCTTTATGCTCCTTCGTTTCCTCAGAATTTATTATCCGTCAGTCGAATGACAAAAGAGTTGAATTGTAGGATGATTTTTTATCCTATGGGGTGCACAGTTTAGGACTTGCTGACGGGGAAAAGGATTGGTAGCGGCTATGAGAAAGGTGGTCTGTACTATCTACATCAACCAGAGATTTCGGCCTATTCTGTTGTTTCATCATCCTCAAGTCCTCTATTGTGGCATCATCGTCTGGGTCACCTTCCAGTGACAAAACTTCGTCGTGTCATTCCTCATGTACCTCCTTCAGTTTCCTTTCAGTGTGAAACGTGTCAATTGGGAAAACATTGTCGAAGTTCTTTTCCCTCCAGTCAGAGTCCGTCAAGTCAAGGATTATTTGGTCTTCTTTATGTCAATGTGTGAGGTCCGAGTAGGATTCCGAGTAGAACTCAGTGTCGTTATTATCTAGTTATTGTTGATGACTTCTCAAGATTATCGTGGGTGTTCTTGTTAAAAGATCGGTCTCATGGTCCTGTCATTCTTAAATCTTTAATTGCTGAGATAAAAACTCGATTTGACGTGTGTTAAAATTGTTCGCACTGATAATGCTCTTGAGTTTAAATTCAAAGACTTGCTTCAATTCTATTCTGCTAATGGGATTCAACCTCAATTTACATGTCCCCATACCTCCCAGCAAAATGGTGTGGCTGAGAGGAAACATAGACAAATCCTCAATGTTGCTCGGTGCCTAATGATTCAATCCAATATGCTTGCCTCATACTGGGGCGATGCGGTTTTGACTTTCGGCTTTCTTATAAAATCGCATGCCTTCAAGTTCTGTAGAAGACCAGATCCCAATTCAAATTCTTCAATCGGAAGCTCCTCTCTTTCCTATCCCCCCTAAAGTTTTTGGATGTGTGTGTTTTGTGCATAAGCTGGGTCTTGATCGAGATAAACTTGTTGCACAGTCTATTAAATGTGTTTTCCTTGGGTATCCTAAAAACCAAAAAGGATATCGTTGCTATGACCCTATATCTCATAAAGAGTATGTCAGTGCGGACGTTACCTTCTTTGAGTCTATTCCATACTTTTCGAGTACTACTCCAAGATTACAGGTGAGCCTTGGTGATTCCCTTCCTCTGCCAATTCCTCCATTTCCGTTAGAGTCGCTTCCTCCTCAGTCCTTGGCTCCATCGTATGGGATGTCTCGCTATCGAAACCCTCCCATAGTATACTCTCACAGGGTACCACCTACCTCCATGCCTATGTTATCTCCTTCTCCTGAGGTAAGTATTTCTGAGCATACTGCAGTTTCTGCTCCTGATGATGATCTTCCCATTGCTTTGCGCAAGGGAAAGAGACAGTGCACTCTCCACCCCATCTCGCAATTTGTTTCAGAAGTTAACCTTGGAGCATCTATGAAGAATTTTATTTCAGCTCTGTCTGCCTCCTCTGTTCCGCTTCATCACAGTCAAGCTCTACTCGACTCCAAATGGATGTAGGCTATGCGTGATGAGATGGATGCCCTATAGTCTCAAGGCACTTGGGACTTGGTTGATCCTCCCACTAATGCAGATATTGAAGGCTGTAAATGGGTATATAGCATTAAATATAACTCGGATGGGTCAATTGAATGGTACAAAGCCTGGTTGGTTGCAAAATGCTATAGTCAGACTTATAGGGTTGACTTTTTTGAAACTTTTTCCTCAGTTGCTCGTCTTGGCACTATTCGTCTCGTTCTTTCTGTTGTTGTGCACCATTGATGGCCCTTGTTTCAGTTGGATGCCAAAAATGCCTTTTTATAAATATGCATACATCAAGGTTATTTTGGTCTTTTTGTAAATATCAGTCAATAGGGACCTTATAGTATTTTAGTTAGGATTTCTTATTATTTTTTATTTTTGGTTTATTGTAACTTGTAAAGGACTCTTGGGATGCAGTCCAACTAGTCGTTGGACTGCTCCCAACGGTCACATTTCTGACCATTGGAGGCAGTCCAACAACAGATTGGACTGCCACCTCTCTTACTTGGTTATAGAGATGTTTATGCTCTATAAATAGAGCACTTGTAACCCTTTGTAAATATGCTTTTTAAGCATAATAGTGAACTACAAAAAGTCTTATTTTCACGGTGTTCTTTGTGATTTTATATCTCTTTTGTAAGGTTGTTATTGATCCTTAGTGATCATATTGTATGTGAAAACGTGTGCAGCCCTTCGTTGGCATTATAATTGTGCACATCTCGTTTCGTTACATGGTATCAGAGCTTAGGGCTCTTGAAGTGTTGAAAGTTATCTTGGGATTGCTCTCTTTGTAGTAGTGTTCTTTAATCTTTATTCTTCAAACGCAAGCCTTCTTCATTATGGGAGAAAGAGATTCCGCCTTCGTCATCTCCTACAAGCCCAACGAAAGTAACTATTTGATGTGAGCTATCGCGATGAAAAATCATATCAAAGGTAAAAATCTTTGGGGGTTTGTTAGTGGAACCACTAATGAACCTCAACTTAAATTAACAAGAGAAAGAGATCAAGTCAAAGCTCTATCCAAAGAAGAAAAAGAAAAAGCTTTGCAATAATACTAAAACAATTTGGAGGATTGGAAAGCTAACAACATTTAAATACTTTCATGGTTCATGAATACCATGGAGTTCAAGATCGCCACCAACATCATCAAATTTAAAAAGGCATGTGATGCATGGATCTTCCTAAAGAGCACATTCATTCAAAAAGATATGGTTAGGCTATATTATCTTTAAGACAAGGGTAATACCAAACAAGGAGATAAAAGTATAAGACACTTTTATGGTATCTTATCCCTTATTTGGGATGAACTAGCTATGTTAGAACCAAAATGGAAAAGTTTGGCTATTGAGATGAGAAAATTACAAGTTGAAAGAGAAAACCTTTTTTCTTTTTTATATGGTCTCTGATCGGAATTTAAGCAAGATAAGCCCTCTTTGCTTCATAGGACTTCGGCTCCTTCTATAAGTAAGGCTCTTGTTCAAATTTGTCAAGAACAAACAAGACTTGGAATAAACAAGTCTAATAACAAGGTTCTTATCATCTCAAGACCCAGAAATTTTATAAAAATTTATAAACCACCTCACTTTGAAAGAAAATTCAATGGAGGACATAATAGAGGAGGATACAAGGGTAAAATTACTTGTTATCATTGTAAAGAACCGAGACATATAAGACCGAATTGTCCCAATGTAATAACCTAAATTTTTAGGCTTTTATTTAAAAATATTATGATATATATTTCATAACAATGTTATTTGGGCCCGGGATCCAAGTCGCGGATCCGGGACCCATAAAGGGGTATTTATGCCTAAATAATTGCGTTATACTAAAATAATATTAATATTAGTAATAAAAGAGAAATATACATAAATACATATGTATATATATATATAGCAAACTCGAGGATCCATAGTTGGATCCACTTGGATCCAACTTGTGGATCCATATTGATGGGGGTTAAAATTATATGAAATTCAAATTAAATAAAATTTTAATTTTTAAAACTTATCCGAGGATCCACAATTGGATCCATTCGGATCCAACTTGTGGATCCATATAGATTGGAGTCGGTTACAGGTCATGGGTCCGGACTCGAGCCCCACCCCGTGCCCCGGTAACAGTTTTTTTTTTAAAAAAGATAAGGGGCAACCCGATAAGGGGCAACCCGATAAGGGTTGCCCGATAAAACCCTAACAGGAAAAAAAAGGGGGCAGGAGGGGGGTTACACAAGGCGTAACCAATCCCCACCAATCTCGGCATGGAGGAGGGGGGGTTCGGCGATAAGAGGAAGGTGGAAGAGGGGGGTCTCACCCTCTTTCCTCGTCTCTCCCTCTTCCCTCGTTTCTCTCTCTCTCTCTCTCTCTCTCTCTCTCTCTCTCTCTCTCTCTCTCTCTCTCTCTCTCTCTCTCTCTCTCTCTCTCTCTCTCTCGTGTGGGCGTGCATCGGAGGGCTGAAGGTCACCGGAAGGTTGCAGCCACCGCAGGCTACGGCAGCCCCTTCTCCTGTTCTTTCCCTTGGGTGCGGCAACCACCGACGCCAGCCCTAGCTGCGTTTCCCAGCCAACAGGGCCATCAACGAACCCCCTTTCTCTCACGGCAAGCAGTTTCAGCAGCCACCTAGCACCGATTCAAAGGTACGGGTTCCACTTTTGCTTCGGATGAGAATTAGATCATAGGTTTGATTTTCATGTGGTGTTTTTGAGAGGAATCCTTGGGAAAAATGGTAACTCTAGGTGTTTACCCTAAAATACGAAAAAGGGGTGTTGTAGATCTTGATTTTTTTGTGGTATGTACAGTTTTCCACTCTATTTCGGTTGTTTGTGTTTCTTTTTACTGGTTGTTGCATTTCGGACTTGAAGCCAAGAATCTGCCCAAACCCAGACTCATGTTTGGTTTGTAGTGTTCAGCATTGCTTACCTGTTAGCATTTATTTCTTTTATTTTTCCTATGTTTGTTGCTCCCATTCAGTTTTCAGGGTCGAGCATGATGGTGGCCGAGACTCATCCGAGTGCATCAGTTGGGCATTTTTCGGCCTTAGCCCCAGCAGATTACATGTCGGCTGGATAACGATTTTGGGCCTCGTGTGGCTTCATTTTGGACTGGGGTCACATATCCTCAAAAGAAGAGAAAAAAAAGGAATTTAGATGTCTATACATAACATTTTCGTGTGCTGGCAGCTTCTTGAAAGAAAATTTTTATGACATATTATGTATATATATGTATATGTTATTATAGGCTCGTTGCACAATCATAAATATATATTGTCAAATCAATATTTTTTTATATTGGGTCCTGTGTTACTGAATCTGTTTTTTTAAAACATATGAAACTATTTAGCAGGTCCTTATTGTCACCACATGTTATGCTTATTTGAGCTTGATGCAAAACTTTAAGATTTGCTTATTGTAATAAATATGGCATTCATGCATGTTAGGAATGAAGCAGTCATATGCTAGAATGGGTATCTTATGCTGGATCATTGTCCTTATGTAAAGCTACTTCCATGCGCATGTGTAACTCGAAAGAGTTTATGTGTTGTTACTAGTACATGACTTCATGAGTGCTCACACCTGTCAGTTCAAAATGATTCATGAATGGAAACCCAGTTGTGAATGACTACACCTAAGCACTATGCACCCTAATATGATCTAACTTTTCTGTTATCATGGGTGCAGCGATTCTTTTACAAAAAGGGATATAAATATATATATATATAATATGCAATTTGGAGTGGATCTGTCCAAATTTTCTTTGCTTATGGGAATAAAACATGCCAAGTGTATTAGACTTAATCATATGCATACAAAGGGGTAATATTTTTGTGCTTAAACTTGATAAGTAATACTTGTTCAAAATTATTGTTGTAAGCGAGTGTACTTGTGCATATACCCATCGGGAATTTAGATGCCTTCGTAGGGTCAGAATGGCATGATTGTTCGCAGGTTTTAATTGGAATGATTCATGAATGAACCCTTGCATTTGACCTGAGTATATGCATGGCATGAAAGCATGCATTTAATATAGGTATGTGAAAATTTTGCTTTTGCTTATGAAATTATTGTTTCTTGCACAACTTGCATACATGAATGCGCATTGAAAAGCATGTGAAAAGAATGCATAAGTGGCATACTCTTTATGATTTTTTTTTATAAATGCAGTGATGATCAAATTGGATCATCAGGGGCTGGGTGAGCCTCGAGAACTAGTTGTTCTCCGTTTTAGTTATTTTGATGCATTGCAACAGATCAAATGTGATATTATTGTTTTACCGCATTGTTCTATGTTGTCACGGGCAGTGGTCCCGTGAAAAAGCTTAGCATGCTGATGTGCAAGCTTATGTTATTTTTTGCATGTAAATTTACAAATGTAAAAGAGATGAATTAATAACCAGATAAAAGAAAGTAACGAACAGTGTAATTCACTTTCTCTTTGATGTCCCTGCTTCAGCGTGGGAATCTTGGATATTGCGGTTTGGGGAAACCGTGAGGATACAAAAAACTCTGTGTGCGTTGTTGCCCCTGAACCCGATATTGAGGTTCTTCTCCTGGCCACGGTTTTAGGGAGAGTCCGCCACTTTTCCTTGGGGTGGTGCGTTTTGACACAGCTGTTGTTATTTGGTATACCAATAAAGTGGCGCCAGTGGATGTTGTTTTCCATGGTGTCCCCGACTTTGGATGTTGTTTTCCAAGGTTCCGATAGATGGTGTTGTTTCCTGATATCGGTCGAGGGCTAAGTGTGGAACCCGGTAATAAAATACAAATTGTGTGTTAAGCTACCCCGGGAACCTTACTTGACCTCGAGGACTGTACCTGTTTGGTGTATCCGCGGGCAATGATAAATTAAAAAAGAGGAACTTAAAGATTGTGTGCATTTAATAGGACATGCATATGGAAAGAGGGGAGCTTAAATGAAAGATAATATGGGTTCATGCATTATACATAAATCATGCATATTCTTGCTCTGCATTAGTTCATGCATGTTTACCCGTGCACTTGGTTGTTATATATTGATCATTGCATTGTTCCCTCATGCTTAATGTTTATTTTATTGTTGCATAACTGGTTAATTGCCTTATAATTTGGTTATAATTGTATCCTTCTAAAATATTACATGGATCTTATTTATGCTCTTTTTCTTATTTGATTCATTAGGGAAACCTGTACGCAGAATTCTTCGGATTTCTGACCCTCTCATTTTATTGGTTTTTCCCAGATACAGGTGATCAGTGAAATTGACTCGCTCTGAGGAGACACGAGGGTCACATTTGCTTCAGATTGCTTCACTTACGGACAGAGTGGCTCTACTGTTATTTTCTTTTAGTTTTTCTTATTTCCTGCAAATTGCTATTTCACTTTTGACATTAAATATGACTTTTATTGATTCATTAATAAAAGAGTTCAGTTGGTTGGTTATGAATGATAAATGTAAGTTGGTTTGTGGTGTGTGGTTATCCAACTGAAATTGAAACTGTAGGGACCCCAGGTCTCTGGGAAGTTTTCCGCAACTCTTAGAAAAAAAAAATTCTGCATTTTTCAAAGGTATGAGTTGGGGTCGTTACACCCAAGCTCAAAAAAGTCGCCACAAGTGAAAAACCTCAAGAATTAAAGAAAGGGAACAACTTCAATGATTTGACAATTGCCCAAATAGTGGAGGTCATCTCACAAATTCTAAAAGCTACTCCTTCTACATCTGGTGCCACCATCTCCTCTTCTTCTCCTCCGAATAAGTCTTCTTGGATTTTGGATTCGAGAGCCTCTTTTCACATGACTCATAATAAGTTTCTATTATTTGATTGCACTAATTCATATTATTCATGTGTGTCAACCACCGATGGTACTTTTTCGAAAGTTAAAAGTATAGGAAACCTCAATAATATTTCAAAAAACAAATTTGTTTCAAATGTGAGGGTTATTCCAAAATTAGATTTAAACTTTTTTTTGGTATCTCAAATTTTCGATTATGGGTATAAAGTATTCTTCTCATCTAAGGTTTCTTGAGTGCGGATCTCAAGTCAGGGAAGCTGATTAGGCAAGATCATAGAAGAAGAGATCTTTACTATATGGATTTCTTATGTTTACCTAAAAACTCTTTTTGTAATCATATCAAAAAATTTAATTTAAATCTTTGGCATAAACGATTAGGACACCCAAGTATATCCAAATTATCTCATTTTCCATTTTTGAAAAATATTTATAAGGATAAAGAATTTGTATGTGAAGATTGTATACTTAAAAAAATGCAAATGATGTCTTTGGGATCTAAAACTTCCTTGACTAATGAAATCTTTGAATTTGTGCATTTGGATGTATGAGGTCGCACTCCCATTATAACAAAAGGTGGTTATTCATATTATGTTACATCCATAGATGATTTTAGTAGACATACTTGGATCTACTTCCTTAAACTGAAATTCGAAGTTTTTTGGTGCTTTAAAAAATTTTATAATCTTGTTAAAAATCAGTTTAAAACAAATATTAAAATCTTCTGCTCCGACTCAAGGGAGAGTTTCTTTCAAATGAATTTCAATTCTATCTAAAAACTCAAGGTATTTTACACAAAAAATCTTGTCCCACGACCCCCCAACAAAATGATATTTTTGAAAGAAAGCACTGTCATATTATTGAAACTACTAGAACCCTATTTATTTCAAAAGAAATTCCAAAAAAAAAAAATTTGGGTTGAAGCAGCTCTCACAGAGGTATATTTAATAAATAGAATGTCTTCTTAAACTTTGAAAAACAAATCTCTAATTGAAAAACTCTTTAAAATCTCTTCCGATTTGAAAAGATTAAGGGTCTTCGGATGTAAATGTTTTGTGCTTCTTAAAAAATATAACAAACTCTCTCCTAAAGCTATAAAATGTGCTTTGGATATGCCGAAAATAAAAAAGGCTATCGATGCTATGATCCAAAAAATGATAAACTGTATATCTCTAGAAATGTAACATTTCTTGAAAATAAAAATAGATTTGATCTTGAAAAACCTAAGAAAGAATTTGAGTATGCCTTCTTGTTTGATTTGTTACCTAAGTTCAATAATAAAATTATTGATAATTTTGAGTCAAATAATGGACCAAGTGAAGAAAGAGAACCAACTCATAACTTTTTACAATAGTCTAGACGAGATAATGCAGAGCATCCATATGCTTTTGAGAAGTATAGTCAACCAACAAATATTAAAGAGTCTAGTGTTAGAAGATCTGAACGGATACATAGGACTCCAAATAGGTTTGTCTCCTATATTGTTAACCATCTAACTATAAAGAAGCTAAAAACATAAAAGAATGAGTAGAAGCTATGAAAATAGAATTAGATGCATTACATAAAGCTCTGACTTGGGAAGTCCAACATCTTCCTAAGGAAAAGAAGATAATAGGACGTAGATGGATGTTTAAAGTCAAAACTAAGAGTGACGGATCCCTAAAAAGATATAAAATCAGATTAGTTGCAAAAGAATATTCTCAAGAATATATAATAGATTATGAAGAAACATTTACTCCTGTAGCTCGCATAACCACAGTTAGGACTCTAGTTGCAATAGCATCCATTAGGAAATGACCTATATATCAGTTAGATATTAAGAATGTCTTCTTAAATGGAAATTTAAATAAAAAAGTTTACATGAATCCTCTTCCCTGATCTTACTATTGGAAATGGCTTGGTTCTTTGTCTTCGAAAGGCTTTATATGGGCTTAAACAAGCTTTTAAAGCATAGTATGATTGTTTTAGTGGAACTTTGCAGAAATTTGGTTTTAAGTCATGTTATACTAACACTGCTCTTTTTGTGAGATCTACAGGTTCCTCACTTATTATTTTGCTTTTATATGTTAATGATATGATCATCACTAGGAATGATCAGAAGGAAATTGAAGAAATTAAAATTATGCCTAAGAAATCTTTTGATATGACTGACCTTGATTTTTTGAGATATTTTTTAGGTATTGAAGTAGCATATTCACCAAGAGGATACATTTTGTCTCAAATTAAGTTTGCAGTAGATATTGTTACATGATCAAGAATCACAGATACAAAATATGCAGATACTTCTGAAATGATAAATGCTAAGAGATCCCAATAATCGTCACTCAACTACGGGTTTTTGTGTGCTTGTAGGTAATTTTCTCATTTCTTAGAGATGTAAAAAGCAACAAAAAGTATCTCTATCATCCACGGAAGCGAAATATAGGGTGATGGCTACAACAACAACCGAGATCGTGTGGATAGGATCCTTACTCTCTGTTATGGGTGTTGATGTTTTGGAGCCTTCAAAGTTATGTTGTGATAACAAAAGTGCCATATATATAATATATATAACCAGCAATCATACATTTTATGAACGAACAAAATATATTGAGATAGATTGTTACTATGTTCGAGAAGAATACTTGAAAAAGACAATTACTTTACCATATGTTCAGTATGAGTTTCAGATTGTGGATTTCTTTACCAAAGCTCTCCCTGTACCACATTTTTTGTTTCTTAACAAACTTTCGGTAATCTCATCATCAGTTTGAGGGGGAGTGTTAAAATACTTTGTGTATATATATACACGTATATTTATATATTCTTATAAATATACGTATATCAGGGGCATTTTGGTCTTTTTATAAATATCAGTCACTAGGGACCTTATAGTATTTTAGTTAGGATTTCTTTTTATTTTTTATTTTTGGTTTTTTGTAACTTGTAAAAGGACTCTTGGGATGCAGTCCAACTAGTCGTTGGACTGCTCCCAACGGTCATATTTCTGCCACCTCTCTTACTTGGTTATAGGGATGTTTATGCTCTATAAATAGAGCACTTGTAACCCTTTGTAAATATAATTTTTAAGCATAATAGTGAAATTCAAAAGGTCTCTTATTCTCATTGTGTTCTTTGTAATTTTATCTCTCTTTTGTAAGGTTGTTATTGATCCTTAGTGATCATATTGTAAGTGTACACTTGTGTAGCCCTTCGTTGGCATTATAATTGTGCACATCTCGTTTCATTACATCTTTCACGCTTCTTTTCATGTTTTCTATGTGCTTCCTCTTATGTTTCCCACTCACTTCCCATGTGCTTTCTCTAAATTGTAATCATCATTTTTAGATTTTGACAAAAAATTAATTCTTACACGAAAATTAAGAATAATTATTTTTAATTTAGTTTTTATTTTTTCCTGTTTTATTCCCATATCTCTTCCTTTTTAATTCCCATTTTAGCTTTCAAATTGATTCTGCGTAGCTCGCTACTTATAAATTTTAAAATGTCTTGCTTCTCGCTTTCACTTGTATTATTTTCCGCTTTTGCATCCTAGTCTGGAAACTTTGGGCAAAATCAATACTTTTGTAGCTTTATCGAATATTGGTCACTAATCAGCCATGGATTGTTTCCGCCAGTGAAAATCTTAGCCCTTCCAGTAACAGCAAGGCCAAACTATCAAATGCAGTAATCACATATTGGAACAAGAATAACAAGCAGGAATTATCTCCTCATTCTGAAATCGTGTGTAGTGAAACACTCAAAACGTTCATTAACAGTACTCATCACACTACTCAAAAAGAAGAAAAGAAAGATAATATCCACTAGGTCATAGAAATTAATATTTAATAGCACAAGTAAAAGAAAGCCATAAAAATTAATCGCCACATTAGATCAAGCATGCAGTGGTACATCCAATATGGTTATTTGTTTTTTTGTACAATAGCATTACCTTCACTCCATCAAAGGAATACAAACATACAATAAACACACATAGCACTATAAAGATCAAATAATTTCGATACAACATCTGACCTGCCAAACATAGCGGTTTAGTTTTGATCCAAGTCCTCCTTATACTCAACATTGTCGGTCCATAATAATTAGAATTTTTTTGGTTGACATGGTAAAAGCTTGACAATTTGATATTGGAAGCAATACCCAGGGTGACTGCAACCAGAGAAGCTGCATGAATGACTATGAGATTCCCATGTAGCCAGCAACTTTAAACGTTAACCTAAACACGACACATATAATAATACATATGCAGTGTCTGTTGTCTCAAGTAAAAGTAAGAACACTTAATGCTACTGCTAAGATATGTGCATATTTTACAAAATAACATGATAATCCCATTCCGGAACTTTCACATAGCAAGAACATGTTTACATACGCTGAAGAAAAAGGTCAGAATAGACATAAAAGACAATCAGACAGTGATAAAATGCAAATATATTTGAGCATAACAATATGAATTACATGCTCATGGATATGAATGGTAAATACAGAAATTTGTATAGTACAATGAAACCAGGGGTCGTAAACAAGACGAATGACCCAAAAATGAGGTGTTCAAGCTTGGCCATTTTGGTGGCAAGTCGAGCCAAGATAAACAAGCCGAGTTCTAGCTGGCACGTTTACAAAAAATTACACTATCTTAAAGCTGGAAGTAATAGGATTTCAACTCAGATCTATTGAGCCAAGCTTGAGCTGATTCATTTTTCATTTCAATACTGGAAACAATAGAATTTGTATGCTAAACCTACTGCTTGCAAGCCAAACACTTCGGCTATTTAGTTTGCACTATATTATGTGATATACAATATATCTAACATATATTTATGACTATTTAACGAGCTTGTACAAGCTAAGTGAGCCGAAGACCTGTTCTTCATGTTCGGCTTGCCGAGCTTATTTTATGAGTTCGAACGAACTCTTATGAGCCTAGCACAAGCCAAACCACGAGTGGATTGTCTTGTTCCCCAGCCTTAAATGAAACACAGAAAACATTCTCTATCTACGACAGCCTTAAATGGAACCCAGAAAACATTCCCTATCTACGGCACCTTACCGACGCTTAGGTGGTGTTTGGATATACCCACTTGTCCAGATAAACAAGATAAGGGGGGATATTCTATTATGTAGCAAGATGTAATTCCCCAGATTATCGGGTTTATCAGGAATCAGGATAAACGGGTGCATCAAAACACTCCATTAAGGAAGTAAAAGTCGAATGCACGAGCTACCATCATCAATCTATGAGCACCACTTACAAAGGGGAACGAAACCCACAAAAAAATCTCTTGAAAGTTGGCTTCATCTATGTTGCTACATAAATAGAAAGGAAACAAATAAAATGCCGCGCACTAGTTGACACCAATTGAATTAACCATCTAACCATGACCACCATGCTGATTCCAAAGAGGACTCAAAAAATCTGTTTTTGGCCAGTCATAAAAGCATATAACTGACACGCCATCGTAAAACAACAATAGGAACATCCTGAGAATGGAATTCGATGATTTTCGGTAGTCAAAGAATCGAAAAGACCATCGCCCACTTCGCCAAATTCAAGCAACGGCGCACATCTCTCAAGAAAAACACGAAAATATAATCACTCAATTCGCCAAATTCAAGCAACAGCGTATATCTCTCGAGGAAAAACACGAAAAGACCATCTCCCACTTCGCCAAATTCAAGCAACAGCTCATATCTCTAAAGACAAAACGCGCAATAGCAAGAAAATTCAAGTAGGTTTAGGCCAAAAACACAATGCACACTTACTTGAAGCCATTGGGATTCTTCGTTGGTGCTCCTGCTGAGTATTCAGAGAACTCTTTCTGCCTTATCCAAAGAGGGAAAAAAAAAACTTTTTTGAAAAGACTCCCACGAACCTTGACTTGGACGGCTGCAACAGCGACTGTGGGAAGAGAAGCAGCCCACGGAACTGGACGCCCTCTGAAGGCCCCTGCTTAAATATAGGCAATTGCCACGTGGCATGCCACCTCATTGCCGTACAATGATTTAAAAAATAAGAAAAGTTCGTATCAGATTGAAATGTGTGGCCCCAAATGGGCCATTCAACTACCCTGTCGTCGGGGTGTAGAGCACTTGAGGCTTGAGCTGAGCCCCACGGTGAGCATGTTGAAGGAGGTCTGTCAATGGTTTGGATCGTGTTCCTTATCCAATTAGACCTATAGAGGGACACTATGGAACAAGATCCACTCATTCCTGTCTTTATATCTTAATATCACTTTTTTTTTTTCATATCTGATCCGGTAGATGTAATCTAGATGCTCCGATGCCACCACGGTGGTTACCCAAGCGGTCAGTCCTGTGTCAAATGAAGTCCCTGAATCCAATCTTGCTGCTGCATGGAGGCTGCTGTTGCTTTATCATGTTTTGGACACGCAAGGCTGAGTGGTCGTCAGTTTTACATTGGAGGTCTCATCAAGTGAGCGGCCGGTTGTGGGTTTCATCCTAATAAAAAAAAAACTACATGCTCCCATTAGTGAAGGTCGATGTTTTAACACAATTCAAGAGACTGTTTTTCACGGGAAATTTTAAAAATGGAATCTAAATAATGGGCAATAATAAAAAAAAATACCAAAAGATTTTTTATTGTTAAAAACACACCTTTCTTTATGTTGATCAAAAACAAATTGTTGACTGTATTACCTTAGGTTTATATTAAACCAACACAACTTAAGTTTTTTAATTTATATTTTTACCCTTGCTGTATTTTTTCTCTCAATCTCTTACGCAAATAGGATGCCCGATTAGCAAAAAAAATATATACTGCTACTCCTACGAAGCTACGGTACCCAAAACATTAATGAAAAATAAAAATTATTTCATGCATAAAATTCAAAAATTAATAATAATTCTAAACTGAGAAACCCCTATAATGAGTATTTATATGAAAACATGCGAAACGCTAGGTTTATTTTGGATCTAATACATTAAAAGATTAAATTCTAAATAGAACCCAAATAAAAACCTAATCTAGAATTAGATCCAAATGGATATCTTAGACCCGAACTTTAGGTCTCCTCTGTTTGGAGAAGACTTGCCCTCAAGTCTTAACCATCCACTTGATCTTCTTTCAATTTCTCTCCAGTCTACAAGTTGTGTCTTCAACATGCAATATGAACACGGACACGTTTCTTTAGTAAAGGTGTCGAACGCAGCCTCCTCCGAGAAGCATAAGGAATCCAAGAATACTTTGGCCAAACTATATGTAGTCTTCTTTTGAGCCTCAATACACATGGATAAAATTGCTCTAGGGTAGGCTTGATCCAAAAAGAAGCTAAGCTTGGTTGTTTTTTGATGAAATTTGGGTTGGGCAAAGTGGGTTTGAGAGGCTTTTGGATTCGGTTACAAGGTGGCCTATGAGGGTTGATTATGGGATAGATCCAATAGGGTTTGGATATTAGGATGTTGGGTTTGGACATTGGGTATAGTATGAGAAGGCTTGTCTTGGGTTGGATCTAATTGATTTTGGTTTATGCCCAAGTTAGGTTTTTCATGGTTTAGGTTATTAGGTTTTTCATGGTTTAGGTTATTAGGATTCAAACTAGACTTAGGGAGATCAAGTAAGAGTGATTTGGATTCATCTCATGGTTTTAGATTGAAGTATTATTTAATTGTATCGGGACTCAGAGTGGACTTTATAATAGGTTTTAAGGTAGGCTCTTTCAAATAGGGTTTTGTTTGGATCTTACCTACTTGGGTTTCGGTGTTTTTAGGGACATGTAGAAGCTTATCATTTTTCCGTTTCTTTGCTTCTATATTCAGTACACATTTAACCTTGATGATGTCAGTTATTGGGGCTTGTAGGTTGTCTTGGGTATGAGAATGGGTTTGGATCAATTTTAGATTTTGGGTTAAGTTAGGGTCTTGGTTTAAATAGGTAGATAAAGATGTCTGAGTAGGGCTCATTTGGACTGGGCAATTAGGTGAATCACTATAGGTAGAATTTGGTTGTATCACAACCAGATGTGGATAATAATATGCCATTGGACTCAAATTTGGTTAGGATTGGTTCTTGATTGGGGCTTAGGAATAATGAGCTTGTGTTGAATTCAATCCAGACCGACAATGTCGTTAGGTCTGACAGTTCAGATTAAAATTTGAGCTTTGATTGGGTCAAACAAGTTTCAGTTTGGGTAGAGTAATATGAGTGATGACTGAAAATCCGGGTTTGGTTCTGGCCTAGTTGGTTTAAGTAGAGTTATGGGTTATAATAGGTATTTGGACCATATTGGGTCAATGTAGTTGAGTGTTTAAGTATGTATAGGTCCAACTCAACGATAGATGTGGCAAAATAGGAGTATTGGGTCAATGTAGTTGAGTGCTTGAATTGAGTGTTCAATGTAGTTGAGTGTTTAAGTAAGTAAGTAGAGTCCATAAACGTTGTAGGGGCATTCGTGAGTCCAAAAGACATCACCAAGAACTCATAATGCCCATATTTGAACATAAACACCATTTTTGGGATATCTTCTGCCTTGATCCACAATTGATGGTATCCTGAACAAAGATTAATCTTGGAGAACACCTTTGCAGTGTGTAATTGGTCAAACAAATCAATCATGGGCAAAGGGTACTTGTTCTTCACGGTGACTTGATTCAATCTGCAGTAGTCGATGCAAAGTCGCATGGATCTATCATTCTTCTTGACAAATAAGACCAGTGCATCATAGGATGACACACTCGGCCTGATGAAACCCTTGTCAAAAAGTTCTTGCACCTGCTTCTTCAACTCAACAAGCTCTGCAGGTGCCATGTGATATGGCGCACGAGACACTCATGTTATGCCTTACACTAACTCGATCTCCCTGTGACATGGAAAACCTGGTAAGTTCTCTAGAAAGACATCTAAAAACTCATGAACCACGTCTAATTGCTCCAAGGGTATCTCCTGACTGTCTGTGGCAGACACACTGGCCCAAAACACTACACAACTCTGCTTGCAGTACTTTGAGATCTTCATTGCCAAGACGATCTTCACCTCACTCACTAGCCTAGTTGTCTGAAACACCAATGCTAATAAATCATGACGCTCCAAGCAGACCTTCTTACCCTGACCCTGAAGAGTCGCATTATACCAAAACAACCAGTTCATACCCAGAATGACGTTGTAGAATGTCATGTCGAGTATGACTAGGTAGGTAGACAACTAGTTTCACTTAATAACTACTCAAACTGCAGTAAGATGCTATCCACATCGAGTGGACACACCCATAGGAGACATCACATGGATATAAAAGAATGGGTGACCTCCAAATCAAATATAACACAAGCAAGATGGTTAATGACTACGATAATACTTTCAATTAGGTTATCCTGAATGCTCTGCTCGGTGGTTGTGGCAGTGTATACTCGCTTGTTCATCTTCCTCAACGTCTGTTGCTGATGTGGTTGTTGTTGCTGACTGCCCTGGGTCACTGGCTTGTTCGGATAATACTTCGCCACATGTCTCAACTGCTGACACCAGTAGCAGACCCCCTTGAAAAGAGCACAATGGCCAAAGAGGTGGCTCTTGTTGTGCCGCCTGCAAGTCATCCGAGCATTCTCTTGTTGTTGTCTCTACTGGGGTCGACTCTACTTATTCCCCTGTTGGGTCTTGTGCTTCATGTTCTTGGCCCCCTGTGTCTTGTTGTCCGCAAGTGGGTTTTTCTATGCTCCGCCATTTCCATTGCCTCCCTTCTTTGGTTGTCCACCCATAAACCACTCCCACTCCTTATTTAGGATGGAAGCAGACTTGATGGCATCACTGAAAGTGGTAGGATAGTTGGTCATAACTCAGACTCGATTCCCATCCTTTAGCCTTCTCATGTACTTGGCTACCCTTGCCTTGTCATCAGCAAAAAGGTTGTGGCATTACCTCTCTAAACTCTTGCATTTGGTGGTGTAGTCCACCAAACTCTTGTTCCCCTATGTGAGTTCAAGGAATTGTTGTTGCATCCTTTTACTTACGAATGAGAAAAAATTCGCCTCCAAGAACTCCTCTCTAAAGGTCTCCCATGAGATGGTCTCGACGTCTGTATACTTCACCCAGTGTAGGGTGTCCCACCACTTCTTGACATTACCCTTCAGACGGTACATGCCAAAGTCGGTCTATCGATTTTTAGGCACTAGTAGGACACAAAATGCCCTCTTGGTCTCCTCAACCCACCTCTCGGCAGCCTTTGGGTCAACCTTCCTGAATTTTTTTTGGCAAATCCAACTTTAAGAACTTTTTATAGGTGACCGCACCAGTGTTCGCGGTAACAACTGATACGAGATGGACGCACGTCGTGGGCTATGCTATATGTGCCTGGACATGCATGGTAACAGTCTTAGTCAGACTGTTGAGGGCATTCGTCAGGAAGTCTCGTTGCTCCTTCCAGTCTGCTGGAGTGCTAGAACTAGCACGAGTATGAACATATATTTATAAAACAAATACAACCATAATTTATTAGTAAATTTTGTATCCTAGATCAAGCCTACCCCATTAAGATTGATCCCAGAACAACAAACATAAAAATATCAAGCACAAAATTTAAATCACAAAATATTGATTTAAATATATTTATCCCTATGGTCAAAATATAGAAATTCTCAAATTTCAAGAGAGTAAGGAAACAAAATTTCACAAGATAGCTCTTACCAGTGATGTAGGGACTACTTATGGAGTACAAGTTTGTGACTTTATGGTGGTAGTTCTGACTAGCTCTTATACCAACTCTATCTTTTCCCAAGACAGATAGGTATCCCCAAGTAATTCTATGCATAGCGTTGTTACCAATTCGGTAATGACCCCAACTGACCCTTAGAAAATAGTGAAATTTTTTTGTTTAAATATTTGCAAAAAACCTCCCAAGGCCACTGGGTATATCATAGATTTAATATAACTAAACCACAAACCATTACATGCATTGAATCAGCTTAAAAATAATAAATCAAACTTCATTAATTAAATAAATAAGTTGAATGTCAAAAATGTAGAAAACGACTCTCTAAAAATCCTACGCCTTGGTTAGAACCTAAACACCAAGTCACAGTCTCTCGTCCTCCAGTCAGCCCATTCTAAACATCATTGAGCATATGTGCCTGTAAAATAGTTTTAAAAAATGGATAAGAATCGAAGTTCTCGTACGAATTCCTCTAAAACTCCAACAGTAAAGAAAATAACATAAATTAACTTATACATAAATTTTAGAGAAAATCATAAGCTATTGCCACAATTATCTTACCATTCAAGAATTCAACCAAATATTATGCAAAGTCAAATATGCATTAATGCATGAACTAATGTTGAACAATAAAATATACATGATTCAATACACATGCATGAATAACTTATTAAGTTATTTATCAGAGTTGTTTTTGTATGTTTGTCCTTATTAAATGCACGCAACTTTAATTCTCACTTTTTCTTAAACCTGCGAATACTCAAAATTGGCATAATTTTCGAAGTTCAAGTTAGGTTCTGAGTCATAGCGTAACACACAATTTGTATTTTATTTATTGGGTTCGATACTTGTTCTTTGAATGATATCAGGAATTCTCACCTTCCATATTATCCCCCATAACCGTCATCCAAAATTCTCACTCTGTAAAAGGGATATCAAGGAATAGTACAATTATAGTATTTTGGTCTCTTTTACCATTTCAAATCAATTTTAAGTTCTTTATGCAAAAACCATTTTGCAAATCCACATGCAAAAATAATTTTAGGCCCTGACCGTTATAATTTAACAGTGTAATTAAAATTTGAAAAACCAATAATTTGTAAAAATTATTTTGCAATGCATAATCAATTCCAGAACATTGGAGCAACACATGCTCTTGGCCTATATAACCTCACAATAGTTCATACATAACTACTAACATATCTCAAAAAGTGATTTATGCCAATTGCAAAATTTTAGTAAATATGAACAAACACAGTTCACAATTCATGTTCATAATGCACATTCATAACACAAAAATAATGCACATGCAAATAGAAAGCTTGTATATCACACTATTCATGATCAAACTTTATGCATATGATCAACTAAACATGCATATGATCACTGTCATGCAAACATCTAATTCAAATTCATGTGTATGGTATGCAAATTGAAAACTGATCAATTCAGGATCAAATTTATATACAAAGTCAGAAAAAATTTATTTTGCGATCAGATTCATGTACAAAGTTAGAAAAAAAAGTTTTTGATAAGGTTCATGTACATAATGAGTTGATTGCAAATATGCATACGATTAACTTCATTTACCATGAATCAACTAAACAGGAATAGGCACATACTTCCATATCAGATTCATGTATGAATGCTAATAGATTCGTGTACATATTCAGCTCTATGTATATGAATCATCTAAGCAGAAACATACAAGTACTTATCAGATTCATGTACATGATTAGCTTCATGTACATGAATTGGCTATGCAGTAAATTTTAGATGTTGATTATATTCGTGTACATGATTAGTTTTATGTACACAAATCGGCTATGCAACAAATTAAATGTGTTGGTCAGATTTATGCACATGATCATATTCAAGTATATAGACCGGCCAGTCAGAAAGTAACCAACTGCTGATCAGATTCATGTACATGGATAGACCAATCAGAAAAATATCTATAGCTGATCAAATTGATGTACATGATCAAATTCATGTATATTGATCGACCCAACATAACATAACAACTAGTCAGATTCATGGACATGGATCAACCATTCATAAGGTAAATATCGGTTGGCCAAACTAATGTAATGATCAAATTCATGTACATGGATCATAAATCGACCAAACAGAGAATATACACTATTGGTCAAATTCATGTGCATGATCTAATTCATGTACATGGATCAACCAAATAGAAAATAAAAACAACGGGTCAGATTCATGTACATGTATCGGCCAAACAGAAAAACATAACTGCTAAACAGAAAATATATAAAACAGTTGGTCATATTCATGTACATGGATCGACCAACACTAAATATTCATCAGCATGAACAAAGAAATCAACAAATCTAAACTACATGTATATTTTCATATGTTTAAGCAAGAATATCGACAAATATGAATTACATGTCTAATTTTAGATGCATGAGCAAGAAAATCGATAAATTTGAACTACATATGTATTTTCAGATGCATGCTTAATGAAATTGACAAGTCTAAAATATATATATTCATTTAGGATGCATAACCATGAAAATCGACAAACCTGAAGTGTGTGTGTGTGTGTATATATATATATATATATATATATATATATATATATATATATATATATATATATATATATATATATATTCGGATGCATGAACAAGAAAAGTTGACTAATCTGAAATATATATACATATTCATCAAACTCATGAATTCGGCAACATGAAAAACATTTGTATATGTATTTCTAATTGGATTCATGCAATCGACAATCATGAACAATATAAATATATAATCAACAATATATATATCTTTGAAATCAGATTTTCCTCTCCCCCCTCTAAACGCATACTTGAATCGATTTATACAAAGTCCTTCTCGTGTGAATTAAGAGAAAAACCCATACTCACAATGCCCTTGAGGATCATGTTGCCGACATTAAGGGAACATAAGTTGTATGTTAAGTTCTCTAAGTGTGAGTTTTGGCTCAACAAGATAATGTTTCTCGGTCACGTTATATCAGAGAAGGGAGTAGAGGTGGATCCAGCTAAGGTAGAAGCAGTGTTATCTTGAAAGCAGTCAAAAACAATGTCAGAGATCAAGAGTTTCTTGGGGTTGGCAGGCTACTATTGCCAATTCATCTAAGACTTCTTACATATAGCTACCTCGATGACAAAGCTAATGCAGAAGGGGGTGAAGTTTGTTTGGTCACCTTGGTTTGAGAAGAGTTTTCAAGAGCTGAAGAGGAGGTTAACCTCAACCCTAGTTTTGTTCTTGCCTTATGGGTTGGGAGGGTTCGTAGTGTACAACAATGCCTCGAGGACCAGCCTGGGTTATGTCTTGATGCAGTACAAGAAGGTCATCGCTTACGCTTCTCGGCAACTAAAGGTGCATGAGAAGAACTATCCCACACATGACTTGGAGTTAGCGATCATTGTCTTCGTGTTGAAGATTTGTTACCACTACTTGTATAGGGAGTAATTCGAGGTTCTGTCTAACCACAAGAGCCTCAAGTATATTTTCACACTGAGGGATCTGAACTTGAGGCAACGAAGGTGGTTAGAGTTCCTTAAAGACTACTAGTTCACCATCGATTACCACCCTGGTAAAGCAAATGCAGTGGCAGATGTGTTGAGGAAGAAGACATCGGTTATGACAACCAACATGATTGGGCAAAGTTGGGACTTGCTTGAGGAGTTTGTTAAGTGGCAGCCATTTGTATACAGACCAAGTTGCATCCTTTGTGCATGAATGAGGGTGTGACTAGTGATTGTTGATCATATTGAGGAGCTTCAGTCAACCAATCTAGACTTTAAGAAGTTATGCAAGAGTGTGCAGTTTCATCGTGAGGAGTATGGGACTATCATGTTTGAGAACAAATGGCGGGTTCCAAAGGCACTTTGGAAGGAGCTGATGAGCGAGGCTCATAAGTCAAAGTATTTCATTCACCTTGGTTCTACCAAGATATTCAAGAACCTCCAGAGGACATATTCGTGGAACAAAAAAAAATAAGACGTCACTAAGTTTGTGTCTCGATGTCTTACTTGCCAGCAAGTGAACATTGAGCAACAAAGTCCTCATGGACTACTGCAGCCTTTAGACATTCCTGAGTGAAAGTGGGATGACATATCAATGAACTTTATCATGGGTTTTTTGAGGACCCATTGTTAGCATGATGCCTTCTGGGTGATATTAGACAGGTTGATGAAGAGTTTCTATTTTTTGCCGATAAGGGTGAGCCAGAGTTTAGAGAGACTTGCAAACTTGTATGTTGATGACATTGTCAGACTTTATGAAGTATCACGTTCTATCAATTTAGTTTGAGATCCTCGTTTCATGTCTCATTTTTTGTGCCAATTGTAGAAAGTCTTGGGGTACCACGTTGAAGTTCAATATGGTTGGTGAGTGTGTTCCTTTTTAATTTTATGCATTGTTACAAAGTGTTCCGAAAAGGTTTAAATTTTGTATTTCGTGCAAATTTTAAACTTAGATGTTAAATAGGGACATCAGTAGAAAATTTTGATTATGCAAACATAGGAATTCATATATTTTATGTCAACATGCTTTGCTAAAATGATTGATATGACATCGATCACACTGGGCTATATTTTGGAAATTGTCACACCCTCAAGCAGTAGACCCATCGCTTGCACTTAGCCAAATGTGGAGGTGATCATTTCAAGGCAGAACCTCTATGCCAACCTGACCGTACTAGATATGATTGGGTTTGATGTAATCTGGGTATGAATTGGATGTATGAGCACTACACTTGTATGGTATGTCGTGAGCAAGAAATACGTTTTAATTGCCTCTGATCAACCTATGCATGTGTACAAGGCTAGCAAGTGAGAGAGTAAAGGAAGAATGATCTCAACATTGAAAGCTCAGCACTGTGTGGAAAAGGGTTGCAAGGCCTTTTTAGCCAGTATTTCATTGGTAGAACCCAGTATGACCCCAATAGAGAACCTGGACGTGGTTTATGAATTCATAAATGTGTTCTCTAATGACTTGCCAGGCCTACCGACTACAAGAGAGATCAACTTTGCTATAGAGTTGGCACTTGGTACGACCCTAATCTCTTAAGCTCTTTATTGCATGGCCACTGCAGAGTTGGAAGAATTGAAGAAGCAACTTCAAGAGCTAATGGACAAGGGATTCATTAGACCAAGCATTTCGACGTGAGGTGCTCCAGTGTTGTTCATCAAGAAGGATGAATCAATGCGCATGTGCATTGATTATTGCATATTGAACTAGGTAATGATCAAGAATAAGTATCCTCTTCCATAAATCGATGATTTGTTCGATAAATTTTAGGATGCCAAGGTTTTCTCAAAGACAGATTTTTGATATGGATATCACCAATTGAGGATTAAAGATTCAAATATACAGAAGACAACATTTTGGATGTGGTATGGTCACTATGAGTTCTTGGTGATGCCTTTTGGGCTAACCAATGCTTTTGCAACATTTGTGGACCTGATGAACAAGATTTTTTGACCTTATTTGGATTTGTTCGTGATAGTCTTCATCGATGATATTTTGATCTATTCAGAGAGTGTGAAAGATCATAGAGAGCACTTGAGGATTCTTCTCGAAATACTTAGACAACATCAGTTGTATGCAAAATTTTCTAAGTGCGAATTCTGGTTGAAGCAAGTGATGTTTTTAGGATATGTGTTCTCAAAAGATGGGGTTCTAGTGAACCTTGCTAAGGTAAATTAACATCGATGAATATGCTTTGAGAAAAATCTTCCTTAAGATTTTTTATACTAACTTGCTTAATCTTGTGTTTTGAATTGGAATTGTATTAGGTGGAAGCAATCTTAGACTAAAAACAACCAAAGAGTGTTTTGGATATACACAAATTTCTTGGTCTTGAGAGATATTATAGAAGATTTATTCATGACTTTTCCAAGATAGCGATATTGATGACCAAGCTTCTTCGCAAAGGAATAAAGTTCGTATGAACTCAACAATATGAAGAAAGCTTTCATGAGCTAAAGAGGAGGCTTACTTCAGCTTCAGTGCTTATTCTACCTTCAGTACATGGAGAATTTATGGTTTATACCAATGCATTAGGTACAAGACTTGGTTGCGTATTGATGCAACATGGCAAGGTTATAGCGTATTCTTCTCACCAATTGAAAGTGCATGAACGGAATTACCCTACGCATGATTTGAAGCTAGCAGCTATTGTTTTTGCACTTAAGGTATGATGACACTACTTGTATGAAGGCGGTGGTTAGAGTTCTTAAAAGATTATGACTTTTCCATATCCTACCACCAGAGAAAGCAAATATAGTGGCTGATGCATTGAGTAGAAAATCAAGAAGTTTGGCAAGCACAATTGGTAGTGAGCAGAGACTACTCGAGGACCTGATTGATTAAAGACCCTTTAACACAGATTCAGATAGCATTTGGATCGCAAGCCTAGCCGTGCGAACCAAACTCATGGATCATATTATAGCTCAATAAAAGGATGACCCAAGCTTCTCAAAGATGGTTGCAACATGAAAACAAAATGAGTCAACTCTACAACTAGAAGAAGATGGTAGCATTTGGTATAATTAGAAGCTATGGGTGCCAGAGGATCAACAACTATGGAGAGAGCTACTTAATGAGACACATAGAACCAAGTACATTATACATCCAAGTAGCACCAAGATGTATAAGGATATGCAAAAGAACTACTGGTGGAATTAAATAAAAATGAATATTACACAGTATGTGTCAAGGTGCTTAGTATGCCAACAGGTCAAGATAGAACATCAGAGACTTGACGAAACACTTCAAATGATCGAGATACCTCAATGAAAGTAGGAAATTACCATAGATTTTATGGTAGGTCTGCCCAGAACACAATACTAGTACGACACTATATGGGTCATAATAGATCGCCTTATAAAGTTGATGCACTTCTTACCGACCAGAGTGAATCAGACTCTAAAGAGTCTAGTAGACTTGTATGTAGATGAGATTGTTAGGTTATATGAAGTACCTATTTCGATCATTTCAGAAAGAGATCCGAGATTTGCATCCAAGTTTTGGGGGAAACTTGCGAAAGCTTTGAGGATAAAGCTTAAGTTTAGCACAACTTTTCACCCGCAGATAGACAAACAGTCAAAGAGGACGATCCAGACGCTAGAAAGCATATTGCATACTTGGGTATTAGAATGGAAGAGTGATTGGAGTAAACACTTAAAGTTGGCAGAGTTCTCCTATAATAATAGTTATCATTCGAGCATCGATATAGCTTCATATGAGGCTCTATATGGGCGACCCTGTAGGTCTTCTGTATATTGGAGTGAGGTTGGTAATTGAGCTATCGAGTCACCAATAGTCCTATAATACTACACCGACCAAGTGCAGTTGATACAAAAGAGACTTCTGACCGCTCAAGGCTGTCAGAAAAGCTATGCAGATCCAAAGCGTTGCGAAGTCACTTTTGATGTTGGGGATAATGTTTTTGTTAAGGATTCTCCAACCAAGAGTGTGTTTCAGTTTGGCAAAAAAAGTAAGCTCAATCTAAGGTATGTAGGACATTTCCTTATCCTCGAGAAGATTGGAGGCGCAACTTACAAATTAGCATTCCTGCTCCACTTTTCAAAAATCCATGACATATTTCATATATCGATATTGAGAAAATATATGTTGGTCACGACACATATCATCCAGTATAATGAAGTAGAGATACAGAAGAATCTCACGATCGATGAGCACCTGATAAAGATTTTGGACCATCGAAAGTAGGTATTGCAAAAGAAGACTATTCCCTTAGTGAAGGTACGATGGCAACAATAGGGACTCAAAGAATGTATATGGGACCTGAAAGCGAAATATCCAAGCTTATTCAGTAAGTAACCTTAGTTAAATTTTGAGAACAAATTTTTTTAAGGGGGGTTGGATGCAATACTTGCAATTTTTTCATGAATTTTCCGTGAATATTCACATAAATAATAAATAGATAATGATAATAAGAGGTATAAAATAAATAGAGTAGATTTTAGAAAAAAATTTAAAATGACTAAGTGTCTTGCCGACCCTAGTGAAGATTGCACTCACAATTAATTTTTTTTTTAAAATGGCATTTATAAGGAGGGAATTTAGATAATTATGATAAATTAGTATTTAAAAGAAATTTATATGAATTTGAAATAATTTAGATTACATGCAGAGTTATTTCATTTAAAATTTAAATGTAATTTGAAATTTTTGAAATCTAAAATACCAAATAAAATTAATTAATAAAATAAAAAATTATGGGATGAAAAATTGGATTTAACCAAATCCAATAAAGTAGAGGTCTATAGGTGGGTCGTCCCTTATGGGGCCCATCCTATGTAGCACCTCAAGGTTAAATTGAGAAAATTTAATCTAAAACTTTAAATTACAAAGTTTCTTAAAAGTTTTCAAAAATCAAAATTTGAAAGCTAAGTCAAAAGTTACCAAAATCAAGAAAAAACCCTCCCAAGAGAGGATGTCACATCCTAAAAGGTTCTAGGATAGACTGAATAGCAAAGAAGAAGAAGAAAAGACATGGAAAGAAAGCCACACAAGAAGAAGACGTCCAGCTATGTGGACCCCCTTGTATGACCATAAGTTATATGATGTGCATAATAGTACATCATATGGGTACTTAACCTAGGTTAATTAAGTATAAAAAAAATATAATGTAAGGCATATAGAAAAAAATACATGCTTAAGGAAATTAATTAAAGGAAAAAGAAAAGAGGTAGGAGATCTAAATCAAGGGTTGAGATTAAATCTCAAGCACCTTGAACTAGGATAGAGCCTATAAAAGAAAAGGGGGGCTCACGCCCTCCCTATTCTGGCCATTTTTGCATCTTTTCTCCTTTTTCTCTCTATCTCCCTCTTATTCTTTTTTCTTCTTCCTCTTCTTCATCTTTTCTGGGATTTTCCTCTTTCACACCGCAAAGAGGACTGTACCATACGTTGGAGGGGGCTGAGCATAGGGCTGCAAACACCTCATAAAGAGGAGGCAATTCGAGTAGAGGAACCAATTTTTCTGTGAACGAAGTCATTTTTCTCAAAAAAAGGTAGGGGTTTATATTCTTTACCCATATATCGAAACTCGTATGCATAAATTTATTCTGATTCTAAATTTATAAACCTTGTACCGAACCTCCCATGTGAGGATTCAACATCATATTTAGAGCAGAGACAATTTTCGAATTGAAAACCTTCTAAAAAATTGATTTATACTAAATCAGTTTTAGGGATACACATGATTATTGATGATGCAACAATAAGCAATTTTAAAATTCAAGTGTTCATAATATGCACATCTATGCCATTGTTGTATTAAATCTCATGATCATAAAAATAACAATTATTTTTTTCAAATCAGGCAACTAGGGCTATAACACATAGCTACTGAGCCCAGAGCTATGCTGCCCGCACAGAGGACATCACTGGGACTCCATTGGCAATCAATTGGGCCTAGACAAAAAGGTCACAACCCCAGTTGATGACCATAGACAGTCTCATGTT